>NC_090842.1:46502091-47702091 GCF_028021215.1 Eschrichtius robustus
CTACACAGAAACTGCACTCTGAGGGAGACGAGCTGCTGGCGTTTGTTAGCAACATCTCCTAATCTGAAGAGAAACATTTCGTTGTAAGCGGGTTGCCTCAGCCTTGCCACAGGTTCTCAACTGGTTATAAAGGAGGGCAGTCACTAGGCCTCACCTTTCAAGCACACTCCAATTTCATAGAGAAAACACCAGGCCTCGGTGTGCCTTCCTGTGGCAAGGAAACTTTGCTTTCATTCTTTAGGTGGCACTTTGGCTCAGAACTGCCCTACCCCAAGGGTTCAGGGATGTGCAGCCCGATTAGTTGAGATCAGCCCTTCTGGCTCCTTCATGGATGAAACCAACTGGGCAAAGAGCCGTTCTAAGCTGGGGACCATGGTGTCTTTCCCTAGTCTACACAGGAACAGCACTCTGTGGGAGACGAGCTGCTGGCGTTTGGTAGCAACATCTCCAATTTCATAGAGAAAACACCAGGCCTTGGTGTGCCTTCCTGTGGCAAGGAAACTTTGCTTTCATTCCTTAGGTGGCACTTTGGCAAAGAAATGCCCTATCCCAAGGATTCAGGGATGTGCAGCCCGATTAGTTGAGATCAGCCCTTTTGGCTCTTTCATGCATGAAACCAGCTGGGCATAGAGCCGTTGTAAGCTGGGGACTATGATGTCTTTCCCTAGTCTACACAGAAACTGCACTCTGAGGGAGACGAGTTGCTGGCGTTTGGTAGCAACATCTCCTAATCTGAAGAGAAACATTTCGTTGTAAGCGGGTTGCCTCAGCCTTGCCACAGGTTCTCAACTGGTTATAAAGGAGGGCAGTCACTAGGCCTCACCTTTCAAGCACACTCCAATTTCATAGAGAAAACACCAGGCCTCGGTGTGCCTTCCTGTGGCAAGGAAACTCTGCTTTCATTCCTTAGGTGGCACTTTGGCTCAGAACTGCCCTACCCCAAGGATTCAGGGATGTGCAGCCCGATTAGTTGAGATCAGCCCTTCTGGCTCTTTCATGGATGAAACCAACTGGGCAAAGAGAATTTCTAAGCTGGGGACCATGGTGTCTTTCCCTAGTCTACACAGAAACAGCACTCCGAGGGAGACGAGCTGCTGGCGTTTGGTAGCAACATCTCCAATTTCATAGAGAAAACACCAGGCCTCGGTGTGCCTTCCTGTGGCAAGGAAACTTTGCTTTCATTCCTTAGGTGGCACTTTGGCTCAGAACTGCCCTACTCCAAGGATTCAGGGATGTGCAGCCCGATTAGTTGAGATCAGCCCTTTTGGCTCTTTCATGCATGAAACCAGCTGGGCATAGAGCCGTTCTAAGCTGGGGACTATGGTGTCTTTCCCTAGTCTACACAGAAACTGCACTCTGAGGGAGACGGGGTGCTGGCGTTTGTTAGCAACATCTCCTAATCTGAAGAGAAACTTTTCGTTGTAATCGGGTTGCGTCAGCCTTGCCACATGTTCTCAACTGGTTATAAAGGAGGGCAGTCACTAGGCCTCAGCTTTCAAGCACACTCCAATTTGATAGAGAAAACACCAGGCCTCGGTGTGCCTTCCTGTGGCAAGGAAACTTTGCTTTCATTCCTTAGGTGGCACTTTGGCTCAGAACTGCCCCACCCCAAGGATTCAGGGATGTGCAGCCCGATTAGTTGAGATCAGCCCTTCTGGCTCTTTCATGGATGAAACTAACTGGGCAAAGTGGCGTTCTAAGCTGGGGACCATGCTGTCTTTCCCTGGTGTACACAGAAACAGGACTCTGAGGGAGACAAGCTGCTGGCGTTTCGTAGCAACATCCCCTATTCTGAAGGGAAACATTTCGATGTAAGCGGGTTGCATTAGCCTAGCCACATGTTCTCAACTGGTTTTAATGGAGGGCAGTCAGTAGGCCTCACCCTTCAAACCCACTCCAATTTCATAGAGAAAACACCAGGCATCGGTGTACCTTCCTGTGGCAAGGAAACTGTGCTTTCATTCCTTAGGTGGCACTTTGGCTCAGAACTGCCCTACCCCAAGGATTCAGGGATGTGCAGCCCGATTACTTGAGATCAGCCCTTCTGGCTCTTTCATGGATGAAACCAACTGGGCAAAGAGCCGTTCTAACCTGGGGACCATGCTGTCTTTTCCTAGTCTACACAGAAACTGCACTCTGAGGGAGACGAGCTGCTGACGTTTGGTAGCAACATCTCCTAATCTGAAGAAAAACATTTCGTTCTAAGCGGGTTGCCTCAGCCTTGCCACAGGTTCTCAACTGGTTATAAAGGAGGGCAGTCACTAAGCCTCACCTTTCAAGCACACTCCAATTTCATAGAGAAATCACCAGGCCTCGGTGTGCCTTCCTGTGGCAAGGAAACTTTGCTTTCTTTCCTAAGGTGGCACTTTGGCTCAGAACTGCCCTACCCCAAGGTTTCAGGGATGTGCAGCCCGATTAGTTGAGATCAGCCCTTCTGGCTCTTTCATGGAAGAAACCAACTGGGCAAAGTGCCGTTCTAAGCTGGGGACCATGGTGTCTTTCCCTAGTCTACACAGAAACTGCACTCTGAGGGAGACGAGCTGCTGGCGTTTGGTAGCAACATCTCCAATTTCATAGAGAAAACACCAGGCCTCGGTGTGCCTTCATGTGGCAAGGAAACTTTGCTTTCATTCCTTAGGTGGCACTTTGGCTCAGAACTGCCCTACCCCAAAGTTTCAGGGATGTGCAGCCCGATTAGTTGAGATCAGCCCTTCTGACTCTTTCATGGATGAAACCAACTGGGCAAAGAGCCGTTCTAACCTGGGGACCATGCTGTCTTTCCCTGGTCTACACAGACACAGCACTCTGAGGAAGACGAGCTGCTGGCGTTTCGTAGCAACATCCCCTATTCTGAAGGGAAACATTTCATTGTAAGCGGGTTGCATCAGCCTTGCCACATGTTCTCAACTGGTAATAATGGAGGGCAGTCAGTAGGCCTCACCCTTCAAGCCCACTCCAATTTCATAGAGAAAACACCAGGACTCGGTGTGCCTTCCTATGGCAAGGAAACTTTGCTTTCATTCCTTAGGTGGCACTTTGGCTCAGAACTGCACTACCCCAAGGATTCAGGGATGTGCTGCCCGATTAGTTGAGATCAGCCCTTCTGGCTCTTTCATGGATGAAACCAACTGGGCAAAGAGCCGTTCTAAGCGGGGGACCATGGTGTCTTTCCCTAGTCTACACAGAAACAGCACTCTGAGGGAGACGAGCTGCTGGCGTTTGGTAGCAACATCTCTTAATCTGAAGAGAAACATTTCGTTGTAAGCGGGTTGCCTCAGCCTTGCCACAGGTTCTCAACTGGTTATAAAGGAGGGCAGACACTAGGCCTCACCTTTCAAGCACACTCCAATTTCATAGAGAGAACACCAGGCCTCGGTGTGCCTTCCTTTGGCAAGGAAACTTTGCTTTCATTCCTTAGGTGGCACTTTGGCTCAGAACTGCCCTACCCCAAGGATTCAGGGATGTGCAGCCCGATTAGTTGAGATCAACCCTTCTGGCTCTTTCATGGATGAAACCAACTGGGCAAAGAGCCGTTCTAAGCTGGGGACCATGCTGTCTTTCCCTGGTCTACACAGAAACAGCACTCCTAGGGAGACGAGCTGCTGGCGTTTCGTACCAACATCCCCTATTCTACAGGGAAACTTTTCGTTGTAAGCGGGTTGCATCAGCCTTGCCACATGTTCTCAACTGGTTATAATGGAGGGCATTCAATAGGCCTCACCCTTCAAGCCCACTCCAATTTCATAGAGAAAACACCAGGCCTCGGTGTGCCTTCCTGTGGCAAGGAAACTTTGCTTTGATTCCTTAGGTGGCACTTTGGCTCAGGACTGCCCTACCCCAAGGTTTCAGGGATGTGCAGCCCGATTAGTTGAGATCAGCCCTTCTGGCTCTTTCATGGATGAAACCAACTGGGCAAAGTGCCGTTCTAAGCTGGGGACCATGGTGTCTTTCCCTAGTCTACACAGAAACAGCACTCTGAGGGAGACGAGCTACTGGCGTTTGGTAGCAACATCTCCCAATCTGAAGAGAAACATTTCGTTGTAAGCGAGTGGCCTCAGCCTTGCCACATGTTCTCAACTGGTTATAAAGGAGGGCCGTTACTAGGCCTCACCTTTCAAGCACACTCCAATTTCATAGAGAAAACACCAGGCCTCGGTGTGCCTTCCTGTGGCAAGGAAACTTTGCTTTCTTTCCTAAGGTGGCACTTTGGCTCAGAACTGCCCTACCCCAAGGTTTCAGGGATGTGCAGCCCGATTAGTTGAGATCAGCTCTTCTGGCTCTTTCATGGATGAAACCAACTGGGCAAAGTGCCGTTCTAAGCTGGGGACCATGGTGTCTTTCCCTAGTCTACACAGAAACTGCACTCTGAGGGAGACGAGCTGCTGGCGTTTGGTAGCAACATCTCCAATTTCATAGAGAAAACACCAGGCCTCGGTGTGCCTTCCTGTGGCAAGGAAACTTTGCTTTCATTCCTTAGGTGGCACTTTGGCTCAGAACTGCCCTACCCCAAGGTTTCAGGGATGTGCAGCCCGATTAGTTGAGATCAGCCCTTCTGACTCTTTCATGGATGAAACCAACTGGGCAAAGAGCCGTTCTAACCTGGGGACCATGCTGTCTTTCCCTGGTCTACACAGACACAGCACTCTGAGGAAGACGAGCTGCTGGCGTTTCGTAGCAACATCCCCTATTCTGAAGGGAAACATTTCATTGTAAGCGGGTTGCATCAGCCTTGCCACATGCTCTCAACTGGTAATAATGGAGGGCAGTCAGTAGGCCTCACCCTTCAAGCCCACTCCAATTTCATAGAGAAAACACCAGGCCTCGGTGTGCCTTCCTATGGCAAGGAAACTTTGCTTTCATTCCTTAGGTGGCACTTTGGCTCAGAACTGCACTACCCCAAGGATTCAGGGATGTGCTGCCCGATTAGTTGAGATCAGCCCTTCTGGCTCTTTCATGGATGAAACCAACTGGGCAAAGAGCCGTTCTAAGCGGGGGACCATGGTGTCTTTCCCTAGTCTACACAGAAACAGCACTCTGAGGGAGACGAGCTGCTGGCGTTTGGTAGCAACATCTCTTAATCTGAAGAGAAACATTTCGTTGTAAACGGGTTGCCTCAGCCTTGCCACAGGTTCTCAACTGGTTATAAAGGAGGGCAGACACTAGGCCTCACCTTTCAAGCACACTCCAATTTCATAGAGAGAACACCAGGCCTCGGTGTGCCTTCCTTTGGCAAGGAAACTTTGCTTTCATTCCTTAGGTGGCACTTTGGCTCAGAACTGCCCTACTCCAAGGATTCAGGGATGTGCAGCCCGATTAGTTGAGATCAACCCTTCTGGCTCTTTCATGGATGAAACCAACTGGGCAAAGAGCCGTTCTAAGCTGGGGACCATGCTGTCTTTCCCTGGTCTACACAGAAACAGCACTCCTAGCGAGACGAGCTGCTGGCGTTTCGTACCAACATCCCCTATTCTACAGGGATACTTTTCGTTGTAAGCGGGTTGCATCAGCCTTGCCACATGTTCTCAACTGGTTATAATGGAGGGCATTCAATAGGCCTCACCCTTCAAGCCCACTCCAATTTCATAGAGAAAACACCAGGCCTCGGTGTGCCTTCCTGTGGCAAGGAAACTTTGCTTTCTTTCCTTAGGTGGCACTTTGGCTCAGGACTGCCCTACCCCAAGGTTTCAGGGATGTGCAGCCCGATTAGTTGAGATCAGCCCTTCTGGCTCTTTCATGGATGAAACCAACTGGGCAAAGTGCCGTTCTAAGCTGGGGACCATGGTGTCTTTCCCTAGTCTACACAGAAACAGCACTCTGAGTGAGACGAGCTACTGGCGTTTGGTAGCAACATCTCCCAATCTGAAGAGAAACATTTCGTTGTAAGCGAGTGGCCTCAGCCTTGCCACATGTTCTCAACTGGTTATAAAGGAGGGCCGTCACTAGGCCTCACCTTTCAAGCACACTCCAATTTCATAGAGAAAACACCAGGCCTCGGTGTGCCTTCCTGTGGCAAGGAAACTTTGCTTTCATTCCTTAGGTGGCACTTTGGCTCAGAACTTCCCTACCCCAAGGATTCAGGGATGTGCAGCCCGATTAGTTGAGATCAGCACTTCTGGCTCTTTCTTGGATGAAACCAACTGGGCAAAGAGCCGTTCTAAGCTGGGGACCATGCTGTCTTTCCCTGGTCTACACAGAAACAGCACTCTGAGGGAGACGAGCTGCTGGCCTTTCGTAGCAACATACCCTATTCTGAAGGGAAACTTTTCGTTGTAAGCGGGTTGCATCAGCCTTGCCACATGTTCTCAACTGGTTTTAATGGAGGGCAGTCAGTAGGCCTCACCCTTCAAACCCACTCCAATTTCATAGAGAAAACACCAGGCATCGGTGTACCTTCCTGTGGCAAGGAAACTTTGCTTTCATTCCTTAGGTGGCACTTTGGCTCAGAACTGCCGTACCCCAAGGATTCAGGGATGTGCAGCCCGATTACTTGAGATCAGCCCTTCTGGCTCTTTCATGGATGAAACCAACTGGGCAAAGAGCCGTTCTAACCTGGGGACCATGCTGTCTTTTCCTAGTCTACACAGAAACTGCACTCTGAGGGAGACGAGCTGCTGACGTTTGGTAGCAACATCTCCTAATCTGAAGAAAAACATTTCGTTCTAAGCGGGTTGCCTCAGCCTTGCCACAGGCTCTCAACTGGTTATAAAGGAGGGCAGTTACTAAGCCTCACCTTTCAAGCACACTCCAATTTCATAGAGAAAACACCAGGCCTCGTTGTGCCTTCCTGTGGCAAGGAAACTTTGCTTTCATTCCTTAGGTGGCACTTTGGCTCAGAACTGCCCTACCCCAAGGATTCAGGGATGTGCAGCCCGATTAGTTGAGATCAGCCCTTTTGGCTCTTTCATGCATGAAACCAGCTGGGCATAGAGCCGTTCTAAGCTGGGGACCATGCTGTCTTTCCCTGGTCTACACAGAAACAGGACTCGGAGGGAGACAAGCTGCTGGCGTTTCGTAGCAACATCCCCTATTCTGAAGGGAAACATTTCGAGGTAAGCGGGTTGCATCAGCCTTGCCACATGTTCTCAACTGGTTATAATGGAGGGCAGTCAGTAGGCCTCACACTTCAAGCCCACTCCAATTTCATAGAGAAAACACCAGGCCTCGGTATGCCTTCCTGTGGCAAGGAAACTTTGCTTTCATTCCTTAGGTGGCACTTTGGCTCAGAACTGCCCTACCCCAAGGTTTCAGGGATGTGCAGCCCGATTAGTTGAGATCAGCCCTTCTGGCTCTTTCATGGATGAAACCAACTGGGCAAAGTGCCGTTCTAAGCTGGGGCCATGGTGTCTTTCCCTAGTCTACACAGAAACAGCACTCTGAGGGAGACGAGCTGCTGGCGTTTGGTAGCAACATCTCCTAATCTGAAGAGAAACATTTCGTTGTAAGCGGGTTGCCTCAGCCTTGCCACATGTTCTCAACTGGTTATAAAGGAGGGCCGTCACTAGGCCTCACCTTTCAAGCACACTCCAATTTCCTAGAGAAAACACCAGGCCTCGGTGTGCCTTCCTGTGGCAAGGAAACTTTGCTTTCATTCCTTAGGTGGCACTTTGGCTCAGAAATGCCCTATCCCAAGGATTCAGGGATGTGCAGCCCGATTAGTTGAGATCAGCCCTTCTGGCTCTTTCATGGATGAAACCAACTGGGCAAAGTGCCGTTCTAAGCTGGGGACCATGCTGTCTTTCCCTGGTCTACACAGACACAGCACTCCGAGGGAGACGAGCTGCTGGCGTTTGGTAGCAACATCTCCAATTTCATAGAGAAAACACCAGGCCTCGGTGTGCCTTCCTGTGGCAAGGAAACTTTGCTTTCATTCCTTAGGTGGCACTTTGGCTCAGAACTGCCCTACCCCAAGGATTCAGGGATGTGCAGCCCGATTAGTTGAGATCAGCCCTTTTGGCTCTTTCATGCATGAAACCAGCTGGGCATAGAGCCGTTCTAAGCTGGGGACTATGGTGTCTTTCCCTAGTCTACACAGAAACTGCACTCTGAGGGAGACGGGGTGCTGGCGTTTGTTAGCAACATCTCCTAATCTGAAGAGAAACTTTTCGTTGTAAGCGGGTTGCCTCAGCCTTGCCACAGGTTCTCAACTGGTTATAAAGGTGGGCAGTCACTAGGCCTCACCTTTCAAGCACACTCCAATTTCATAGAGAAAACACCAGGCCTCGGTGTGCCTTCCTGTGGCAAGGAAACTTTGCTTTCATTCCTTAGGTGGCACTTTGGCTCAGAACTGCCCTACCCCAAGGATTCAGGGATGTGCAGCCCGATTAGTTGAGATCAGCCCTTCTGGCTCTTTCATGGATGAAACCAACTGGGCAAAGAGCCGTTCTAAGCTGGGGACCATGGTGTCTTTCCCTAGTCTACACAGAAACAGCACTCCGAGGGAGACGAGCTGCTGGCGTTTGGTAGCAACATCTCCAATTTCATAGAGAAAACACCAGGCCTCGGTGTGCCTTCCTGTGGCAAGGAAACTTTGCTTTCATTCCTTAGGTGGCACTTTGGCTCAGAACTGCCCTACCCCAAGGATTCAGGGATGTGCAGCCCGATTAGTTGAGATCAGCCCTTTTGGCTCTTTCATGCATGAAACCAGCTGGGCATAGAGCCGTTCTAAGCTGGGGACTATGGTGTCTTTCCCTAGTCTACACAGAAACTGCACTCTGAGGGAGACGGGGTGCTGGCGTTTGTTAGCAACATCTCCTAATCTGAAGAGAAACTTTTCGTTGTAAGCGGGTTGCCTCAGCCTTGCCACAGGTTCTCAACTGGTTATAAAGGTGGGCAGTCACTAGGCCTCACCTTTCAAGCACACTCCAATTTCATAGAGAAAACACCAGGCCTCGGTGTGCCTTCCTGTGGCAAGGAAACTTTGCTTTCATTCCTTAGGTGGCACTTTGGCTCAGAACTGCCCTACCCCAAGGATTCAGGGATGTGCAGCCCGATTAGTTGAGATCAGCCCTTCTGGCTCTTTCATGGATGAAACTAACTGGGCAAAGAGGCGTTCTAAGCTGGGGACCATGCTGTCTTTCCCTGGTCTACACAGAAACAGGACTCTGAGGGAGACAAGTTGCTGGCGTTTCGTAGCAACATCCCCTATTCTGAAGGGAAACATTTCGATGTAAGCGGGTTGCATCAGCCTTGCCACATGTTCTCAACTGGTTATAATGGAGGACAGTCAGTAGGCTTCACCCTTCAAGCCCACTCCAATTTCATAGAGAAAACACCAGGCCTCGGTGTGCCTTCCTGTGGCAAGGAAACTTTGCTTTCATTCCTTAGGTGGCACTTTGGCTCAGGACTGCCCTACCCCAAGGTTTGAGGGATGTGCAGCCCGATTAGTTGAGATCAGCCCTTCTGGCTCTTTCATGGATGAAACCAACTGGGCAAAGTGCCGTTCTAAGCTGGGGACCATGGTGTCTTTCCCTAGTCTACACAGAAACAGCACTCTGAGGGAGACGAGCTACTGGCGTTTGGTAGAAACATCTCCCAATCTGAAGAGAAACATTTCGTTGTAAGCGAGTGGCCTCAGCCTTGCCACATGTTCTCAACTGGTTATAAAGGAGGGCCGTCACTAGGCCTCACCTTTCAAGCACACTCCAATTTCATAGAGAAAACACCAGGCCTCGGTGTGCCTTCCTGTGGCAAGGAAACTTTGCTTTCATTCCTTAGGTGGCACTTTGGCTCAGAACTTCCCTACCCCAAGGTTTCAGGGATGTGCAGCCCGATTAGTTGAGATCAGCACTTCTGGCTCTTTCTTGGATGAAACCAACTGGGCAAAGAGCCGTTCTAAGCTGGGGACCATGCTGTCTTTCCCTGGTCTACACAGAAACAGCACTCTGAGGGAGACGAGCTGCTGGCCTTTCGTAGCAGCATACCCTATTCTGAAGGGAAACTTTTCGTTGTAAGCGGGTTGCATCAGCCTTGCCACATGTTCTCAACTGGTTTTAATGGAGGGCAGTCAGTAGGCCTCACCCTTCAAACCCACTCCAATTTCATAGAGAAAACACCAGGCATCGGTGTACCTTCCTGTGGCAAGGAAACTTTGCTTTCATTCCTTAGGTGGCACTTTGGCTCAGAACTGCCCTACCCCAAGGTTTCAGGGATGTGCAGCCCGATTACTTGAGATCAGCCCTTCTGGCTCTTTCATGGATGAAACCAACTGGGCAAAGAGCCGTTCTAACCTGGGGACCATGCTGTCTTTTCCTAGTCTACACAGAAACTGCACTCTGAGGGAGACGAGCTGCTGACGTTTGGTAGCAACATCTCCTAATCTGAAGAAAAACATTTCGTTCTAAGCGGGTTGCCTCAGCCTTGCCACAGGTTCTCAAGTGGTTATAAAGGAGGGCAGTCACTAAGCCTCACCTTTCAAGCACACTCCAATTTCATAGAGAAAACACCAGGCCTCGGTGTGCCTTCCTGTGGCAAGGAAACTTTGCTTTCTTTCCTAAAGTGGCACTTTGGCTCAGAACTGCCCTACCCCAAGGTTTCAGGGATGTGCAGCCCGATTAGTTGAGATCAGCCCTTCTGGCTCTTTCATGGAAGAAACCAACTGGGCAAAGTGCCGTTCTAAGCTGGGGACCATGGTGTCTTTCCCTAGTCTACACAGAAACTGCACTCTGAGGGAGACGAGCTGCTGGCGTTTGGTAGCAACATCTCCAATTTCATAGAGAAAACACCAGGCCTCGGTGTGCCTTCCTGTGGCAAGGAAACTTTGCTTTCATTCCTTAGGTGGCACTTTGGCTCAGAACTGCCCTACCCCAAGGATTCAGGGATGTGCAGCCCGATTAGTTGAGATCAGCCCTTTTGGCTCTTTCATGCATGAAACCAGCTGGGCATAGAGCCGTTCTAAGCTGGGGACTATGGTGTCTTTCCCTAGTCTACACAGAAACTGCACTCTGAGGGAGACGGGGTGCTGGCGTTTGTTAGCAACATCTCCTAATCTGAAGAGAAACTTTTCGTTGTAAGCGGGTTGCCTCAGCCTTGCCACAGGTTCTCAACTGGTTATAAAGGTGGGCAGTCACTAGGCCTCACCTTTCAAGCACACTCCAATTTCATAGAGAAAACACCAGGCCTCGGTGTGCCTTCCTGTGGCAAGGAAACTTTGCTTTCATTCCTTAGGTGGCACTTTGGCTCAGAACTGCCCTACCCCAAGGATTCAGGGATGTGCAGCCCGATTAGTTGAGATCAGCCCTTCTGGCTCTTTCATGGATGAAACCAACTGGGCAAAGAGCCGTTCTAAGCTGGGGACCATGGTGTCTTTCCCTAGTCTACACAGAAACAGCACTCCGAGGGAGACGAGCTGCTGGCGTTTGGTAGCAACATCTCCAATTTCATAGAGAAAACACCAGGCCTCGGTGTGCCTTCCTGTGGCAAGGAAACTTTGCTTTCATTCCTTAGGTGGCACTTTGGCTCAGAACTGCCCTACCCCAAGGATTCAGGGATGTGCAGCCCGATTAGTTGAGATCAGCCCTTTTGGCTCTTTCATGCATGAAACCAGCTGGGCATAGAGCCGTTCTAAGCTGGGGACTATGGTGTCTTTCCCTAGTCTACACAGAAACTGCACTCTGAGGGAGACGGGGTGCTGGCGTTTGTTAGCAACATCTCCTAATCTGAAGAGAAACTTTTCGTTGTAAGCGGGTTGCCTCAGCCTTGCCACAGGTTCTCAACTGGTTATAAAGGTGGGCAGTCACTAGGCCTCACCTTTCAAGCACACTCCAATTTCATAGAGAAAACACCAGGCCTCGGTGTGCCTTCCTGTGGCAAGGAAACTTTGCTTTCATTCCTTAGGTGGCACTTTGGCTCAGAACTGCCCTACCCCAAGGATTCAGGGATGTGCAGCCCGATTAGTTGAGATCAGCCCTTCTGGCTCTTTCATGGATGAAACTAACTGGGCAAAGAGGCGTTCTAAGCTGGGGACCATGCTGTCTTTCCCTGGTCTACACAGAAACAGGACTCTGAGGGAGACAAGTTGCTGGCGTTTCGTAGCAACATCCCCTATTCTGAAGGGAAACATTTCGATGTAAGCGGGTTGCATCAGCCTTGCCACATGTTCTCAACTGGTTATAATGGAGGACAGTCAGTAGGCTTCACCCTTCAAGCCCACTCCAATTTCATAGAGAAAACACCAGGCCTCGGTGTGCCTTCCTGTGGCAAGGAAACTTTGCTTTCATTCCTTAGGTGGCACTTTGGCTCAGGACTGCCCTACCCCAAGGTTTGAGGGATGTGCAGCCCGATTAGTTGAGATCAGCCCTTCTGGCTCTTTCATGGATGAAACCAACTGGGCAAAGTGCCGTTCTAAGCTGGGGACCATGGTGTCTTTCCCTAGTCTACACAGAAACAGCACTCTGAGGGAGACGAGCTACTGGCGTTTGGTAGAAACATCTCCCAATCTGAAGAGAAACATTTCGTTGTAAGCGAGTGGCCTCAGCCTTGCCACATGTTCTCAACTGGTTATAAAGGAGGGCCGTCACTAGGCCTCACCTTTCAAGCACACTCCAATTTCATAGAGAAAACACCAGGCCTCGGTGTGCCTTCCTGTGGCAAGGAAACTTTGCTTTCATTCCTTAGGTGGCACTTTGGCTCAGAACTTCCCTACCCCAAGGTTTCAGGGATGTGCAGCCCGATTAGTTGAGATCAGCACTTCTGGCTCTTTCTTGGATGAAACCAACTGGGCAAAGAGCCGTTCTAAGCTGGGGACCATGCTGTCTTTCCCTGGTCTACACAGAAACAGCACTCTGAGGGAGACGAGCTGCTGGCCTTTCGTAGCAGCATACCCTATTCTGAAGGGAAACTTTTCGTTGTAAGCGGGTTGCATCAGCCTTGCCACATGTTCTCAACTGGTTTTAATGGAGGGCAGTCAGTAGGCCTCACCCTTCAAACCCACTCCAATTTCATAGAGAAAACACCAGGCATCGGTGTACCTTCCTGTGGCAAGGAAACTTTGCTTTCATTCCTTAGGTGGCACTTTGGCTCAGAACTGCCCTACCCCAAGGTTTCAGGGATGTGCAGCCCGATTACTTGAGATCAGCCCTTCTGGCTCTTTCATGGATGAAACCAACTGGGCAAAGAGCCGTTCTAACCTGGGGACCATGCTGTCTTTTCCTAGTCTACACAGAAACTGCACTCTGAGGGAGACGAGCTGCTGACGTTTGGTAGCAACATCTCCTAATCTGAAGAAAAACATTTCGTTCTAAGCGGGTTGCCTCAGCCTTGCCACAGGTTCTCAACTGGTTATAAAGGAGGGCAGTCACTAAGCCTCACCTTTCAAGCACACTCCAATTTCATAGAGAAAACACCAGGCCTCGGTGTGCCTTCCTGTGGCAAGGAAACTTTGCTTTCTTTCCTAAAGTGGCACTTTGGCTCAGAACTGCCCTACCCCAAGGTTTCAGGGATGTGCAGCCCGATTAGTTGAGATCAGCCCTTCTGGCTCTTTCATGGAAGAAACCAACTGGGCAAAGTGCCGTTCTAAGCTGGGGACCATGGTGTCTTTCCCTAGTCTACACAGAAACTGCACTCTGAGGGAGACGAGCTGCTGGCGTTTGGTAGCAACATCTCCAATTTCATAGAGAAAACACCAGGCCTCGGTGTGCCTTCCTGTGGCAAGGAAACTTTGCTTTCATTCCTTAGGTGGCACTTTGGCTCAGAACTGCCCTACCCCAAGGTTTCAGGGATGTGCAGCCCGATTAGTTGAGATCAGCCCTTCTGACTCTTTCATGGATGAAACCAACTGGGCAAAGAGCCGTTCTAACCTGGGGTCCATGCTGTCTTTCCCTGGTCTACACAGACACAGCACTCTGAGGAAGACGAGCTGCTGGCGTTTCGTAGCAACATCCCCTATTCTGAAGGGAAACATTTCATTGTAAGCGGGTTGCATCAGCCTTGCCACATGTTCTCAACTGGTAATAATGGAGGGCAGTCAGTAGGCCTCACCCTTCAAGCCCACTCCAATTTCATAGAGAAAACACCAGGACTCGGTGTGCCTTCCTATGGCAAGGAAACTTTGCTTTCATTCCTTAGGTGGCACTTTGGCTCAGAACTGCACTACCCCAAGGATTCAGGGATGTGCTGCCCGATTAGTTGAGATCAGCCCTTCTGGCTCTTTCATGGATGAAACCAACTGGGCAAAGAGCCGTTCTAAGCGGGGGACCATGGTGTCTTTCCCTAGTCTACACAGAAACAGCACTCTGAGGAAGACGAGCTGCTGGCGTTTGGTAGCAACATCTCTTAATCTGAAGAGAAACATTTCGTTGTAAGCGGGTTGCCTCAGCCTTGCCACAGGTTCTCAACTGGTTATAAAGGAGGGCAGACACTAGGCCTCACCTTTCAAGCACACTCCAATTTCATAGAGAAAACACCAGGCCTCGGTGTGCCTTCCTGTGGCAAGGAAACTTTGCTTTCATTCCTTAGGTGGCACTTTGGCTCAGAACTGCCCTACCCCAAGGATTCAGGGATGTGCAGCCCGATTAGTTGAGATCAACACTTCTGGCTCTTTCATGGATGAAACCAACTGGGCAAAGAGCCGTTCTAAGCTGGGGACCATGCTGTCTTTCCCTGGTCTACACAGAAACAGCACTCCTAGGGAGACGAGCTGCTGGCGTTTCGTACCAACATCCCCTATTCTACAGGGAAACTTTTCGTTGTAAGCGGGTTGCATCAGCCTTGCCACATGTTCTCAACTGGTTATAAAGGAGGGCAGTCACTAGGCCTCAGATTTCAAGCACACTCCAATTTCATAGAGAAAACACCAGGCCTCGGTGTGCCTTCCTGTGGCAAGGAAACTGTGCTTTCATTCCTTAGGTGGCACTTTGGCTCAGAACTGCCCTACCCCAAGGATTCAGGGATGTGCAGCCCGATTAGTTGAGATCAGCCCTTTTGGCTCTTTCATGCATGAAACCAGCTGGGCATAGAGCCGTTCTAAGCTGGGGACTATGGTGTCTTTCCCTAGTCTACACAGAAACTGCACTCTGAGGGAGACGAGCTGCTGGCGTTTGGTAGCAACATCTCCTAATCTGAAGAGAAACATTTCGTTGTAAGCGGGTTGCCTCAGCCTTGCCACATGTTCTCAACTGGTTATAAAGGAGGGCAGTCACTAGGCCTCAGATTTCAAGCACACTCCAATTTGATAGAGAAAACACCAGGCCTCGGTGTGCCTTCCTGTGGAAAGGAAACTTTGCTTTCATTCCTTAGGTGGCACTTTGGCTCAGAACTGCCCTACCCCAAGGATTCAGGGATGTGCAGCCCGATTAGTTGAGATCAACCCTTCTGGCTCTTTCATGGATGAAACCAACTGGGCAAAGAGCCGTTCTAAGCTGGGGACCATGCTGTCTTTCCCTGGTCTACACAGAAACAGCACTCCTAGGGAGACGAGCTGCTGGCGTTTCGTACCAACATCCCCTATTCTACAGGGAAACTTTTCGTTGTAAGCGGGTTGCATCAGCCTTGCCACATGTTCTCAACTGGTTATAATGGAGGGCATTCAATAGGCCTCACCCTTCAAGCCCACTCCAATTTCATAGAGAAAACACCAGGCCTCGGTGTGCCTTCCTGTGGCAAGGAAACTTTGCTTTCATTCCTTAGGTGGCACTTTGGCTCAGGACTGCCCTACCCCAAGGTTTCAGGGATGTGCAGCCCGATTAGTTGAGATCAGCCCTTCTGGCTCTTTCATGGATGAAACCAACTGGGCAAAGTGCCGTTCTAAGCTGGGGACCATGGTGTCTTTCCCTAGTCTACACAGAAACAGCACTCTGAGGGAGACGAGCTACTGGCGTTTGGTAGCAACATCTCCCAATCTGAAGAGAAACATTTCGTTGTAAGCGAGTGGCCTCAGCCTTGCCACATGTTCTCAACTGGTTATAAAGGAGGGCCGTCACTAGGCCTCACCTTTCAAGCACACTCCAATTTCATAGAGAAAACACCAGGCCTCGGTGTGCCTTCCTGTGGCAAGGAAACTTTGCTTTCATTCCTTAGGTGGCACTTTGGCTCAGAACTTCCCTACCCCAAGGATTCAGGGATGTGCAGCCCGATTAGTTGAGATCAGCATTTCTTGCTCTTTCTTGGATGAAACCAACTGGGCAAAGAGCCGTTCTAAGCTGGGGACCATGCTGTCTTTCCCTGGTCTACACAGAAACAGCACTCTGAGGGAGACGAGCTGCTGGCCTTTCGTAGCAACATACCCTATTCTGAAGGGAAACTTTTCGTTGTAAGCGGGTTGCATCAGCCTTGCCACATGTTCTCAACTGGTTTTAATGGAGGGCAGTCAGTAGGCCTCACCCTTCAAGCCCACTCCAATTTCATAGAGAAAACACCAGGCATCGGTGTACCTTCCTGTGGCAAGGAAACTTTGCTTTCATTCCTTAGGTGGCACTTTGGCTCAGAACTGCCCTACCCCAAGGATTCAGGGATGTGCAGCCCGATTACTTGAGATCAGCACTTCTGGCTCTTTCATGGATGAAACCAACTGGGCAAAGAGCCGTTCTAACCTGGGGACCATGCTGTCTTTTCCTAGTCTACACAGAAACTGCACTCTGAGGGAGACGAGCTGCTGACGTTTGGTAGCAACATCTCCTAATCTGAAGAAAAACATTTCGTTCTAAGCGGGTTGCCTCAGCCTTGCCACAGGTTCTCAACTGATTATAAAGGAGGGCAGTCACTAAGCCCCACCTTTCAAGCACACTCCAATTTCATAGAGAAAACACCAGGCCTCGTTGTGCCTTCCTGTGGCAAGGAAACTTTGCTTTCATTCCTTAGGTGGCACTTTGGCTCAGAACTTCCCTACCCCAAGGATTCAGGGATGTGCAGCCCGATTAGTTGAGATCAGCCCTTCTGACTCTTTCATGGATGAAACCAACTGGGCAAAGAGCCGTTCTAACCTGGGGACCATGCTGTCTTTCCCTGGTCTACACAGACACAGCACTCTGAGGAAGACGAGCTGCTGGCGTTTCGTAGCAACATCCCCTATTCTGAAGGGAAACATTTCATTGTAAGCGGGTTGCATCAGCCTTGCCACATGTTCTCAACTGGTTATAATGGAGGGCAGTCAGTAGGCCTCACCCTTCAAGCCCACTCCAATTTCATAGAGAAAACACCAGGACTCGGTGTGCCTTCCTGTGGCAAGGAAACTCTGCTTTCATTCCTTAGGTGGCACTTTGGCTCAGAACTGCCCTACCCCAAGGATTCAGGGATGTGCAGCCCGATTAGTTGAGATCAGCCCTTCTGGCTCTTTCATGGATGAAACCAACTGGGCAAAGAGCCGTTCTAAGCTGG
Source organism: Eschrichtius robustus (assembly GCF_028021215.1). Classification (NCBI taxonomy): domain Eukaryota; kingdom Metazoa; phylum Chordata; class Mammalia; order Artiodactyla; family Eschrichtiidae; genus Eschrichtius; species Eschrichtius robustus. The sequence goes on from NC_090842.1 coordinate 46,519,399, forward strand.
GGACCATGGTGTCTTTCCCTAGTCTACACAGAAACAGCACTCCGAGGGAGACGAGCTGCTGGCGTTTGGTAGCAACATCTCCAATTTCATAGAGAAAACACCAGGCCTCGGTGTGCCTTCCTGTGGCAAGGAAACTTTGCTTTCATTCCTTAGGTGGCACTTTGGCTCAGAACTTCCCTACCCCAAGGATTCAGGGATGTGCAGCCCGATTAGTTGAGATCAGCACTTCTGGCTCTTTCTTGGATGAAACCAACTGGGCAAAGAGCCGTTCTAAGCTGGGGACCATGCTGTCTTTCCCTGGTCTACACAGAAACAGCACTCTGAGGGAGACGAGCTGCTGGCGTTTGGTAGCAACATCTCCTAATCTGAAGAGAAACATTTCGTTGTAAGCGGGTTGCCTCAGCCTTGGCACATGTTCTCAACTGGTTATAAAGGAGGGCAGTCACTAGGCCTCAGATTTCAAGCACACTCCAATTTCATAGAGAAAACACCAGGCCTCGGTGTGCCTTCCTGTGGCAAGGAAACTTTGCTTTCATTCCTTAGGTGGCACTTTGGCTCAGAACTGCCCTACCCCAAGGATTCAGGGATGTGCAGCCCGATTAGTTGAGATCAGCCCTTTTGGCTCTTTCATGCATGAAACCAGCTGGGCATAGAGCCGTTCTAAGCTGGGGACTATGGTGTCTTTCCCTAGTCTACACAGAAACTGCACTCTGAGGGAGACGAGCTGCTGGCGTTTGGTAGCAACATCTCCTAATCTGAAGAGAAACATTTCGTTGTAAGCGGGTTGCCTCAGCCTTGCCACATGTTCTCAACTGGTTATAAAGGAGGGCAGTCACTAGGCCTCAGATTTCAAGCACACTCCAATTTGATAGAGAAAACACCAGGCCTCGGTGTGCCTTCCTGTGGAAAGGAAACTTTGCTTTCATTCCTTAGGTGGCACTTTGGCTCAGAACTGCCCTACCCCAAGGATTCAGGGATGTGCAGCCCGATTAGTTGAGATCAACCCTTCTGGCTCTTTCATGGATGAAACCAACTGGGCAAAGAGCCGTTCTAAGCTGGGGACCATGCTGTCTTTCCCTGGTCTACACAGAAACAGCACTCCTAGGGAGACGAGCTGCTGGCGTTTCGTACCAACATCCCCTATTCTACAGGGAAACTTTTCGTTGTAAGCGGGTTGCATCAGCCTTGCCACATGTTCTCAACTGGTTATAATGGAGGGCATTCAATAGGCCTCACCCTTCAAGCCCACTCCAATTTCATAGAGAAAACACCAGGCCTCGGTGTGCCTTCCTGTGGCAAGGAAACTTTGCTTTCATTCCTTAGGTGGCACTTTGGCTCAGGACTGCCCTACCCCAAGGTTTCAGGGATGTGCAGCCCGATTAGTTGAGATCAGCCCTTCTGGCTCTTTCATGGATGAAACCAACAGGGCAAAGTGCCGTTCTAAGCTGGGGACCATGGTGTCTTTCCCTAGTCTACACAGAAACAGCACTCTGAGTGAGACGAGCTACTGGCGTTTGGTAGCAACATCTCCCAATCTGAAGAGAAACATTTCGTTGTAAGCGAGTGGCCTCAGCCTTGCCACATGTTCTCAACTGGTTATAAAGGAGGGCCGTCACTAGGCCTCACCTTTCAAGCACACTCCAATTTCATAGAGAAAACACCAGGCCTCGGTGTGCCTTCCTGTGGCAAGGAAACTTTGCTTTCATTCCTTAGGTGGCACTTTGGCTCAGAACTTCCCTACCCCAAGGATTCAGGGATGTGCAGCCCGATTAGTTGAGATCAGCATTTCTTGCTCTTTCTTGGATGAAACCAACTGGGCAAAGAGCCGTTCTAAGCTGGGGACCATGCTGTCTTTCCCTGGTCTACACAGAAACAGCACTCTGAGGGAGACGAGCTGCTGGCCTTTCGTAGCAACATACCCTATTCTGAAGGGAAACTTTTCGTTGTAAGCGGGTTGCATCAGCCTTGCCACATGTTCTCAACTGGTTTTAATGGAGGGCAGTCAGTAGGCCTCACCCTTCAAGCCCACTCCAATTTCATAGAGAAAACACCAGGCATCGGTGTACCTTCCTGTGGCAAGGAAACTTTGCTTTCATTCCTTAGGTGGCACTTTGGCTCAGAACTGCCCTACCCCAAGGATTCAGGGATGTGCAGCCCGATTACTTGAGATCAGCCCTTCTGGCTCTTTCATGGATGAAACCAACTGGGCAAAGAGCCGTTCTAACCTGGGGACCATGCTGTCTTTTCCTAGTCTACACAGAAACTGCACTCTGAGGGAGACGAGCTGCTGACGTTTGGTAGCAACATCTCCTAATCTGAAGAAAAACATTTCATTCTAAGCGGGTTGCCTCAGCCTTGCCACAGGTTCTCAACTGATTATAAAGGAGGGCAGTCACTAAGCCCCACCTTTCAAGCACACTCCAATTTCATAGAGAAAACACCAGGCCTCGTTGTGCCTTCCTGTGGCAAGGAAACTTTGCTTTCATTCCTTAGGTGGCACTTTGGCTCAGAACTGCCCTACCCCAAGGATTCAGGGATGTGCAGCCCGATTAGTTGAGATCAGCCTTTTTGGCTCTTTCATGCATGAAACCAGCTGGGCATAGAGCCGTTCTAAGCTGGGGACAATGGTGTCTTTCCCTAGTCTACACAGAAACTGCACTCTGAGGGAGACGAGCTGCTGGCGTTTGGTAGCAACATCTCCTAATCTGAAGAGAAACATTTCGTTGTAAGCGGGTTGCCTCAGCCTTGCCACATGTTCTCAACTGGTTATAAAGGAGGACAGTCACTAGGCCTCAGATTTCAAGCACACTCCAATTTGATAGAGAAAACACCAGGCCTCGGTGTGCCTTTCTGTGGCAAGGAAACTTTGCTTTCATTCCTTAGGTGGCACTTTGGCTCAGAACTGCCCCACCCCAAGGATTCAGGGATGTGCAGCCCGATTAGTTGAGATCAACCCTTCTGGCTCTTTCATGGATGAAACCAACTGGGCAAAGAGCCGTTCTAAGCTGGGAACCATGCTGTCTTTCCCTGGTCTACACAGAAACAGCACTCTGAGGGAGACGAGCTGCTGGCGTTTCGTAGCAACATCCCCTATTCTGAAGGGAAACTTTTCGTTGTAAGCGGGTTGCCTCAGCCTTGCCACATGTTCTCAACTGGTTATAAAGGAGGGCCGTCACTAGGCCTCACCTTTCAAGCACACTCCAATTTCATAGAGAAAACACCAGGCCTCGGTGTGCCTTCCTGTGGCAAGGAAACTTTGCTTTCATTCCTTAGGTGGCACTTTGGCTCAGAACTTCCCTACACCAAGGATTCAGGGATGTGTAGCCCGATTAGTTGAGATCAGCCCTTCTGGCTCTTTCTTGGATGAAACCAACTGGGCAAAGAGCCGTTCTAAGCTGGGGACCATGCTGTCTTTCCCTGGTCTACACAGAAACAGGACTCTGAGGGAGACAAGCTGCTGGCGTTTCGTAGCAACATCCCCTATTCTGAAGGGAAACATTTCGAGGTAAGCGGGTTGCATCAGCCTTGCCACATGTTCTCAACTGGTTATAATGTAGGGCAGTCAGTAGGCCTCACACTTCAAGCCCACTCCAATTTCATAGAGAAATCACCAGGCCTCGGTATGCCTTCCTGTGGCAAGGAAACTTTGCTTTCATTCCTTAGGTGGCACTTTGGCTCAGAACTGCCCTACCCCAAGGTTTCAGGGATGTGCAGCCCGATTAGTTGAGATCAGCCCTTCTGGCTCTTTCATGGATGAAACCAACTGGGCAAAGTGCCGTTCTAAGCTGGGGCCATGGTGTCTTTCCCTAGTCTACACAGAAACAGCACTCTGAGGGAGACGAGCTGCTGGCGTTTGGTAGCAACATCTCCTAATCTGAAGAGAAACATTTCGTTGTAAGCGGGTTGCCTCAGCCTTGCCACATGTTCTCAACTGGTTATAAAGGAGGGCCGTCACTAGGCCTCACCTTTCAAGCACACTCCAATTTCCTAGAGAAAACACCAGGCCTCGGTGTGCCTTCCTGTGGCAAGGAAACTTTGCTTTCATTCCTTAGGGGGCACTTTGGCTCAGAAATGCCCTATCCCAAGGATTCAGGGATGTGCAGCCCGATTAGTTGAGATCAGCCCTTCTGGCTCATTCATGGATGAAACCAACTGGGCAAAGTGCCGTTCTAAGCTGGGGACCATGCTGTCTTTCCCTGGTCTACACAGAAACAGCACTCTGAGGGAGACGAGCTGCTGGCCTTTCGTAGCAACATCCCCTATTCTGAAGGGAAACTTTTCGTTGTAAGCGGGTTGCATCAGCCTTGGACATGTTCTCAACTGGTTATAATGGAGGGCATTCAGTAGGCCTCACCCTTCAAGCCCACTCCAATTTCATAGAGAAAACACCAGGCCTCGGTGTACCTTCCTGTGGCAAGGAAACATTGCTTTCATTCCTTAGGTGGCACTTTGGCTCAGAACTGCCCTACCCCAAGGATTCAGGGATGTGCAGCCCGATTAGTTGAGATCAGCCCTTCTGGCTCTTTCATGGATGAAACCAACTGGGCAAAGAGCCGTTCTAACCTGGGGACCATGCTGTCTTTCCCTGGTCTACACAGAAACAGCACTCTGAGGAAGACGAGCTGCTGGCGTTTTGTAGCAACATCCCCTATTCTGAAGGGAAATATTTCTTTGTAAGGGGGTTGCATCAGCCTGGCCACATGTTCTCAACTGGTTATAAAGGAGGGCAGTCAGTAGGCCTCACCCTTCAAGCCCACTCCAATTTCATAGAGAAAACACCAGGCCTCGGTGTGCCTTCCTGTGGCAAGGAAACTTTGCTTTCACTCTTAGGTGGCTCTTTGGCTCAGAACTGCCCTACCCCAAGGATTCAGGGATGTCCAGCCCGATTAGTTGAGATCAGTCCTTCTGGCTCTTTCTTGGATGAAACCAACTAGGAAAAGAGCCGTTCTAAGCTGGGGACCATGGTGTCTTTCCCTAGTCTACACAGAAACAGCACTCTGAGGGAGACGAGCTGCTGGCGTTTGGTAGCAACATCTCCTAATCTGAAGAGAAACATTTCGTTGTAAGCGGGTTGCCTCAGGCTTGCCACAGGTTCTCAACTGGTTATAATGGAGGGCAGTCAGTAGGCCTCACCCTTCAAGCCCACTCCAATTTCATAGAGAAAACACCAGGCCTCGGTGTGCCTTCCTGTGGCAAGGAAACTTTGCTTTCTTTCCTTAGGTGGCACTTTGGCAAAGAAATGCCCTATCCCAAGGATTCAGGGATGTGCAGCCCGATTAGTTGAGATCAGCCCTTTTGGCTCTTTCATGCCTGAAACCAGCTGGGCATAGAGCCGTTCTAAGCTGGGGACTATGGTGTCTTTCCCTAGTCTACACAGAAACTGCACTCTGAGGGAGACGAGCTGCTGGCGTTTGTTAGCAACATCTCCTAATCTGAAGAGAAACATTTCGTTGTAAGCGGGTTGCCTCAGCCTTGCCACAGGTTCTCAACTGGTTATAAAGGAGGGCAGTCACTAGGCCTCACCTTTCAAGCACACTCCAATTTCATAGAGAAAACACCAGGCCTCGGTGTGCCTTCCTGTGGCAAGGAAACTTTGCTTTCATTCTTTAGGTGGCACTTTGGCTCAGAACTGCCCTACCCCAAGGATTCAGGGATGTGCAGCCCGATTAGTTGAGATCAGCCCTTCTGGCTCTTTCATGGATGAAAACAGCTGGGCATAGGGCCGTTCTAAGCTTGGGACTATGGTGTCTTTCCCTAGTCTACACAGAAACAGCACTCTGAGGGAGACAAGCTGCTGGCGTTTCGTAGCAAAATCTCCTATTCTGAAGAGAAAAATTTCGTTATAAGCGGGTGGCATCAGCCTTGCCACATTTTCTCAAATGGCTCTAAAGGAGGGCAGTCAGTTGGCAGACTTACTTGTGGCCCTGCTTCCCAGGTTGGAAACTTTGCTTTCATTCCTTAGGTGGCCCATTGGCTCAAGATTGCCCTACCCCAAGAATTCAGGCTTGTGACGCCCGATTAGTTGAGATCAGCCCTTCTGGCTCTTTCATGGATGAAACCAACTGGGAAAAGAGCCGTTCTAAACTGGGGACCATGGTGTCTTTCCCTAGTCTACACGGAAACAGCACTCTGAGGGAGACGAGCTGCTGGTGTTTGGTAGCAACATCTCCTATTCTGAAGCGAAACATTTCTTTGTAAGCGGGTTGCATCAGCCTTGCCACATGTTCTCAACTGCTTATAATGGAGGCAAGTCAGTAGGCCTCACCCTTCAAGCCCACTCCAATTTCATAGAGAAAACATCAGGCCTCGGTGTGCCTTTCTGTGGCAATGAAACTTTGCTTTCATTCCTTAGGTGGCACTTCGGCTCAGAACTGCCCGACCTCAAGGATTCAGGGATGTGCAGCCTGATTAGTTGAGATCACCCCTTCTAGGTCTTTCATGGATGAAACCAACTGGGAAAAGAGCCGTTCTAAGCTGGGGACCATGGTGTCTTTCCCTAGTCTACACAGAAACAGCACTCTGAGGGAGACGAGCTGCTGGCGTTTGGTAGCAACGTCTACTATCCTGAAGAGCAACATTTCGTTGTAAGCGGGTTGCCTCAGCATTGCCACATTTTCTGTACTGGCTATAAAGTAGGGCAGTCAGTAGGCCTCACCCTTCAAGCCCACTCCAATTTCATAGAGAAAACATCAGGCCTCGGTGTGCCTTCCTGTGGCAATGAAACTTTGCTTTCATTCCTTAGGTGGCACTTGGGCTCAGAACTGCCCTACCTCAAGGATTCAGGGATGTGCAGCCTGATTAGTTGAGATCACCCTTCTAGGTCGTTCATGGACTCAACCAACTGGGAAAAGAGCCGTTCTAAGCTGGGGACCACGGTGTCCTTCCCTAGTCTACACAGAAACAGCACTCTGAGGGAGACGAGCTTCTGGCGTTTGGTAGCAACAACTCTTATTCTGAAGAGAAACATTTCGTTGTAAGCGGGTTGCCTCAGCCTTGCCACATTTACTGAACTGGCTATAAAGGAGGGCAGTCAGTAGGCCTCACCCTTCAAGCCCACTCCAATTTCATAGAGAAAACACCAGGCCTCGGTGTGCCTTCCTGTGGCAAGGAAACTTTGCTTTCATTCTTAGGTGGCTCTTTGGCTCAGAACTGCCCTACCCCAAGGATTCAGGGATGTGCACCCCGATTAGTTGAGACCAGTCCTTCTGGCTCTTTCATGGATGAAACCAACTGGGAAAAGAGCCGTTCTAAGCTGGGGACCATGGTGTCTTTCCCTAGTCTACACAGAAACAGCACTCTGAGGGAGACGAGCTGCTGGCGTTTGGTAGCAACATCTCCTAATCTGAAGAGAAACATTTCGTTGTAAGCGGGTTGCCTCAGCCTTGCCACATTTTCTGAACTGGCTATAAAGGAGGGCAGTCAGTAGGCCTCACCCTTCAAGCCCACTCCAATTTCATAGAGAAAACACCAGGCCTCGGTGTGCCTTCCTGTGGCAAGGAAACTTTGCTTTCATTCTTTAGGTGGCACTTTGGCTCAGAACTGCCCTACCCCAAGGATTCAGGGATGTGCAGCCCGATTAGTTGAGATCAGCCATTCTGGCTCTTTCATGGATGAAACCAACTGGGAAAAGAGCCGTTCTAAGCTGGGGACCATGGTGTCTTTCCCTAGTCTACACAGAAACAGCACTCTGAGGGAGACGAGCTGCTGGCATTTGGTAGCAACATCTCCTAATCTGAAGAGAAACATTTCGTTGTAAGCGGGTTGCCTCAGCCTTGCCACATGTTCTCAACTTGTTATAAAGGAGGGCAGTCACTAGGCCTCACCTTTCAAGCACACTCCAATTTCATACAGAAAACACCAGGCCTCGGTGTGCCTTCCTGTGGCAAGGAAACTTTGCTTTCATTCTTAGGTGGCTCTTTGGCTCAGAAGTGCCCTACCCCAAGGATTCAGGGATGTGCAGCCCGATTAGTTGAGATCAGCCCTTCTGGCTCTTTCAAGGATGAAACCAACTGGGCAAAGAGCCGTTCTAAGCTGGGGACCATGCTGTCTTTCCCTGGTCTACACAGAAACAGCACTCTGAGGGAGACGAGCTGCTGGTGTTTGGTAGCAACATCTCCTATTCTGAAGGGAAACATTTCTTTGTAAGCGGGTTGCATCAGCCTTGCCACATGTTCTCAACTGCTTATAATGGAGGCAAGTCAGTAGGCCTCACCCTTCAAGCCCACTCCAATTTCATAGAGAAAACATCAGGCCTCGGTGTGCCTTCCTGTAGCAATGAAACTTTGCTTTCATTCCTTAGGTGGCACTTGGGCTCAGAACTGCCCTACCTCCAGGATTCAGGGATGTGCAGCCTGATTAGTTGAGATCACCCCTTCTAGGTCGTTCATGGACTCAACCAACTGGGAAAAGAGCCGTTCTAAGCTGGGGACCACGGTGTCCTTCCCTAGGCTAAACAGAAACAGCACTCTGAGGGAGACGAGCTTCTGGCGTTTGGTAGCAACAACTCTTATTCTGAAGAGAAACATTTCGTTGTAAGCGGGTTGCCTCAGCCTTGCCACATTTACTGAACTGGCTATAAAGGAGGGCAGTCAGTAGGCCTCACCCTTCAAGCCCACTCCAATTTCATAGAGAAAACACCAGGCCTCGGTGTGCCTTCCTGTGGCAAGGAAACTTTGCTTTCATTCTTAGGTGGCTCTTTGGCTCAGAACTGCCCTACCCCAAGGATTCAGGGATGTGCAGCCCGATTAGTTGAGATCAGTCCTTCTGGCTCTTTCATGGATGAAACCAACTGGGAAAAGATCCGTTCTAAGCTGGGGACCATGGTGTCTTTCCCTAGTCTACACAGAAACAGCACTCTGAGGGAGACGAGCTGCTGGCGTTTGGTAGCAACATCTCCTAATCTGAAGAGAAACATTTCGTTGTAAGCGGGTTGCCTCAGCCTTGCCACATGTTCTCAACTGGTTATAAAGGAGGGCAGTCACTAGGCCTCACCTTTCAAGCACACTCCAATTTCATACAGAAAACACCAGGCCTCGGTGTGCCTTCCTGTGGCAAGTAAACTTTGCTTTCATTCCTTAGGTGGCACTTTGGCTCAGAAGTGCCCTACCCCAAGGATTCAGGGATGTGCAGCCCGATTAGTTGAGATCAGCCCTTCTGGCTCTTTCATGGATGAAACCAACTGGGCAAAAAGCCGTTCTAAGCTGGGGACCATGCTGTCTTTCCCTGGTCTACACAGAAACAGCACTCTGAGGGAGACGAGCTGCTGGCGTTTGGTAGCAACAACTCTTGTTCTGAAGAGAAACATTTCTTTGTAAGGGGGGTTGCCTCAGCCTTGCCACATTTTGTGATCTGGCTATAAAGGAGGGCAGTCAGTAGGCCTCACCCTTCAAGCCCACTCCAATTTGACAGAGAAAACACCAGGCCTCGGTGTGCCTTCCTGTGGCAAGGAAACTTTGCTTTCATTCCTTAGGTGGCACTTTGGCTCAGAACTGCCCTACCCCAAGGATTCAGGGATGTGCAGCCCGATTAGTTGAGATCAGCCCTTCCGGCTCTTTCATGGATGAAAACAGCTGGGCATAGGGCCGTTCTAAGCTTGGGACTATGGTGTCTTTCCCTAGTCTACACAGAAACAGCACTCTGAGGGAGACGAGCTGCTGGCGTTTGGTATCAAAATCTCCTATTCTGAAGAGAAAAATTTCGTTATACGCGGGTGGCATCAGCCTTGCCACATTTTCTCAAATGGCTCTAAAGGAGGGCAGTCAGTTGGCAGACTTACTTGCGGCCCTGCTTCCCAGTTTGGAAACTTTGCTTTCATTCCTTAGGTGGCCCATTGGCTCAGGACTGCCCTACCCCAAGAATTCAGGCTTGTGACGCCCGATTAGTTGAGATCAGCCCTTCTGGCTCTTTCATGGATGAAACCAACTGGGAAAAGAGCCGTTCTAAGCTGGGGACCATGGTGTCTTTCCCTAGTCTACACGGAAACAGCACTCTGAGGGAGACGAGCTGCTGGCGTTTGGTAGCAACATCTCCTAATCTGAAGAGAAACATTTCGTTGTAAGCGGGTTGCCTCAGCCTTGCCACATTTTCTGAACTGGCTATAAAGGAGGGCAGTCAGTAGGCCTCGCCCTTCAAGCCCACTCCAATTTCATAGAGAAAACACCAGGCCTCGGTGTGCCTTCCTGTGGCAAGGAAACTTTGCTTTCATTCTTTAGGTGGCACTTTGGCTCAGAACTGCCCTACCCCAAGGATTCAGGGATGTGCAGCCCGATTAGTTGGGATCAGTCCTTCTGGCTCTTTCATGGATGAAACCAACTGGGAAAAGAGCCGTTCTAAGCTGGGGACCATGGTGTCTTTCCCTAGTCTACACAGAAACAGCACTCTGAGGGAGACGAGCTGCTGGCGTTTGGTAGCAACATCTCCTAATCTGAAGAGAAACATTTCGTTGTAAGCGGGTTGCCTCAGCCTTGCCACATGTTCTCAACTGGTTATAAAGGAGGGCAGTCACTAGGCCTCACCTTTCAAGCACACTCCAATTTCATACAGAAAACACCAGGCCTCGGTGTGCCTTCCTGTGGCAAGGAAACTTTGCTTTCATTCCTTAGGTGGCACTTTGGCTCAGAAGTGCCCTACCCCAAGGATTCAGGGATGTGCAGCCCGATTAGTTGAGATCAGCCCTTCTGGCTCTTTCATGGATGAAACCAACTGGGCAAAGAGCCGTTCTAAGCTGGGGACCATGCTGTCTTTTCCTGGTCTACACAGAAACAGCACTCTGAGGGAGACGAGCTGCTGGCGTTTGGTAGCAACAACTCTTGTTCTGAAGAGAAACATTTCTTTGTAAGGGGGGTTGCCTCAGCCTTGCCACATTTTGTGATCTGGCTATAAAGGAGGGCAGTCAGTAGGCCTCACCCTTCAAGCCCACTCCAATTTGACAGAGAAAACACCAGGACTCGGTGTGCCTTCCTGTGGCAAGGAAACTTTGCTTTCATTCCTTAGGTGGCACTTTGGCTCAGAAGTGCCCTACCCCAAGGATTCAGGGATGTGCAGCCCGATTAGTTGAGATCAGCCCTTCTGGCTCTTTCATGGATGAAACCAACTGGGCAAAGAGCCGTTCTAAGCTGGGGACCATGCTGTCTTTCCCTGGTCTACACAGAAACAGCACTCTGAGTGAGACGAGCTGCTGGCGTTTGGTAGCAACAACTCTTGTTCTGAAGAGAAACATTTCTTTGTAAGGGGGGTTGCCTCAGCCTTGCCACATTTTGTGATCTGGCTATAAAGGAGGGCAGTCAGTAGGCCTCACCCTTCAAGCCCACTCCAATTTGACAGAGAAAACACCAGGCCTCGGTGTGCCTTCCTGTGGCAAGGAAACTTTGCTTTCATTCCTTAGGTGGCACTTTGGCTCAGAACTGCCCTACCCCAAGGATTCAGGGATGTGCAGCCCGATTAGTTGAGATCAGCCCTTCTGGCTCTTTCATGGATGAAAACAGCTGGGCATAGGGCCGTTCTAAGTTTGGGACTATGGTGTCTTTCCCTAGTCTACACAGAAACAGCACTCTGAGGGAGACGAGCTGCTGGCGTTTGGTAGCAAAATCTCCTATTCTGAAGAGAAAAATTTCGTTATAAGCGGGTGGCATCAGCCTTGCCACATTTTCTCAAATGGCTCTAAAGGAGGGCAGTCAGTTGGCAGACTTACTTGCGGCCCTGCTTCCCAGGTTGGAAACTTTGCTTTCATTCCTTAGGTGGCCCATTGGCTCAGGACTGCCCTACCCCAAGAATTCAGGCTTGTGACGCCCGATTAGTTGAGATCAGCCCTTCTGGCTCTTTCATGGATGAAACCAACTGGGAAAAGAGCCGTTCTAAGCTGGGGACCATGGTGTCTTTCCCTAGTCTACACGGAAACAGCACTCTGAGGGAGACGAGCTGCTGGTGTTTGGTAGCAACATCTCCTATTCTGAAGGGAAACATTTCTTTGTAAGCGGGTTGCATCAGCCTTGCCACATGTTCTCAACTGCTTATAATGGAGGCAAGTCAGTAGGCCTCACCCTTCAAGCCCACTCCAATTTCATAGAGAAAACATCAGGCCTCGGTGTGCCTTCCTGTGGCAAGGAAACTTTGCTTTCATTCTTAGGTGGCTCTTTGGCTCAGAACTGCCCTACCCCAAGGATTCAGGGATGTGCAGCCCGATTAGTTGAGATCAGTCCTTCTGGCTCTTTCATGGATGAAACCAACTGGGAAAAGAGCTGTTCTAAGCTGGGGACCATGCTGTCTTTCCCTGGTCTACACAGAAACAGCACTCTGAGGGAGACGAGCTGCTGGCGTTTGGTAGCAACAACAGTTGTTCTGAAGAGAAACATTTCTTTGTAAGGAGGGTTGCCTCAGCCTTGCCACATTTTGTGATCTGGCTATAAAGGAGGGCAGTCAGTAGGCCTCACCCTTCAAGCCCACTCCAATTTCATAGAGAAAACACCAGGCCTCGGTGTGCCTTCCTGTGGCAAGGAAACTTTGCTTTCATTCTTAGGTGGCTCTTTGGCTCAGAACTGCCCTACCCCAAGGATTCAGGGATGTGCAGCCCGATTAGTTGAGACCAGTCCTTCTGGCTCTTTCATGGATGAAACCAACTGGGAAAAGAGCCGTTCTAAGCTGGGGACCATGGTGTCTTTCCCTAGTCTACACAGAAACAGCACTCTGAGGGAGACGAGCTGCTGGCGTTTGGTAGCAACATCTCCTAATCTGAAGAGAAACATTTCGTTGTAAGCGGGTTGCCTCAGCCTTGCCACATTTTCTGAACTGGCTATAAAGGAGGGCAGTCAGTAGGCCTCACCCTTCAAGCCCACTCCAATTTCATAGAGAAAACACCAGGCCTCGGTGTGCCTTCCTGTGACAAGGAAACTTTGCTTTCATTCTTTAGGTGGCACTTTGGCTCAGAACTGCCCTACCCCAAGGATTCAGGGATGTGCAGCCCGATTAGTTGAGATCAGCCATTCTGGCTCTTTCATGGATGAAACCAACTGGGAAAAGAGCCGTTCTAAGCTGGGGACCATGGTGTCTTTCCCTAGTCTACACAGAAACAGCACTCTGAGGGAGACGAGCTGCTGGCGTTTGGTAGCAACATCTCCTAATCTGAAGAGAAACATTTCGTTGTAAGCGGGTTGCCTCAGCCTTGCCACATGTTCTCAACTGGTTATAAAGGAGGGCAGTCACTAGGCCTCACCTTTCAAGCACACTCCAATTTCATACAGAAAACACCAGGCCTCGGTGTGCCTTCCTGTGGCAAGGAAACTTTGCTTTCATTCCTTAGGTGGCACTTTGGCTCAGAAGTGCCCTACCCCAAGGATTCAGGGATGTGCAGCCCGATTAGTTGAGATCAGCCCTTCTGGCTCTTTCATGGATGAAACCAACTGGGCAAAGAGCCGTTCTAAGCTGGGGACCATGCTGTCTTTCCCTGGTCTACACAGAAACAGCACTCTGAGGGAGACGAGCTGCTGGTGTTTGGTAGCAACAACTCTTGTTCTGAAGAGAAACATTTCTTTGTAAGGGGGGTTGCCTCAGCCTTGCCACATTTTGTGATCTGGCTATAAAGGAGGGCAGTCAGTAGGCCTCACCCTTCAAGCCCACTCCAATTTGACAGAGAAAACACCAGGCCTCGGTGTGCCTTCCTGTGGCAAGGAAACTTTGCTTTCATTCCTTAGGTGGCACTTTGGCTCAGAACTGCCCTACCCCAAGGATTCAGGGATGTGCAGCCCGATTAGTTGAGATCAGCCCTTCTGGCTCTTTCATGGATGAAAACAGCTGGGCATAGGGCCGTTCTAAGCTTGGGACTATGGTGTCTTTCCCTAGTCTACACAGAAACAGCACTCTGAGGGAGACGAGCTGCTGGCGTTTGGTAGCAAAATCTCCTATTCTGAAGAGAAAAATTTCGTTATAAGCGGGTGGCATCAGCCTTGCCACATTTTCTCAAATGGCTCTCAAGGAGGGCAGTCAGTTGGCAGACTTACTTGCGGCCCTGCTTCCCAGGTTGGAAACTTTGCTTTCATTCCTTAGGTGGCCCATTGGCTCAGGACTGCCCTACCCCAAGAATTCAGGCTTGTGACGCCCGATTAGTTGACATCAGCCCTTCTGGCTCTTTCATGAATGAAACCAACGGGGAAAAGAGCCGTTCTAAGCTGGGGACCATGGTGTCTTTCCCTAGTCTACACGGAAACAGCACTCTGAGGGAGATGAGCTGCTGGTGTTTGGTAGCAACATCTCCTATTCTGAAGGGAAACATTTCTTTGTAAGCGGGTTGCATCAGCCTTGCCACATGTTCTCAACTGCTTATAATGGAGGCAAGTCAGTAGGCCTCACCCTTCAAGCCCACTCCAATTTCATAGAGAAAACATCAGGCCTCGGTGTGCCTTCCTGTGGCAAGGAAACTTTGCTTTCATTCTTAGGTGGCTCTTTGGCTCAGAACTGCCCTACCCCAATGATTCAAGGATGTGCAGCCCGATTAGTTGAGATCAGTCCTTCTGGCTCTTTCATGGATGAAACCAACTGGGAAAAGAGCCGTTCTAAGCTGGGGACCATGCTGTCTTTCCCTGGTCTACACAGAAACAGCACTCTGAGGGAGACGGGCTGCTGGCGTTTGGTAGCTACAACACTTGTTCTGAAGAGAAACATTTCTTTGTAAGGGGGGTTGCCTCAGCCTTGCCACATTTTGTGATCTGGCTATAAAGGAGGGCAGTCAGTAGGCCTCACCCTTCAAGCCCACTCCAATTTCATAGAGAAAACACCAGGCCTCGGTGTGCCTTCCTGTGGCAAGGAAACTTTGCTTTCATTCTTAGGTGGCTCTTTGGCTCAGAACTGCCCTACCCCAAGGATTCAGGGATGTGCAGCCCGATTAGTTGAGATCAGTCCTTCTGGCTCTTTCATGGATGAAACCAACTGGGAAAAGAGCCGTTCTAAGCTGGGGACAATGGTGTCTTTCCCTAGTCTACACAGAAACAGCACTCTGAGGGAGACGAGCTGCTGGCGTTTGGTAGCAACATCTCCTAATCTGAAGAGAAACATTTCGTTGTAAGCGGGTTGCCTCAGCCTTGCCACATTTTCTGAACTGGCTATAAAGGAGGGCAGTCAGTAGGCCCCACCCTTCAAGCCCACTCCAATTTGACAGAGAAAACACCAGGACTCGGTGTGCCTTCCTGTGGCAAGGAAACTTTGCTTTCATTCCTTAGGTGGCACTTTGGCTCAGAACTGCCCTACCCCAAGGATTCAGGGATGTGCAGCCCGATTAGTTGAGATCAGCCCTTCTGGCTCTTTCATGGATGAAAACAGCTGGGCATAGGGCCGTTCTAAGCTTGGGACTATGGTGTCTTTCCCTAGTCTACACAGAAACAGCACTCTGAGGGAGACAAGCTGCTGGCGTTTCGTAGCAAAATCTCCTATTCTGAAGAGAAAAATTTCGTTATAAGCGGGTGGCATCAGCCTTGCCACATTTTCTCAAATGGCTCTAAAGGAGGGCAGTCAGTTGGCAGACTTACTTGTGGCCCTGCTTCCCAGGTTGGAAACTTTGCTTTCATTCCTTAGGTGGCCCATTGGCTCAAGATTGCCCTACCCCAAGAATTCAGGCTTGTGACGCCCGATTAGTTGAGATCAGCCCTTCTGGCTCTTTCATGGATGAAACCAACTGGGAAAAGAGCCGTTCTAAGCTGGGGACCATGGTGTCTTTCCCTAGTCTACACGGAAACAGCACTCTGAGGGAGACGAGCTGCTGGCGTTTGGTAGCAACATCTCCTAATCTGAAGAGAAACATTTCGTTGTAAGCGGGTTGCCTCAGCCTTGCCACATTTTCTGAACTGGCTATAAAGGAGGGCAGTCAGTAGGCCTCGCCCTTGAAGCCCACTCCAATTTCATAGAGAAAACACCAGGCCTCGGTGTGCCTTCCTGTGGCAAGGAAACTTTGCTTTCATTCTTTAGGTGGCACTTTGGCTCAGAACTGCCCTACCCCAAGGATTCAGGGATGTGCAGCCCGATTAGTTGGGATCAGTCCTTCTGGCTCTTTCATGGATGAAACCAACTGGGAAAAGAGCCGTTCTAAGCTGGGGACCATGGTGTCTTTCCCTAGTCTACACAGAAACAGCACTCTGAGGGAGACGAGCTGCTGGCGTTTGGTAGCAACATCTCCTAATCTGAAGAGAAACATTTCGTTGTAAGCGGGTTGCCTCAGCCTTGCCACATGTTCTCAACTGGTTATAAAGGAGGGCAGTCACTAGGCCTCACCTTTCAAGCACACTCCAATTTCATACAGAAAACACCAGGCCTCGGTGTGCCTTCCTGTGGCAAGGAAACTTTGCTTTCATTCCTTAGGTGGCACTTTGGCTCAGAAGTGCCCTACCCCAAGGATTCAGGGATGTGCAGCCCGATTAGTTGAGATCAGCCCTTCTGGCTCTTTCATGGATGAAACCAACTGGGCAAAGAGCCGTTCTAAGCTGGGGACCATGCTGTCTTTTCCTGGTCTACACAGAAACAGCACTCTGAGGGAGACGAGCTGCTGGCGTTTGGTAGCAACAACTCTTGTTCTGAAGAGAAACATTTCTTTGTAAGGGGGGTTGCTTCAGCCTTGCCACATTTTGTGATCTGGCTATAAAGGAGGGCAGTCAGTAGGCCTCACCCTTCAAGCCCACTCCAATTTGACAGAGAAAACACCAGGACTCGGTGTGCCTTCCTGTGGCAAGGAAACTTTGCTTTCATTCCTTAGGTGGCACTTTGGCTCAGAAGTGCCCTACCCCAAGGATTCAGGGATGTGCAGCCCGATTAGTTGAGATCAGCCCTTCTGGCTCTTTCATGGATGAAACCAACTGGGCAAAGAGCCGTTCTAAGCTGGGGACCATGCTGTCTTTCCCTGGTCTACACAGAAACAGCACTCTGAGTGAGACGAGCTGCTGGCGTTTGGTAGCAACAACTCTTGTTCTGAAGAGAAACATTTCTTTGTAAGGGGGGTTGCCTCAGCCTTGCCACATTTTGTGATCTGGCTATAAAGGAGGGCAGTCAGTAGGCCTCACCCTTCAAGCCCACTCCAATTTGACAGAGAAAACACCAGGCCTCGGTGTGCCTTCCTGTGGCAAGGAAACTTTGCTTTCATTCCTTAGGTGGCACTTTGGCTCAGAACTGCCCTACCCCAAGGATTCAGGGATGTGCAGCCCGATTAGTTGAGATCAGCCCTTCTGGCTCTTTCATGGATGAAAACAGCTGGGCATAGGGCCGTTCTAAGTTTGGGACTATGGTGTCTTTCCCTAGTCTACACAGAAACAGCACTCTGAGGGAGACGAGCTGCTGGCGTTTGGTAGCAAAATCTCCTATTCTGAAGAGAAAAATTTCGTTATAAGCGGGTGGCATCAGCCTTGCCACATTTTCTCAAATGGCTCTAAAGGAGGGCAGTCAGTTGGCAGACTTACTTGCGGCCCTGCTTCCCAGGTTGGAAACTTTGCTTTCATTCCTTAGGTGGCCCATTGGCTCAGGACTGCCCTACCCCAAGAATTCAGGCTTGTGACGCCCGATTAGTTGAGATCAGCCCTTCTGGCTCTTTCATGGATGAAACCAACTGGGAAAAGAGCCGTTCTAAGCTGGGGACCATGGTGTCTTTCCCTAGTCTACACGGAAACAGCACTCTGAGGGAGACGAGCTGCTGGTGTTTGGTAGCAACATCTCCTATTCTGAAGGGAAACATTTCTTTGTAAGCGGGTTGCATCAGCCTTGCCACATGTTCTCAACTGCTTATAATGGAGGCAAGTCAGTAGGCCTCACCCTTCAAGCCCACTCCAATTTCATAGAGAAAACATCAGGCCTCGGTGTGCCTTCCTGTGGCAAGGAAACTTTGCTTTCATTCTTAGGTGGCTCTTTGGCTCAGAACTGCCCTACCCCAATGATTCAAGGATGTGCAGCCCGATTAGTTGAGATCAGTCCTTCTGGCTCTTTCATGGATGAAACCAACTGGGAAAAGAGCTGTTCTAAGCTGAGGACCATGCTGTCTTTCCCTGGTCTACACAGAAACAGCACTCTGAGGGAGACGAGCTGCTGGCGTTTGGTAGCAACAACAGTTGTTCTGAAGAGAAACATTTCTTTGTAAGGAGGGTTGCCTCAGCCTTGCCACATTTTGTGATCTGGCTATAAAGGAGGGCAGTCAGTAGGCCTCACCCTTCAAGCCCACTCCAATTTCATAGAGAAAACACCAGGCCTCGGTGTGCCTTCCTGTGGCAAGGAAACTTTGCTTTCATTCTTAGGTGGCTCTTTGGCTCAGAACTGCCCTACCCCAAGGATTCAGGGATGTGCAGCCCGATTAGTTGAGATCAGTCCTTCTGGCTCTTTCATGGATGAAACCAACTGGGAAAAGAGCCGTTCTAAGCTGGGGACCATGGTGTCTTTCCCTAGTCTACACAGAAACAGCACTCTGAGGGAGAAGAGCTGCTGGCGTTTGGTAGCAACATCTCCTAATCTGAAGAGAAACATTTCGTTGTAAGCGGGTTGCCTCAGCCTTGCCACATTTTCTGAACTGGCTATAAAGGAGGGCAGTCAGTAGGCCTCACCCTTCAAGCCCACTCCAATTTCATAGAGAAAACACCAGGCCTCGGTGTGCCTTCCTGTGGCAAGGAAACTTTGCTTTCATTCTTTAGGTGGCACTTTGGCTCAGAAATGCCCTACCCCAAGGATTCAGGGATGTGCAGCCCGATTAGTTGAGATCAGCCCTTCCGGCTCTTTCATGGATGAAAACAGCTGGGCATAGGGCCGTTCTAAGCTTGGGACTATGGTGTCTTTCCCTAGTCTACACAGAAACAGCACTCTGAGGGAGACGAGCTGCTGGCGTTTGGTATCAAAATCTCCTATTCTGAAGAGAAAAATTTCGTTATACGCGGGTGGCATCAGCCTTGCCACATTTTCTCAAATGGCTCTAAAGGAGGGCAGTCAGTTGGCAGACTTACTTGCGGCCCTGCTTCCCAGTTTGGAAACTTTGCTTTCATTCCTTAGGTGGCCCATTGGCTCAGGACTGCCCTACCCCAAGAATTCAGGCTTGTGACGCCCGATTAGTTGAGATCAGCCCTTCTGGCTCTTTCATGGATGAAACCAACTGGGAAAAGAGCCGTTCTAAGCTGGGGACCATGGTGTCTTTCCCTAGTCTACACGGAAACAGCACTCTGAGGGAGACGAGCTGCTGGCGTTTGGTAGCAACATCTCCTAATCTGAAGAGAAACATTTCGTTGTAAGCGGGTTGCCTCAGCCTTGCCACATTTTCTGAACTGGCTATAAAGGAGGGCAGTCAGTAGGCCTCGCCCTTCAAGCCCACTCCAATTTCATAGAGAAAACACCAGGCCTCGGTGTGCCTTCCTGTGGCAAGGAAACTTTGCTTTCATTCTTTAGGTGGCACTTTGGCTCAGAACTGCCCTACCCCAAGGATTCAGGGATGTGCAGCCCGATTAGTTGGGATCAGTCCTTCTGGCTCTTTCATGGATGAAACCAACTGGGAAAAGAGCCGTTCTAAGCTGGGGACCATGGTGTCTTTCCCTAGTCTACACAGAAACAGCACTCTGAGGGAGACGAGCTGCTGGCGTTTGGTAGCAACATCTCCTAATCTGAAGAGAAACATTTCGTTGTAAGCGGGTTGCCTCAGCCTTGCCACATGTTCTCAACTGGTTATAAAGGAGGGCAGTCACTAGGCCTCACCTTTCAAGCACACTCCAATTTCATACAGAAAACACCAGGCCTCGGTGTGCCTTCCTGTGGCAAGGAAACTTTGCTTTCATTCCTTAGGTGGCACTTTGGCTCAGAAGTGCCCTACCCCAAGGATTCAGGGATGTGCAGCCCGATTAGTTGAGATCAGCCCTTCTGGCTCTTTCATGGATGAAACCAACTGGGCAAAGAGCCGTTCTAAGCTGGGGACCATGCTGTCTTTTCCTGGTCTACACAGAAACAGCACTCTGAGGGAGACGAGCTGCTGGCGTTTGGTAGCAACAACTCTTGTTCTGAAGAGAAACATTTCTTTGTAAGGGGGGTTGCCTCAGCCTTGCCACATTTTGTGATCTGGCTATAAAGGAGGGCAGTCAGTAGGCCTCACCCTTCAAGCCCACTCCAATTTGACAGAGAAAACACCAGGACTCGGTGTGCCTTCCTGTGGCAAGGAAACTTTGCTTTCATTCCTTAGGTGGCACTTTGGCTCAGAAGTGCCCTACCCCAAGGATTCAGGGATGTGCAGCCCGATTAGTTGAGATCAGCCCTTCTGGCTCTTTCATGGATGAAACCAACTGGGCAAAGAGCCGTTCTAAGCTGGGGACCATGCTGTCTTTCCCTGGTCTACACAGAAACAGCACTCTGAGTGAGACGAGCTGCTGGCGTTTGGTAGCAACAACTCTTGTTCTGAAGAGAAACATTTCTTTGTAAGGGGGGTTGCCTCAGCCTTGCCACATTTTGTGATCTGGCTATAAAGGAGGGCAGTCAGTAGGCCTCACCCTTCAAGCCCACTCCAATTTGACAGAGAAAACACCAGGCCTCGGTGTGCCTTCCTGTGGCAAGGAAACTTTGCTTTCATTCCTTAGGTGGCACTTTGGCTCAGAACTGCCCTACCCCAAGGATTCAGGGATGTGCAGCCCGATTAGTTGAGATCAGCCCTTCTGGCTCTTTCATGGATGAAAACAGCTGGGCATAGGGCCGTTCTAAGTTTGGGACTATGGTGTCTTTCCCTAGTCTACACAGAAACAGCACTCTGAGGGAGACGAGCTGCTGGCGTTTGGTAGCAAAATCTCCTATTCTGAAGAGAAAAATTTCGTTATAAGTGGGTGGCATCAGCCTTGCCACATTTTCTCAAATGGCTCTAAAGGAGGGCAGTCAGTTGGCAGACTTACTTGCGGCCCTGCTTCCCAGGTTGGAAACTTTGCTTTCATTCCTTAGGTGGCCCATTGGCTCAGGACTGCCCTACCCCAAGAATTCAGGCTTGTGACGCCCGATTAGTTGAGATCAGCCCTTCTGGCTCTTTCATGGATGAAACCAACTGGGAAAAGAGCCGTTCTAAGCTGGGGACCATGGTGTCTTTCCCTAGTCTACACGGAAACAGCACTCTGAGGGAGACGAGCTGCTGGTGTTTGGTAGCAACATCTCCTATTCTGAAGGGAAACATTTCTTTGTAAGCGGGTTGCATCAGCCTTGCCACATGTTCTCAACTGCTTATAATGGAGGCAAGTCAGTAGGCCTCACCCTTCAAGCCCACTCCAATTTCATAGAGAAAACATCAGGCCTCGGTGTGCCTTCCTGTGGCAAGGAAACTTTGCTTTCATTCTTAGGTGGCTCTTTGGCTCAGAACTGCCCTACCCCAAGGATTCAGGGATGTGCAGCCCGATTAGTTGAGATCAGTCCTTCTGGCTCTTTCATGGATGAAACCAACTGGGAAAAGAGCTGTTCTAAGCTGGGGACCATGCTGTCTTTCCCTGGTCTACACAGAAACAGCACTCTGAGGGAGACGAGCTGCTGGCGTTTGGTAGCAACAACAGTTGTTCTGAAGAGAAACATTTCTTTGTAAGGAGGGTTGCCTCAGCCTTGCCACATTTTGTGATCTGGCTATAAAGGAGGGCAGTCAGTAGGCCTCACCCTTCAAGCCCACTCCAATTTCATAGAGAAAACACCAGGCCTCGGTGTGCCTTCCTGTGGCAAGGAAACTTTGCTTTCATTCTTAGGTGGCTCTTTGGCTCAGAACTGCCCTACCCCAAGGATTCAGGGATGTGCAGCCCGATTAGTTGAGACCAGTCCTTCTGGCTCTTTCATGGATGAAACCAACTGGGAAAAGAGCCGTTCTAAGCTGGGGACCATGGTGTCTTTCCCTAGTCTACACAGAAACAGCACTCTGAGGGAGACGAGCTGCTGGCGTTTGGTAGCAACATCTCCTAATCTGAAGAGAAACATTTCGTTGTAAGCGGGTTGCCTCAGCCTTGCCACATTTTCTGAACTGGCTATAAAGGAGGGCAGTCAGTAGGCCTCACCCTTCAAGCCCACTCCAATTTCATAGAGAAAACACCAGGCCTCGGTGTGCCTTCCTGTGACAAGGAAACTTTGCTTTCATTCTTTAGGTGGCACTTTGGCTCAGAACTGCCCTACCCCAAGGATTCAGGGATGTGCAGCCCGATTAGTTGAGATCAGCCATTCTGGCTCTTTCATGGATGAAACCAACTGGGAAAAGAGCCGTTCTAAGCTGGGGACCATGGTGTCTTTCCCTAGTCTACACAGAAACAGCACTCTGAGGGAGACGAGCTGCTGGCGTTTGGTAGCAACATCTCCTAATCTGAAGAGAAACATTTCGTTGTAAGCGGGTTGCCTCAGCCTTGCCACATGTTCTCAACTGGTTATAAAGGAGGGCAGTCACTAGGCCTCACCTTTCAAGCACACTCCAATTTCATACAGAAAACACCAGGCCTCGGTGTGCCTTCCTGTGGCAAGGAAACTTTGCTTTCATTCCTTAGGTGGCACTTTGGCTCAGAAGTGCCCTACCCCAAGGATTCAGGGATGTGCAGCCCGATTAGTTGAGATCAGCCCTTCTGGCTCTTTCATGGATGAAACCAACTGGGCAAAGAGCCGTTCTAAGCTGGGGACCATGCTGTCTTTCCCTGGTCTACACAGAAACAGCACTCTGAGGGAGACGAGCTGCTGGTGTTTGGTAGCAACAACTCTTGTTCTGAAGAGAAACATTTCTTTGTAAGGGGGGTTGCCTCAGCCTTGCCACATTTTGTGATCTGGCTATAAAGGAGGGCAGTCAGTAGGCCTCACCCTTCAAGCCCACTCCAATTTGACAGAGAAAACACCAGGCCTCGGTGTGCCTTCCTGTGGCAAGGAAACTTTGCTTTCATTCCTTAGGTGGCACTTTGGCTCAGAACTGCCCTACCCCAAGGATTCAGGGATGTGCAGCCCAATTAGTTGAGATCAGCCCTTCTGGCTCTTTCATGGATGAAAACAGCTGGGCATAGGGCCGTTCTAAGCTTGGGACTATGGTGTCTTTCCCTAGTCTACACAGAAACAGCACTCTGAGGGAGACGAGCTGCTGGCGTTTGGTAGCAAAATCTCCTATTCTGAAGAGAAAAATTTCGTTATAAGCGGGTGGCATCAGCCTTGCCACATTTTCTCAAATGGCTCTCAAGGAGGGCAGTCAGTTGGCCGACTTACTTGCGGCCCTGCTTCCCAGGTTGGAAACTTTGCTTTCATTCCTTAGGTGGCCCATTGGCTCAGGACTGCCCTACCCCAAGAATTCAGGCTTGTGACGCCCGATTAGTTGACATCAGCCCTTCTGGCTCTTTCATGAATGAAACCAACGGGGAAAAGAGCCGTTCTAAGCTGGGGACCATGGTGTCTTTCCCTAGTCTACACGGAAACAGCACTCTGAGGGAGATGAGCTGCTGGTGTTTGGTAGCAACATCTCCTATTCTGAAGGGAAACATTTCTTTGTAAGCGGGTTGCATCAGCCTTGCCACATGTTCTCAACTGCTTATAATGGAGGCAAGTCAGTAGGCCTCACCCTTCAAGCCCACTCCAATTTCATAGAGAAAACATCAGGCCTCGGTGTGCCTTCCTGTGGCAAGGAAACTTTGCTTTCATTCTTAGGTGGCTCTTTGGCTCAGAACTGCCCTACCCCAATGATTCAAGGATGTGCAGCCCGATTAGTTGAGATCAGTCCTTCTGGCTCTTTCATGGATGAAACCAACTGGGAAAAGAGCCGTTCTAAGCTGGGGACCATGCTGTCTTTCCCTGGTCTACACAGAAACAGCACTCTGAGGGAGACGGGCTGCTGGCGTTTGGTAGCTACAACACTTGTTCTGAAGAGAAACATTTCTTTGTAAGGGGGGTTGCCTCAGCCTTGCCACATTTTGTGATCTGGCTATAAAGGAGGGCAGTCAGTAGGCCTCACCCTTCAAGCCCACTCCAATTTCATAGAGAAAACACCAGGCCTCGGTGTGCCTTCCTGTGGCAAGGAAACTTTGCTTTCATTCCTTAGGTGGCACTTTGGCTCAGAAGTGCCCTACCCCAAGGATTCAGGGATGTGCAGCCCGATTAGTTGAGATCAGCCCTTCTGGCTCTTTCATGGATGAAAACAGCTGGGCATAGGGCCGTTCTAAGCTTGGGACTATGGTGTCTTTCCCTAGTCTACACAGAAACAGCACTCTGAGGGAGACAAGCTGCTGGCGTTTCGTAGCAAAATCTCCTATTCTGAAGAGAAAAATTTCGTTATAAGCGGGTGGCATCAGCCTTGCCACATTTTCTCAAATGGCTCTAAAGGAGGGCAGTCAGTTGGCAGACTTACTTGTGGCCCTGCTTCCCAGGTTGGAAACTTTGCTTTCATTCCTTAGGTGGCCCATTGGCTCAAGATTGCCCTACCCCAAGAATTCAGGCTTGTGACGCCCGATTAGTTGAGATCAGCCCTTCTGGCTCTTTCATGGATGAAACCAACTGGGAAAAGAGCCGTTCTAAGCTGGGGACCATGGTGTCTTTCCCTAGTCTACACGGAAACAGCACTCTGAGGGAGACGAGCTGCTGGCGTTTGGTAGCAACATCTCCTAATCTGAAGAGAAACATTTCGTTGTAAGCGGGTTGCCTCAGCCTTGCCACATTTTCTGAACTGGCTATAAAGGAGGGCAGTCAGTAGGCCTCGCCCTTCAAGCCCACTCCAATTTCATAGAGAAAACACCAGGCCTCGGTGTGCCTTCCTGTGGCAAGGAAACTTTGCTTTCATTCTTTAGGTGGCACTTTGGCTCAGAACTGCCCTACCCCAAGGATTCAGGGATGTGCAGCCCGATTAGTTGGGATCAGTCCTTCTGGCTCTTTCATGGATGAAACCAACTGGGAAAAGAGCCGTTCTAAGCTGGGGACCATGGTGTCTTTCCCTAGTCTACACAGAAACAGCACTCTGAGGGAGACGAGCTGCTGGCGTTTGGTAGCAACATCTCCTAATCTGAAGAGAAACATTTCGTTGTAAGCGGGTTGCCTCAGCCTTGCCACATGTTCTCAACTGGTTATAAAGGAGGGCAGTCACTAGGCCTCACCTTTCAAGCACACTCCAATTTCATACAGAAAACACCAGGCCTCGGTGTGCCTTCCTGTGGCAAGGAAACTTTGCTTTCATTCCTTAGGTGGCACTTTGGCTCAGAAGTGCCCTACCCCAAGGATTCAGGGATGTGCAGCCCGATTAGTTGAGATCAGCCCTTCTGGCTCTTTCATGGATGAAACCAACTGGGCAAAGAGCCGTTCTAAGCTGGGGACCATGCTGTCTTTTCCTGGTCTACACAGAAACAGCACTCTGAGGGAGACGAGCTGCTGGCGTTTGGTAGCAACAACTCTTGTTCTGAAGAGAAACATTTCTTTGTAAGGGGGGTTGCCTCAGCCTTGCCACATTTTGTGATCTGGCTATAAAGGAGGGCAGTCAGTAGGCCTCACCCTTCAAGCCCACTCCAATTTGACAGAGAAAACACCAGGACTCGGTGTGCCTTCCTGTGGCAAGGAAACTTTGCTTTCATTCCTTAGGTGGCACTTTGGCTCAGAAGTGCCCTACCCCAAGGATTCAGGGATGTGCAGCCCGATTAGTTGAGATCAGCCCTTCTGGCTCTTTCATGGATGAAACCAACTGGGCAAAGAGCCGTTCTAAGCTGGGGACCATGCTGTCTTTCCCTGGTCTACACAGAAACAGCACTCTGAGTGAGACGAGCTGCTGGCGTTTGGTAGCAACAACTCTTGTTCTGAAGAGAAACATTTCTTTGTAAGGGGGGTTGCCTCAGCCTTGCCACATTTTGTGATCTGGCTATAAAGGAGGGCAGTCAGTAGGCCTCACCCTTCAAGCCCACTCCAATTTGACAGAGAAAACACCAGGCCTCGGTGTGCCTTCCTGTGGCAAGGAAACTTTGCTTTCATTCCTTAGGTGGCACTTTGGCTCAGAACTGCCCTACCCCAAGGATTCAGGGATGTGCAGCCCGATTAGTTGAGATCAGCCCTTCTGGCTCTTTCATGGATGAAAACAGCTGGGCATAGGGCCGTTCTAAGTTTGGGACTATGGTGTCTTTCCCTAGTCTACACAGAAACAGCACTCTGAGGGAGACGAGCTGCTGGCGTTTGGTAGCAAAATCTCCTATTCTGAAGAGAAAAATTTCGTTATAAGCGGGTGGCATCAGCCTTGCCACATTTTCTCAAATGGCTCTAAAGGAGGGCAGTCAGTTGGCAGACTTACTTGCGGCCCTGCTTCCCAGGTTGGAAACTTTGCTTTCATTCCTTAGGTGGCCCATTGGCTCAGGACTGCCCTACCCCAAGAATTCAGGCTTGTGACGCCCGATTAGTTGAGATCAGCCCTTCTGGCTCTTTCATGGATGAAACCAACTGGGAAAAGAGCCGTTCTAAGCTGGGGACCATGGTGTCTTTCCCTAGTCTACACGGAAACAGCACTCTGAGGGAGACGAGCTGCTGGTGTTTGGTAGCAACATCTCCTATTCTGAAGGGAAACATTTCTTTGTAAGCGGGTTGCATCAGCCTTGCCACATGTTCTCAACTGCTTATAATGGAGGCAAGTCAGTAGGCCTCACCCTTCAAGCCCACTCCAATTTCATAGAGAAAACATCAGGCCTCGGTGTGCCTTCCTGTGGCAAGGAAACTTTGCTTTCATTCTTAGGTGGCTCTTTGGCTCAGAACTGCCCTACCCCAATGATTCAAGGATGTGCAGCCCGATTAGTTGAGATCAGTCCTTCTGGCTCTTTCATGGATGAAACCAACTGGGAAAAGAGCTGTTCTAAGCTGGGGACCATGCTGTCTTTCCCTGGTCTACACAGAAACAGCACTCTGAGGGAGACGAGCTGCTGGCGTTTGGTAGCAACAACAGTTGTTCTGAAGAGAAACATTTCTTTGTAAGGAGGGTTGCCTCAGCCTTGCCACATTTTGTGATCTGGCTATAAAGGAGGGCAGTCAGTAGGCCTCACCCTTCAAGCCCACTCCAATTTCATAGAGAAAACACCAGGCCTCGGTGTGCCTTCCTGTGGCAAGGAAACTTTGCTTTCATTCTTAGGTGGCTCTTTGGCTCAGAACTGCCCTACCCCAAGGATTCAGGGATGTGCAGCCCGATTAGTTGAGATCAGTCCTTCTGGCTCTTTCATGGATGAAACCAACTGGGAAAAGAGCCGTTCTAAGCTGGGGACCATGGTGTCTTTCCCTAGTCTACACAGAAACAGCACTCTGAGGGAGAAGAGCTGCTGGCGTTTGGTAGCAACATCTCCTAATCTGAAGAGAAACATTTCGTTGTAAGCGGGTTGCCTCAGCCTTGCCACATTTTCTGAACTGGCTATAAAGGAGGGCAGTCAGTAGGCCTCACCCTTCAAGCCCACTCCAATTTCATAGAGAAAACACCAGGCCTCGGTGTGCCTTCCTGTGACAAGGAAACTTTGCTTTCATTCTTTAGGTGGCACTTTGGCTCAGAAATGCCCTACCCCAAGGATTCAGGGATGTGCAGCCCGATTAGTTGAGATCAGCCATTCTGGCTCTTTCATGGATGAAACCAACTGGGAAAAGAGCCGTTCTAAGCTGGGGACCATGGTGTCTTTCCCTAGTCTACACAGAAACAGCACTCTGAGGGAGACGAGCTGCTGGCGTTTGGTAGCAACATCTCCTAATCTGAAGAGAAACATTTCGTTGTAAGCGGGTTGCCTCAGCCTTGCCACATGTTCTCAACTGGTTATAAAGGAGGGCAGTCACTAGGCCTCACCTTTCAAGCACACTCCAATTTCATACAGAAAACACCAGGCCTCGGTGTGCCTTCCTGTGGCAAGGAAACTTTGCTTTCATTCCTTAGGTGGCACTTTGGCTCAGAAGTGCCCTACCCCAAGGATTCAGGGATGTGCAGCCCGATTAGTTGAGATCAGCCCTTCTGGCTCTTTCATGGATGAAACCAACTGGGCAAAGAGCCGTTCTAAGCTGGGGACCATGCTGTCTTTCCCTGGTCTACACAGAAACAGCACTCTGAGGGAGACGAGCTGCTGGTGTTTGGTAGCAACAACTCTTGTTCTGAAGAGAAACATTTCTTTGTAAGGGGGGTTGCCTCAGCCTTGCCACATTTTGTGATCTGGCTATAAAGGAGGGCAGTCAGTAGGCCTCACCCTTCAAGCCCACTCCAATTTGACAGAGAAAACACCAGGCCTCGGTGTGCCTTCCTGTGGCAAGGAAACTTTGCTTTCATTCCTTAGGTGGCACTTTGGCTCAGAACTGCCCTACCCCAAGGATTCACGGATGTGCAGCCCGATTAGTTGAGATCAGCCCTTCTGGCTCTTTCATGGATGAAAACAGCTGGGCATAGGGCCGTTCTAAGCTTGGGACTATGGTGTCTTTCCCTAGTCTACACAGAAACAGCACTCTGAGGGAGACGAGCTGCTGGCGTTTGGTAGCAAAATCTCCTATTCTGAAGAGAAAAATTTCGTTATAAGCGGGTGGCATCAGCCTTGCCACATTTTCTCAAATGGCTCTCAAGGAGGGCAGTCAGTTGGCAGACTTACTTGCGGCCCTGCTTCCCAGGTTGGAAACTTTGCTTTCATTCCTTAGGTGGCCCATTGGCTCAGGACTGCCCTACCCCAAGAATTCAGGCTTGTGACGCCCGATTAGTTGACATCAGCCCTTCTGGCTCTTTCATGAATGAAACCAACGGGGAAAAGAGCCGTTCTAAGCTGGGGACCATGGTGTCTTTCCCTAGTCTACACGGAAACAGCACTCTGAGGGAGATGAGCTGCTGGTGTTTGGTAGCAACATCTCCTATTCTGAAGGGAAACATTTCTTTGTAAGCGGGTTGCATCAGCCTTGCCACATGTTCTCAACTGCTTATAATGGAGGCAAGTCAGTAGGCCTCACCCTTCAAGCCCACTCCAATTTCATAGAGAAAACATCAGGCCTCGGTGTGCCTTCCTGTGGCAAGGAAACTTTGCTTTCATTCTTAGGTGGCTCTTTGGCTCAGAACTGCCCTACCCCAATGATTCAAGGATGTGCAGCCCGATTAGTTGAGATCAGTCCTTCTGGCTCTTTCATGGATGAAACCAACTGGGAAAAGAGCCGTTCTAAGCTGGGGACCATGCTGTCTTTCCCTGGTCTACACAGAAACAGCACTCTGAGGGAGACGGGCTGCTGGCGTTTGGTAGCTACAACACTTGTTCTGAAGAGAAACATTTCTTTGTAAGGGGGGTTGCCTCAGCCTTGCCACATTTTGTGATCTGGCTATAAAGGAGGGCAGTCAGTAGGCCTCACCCTTCAAGCCCACTCCAATTTCATAGAGAAAACACCAGGCCTCGGTGTGCCTTCCTGTGGCAAGGAAACTTTGCTTTCATTCTTAGGTGGCTCTTTGGCTCAGAACTGCCCTACCCCAAGGATTCAGGGATGTGCAGCCCGATTAGTTGAGATCAGTCCTTCTGGCTCTTTCATGGATGAAACCAACTGGGAAAAGAGCCGTTCTAAGCTGGGGACAATGGTGTCTTTCCCTAGTCTACACAGAAACAGCACTCTGAGGGAGACGAGCTGCTGGCGTTTGGTAGCAACATCTCCTAATCTGAAGGGAAACATTTCGTTGTAAGCGGGTTGCCTCAGCCTTGCCACATTTTCTGAACTGGCTATAAAGGAGGGCAGTCAGTAGGCCTCACCCTTCAAGCCCACTCCAATTTCACAGAGAAAACACCAGGACTCGGTGTGCCTTCCTGTGGCAAGGAAACTTTGCTTTCATTCCTTAGGTGGCACTTTGGCTCAGAACTGCCCTACCCCAAGGATTCAGGGATGTGCAGCCCGATTAGTTGAGATCAGCCCTTCTGGCTCTTTCATGGATGAAAACAGCTGGGCATAGGGCCGTTCTAAGCTTGGGACTATGGTGTCTTTCCCTAGTCTACACAGAAACAGCACTCTGAGGGAGACAAGCTGCTGGCGTTTCGTAGCAAAATCTCCTATTCTGAAGAGAAAAATTTCGTTATAAGCGGGTGGCATCAGCCTTGCCACATTTTCTCAAATGGCTCTAAAGGAGGGCAGTCAGTTGGCAGACTTACTTGTGGCCCTGCTTCCCAGGTTGGAAACTTTGCTTTCATTCCTTAGGTGGCCCATTGGCTCAAGATTGCCCTACCCCAAGAATTCAGGCTTGTGACGCCCGATTAGTTGAGATCAGCCCTTCTGGCTCTTTCATGGATGAAACCAACTGGGAAAAGAGCCGTTCTAAACTGGGGACCATGGTGTCTTTCCCTAGTCTACACGGAAACAGCACTCTGAGGGAGACGAGCTGCTGGTGTTTGGTAGCAACATCTCCTATTCTGAAGCGAAACATTTCTTTGTAAGCGGGTTGCATCAGCCTTGCCACATGTTCTCAACTGCTTATAATGGAGGCAAGTCAGTAGGCCTCACCCTTAAAGCCCACTCCAATTTCATAGAGAAAACATCAGGCCTCGGTGTGCCTTTCTGTGGCAATGAAACTTTGATTTCATTCCTTAGGTGGCACTTCGGCTCAGAACTGCCCGACCTCAAGGATTCAGGGATGTGCAGCCTGATTAGTTGAGATCACCCCTTCTAGGTCTTTCATGGATGAAACCAACTGGGAAAAGAGCTGTTCTAAGCTGGGGACCATGGTGTCTTTCCCTAGTCTACACAGAAACAGCACTCTGAGGGAGACGAGCTGCTGGCGTTTGGTAGCAACAACTCTTGTTCTGAAGAGAAACATTTCTTTGTATGGGGGGTTGCCTCAGCCTTGCCACATTTTGTGATCTGGCTATAAAGGAGGGCAGTCAGTAGGCCTCACCCTTCAAGCCCACTCCAATTTGACAGAGAAAACACCAGGCCTCGGTGTGCCTTCCTGTGGCAAGGAAACTTTGCTTTCATTCCTTAGGTGGCACTTTGGCTCAGAACTGCCCTACCCCAAGGATTCAGGGATGTGCAGCCCGATTAGTTGAGATCAGCCCTTCTAGCTCTTTCATGGATGAAAACAGATGGGCATAGGGCCGTTCTAAGTTTGGGACTATGGTGTCTTTCCCTAGTCTACACAGAAACAGCACTCTGAGGGAGACGAGCTGCTGGCGTTTGGTAGCAAAATCTCCTATTCTGAAGAGAAAAATTTCGTTATAAGCGGGTGGCATCAGCCTTGCCACATTTTCTCAAATGGCTCTAAAGGAGGGCAGTCAGTTGGCAGACTTACTTGCGGCCCTGCTTCCCAGGTTGGAAACTTTGCTTTCATTCCTTAGGTGGCCCATTGGCTCAGGACTGCCCTACCCCAAGAATTCAGGCTTGTGACGCCCGATTAGTTGAGATCAGCCCTTCTGGCTCTTTCATGGATGAAACCAACTGGGAAAAGAGCCGTTCTAAGCTGGGGACCATGGTGTCTTTCCCTAGTCTACACGGAAACAGCACTCTGAGGGAGACGAGCTGCTGGTGTTTGGTAGCAACATCTCCTATTCTGAAGGGAAACATTTCTTTCTAAGCGGGTTGCATCAGCCTTGCCACATGTTCTCAACTGCTTATAATGGAGGCAACTCAGTAGGCCTCACCCTTCAAGCCCACTCCAATTTCATAGAGAAAACATCAGGCCTCGGTGTGCCTTCCTGTGGCAAGGAAACTTTGCTTTCATTCTTAGGTGGCTCTTTGGCTCAGAACTGCCCTACCCCAAGGATTCATGGATGTGCAGCCCGATTAGTTGAGATCAGTCCTTCTGGCTCTTTCATGGATGAAACCAACTGGGAAAAGAGCTGTTCTAAGCTGGGGACCATGCTGTCTTTCCCTGGTCTACACAGAAACAGCACTCTGAGGGAGACGAGCTGCTGGCGTTTGGTAGCAACAACAGTTGTTCTGAAGAGAAACATTTCTTTGTAAGGAGGGTTGCCTCAGCCTTGCCACATTTTGTGATCTGGCTATAAAGGAGGGCAGTCAGTAGGCCTCACCCTTCAAGCCCACTCCAATTTCATAGAGAAAACACCAGGCCTCGGTGTGCCTTCCTGTGGCAAGGAAACTTTGCTTTCATTCTTAGGTGGCTCTTTGGCTCAGAACTGCCCTACCCCAAGGATTCAGGGATGTGCAGCCCGATTAGTTGAGATCAGTCCTTCTGGCTCTTTCATGGATGAAACCAACTGGGAAAAGAGCCGTTCTAAGCTGGGGACCATGGTGTCTTTCCCTAGTCTACACAGAAACAGCACTCTGAGGGAGAAGAGCTGCTGGCGTTTGGTAGCAACATCTCCTAATCTGAAGAGAAACATTTCGTTGTAAGCGGGTTGCCTCAGCCTTGCCACATTTTCTGAACTGGCTATAAAGGAGGGCAGTCAGTAGGCCTCACCCTTCAAGCCCACTCCAATTTCATAGAGAAAACACCAGGCCTCGGTGTGCCTTCCTGTGACAAGGAAACTTTGCTTTCATTCTTTAGGTGGCACTTTGGCTCAGAACTGCCCTACCCCAAGGATTCAGGGATGTGCAGCCCGATTAGTTGAGATCAGCCATTCTGGCTCTTTCATGGATGAAACCAACTGGGCAAAGAGCCGTTCTAAGCTGGGGACCATGGTGTCTTTCCCTAGTCTACACAGAAACAGCACTCTGAGGGAGACGAGCTGCTGGCGTTTGGTAGCAACATCTCCTAATCTGAAGAGAAACATTTCGTTGTAAGCGGGTTGCCTCAGCCTTGCCACATGTTCTCAACTGGTTATAAAGGAGGGCAGTCACTAGGCCTCACCTTTCAAGCACACTCCAATTTCATACAGAAAACACCAGGCCTCGGTGTGCCTTCCTGTGGCAAGGAAACTTTGCTTTCATTCCTTAGGTGGCACTTTGGCTCAGAAGTGCCCTACCCCAAGGATTCAGGGATGTGCAGCCCGATTAGTTGAGATCAGCCCTTCTGGCTCTTTCATGGATGAAACCAACTGGGCAAAGAGCCGTTCTAAGCTGGGGACCATGCTGTCTTTCCCTGGTCTACACAGAAACAGCACTCTGAGGGAGACGAGCTGCTGGTGTTTGGTAGCAACAACTCTTGTTCTGAAGAGAAACATTTCTTTGTAAGGGGGGTTGCCTCAGCCTTGCCACATTTTGTGATCTGGCTATAAAGGAGGGCAGTCAGTAGGCCTCACCCTTCAAGCCCACTCCAATTTGACAGAGAAAACACCAGGCCTCGGTGTGCCTTCCTGTGGCAAGGAAACTTTGCTTTCATTCCTTAGGTGGCACTTTGGCTCAGAACTGCCCTACCCCAAGGATTCACGGATGTGCAGCCCGATTAGTTGAGATCAGCCCTTCTGGCTCTTTCATGGATGAAAACAGCTGGGCATAGGGCCGTTCTAAGCTTGGGACTATGGTGTCTTTCCCTAGTCTACACAGAAACAGCACTCTGAGGGAGACGAGCTGCTGGCGTTTGGTAGCAAAATCTCCTATTCTGAAGAGAAAAATTTCGTTATAAGCGGGTGGCATCAGCCTTGCCACATTTTCTCAAATGGCTCTCAAGGAGGGCAGTCAGTTGGCAGACTTACTTGCGGCCCTGCTTCCCAGGTTGGAAACTTTGCTTTCATTCCTTAGGTGGCCCATTGGCTCAGGACTGCCCTACCCCAAGAATTCAGGCTTGTGACGCCCGATTAGTTGACATCAGCCCTTCTGGCTCTTTCATGAATGAAACCAACGGGGAAAAGAGCCGTTCTAAGCTGGGGACCATGGTGTCTTTCCCTAGTCTACACGGAAACAGCACTCTGAGGGAGATGAGCTGCTGGTGTTTGGTAGCAACATCTCCTATTCTGAAGGGAAACATTTCTTTGTAAGCGGGTTGCATCAGCCTTGCCACATGTTCTCAACTGCTTATAATGGAGGCAAGTCAGTAGGCCTCACCCTTCAAGCCCACTCCAATTTCATAGAGGAAACATCAGGCCTCGGTGTGCCTTCCTGTGGCAAGGAAACTTTGCTTTCATTCTTAGGTGGCTCTTTGGCTCAGAACTGCCCTACCCCAATGATTCAAGGATGTGCAGCCCGATTAGTTGAGATCAGTCCTT
Organism: Eschrichtius robustus; assembly: GCF_028021215.1. Classification (NCBI taxonomy): domain Eukaryota; kingdom Metazoa; phylum Chordata; class Mammalia; order Artiodactyla; family Eschrichtiidae; genus Eschrichtius; species Eschrichtius robustus. The sequence continues at coordinate 46,553,376 of NC_090842.1, forward strand.
CTGGCTCTTTCATGGATGAAACCAACTGGGAAAAGAGCCGTTCTAAGCTGGGGACCATGCTGTCTTTCCCTGGTCTACACAGAAACAGCACTCTGAGGGAGACGGGCTGCTGGCGTTTGGTAGCTACAACACTTGTTCTGAAGAGAAACATTTCTTTGTAAGGGGGGTTGCCTCAGCCTTGCCACATTTTGTGATCTGGCTATAAAGGAGGGCAGTCAGTAGGCCTCACCCTTCAAGCCCACTCCAATTTCATAGAGAAAACACCAGGCCTCGGTGTGCCTTCCTGTGGCAAGGAAACTTTGCTTTCATTCTTAGGTGGCTCTTTGGCTCAGAACTGCCCTACCCCAAGGATTCAGGGATGTGCAGCCCGATTAGTTGAGATCAGTCCTTCTGGCTCTTTCATGGATGAAACCAACTGGGAAAAGAGCCGTTCTAAGCTGGGGACAATGGTGTCTTTCCCTAGTCTACACAGAAACAGCACTCTGAGGGAGACGAGCTGCTGGCGTTTGGTAGCAACATCTCCTAATCTGAAGAGAAACATTTCGTTGTAAGCGGGTTGCCTCAGCCTTGCCACATTTTCTGAACTGGCTATAACGGAGGGCAGTCAGTAGGCCTCACCCTTCAAGCCCACTCCAATTTGACAGAGAAAACACCAGGACTCGGTGTGCCTTCCTGTGGCAAGGAAACTTTGCTTTCATTCCTTAGGTGGCACTTTGGCTCAGAACTGCCCTACCCCAAGGATTCAGGGATGTGCAGCCCGATTAGTTGAGATCAGCCCTTCTGGCTCTTTCATGGATGAAAACAGCTGGGCATAGTTCCGTTCTAAGCTTGGGACTATGGTGTCTTTCCCTAGTCTACACAGAAACAGCACTCTGAGGGAGACAAGCTGCTGGCGTTTCGTAGCAAAATCTCCTATTCTGAAGAGAAAAATTTCGTTATAAGCGGGTGGCATCAGCCTTGCCACATTTTCTCAAATGGCTCTAAAGGAGGGCAGTCAGTTGGCAGACTTACTTGTGGCCCTGCTTCCCAGGTTGGAAACTTTGCTTTCATTCCTTAGGTGGCCCATTGGCTCAAGATTGCCCTACCCCAAGAATTCAGGCTTGTGACGCCCGATTAGTTGAGATCAGCCCTTCTGGCTCTTTCATGGATGAAACCAACTGGGAAAAGAGCCGTTCTAAACTGGGGACCATGGTGTCTTTCCCTAGTCTACACGGAAACAGCACTCTGAGGGAGACGAGCTGCTGGTGTTTGGTAGCAACATCTCCTATTCTGAAGCGAAACATTTCTTTGTAAGCGGGTTGCATCAGCCTTGCCACATGTTCTCAACTGCTTATAATGGAGGCAAGTCAGTAGGCCTCACCCTTCAAGCCCACTCCAATTTCATAGAGAAAACATCAGGCCTCGGTGTGCCTTTCTGTGGCAATGAAACTTTGATTTCATTCCTTAGGTGGCACTTCGGCTCAGAACTGCCCGACCTCAAGGATTCAGGGATGTGCAGCCTGATTAGTTGAGATCACCCCTTCTAGGTCTTTCATGGATGAAACCAACTGGGAAAAGAGCCGTTCTAAGCTGGGGACCATGGTGTCTTTCCCTAGTCTACACAGAAACAGCACTCTGAGGGAGACGAGCTGCTGGCGTTTGGTAGCAACGTCTACTATCCTGAAGAGCAACATTTCGTTGTAAGCGGGTTGCCTCAGCATTGCCACATTTTCTGTACTGGCTATAAAGTAGGGCAGTCAGTAGGCCTCACCCTTCAAGCCCACTCCAATTTCATAGAGAAAACATCAGGCCTCGGTGTGCCTTCCTGTGGCAATGAAACTTTGCTTTCATTCCTTAGGTGGCACTTGGGCTCAGAACTGCCCTACCTCAAGGATTCAGGGATGTGCAGCCTGATTAGTTGAGATCACCCCTTCTAGGTCGTTCATGGACTCAACCAACTGGGAAAAGAGCCGTTCTAAGCTGGGGACCACGGTGTCCTTCCCTAGTCTACACAGAAACAGCACTCTGAGGGAGACGAGCTTCTGGCGTTTGGTAGCAACAACTCTTATTCTGAAGAGAAACATTTCGTTGTAAGCGGGTTGCCTCAGCCTTGCCACATTTACTGAACTGGCTATAAAGGAGGGCAGTCAGTAGGCCTCACCCTTCAAGCCCACTCCAATTTCATAGAGAAAACACCAGGCCTCGGTGTGCCTTCCTGTGGCAAGGAAACTTTGCTTTCATTCTTAGGTGGCTCTTTGGCTCAGAACTGCCCTACCCCAAGGATTCAGGGATGTGCAGCCCGATTAGTTGAGACCAGTCCTTCTGGCTCTTTCATGGATGAAACCAACTGGGAAAAGAGCCGTTCTAAGCTGGGGACCATGGTGTCTTTCCCTAGTCTACACAGAAACAGCACTCTGAGGGAGACGAGCTGCTGGCGTTTGGTAGCAACATCTCCTAATCTGAAGAGAAACATTTCGTTGTAAGCGGGTTGCCTCAGCCTTGCCACATTTTCTGAACTGGCTATAAAGGAGGGCAGTCAGTAGGCCTCACCCTTCAAGCCCACTCCAATTTCATAGAGAAAACACCAGGCCTCGGTGTGCCTTCCTGTGGCAAGGAAACTTTGCTTTCATTCTTTACGTGGCACTTTGGCTCAGAACTGCCCTACCCCAAGGATTCAGGGATGTGCAGCCCGATTAGTTGAGATCAGCCATTCTGGCTCTTTCATGGATGAAACCAACTGGGAAAAGAGCCGTTCTAAGCTGGGGACCATGGTGTCTTTCCCTAGTCTACACAGAAACAGCACTCTGAGGGAGACGAGCTGCTGGCGTTTGGTAGCAACATCTCCTAATCTGAAGAGAAACATTTCGTTGTAAGCGGGTTGCCTCAGCCTTGCCACATGTTCTCAACTGGTTATAAAGGAGGGCAGTCACTAGGCCTCACCTTTCAAGCACACTCCAATTTCATACAGAAAACACCAGGCCTCGGTGTGCCTTCCTGTGGCAAGGAAACTTTGCTTTCATTCTTAGGTGGCTCTTTGGCTCAGAACTGCCCTACCCCAATGATTCAAGGATGTGCAGCCCGATTAGTTGAGATCAGTCCTTCTGGCTCTTTCATGGATGAAACCAACTGGGAAAAGAGCCGTTCTAAGCTGGGGACCATGCTCTCTTTCCCTGGTCTACACAGAAACAGCACTCTGAGGGAGACGAGCTGCTGGCGTTTGGTAGCAACAACACTTGTTCTGAAGAGAAACATTTCTTTGTAAGGGGGGTTGCCTCAGCCTTGCCACATTTTGTGATCTGGCTATAAAGGAGGGCAGTCAGTAGGCCTCACCCTTCAAGCCCACTCCAATTTCATAGAGAAAACACCAGGCCTCGGTGTGCCTTCCTGTGGCAAGGAAACTTTGCTTTCATTCTTAGGTGGCTCTTTGGCTCAGAACTGCCCTACCCCAAGGATTCAGGGATGTGCAGCCCGATTAGTTGAGATCAGTCCTTCTGGCTCTTTCATGGATGAAACCAACTGGGAAAAGAGCCGTTCTAAGCTGGGGACAATGGTGTCTTTCCCTAGTCTACACAGAAACAGCACTCTGAGGGAGACGAGCTGCTGGCGTTTGGTAGCAACATCTCCTAATCTGAAGAGAAACATTTCGTTGTAAGCGGGTTGCCTCAGCCTTGCCACATTTTCTCAACTGGCTATAAAGGAGGGCAGTCAGTAGGCCTCACCCTTCAAGCCCACTCCAATTTCATAGAGAAAACACCAGGCCTCGGTGTGCCTTCCTGTGACAAGGAAACTTTGCTCTCATTCTTTAGGTGGCACTTTGGCTCAGAACTGCCCTACCCCAAGGATTCAGGGATGTGCAGCCCGATTAGTTGAGATCAGCCCTTCTGGCTCTTTCATGGATGAAACCAACTGGGCAAAGAGCCGTTCTAAGCTGGGGACCATGCTGTCTTTCCCTGGTCTACACAGAAACAGCACTCTGAGGGAGACGAGCTGCTGGTGTTTGGTAGCAACAACTCTTGTTCTGAAGAGAAACATTTGTTTGTAAGGGGGGTTGCCTCAGCCTTGCCACATTTTGTGATCTGGCTATAAAGGAGGGCAGTCAGTAGGCCTCACCCTTCAAGCCCACTCCAATTTGACAGAGAAAACACCAGGCCTCGGTGTGCCTTCCTGTGGCAAGGAAACTTTGCTTTCATTCCTTAGGTGGCACTTTGGCTCAGAACTGCCCTACCTCAAGGATTCAGGGATGTGCAGCCTGATTAGTTGAGATCACCCCTTCTAGGTCGTTCATGGACTCAACCAACTGGGAAAAGAGCCGTTCTAAGCTGGGGACCACGGTGTCCTTCCCTAGGCTAAACAGAAACAGCACTCTGAGGGAGACGAGCTTCTGGCGTTTGGTAGCAACAACTCTTATTCTGAAGAGAAACATTTCGTTGTAAGCGGGTTGCCTCAGCCTTGCCACATTTACTGAACTGGCTATAAAGGAGGGCAGTCAGTAGGCCTCACCCTTCAAGCCCACTCCAATTTCATAGAGAAAACACCAGGCCTCGGTGTGCCTTCCTGTGGCAAGGAAACTTTGCTTTCATTCTTAGGTGGCTCTTTGGCTCAGAACTGCCCTACCCCAAGGATTCAGGGATGTGCAGCCCGATTAGTTGAGATCAGTCCTTCTGGCTCTTTCATGGATGAAACCAACTGGGAAAAGAGCCGTTCTAAGCTGGGGACCATGGTGTCTTTCCCTAGTCTACACAGAAACAGCACTCTGAGGGAGACGAGCTGCTGGCGTTTGGTAGCAACATCTCCTAATCTGAAGAGAAACATTTCGTTGTAAGCGGGTTGCCTCAGCCTTGCCACATGTTCTCAACTGGTTATAAAGGAGGGCAGTCACTAGGCCTCACCTTTCAAGCACACTCCAATTTCATACAGAAAACACCAGGCCTCGGTGTGCCTTCCTGTGGCAAGGAAACTTTGCTTTCATTCCTTAGGTGGCACTTTGGCTCAGAAGTGCCCTACACCAAGGATTCAGGGATGTGCAGCCCGATTAGTTGAGATCAGCCCTTCTGGCTCTTTCATGGATGAAACCAACTGGGCAAAAAGCCGTTCTAAGCTGGGGACCATGCTGTCTTTCCCTGGTCTACACAGAAACAGCACTCTGAGGGAGACGAGCTGCTGGCGTTTGGTAGCAACAACTCTTGTTCTGAAGAGAAACATTTCTTTGTAAGGGGGGTTGCCTCAGCCTTGCCACATTTTGTGATCTGGCTATAAAGGAGGGCAGTCAGTAGGCCTCACCCTTCAAGCCCACTCCAATTTGACAGAGAAAACACCAGGCCTCGGTGTGCCTTCCTGTGGCAAGGAAACTTTGCTTTCATTCCTTAGGTGGCACTTTGGCTCAGAACTGCCCTACCCCAAGGATTCAGGGATGTGCAGCCCGATTAGTTGAGATCAGCCCTTCCGGCTCTTTCATGGATGAAAACAGCTGGGCATAGGGCCGTTCTAAGCTTGGGACTATGGTGTCTTTCCCTAGTCTACACAGAAACAGCACTCTGAGGGAGACGAGCTGCTGGCGTTTGGTATCAAAATCTCCTATTCTGAAGAGAAAAATTTCGTTATACGCGGGTGGCATCAGCCTTGCCACATTTTCTCAAATGGCTCTAAAGGAGGGCAGTCAGTTGGCAGACTTACTTGCGGCCCTGCTTCCCAGTTTGGAAACTTTGCTTTCATTCCTTAGGTGGCCCATTGGCTCAGGACTGCCCTACCCCAAGAATTCAGGCTTGTGACGCCCGATTAGTTGAGATCAGCCCTTCTGGCTCTTTCATGGATGAAACCAACTGGGAAAAGAGCCGTTCTAAGCTGGGGACCATGGTGTCTTTCCCTAGTCTACACGGAAACAGCACTCTGAGGGAGACGAGCTGCTGGCGTTTGGTAGCAACATCTCCTAATCTGAAGAGAAACATTTCGTTGTAAGCGGGTTGCCTCAGCCTTGCCACATTTTCTGAACTGGCTATAAAGGAGGGCAGTCAGTAGGCCTCGCCCTTCAAGCCCACTCCAATTTCATAGAGAAAACACCAGGCCTCGGTGTGCCTTCCTGTGGCAAGGAAACTTTGCTTTCATTCTTTAGGTGGCACTTTGGCTCAGAACTGCCCTACCCCAAGGATTCAGGGATGTGCAGCCCGATTAGTTGGGATCAGTCCTTCTGGCTCTTTCATGGATGAAACCAACTGGGAAAAGAGCCGTTCTAAGCTGGGGACCATGGTGTCTTTCCCTAGTCTACACAGAAACAGCACTCTGAGGGAGACGAGCTGCTGGCGTTTGGTAGCAACATCTCCTAATCTGAAGAGAAACATTTCGTTGTAAGCGGGTTGCCTCAGCCTTGCCACATGTTCTCAACTGGTTATAAAGGAGGGCAGTCACTAGGCCTCACCTTTCAAGCACACTCCAATTTCATACAGAAAACACCAGGCCTCGGTGTGCCTTCCTGTGGCAAGGAAACTTTGCTTTCATTCCTTAGGTGGCACTTTGGCTCAGAACTGCCCTACCCCAAGGATTCAGGGATGTGCAGCCCGATTAGTTGAGATCAGCCCTTCTGGCTCTTTCATGGATGAAAACAGCTGGGCATAGGGCCGTTTTAAGTTTGGGACTATGGTGTCTTTCCCTAGTCTACACAGAAACAGCACTCTGAGGGAGACGAGCTGCTGGCGTTTGGTAGCAAAATCTCCTATTCTGAAGAGAAAAATTTCGTTATAAGCGGGTGGCATCAGCCTTGCCACATTTTCTCAAATGGCTCTAAAGGAGGGCAGTCAGTTGGCAGACTTACTTGCGGCCCTGCTTCCCAGGTTGGAAACTTTGCTTTCATTCCTTAGGTGGCCCATTGGCTCAGGACTGCCCTACCCCAAGAATTCAGGCTTGTGACGCCCGATTAGTTGAGATCAGCCCTTCTGGCTCTTTCATGGATGAAACCAACTGGGAAAAGAGCCGTTCTAAGCTGGGGACCATGGTGTCTTTCCCTAGTCTACACGGAAACAGCACTCTGAGGGAGACGAGCTGCTGGTGTTTGGTAGCAACATCTCCTATTCTGAAGGGAAACATTTCTTTGTAAGCGGGTTGCATCAGCCTTGCCACATGTTCTCAACTGCTTATAATGGAGGCAAGTCAGTAGGCCTCTCCCTTCAAGCCCACTCCAATTTCATAGAGAAAACATCAGGCCTCGGTGTGCCTTCCTGTGGCAAGGAAACTTTGCTTTCATTCTTAGGTGGCTCTTTGGCTCAGAACTGCCCTACCCCAAGGATTCATGGATGTGCAGCCCGATTAGTTGAGATCAGTCCTTCTGGCTCTTTCATGGATGAAACCAACTGGGAAAAGAGCTGTTCTAAGCTGGGGACCATGCTGTCTTTCCCTGGTCTACACAGAAACAGCACTCTGAGGGAGACGAGCTGCTGGCGTTTGGTAGCAACAACAGTTGTTCTGAAGAGAAACATTTCTTTGTAAGGAGGGTTGCCTCAGCCTTGCCACATTTTGTGATCTGGCTATAAAGGAGGGCAGTCAGTAGGCCTCACCCTTCAAGCCCACTCCAATTTCATAGAGAAAACACCAGGCCTCGGTGTGCCTTCCTGTGGCAAGGAAACTTTGCTTTCATTCTTAGGTGGCTCTTTGGCTCAGAACTGCCCTACCCCAAGGATTCAGGGATGTGCAGCCCGATTAGTTGAGATCAGTCCTTCTGGCTCTTTCATGGATGAAACCAACTGGGAAAAGAGCCGTTCTAAGCTGGGGACCATGGTGTCTTTCCCTAGTCTACACAGAAACAGCACTCTGAGGGAGAAGAGCTGCTGGCGTTTGGTAGCAACATCTCCTAATCTGAAGAGAAACATTTCGTTGTAAGCGGGTTGCCTCAGCCTTGCCACATTTTCTGAACTGGCTATAAAGGAGGGCAGTCAGTAGGCCTCACCCTTCAAGCCCACTCCAATTTCATAGAGAAAACACCAGGCCTCGGTGTGCCTTCCTGTGACAAGGAAACTTTGCTTTCATTCTTTAGGTGGCACTTTGGCTCAGAACTGCCCTACCCCAAGGATTCAGGGATGTGCAGCCCGATTAGTTGAGATCAGCCATTCTGGCTCTTTCATGGATGAAACCAACTGGGAAAAGAGCCGTTCTAAGCTGGGGACCATGGTGTCTTTCCCTAGTCTACACAGAAACAGCACTCTGAGGGAGACGAGCTGCTGGCGTTTGGTAGCAACATCTCCTAATCTGAAGAGAAACATTTCGTTGTAAGCGGGTTGCCTCAGCCTTGCCACATGTTCTCAACTGGTTATAAAGGAGGGCAGTCACTAGGCCTCACCTTTCAAGCACACTCCAATTTCATACAGAAAACACCAGGCCTCGGTGTGCCTTCCTGTAGCAAGGAAACTTTGCTTTCATTCCTTAGGTGGCACTTTGGCTCAGAAGTGCCCTACCCCAAGGATTCAGGGATGTGCAGCCCGATTAGTTGAGATCAGCCCTTCTGGCTCTTTCATGGATGAAACCAACTGGGCAAAGAGCCGTTCTAAGCTGGGGACCATGCTGTCTTTCCCTGGTCTACACAGAAACAGCACTCTGAGGGAGACGAGCTGCTGGTGTTTGGTAGCAACAACTCTTGTTCTGAAGAGAAACATTTCTTTGTAAGGGGGGTTGCCTCAGCCTTGCCACATTTTGTGATCTGGCTATAAAGGAGGGCAGTCAGTAGGCCTCACCCTTCAAGCCCACTCCAATTTGACAGAGAAAACACCAGGCCTCGGTGTGCCTTCCTGTGGCAAGGAAACTTTGCTTTCATTCCTTAGGTGGCACTTTGGCTCAGAACTGCCCTACCCCAAGGATTCAGGGATGTGCAGCCCGATTAGTTGAGATCAGCCCTTCTGGCTCTTTCATGGATGAAAACAGCTGGGCATAGGGCCGTTCTAAGCTTGGGACTATGGTGTCTTTCCCTAGTCTACACAGAAACAGCACTCTGAGGGAGACGAGCTGCTGGCGTTTGGTAGCAAAATCTCCTATTCTGAAGAGAAAAATTTCGTTATAAGCGGGTGGCATCAGCCTTGCCACATTTTCTCAAATGGCTCTCAAGGAGGGCAGTCAGTTGGCAGACTTACTTGCGGCCCTGCTTCCCAGGTTGGAAACTTTGCTTTCATTCCTTAGGTGGCCCATTGGCTCAGGACTGCCCTACCCCAAGAATTCAGGCTTGTGACGCCCGATTAGTTGACATCAGCCCTTCTGGCTCTTTCATGAATGAAACCAACGGGGAAAAGAGCCGTTCTAAGCTGGGGACCATGGTGTCTTTCCCTAGTCTACACGGAAACAGCACTCTGAGGGAGATGAGCTGCTGGTGTTTGGTAGCAACATCTCCTATTCTGAAGGGAAACATTTCTTTGTAAGCGGGTTGCATCAGCCTTGCCACATGTTCTCAACTGCTTATAATGGAGGCAAGTCAGTAGGCCTCACCCTTCAAGCCCACTCCAATTTCATAGAGAAAACATCAGGCCTCGGTGTGCCTTCCTGTAGCAATGAAACTTTGCTTTCATTCCTTAGGTGGCACTTGGGCTTAGAACTGCCCTACCTCAAGGATTCAGGGATGTGCAGCCTGATTAGTTGAGATCACCCCTTCTAGGTCGTTCATGGACTCAACCAACTGGGAAAAGAGCCGTTCTAAGCTGGGGACCACGGTGTCCTTCCCTAGGCTAAACAGAAACAGCACTCTGAGGGAGACGAGCTTCTGGCGTTTGGTAGCAACAACTCTTATTCTGAAGAGAAACATTTCGTTGTAAGCGGGTTGCCTCAGCCTTGCCACATTTACTGAACTGGCTATAAAGGAGGGCAGTCAGTAGGCCTCACCCTTCAAGCCCACTCCAATTTCATAGAGAAAACACCAGGCCTCGGTGTGCCTTCCTGTGGCAAGGAAACTTTGCTTTCATTCTTAGGTGGCTCTTTGGCTCAGAACTGCCCTACCCCAAGGATTCAGGGATGTGCAGCCCGATTAGTTGAGATCAGTCCTTCTGGCTCTTTCATGGATGAAACCAACTGGGAAAAGAGCCGTTCTAAGCTGGGGACCATGGTGTCTTTCCCTAGTCTACACAGAAACAGCACTCTGAGGGAGACGAGCTGCTGGCGTTTGGTAGCAACATCTCCTAATCTGAAGAGAAACATTTCGTTGTAAGCGGGTTGCCTCAGCCTTGCCACATGTTCTCAACTGGTTATAAAGGAGGGCAGTCACTAGGCCTCACCTTTCAAGCACACTCCAATTTCATACAGAAAACACCAGGCCTCGGTGTGCCTTCCTGTGGCAAGTAAACTTTGCTTTCATTCCTTAGGTGGCACTTTGGCTCAGAAGTGCCCTACACCAAGGATTCAGGGATGTGCAGCCCGATTAGTTGAGATCAGCCCTTCTGGCTCTTTCATGGATGAAACCAACTGGGCAAAAAGCCGTTCTAAGCTGGGGACCATGCTGTCTTTCCCTGGTCTACACAGAAACAGCACTCTGAGGGAGACGAGCTGCTGGCGTTTGGTAGCAACAACTCTTGTTCTGAAGAGAAACATTTCTTTGTAAGGGGGGTTGCCTCAGCCTTGCCACATTTTGTGATCTGGCTATAAAGGAGGGCAGTCAGTAGGCCTCACCCTTCAAGCCCACTCCAATTGACAGAGAAAACACCAGGCCTCGGTGTGCCTTCCTGTGGCAAGGAAACTTTGCTTTCATTCCTTAGGTGGCACTTTGGCTCAGAACTGCCCTACCCCAAGGATTCAGGGATGTGCAGCCCGATTAGTTGAGATCAGCCCTTCCGGCTCTTTCATGGATGAAAACAGCTGGGCATAGGGCCGTTCTAAGCTTGGGACTATGGTGTCTTTCCCTAGTCTACACAGAAACAGCACTCTGAGGGAGACGAGCTGCTGGCGTTTGGTATCAAAATCTCCTATTCTGAAGAGAAAAATTTCGTTATACGCGGGTGGCATCAGCCTTGCCACATTTTCTCAAATGGCTCTAAAGGAGGGCAGTCAGTTGGCAGACTTACTTGCGGCCCTGCTTCCCAGTTTGGAAACTTTGCTTTCATTCCTTAGGTGGCCCATTGGCTCAGGACTGCCCTACCCCAAGAATTCAGGCTTGTGACGCCCGATTAGTTGAGATCAGCCCTTCTGGCTCTTTCATGGATGAAACCAACTGGGAAAAGAGCCGTTCTAAGCTGGGGACCATGGTGTCTTTCCCTAGTCTACACGGAAACAGCACTCTGAGGGAGACGAGCTGCTGGCGTTTGGTAGCAACATCTCCTAATCTGAAGAGAAACATTTCGTTGTAAGCGGGTTGCCTCAGCCTTGCCACATTTTCTGAACTGGCTATAAAGGAGGGCAGTCAGTAGGCCTCGCCCTTCAAGCCCACTCCAATTTCATAGAGAAAACACCAGGCCTCGGTGTGCCTTCCTGTGGCAAGGAAACTTTGCTTTCATTCTTTAGGTGGCACTTTGGCTCAGAACTGCCCTACCCCAAGGATTCAGGGATGTGCAGCCCGATTAGTTGGGATCAGTCCTTCTGGCTCTTTCATGGATGAAACCAACTGGGAAAAGAGCCGTTCTAAGCTGGGGACCATGGTGTCTTTCCCTAGTCTACACAGAAACAGCACTCTGAGGGAGACGAGCTGCTGGCGTTTGGTAGCAACATCTCCTAATCTGAAGAGAAACATTTCGTTGTAAGCGGGTTGCCTCAGCCTTGCCACATGTTCTCAACTGGTTATAAAGGAGGGCAGTCACTAGGCCTCACCTTTCAAGCACACTCCAATTTCATACAGAAAACACCAGGCCTCGGTGTGCCTTCCTGTGGCAAGGAAACTTTGCTTTCATTCCTTAGGTGGCACTTTGGCTCAGAACTGCCCTACCCCAAGGATTCAGGGATGTGCAGCCCGATTAGTTGAGATCAGCCCTTCTGGCTCTTTCATGGATGAAAACAGCTGGGCATAGGGCCGTTCTAAGTTTGGGACTATGGTGTCTTTCCCTAGTCTACACAGAAACAGCACTCTGAGGGAGACGAGCTGCTGGCGTTTGGTAGCAAAATCTCCTATTCTGAAGAGAAAAATTTCGTTATAAGCGGGTGGCATCAGCCTTGCCACATTTTCTCAAATGGCTCTAAAGGAGGGCAGTCAGTTGGCAGACTTACTTGCGGCCCTGCTTCCCAGGTTGGAAACTTTGCTTTCATTCCTTAGGTGGCCCATTGGCTCAGGACTGCCCTACCCCAAGAATTCAGGCTTGTGACGCCCGATTAGTTGAGATCAGCCCTTCTGGCTCTTTCATGGATGAAACCAACTGGGAAAAGAGCCGTTCTAAGCTGGGGACCATGGTGTCTTTCCCTAGTCTACACGGAAACAGCACTCTGAGGGAGACGAGCTGCTGGTGTTTGGTAGCAACATCTCCTATTCTGAAGGGAAACATTTCTTTGTAAGCGGGTTGCATCAGCCTTGCCACATGTTCTCAACTGCTTATAATGGAGGCAAGTCAGTAGGCCTCTCCCTTCAAGCCCACTCCAATTTCATAGAGAAAACATCAGGCCTCGGTGTGCCTTCCTGTGGCAAGGAAACTTTGCTTTCATTCTTAGGTGGCTCTTTGGCTCAGAACTGCCCTACCCCAAGGATTCATGGATGTGCAGCCCGATTAGTTGAGATCAGTCCTTCTGGCTCTTTCATGGATGAAACCAACTGGGAAAAGAGCTGTTCTAAGCTGGGGACCATGCTGTCTTTCCCTGGTCTACACAGAAACAGCACTCTGAGGGAGACGAGCTGCTGGCGTTTGGTAGCAACAACAGTTGTTCTGAAGAGAAACATTTCTTTGTAAGGAGGGTTGCCTCAGCCTTGCCACATTTTGTGATCTGGCTATAAAGGAGGGCAGTCAGTAGGCCTCACCCTTCAAGCCCACTCCAATTTCATAGAGAAAACACCAGGCCTCGGTGTGCCTTCCTGTGGCAAGGAAACTTTGCTTTCATTCTTAGGTGGCTCTTTGGCTCAGAACTGCCCTACCCCAAGGATTCAGGGATGTGCAGCCCGATTAGTTGAGATCAGTCCTTCTGGCTCTTTCATGGATGAAACCAACTGGGAAAAGAGCCGTTCTAAGCTGGGGACCATGGTGTCTTTCCCTAGTCTACACAGAAACAGCACTCTGAGGGAGAAGAGCTGCTGGCGTTTGGTAGCAACATCTCCTAATCTGAAGAGAAACATTTCGTTGTAAGCGGGTTGCCTCAGCCTTGCCACATTTTCTGAACTGGCTATAAAGGAGGGCAGTCAGTAGGCCTCACCCTTCAAGCCCACTCCAATTTCATAGAGAAAACACCAGGCCTCGGTGTGCCTTCCTGTGACAAGGAAACTTTGCTTTCATTCTTTAGGTGGCACTTTGGCTCAGAACTGCCCTACCCCAAGGATTCAGTGATGTGCAGCCCGATTAGTTGAGATCAGCCATTCTGGCTCTTTCATGGATGAAACCAACTGGGAAAAGAGCCGTTCTAAGCTGGGGACCATGGTGTCTTTCCCTAGTCTACACAGAAACAGCACTCTGAGGGAGACGAGCTGCTGGCGTTTGGTAGCAACATCTCCTAATCTGAAGAGAAACATTTTGTTGTAAGCGGGTTGCCTCAGCCTTGCCACATGTTCTCAACTGGTTATAAAGGAGGGCAGTCACTAGGCCTCACCTTTCAAGCACACTCCAATTTCATACAGAAAACACCAGGCCTCGGTGTGCCTTCCTGTGGCAAGGAAACTTTGCTTTCATTCCTTAGGTGGCACTTTGGCTCAGAAGTGCCCTACCCCAAGGATTCAGGGATGTGCAGCCCGATTAGTTGAGATCAGCCCTTCTGGCTCTTTCATGGATGAAACCAACTGGGCAAAGTGCCGTTCTAAGCTGGGGACCATGCTGTCTTTCCCTGGTCTACACAGAAACAGCACTCTGAGGGAGACGAGCTGCTGGTGTTTGGTAGCAACAACTCTTGTTCTGAAGAGAAACATTTCTTTGTAAGGGGGGTTGCCTCAGCCTTGCCACATTTTGTGATCTGGCTATAAAGGAGGGCAGTCAGTAGGCCTCACCCTTCAAGCCCACTCCAATTTGACAGAGAAAACACCAGGCCTCGGTGTGCCTTCCTGTGGCAAGGAAACTTTGCTTTCATTCCTTAGGTGGCACTTTGGCTCAGAACTGCCCTACCCCAAGGATTCAGGGATGTGCAGCCCGATTAGTTGAGATCAGCCCTTCTGGCTCTTTCATGGATGAAAACAGCTGGGCATAGGGCCGTTCTAAGCTTGGGACTATGGTGTCTTTCCCTAGTCTACACAGAAACAGCACTCTGAGGGAGACGAGCTGCTGGCGTTTGGTAGCAAAATCTCCTATTCTGAAGAGAAAAATTTCGTTATAAGCGGGTGGCATCAGCCTTGCCACATTTTCTCAAATGGCTCTCAAGGAGGGCAGTCAGTTGGCAGACTTACTTGCGGCCCTGCTTCCCAGGTTGGAAACTTTGCTTTCATTCCTTAGGTGGCCCATTGGCTCAGGACTGCCCTACCCCAAGAATTCAGGCTTGTGACGCCCGATTAGTTGACATCAGCCCTTCTGGCTCTTTCATGAATGAAACCAACGGGGAAAAGAGCCGTTCTAAGCTGGGGACCATGGTGTCTTTCCCTAGTCTACACGGAAACAGCACTCTGAGGGAGATGAGCTGCTGGTGTTTGGTAGCAACATCTCCTATTCTGAAGGGAAACATTTCTTTGTAAGCGGGTTGCATCAGCCTTGCCACATGTTCTCAACTGCTTATAATGGAGGCAAGTCAGTAGGCCTCACCCTTCAAGCCCACTCCAATTTCATAGAGAAAACATCAGGCCTCGGTGTGCCTTCCTGTAGCAATGAAACTTTGCTTTCATTCCTTAGGTGGCACTTGGGCTCAGAACTGCCCTACCTCAAGGATTCAGGGATGTGCAGCCTGATTAGTTGAGATCACCCCTTCTAGGTCGTTCATGGACTCAACCAACTGGGAAAAGAGCCGTTCTAAGCTGGGGACCACGGTGTCCTTCCCTAGGCTAAACAGAAACAGCACTCTGAGGGAGACGAGCTTCTGGCGTTTGGTAGCAACAACTCTTATTCTGAAGAGAAACATTTCGTTGTAAGCGGGTTGCCTCAGCCTTGCCACATTTACTGAACTGGCTATAAAGGAGGGCAGTCAGTAGGCCTCACCCTTCAAGCCCACTCCAATTTCATAGAGAAAACACCAGGCCTCGGTGTGCCTTCCTGTGGCAAGGAAACTTTGCTTTCATTCTTAGGTGGCTCTTTGGCTCAGAACTGCCCTACCCCAAGGATTCAGGGATGTGCAGCCCGATTAGTTGAGATCAGTCCTTCTGGCTCTTTCATGGATGAAACCAACTGGGAAAAGAGCCGTTCTAAGCTGGGGACCATGGTGTCTTTCCCTAGTCTACACAGAAACAGCACTCTGAGGGAGACGAGCTGCTGGCGTTTGGTAGCAACATCTCCTAATCTGAAGAGAAACATTTCGTTGTAAGCGGGTTGCCTCAGCCTTGCCACATGTTCTCAACTGGTTATAAAGGAGGGCAGTCACTAGGCCTCACCTTTCAAGCACACTCCAATTTCATACAGAAAACACCAGGCCTCGGTGTGCCTTCCTGTGGCAAGTAAACTTTGCTTTCATTCCTTAGGTGGCACTTTGGCTCAGAAGTGCCCTACACCAAGGATTCAGGGATGTGCAGCCCGATTAGTTGAGATCAGCCCTTCTGGCTCTTTCATGGATGAAACCAACTGGGCAAAAAGCCGTTCTAAGCTGGGGACCATGCTGTCTTTCCCTGGTCTACACAGAAACAGCACTCTGAGGGAGACGAGCTGCTGGCGTTTGGTAGCAACAACTCTTGTTCTGAAGAGAAACATTTCTTTGTAAGGGGGGTTGCCTCAGCCTTGCCACATTTTGTGATCTGGCTATAAAGGAGGGCAGTCAGTAGGCCTCACCCTTCAAGCCCACTCCAATTGACAGAGAAAACACCAGGCCTCGGTGTGCCTTCCTGTGGCAAGGAAACTTTGCTTTCATTCCTTAGGTGGCACTTTGGCTCAGAACTGCCCTACCCCAAGGATTCAGGGATGTGCAGCCCGATTAGTTGAGATCAGCCCTTCCGGCTCTTTCATGGATGAAAACAGCTGGGCATAGGGCCGTTCTAAGCATGGGACTATGGTGTCTTTCCCTAGTCTACACAGAAACAGCACTCTGAGGGAGACGAGCTGCTGGCGTTTGGTATCAAAATCTCCTATTCTGAAGAGAAAAATTTCGTTATACGCGGGTGGCATCAGCCTTGCCACATTTTCTCAAATGGCTCTAAAGGAGGGCAGTCAGTTGGCAGACTTACTTGCGGCCCTGCTTCCCAGTTTGGAAACTTTGCTTTCATTCCTTAGGTGGCCCATTGGCTCAGGACTGCCCTACCCCAAGAATTCAGGCTTGTGACGCCCGATTAGTTGAGATCAGCCCTTCTGGCTCTTTCATGGATGAAACCAACTGGGAAAAGAGCCGTTCTAAGCTGGGGACCATGGTGTCTTTCCCTAGTCTACACGGAAACAGCACTCTGAGGGAGACGAGCTGCTGGCGTTTGGTAGCAACATCTCCTAATCTGAAGAGAAACATTTCGTTGTAAGCGGGTTGCCTCAGCCTTGCCACATTTTCTGAACTGGCTATAAAGGAGGGCAGTCAGTAGGCCTCGCCCTTCAAGCCCAATCCAATTTCATAGAGAAAACACCAGGCCTCGGTGTGCCTTCCTGTGGCAAGGAAACTTTGCTTTCATTCTTTAGGTGGCACTTTGGCTCAGAACTGCCCTACCCCAAGGATTCAGGGATGTGCAGCCCGATTAGTTGGGATCAGTCCTTCTGGCTCTTTCATGGATGAAACCAACTGGGAAAAGAGCCGTTCTAAGCTGGGGACCATGGTGTCTTTCCCTAGTCTACACAGAAACAGCACTCTGAGGGAGACGAGCTGCTGGCGTTTGGTAGCAACATCTCCTAATCTGAAGAGAAACATTTCGTTGTAAGCGGGTTGCCTCAGCCTTGCCACATGTTCTCAACTGGTTATAAAGGAGGGCAGTCACTAGGCCTCACCTTTCAAGCACACTCCAATTTCATACAGAAAACACCAGGCCTCGGTGTGCCTTCCTGTGGCAAGGAAACTTTGCTTTCATTCCTTAGGTGGCACTTTGGCTCAGAACTGCCCTACCCCAAGGATTCAGGGATGTGCAGCCCGATTAGTTGAGATCAGCCCTTCTGGCTCTTTCATGGATGAAAACAGCTGGGCATAGGGCCGTTCTAAGTTTGGGACTATGGTGTCTTTCCCTAGTCTACACAGAAACAGCACTCTGAGGGAGACGAGCTGCTGGCGTTTGGTAGCAAAATCTCCTATTCTGAAGAGAAAAATTTCGTTATAAGCGGGTGGCATCAGCCTTGCCACATTTTCTCAAATGGCTCTAAAGGAGGGCAGTCAGTTGGCAGACTTACTTGCGGCCCTGCTTCCCAGGTTGGAAACTTTGCTTTCATTCCTTAGGTGGCCCATTGGCTCAGGACTGCCCTACCCCAAGAATTCAGGCTTGTGACGCCCGATTAGTTGAGATCAGCCCTTCTGGCTCTTTCATGGATGAAACCAACTGGGAAAAGAGCCGTTCTAAGCTGGGGACCATGGTGTCTTTCCCTAGTCTACACGGAAACAGCACTCTGAGGGAGACGAGCTGCTGGTGTTTGGTAGCAACATCTCCTATTCTGAAGGGAAACATTTCTTTGTAAGCGGGTTGCATCAGCCTTGCCACATGTTCTCAACTGCTTATAATGGAGGCAAGTCAGTAGGCCTCTCCCTTCAAGCCCACTCCAATTTCATAGAGAAAACATCAGGCCTCGGTGTGCCTTCCTGTGGCAAGGAAACTTTGCTTTCATTCTTAGGTGGCTCTTTGGCTCAGAACTGCCCTACCCCAAGGATTCATGGATGTGCAGCCCGATTAGTTGAGATCAGTCCTTCTGGCTCTTTCATGGATGAAACCAACTGGGAAAAGAGCTGTTCTAAGCTGGGGACCATGCTGTCTTTCCCTGGTCTACACAGAAACAGCACTCTGAGGGAGACGAGCTGCTGGCGTTTGGTAGCAACAACAGTTGTTCTGAAGAGAAACATTTCTTTGTAAGGAGGGTTGCCTCAGCCTTGCCACATTTTGTGATCTGGCTATAAAGGAGGGCAGTCAGTAGGCCTCACCCTTCAAGCCCACTCCAATTTCATAGAGAAAACACCAGGCCTCGGTGTGCCTTCCTGTGGCAAGGAAACTTTGCTTTCATTCTTAGGTGGCTCTTTGGCTCAGAACTGCCCTACCCCAAGGATTCAGGGATGTGCAGCCCGATTAGTTGAGATCAGTCCTTCTGGCTCTTTCATGGATGAAACCAACTGGGAAAAGAGCCGTTCTAAGCTGGGGACCATGGTGTCTTTCCCTAGTCTACACAGAAACAGCACTCTGAGGGAGAAGAGCTGCTGGCGTTTGGTAGCAACATCTCCTAATCTGAAGAGAAACATTTCGTTGTAAGCGGGTTGCCTCAGCCTTGCCACATTTTCTGAACTGGCTATAAAGGAGGGCAGTCAGTAGGCCTCACCCTTCAAGCCCACTCCAATTTCATAGAGAAAACACCAGGCCTCGGTGTGCCTTCCTGTGACAAGGAAACTTTGCTTTCATTCTTTAGGTGGCACTTTGGCTCAGAACTGCCCTACCCCAAGGATTCAGGGATGTGCAGCCCGATTAGTTGAGATCAGCCATTCTGGCTCTTTCATGGATGAAACCAACTGGGAAAAGAGCCGTTCTAAGCTGGGGACCATGGTGTCTTTCCCTAGTCTACACAGAAACAGCACTCTGAGGGAGACGAGCTGCTGGCGTTTGGTAGCAACATCTCCTAATCTGAAGAGAAACATTTCGTTGTAAGCGGGTTGCCTCAGCCTTGCCACATGTTCTCTACTGGTTATAAAGGAGGGCAGTCACTAGGCCTCACCTTTCAAGCACACTCCAATTTCATACAGAAAACACCAGGCCTCGGTGTGCCTTCCTGTGGCAAGGAAACTTTGCTTTCATTCCTTAGGTGGCACTTTGGCTCAGAAGTGCCCTACCCCAAGGATTCAGGGATGTGCAGCCCGATTAGTTGAGATCAGCCCTTCTGGCTCTTTCATGGATGAAACCAACTGGGCAAAGAGCCGTTCTAAGCTGGGGACCATGCTGTCTTTCCCTGGTCTACACAGAAACAGCACTCTGAGGGAGACGAGCTGCTGGTGTTTGGTAGCAACAACTCTTGTTCTGAAGAGAAACATTTCTTTGTAAGGGGGGTTGCCTCAGCCTTGCCACATTTTGTGATCTGGCTATAAAGGAGGGCAGTCAGTAGGCCTCACCCTTCAAGCCCACTCCAATTTGACAGAGAAAACACCAGGCCTCGGTGTGCCTTCCTGTGGCAAGGAAACTTTGCTTTCATTCCTTAGGTGGCACTTTGGCTCAGAACTGCCCTACCCCAAGGATTCAGGGATGTGCAGCCCGATTAGTTGAGATCAGCCCTTCTGGCTCTTTCATGGATGAAAACAGCTGGGCATAGGGCCGTTCTAAGCTTGGGACTATGGTGTCTTTCCCTAGTCTACACAGAAACAGCACTCTGAGGGAGACGAGCTGCTGGCGTTTGGTAGCAAAATCTCCTATTCTGAAGAGAAAAATTTCGTTATAAGCGGGTGGCATCAGCCTTGCCACATTTTCTCAAATGGCTCTCAAGGAGGGCAGTCAGTTGGCAGACTTACTTGCGGCCCTGCTTCCCAGGTTGGAAACTTTGCTTTCATTCCTTAGGTGGCCCATTGGCTCAGGACTGCCCTACCCCAAGAATTCAGGCTTGTGACGCCCGATTAGTTGACATCAGCCCTTCTGGCTCTTTCATGAATGAAACCAACGGGGAAAAGAGCCGTTCTAAGCTGGGGACCATGGTGTCTTTCCCTAGTCTACACGGAAACAGCACTCTGAGGGAGATGAGCTGCTGGTGTTTGGTAGCAACATCTCCTATTCTGAAGGGAAACATTTCTTTGTAAGCGGGTTGCATCAGCCTTGCCACATGTTCTCAACTGCTTATAATGGAGGCAAGTCAGTAGGCCTCACCCTTCAAGCCCACTCCAATTTCATAGAGAAAACATCAGGCCTCGGTGTGCCTTCCTGTGGCAAGGAAACTTTGCTTTCATTCTTAGGTGGCTCTTTGGCTCAGAACTGCCCTACCCCAATGATTCAAGGATGTGCAGCCCGATTAGTTGAGATCAGTCCTTCTGGCTCTTTCATGGATGAAACCAACTGGGAAAAGAGCCGTTCTAAGCTGGGGACCATGCTGTCTTTCCCTGGTCTACACAGAAACAGCACTCTGAGGGAGACGGGCTGCTGGCGTTTGGTAGCTACAACACTTGTTCTGAAGAGAAACATTTCTTTGTAAGGGGGGTTGCCTCAGCCTTGCCACATTTTGTGATCTGGCTATAAAGGAGGGCAGTCAGTAGGCCTCACCCTTCAAGCCCACTCCAATTTCATAGAGAAAACACCAGGCCTCGGTGTGCCTTCCTGTGGCAAGAAAACTTTGCTTTCATTCTTAGGTGGCTCTTTGGCTCAGAACTGCCCTACCCCAAGGATTCAGGGATGTGCAGCCCGATTAGTTGAGATCAGTCCTTCTGGCTCTTTCATGGATGAAACCAACTGGGAAAAGAGCCGTTCTAAGCTGGGGACAATGGTGTCTTTCCCTAGTCTACACAGAAACAGCACTCTGAGGGAGACGAGCTGCTGGCGTTTGGTAGCAACATCTCCTAATCTGAAGAGAAACATTTCGTTGTAAGCGGGTTGCCTCAGCCTTGCCACATTTTGTGATCTGGCTATAAAGGAGGGCAGTCAGTAGGCCTCACCCTTCAAGCCCACTCCAATTTGACAGAGAAAACACCAGGACTCGGTGTGCCTTCCTGTGGCAAGGAAACTTTGCTTTCATTCCTTAGGTGGCACTTTGGCTCAGAACTGCCCTACCCCAAGGATTCAGGGATGTGCAGCCCGATTAGTTGAGATCAGCCCTTCTGGCTCTTTCATGGATGAAAACAGCTGGGCATAGGGCCGTTCTAAGCTTGGGACTATGGTGTCTTTCCCTAGTCTACACAGAAACAGCACTCTGAGGGAGACAAGCTGCTGGCGTTTCGTAGCAAAATCTCCTATTCTGAAGAGAAAAATTTCGTTATAAGCGGGTGGCATCAGCCTTGCCACATTTTCTCAAATGGCTCTAAAGGAGGGCAGTCAGTTGGCAGACTTACTTGTGGCCCTGCTTCCCAGGTTGGAAACTTTGCTTTCATTCCTTAGGTGGCCCATTGGCTCAAGATTACCCTACCCCAAGAATTCAGGCTTGTGACGCCCGATTAGTTGAGATCAGCCCTTCTGGCTCTTTCATGGATGAAACCAACTTGGAAAAGAGCCGTTCTAAACTGGGGACCATGGTGTCTTTCCCTAGTCTACACGGAAACAGCACTCTGAGGGAGACGAGCTGCTGGTGTTTGGTAGCAACATCTCCTATTCTGAAGCGAAACATTTCTTTGTAAGCGGGTTGCATCAGCCTTGCCACATGTTCTCAACTGCTTATAATGGAGGCAAGTCAGTAGGCCTCACCCTTCAAGCCCACTCCAATTTCATAGAGAAAACATCAGGCCTCGGTGTGCCTTTCTGTGGCAATGAAACTTTGCTTTCATTCCTTAGGTGGCACTTCGGCTCAGAACTGCCCGACCTCAAGGATTCAGGGATGTGCAGCCTGATTAGTTGAGATCACCCCTTCTAGGTCTTTCATGGATGAAACCAACTGGGAAAAGAGCCGTTCTAAGCTGGGGACCATGGTGTCTTTCCCTAGTCTACACAGAAACAGCACTCTGAGGGAGACGAGCTGCTGGCGTTTGGTAGCAACGTCTACTATCCTGAAGAGCAACATTTCGTTGTAAGCGGGTTGCCTCAGCATTGCCACATTTTCTGTACTGGCTATAAAGTAGGGCAGTCAGTAGGCCTCACCCTTCAAGCCCACTCCAATTTCATAGAGAAAACATCAGGCCTCGGTGTGCCTTCCTGTGGCAATGAAACTTTGCTTTCATTCCTTAGGTGGCACTTGGGCTCAGAACTGCCCTACCTCAAGGATTCAGGGATGTGCAGCCTGATTAGTTGAGATCACCCCTTCTAGGTCGTTCATGGACTCAACCAACTGGGAAAAGAGCCGTTCTAAGCTGGGGACCACGGTGTCCTTCCCTAGTCTACACAGAAACAGCACTCTGAGGGAGACGAGCTTCTGGCGTTTGGTAGCAACAACTCTTATTCTGAAGAGAAACATTTCGTTGTAAGCGGGTTGCCTCAGCCTTGCCACATTTACTGAACTGGCTATAAAGGAGGGCAGTCAGTAGGCCTCACCCTTCAAGACCACTCCAATTTCATAGAGAAAACACCAGGCCTCGGTGTGCCTTCCTGTGGCAAGGAAACTTTGCTTTCATTCTTAGGTGGCTCTTTGGCTCAGAACTGCCCTACCCCAAGGATTCAGGGATGTGCAGCCCGATTAGTTGAGACCAGTCCTTCTGGCTCTTTCATGGATGAAAACAGCTGGGCATAGGGCCGTTCTAAGCTTGGGACTATGGTGTCTTTCCCTAGTCTACACAGAAACAGCACTCTGAGGGAGACAAGCTGCTGGCGTTTCGTAGCAAAATCTCCTATTCTGAAGAGAAAAATTTCGTTATAAGCGGGTGGCATCAGCCTTGCCACATTTTCTCAAATGGCTCTAAAGGAGGGCAGTCAGTTGGCAGACTTACTTGTGGCCCTGCTTCCCAGGTTGGAAACTTTGCTTTCATTCCTTAGGTGGCCCATTGGCTCAAGATTGCCCTACCCCAAGAATTCAGGCTTGTGACGCCCGATTAGTTGAGATCAGCCCTTCTGGCTCTTTCATGGATGAAACCAACTGGGAAAAGAGCCGTTCTAAACTGGGGACCATGGTGTCTTTCCCTAGTCTACACGGAAACAGCACTCTGAGGGAGACGAGCTGCTGGTGTTTGGTAGCAACATCTCCTATTCTGAAGCGAAACATTTCTTTGTAAGCGGGTTGCATCAGCCTTGCCACATGTTCTCAACTGCTTATAATGGAGGCAAGTCAGTAGGCCTCACCCTTCAAGCCCACTCCAATTTCATAGAGAAAACATCAGGCCTCGGTGTGCCTTTCTGTGGCAATGAAACTTTGCTTTCATTCCTTAGGTGGCACTTCGGCTCAGAACTGCCCGACCTCAAGGATTCAGGGATGTGCAGCCTGATTAGTTGAGATCACCCCTTCTAGGTCTTTCATGGATGAAACCAACTGGGAAAAGAGCCGTTCTAAGCTGGGGACCATGGTGTCTTTCCCTAGTCTACACAGAAACAGCACTCTGAGGGAGACGAGCTGCTGGCGTTTGGTAGCAACGTCTACTATCCTGAAGAGCAACATTTCGTTGTAAGCGGGTTGCCTCAGCATTGCCACATTTTCTGTACTGGCTATAAAGTAGGGCAGTCAGTAGGCCTCACCCTTCAAGCCCACTCCAATTTCATAGAGAAAACATCAGGCCTCGGTGTGCCTTCCTGTGGCAATGAAACTTTGCTTTCATTCCTTAGGTGGCACTTGGGCTCAGAACTGCCCTACCTCAAGGATTCAGGGATGTGCAGCCTGATTAGTTGAGATCACCCCTTCTAGGTCGTTCATGGACTCAACCAACTGGGAAAAGAGCCGTTCTAAGCTGGGGACCACGGTGTCCTTCCCTAGTCTACACAGAAACAGCACTCTGAGGGAGACGAGCTTCTGGCGTTTGGTAGCAACAACTCTTATTCTGAAGAGAAACATTTCGTTGTAAGCGGGTGGCCTCAGCCTTGCCACATTTACTGAACTGGCTATAAAGGAGGGCAGTCAGTAGGCCTCACCCTTCAAGCCCACTCCAATTTCATAGAGAAAACACCAGGCCTCGGTGTGCCTTCCTGTGGCAAGGAAACTTTGCTTTCATTCTTAGGTGGCTCTTTGGCTCAGAACTGCCCTACCCCAAGGATTCAGGGATGTGCAGCCCGATTAGTTGAGACCAGTCCTTCTGGCTCTTTCATGGATGAAACCAACTGGGAAAAGAGCCGTTCTAAGCTGGGGACCATGGTGTCTTTCCCTAGTCTACACAGAAACAGCACTCTGAGGGAGACGAGCTGCTGGCGTTTGGTAGCAACATCTCCTAATCTGAAGAGAAACATTTCGTTGTAAGCGGGTTGCCTCAGCCTTGCCACATTTTCTGAACTGGCTATAAAGGAGGGCAGTCAGTAGGCCTCACCCTTCAAGCCCACTCCAATTTCATAGAGAAAACACCAGGCCTCGGTGTGCCTTCCTGTGGCAAGGAAACTTTGCTTTCATTCTTTAGGTGGCACTTTGGCTCAGAACTGCCCTACCCCAAGGATTCAGGGATGTGCAGCCCGATTAGTTGAGATCAGCCATTCTGGCTCTTTCATGGATGAAACCAACTGGGAAAAGAGCCGTTCTAAGCTGGGGACCATGGTGTCTTTCCCTAGTCTACACAGAAACAGCACTCTGAGGGAGACGAGCTGCTGGCGTTTGGTAGCAACATCTCCTAATCTGAAGAGAAACATTTCGTTGTAAGCGGGTTGCCTCAGCCTTGCCACATGTTCTCAACTGGTTATAAAGGAGGGCAGTCACTAGGCCTCACCTTTCAAGCACACTCCAATTTCATACAGAAAACACCAGGCCTCGGTGTGCCTTCCTGTGGCAAGGAAACTTTGCTTTCATTCCTTAGGTGGCACTTTGGCTCAGAAGTGCCCTACCCCAAGGATTCAGGGATGTGCAGCCCGATTAGTTGAGATCAGCCCTTCTGGCTCTTTCATGGATGAAACCAACTGGGCAAAGAGCCGTTCTAAGCTGGGGACCATGCTGTCTTTCCCTGGTCTACACAGAAACAGCACTCTGAGGGAGACGAGCTGCTGGTGTTTGGTAGCAACAACTCTTGTTCTGAAGAGAAACATTTGTTTGTAAGGGGGGTTGCCTCAGCCTTGCCACATTTTGTGATCTGGCTATAAAGGAGGGCAGTCAGTAGGCCTCACCCTTCAAGCCCACTCCAATTTGACAGAGAAAACACCAGGCCTCGGTGTGCCTTCCTGTGGCAAGGAAACTTTGCTTTCATTCCTTAGGTGGCACTTTGGCTCAGAACTGCCCTACCCCAAGGATTCAGGGATGTGCAGCCCGATTAGTTGAGATCAGCCCTTCTGGCTCTTTCATGGATGAAAACAGCTGGGCATAGGGCCGTTCTAAGCTTGGGACTATGGTGTCTTTCCCTAGTCTACACAGAAACAGCACTCTGAGGGAGACGAGCTGCTGGCGTTTGGTAGCAAAATCTCCTATTCTGAAGAGAAAAATTTCGTTATAAGCGGGTGGCATCAGCCTTGCCACATTTTCTCAAATGGCTCTCAAGGAGGGCAGTCAGTTGGCAGACTTACTTGCGGCCCTGCTTCCCAGGTTGGAAACTTTGCTTTCATTCCTTAGGTGGCCCATTGGCTCAGGACTGCCCTACCCCAAGAATTCAGGCTTGTGACGCCCGATTAGTTGAGATCAGCCCTTCTGGCTCTTTCATGGATGAAACCAACTGGGAAAAGAGCCGTTCTAAGCTGGGGACCATGGTGTCTTTCCCTAGTCTACACGGAAACAGCACTCTGAGGGAGACGAGCTGCTGGTGTTTGGTAGCAACATCTCCTATTCTGAAGGGAAACATTTCTTTGTAAGCGGGTTGCATCAGCCTTGCCACATGTTCTCAACTGCTTATAATGGAGGCAAGGCAGTAGGCCTCACACTTCAAGCCCACTCCAATTTCATAGAGAAAACATCAGGCCTCGGTGTGCCTTCCTGTCGCAAGGAAACTTTGCTTTCATTCTTAGGTGGCTCTTTGGCTCAGAACTGCCCTACCCCAATGATTCAAGGATGTGCAGCCCGATTAGTTGAGATCAGTCCTTCTGGCTCTTTCATGGATGAAACCAACTGGGAAAAGAGCCGTTCTAAGCTGGGGACCATGCTGTCTTTCCCTGGTCTACACAGAAACAGCACTCTGAGGGAGACGAGCTGCTGGCGTTTGGTAGCAACAACACTTGTTCTGAAGAGAAACATTTCTTTGTAAGGGGGGTTGCCTCAGCCTTGCCACATTTTGTGATCTGGCTATAAAGGAGGGCAGTCAGTAGGCCTCACCCTTCAAGCCCACTCCAATTTCATAGAGAAAACACCAGGCCTCGGTGTGCCTTCCTGTGGCAAGGAAACTTTGCTTTCATTCTTAGGTGGCTCTTTGGCTCAGAACTGCCCTACCCCAAGGATTCAGGGATGTGCAGCCCGATTAGTTGAGATCAGTCCTTCTGGCTCTTTCATGGATGAAACCAACTGGGAAAAGAGCCGTTCTAAGCTGGGGACAATGGTGTCTTTCCCTAGTCTACACAGAAACAGCACTCTGAGGGAGACGAGCTGCTGGCGTTTGGTAGCAACATCTCCTAATCTGAAGAGAAACATTTCGTTGTAAGCGGGTTGCCTCAGCCTTGCCACATTTTCTGAACTGGCTATAAAGGAGGGCAGTCAGTAGGCCTCACCCTTCAAGCCCACTCCAATTTCATAGAGAAAACACCAGGCCTCGGTGTGCCTTCCTGTGACAAGGAAACTTTGCTCTCATTCTTTAGGTGGCACTTTGGCTCAGAACTGCCCTACCCCAAGGATTCAGGGATGTGCAGCCCGATTAGTTGAGATCAGTCCTTCTGGCTCTTTCATGGATGAAACCAACTGGGAAAAGAGCCGTTCTAAGCTGGGGACCATGGTGTCTTACCCTAGTCTACACAGAAACAGCACTCTGAGGGAGACGAGCTGCTGGCGTTTGGTAGCAACATCTCCTAATCTGAAGAGAAACATTTCGTTGTAAGCGGGTTGCCTCAGCCTTGCCACATGTTCTCAACTGGTTATAAAGGAGGGCAGTCACTAGGCCTCACCTTTCAAGCACACTCCAATTTCATACAGAAAACACCAGGCCTCGGTGTGCCTTCCTGTGGCAAGGAAACATTGCTTTCATTCTTAGGTGGCACTTTGGCTCAGAAGTGCCCTACCCCAAGGATTCAGGGATGTGCAGCCCGATTAGTTGAGATCAGCCCTTCTGGCTCTTTCATGGATGAAACCAACTGGGCAAAGAGCCGTTCTAAGCTGGGGACCATGCTGTCTTTCCCTGGTCTACACAGAAACAGCACTCTGAGGGAGACGAGCTGCTGGTGTTTGGTAGCAACAACTCTTGTTCTGAAGAGAAACATTTCTTTGTAAGGGGGGTTGCCTCAGCCTTGCCACATTTTGTGATCTGGCTATAAAGGAGGGCAGTCAGTAGGCCTCACCCTTCAAGCCCACTCCAATTTGACAGAGAAAACACCAGGCCTCGGTGTGCCTTCCTGTGGCAAGGAAACTTTGCTTTCATTCCTTAGGTGGCACTTTGGCTCAGAACTGCCCTACCCCAAGGATTCAGGGATGTGCAGCCCGATTAGTTGAGATCAGCCCTTCTGGCTCTTTCATGGATGAAACCAACTGGGAAAAGAGCCGTTCTAAGCTGGGGACAATGGTGTCTTTCCCTAGTCTACACACAAACAGCACTCTGAGGGAGACGAGCTGCTGGCGTTTGGTATCAACATCTCCTAATCTGAAGAGAAACATTTCGTTGTAAGCGGGTTGCCTCAGCCTTGCCACATTTTCTGAACTGGCTATAAAGGAGGGCAGTCAGTAGGCCTCACCCTTCAAGCCCACTCCAATTTCATAGAGAAAACACCAGGCCTCGGTGTGCCTTCCTGTGGCAAGGAAACTTTGCTTTCATTCTTAGGTGGCTCTTTGGCTCAGAAATGCCCTACCCCAAGGATTCAGGGATGTGCAGCCCGATTAGTTGAGATCAGCCCTTCTGGCTCTTTCAAGGATGATACCAACTGGGCAAAGAGCCGTTCTAAGCTGGGGACCATGCTGTCTTTCCCTGGTCTACACAGAAACAGCACTCTGAGGGAGACGAGCTGCTGGTGTTTGGTAGCAACATCTCCTATTCTGAAGGGAAACATTTCTTTGTAAGCGGGTTGCATCAGCCTTGCCACATGTTCTCAACTGATTATAATGGAGGCAAGTCAGTAGGCCTCACCCTTCAAGCCCACTCCAATTTCATAGAGAAAACATCAGGCCTCGGTGTGCCTTCCTGTAGCAATGAAACTTTGCTTTCATTCCTTAGGTGGCACTTGGGCTCAGAACTGCCCTACCTCAAGGATTCAGGGATGTGCAGCCTGATTAGTTGAGATCACCCCTTCTAGGTCGTTCATGGACTCAACCAACTGGGAAAAGAGCCGTTCTAAGCTGGGGACCACGGTGTCCTTCCCTAGGCTAAACAGAAACAGCACTCTGAGGGAGACGAGCTTCTGGCGTTTGGTAGCAACAACTCTTATTCTGAAGAGAAACATTTCGTTGTAAGCGGGTTGCCTCAGCCTTGCCACATTTACTGAACTGGCTATAAAGGAGGGCAGTCAGTAGGCCTCACCCTTCAAGCCCACTCCAATTTCATAGAGAAAACACCAGGCCTCGGTGTGCCTTCCTGTGGCAAGGAAACTTTGCTTTCATTCTTAGGTGGCTCTTTGGCTCAGAACTGCCCTACCCCAAGGATTCAGGGATGTGCAGCCCGATTAGTTGAGATCAGTCCTTCTGGCTCTTTCATGGATGAAACCAACTGGGAAAAGAGCCGTTCTAAGCTGGGGACCATGGTGTCTTTCCCTAGTCTACACAGAAACAGCACTCTGAGGGAGACGAGCTGCTGGCGTTTGGTAGCAACATCTCCTAATCTGAAGAGAAACATTTCGTTGTAAGCGGGTTGCCTCAGCCTTGCCACATGTTCTCAACTGGTTATAAAGGAGGGCAGTCACTAGGCCTCACCTTTCAAGCACACTCCAATTTCATACAGAAAACACCAGGCCTCGGTGTGCCTTCCTGTGGCAAGTAAACTTTGCTTTCATTCCTTAGGTGGCACTTTGGCTCAGAAGTGCCCTACACCAAGGATTCAGGGATGTGCAGCCCGATTAGTTGAGATCAGCCCTTCTGGCTCTTTCATGGATGAAACCAACTGGGCAAAAAGCCGTTCTAAGCTGGGGACCATGCTGTCTTTCCCTGGTCTACACAGAAACAGCACTCTGAGGGAGACGAGCTGCTGGCGTTTGGTAGCAACAACTCTTGTTCTGAAGAGAAACATTTCTTTGTAAGGGGGGTTGCCTCAGCCTTGCCACATTTTGTGATCTGGCTATAAAGGAGGGCAGTCAGTAGGCCTCACCCTTCAAGCCCACTCCAATTTGACAGAGAAAACACCAGGCCTCGGTGTGCCTTCCTGTGGCAAGGAAACTTTGCTTTCATTCCTTAGGTGGCACTTTGGCTCAGAACTGCCCTACCCCAAGGATTCAGGGATGTGCAGCCCGATTAGTTGAGATCAGCCCTTCCGGCTCTTTCATGGATGAAAACAGCTGGGCATAGGGCCGTTCTAAGCTTGGGACTATGGTGTCTTTCCCTAGTCTACACAGAAACAGCACTCTGAGGGAGACGAGCTGCTGGCGTTTGGTAGCAAAATCTCCTATTCTGAAGAGAAAAATTTCGTTATACGCGGGTGGCATCAGCCTTGCCACATTTTCTCAAATGGCTCTAAAGGAGGGCAGTCAGTTGGCAGACTTACTTGCGGCCCTGCTTCCCAGTTTGGAAACTTTGCTTTCATTCCTTAGGTGGCCCATTGGCTCAGGACTGCCCTACCCCAAGAATTCAGGCTTGTGACGCCCGATTAGTTGAGATCAGCCCTTCTGGCTCTTTCATGGATGAAACCAACTGGGAAAAGAGCCGTTCTAAGCTGGGGACCATGGTGTCTTTCCCTAGTCTACACGGAAACAGCACTCTGAGGGAGACGAGCTGCTGGCGTTTGGTAGCAACATCTCCTAATCTGAAGAGAAACATTTCGTTGTAAGCGGGTTGCCTCAGCCTTGCCACATTTTCTGAACTGGCTATAAAGGAGGGCAGTCAGTAGGCCTCGCCCTTCAAGCCCACTCCAATTTCATAGAGAAAACACCAGGCCTCGGTGTGCCTTCCTGTGGCAAGGAAACTTTGCTTTCATTCTTTAGGTGGCACTTTGGCTCAGAACTGCCCTACCCCAAGGATTCAGGGATGTGCAGCCCGATTAGTTGGGATCAGTCCTTCTGGCTCTTTCATGGATGAAACCAACTGGGAAAAGAGCCGTTCTAAGCTGGGGACCATGGTGTCTTTCCCTAGTCTACACAGAAACAGCACTCTGAGGGAGACGAGCTGCTGGCGTTTGGTAGCAACATCTCCTAATCTGAAGAGAAACATTTCGTTGTAAGCGGGTTGCCTCAGCCTTGCCACATGTTCTCAACTGGTTATAAAGGAGGGCAGTCACTAGGCCTCACCTTTCAAGCACACTCCAATTTCATACAGAAAACACCAGGCCTCGGTGTGCCTTCCTGTGGCAAGGAAACTTTGCTTTCATTCCTTAGGTGGCACTTTGGCTCAGAACTGCCCTACCCCAAGGATTCAGGGATGTGCAGCCCGATTAGTTGAGATCAGCCCTTCTGGCTCTTTCATGGATGAAACCAACTGGGCAAAGAGCCGTTCTAAGCTGGGGACCATGCTGTCTTTTCCTGGTCTACACAGAAACAGCACTCTGAGGGAGACGAGCTGCTGGCGTTTGGTAGCAACAACTCTTGTTCTGAAGAGAAACATTTCTTTGTAAGGGGGGTTGCCTCAGCCTTGCCACATTTTGTGATCTGGCTATAAAGGAGGGCAGTCAGTAGGCCTCACCCTTCAAGCCCACTCCAATTTGACAGAGAAAACACCAGGACTCGGTGTGCCTTCCTGTGGCAAGGAAACTTTGCTTTCATTCCTTAGGTGGCACTTTGGCTCAGAAGTGCCCTACCCCAAGGATTCAGGGATGTGCAGCCCGATTAGTTGAGATCAGCCCTTCTGGCTCTTTCATGGATGAAACCAACTGGGCAAAGAGCCGTTCTAAGCAGGGGACCATGCTGTCTTTCCCTGGTCTACACAGAAACAGCACTCTGAGTGAGACGAGCTGCTGGCGTTTGGTAGCAACAACTCTTGTTCTGAAGAGAAACATTTCTTTGTAAGGGGGGTTGCCTCAGCCTTGCCACATTTTGTGATCTGGCTATAAAGGAGGGCAGTCAGTAGGCCTCACCCTTCAAGCCCACTCCAATTTGACAGAGAAAACACCAGGCCTCGGTGTGCCTTCCTGTGGCAAGGAAACTTTGCTTTCATTCCTTAGGTGGCACTTTGGCTCAGAACTGCCCTACCCCAAGGATTCAGGGATGTGCAGCCCGATTAGTTGAGATCAGCCCTTCCGGCTCTTTCATGGATGAAAACAGCTGGGCATAGGGCCGTTCTAAGCTTGGGACTATGGTGTCTTTCCCTAGTCTACACAGAAACAGCACTCTGAGGGAGACGAGCTGCTGGCGTTTGGTATCAAAATCTCCTATTCTGAAGAGAAAAATTTCGTTATACGCGGGTGGCATCAGCCTTGCCACATTTTCTCAAATGGCTCTAAAGGAGGGCAGTCAGTTGGCAGACTTACTTGCGGCCCTGCTTCCCAGTTTGGAAACTTTGCTTTCATTCCTTAGGTGGCCCATTGGCTCAGGACTGCCCTACCCCAAGAATTCAGGCTTGTGACGCCCGATTAGTTGAGATCAGCCCTTCTGGCTCTTTCATGGATGAAACCAACTGGGAAAAGAGCCGTTCTAAGCTGGGGACCATGGTGTCTTTCCCTAGTCTACACGGAAACAGCACTCTGAGGGAGACGAGCTGCTGGCGTTTGGTAGCAACATCTCCTAATCTGAAGAGAAACATTTCGTTGTAAGCGGGTTGCCTCAGCCTTGCCACATTTTCTGAACTGGCTATAAAGGAGGGCAGTCAGTAGGCCTCGCCCTTCAAGCCCACTCCAATTTCATAGAGAAAACACCAGGCCTCGGTGTGCCTTCCTGTGGCAAGGAAACTTTGCTTTCATTCTTTAGGTGGCACTTTGGCTCAGAACTGCCCTACCCCAAGGATTCAGGGATGTGCAGCCCGATTAGTTGGGATCAGTCCTTCTGGCTCTTTCATGGATGAAACCAACTGGGAAAAGAGCCGTTCTAAGCTGGGGACCATGGTGTCTTTCCCTAGTCTACACAGAAACAGCACTCTGAGGGAGACGAGCTGCTGGCGTTTGGTAGCAACATCTCCTAATCTGAAGAGAAACATTTCGTTGTAAGCGGGTTGCCTCAGCCTTGCCACATGTTCTCAACTGGTTATAAAGGAGGGCAGTCACTAGGCCTCACCTTTCAAGCACACTCCAATTTCATACAGAAAACACCAGGCCTCGGTGTGCCTTCCTGTGGCAAGGAAACTTTGCTTTCATTCCTTAGGTGGCACTTTGGCTCAGAACTGCCCTACCCCAAGGATTCAGGGATGTGCAGCCCGATTAGTTGAGATCAGCCCTTCTGGCTCTTTCATGGATGAAAACAGCTGGGCATAGGGCCGTTTTAAGTTTGGGACTATGGTGTCTTTCCCTAGTCTACACAGAAACAGCACTCTGAGGGAGACGAGCTGCTGGCGTTTGGTAGCAAAATCTCCTATTCTGAAGAGAAAAATTTCGTTATAAGCGGGTGGCATCAGCCTTGCCACATTTTCTCAAATGGCTCTAAAGGAGGGCAGTCAGTTGGCAGACTTACTTGCGGCCCTGCTTCCCAGGTTGGAAACTTTGCTTTCATTCCTTAGGTGGCCCATTGGCTCAGGACTGCCCTACCCCAAGAATTCAGGCTTGTGACGCCCGATTAGTTGAGATCAGCCCTTCTGGCTCTTTCATGGATGAAACCAACTGGGAAAAGAGCCGTTCTAAGCTGGGGACCATGGTGTCTTTCCCTAGTCTACACGGAAACAGCACTCTGAGGGAGACGAGCTGCTGGTGTTTGGTAGCAACATCTCCTATTCTGAAGGGAAACATTTCTTTGTAAGCGGGTTGCATCAGCCTTGCCACATGTTCTCAACTGCTTATAATGGAGGCAAGTCAGTAGGCCTCTCCCTTCAAGCCCACTCCAATTTCATAGAGAAAACATCAGGCCTCGGTGTGCCTTCCTGTGGCAAGGAAACTTTGCTTTCATTCTTAGGTGGCTCTTTGGCTCAGAACTGCCCTACCCCAAGGATTCATGGATGTGCAGCCCGATTAGTTGAGATCAGTCCTTCTGGCTCTTTCATGGATGAAACCAACTGGGAAAAGAGCTGTTCTAAGCTGGGGACCATGCTGTCTTTCCCTGGTCTACACAGAAACAGCACTCTGAGGGAGACGAGCTGCTGGCGTTTGGTAGCAACAACAGTTGTTCTGAAGAGAAACATTTCTTTGTAAGGAGGGTTGCCTCAGCCTTGCCACATTTTGTGATCTGGCTATAAAGGAGGGCAGTCAGTAGGCCTCACCCTTCAAGCCCACTCCAATTTCATAGAGAAAACACCAGGCCTCGGTGTGCCTTCCTGTGGCAAGGAAACTTTGCTTTCATTCTTAGGTGGCTCTTTGGCTCAGAACTGCCCTACCCCAAGGATTCAGGGATGTGCAGCCCGATTAGTTGAGATCAGTCCTTCTGGCTCTTTCATGGATGAAACCAACTGGGAAAAGAGCCGTTCTAAGCTGGGGACCATGGTGTCTTTCCCTAGTCTACACAGAAACAGCACTCTGAGGGAGAAGAGCTGCTGGCGTTTGGTAGCAACATCTCCTAATCTGAAGAGAAACATTTCGTTGTAAGCGGGTTGCCTCAGCCTTGCCACATTTTCTGAACTGGCTATAAAGGAGGGCAGTCAGTAGGCCTCACCCTTCAAGCCCACTCCAATTTCATAGAGAAAACACCAGGCCTCGGTGTGCCTTCCTGTGACAAGGAAACTTTGCTTTCATTCTTTAGGTGGCACTTTGGCTCAGAACTGCCCTACCCCAAGGATTCAGGGATGTGCAGCCCGATTAGTTGAGATCAGCCATTCTGGCTCTTTCATGGATGAAACCAACTGGGAAAAGAGCCGTTCTAAGCTGGGGACCATGGTGTCTTTCCCTAGTCTACACAGAAACAGCACTCTGAGGGAGACGAGCTGCTGGCGTTTGGTAGCAACATCTCCTAATCTGAAGAGAAACATTTCGTTGTAAGCGGGTTGCCTCAGCCTTGCCACATGTTCTCAACTGGTTATAAAGGAGGGCAGTCACTAGGCCTCACCTTTCAAGCACACTCCAATTTCATACAGAAAACACCAGGCCTCGGTGTGCCTTCCTGTAGCAAGGAAACTTTGCTTTCATTCCTTAGGTGGCACTTTGGCTCAGAAGTGCCCTACCCCAAGGATTCAGGGATGTGCAGCCCGATTAGTTGAGATCAGCCCTTCTGGCTCTTTCATGGATGAAACCAACTGGGCAAAGAGCCGTTCTAAGCTGGGGACCATGCTGTCTTTCCCTGGTCTACACAGAAACAGCACTCTGAGGGAGACGAGCTGCTGGTGTTTGGTAGCAACAACTCTTGTTCTGAAGAGAAACATTTCTTTGTAAGGGGGGTTGCCTCAGCCTTGCCACATTTTGTGATCTGGCTATAAAGGAGGGCAGTCAGTAGGCCTCACCCTTCAAGCCCACTCCAATTTGACAGAGAAAACACCAGGCCTCGGTGTGCCTTCCTGTGGCAAGGAAACTTTGCTTTCATTCCTTAGGTGGCACTTTGGCTCAGAACTGCCCTACCCCAAGGATTCAGGGATGTGCAGCCCGATTAGTTGAGATCAGCCCTTCTGGCTCTTTCATGGATGAAAACAGCTGGGCATAGGGCCGTTCTAAGCTTGGGACTATGGTGTCTTTCCCTAGTCTACACAGAAACAGCACTCTGAGGGAGACGAGCTGCTGGCGTTTGGTAGCAAAATCTCCTATTCTGAAGAGAAAAATTTCGTTATAAGCGGGTGGCATCAGCCTTGCCACATTTTCTCAAATGGCTCTCAAGGAGGGCAGTCAGTTGGCAGACTTACTTGCGGCCCTGCTTCCCAGGTTGGAAACTTTGCTTTCATTCCTTAGGTGGCCCATTGGCTCAGGACTGCCCTACCCCAAGAATTCAGGCTTGTGACGCCCGATTAGTTGACATCAGCCCTTCTGGCTCTTTCATGAATGAAACCAACGGGGAAAAGAGCCGTTCTAAGCTGGGGACCATGGTGTCTTTCCCTAGTCTACACGGAAACAGCACTCTGAGGGAGATGAGCTGCTGGTGTTTGGTAGCAACATCTCCTATTCTGAAGGGAAACATTTCTTTGTAAGCGGGTTGCATCAGCCTTGCCACATGTTCTCAACTGCTTATAATGGAGGCAAGTCAGTAGGCCTCACCCTTCAAGCCCACTCCAATTTCATAGAGAAAACATCAGGCCTCGGTGTGCCTTCCTGTAGCAATGAAACTTTGCTTTCATTCCTTAGGTGGCACTTGGGCTTAGAACTGCCCTACCTCAAGGATTCAGGGATGTGCAGCCTGATTAGTTGAGATCACCCCTTCTAGGTCGTTCATGGACTCAACCAACTGGGAAAAGAGCCGTTCTAAGCTGGGGACCACGGTGTCCTTCCCTAGGCTAAACAGAAACAGCACTCTGAGGGAGACGAGCTTCTGGCGTTTGGTAGCAACAACTCTTATTCTGAAGAGAAACATTTCGTTGTAAGCGGGTTGCCTCAGCCTTGCCACATTTACTGAACTGGCTATAAAGGAGGGCAGTCAGTAGGCCTCACCCTTCAAGCCCACTCCAATTTCATAGAGAAAACACCAGGCCTCGGTGTGCCTTCCTGTGGCAAGGAAACTTTGCTTTCATTCTTAGGTGGCTCTTTGGCTCAGAACTGCCCTACCCCAAGGATTCAGGGATGTGCAGCCCGATTAGTTGAGATCAGTCCTTCTGGCTCTTTCATGGATGAAACCAACTGGGAAAAGAGCCGTTCTAAGCTGGGGACCATGGTGTCTTTCCCTAGTCTACACAGAAACAGCACTCTGAGGGAGACGAGCTGCTGGCGTTTGGTAGCAACATCTCCTAATCTGAAGAGAAACATTTCGTTGTAAGCGGGTTGCCTCAGCCTTGCCACATGTTCTCAACTGGTTATAAAGGAGGGCAGTCACTAGGCCTCACCTTTCAAGCACACTCCAATTTCATACAGAAAACACCAGGCCTCGGTGTGCCTTCCTGTGGCAAGTAAACTTTGCTTTCATTCCTTAGGTGGCACTTTGGCTCAGAAGTGCCCTACACCAAGGATTCAGGGATGTGCAGCCCGATTAGTTGAGATCAGCCCTTCTGGCTCTTTCATGGATGAAACCAACTGGGCAAAAAGCCGTTCTAAGCTGGGGACCATGCTGTCTTTCCCTGGTCTACACAGAAACAGCACTCTGAGGGAGACGAGCTGCTGGCGTTTGGTAGCAACAACTCTTGTTCTGAAGAGAAACATTTCTTTGTAAGGGGGGTTGCCTCAGCCTTGCCACATTTTGTGATCTGGCTATAAAGGAGGGCAGTCAGTAGGCCTCACCCTTCAAGCCCACTCCAATTGACAGAGAAAACACCAGGCCTCGGTGTGCCTTCCTGTGGCAAGGAAACTTTGCTTTCATTCCTTAGGTGGCACTTTGGCTCAGAACTGCCCTACCCCAAGGATTCAGGGATGTGCAGCCCGATTAGTTGAGATCAGCCCTTCCGGCTCTTTCATGGATGAAAACAGCTGGGCATAGGGCCGTTCTAAGCTTGGGACTATGGTGTCTTTCCCTAGTCTACACAGAAACAGCACTCTGAGGGAGACGAGCTGCTGGCGTTTGGTATCAAAATCTCCTATTCTGAAGAGAAAAATTTCGTTATACGCGGGTGGCATCAGCCTTGCCACATTTTCTCAAATGGCTCTAAAGGAGGGCAGTCAGTTGGCAGACTTACTTGCGGCCCTGCTTCCCAGTTTGGAAACTTTGCTTTCATTCCTTAGGTGGCCCATTGGCTCAGGACTGCCCTACCCCAAGAATTCAGGCTTGTGACGCCCGATTAGTTGAGATCAGCCCTTCTGGCTCTTTCATGGATGAAACCAACTGGGAAAAGAGCCGTTCTAAGCTGGGGACCATGGTGTCTTTCCCTAGTCTACACGGAAACAGCACTCTGAGGGAGACGAGCTGCTGGCGTTTGGTAGCAACATCTCCTAATCTGAAGAGAAACATTTCGTTGTAAGCGGGTTGCCTCAGCCTTGCCACATTTTCTGAACTGGCTATAAAGGAGGGCAGTCAGTAGGCCTCGCCCTTCAAGCCCACTCCAATTTCATAGAGAAAACACCAGGCCTCGGTGTGCCTTCCTGTGGCAAGGAAACTTTGCTTTCATTCTTTAGGTGGCACTTTGGCTCAGAACTGCCCTACCCCAAGGATTCAGGGATGTGCAGCCCGATTAGTTGGGATCAGTCCTTCTGGCTCTTTCATGGATGAAACCAACTGGGAAAAGAGCCGTTCTAAGCTGGGGACCATGGTGTCTTTCCCTAGTCTACACAGAAACAGCACTCTGAGGGAGACGAGCTGCTGGCGTTTGGTAGCAACATCTCCTAATCTGAAGAGAAACATTTCGTTGTAAGCGGGTTGCCTCAGCCTTGCCACATGTTCTCAACTGGTTATAAAGGAGGGCAGTCACTAGGCCTCACCTTTCAAGCACACTCCAATTTCATACAGAAAACACCAGGCCTCGGTGTGCCTTCCTGTGGCAAGGAAACTTTGCTTTCATTCCTTAGGTGGCACTTTGGCTCAGAACTGCCCTACCCCAAGGATTCAGGGATGTGCAGCCCGATTAGTTGAGATCAGCCCTTCTGGCTCTTTCATGGATGAAAACAGCTGGGCATAGGGCCGTTCTAAGTTTGGGACTATGGTGTCTTTCCCTAGTCTACACAGAAACAGCACTCTGAGGGAGACGAGCTGCTGGCGTTTGGTAGCAAAATCTCCTATTCTGAAGAGAAAAATTTCGTTATAAGCGGGTGGCATCAGCCTTGCCACATTTTCTCAAATGGCTCTAAAGGAGGGCAGTCAGTTGGCAGACTTACTTGCGGCCCTGCTTCCCAGGTTGGAAACTTTGCTTTCATTCCTTAGGTGGCCCATTGGCTCAGGACTGCCCTACCCCAAGAATTCAGGCTTGTGACGCCCGATTAGTTGAGATCAGCCCTTCTGGCTCTTTCATGGATGAAACCAACTGGGAAAAGAGCCGTTCTAAGCTGGGGACCATGGTGTCTTTCCCTAGTCTACACGGAAACAGCACTCTGAGGGAGACGAGCTGCTGGTGTTTGGTAGCAACATCTCCTATTCTGAAGGGAAACATTTCTTTGTAAGCGGGTTGCATCAGCCTTGCCACATGTTCTCAACTGCTTATAATGGAGGCAAGTCAGTAGGCCTCTCCCTTCAAGCCCACTCCAATTTCATAGAGAAAACATCAGGCCTCGGTGTGCCTTCCTGTGGCAAGGAAACTTTGCTTTCATTCTTAGGTGGCTCTTTGGCTCAGAACTGCCCTACCCCAAGGATTCATGGATGTGCAGCCCGATTAGTTGAGATCAGTCCTTCTGGCTCTTTCATGGATGAAACCAACTGGGAAAAGAGCTGTTCTAAGCTGGGGACCATGCTGTCTTTCCCTGGTCTACACAGAAACAGCACTCTGAGGGAGACGAGCTGCTGGCGTTTGGTAGCAACAACAGTTGTTCTGAAGAGAAACATTTCTTTGTAAGGAGGGTTGCCTCAGCCTTGCCACATTTTGTGATCTGGCTATAAAGGAGGGCAGTCAGTAGGCCTCACCCTTCAAGCCCACTCCAATTTCATAGAGAAAACACCAGGCCTCGGTGTGCCTTCCTGTGGCAAGGAAACTTTGCTTTCATTCTTAGGTGGCTCTTTGGCTCAGAACTGCCCTACCCCAAGGATTCAGGGATGTGCAGCCCGATTAGTTGAGATCAGTCCTTCTGGCTCTTTCATGGATGAAACCAACTGGGAAAAGAGCCGTTCTAAGCTGGGGACCATGGTGTCTTTCCCTAGTCTACACAGAAACAGCACTCTGAGGGAGAAGAGCTGCTGGCGTTTGGTAGCAACATCTCCTAATCTGAAGAGAAACATTTCGTTGTAAGCGGGTTGCCTCAGCCTTGCCACATTTTCTGAACTGGCTATAAAGGAGGGCAGTCAGTAGGCCTCACCCTTCAAGCCCACTCCAATTTCATAGAGAAAACACCAGGCCTCGGTGTGCCTTCCTGTGACAAGGAAACTTTGCTTTCATTCTTTAGGTGGCACTTTGGCTCAGAACTGCCCTACCCCAAGGATTCAGTGATGTGCAGCCCGATTAGTTGAGATCAGCCATTCTGGCTCTTTCATGGATGAAACCAACTGGGAAAAGAGCCGTTCTAAGCTGGGGACCATGGTGTCTTTCCCTAGTCTACACAGAAACAGCACTCTGAGGGAGACGAGCTGCTGGCGTTTGGTAGCAACATCTCCTAATCTGAAGAGAAACATTTTGTTGTAAGCGGGTTGCCTCAGCCTTGCCACATGTTCTCAACTGGTTATAAAGGAGGGCAGTCACTAGGCCTCACCTTTCAAGCACACTCCAATTTCATACAGAAAACACCAGGCCTCGGTGTGCCTTCCTGTGGCAAGGAAACTTTGCTTTCATTCCTTAGGTGGCACTTTGGCTCAGAAGTGCCCTACCCCAAGGATTCAGGGATGTGCAGCCCGATTAGTTGAGATCAGCCCTTCTGGCTCTTTCATGGATGAAACCAACTGGGCAAAGTGCCGTTCTAAGCTGGGGACCATGCTGTCTTTCCCTGGTCTACACAGAAACAGCACTCTGAGGGAGACGAGCTGCTGGTGTTTGGTAGCAACAACTCTTGTTCTGAAGAGAAACATTTCTTTGTAAGGGGGGTTGCCTCAGCCTTGCCACATTTTGTGATCTGGCTATAAAGGAGGGCAGTCAGTAGGCCTCACCCTTCAAGCCCACTCCAATTTGACAGAGAAAACACCAGGCCTCGGTGTGCCTTCCTGTGGCAAGGAAACTTTGCTTTCATTCCTTAGGTGGCACTTTGGCTCAGAACTGCCCTACCCCAAGGATTCAGGGATGTGCAGCCCGATTAGTTGAGATCAGCCCTTCTGGCTCTTTCATGGATGAAAACAGCTGGGCATAGGGCCGTTCTAAGCTTGGGACTATGGTGTCTTTCCCTAGTCTACACAGAAACAGCACTCTGAGGGAGACGAGCTGCTGGCGTTTGGTAGCAAAATCTCCTATTCTGAAGAGAAAAATTTCGTTATAAGCGGGTGGCATCAGCCTTGCCACATTTTCTCAAATGGCTCTCAAGGAGGGCAGTCAGTTGGCAGACTTACTTGCGGCCCTGCTTCCCAGGTTGGAAACTTTGCTTTCATTCCTTAGGTGGCCCATTGGCTCAGGACTGCCCTACCCCAAGAATTCAGGCTTGTGACGCCCGATTAGTTGACATCAGCCCTTCTGGCTCTTTCATGAATGAAACCAACGGGGAAAAGAGCCGTTCTAAGCTGGGGACCATGGTGTCTTTCCCTAGTCTACACGGAAACAGCACTCTGAGGGAGATGAGCTGCTGGTGTTTGGTAGCAACATCTCCTATTCTGAAGGGAAACATTTCTTTGTAAGCGGGTTGCATCAGCCTTGCCACATGTTCTCAACTGCTTATAATGGAGGCAAGTCAGTAGGCCTCACCCTTCAAGCCCACTCCAATTTCATAGAGAAAACATCAGGCCTCGGTGTGCCTTCCTGTAGCAATGAAACTTTGCTTTCATTCCTTAGGTGGCACTTGGGCTCAGAACTGCCCTACCTCAAGGATTCAGGGATGTGCAGCCTGATTAGTTGAGATCACCCCTTCTAGGTCGTTCATGGACTCAACCAACTGGGAAAAGAGCCGTTCTAAGCTGGGGACCACGGTGTCCTTCCCTAGGCTAAACAGAAACAGCACTCTGAGGGAGACGAGCTTCTGGCGTTTGGTAGCAACAACTCTTATTCTGAAGAGAAACATTTCGTTGTAAGCGGGTTGCCTCAGCCTTGCCACATTTACTGAACTGGCTATAAAGGAGGGCAGTCAGTAGGCCTCACCCTTCAAGCCCACTCCAATTTCATAGAGAAAACACCAGGCCTCGGTGTGCCTTCCTGTGGCAAGGAAACTTTGCTTTCATTCTTAGGTGGCTCTTTGGCTCAGAACTGCCCTACCCCAAGGATTCAGGGATGTGCAGCCCGATTAGTTGAGATCAGTCCTTCTGGCTCTTTCATGGATGAAACCAACTGGGAAAAGAGCCGTTCTAAGCTGGGGACCATGGTGTCTTTCCCTAGTCTACACAGAAACAGCACTCTGAGGGAGACGAGCTGCTGGCGTTTGGTAGCAACATCTCCTAATCTGAAGAGAAACATTTCGTTGTAAGCGGGTTGCCTCAGCCTTGCCACATGTTCTCAACTGGTTATAAAGGAGGGCAGTCACTAGGCCTCACCTTTCAAGCACACTCCAATTTCATACAGAAAACACCAGGCCTCGGTGTGCCTTCCTGTGGCAAGTAAACTTTGCTTTCATTCCTTAGGTGGCACTTTGGCTCAGAAGTGCCCTACACCAAGGATTCAGGGATGTGCAGCCCGATTAGTTGAGATCAGCCCTTCTGGCTCTTTCATGGATGAAACCAACTGGGCAAAAAGCCGTTCTAAGCTGGGGACCATGCTGTCTTTCCCTGGTCTACACAGAAACAGCACTCTGAGGGAGACGAGCTGCTGGCGTTTGGTAGCAACAACTCTTGTTCTGAAGAGAAACATTTCTTTGTAAGGGGGGTTGCCTCAGCCTTGCCACATTTTGTGATCTGGCTATAAAGGAGGGCAGTCAGTAGGCCTCACCCTTCAAGCCCACTCCAATTGACAGAGAAAACACCAGGCCTCGGTGTGCCTTCCTGTGGCAAGGAAACTTTGCTTTCATTCCTTAGGTGGCACTTTGGCTCAGAACTGCCCTACCCCAAGGATTCAGGGATGTGCAGCCCGATTAGTTGAGATCAGCCCTTCCGGCTCTTTCATGGATGAAAACAGCTGGGCATAGGGCCGTTCTAAGCATGGGACTATGGTGTCTTTCCCTAGTCTACACAGAAACAGCACTCTGAGGGAGACGAGCTGCTGGCGTTTGGTATCAAAATCTCCTATTCTGAAGAGAAAAATTTCGTTATACGCGGGTGGCATCAGCCTTGCCACATTTTCTCAAATGGCTCTAAAGGAGGGCAGTCAGTTGGCAGACTTACTTGCGGCCCTGCTTCCCAGTTTGGAAACTTTGCTTTCATTCCTTAGGTGGCCCATTGGCTCAGGACTGCCCTACCCCAAGAATTCAGGCTTGTGACGCCCGATTAGTTGAGATCAGCCCTTCTGGCTCTTTCATGGATGAAACCAACTGGGAAAAGAGCCGTTCTAAGCTGGGGACCATGGTGTCTTTCCCTAGTCTACACGGAAACAGCACTCTGAGGGAGACGAGCTGCTGGCGTTTGGTAGCAACATCTCCTAATCTGAAGAGAAACATTTCGTTGTAAGCGGGTTGCCTCAGCCTTGCCACATTTTCTGAACTGGCTATAAAGGAGGGCAGTCAGTAGGCCTCGCCCTTCAAGCCCAATCCAATTTCATAGAGAAAACACCAGGCCTCGGTGTGCCTTCCTGTGGCAAGGAAACTTTGCTTTCATTCTTTAGGTGGCACTTTGGCTCAGAACTGCCCTACCCCAAGGATTCAGGGATGTGCAGCCCGATTAGTTGGGATCAGTCCTTCTGGCTCTTTCATGGATGAAACCAACTGGGAAAAGAGCCGTTCTAAGCTGGGGACCATGGTGTCTTTCCCTAGTCTACACAGAAACAGCACTCTGAGGGAGACGAGCTGCTGGCGTTTGGTAGCAACATCTCCTAATCTGAAGAGAAACATTTCGTTGTAAGCGGGTTGCCTCAGCCTTGCCACATGTTCTCAACTGGTTATAAAGGAGGGCAGTCACTAGGCCTCACCTTTCAAGCACACTCCAATTTCATACAGAAAACACCAGGCCTCGGTGTGCCTTCCTGTGGCAAGGAAACTTTGCTTTCATTCCTTAGGTGGCACTTTGGCTCAGAACTGCCCTACCCCAAGGATTCAGGGATGTGCAGCCCGATTAGTTGAGATCAGCCCTTCTGGCTCTTTCATGGATGAAAACAGCTGGGCATAGGGCCGTTCTAAGTTTGGGACTATGGTGTCTTTCCCTAGTCTACACAGAAACAGCACTCTGAGGGAGACGAGCTGCTGGCGTTTGGTAGCAAAATCTCCTATTCTGAAGAGAAAAATTTCGTTATAAGCGGGTGGCATCAGCCTTGCCACATTTTCTCAAATGGCTCTAAAGGAGGGCAGTCAGTTGGCAGACTTACTTGCGGCCCTGCTTCCCAGGTTGGAAACTTTGCTTTCATTCCTTAGGTGGCCCATTGGCTCAGGACTGCCCTACCCCAAGAATTCAGGCTTGTGACGCCCGATTAGTTGAGATCAGCCCTTCTGGCTCTTTCATGGATGAAACCAACTGGGAAAAGAGCCGTTCTAAGCTGGGGACCATGGTGTCTTTCCCTAGTCTACACGGAAACAGCACTCTGAGGGAGACGAGCTGCTGGTGTTTGGTAGCAACATCTCCTATTCTGAAGGGAAACATTTCTTTGTAAGCGGGTTGCATCAGCCTTGCCACATGTTCTCAACTGCTTATAATGGAGGCAAGTCAGTAGGCCTCTCCCTTCAAGCCCACTCCAATTTCATAGAGAAAACATCAGGCCTCGGTGTGCCTTCCTGTGGCAAGGAAACTTTGCTTTCATTCTTAGGTGGCTCTTTGGCTCAGAACTGCCCTACCCCAAGGATTCATGGATGTGCAGCCCGATTAGTTGAGATCAGTCCTTCTGGCTCTTTCATGGATGAAACCAACTGGGAAAAGAGCTGTTCTAAGCTGGGGACCATGCTGTCTTTCCCTGGTCTACACAGAAACAGCACTCTGAGGGAGACGAGCTGCTGGCGTTTGGTAGCAACAACAGTTGTTCTGAAGAGAAACATTTCTTTGTAAGGAGGGTTGCCTCAGCCTTGCCACATTTTGTGATCTGGCT
Organism: Eschrichtius robustus; assembly: GCF_028021215.1. Taxonomy (NCBI): domain Eukaryota; kingdom Metazoa; phylum Chordata; class Mammalia; order Artiodactyla; family Eschrichtiidae; genus Eschrichtius; species Eschrichtius robustus. The sequence continues at coordinate 46,597,583 of NC_090842.1, forward strand.
ATAAAGGAGGGCAGTCAGTAGGCCTCACCCTTCAAGCCCACTCCAATTTCATAGAGAAAACACCAGGCCTCGGTGTGCCTTCCTGTGGCAAGGAAACTTTGCTTTCATTCTTAGGTGGCTCTTTGGCTCAGAACTGCCCTACCCCAAGGATTCAGGGATGTGCAGCCCGATTAGTTGAGATCAGTCCTTCTGGCTCTTTCATGGATGAAACCAACTGGGAAAAGAGCCGTTCTAAGCTGGGGACCATGGTGTCTTTCCCTAGTCTACACAGAAACAGCACTCTGAGGGAGAAGAGCTGCTGGCGTTTGGTAGCAACATCTCCTAATCTGAAGAGAAACATTTCGTTGTAAGCGGGTTGCCTCAGCCTTGCCACATTTTCTGAACTGGCTATAAAGGAGGGCAGTCAGTAGGCCTCACCCTTCAAGCCCACTCCAATTTCATAGAGAAAACACCAGGCCTCGGTGTGCCTTCCTGTGACAAGGAAACTTTGCTTTCATTCTTTAGGTGGCACTTTGGCTCAGAACTGCCCTACCCCAAGGATTCAGGGATGTGCAGCCCGATTAGTTGAGATCAGCCATTCTGGCTCTTTCATGGATGAAACCAACTGGGAAAAGAGCCGTTCTAAGCTGGGGACCATGGTGTCTTTCCCTAGTCTACACAGAAACAGCACTCTGAGGGAGACGAGCTGCTGGCGTTTGGTAGCAACATCTCCTAATCTGAAGAGAAACATTTCGTTGTAAGCGGGTTGCCTCAGCCTTGCCACATGTTCTCTACTGGTTATAAAGGAGGGCAGTCACTAGGCCTCACCTTTCAAGCACACTCCAATTTCATACAGAAAACACCAGGCCTCGGTGTGCCTTCCTGTGGCAAGGAAACTTTGCTTTCATTCCTTAGGTGGCACTTTGGCTCAGAAGTGCCCTACCCCAAGGATTCAGGGATGTGCAGCCCGATTAGTTGAGATCAGCCCTTCTGGCTCTTTCATGGATGAAACCAACTGGGCAAAGAGCCGTTCTAAGCTGGGGACCATGCTGTCTTTCCCTGGTCTACACAGAAACAGCACTCTGAGGGAGACGAGCTGCTGGTGTTTGGTAGCAACAACTCTTGTTCTGAAGAGAAACATTTCTTTGTAAGGGGGGTTGCCTCAGCCTTGCCACATTTTGTGATCTGGCTATAAAGGAGGGCAGTCAGTAGGCCTCACCCTTCAAGCCCACTCCAATTTGACAGAGAAAACACCAGGCCTCGGTGTGCCTTCCTGTGGCAAGGAAACTTTGCTTTCATTCCTTAGGTGGCACTTTGGCTCAGAACTGCCCTACCCCAAGGATTCAGGGATGTGCAGCCCGATTAGTTGAGATCAGCCCTTCTGGCTCTTTCATGGATGAAAACAGCTGGGCATAGGGCCGTTCTAAGCTTGGGACTATGGTGTCTTTCCCTAGTCTACACAGAAACAGCACTCTGAGGGAGACGAGCTGCTGGCGTTTGGTAGCAAAATCTCCTATTCTGAAGAGAAAAATTTCGTTATAAGCGGGTGGCATCAGCCTTGCCACATTTTCTCAAATGGCTCTCAAGGAGGGCAGTCAGTTGGCAGACTTACTTGCGGCCCTGCTTCCCAGGTTGGAAACTTTGCTTTCATTCCTTAGGTGGCCCATTGGCTCAGGACTGCCCTACCCCAAGAATTCAGGCTTGTGACGCCCGATTAGTTGACATCAGCCCTTCTGGCTCTTTCATGAATGAAACCAACGGGGAAAAGAGCCGTTCTAAGCTGGGGACCATGGTGTCTTTCCCTAGTCTACACGGAAACAGCACTCTGAGGGAGATGAGCTGCTGGTGTTTGGTAGCAACATCTCCTATTCTGAAGGGAAACATTTCTTTGTAAGCGGGTTGCATCAGCCTTGCCACATGTTCTCAACTGCTTATAATGGAGGCAAGTCAGTAGGCCTCACCCTTCAAGCCCACTCCAATTTCATAGAGAAAACATCAGGCCTCGGTGTGCCTTCCTGTGGCAAGGAAACTTTGCTTTCATTCTTAGGTGGCTCTTTGGCTCAGAACTGCCCTACCCCAATGATTCAAGGATGTGCAGCCCGATTAGTTGAGATCAGTCCTTCTGGCTCTTTCATGGATGAAACCAACTGGGAAAAGAGCCGTTCTAAGCTGGGGACCATGCTGTCTTTCCCTGGTCTACACAGAAACAGCACTCTGAGGGAGACGGGCTGCTGGCGTTTGGTAGCTACAACACTTGTTCTGAAGAGAAACATTTCTTTGTAAGGGGGGTTGCCTCAGCCTTGCCACATTTTGTGATCTGGCTATAAAGGAGGGCAGTCAGTAGGCCTCACCCTTCAAGCCCACTCCAATTTCATAGAGAAAACACCAGGCCTCGGTGTGCCTTCCTGTGGCAAGAAAACTTTGCTTTCATTCTTAGGTGGCTCTTTGGCTCAGAACTGCCCTACCCCAAGGATTCAGGGATGTGCAGCCCGATTAGTTGAGATCAGTCCTTCTGGCTCTTTCATGGATGAAACCAACTGGGAAAAGAGCCGTTCTAAGCTGGGGACAATGGTGTCTTTCCCTAGTCTACACAGAAACAGCACTCTGAGGGAGACGAGCTGCTGGCGTTTGGTAGCAACATCTCCTAATCTGAAGAGAAACATTTCGTTGTAAGCGGGTTGCCTCAGCCTTGCCACATTTTGTGATCTGGCTATAAAGGAGGGCAGTCAGTAGGCCTCACCCTTCAAGCCCACTCCAATTTGACAGAGAAAACACCAGGACTCGGTGTGCCTTCCTGTGGCAAGGAAACTTTGCTTTCATTCCTTAGGTGGCACTTTGGCTCAGAACTGCCCTACCCCAAGGATTCAGGGATGTGCAGCCCGATTAGTTGAGATCAGCCCTTCTGGCTCTTTCATGGATGAAAACAGCTGGGCATAGGGCCGTTCTAAGCTTGGGACTATGGTGTCTTTCCCTAGTCTACACAGAAACAGCACTCTGAGGGAGACAAGCTGCTGGCGTTTCGTAGCAAAATCTCCTATTCTGAAGAGAAAAATTTCGTTATAAGCGGGTGGCATCAGCCTTGCCACATTTTCTCAAATGGCTCTAAAGGAGGGCAGTCAGTTGGCAGACTTACTTGTGGCCCTGCTTCCCAGGTTGGAAACTTTGCTTTCATTCCTTAGGTGGCCCATTGGCTCAAGATTACCCTACCCCAAGAATTCAGGCTTGTGACGCCCGATTAGTTGAGATCAGCCCTTCTGGCTCTTTCATGGATGAAACCAACTTGGAAAAGAGCCGTTCTAAACTGGGGACCATGGTGTCTTTCCCTAGTCTACACGGAAACAGCACTCTGAGGGAGACGAGCTGCTGGTGTTTGGTAGCAACATCTCCTATTCTGAAGCGAAACATTTCTTTGTAAGCGGGTTGCATCAGCCTTGCCACATGTTCTCAACTGCTTATAATGGAGGCAAGTCAGTAGGCCTCACCCTTCAAGCCCACTCCAATTTCATAGAGAAAACATCAGGCCTCGGTGTGCCTTTCTGTGGCAATGAAACTTTGCTTTCATTCCTTAGGTGGCACTTCGGCTCAGAACTGCCCGACCTCAAGGATTCAGGGATGTGCAGCCTGATTAGTTGAGATCACCCCTTCTAGGTCTTTCATGGATGAAACCAACTGGGAAAAGAGCCGTTCTAAGCTGGGGACCATGGTGTCTTTCCCTAGTCTACACAGAAACAGCACTCTGAGGGAGACGAGCTGCTGGCGTTTGGTAGCAACGTCTACTATCCTGAAGAGCAACATTTCGTTGTAAGCGGGTTGCCTCAGCATTGCCACATTTTCTGTACTGGCTATAAAGTAGGGCAGTCAGTAGGCCTCACCCTTCAAGCCCACTCCAATTTCATAGAGAAAACATCAGGCCTCGGTGTGCCTTCCTGTGGCAATGAAACTTTGCTTTCATTCCTTAGGTGGCACTTGGGCTCAGAACTGCCCTACCTCAAGGATTCAGGGATGTGCAGCCTGATTAGTTGAGATCACCCCTTCTAGGTCGTTCATGGACTCAACCAACTGGGAAAAGAGCCGTTCTAAGCTGGGGACCACGGTGTCCTTCCCTAGTCTACACAGAAACAGCACTCTGAGGGAGACGAGCTTCTGGCGTTTGGTAGCAACAACTCTTATTCTGAAGAGAAACATTTCGTTGTAAGCGGGTTGCCTCAGCCTTGCCACATTTACTGAACTGGCTATAAAGGAGGGCAGTCAGTAGGCCTCACCCTTCAAGACCACTCCAATTTCATAGAGAAAACACCAGGCCTCGGTGTGCCTTCCTGTGGCAAGGAAACTTTGCTTTCATTCTTAGGTGGCTCTTTGGCTCAGAACTGCCCTACCCCAAGGATTCAGGGATGTGCAGCCCGATTAGTTGAGACCAGTCCTTCTGGCTCTTTCATGGATGAAAACAGCTGGGCATAGGGCCGTTCTAAGCTTGGGACTATGGTGTCTTTCCCTAGTCTACACAGAAACAGCACTCTGAGGGAGACAAGCTGCTGGCGTTTCGTAGCAAAATCTCCTATTCTGAAGAGAAAAATTTCGTTATAAGCGGGTGGCATCAGCCTTGCCACATTTTCTCAAATGGCTCTAAAGGAGGGCAGTCAGTTGGCAGACTTACTTGTGGCCCTGCTTCCCAGGTTGGAAACTTTGCTTTCATTCCTTAGGTGGCCCATTGGCTCAAGATTGCCCTACCCCAAGAATTCAGGCTTGTGACGCCCGATTAGTTGAGATCAGCCCTTCTGGCTCTTTCATGGATGAAACCAACTGGGAAAAGAGCCGTTCTAAACTGGGGACCATGGTGTCTTTCCCTAGTCTACACGGAAACAGCACTCTGAGGGAGACGAGCTGCTGGTGTTTGGTAGCAACATCTCCTATTCTGAAGCGAAACATTTCTTTGTAAGCGGGTTGCATCAGCCTTGCCACATGTTCTCAACTGCTTATAATGGAGGCAAGTCAGTAGGCCTCACCCTTCAAGCCCACTCCAATTTCATAGAGAAAACATCAGGCCTCGGTGTGCCTTTCTGTGGCAATGAAACTTTGCTTTCATTCCTTAGGTGGCACTTCGGCTCAGAACTGCCCGACCTCAAGGATTCAGGGATGTGCAGCCTGATTAGTTGAGATCACCCCTTCTAGGTCTTTCATGGATGAAACCAACTGGGAAAAGAGCCGTTCTAAGCTGGGGACCATGGTGTCTTTCCCTAGTCTACACAGAAACAGCACTCTGAGGGAGACGAGCTGCTGGCGTTTGGTAGCAACGTCTACTATCCTGAAGAGCAACATTTCGTTGTAAGCGGGTTGCCTCAGCATTGCCACATTTTCTGTACTGGCTATAAAGTAGGGCAGTCAGTAGGCCTCACCCTTCAAGCCCACTCCAATTTCATAGAGAAAACATCAGGCCTCGGTGTGCCTTCCTGTGGCAATGAAACTTTGCTTTCATTCCTTAGGTGGCACTTGGGCTCAGAACTGCCCTACCTCAAGGATTCAGGGATGTGCAGCCTGATTAGTTGAGATCACCCCTTCTAGGTCGTTCATGGACTCAACCAACTGGGAAAAGAGCCGTTCTAAGCTGGGGACCACGGTGTCCTTCCCTAGTCTACACAGAAACAGCACTCTGAGGGAGACGAGCTTCTGGCGTTTGGTAGCAACAACTCTTATTCTGAAGAGAAACATTTCGTTGTAAGCGGGTGGCCTCAGCCTTGCCACATTTACTGAACTGGCTATAAAGGAGGGCAGTCAGTAGGCCTCACCCTTCAAGCCCACTCCAATTTCATAGAGAAAACACCAGGCCTCGGTGTGCCTTCCTGTGGCAAGGAAACTTTGCTTTCATTCTTAGGTGGCTCTTTGGCTCAGAACTGCCCTACCCCAAGGATTCAGGGATGTGCAGCCCGATTAGTTGAGACCAGTCCTTCTGGCTCTTTCATGGATGAAACCAACTGGGAAAAGAGCCGTTCTAAGCTGGGGACCATGGTGTCTTTCCCTAGTCTACACAGAAACAGCACTCTGAGGGAGACGAGCTGCTGGCGTTTGGTAGCAACATCTCCTAATCTGAAGAGAAACATTTCGTTGTAAGCGGGTTGCCTCAGCCTTGCCACATTTTCTGAACTGGCTATAAAGGAGGGCAGTCAGTAGGCCTCACCCTTCAAGCCCACTCCAATTTCATAGAGAAAACACCAGGCCTCGGTGTGCCTTCCTGTGGCAAGGAAACTTTGCTTTCATTCTTTAGGTGGCACTTTGGCTCAGAACTGCCCTACCCCAAGGATTCAGGGATGTGCAGCCCGATTAGTTGAGATCAGCCATTCTGGCTCTTTCATGGATGAAACCAACTGGGAAAAGAGCCGTTCTAAGCTGGGGACCATGGTGTCTTTCCCTAGTCTACACAGAAACAGCACTCTGAGGGAGACGAGCTGCTGGCGTTTGGTAGCAACATCTCCTAATCTGAAGAGAAACATTTCGTTGTAAGCGGGTTGCCTCAGCCTTGCCACATGTTCTCAACTGGTTATAAAGGAGGGCAGTCACTAGGCCTCACCTTTCAAGCACACTCCAATTTCATACAGAAAACACCAGGCCTCGGTGTGCCTTCCTGTGGCAAGGAAACTTTGCTTTCATTCCTTAGGTGGCACTTTGGCTCAGAAGTGCCCTACCCCAAGGATTCAGGGATGTGCAGCCCGATTAGTTGAGATCAGCCCTTCTGGCTCTTTCATGGATGAAACCAACTGGGCAAAGAGCCGTTCTAAGCTGGGGACCATGCTGTCTTTCCCTGGTCTACACAGAAACAGCACTCTGAGGGAGACGAGCTGCTGGTGTTTGGTAGCAACAACTCTTGTTCTGAAGAGAAACATTTGTTTGTAAGGGGGGTTGCCTCAGCCTTGCCACATTTTGTGATCTGGCTATAAAGGAGGGCAGTCAGTAGGCCTCACCCTTCAAGCCCACTCCAATTTGACAGAGAAAACACCAGGCCTCGGTGTGCCTTCCTGTGGCAAGGAAACTTTGCTTTCATTCCTTAGGTGGCACTTTGGCTCAGAACTGCCCTACCCCAAGGATTCAGGGATGTGCAGCCCGATTAGTTGAGATCAGCCCTTCTGGCTCTTTCATGGATGAAAACAGCTGGGCATAGGGCCGTTCTAAGCTTGGGACTATGGTGTCTTTCCCTAGTCTACACAGAAACAGCACTCTGAGGGAGACGAGCTGCTGGCGTTTGGTAGCAAAATCTCCTATTCTGAAGAGAAAAATTTCGTTATAAGCGGGTGGCATCAGCCTTGCCACATTTTCTCAAATGGCTCTCAAGGAGGGCAGTCAGTTGGCAGACTTACTTGCGGCCCTGCTTCCCAGGTTGGAAACTTTGCTTTCATTCCTTAGGTGGCCCATTGGCTCAGGACTGCCCTACCCCAAGAATTCAGGCTTGTGACGCCCGATTAGTTGAGATCAGCCCTTCTGGCTCTTTCATGGATGAAACCAACTGGGAAAAGAGCCGTTCTAAGCTGGGGACCATGGTGTCTTTCCCTAGTCTACACGGAAACAGCACTCTGAGGGAGACGAGCTGCTGGTGTTTGGTAGCAACATCTCCTATTCTGAAGGGAAACATTTCTTTGTAAGCGGGTTGCATCAGCCTTGCCACATGTTCTCAACTGCTTATAATGGAGGCAAGGCAGTAGGCCTCACACTTCAAGCCCACTCCAATTTCATAGAGAAAACATCAGGCCTCGGTGTGCCTTCCTGTCGCAAGGAAACTTTGCTTTCATTCTTAGGTGGCTCTTTGGCTCAGAACTGCCCTACCCCAATGATTCAAGGATGTGCAGCCCGATTAGTTGAGATCAGTCCTTCTGGCTCTTTCATGGATGAAACCAACTGGGAAAAGAGCCGTTCTAAGCTGGGGACCATGCTGTCTTTCCCTGGTCTACACAGAAACAGCACTCTGAGGGAGACGAGCTGCTGGCGTTTGGTAGCAACAACACTTGTTCTGAAGAGAAACATTTCTTTGTAAGGGGGGTTGCCTCAGCCTTGCCACATTTTGTGATCTGGCTATAAAGGAGGGCAGTCAGTAGGCCTCACCCTTCAAGCCCACTCCAATTTCATAGAGAAAACACCAGGCCTCGGTGTGCCTTCCTGTGGCAAGGAAACTTTGCTTTCATTCTTAGGTGGCTCTTTGGCTCAGAACTGCCCTACCCCAAGGATTCAGGGATGTGCAGCCCGATTAGTTGAGATCAGTCCTTCTGGCTCTTTCATGGATGAAACCAACTGGGAAAAGAGCCGTTCTAAGCTGGGGACAATGGTGTCTTTCCCTAGTCTACACAGAAACAGCACTCTGAGGGAGACGAGCTGCTGGCGTTTGGTAGCAACATCTCCTAATCTGAAGAGAAACATTTCGTTGTAAGCGGGTTGCCTCAGCCTTGCCACATTTTCTGAACTGGCTATAAAGGAGGGCAGTCAGTAGGCCTCACCCTTCAAGCCCACTCCAATTTCATAGAGAAAACACCAGGCCTCGGTGTGCCTTCCTGTGACAAGGAAACTTTGCTCTCATTCTTTAGGTGGCACTTTGGCTCAGAACTGCCCTACCCCAAGGATTCAGGGATGTGCAGCCCGATTAGTTGAGATCAGTCCTTCTGGCTCTTTCATGGATGAAACCAACTGGGAAAAGAGCCGTTCTAAGCTGGGGACCATGGTGTCTTACCCTAGTCTACACAGAAACAGCACTCTGAGGGAGACGAGCTGCTGGCGTTTGGTAGCAACATCTCCTAATCTGAAGAGAAACATTTCGTTGTAAGCGGGTTGCCTCAGCCTTGCCACATGTTCTCAACTGGTTATAAAGGAGGGCAGTCACTAGGCCTCACCTTTCAAGCACACTCCAATTTCATACAGAAAACACCAGGCCTCGGTGTGCCTTCCTGTGGCAAGGAAACATTGCTTTCATTCTTAGGTGGCACTTTGGCTCAGAAGTGCCCTACCCCAAGGATTCAGGGATGTGCAGCCCGATTAGTTGAGATCAGCCCTTCTGGCTCTTTCATGGATGAAACCAACTGGGCAAAGAGCCGTTCTAAGCTGGGGACCATGCTGTCTTTCCCTGGTCTACACAGAAACAGCACTCTGAGGGAGACGAGCTGCTGGTGTTTGGTAGCAACAACTCTTGTTCTGAAGAGAAACATTTCTTTGTAAGGGGGGTTGCCTCAGCCTTGCCACATTTTGTGATCTGGCTATAAAGGAGGGCAGTCAGTAGGCCTCACCCTTCAAGCCCACTCCAATTTGACAGAGAAAACACCAGGCCTCGGTGTGCCTTCCTGTGGCAAGGAAACTTTGCTTTCATTCCTTAGGTGGCACTTTGGCTCAGAACTGCCCTACCCCAAGGATTCAGGGATGTGCAGCCCGATTAGTTGAGATCAGCCCTTCTGGCTCTTTCATGGATGAAACCAACTGGGAAAAGAGCCGTTCTAAGCTGGGGACAATGGTGTCTTTCCCTAGTCTACACACAAACAGCACTCTGAGGGAGACGAGCTGCTGGCGTTTGGTATCAACATCTCCTAATCTGAAGAGAAACATTTCGTTGTAAGCGGGTTGCCTCAGCCTTGCCACATTTTCTGAACTGGCTATAAAGGAGGGCAGTCAGTAGGCCTCACCCTTCAAGCCCACTCCAATTTCATAGAGAAAACACCAGGCCTCGGTGTGCCTTCCTGTGGCAAGGAAACTTTGCTTTCATTCTTAGGTGGCTCTTTGGCTCAGAAATGCCCTACCCCAAGGATTCAGGGATGTGCAGCCCGATTAGTTGAGATCAGCCCTTCTGGCTCTTTCAAGGATGATACCAACTGGGCAAAGAGCCGTTCTAAGCTGGGGACCATGCTGTCTTTCCCTGGTCTACACAGAAACAGCACTCTGAGGGAGACGAGCTGCTGGTGTTTGGTAGCAACATCTCCTATTCTGAAGGGAAACATTTCTTTGTAAGCGGGTTGCATCAGCCTTGCCACATGTTCTCAACTGATTATAATGGAGGCAAGTCAGTAGGCCTCACCCTTCAAGCCCACTCCAATTTCATAGAGAAAACATCAGGCCTCGGTGTGCCTTCCTGTAGCAATGAAACTTTGCTTTCATTCCTTAGGTGGCACTTGGGCTCAGAACTGCCCTACCTCAAGGATTCAGGGATGTGCAGCCTGATTAGTTGAGATCACCCCTTCTAGGTCGTTCATGGACTCAACCAACTGGGAAAAGAGCCGTTCTAAGCTGGGGACCACGGTGTCCTTCCCTAGGCTAAACAGAAACAGCACTCTGAGGGAGACGAGCTTCTGGCGTTTGGTAGCAACAACTCTTATTCTGAAGAGAAACATTTCGTTGTAAGCGGGTTGCCTCAGCCTTGCCACATTTACTGAACTGGCTATAAAGGAGGGCAGTCAGTAGGCCTCACCCTTCAAGCCCACTCCAATTTCATAGAGAAAACACCAGGCCTCGGTGTGCCTTCCTGTGGCAAGGAAACTTTGCTTTCATTCTTAGGTGGCTCTTTGGCTCAGAACTGCCCTACCCCAAGGATTCAGGGATGTGCAGCCCGATTAGTTGAGATCAGTCCTTCTGGCTCTTTCATGGATGAAACCAACTGGGAAAAGAGCCGTTCTAAGCTGGGGACCATGGTGTCTTTCCCTAGTCTACACAGAAACAGCACTCTGAGGGAGACGAGCTGCTGGCGTTTGGTAGCAACATCTCCTAATCTGAAGAGAAACATTTCGTTGTAAGCGGGTTGCCTCAGCCTTGCCACATGTTCTCAACTGGTTATAAAGGAGGGCAGTCACTAGGCCTCACCTTTCAAGCACACTCCAATTTCATACAGAAAACACCAGGCCTCGGTGTGCCTTCCTGTGGCAAGTAAACTTTGCTTTCATTCCTTAGGTGGCACTTTGGCTCAGAAGTGCCCTACACCAAGGATTCAGGGATGTGCAGCCCGATTAGTTGAGATCAGCCCTTCTGGCTCTTTCATGGATGAAACCAACTGGGCAAAAAGCCGTTCTAAGCTGGGGACCATGCTGTCTTTCCCTGGTCTACACAGAAACAGCACTCTGAGGGAGACGAGCTGCTGGCGTTTGGTAGCAACAACTCTTGTTCTGAAGAGAAACATTTCTTTGTAAGGGGGGTTGCCTCAGCCTTGCCACATTTTGTGATCTGGCTATAAAGGAGGGCAGTCAGTAGGCCTCACCCTTCAAGCCCACTCCAATTTGACAGAGAAAACACCAGGCCTCGGTGTGCCTTCCTGTGGCAAGGAAACTTTGCTTTCATTCCTTAGGTGGCACTTTGGCTCAGAACTGCCCTACCCCAAGGATTCAGGGATGTGCAGCCCGATTAGTTGAGATCAGCCCTTCCGGCTCTTTCATGGATGAAAACAGCTGGGCATAGGGCCGTTCTAAGCTTGGGACTATGGTGTCTTTCCCTAGTCTACACAGAAACAGCACTCTGAGGGAGACGAGCTGCTGGCGTTTGGTAGCAAAATCTCCTATTCTGAAGAGAAAAATTTCGTTATACGCGGGTGGCATCAGCCTTGCCACATTTTCTCAAATGGCTCTAAAGGAGGGCAGTCAGTTGGCAGACTTACTTGCGGCCCTGCTTCCCAGTTTGGAAACTTTGCTTTCATTCCTTAGGTGGCCCATTGGCTCAGGACTGCCCTACCCCAAGAATTCAGGCTTGTGACGCCCGATTAGTTGAGATCAGCCCTTCTGGCTCTTTCATGGATGAAACCAACTGGGAAAAGAGCCGTTCTAAGCTGGGGACCATGGTGTCTTTCCCTAGTCTACACGGAAACAGCACTCTGAGGGAGACGAGCTGCTGGCGTTTGGTAGCAACATCTCCTAATCTGAAGAGAAACATTTCGTTGTAAGCGGGTTGCCTCAGCCTTGCCACATTTTCTGAACTGGCTATAAAGGAGGGCAGTCAGTAGGCCTCGCCCTTCAAGCCCACTCCAATTTCATAGAGAAAACACCAGGCCTCGGTGTGCCTTCCTGTGGCAAGGAAACTTTGCTTTCATTCTTTAGGTGGCACTTTGGCTCAGAACTGCCCTACCCCAAGGATTCAGGGATGTGCAGCCCGATTAGTTGGGATCAGTCCTTCTGGCTCTTTCATGGATGAAACCAACTGGGAAAAGAGCCGTTCTAAGCTGGGGACCATGGTGTCTTTCCCTAGTCTACACAGAAACAGCACTCTGAGGGAGACGAGCTGCTGGCGTTTGGTAGCAACATCTCCTAATCTGAAGAGAAACATTTCGTTGTAAGCGGGTTGCCTCAGCCTTGCCACATGTTCTCAACTGGTTATAAAGGAGGGCAGTCACTAGGCCTCACCTTTCAAGCACACTCCAATTTCATACAGAAAACACCAGGCCTCGGTGTGCCTTCCTGTGGCAAGGAAACTTTGCTTTCATTCCTTAGGTGGCACTTTGGCTCAGAACTGCCCTACCCCAAGGATTCAGGGATGTGCAGCCCGATTAGTTGAGATCAGCCCTTCTGGCTCTTTCATGGATGAAACCAACTGGGCAAAGAGCCGTTCTAAGCTGGGGACCATGCTGTCTTTTCCTGGTCTACACAGAAACAGCACTCTGAGGGAGACGAGCTGCTGGCGTTTGGTAGCAACAACTCTTGTTCTGAAGAGAAACATTTCTTTGTAAGGGGGGTTGCCTCAGCCTTGCCACATTTTGTGATCTGGCTATAAAGGAGGGCAGTCAGTAGGCCTCACCCTTCAAGCCCACTCCAATTTGACAGAGAAAACACCAGGACTCGGTGTGCCTTCCTGTGGCAAGGAAACTTTGCTTTCATTCCTTAGGTGGCACTTTGGCTCAGAAGTGCCCTACCCCAAGGATTCAGGGATGTGCAGCCCGATTAGTTGAGATCAGCCCTTCTGGCTCTTTCATGGATGAAACCAACTGGGCAAAGAGCCGTTCTAAGCAGGGGACCATGCTGTCTTTCCCTGGTCTACACAGAAACAGCACTCTGAGTGAGACGAGCTGCTGGCGTTTGGTAGCAACAACTCTTGTTCTGAAGAGAAACATTTCTTTGTAAGGGGGGTTGCCTCAGCCTTGCCACATTTTGTGATCTGGCTATAAAGGAGGGCAGTCAGTAGGCCTCACCCTTCAAGCCCACTCCAATTTGACAGAGAAAACACCAGGCCTCGGTGTGCCTTCCTGTGGCAAGGAAACTTTGCTTTCATTCCTTAGGTGGCACTTTGGCTCAGAACTGCCCTACCCCAAGGATTCAGGGATGTGCAGCCCGATTAGTTGAGATCAGCCCTTCTGGCTCTTTCATGGATGAAAACAGCTGGGCATAGGGCCGTTCTAAGTTTGGGACTATGGTGTCTTTCCCTAGTCTACACAGAAACAGCACTCTGAGGGAGACGAGCTGCTGGCGTTTGGTAGCAAAATCTCCTATTCTGAAGAGAAAAATTTCGTTATAAGCGGGTGGCATCAGCCTTGCCACATTTTCTCAAATGGCTCTAAAGGAGGGCAGTCAGTTGGCAGACTTACTTGCGGCCCTGCTTCCCAGGTTGGAAACTTTGCTTTCATTCCTTAGGTGGCCCATTGGCTCAGGACTGCCCTACCCCAAGAATTCAGGCTTGTGACGCCCGATTAGTTGAGATCAGCCCTTCTGGCTCTTTCATGGATGAAACCAACTGGGAAAAGAGCCGTTCTAAGCTGGGGACCATGGTGTCTTTCCCTAGTCTACACAGAAACAGCACTCTGAGGGAGACGAGCTGCTGGCGTTTGGTAGCAACATCTCCTAATCTGAAGAGAAACATTTCGTTGTAAGCGGGTTGCCTCAGCCTTGCCACATGTTCTCAACTGGTTATAAAGGAGGGCAGTCACTAGGCCTCACCTTTCAAGCACACTCCAATTTCATACAGAAAACACCAGGCCTCGGTGTGCCTTCCTGTGGCAAGTAAACTTTGCTTTCATTCCTTAGGTGGCACTTTGGCTCAGAAGTGCCCTACACCAAGGATTCAGGGATGTGCAGCCCGATTAGTTGAGATCAGCCCTTCTGGCTCTTTCATGGATGAAACCAACTGGGCAAAAAGCCGTTCTAAGCTGGGGACCATGCTGTCTTTCCCTGGTCTACACAGAAACAGCACTCTGAGGGAGACGAGCTGCTGGCGTTTGGTAGCAACAACTCTTGTTCTGAAGAGAAACATTTCTTTGTAAGGGGGGTTGCCTCAGCCTTGCCACATTTTGTGATCTGGCTATAAAGGAGGGCAGTCAGTAGGCCTCACCCTTCAAGCCCACTCCAATTTGACAGAGAAAACACCAGGCCTCGGTGTGCCTTCCTGTGGCAAGGAAACTTTGCTTTCATTCCTTAGGTGGCACTTTGGCTCAGAACTGCCCTACCCCAAGGATTCAGGGATGTGCAGCCCGATTAGTTGAGATCAGCCCTTCCGGCTCTTTCATGGATGAAAACAGCTGGGCATAGGGCCGTTCTAAGCTTGGGACTATGGTGTCTTTCCCTAGTCTACACAGAAACAGCACTCTGAGGGAGACGAGCTGCTGGCGTTTGGTATCAAAATCTCCTATTCTGAAGAGAAAAATTTCGTTATACGCGGGTGGCATCAGCCTTGCCACATTTTCTCAAATGGCTCTAAAGGAGGGCAGTCAGTTGGCAGACTTACTTGCGGCCCTGCTTCCCAGTTTGGAAACTTTGCTTTCATTCCTTAGGTGGCCCATTGGCTCAGGACTGCCCTACCCCAAGAATTCAGGCTTGTGACGCCCGATTAGTTGAGATCAGCCCTTCTGGCTCTTTCATGGATGAAACCAACTGGGAAAAGAGCCGTTCTAAGCTGGGGACCATGGTGTCTTTCCCTAGTCTACACGGAAACAGCACTCTGAGGGAGACGAGCTGCTGGCGTTTGGTAGCAACATCTCCTAATCTGAAGAGAAACATTTCGTTGTAAGCGGGTTGCCTCAGCCTTGCCACATTTTCTGAACTGGCTATAAAGGAGGGCAGTCAGTAGGCCTCGCCCTTCAAGCCCACTCCAATTTCATAGAGAAAACACCAGGCCTCGGTGTGCCTTCCTGTGGCAAGGAAACTTTGCTTTCATTCTTTAGGTGGCACTTTGGCTCAGAACTGCCCTACCCCAAGGATTCAGGGATGTGCAGCCCGATTAGTTGGGATCAGTCCTTCTGGCTCTTTCATGGATGAAACCAACTGGGAAAAGAGCCGTTCTAAGCTGGGGACCATGGTGTCTTTCCCTAGTCTACACAGAAACAGCACTCTGAGGGAGACGAGCTGCTGGCGTTTGGTAGCAACATCTCCTAATCTGAAGAGAAACATTTCGTTGTAAGCGGGTTGCCTCAGCCTTGCCACATGTTCTCAACTGGTTATAAAGGAGGGCAGTCACTAGGCCTCACCTTTCAAGCACACTCCAATTTCATACAGAAAACACCAGGCCTCGGTGTGCCTTCCTGTGGCAAGGAAACTTTGCTTTCATTCCTTAGGTGGCACTTTGGCTCAGAACTGCCCTACCCCAAGGATTCAGGGATGTGCAGCCCGATTAGTTGAGATCAGCCCTTCTGGCTCTTTCATGGATGAAAACAGCTGGGCATAGGGCCGTTCTAAGTTTGGGACTATGGTGTCTTTCCCTAGTCTACACAGAAACAGCACTCTGAGGGAGACGAGCTGCTGGCGTTTGGTAGCAAAATCTCCTATTCTGAAGAGAAAAATTTCGTTATAAGCGGGTGGCATCAGCCTTGCCACATTTTCTCAAATGGCTCTAAAGGAGGGCAGTCAGTTGGCAGACTTACTTGCGGCCCTGCTTCCCAGGTTGGAAACTTTGCTTTCATTCCTTAGGTGGCCCATTGGCTCAGGACTGCCCTACCCCAAGAATTCAGGCTTGTGACGCCCGATTAGTTGAGATCAGCCCTTCTGGCTCTTTCATGGATGAAACCAACTGGGAAAAGAGCCGTTCTAAGCTGGGGACCATGGTGTCTTTCCCTAGTCTACACGGAAACAGCACTCTGAGGGAGACGAGCTGCTGGTGTTTGGTAGCAACATCTCCTATTCTGAAGGGAAACATTTCTTTGTAAGCGGGTTGCATCAGCCTTGCCACATGTTCTCAACTGCTTATAATGGAGGCAAGTCAGTAGGCCTCTCCCTTCAAGCCCACTCCAATTTCATAGAGAAAACATCAGGCCTCGGTGTGCCTTCCTGTGGCAAGGAAACTTTGCTTTCATTCTTAGGTGGCTCTTTGGCTCAGAACTGCCCTACCCCAAGGATTCATGGATGTGCAGCCCGATTAGTTGAGATCAGTCCTTCTGGCTCTTTCATGGATGAAACCAACTGGGAAAAGAGCTGTTCTAAGCTGGGGACCATGCTGTCTTTCCCTGGTCTACACAGAAACAGCACTCTGAGGGAGACGAGCTGCTGGCGTTTGGTAGCAACAACAGTTGTTCTGAAGAGAAACATTTCTTTGTAAGGAGGGTTGCCTCAGCCTTGCCACATTTTGTGATCTGGCTATAAAGGAGGGCAGTCAGTAGGCCTCACCCTTCAAGCCCACTCCAATTTCATAGAGAAAACACCAGGCCTCGGTGTGCCTTCCTGTGGCAAGGAAACTTTGCTTTCATTCTTAGGTGGCTCTTTGGCTCAGAACTGCCCTACCCCAAGGATTCAGGGATGTGCAGCCCGATTAGTTGAGATCAGTCCTTCTGGCTCTTTCATGGATGAAACCAACTGGGAAAAGAGCCGTTCTAAGCTGGGGACCATGGTGTCTTTCCCTAGTCTACACAGAAACAGCACTCTGAGGGAGAAGAGCTGCTGGCGTTTGGTAGCAACATCTCCTAATCTGAAGAGAAACATTTCGTTGTAAGCGGGTTGCCTCAGCCTTGCCACATTTTCTGAACTGGCTATAAAGGAGGGCAGTCAGTAGGCCTCACCCTTCAAGCCCACTCCAATTTCATAGAGAAAACACCGGGCCTCGGTGTGCCTTCCTGTGGCAAGGAAACTTTGCTTTCATTCTTTAGGTGGCACTTTGGCTCAGAACTGCCCTACCCCAAGGATTCAGGGATGTGCAGCCCGATTAGTTGAGATCAGCCATTCTGGCTCTTTCATGGATGAAACCAACTGGGAAAAGAGCCGTTCTAAGCTGGGGACCATGGTGTCTTTCCCTAGTCTACACAGAAACAGCACTCTGAGGGAGACGAGCTGCTGGCGTTTGGTAGCAACATCTCCTAATCTGAAGAGAAACATTTCGTTGTAAGCGGGTTGCCTCAGCCTTGCCACATGTTCTCAACTGGTTATAAAGGAGGGCAGTCACTAGGCCTCACCTTTCAAGCACACTCCAATTTCATACAGAAAACACCAGGCCTCGGTGTGCCTTCCTGTGGCAAGGAAACTTTGCTTTCATTCCTTAGGTGGCACTTTGGCTCAGAAGTGCCCTACCCCAAGGATTCAGGGATGTGCAGCCCGATTAGTTGAGATCAGCCCTTCTGGCTCTTTCATGGATGAAACCAACTGGGCAAAGAGCCGTTCTAAGCTGGGGACCATGCTGTCTTTCCCTGGTCTACACAGAAACAGCACTCTGAGGGAGACGAGCTGCTGGTGTTTGGTAGCAACAACTCTTGTTCTGAAGAGAAACATTTCTTTGTAAGGGGGGTTGCCTCAGCCTTGCCACATTTTGTGATCTGGCTATAAAGGAGGGCAGTCAGTAGGCCTCACCCTTCAAGCCCACTCCAATTTGACAGAGAAAACACCAGGCCTCGGTGTGCCTTCCTGTGGCAAGGAAACTTTGCTTTCATTCCTTAGGTGGCACTTTGGCTCAGAACTGCCCTACCCCAAGGATTCAGGGATGTGCAGCCCGATTAGTTGAGATCAGCCCTTCTGGCTCTTTCATGGATGAAAACAGCTGGGCATAGGGCCGTTCTAAGCTTGGGACTATGGTGTCTTTCCCTAGTCTACACAGAAACAGCACTCTGAGGGAGACGAGCTGCTGGCGTTTGGTAGCAAAATCTCCTATTCTGAAGAGAAAAATTTCGTTATAAGCGGGTGGCATCAGCCTTGCCACATTTTCTCAAATGGCTCTCAAGGAGGGCAGTCAGTTGGCAGACTTACTTGCGGCCCTGCTTCCCAGGTTGGAAACTTTGCTTTCATTCCTTAGGTGGCCCATTGGCTCAGGACTGCCCTACCCCAAGAATTCAGGCTTGTGACGCCCGATTAGTTGACATCAGCCCTTCTGGCTCTTTCATGAATGAAACCAACGGGGAAAAGAGCCGTTCTAAGCTGGGGACCATGGTGTCTTTCCCTAGTCTACACGGAAACAGCACTCTGAGGGAGATGAGCTGCTGGTGTTTGGTAGCAACATCTCCTATTCTGAAGGGAAACATTTCTTTGTAAGCGGGTTGCATCAGCCTTGCCACATGTTCTCAACTGCTTATAATGGAGGCAAGTCAGTAGGCCTCACCCTTCAAGCCCACTCCAATTTCATAGAGAAAACATCAGGCCTCGGTGTGCCTTCCTGTGGCAAGGAAACTTTGCTTTCATTCTTAGGTGGCTCTTTGGCTCAGAACTGCCCTACCCCAATGATTCAAGGATGTGCAGCCCGATTAGTTGAGATCAGTCCTTCTGGCTCTTTCATGGATGAAACCAACTGGGAAAAGAGCCGTTCTAAGCTGGGGACCATGCTGTCTTTCCCTGGTCTACACAGAAACAGCACTCTGAGGGAGACGGGCTGCTGGCGTTTGGTAGCTACAACACTTGTTCTGAAGAGAAACATTTCTTTGTAAGGGGGGTTGCCTCAGCCTTGCCACATTTTGTGATCTGGCTATAAAGGAGGGCAGTCAGTAGGCCTCACCCTTCAAGCCCACTCCAATTTCATAGAGAAAACACCAGGCCTCGGTGTGCCTTCCTGTGGCAAGGAAACTTTGCTTTCATTCTTAGGTGGCTCTTTGGCTCAGAACTGCCCTACCCCAAGGATTCAGGGATGTGCAGCCCGATTAGTTGAGATCAGTCCTTCTGGCTCTTTCATGGATGAAACCAACTGGGAAAAGAGCCGTTCTAAGCTGGGGACAATGGTGTCTTTCCCTAGTCTACACAGAAACAGCACTCTGAGGGAGACGAGCTGCTGGCGTTTGGTAGCAACATCTCCTAATCTGAAGAGAAACATTTCGTTGTAAGCGGGTTGCCTCAGCCTTGCCACATTTTCTGAACTGGCTATAAAGGAGGGCAGTCAGTAGGCCTCACCCTTCAAGCCCACTCCAATTTCATAGAGAAAACACCAGGCCTCGGTGTGCCTTCCTGTGACAAGGAAACTTTGCTCTCATTCTTTAGGTGGCACTTTGGCTCAGAACTGCCCTACCCCAAGGATTCAGGGATGTGCAGCCCGATTAGTTGAGATCAGTCCTTCTGGCTCTTTCATGGATGAAACCAACTGGGAAAAGAGCCGTTCTAAGCTGGGGACCATGGTGTCTTACCCTAGTCTACACAGAAACAGCACTCTGAGGGAGACGAGCTGCTGGCGTTTGGTAGCAACATCTCCTAATCTGAAGAGAAACATTTCGTTGTAAGCGGGTTGCCTCAGCCTTGCCACATGTTCTCAACTGGTTATAAAGGAGGGCAGTCACTAGGCCTCACCTTTCAAGCACACTCCAATTTCATACAGAAAACACCAGGCCTCGGTGTGCCTTCCTGTGGCAAGGAAACATTGCTTTCATTCTTAGGTGGCACTTTGGCTCAGAAGTGCCCTACCCCAAGGATTCAGGGATGTGCAGCCCGATTAGTTGAGATCAGCCCTTCTGGCTCTTTCATGGATGAAACCAACTGGGCAAAGAGCCGTTCTAAGCTGGGGACCATGCTGTCTTTCCCTGGTCTACACAGAAACAGCACTCTGAGGGAGACGAGCTGCTGGTGTTTGGTAGCAACAACTCTTGTTCTGAAGAGAAACATTTCTTTGTAAGGGGGGTTGCCTCAGCCTTGCCACATTTTGTGATCTGGCTATAAAGGAGGGCAGTCAGTAGGCCTCACCCTTCAAGCCCACTCCAATTTGACAGAGAAAACACCAGGCCTCGGTGTGCCTTCCTGTGGCAAGGAAACTTTGCTTTCATTCCTTAGGTGGCACTTTGGCTCAGAACTGCCCTACCCCAAGGATTCAGGGATGTGCAGCCCGATTAGTTGAGATCAGCCCTTCTGGCTCTTTCATGGATGAAACCAACTGGGAAAAGAGCCGTTCTAAGCTGGGGACAATGGTGTCTTTCCCTAGTCTACACACAAACAGCACTCTGAGGGAGACGAGCTGCTGGCGTTTGGTAGCAACATCTCCTAATCTGAAGAGAAACATTTCGTTGTAAGCGGGTTGCCTCAGCCTTGCCACATTTTCTGAACTGGCTATAAAGGAGGGCAGTCAGTAGGCCTCACCCTTCAAGCCCACTCCAATTTCATAGAGAAAACACCAGGCCTCGGTGTGCCTTCCTGTGGCAAGGAAACTTTGCTTTCATTCTTAGGTGGCTCTTTGGCTCAGAAATGCCCTACCCCAAGGATTCAGGGATGTGCAGCCCGATTAGTTGAGATCAGCCCTTCTGGCTCTTTCAAGGATGATACCAACTGGGCAAAGAGCCGTTCTAAGCTGGGGACCATGCTGTCTTTCCCTGGTCTACACAGAAACAGCACTCTGAGGGAGACGAGCTGCTGGTGTTTGGTAGCAACATCTCCTATTCTGAAGGGAAACATTTCTTTGTAAGCGGGTTGCATCAGCCTTGCCACATGTTCTCAACTGATTATAATGGAGGCAAGTCAGTAGGCCTCACCCTTCAAGCCCACTCCAATTTCATAGAGAAAACATCAGGCCTCGGTGTGCCTTCCTGTAGCAATGAAACTTTGCTTTCATTCCTTAGGTGGCACTTGGGCTCAGAACTGCCCTACCTCAAGGATTCAGGGATGTGCAGCCTGATTAGTTGAGATCACCCCTTCTAGGTCGTTCATGGACTCAACCAACTGGGAAAAGAGCCGTTCTAAGCTGGGGACCACGGTGTCCTTCCCTAGGCTAAACAGAAACAGCACTCTGAGGGAGACGAGCTTCTGGCGTTTGGTAGCAACAACTCTTATTCTGAAGAGAAACATTTCGTTGTAAGCGGGTTGCCTCAGCCTTGCCACATTTACTGAACTGGCTATAAAGGAGGGCAGTCAGTAGGCCTCACCCTTCAAGCCCACTCCAATTTCATAGAGAAAACACCAGGCCTCGGTGTGCCTTCCTGTGGCAAGGAAACTTTGCTTTCATTCTTAGGTGGCTCTTTGGCTCAGAACTGCCCTACCCCAAGGATTCAGGGATGTGCAGCCCGATTAGTTGAGATCAGTCCTTCTGGCTCTTTCATGGATGAAACCAACTGGGAAAAGAGCCGTTCTAAGCTGGGGACCATGGTGTCTTTCCCTAGTCTACACAGAAACAGCACTCTGAGGGAGACGAGCTGCTGGCGTTTGGTAGCAACATCTCCTAATCTGAAGAGAAACATTTCGTTGTAAGCGGGTTGCCTCAGCCTTGCCACATGTTCTCAACTGGTTATAAAGGAGGGCAGTCACTAGGCCTCACCTTTCAAGCACACTCCAATTTCATACAGAAAACACCAGGCCTCGGTGTGCCTTCCTGTGGCAAGTAAACTTTGCTTTCATTCCTTAGGTGGCACTTTGGCTCAGAAGTGCCCTACACCAAGGATTCAGGGATGTGCAGCCCGATTAGTTGAGATCAGCCCTTCTGGCTCTTTCATGGATGAAACCAACTGGGCAAAAAGCCGTTCTAAGCTGGGGACCATGCTGTCTTTCCCTGGTCTACACAGAAACAGCACTCTGAGGGAGACGAGCTGCTGGCGTTTGGTAGCAACAACTCTTGTTCTGAAGAGAAACATTTCTTTGTAAGGGGGGTTGCCTCAGCCTTGCCACATTTTGTGATCTGGCTATAAAGGAGGGCAGTCAGTAGGCCTCACCCTTCAAGCCCACTCCAATTTGACAGAGAAAACACCAGGCCTCGGTGTGCCTTCCTGTGGCAAGGAAACTTTGCTTTCATTCCTTAGGTGGCACTTTGGCTCAGAACTGCCCTACCCCAAGGATTCAGGGATGTGCAGCCCGATTAGTTGAGATCAGCCCTTCCGGCTCTTTCATGGATGAAAACAGCTGGGCATAGGGCCGTTCTAAGCTTGGGACTATGGTGTCTTTCCCTAGTCTACACAGAAACAGCACTCTGAGGGAGACGAGCTGCTGGCGTTTGGTAGCAAAATCTCCTATTCTGAAGAGAAAAATTTCGTTATACGCGGGTGGCATCAGCCTTGCCACATTTTCTCAAATGGCTCTAAAGGAGGGCAGTCAGTTGGCAGACTTACTTGCGGCCCTGCTTCCCAGTTTGGAAACTTTGCTTTCATTCCTTAGGTGGCCCATTGGCTCAGGACTGCCCTACCCCAAGAATTCAGGCTTGTGACGCCCGATTAGTTGAGATCAGCCCTTCTGGCTCTTTCATGGATGAAACCAACTGGGAAAAGAGCCGTTCTAAGCTGGGGACCATGGTGTCTTTCCCTAGTCTACACGGAAACAGCACTCTGAGGGAGACGAGCTGCTGGCGTTTGGTAGCAACATCTCCTAATCTGAAGAGAAACATTTCGTTGTAAGCGGGTTGCCTCAGCCTTGCCACATTTTCTGAACTGGCTATAAAGGAGGGCAGTCAGTAGGCCTCGCCCTTCAAGCCCACTCCAATTTCATAGAGAAAACACCAGGCCTCGGTGTGCCTTCCTGTGGCAAGGAAACTTTGCTTTCATTCTTTAGGTGGCACTTTGGCTCAGAACTGCCCTACCCCAAGGATTCAGGGATGTGCAGCCCGATTAGTTGGGATCAGTCCTTCTGGCTCTTTCATGGATGAAACCAACTGGGAAAAGAGCCGTTCTAAGCTGGGGACCATGGTGTCTTTCCCTAGTCTACACAGAAACAGCACTCTGAGGGAGACGAGCTGCTGGCGTTTGGTAGCAACATCTCCTAATCTGAAGAGAAACATTTCGTTGTAAGCGGGTTGCCTCAGCCTTGCCACATGTTCTCAACTGGTTATAAAGGAGGGCAGTCACTAGGCCTCACCTTTCAAGCACACTCCAATTTCATACAGAAAACACCAGGCCTCGGTGTGCCTTCCTGTGGCAAGGAAACTTTGCTTTCATTCCTTAGGTGGCACTTTGGCTCAGAACTGCCCTACCCCAAGGATTCAGGGATGTGCAGCCCGATTAGTTGAGATCAGCCCTTCTGGCTCTTTCATGGATGAAACCAACTGGGCAAAGAGCCGTTCTAAGCTGGGGACCATGCTGTCTTTTCCTGGTCTACACAGAAACAGCACTCTGAGGGAGACGAGCTGCTGGCGTTTGGTAGCAACAACTCTTGTTCTGAAGAGAAACATTTCTTTGTAAGGGGGGTTGCCTCAGCCTTGCCACATTTTGTGATCTGGCTATAAAGGAGGGCAGTCAGTAGGCCTCACCCTTCAAGCCCACTCCAATTTGACAGAGAAAACACCAGGACTCGGTGTGCCTTCCTGTGGCAAGGAAACTTTGCTTTCATTCCTTAGGTGGCACTTTGGCTCAGAAGTGCCCTACCCCAAGGATTCAGGGATGTGCAGCCCGATTAGTTGAGATCAGCCCTTCTGGCTCTTTCATGGATGAAACCAACTGGGCAAAGAGCCGTTCTAAGCAGGGGACCATGCTGTCTTTCCCTGGTCTACACAGAAACAGCACTCTGAGTGAGACGAGCTGCTGGCGTTTGGTAGCAACAACTCTTGTTCTGAAGAGAAACATTTCTTTGTAAGGGGGGTTGCCTCAGCCTTGCCACATTTTGTGATCTGGCTATAAAGGAGGGCAGTCAGTAGGCCTCACCCTTCAAGCCCACTCCAATTTGACAGAGAAAACACCAGGCCTCGGTGTGCCTTCCTGTGGCAAGGAAACTTTGCTTTCATTCCTTAGGTGGCACTTTGGCTCAGAACTGCCCTACCCCAAGGATTCAGGGATGTGCAGCCCGATTAGTTGAGATCAGCCCTTCTGGCTCTTTCATGGATGAAAACAGCTGGGCATAGGGCCGTTCTAAGTTTGGGACTATGGTGTCTTTCCCTAGTCTACACAGAAACAGCACTCTGAGGGAGACGAGCTGCTGGCGTTTGGTAGCAAAATCTCCTATTCTGAAGAGAAAAATTTCGTTATAAGCGGGTGGCATCAGCCTTGCCACATTTTCTCAAATGGCTCTAAAGGAGGGCAGTCAGTTGGCAGACTTACTTGCGGCCCTGCTTCCCAGGTTGGAAACTTTGCTTTCATTCCTTAGGTGGCCCATTGGCTCAGGACTGCCCTACCCCAAGAATTCAGGCTTGTGACGCCCGATTAGTTGAGATCAGCCCTTCTGGCTCTTTCATGGATGAAACCAACTGGGAAAAGAGCCGTTCTAAGCTGGGGACCATGGTGTCTTTCCCTAGTCTACACAGAAACAGCACTCTGAGGGAGACGAGCTGCTGGCGTTTGGTAGCAACATCTCCTAATCTGAAGAGAAACATTTCGTTGTAAGCGGGTTGCCTCAGCCTTGCCACATGTTCTCAACTGGTTATAAAGGAGGGCAGTCACTAGGCCTCACCTTTCAAGCACACTCCAATTTCATACAGAAAACACCAGGCCTCGGTGTGCCTTCCTGTGGCAAGTAAACTTTGCTTTCATTCCTTAGGTGGCACTTTGGCTCAGAAGTGCCCTACACCAAGGATTCAGGGATGTGCAGCCCGATTAGTTGAGATCAGCCCTTCTGGCTCTTTCATGGATGAAACCAACTGGGCAAAAAGCCGTTCTAAGCTGGGGACCATGCTGTCTTTCCCTGGTCTACACAGAAACAGCACTCTGAGGGAGACGAGCTGCTGGCGTTTGGTAGCAACAACTCTTGTTCTGAAGAGAAACATTTCTTTGTAAGGGGGGTTGCCTCAGCCTTGCCACATTTTGTGATCTGGCTATAAAGGAGGGCAGTCAGTAGGCCTCACCCTTCAAGCCCACTCCAATTTGACAGAGAAAACACCAGGCCTCGGTGTGCCTTCCTGTGGCAAGGAAACTTTGCTTTCATTCCTTAGGTGGCACTTTGGCTCAGAACTGCCCTACCCCAAGGATTCAGGGATGTGCAGCCCGATTAGTTGAGATCAGCCCTTCCGGCTCTTTCATGGATGAAAACAGCTGGGCATAGGGCCGTTCTAAGCTTGGGACTATGGTGTCTTTCCCTAGTCTACACAGAAACAGCACTCTGAGGGAGACGAGCTGCTGGCGTTTGGTATCAAAATCTCCTATTCTGAAGAGAAAAATTTCGTTATACGCGGGTGGCATCAGCCTTGCCACATTTTCTCAAATGGCTCTAAAGGAGGGCAGTCAGTTGGCAGACTTACTTGCGGCCCTGCTTCCCAGTTTGGAAACTTTGCTTTCATTCCTTAGGTGGCCCATTGGCTCAGGACTGCCCTACCCCAAGAATTCAGGCTTGTGACGCCCGATTAGTTGAGATCAGCCCTTCTGGCTCTTTCATGGATGAAACCAACTGGGAAAAGAGCCGTTCTAAGCTGGGGACCATGGTGTCTTTCCCTAGTCTACACGGAAACAGCACTCTGAGGGAGACGAGCTGCTGGCGTTTGGTAGCAACATCTCCTAATCTGAAGAGAAACATTTCGTTGTAAGCGGGTTGCCTCAGCCTTGCCACATTTTCTGAACTGGCTATAAAGGAGGGCAGTCAGTAGGCCTCGCCCTTCAAGCCCACTCCAATTTCATAGAGAAAACACCAGGCCTCGGTGTGCCTTCCTGTGGCAAGGAAACTTTGCTTTCATTCTTTAGGTGGCACTTTGGCTCAGAACTGCCCTACCCCAAGGATTCAGGGATGTGCAGCCCGATTAGTTGGGATCAGTCCTTCTGGCTCTTTCATGGATGAAACCAACTGGGAAAAGAGCCGTTCTAAGCTGGGGACCATGGTGTCTTTCCCTAGTCTACACAGAAACAGCACTCTGAGGGAGACGAGCTGCTGGCGTTTGGTAGCAACATCTCCTAATCTGAAGAGAAACATTTCGTTGTAAGCGGGTTGCCTCAGCCTTGCCACATGTTCTCAACTGGTTATAAAGGAGGGCAGTCACTAGGCCTCACCTTTCAAGCACACTCCAATTTCATACAGAAAACACCAGGCCTCGGTGTGCCTTCCTGTGGCAAGGAAACTTTGCTTTCATTCCTTAGGTGGCACTTTGGCTCAGAACTGCCCTACCCCAAGGATTCAGGGATGTGCAGCCCGATTAGTTGAGATCAGCCCTTCTGGCTCTTTCATGGATGAAAACAGCTGGGCATAGGGCCGTTCTAAGTTTGGGACTATGGTGTCTTTCCCTAGTCTACACAGAAACAGCACTCTGAGGGAGACGAGCTGCTGGCGTTTGGTAGCAAAATCTCCTATTCTGAAGAGAAAAATTTCGTTATAAGCGGGTGGCATCAGCCTTGCCACATTTTCTCAAATGGCTCTAAAGGAGGGCAGTCAGTTGGCAGACTTACTTGCGGCCCTGCTTCCCAGGTTGGAAACTTTGCTTTCATTCCTTAGGTGGCCCATTGGCTCAGGACTGCCCTACCCCAAGAATTCAGGCTTGTGACGCCCGATTAGTTGAGATCAGCCCTTCTGGCTCTTTCATGGATGAAACCAACTGGGAAAAGAGCCGTTCTAAGCTGGGGACCATGGTGTCTTTCCCTAGTCTACACGGAAACAGCACTCTGAGGGAGACGAGCTGCTGGTGTTTGGTAGCAACATCTCCTATTCTGAAGGGAAACATTTCTTTGTAAGCGGGTTGCATCAGCCTTGCCACATGTTCTCAACTGCTTATAATGGAGGCAAGTCAGTAGGCCTCTCCCTTCAAGCCCACTCCAATTTCATAGAGAAAACATCAGGCCTCGGTGTGCCTTCCTGTGGCAAGGAAACTTTGCTTTCATTCTTAGGTGGCTCTTTGGCTCAGAACTGCCCTACCCCAAGGATTCATGGATGTGCAGCCCGATTAGTTGAGATCAGTCCTTCTGGCTCTTTCATGGATGAAACCAACTGGGAAAAGAGCTGTTCTAAGCTGGGGACCATGCTGTCTTTCCCTGGTCTACACAGAAACAGCACTCTGAGGGAGACGAGCTGCTGGCGTTTGGTAGCAACAACAGTTGTTCTGAAGAGAAACATTTCTTTGTAAGGAGGGTTGCCTCAGCCTTGCCACATTTTGTGATCTGGCTATAAAGGAGGGCAGTCAGTAGGCCTCACCCTTCAAGCCCACTCCAATTTCATAGAGAAAACACCAGGCCTCGGTGTGCCTTCCTGTGGCAAGGAAACTTTGCTTTCATTCTTAGGTGGCTCTTTGGCTCAGAACTGCCCTACCCCAAGGATTCAGGGATGTGCAGCCCGATTAGTTGAGATCAGTCCTTCTGGCTCTTTCATGGATGAAACCAACTGGGAAAAGAGCCGTTCTAAGCTGGGGACCATGGTGTCTTTCCCTAGTCTACACAGAAACAGCACTCTGAGGGAGAAGAGCTGCTGGCGTTTGGTAGCAACATCTCCTAATCTGAAGAGAAACATTTCGTTGTAAGCGGGTTGCCTCAGCCTTGCCACATTTTCTGAACTGGCTATAAAGGAGGGCAGTCAGTAGGCCTCACCCTTCAAGCCCACTCCAATTTCATAGAGAAAACACCGGGCCTCGGTGTGCCTTCCTGTGACAAGGAAACTTTGCTTTCATTCTTTAGGTGGCACTTTGGCTCAGAACTGCCCTACCCCAAGGATTCAGGGATGTGCAGCCCGATTAGTTGAGATCAGCCATTCTGGCTCTTTCATGGATGAAACCAACTGGGAAAAGAGCCGTTCTAAGCTGGGGACCATGGTGTCTTTCCCTAGTCTACACAGAAACAGCACTCTGAGGGAGACGAGCTGCTGGCGTTTGGTAGCAACATCTCCTAATCTGAAGAGAAACATTTCGTTGTAAGCGGGTTGCCTCAGCCTTGCCACATGTTCTCAACTGGTTATAAAGGAGGGCAGTCACTAGGCCTCACCTTTCAAGCACACTCCAATTTCATACAGAAAACACCAGGCCTCGGTGTGCCTTCCTGTGGCAAGGAAACTTTGCTTTCATTCCTTAGGTGGCACTTTGGCTCAGAAGTGCCCTACCCCAAGGATTCAGGGATGTGCAGCCCGATTAGTTGAGATCAGCCCTTCTGGCTCTTTCATGGATGAAACCAACTGGGCAAAGAGCCGTTCTAAGCTGGGGACCATGCTGTCTTTCCCTGGTCTACACAGAAACAGCACTCTGAGGGAGACGAGCTGCTGGTGTTTGGTAGCAACAACTCTTGTTCTGAAGAGAAACATTTCTTTGTAAGGGGGGTTGCCTCAGCCTTGCCACATTTTGTGATCTGGCTATAAAGGAGGGCAGTCAGTAGGCCTCACCCTTCAAGCCCACTCCAATTTGACAGAGAAAACACCAGGCCTCGGTGTGCCTTCCTGTGGCAAGGAAACTTTGCTTTCATTCCTTAGGTGGCACTTTGGCTCAGAACTGCCCTACCCCAAGGATTCAGGGATGTGCAGCCCGATTAGTTGAGATCAGCCCTTCTGGCTCTTTCATGGATGAAAACAGCTGGGCATAGGGCCGTTCTAAGCTTGGGACTATGGTGTCTTTCCCTAGTCTACACAGAAACAGCACTCTGAGGGAGACGAGCTGCTGGCGTTTGGTAGCAAAATCTCCTATTCTGAAGAGAAAAATTTCGTTATACGCGGGTGGCATCAGCCTTGCCACATTTTCTCAAATGGCTCTC
The DNA here is from genome assembly GCF_028021215.1 of Eschrichtius robustus. Lineage (NCBI taxonomy): Eukaryota > Metazoa > Chordata > Mammalia > Artiodactyla > Eschrichtiidae > Eschrichtius > Eschrichtius robustus. The sequence continues at coordinate 46,626,342 of NC_090842.1, forward strand.
AAGGAGGGCAGTCAGTTGGCAGACTTACTTGCGGCCCTGCTTCCCAGGTTGGAAACTTTGCTTTCATTCCTTAGGTGGCCCATTGGCTCAGGACTGCCCTACCCCAAGAATTCAGGCTTGTGACGCCCGATTAGTTGACATCAGCCCTTCTGGCTCTTTCATGAATGAAACCAACGGGGAAAAGAGCCGTTCTAAGCTGGGGACCATGGTGTCTTTCCCTAGTCTACACGGAAACAGCACTCTGAGGGAGACGAGCTGCTGGTGTTTGGTAGCAACATCTCCTATTCTGAAGGGAAACATTTCTTTGTAAGCGGGTTGCATCAGCCTTGCCACATGTTCTCAACTGCTTATAATGGAGGCAAGTCAGTAGGCCTCACCCTTCAAGCCCACTCCAATTTCATAGAGAAAACATCAGGCCTCGGTGTGCCTTCCTGTGGCAAGGAAACTTTGCTTTCATTCTTAGGTGGCTCTTTGGCTCAGAACTGCCCTACCCCAATGATTCAAGGATGTGCAGCCCGATTAGTTGAGATCAGTCCTTCTGGCTCTTTCATGGATGAAACCAACTGGGAAAAGAGCCGTTCTAAGCTGGGGACCATGCTGTCTTTCCCTGGTCTACACAGAAACAGCACTCTGAGGGAGACGGGCTGCTGGCGTTTGGTAGCTACAACACTTGTTCTGAAGAGAAACATTTCTTTGTAAGGGGGGTTGCCTCAGCCTTGCCACATTTTGTGATCTGGCTATAAAGGAGGGCAGTCAGTAGGCCTCACCCTTCAAGCCCACTCCAATTTCATAGAGAAAACACCAGGCCTCGGTGTGCCTTCCTGTGGCAAGGAAACTTTGCTTTCATTCTTAGGTGGCTCTTTGGCTCAGAACTGCCCTACCCCAAGGATTCAGGGATGTGCAGCCCGATTAGTTGAGATCAGTCCTTCTGGCTCTTTCATGGATGAAACCAACTGGGAAAAGAGCCGTTCTAAGCTGGGGACAATGGTGTCTTTCCCTAGTCTACACAGAAACAGCACTCTGAGGGAGACGAGCTGCTGGCGTTTGGTAGCAACATCTCCTAATCTGAAGAGAAACATTTCGTTGTAAGCGGGTTGCCTCAGCCTTGCCACATTTTCTGAACTGGCTATAAAGGAGGGCAGTCAGTAGGCCTCACCCTTCAAGCCCACTCAAATTTGACAGAGAAAACACCAGGACTCGGTGTGCCTTCCTGTGGCAAGGAAACTTTGCTTTCATTCCTTAGGTGGCACTTTGGCTCAGAACTGCCCTACCCCAAGGATTCAGGGATGTGCAGCCCGATTAGTTGAGATCAGCCCTTCTGGCTCTTTCATGGATGAAAACAGCTGGGCATAGGGCCGTTCTAAGCTTGGGACTATGGTGTCTTTCCCTAGTCTACACAGAAACAGCACTCTGAGGGAGACAAGCTGCTGGCGTTTCGTAGCAAAATCTCCTATTCTGAAGAGAAAAATTTCGTTATAAGCGGGTGGCATCAGCCTTGCCACATTTTCTCAAATGGCTCTAAAGGAGGGCAGTCAGTTGGCAGACTTACTTGTGGCCCTGCTTCCCAGGTTGGAAACTTTGCTTTCATTCCTTAGGTGGCCCATTGGCTCAAGATTGCCCTACCCCAAGAATTCAGGCTTGTGACGCCCGATTAGTTGAGATCAGCCCTTCTGGCTCTTTCATGGATGAAACCAACTGGGAAAAGAGCCGTTCTAAACTGGGGACCATGGTGTCTTTCCCTAGTCTACACGGAAACAGCACTCTGAGGGAGACGAGCTGCTGGTGTTTGGTAGCAACATCTCCTATTCTGAAGCGAAACATTTCTTTGTAAGCGGGTTGCATCAGCCTTGCCACATGTTCTCAACTGCTTATAATGGAGGCAAGTCAGTAGGCCTCACCCTTCAAGCCCACTCCAATTTCATAGAGAAAACATCAGGCCTCGGTGTGCCTTTCTGTGGCAATGAAACTTTGCTTTCATTCCTTAGGTGGCACTTGGGCTCAGAACTGCCCTACCTCAAGGATTCAGGGATGTGCAGCCTGATTAGTTGAGATCACCCCTTCTAGGTCGTTCATGGACTCAACCAACTGGGAAAAGAGCCGTTCTAAGCTGGGGACCACGGTGTCCTTCCCTAGGCTAAACAGAAACAGCACTCTGAGGGAGACGAGCTTCTGGCGTTTGGTAGCAACAACTCTTATTCTGAAGAGAAACATTTCGTTGTAAGCGGGTTGCCTCAGCCTTGCCACATTTACTGAACTGGCTATAAAGGAGGGCAGTCAGTAGGCCTCACCCTTCAAGCCCACTCCAATTTCATAGAGAAAACACCAGGCCTCGGTGTGCCTTCCTGTGGCAAGGAAACTTTGCTTTCATTCTTAGGTGGCTCTTTGGCTCAGAACTGCCCTACCCCAAGGATTCAGGGATGTGCAGCCCGATTAGTTGAGATCAGTCCTTCTGGCTCTTTCATGGATGAAACCAACTGGGAAAAGAGCCGTTCTAAGCTGGGGACCATGGTGTCTTTCCCTAGTCTACACAGAAACAGCACTCTGAGGGAGACGAGCTGCTGGCGTTTGGTAGCAACATCTCCTAATCTGAAGAGAAACATTTCGTTGTAAGCGGGTTGCCTCAGCCTTGCCACATGTTCTCAACTGGTTATAAAGGAGGGCAGTCACTAGGCCTCACCTTTCAAGCACACTCCAATTTCATACAGAAAACACCAGGCCTCGGTGTGCCTTCCTGTGGCAAGTAAACTTTGCTTTCATTCCTTAGGTGGCACTTTGGCTCAGAAGTGCCCTACACCAAGGATTCAGGGATGTGCAGCCCGATTAGTTGAGATCAGCCCTTCTGGCTCTTTCATGGATGAAACCAACTGGGCAAAAAGCCGTTCTAAGCTGGGGACCATGCTGTCTTTCCCTGGTCTACACAGAAACAGCACTCTGAGGGAGACGAGCTGCTGGCGTTTGGTAGCAACAACTCTTGTTCTGAAGAGAAACATTTCTTTGTAAGGGGGGTTGCCTCAGCCTTGCCACATTTTGTGATCTGGCTATAAAGGAGGGCAGTCAGTAGGCCTCACCCTTCAAGCCCACTCCAATTTGACAGAGAAAACACCAGGCCTCGGTGTGCCTTCCTGTGGCAAGGAAACTTTGCTTTCATTCCTTAGGTGGCACTTTGGCTCAGAACTGCCCTACCCCAAGGATTCAGGGATGTGCAGCCCGATTAGTTGAGATCAGCCCTTCCGGCTCTTTCATGGATGAAAACAGCTGGGCATAGGGCCGTTCTAAGCTTGGGACTATGGTGTCTTTCCCTAGTCTACACAGAAACAGCACTCTGAGGGAGACGAGCTGCTGGCGTTTGGTAGCAAAATCTCCTATTCTGAAGAGAAAAATTTCGTTATACGCGGGTGGCATCAGCCTTGCCACATTTTCTCAAATGGCTCTAAAGGAGGGCAGTCAGTTGGCAGACTTACTTGCGGCCCTGCTTCCCAGTTTGGAAACTTTGCTTTCATTCCTTAGGTGGCCCATTGGCTCAGGACTGCCCTACCCCAAGAATTCAGGCTTGTGACGCCCGATTAGTTGAGATCAGCCCTTCTGGCTCTTTCATGGATGAAACCAACTGGGAAAAGAGCCGTTCTAAGCTGGGGACCATGGTGTCTTTCCCTAGTCTACACGGAAACAGCACTCTGAGGGAGACGAGCTGCTGGCGTTTGGTAGCAACATCTCCTAATCTGAAGAGAAACATTTCGTTGTAAGCGGGTTGCCTCAGCCTTGCCACATTTTCTGAACTGGCTATAAAGGAGGGCAGTCAGTAGGCCTCGCCCTTCAAGCCCACTCCAATTTCATAGAGAAAACACCAGGCCTCGGTGTGCCTTCCTGTGGCAAGGAAACTTTGCTTTCATTCTTTAGGTGGCACTTTGGCTCAGAACTGCCCTACCCCAAGGATTCAGGGATGTGCAGCCCGATTAGTTGGGATCAGTCCTTCTGGCTCTTTCATGGATGAAACCAACTGGGAAAAGAGCCGTTCTAAGCTGGGGACCATGGTGTCTTTCCCTAGTCTACACAGAAACAGCACTCTGAGGGAGACGAGCTGCTGGCGTTTGGTAGCAACATCTCCTAATCTGAAGAGAAACATTTCGTTGTAAGCGGGTTGCCTCAGCCTTGCCACATGTTCTCAACTGGTTATAAAGGAGGGCAGTCACTAGGCCTCACCTTTCAAGCACACTCCAATTTCATACAGAAAACACCAGGCCTCGGTGTGCCTTCCTGTGGCAAGGAAACTTTGCTTTCATTCCTTAGGTGGCACTTTGGCTCAGAACTGCCCTACCCCAAGGATTCAGGGATGTGCAGCCCGATTAGTTGAGATCAGCCCTTCTGGCTCTTTCATGGATGAAACCAACTGGGCAAAGAGCCGTTCTAAGCTGGGGACCATGCTGTCTTTTCCTGGTCTACACAGAAACAGCACTCTGAGGGAGACGAGCTGCTGGCGTTTGGTAGCAACAACTCTTGTTCTGAAGAGAAACATTTCTTTGTAAGGGGGGTTGCCTCAGCCTTGCCACATTTTGTGATCTGGCTATAAAGGAGGGCAGTCAGTAGGCCTCACCCTTCAAGCCCACTCCAATTTGACAGAGAAAACACCAGGACTCGGTGTGCCTTCCTGTGGCAAGGAAACTTTGCTTTCATTCCTTAGGTGGCACTTTGGCTCAGAAGTGCCCTACCCCAAGGATTCAGGGATGTGCAGCCCGATTAGTTGAGATCAGCCCTTCTGGCTCTTTCATGGATGAAACCAACTGGGCAAAGAGCCGTTCTAAGCAGGGGACCATGCTGTCTTTCCCTGGTCTACACAGAAACAGCACTCTGAGTGAGACGAGCTGCTGGCGTTTGGTAGCAACAACTCTTGTTCTGAAGAGAAACATTTCTTTGTAAGGGGGGTTGCCTCAGCCTTGCCACATTTTGTGATCTGGCTATAAAGGAGGGCAGTCAGTAGGCCTCACCCTTCAAGCCCACTCCAATTTGACAGAGAAAACACCAGGCCTCGGTGTGCCTTCCTGTGGCAAGGAAACTTTGCTTTCATTCCTTAGGTGGCACTTTGGCTCAGAACTGCCCTACCCCAAGGATTCAGGGATGTGCAGCCCGATTAGTTGAGATCAGCCCTTCTGGCTCTTTCATGGATGAAAACAGCTGGGCATAGGGCCGTTCTAAGTTTGGGACTATGGTGTCTTTCCCTAGTCTACACAGAAACAGCACTCTGAGGGAGACGAGCTGCTGGCGTTTGGTAGCAAAATCTCCTATTCTGAAGAGAAAAATTTCGTTATAAGCGGGTGGCATCAGCCTTGCCACATTTTCTCAAATGGCTCTAAAGGAGGGCAGTCAGTTGGCAGACTTACTTGCGGCCCTGCTTCCCAGGTTGGAAACTTTGCTTTCATTCCTTAGGTGGCCCATTGGCTCAGGACTGCCCTACCCCAAGAATTCAGGCTTGTGACGCCCGATTAGTTGAGATCAGCCCTTCTGGCTCTTTCATGGATGAAACCAACTGGGAAAAGAGCCGTTCTAAGCTGGGGACCATGGTGTCTTTCCCTAGTCTACACAGAAACAGCACTCTGAGGGAGACGAGCTGCTGGCGTTTGGTAGCAACATCTCCTAATCTGAAGAGAAACATTTCGTTGTAAGCGGGTTGCCTCAGCCTTGCCACATGTTCTCAACTGGTTATAAAGGAGGGCAGTCACTAGGCCTCACCTTTCAAGCACACTCCAATTTCATACAGAAAACACCAGGCCTCGGTGTGCCTTCCTGTGGCAAGTAAACTTTGCTTTCATTCCTTAGGTGGCACTTTGGCTCAGAAGTGCCCTACACCAAGGATTCAGGGATGTGCAGCCCGATTAGTTGAGATCAGCCCTTCTGGCTCTTTCATGGATGAAACCAACTGGGCAAAAAGCCGTTCTAAGCTGGGGACCATGCTGTCTTTCCCTGGTCTACACAGAAACAGCACTCTGAGGGAGACGAGCTGCTGGCGTTTGGTAGCAACAACTCTTGTTCTGAAGAGAAACATTTCTTTGTAAGGGGGGTTGCCTCAGCCTTGCCACATTTTGTGATCTGGCTATAAAGGAGGGCAGTCAGTAGGCCTCACCCTTCAAGCCCACTCCAATTTGACAGAGAAAACACCAGGCCTCGGTGTGCCTTCCTGTGGCAAGGAAACTTTGCTTTCATTCCTTAGGTGGCACTTTGGCTCAGAACTGCCCTACCCCAAGGATTCAGGGATGTGCAGCCCGATTAGTTGAGATCAGCCCTTCCGGCTCTTTCATGGATGAAAACAGCTGGGCATAGGGCCGTTCTAAGCTTGGGACTATGGTGTCTTTCCCTAGTCTACACAGAAACAGCACTCTGAGGGAGACGAGCTGCTGGCGTTTGGTATCAAAATCTCCTATTCTGAAGAGAAAAATTTCGTTATACGCGGGTGGCATCAGCCTTGCCACATTTTCTCAAATGGCTCTAAAGGAGGGCAGTCAGTTGGCAGACTTACTTGCGGCCCTGCTTCCCAGTTTGGAAACTTTGCTTTCATTCCTTAGGTGGCCCATTGGCTCAGGACTGCCCTACCCCAAGAATTCAGGCTTGTGACGCCCGATTAGTTGAGATCAGCCCTTCTGGCTCTTTCATGGATGAAACCAACTGGGAAAAGAGCCGTTCTAAGCTGGGGACCATGGTGTCTTTCCCTAGTCTACACGGAAACAGCACTCTGAGGGAGACGAGCTGCTGGCGTTTGGTAGCAACATCTCCTAATCTGAAGAGAAACATTTCGTTGTAAGCGGGTTGCCTCAGCCTTGCCACATTTTCTGAACTGGCTATAAAGGAGGGCAGTCAGTAGGCCTCGCCCTTCAAGCCCACTCCAATTTCATAGAGAAAACACCAGGCCTCGGTGTGCCTTCCTGTGGCAAGGAAACTTTGCTTTCATTCTTTAGGTGGCACTTTGGCTCAGAACTGCCCTACCCCAAGGATTCAGGGATGTGCAGCCCGATTAGTTGGGATCAGTCCTTCTGGCTCTTTCATGGATGAAACCAACTGGGAAAAGAGCCGTTCTAAGCTGGGGACCATGGTGTCTTTCCCTAGTCTACACAGAAACAGCACTCTGAGGGAGACGAGCTGCTGGCGTTTGGTAGCAACATCTCCTAATCTGAAGAGAAACATTTCGTTGTAAGCGGGTTGCCTCAGCCTTGCCACATGTTCTCAACTGGTTATAAAGGAGGGCAGTCACTAGGCCTCACCTTTCAAGCACACTCCAATTTCATACAGAAAACACCAGGCCTCGGTGTGCCTTCCTGTGGCAAGGAAACTTTGCTTTCATTCCTTAGGTGGCACTTTGGCTCAGAACTGCCCTACCCCAAGGATTCAGGGATGTGCAGCCCGATTAGTTGAGATCAGCCCTTCTGGCTCTTTCATGGATGAAAACAGCTGGGCATAGGGCCGTTCTAAGTTTGGGACTATGGTGTCTTTCCCTAGTCTACACAGAAACAGCACTCTGAGGGAGACGAGCTGCTGGCGTTTGGTAGCAAAATCTCCTATTCTGAAGAGAAAAATTTCGTTATAAGCGGGTGGCATCAGCCTTGCCACATTTTCTCAAATGGCTCTAAAGGAGGGCAGTCAGTTGGCAGACTTACTTGCGGCCCTGCTTCCCAGGTTGGAAACTTTGCTTTCATTCCTTAGGTGGCCCATTGGCTCAGGACTGCCCTACCCCAAGAATTCAGGCTTGTGACGCCCGATTAGTTGAGATCAGCCCTTCTGGCTCTTTCATGGATGAAACCAACTGGGAAAAGAGCCGTTCTAAGCTGGGGACCATGGTGTCTTTCCCTAGTCTACACGGAAACAGCACTCTGAGGGAGACGAGCTGCTGGTGTTTGGTAGCAACATCTCCTATTCTGAAGGGAAACATTTCTTTGTAAGCGGGTTGCATCAGCCTTGCCACATGTTCTCAACTGCTTATAATGGAGGCAAGTCAGTAGGCCTCTCCCTTCAAGCCCACTCCAATTTCATAGAGAAAACATCAGGCCTCGGTGTGCCTTCCTGTGGCAAGGAAACTTTGCTTTCATTCTTAGGTGGCTCTTTGGCTCAGAACTGCCCTACCCCAAGGATTCATGGATGTGCAGCCCGATTAGTTGAGATCAGTCCTTCTGGCTCTTTCATGGATGAAACCAACTGGGAAAAGAGCTGTTCTAAGCTGGGGACCATGCTGTCTTTCCCTGGTCTACACAGAAACAGCACTCTGAGGGAGACGAGCTGCTGGCGTTTGGTAGCAACAACAGTTGTTCTGAAGAGAAACATTTCTTTGTAAGGAGGGTTGCCTCAGCCTTGCCACATTTTGTGATCTGGCTATAAAGGAGGGCAGTCAGTAGGCCTCACCCTTCAAGCCCACTCCAATTTCATAGAGAAAACACCAGGCCTCGGTGTGCCTTCCTGTGGCAAGGAAACTTTGCTTTCATTCTTAGGTGACTCTTTGGCTCAGAACTGCCCTACCCCAAGGATTCAGGGATGTGCAGCCCGATTAGTTGAGATCAGTCCTTCTGGCTCTTTCATGGATGAAACCAACTGGGAAAAGAGCCGTTCTAAGCTGGGGACCATGGTGTCTTTCCCTAGTCTACACAGAAACAGCACTCTGAGGGAGAAGAGCTGCTGGCGTTTGGTAGCAACATCTCCTAATCTGAAGAGAAACATTTCGTTGTAAGCGGGTTGCCTCAGCCTTGCCACATTTTCTGAACTGGCTATAAAGGAGGGCAGTCAGTAGGCCTCACCCTTCAAGCCCACTCCAATTTCATAGAGAAAACACCGGGCCTCGGTGTGCCTTCCTGTGACAAGGAAACTTTGCTTTCATTCTTTAGGTGGCACTTTGGCTCAGAACTGCCCTACCCCAAGGATTCAGGGATGTGCAGCCCGATTAGTTGAGATCAGCCATTCTGGCTCTTTCATGGATGAAACCAACTGGGAAAAGAGCCGTTCTAAGCTGGGGACCATGGTGTCTTTCCCTAGTCTACACAGAAACAGCACTCTGAGGGAGACGAGCTGCTGGCGTTTGGTAGCAACATCTCCTAATCTGAAGAGAAACATTTCGTTGTAAGCGAGTTGCCTCAGCCTTGCCACATGTTCTCAACTGGTTATAAAGGAGGGCAGTCACTAGGCCTCACCTTTCAAGCACACTCCAATTTCATACAGAAAACACCAGGCCTCGGTGTGCCTTCCTGTGGCAAGGAAACTTTGCTTTCATTCCTTAGGTGGCACTTTGGCTCAGAAGTGCCCTACCCCAAGGATTCAGGGATGTGCAGCCCGATTAGTTGAGATCAGCCCTTCTGGCTCTTTCATGGATGAAACCAACTGGGCAAAGAGCCGTTCTAAGCTGGGGACCATGCTGTCTTTCCCTGGTCTACACAGAAACAGCACTCTGAGGGAGACGAGCTGCTGGTGTTTGGTAGCAACAACTCTTGTTCTGAAGAGAAACATTTCTTTGTAAGGGGGGTTGCCTCAGCCTTGCCACATTTTGTGATCTGGCTATAAAGGAGGGCAGTCAGTAGGCCTCACCCTTCAAGCCCACTCCAATTTGACAGAGAAAACACCAGGCCTCGGTGTGCCTTCCTGTGGCAAGGAAACTTTGCTTTCATTCCTTAGGTGGCACTTTGGCTCAGAACTGCCCTACCCCAAGGATTCAGGGATGTGCAGCCCGATTAGTTGAGATCAGCCCTTCTGGCTCTTTCATGGATGAAAACAGCTGGGCATAGGGCCGTTCTAAGCTTGGGACTATGGTGTCTTTCCCTAGTCTACACAGAAACAGCACTCTGAGGGAGACGAGCTGCTGGCGTTTGGTAGCAAAATCTCCTATTCTGAAGAGAAAAATTTCGTTATACGCGGGTGGCATCAGCCTTGCCACATTTTCTCAAATGGCTCTCAAGGAGGGCAGTCAGTTGGCAGACTTACTTGCGGCCCTGCTTCCCAGGTTGGAAACTTTGCTTTCATTCCTTAGGTGGCCCATTGGCTCAGGACTGCCCTACCCCAAGAATTCAGGCTTGTGACGCCCGATTAGTTGACATCAGCCCTTCTGGCTCTTTCATGAATGAAACCAACGGGGAAAAGAGCCGTTCTAAGCTGGGGACCATGGTGTCTTTCCCTAGTCTACACGGAAACAGCACTCTGAGGGAGACGAGCTGCTGGTGTTTGGTAGCAACATCTCCTATTCTGAAGGGAAACATTTCTTTGTAAGCGGGTTGCATCAGCCTTGCCACATGTTCTCAACTGCTTATAATGGAGGCAAGTCAGTAGGCCTCACCCTTCAAGCCCACTCCAATTTCATAGAGAAAACATCAGGCCTCGGTGTGCCTTCCTGTGGCAAGGAAACTTTGCTTTCATTCTTAGGTGGCTCTTTGGCTCAGAACTGCCCTACCCCAATGATTCAAGGATGTGCAGCCCGATTAGTTGAGATCAGTCCTTCTGGCTCTTTCATGGATGAAACCAACTGGGAAAAGAGCCGTTCTAAGCTGGGGACCATGCTGTCTTTCCCTGGTCTACACAGAAACAGCACTCTGAGGGAGACGGGCTGCTGGCGTTTGGTAGCTACAACACTTGTTCTGAAGAGAAACATTTCTTTGTAAGGGGGGTTGCCTCAGCCTTGCCACATTTTGTGATCTGGCTATAAAGGAGGGCAGTCAGTAGGCCTCACCCTTCAAGCCCACTCCAATTTCATAGAGAAAACACCAGGCCTCGGTGTGCCTTCCTGTGGCAAGGAAACTTTGCTTTCATTCTTAGGTGGCTCTTTGGCTCAGAACTGCCCTACCCCAAGGATTCAGGGATGTGCAGCCCGATTAGTTGAGATCAGTCCTTCTGGCTCTTTCATGGATGAAACCAACTGGGAAAAGAGCCGTTCTAAGCTGGGGACAATGGTGTCTTTCCCTAGTCTACACAGAAACAGCACTCTGAGGGAGACGAGCTGCTGGCGTTTGGTAGCAACATCTCCTAATCTGAAGAGAAACATTTCGTTGTAAGCGGGTTGCCTCAGCCTTGCCACATTTTCTGAACTGGCTATAAAGGAGGGCAGTCAGTAGGCCTCACCCTTCAAGCCCACTCAAATTTGACAGAGAAAACACCAGGACTCGGTGTGCCTTCCTGTGGCAAGGAAACTTTGCTTTCATTCCTTAGGTGGCACTTTGGCTCAGAACTGCCCTACCCCAAGGATTCAGGGATGTGCAGCCCGATTAGTTGAGATCAGCCCTTCTGGCTCTTTCATGGATGAAAACAGCTGGGCATAGGGCCGTTCTAAGCTTGGGACTATGGTGTCTTTCCCTAGTCTACACAGAAACAGCACTCTGAGGGAGACAAGCTGCTGGCGTTTCGTAGCAAAATCTCCTATTCTGAAGAGAAAAATTTCGTTATAAGCGGGTGGCATCAGCCTTGCCACATTTTCTCAAATGGCTCTAAAGGAGGGCAGTCAGTTGGCAGACTTACTTGTGGCCCTGCTTCCCAGGTTGGAAACTTTGCTTTCATTCCTTAGGTGGCCCATTGGCTCAAGATTGCCCTACCCCAAGAATTCAGGCTTGTGACGCCCGATTAGTTGAGATCAGCCCTTCTGGCTCTTTCATGGATGAAACCAACTGGGAAAAGAGCCGTTCTAAACTGGGGACCATGGTGTCTTTCCCTAGTCTACACGGAAACAGCACTCTGAGGGAGACGAGCTGCTGGTGTTTGGTAGCAACATCTCCTATTCTGAAGCGAAACATTTCTTTGTAAGCGGGTTGCATCAGCCTTGCCACATGTTCTCAACTGCTTATAATGGAGGCAAGTCAGTAGGCCTCACCCTTCAAGCCCACTCCAATTTCATAGAGAAAACATCAGGCCTCGGTGTGCCTTTCTGTGGCAATGAAACTTTGCTTTCATTCCTTAGGTGGCACTTCGGCTCAGAACTGCCCGACCTCAAGGATTCAGGGATGTGCAGCCTGATTAGTTGAGATCACCCCTTCTAGGTCTTTCATGGATGAAACCAACTGGGAAAAGAGCCGTTCTAAGCTGGGGACCATGGTGTCTTTCCCTAGTCTACACAGAAACAGCACTCTGAGGGAGACGAGCTGCTGGCGTTTGGTAGCAACGTCTACTATCCTGAAGAGCAACATTTCGTTGTAAGCGGGTTGCCTCAGCATTGCCACATTTTCTGTACTGGCTATAAAGTAGGGCAGTCAGTAGGCCTCACCCTTCAAGCCCACTCCAATTTCATAGAGAAAACATCAGGCCTCGGTGTGCCTTCCTGTGGCAATGAAACTTTGCTTTCATTCCTTAGGTGGCACTTGGGCTCAGAAATGCCCTACCTCAAGGATTCAGGGATGTGCAGCCTGATTAGTTGAGATCACCCCTTCTAGGTCGTTCATGGACTCAACCAACTGGGAAAAGAGCCGTTCTAAGCTGGGGACCACGGTGTCCTTCCCTAGTCTACACAGAAACAGCACTCTGAGGGAGACGAGCTTCTGGCGTTTGGTAGCAACAACTCTTATTCTGAAGAGAAACATTTCGTTGTAAGCGGGTTGCCTCAGCCTTGCCACATTTACTGAACTGGCTATAAAGGAGGGCAGTCAGTAGGCCTCACCCTTCAAGCCCACTCCAATTTCATAGAGAAAACACCAGGCCTCGGTGTGCCTTCCTGTGGCAAGGAAACTTTGCTTTCATTCCTTAGGTGGCACTTTGGCTCAGAACTGCCCTACCCCAAGGATTCAGGGATGTGCAGCCCGATTAGTTGAGATCAGCCCTTCTGGCTCTTTCATGGATGAAAACAGCTGGGCATAGGGCCGTTCTAAGCTTGGGACTATGGTGTCTTTCCCTAGTCTACACAGAAACAGCACTCTGAGGGAGACGAGCTGCTGGCGTTTGGTAGCAAAATCTCCTATTCTGAAGAGAAAAATTTCGTTATAAGCGGGTGGCATCAGCCTTGCCACATTTTCTCAAATGGCTCTCAAGGAGGGCAGTCAGTTGGCAGACTTACTTGCGGCCCTGCTTCCCAGGTTGGAAACTTTGCTTTCATTCCTTAGGTGGCCCATTGGCTCAGGACTGCCCTACCCCAAGAATTCAGGCTTGTGACGCCCGATTAGTTGAGATCAGCCCTTCTGGCTCTTTCATGGATGAAACCAACTGGGAAAAGAGCCGTTCTAAGCTGGGGACCATGGTGTCTTTCCCTAGTCTACACGGAAACAGCACTCTGAGGGAGACGAGCTGCTGGTGTTTGGTAGCAACATCTCCTATTCTGAAGGGAAACATTTCTTTGTAAGCGGGTTGCATCAGCCTTGCCACATGTTCTCAACTGCTTATAATGGAGGCAAGTCAGTAGGCCTCACCCTTCAAGCCCACTCCAATTTCATAGAGAAAACATCAGGCCTCGGTGTGCCTTCCTGTGGCAAGGAAACTTTGCTTTCATTCTTAGGTGGCTCTTTGGCTCAGAACTGCCCTACCCCAATGATTCAAGGATGTGCAGCCCGATTAGTTGAGATCAGTCCTTCTGGCTCTTTCATGGATGAAACCAACTGGGAAAAGAGCCGTTCTAAGCTGGGGACCATGCTGTCTTTCCCTGGTCTACACAGAAACAGCACTCTGAGGGAGACGGGCTGCTGGCGTTTGGTAGCTACAACACTTGTTCTGAAGAGAAACATTTCTTTGTAAGGGGGGTTGCCTCAGCCTTGCCACATTTTGTGATCTGGCTATAAAGGAGGGCAGTCAGTAGGCCTCACCCTTCAAGCCCACTCCAATTTCATAGAGAAAACACCAGGCCTCGGTGTGCCTTCCTGTGGCAAGGAAACTTTGCTTTCATTCTTAGGTGGCTCTTTGGCTCAGAACTGCCCTACCCCAAGGATTCAGGGATGTGCAGCCCGATTAGTTGAGATCAGTCCTTCTGGCTCTTTCATGGATGAAACCAACTGGGAAAAGAGCCGTTCTAAGCTGGGGACAATGGTGTCTTTCCCTAGTCTACACAGAAACAGCACTCTGAGGGAGACGAGCTGCTGGCGTTTGGTAGCAACATCTCCTAATCTGAAGAGAAACATTTCGTTGTAAGCGGGTTGCCTCAGCCTTGCCACATTTTCTGAACTGGCTATAAAGGAGGGCAGTCAGTAGGCCTCACCCTTCAAGCCCACTCAAATTTGACAGAGAAAACACCAGGACTCGGTGTGCCTTCCTGTGGCAAGGAAACTTTGCTTTCATTCCTTAGGTGGCACTTTGGCTCAGAACTGCCCTACCCCAAGGATTCAGGGATGTGCAGCCCGATTAGTTGAGATCAGCCCTTCTGGCTCTTTCATGGATGAAAACAGCTGGGCATAGGGCCGTTCTAAGCTTGGGACTATGGTGTCTTTCCCTAGTCTACACAGAAACAGCACTCTGAGGGAGACAAGCTGCTGGCGTTTCGTAGCAAAATCTCCTATTCTGAAGAGAAAAATTTCGTTATAAGCGGGTGGCATCAGCCTTGCCACATTTTCTCAAATGGCTCTAAAGGAGGGCAGTCAGTTGGCAGACTTACTTGTGGCCCTGCTTCCCAGGTTGGAAACTTTGCTTTCATTCCTTAGGTGGCCCATTGGCTCAAGATTGCCCTACCCCAAGAATTCAGGCTTGTGACGCCCGATTAGTTGAGATCAGCCCTTCTGGCTCTTTCATGGATGAAACCAACTGGGAAAAGAGCCGTTCTAAACTGGGGACCATGGTGTCTTTCCCTAGTCTACACGGAAACAGCACTCTGAGGGAGACGAGCTGCTGGTGTTTGGTAGCAACATCTCCTATTCTGAAGCGAAACATTTCTTTGTAAGCGGGTTGCATCAGCCTTGCCACATGTTCTCAACTGCTTATAATGGAGGCAAGTCAGTAGGCCTCACCCTTCAAGCCCACTCCAATTTCATAGAGAAAACATCAGGCCTCGGTGTGCCTTTCTGTGGCAATGAAACTTTGCTTTCATTCCTTAGGTGGCACTTCGGCTCAGAACTGCCCGACCTCAAGGATTCAGGGATGTGCAGCCTGATTAGTTGAGATCACCCCTTCTAGGTCTTTCATGGATGAAACCAACTGGGAAAAGAGCCGTTCTAAGCTGGGGACCATGGTGTCTTTCCCTAGTCTACACAGAAACAGCACTCTGAGGGAGACGAGCTGCTGGCGTTTGGTAGCAACGTCTACTATCCTGAAGAGCAACATTTCGTTGTAAGCGGGTTGCCTCAGCATTGCCACATTTTATGTACTGGCTATAAAGTAGGGCAGTCAGTAGGCCTCACCCTTCAAGCCCACTCCAATTTCATAGAGAAAACATCAGGCCTCGGTGTGCCTTCCTGTGGCAATGAAACTTTGCTTTCATTCCTTAGGTGGCACTTGGGCTCAGAAATGCCCTACCTCAAGGATTCAGGGATGTGCAGCCTGATTAGTTGAGATCACCCCTTCTAGGTCGTTCATGGACTCAACCAACTGGGAAAAGAGCCGTTCTAAGCTGGGGACCACGGTGTCCTTCCCTAGTCTACACAGAAACAGCACTCTGAGGGAGACGAGCTTCTGGCGTTTGGTAGCAACAACTCTTATTCTGAAGAGAAACATTTCGTTGTAAGCGGGTTGCCTCAGCCTTGCCACATTTACTGAACTGGCTATAAAGGAGGGCAGTCAGTAGGCCTCACCCTTCAAGCCCACTCCAATTTCATAGAGAAAACACCAGGCCTCGGTGTGCCTTCCTGTGGCAAGGAAACTTTGCTTTCATTCCTTAGGTGGCACTTTGGCTCAGAACTGCCCTACCCCAAGGATTCAGGGATGTGCAGCCCGATTAGTTGAGATCAGCCCTTCTGGCTCTTTCATGGATGAAAACAGCTGGGCATAGGGCCGTTCTAAGCTTGGGACTATGGTGTCTTTCCCTAGTCTACACAGAAACAGCACTCTGAGGGAGAAGAGCTGCTGGCGTTTGGTAGCAAAATCTCCTATTCTGAAGAGAAAAATTTCGTTATAAGCGGGTGGCATCAGCCTTGCCACATTTTCTCAAATGGCTCTCAAGGAGGGCAGTCAGTTGGCAGACTTACTTGCGGCCCTGCTTCCCAGGTTGGAAACTTTGCTTTCATTCCTTAGGTGGCCCATTGGCTCAGGACTGCCCTACCCCAAGAATTCAGGCTTGTGACGCCCGATTAGTTGAGATCAGCCCTTCTGGCTCTTTCATGGATGAAACCAACTGGGAAAAGAGCCGTTCTAAGCTGGGGACCATGGTGTCTTTCCCTAGTCTACACGGAAACAGCACTCTGAGGGAGACGAGCTGCTGGTGTTTGGTAGCAACATCTCCTATTCTGAAGGGAAACATTTCTTTGTAAGCGGGTTGCATCAGCCTTGCCACATGTTCTCAACTGCTTATAATGGAGGCAAGTCAGTAGGCCTCACACTTCAAGCCCACTCCAATTTCATAGAGAAAACATCAGGCCTCGGTGTGCCTTCCTGTCGCAAGGAAACTTTGCTTTCATTCTTAGGTGGCTCTTTGGCTCAGAACTGCCCTACCCCAATGATTCAAGGATGTGCAGCCCGATTAGTTGAGATCAGTCCTTCTGGCTCTTTCATGGATGAAACCAACTGGGAAAAGAGCCGTTCTAAGCTGGGGACCATGCTGTCTTTCCCTGGTCTACACAGAAACAGCACTCTGAGGGAGACGAGCTGCTGGCGTTTGGTAGCAACAACACTTGTTCTGAAGAGAAACATTTCTTTGTAAGGGGGGTTGCCTCAGCCTTGCCACATTTTGTGATCTGGCTATAAAGGAGGGCAGTCAGTAGGCCTCACCCTTCAAGCCCACTCCAATTTCATAGAGAAAACACCAGGCCTCGGTGTGCCTTCCTGTGGCAAGGAAACTTTGCTTTCATTCTTAGGTGGCTCTTTGGCTCAGAACTGCCCTACCCCAAGGATTCAGGGATGTGCAGCCCGATTAGTTGAGATCAGCCCTTCTGGCTCTTTCATGGATGAAACCAACTGGGAAAAGAGCCGTTCTAAGCTGGGGACAATGGTGTCTTTCCCTAGTCTACACAGAAACAGCACTCTGAGGGAGACGAGCTGCTGGCGTTTGGTAGCAACATCTCCTAATCTGAAGAGAAACATTTCGTTGTAAGCGGGTTGCCTCAGCCTTGCCACATTTTCTGAACTGGCTATAAAGGAGGGCAGTCAGTAGGCCTCACCCTTCAAGCCCACTCCAATTTCATAGAGAAAACACCAGGCCTCGGTGTGCCTTCCTGTGACAAGGAAACTTTGCTCTCATTCTTTAGGTGGCACTTTGGCTCAGAACTGCCCTACCCCAAGGATTCAGGGATGTGCAGCCCGATTAGTTGAGATCAGTCCTTCTGGCTCTTTCATGGATGAAACCAACTGGGAAAAGAGCCGTTCTAAGCTGGGGACCATGGTGTCTTACCCTAGTCTACACAGAAACAGCACTCTGAGGGAGACGAGCTGCTGGCGTTTGGTAGCAACATCTCCTAATCTGAAGAGAAACATTTCGTTGTAAGCGGGTTGCCTCAGCCTTGCCACATGTTCTCAACTGGTTATAAAGGAGGGCAGTCACTAGGCCTCACCTTTCAAGCACACTCCAATTTCATACAGAAAACACCAGGCCTCGGTGTGCCTTCCTGTGGCAAGGAAACATTGCTTTCATTCTTAGGTGGCACTTTGGCTCAGAAGTGCCCTACCCCAAGGATTCAGGGATGTGCAGCCCGATTAGTTGAGATCAGCCCTTCTGGCTCTTTCATGGATGAAACCAACTGGGCAAAGAGCCGTTCTAAGCTGGGGACCATGCTGTCTTTCCCTGGTCTACACAGAAACAGCACTCTGAGGGAGACGAGCTGCTGGTGTTTGGTAGCAACAACTCTTGTTCTGAAGAGAAACATTTCTTTGTAAGGGGGGTTGCCTCAGCCTTGCCACATTTTGTGATCTGGCTATAAAGGAGGGCAGTCAGTAGGCCTCACCCTTCAAGCCCACTCCAATTTGACAGAGAAAACACCAGGCCTCGGTGTGCCTTCCTGTGGCAAGGAAACTTTGCTTTCATTCCTTAGGTGGCACTTTGGCTCAGAACTGCCCTACCCCAAGGATTCAGGGATGTGCAGCCCGATTAGTTGAGATCAGCCCTTCTGGCTCTTTCATGGATGAAACCAACTGGGAAAAGAGCCGTTCTAAGCTGGGGACAATGGTGTCTTTCCCTAGTCTACACACAAACAGCACTCTGAGGGAGACGAGCTGCTGGCGTTTGGTAGCAACATCTCCTAATCTGAAGAGAAACATTTCGTTGTAAGCGGGTTGCCTCAGCCTTGCCACATTTTCTGAACTGGCTATAAAGGAGGGCAGTCAGTAGGCCTCACCCTTCAAGCCCACTCCAATTTCATAGAGAAAACACCAGGCCTCGGTGTGCCTTCCTGTGGCAAGGAAACTTTGCTTTCATTCTTAGGTGGCTCTTTGGCTCAGAAATGCCCTACCCCAAGGATTCAGGGATGTGCAGCCCGATTAGTTGAGATCAGCCCTTCTGGCTCTTTCAAGGATGAAACCAACTGGGCAAAGAGCCGTTCTAAGCTGGGGACCATGCTGTCTTTCCCTGGTCTACACAGAAACAGCACTCTGAGGGAGACGAGCTGCTGGTGTTTGGTAGCAACATCTCCTATTCTGAAGGGAAACATTTCTTTGTAAGCGGGTTGCATCAGCCTTGCCACATGTTCTCAACTGATTATAATGGAGGCAAGTCAGTAGGCCTCACCCTTCAAGCCCACTCCAATTTCATAGAGAAAACATCAGGCCTCGGTGTGCCTTCCTGTAGCAATGAAACTTTGCTTTCATTCCTTAGGTGGCACTTGGGCTCAGAACTGCCCTACCTCAAGGATTCAGGGATGTGCAGCCTGATTAGTTGAGATCACCCCTTCTAGGTCGTTCATGGACTCAACCAACTGGGAAAAGAGCCGTTCTAAGCTGGGGACCACGGTGTCCTTCCCTAGGCTAAACAGAAACAGCACTCTGAGGGAGACGAGCTTCTGGCGTTTGGTAGCAACAACTCTTATTCTGAAGAGAAACATTTCGTTGTAAGCGGGTTGCCTCAGCCTTGCCACATTTACTGAACTGGCTATAAAGGAGGGCAGTCAGTAGGCCTCACCCTTCAAGCCCACTCCAATTTCATAGAGAAAACACCAGGCCTCGGTGTGCCTTCCTGTGGCAAGGAAACTTTGCTTTCATTCTTAGGTGGCTCTTTGGCTCAGAACTGCCCTACCCCAAGGATTCAGGGATGTGCAGCCCGATTAGTTGAGATCAGTCCTTCTGGCTCTTTCATGGATGAAACCAACTGGGAAAAGAGCCGTTCTAAGCTGGGGACCATGGTGTCTTTCCCTAGTCTACACAGAAACAGCACTCTGAGGGAGACGAGCTGCTGGCGTTTGGTAGCAACATCTCCTAATCTGAAGAGAAACATTTCGTTGTAAGCGGGTTGCCTCAGCCTTGCCACATGTTCTCAACTGGTTATAAAGGAGGGCAGTCACTAGGCCTCACCTTTCAAGCACACTCCAATTTCATACAGAAAACACCAGGCCTCGGTGTGCCTTCCTGTGGCAAGTAAACTTTGCTTTCATTCCTTAGGTGGCACTTTGGCTCAGAAGTGCCCTACACCAAGGATTCAGGGATGTGCAGCCCGATTAGTTGAGATCAGCCCTTCTGGCTCTTTCATGGATGAAACCAACTGGGCAAAAAGCCGTTCTAAGCTGGGGACCATGCTGTCTTTCCCTGGTCTACACAGAAACAGCACTCTGAGGGAGACGAGCTGCTGGCGTTTGGTAGCAACAACTCTTGTTCTGAAGAGAAACATTTCTTTGTAAGGGGGGTTGCCTCAGCCTTGCCACATTTTGTGATCTGGCTATAAAGGAGGGCAGTCAGTAGGCCTCACCCTTCAAGCCCACTCCAATTTGACAGAGAAAACACCAGGCCTCGGTGTGCCTTCCTGTGGCAAGGAAACTTTGCTTTCATTCCTTAGGTGGCACTTTGGCTCAGAACTGCCCTACCCCAAGGATTCAGGGATGTGCAGCCCGATTAGTTGAGATCAGCCCTTCCGGCTCTTTCATGGATGAAAACAGCTGGGCATAGGGCCGTTCTAAGCTTGGGACTATGGTGTCTTTCCCTAGTCTACACAGAAACAGCACTCTGAGGGAGACGAGCTGCTGGCGTTTGGTATCAAAATCTCCTATTCTGAAGAGAAAAATTTCGTTATACGCGGGTGGCATCAGCCTTGCCACATTTTCTCAAATGGCTCTAAAGGAGGGCAGTCAGTTGGCAGACTTACTTGCGGCCCTGCTTCCCAGTTTGGAAACTTTGCTTTCATTCCTTAGGTGGCCCATTGGCTCAGGACTGCCCTACCCCAAGAATTCAGGCTTGTGACGCCCGATTAGTTGAGATCAGCCCTTCTGGCTCTTTCATGGATGAAACCAACTGGGAAAAGAGCCGTTCTAAGCTGGGGACCATGGTGTCTTTCCCTAGTCTACACGGAAACAGCACTCTGAGGGAGACGAGCTGCTGGCGTTTGGTAGCAACATCTCCTAATCTGAAGAGAAACATTTCGTTGTAAGCGGGTTGCCTCAGCCTTGCCACATTTTCTGAACTGGCTATAAAGGAGGGCAGTCAGTAGGCCTCGCCCTTCAAGCCCACTCCAATTTCATAGAGAAAACACCAGGCCTCGGTGTGCCTTCCTGTGGCAAGGAAACTTTGCTTTCATTCTTTAGGTGGCACTTTGGCTCAGAACTGCCCTACCCCAAGGATTCAGGGATGTGCAGCCCGATTATTTGGGATCAGTCCTTCTGGCTCTTTCATGGATGAAACCAACTGGGAAAAGAGCCGTTCTAAGCTGGGGACCATGGTGTCTTTCCCTAGTCTACACAGAAACAGCACTCTGAGGGAGACGAGCTGCTGGCGTTTGGTAGCAACATCTCCTAATCTGAAGAGAAACATTTCGTTGTAAGCGGGTTGCCTCAGCCTTGCCACATGTTCTCAACTGGTTATAAAGGAGGGCAGTCACTAGGCCTCACCTTTCAAGCACACTCCAATTTCATACAGAAAACACCAGGCCTCGGTGTGCCTTCCTGTGGCAAGGAAACTTTGCTTTCATTCCTTAGGTGGCACTTTGGCTCAGAACTGCCCTACCCCAAGGATTCAGGGATGTGCAGCCCGATTAGTTGAGATCAGCCCTTCTGGCTCTTTCATGGATGAAACCAACTGGGCAAAGAGCCGTTCTAAGCTGGGGACCATGCTGTCTTTTCCTGGTCTACACAGAAACAGCACTCTGAGGGAGACGAGCTGCTGGCGTTTGGTAGCAACAACTCTTGTTCTGAAGAGAAACATTTCTTTGTAAGGGGGGTTGCCTCAGCCTTGCCACATTTTGTGATCTGGCTATAAAGGAGGGCAGTCAGTAGGCCTCACCCTTCAAGCCCACTCCAATTTGACAGAGAAAACACCAGGACTCGGTGTGCCTTCCTGTGGCAAGGAAACTTTGCTTTCATTCCTTAGGTGGCACTTTGGCTCAGAAGTGCCCTACCCCAAGGATTCAGGGATGTGCAGCCCGATTAGTTGAGATCAGCCCTTCTGGCTCTTTCATGGATGAAACCAACTGGGCAAAGAGCCGTTCTAAGCTGGGGACCATGCTGTCTTTCCCTGGTCTACACAGAAACAGCACTCTGAGTGAGACGAGCTGCTGGCGTTTGGTAGCAACAACTCTTGTTCTGAAGAGAAACATTTCTTTGTAAGGGGGGTTGCCTCAGCCTTGCCACATTTTGTGATCTGGCTATAAAGGAGGGCAGTCAGTAGGCCTCACCCTTCAAGCCCACTCCAATTTGACAGAGAAAACACCAGGCCTCGGTGTGCCTTCCTGTGGCAAGGAAACTTTGCTTTCATTCCTTAGGTGGCACTTTGGCTCAGAACTGCCCTACCCCAAGGATTCAGGGATGTGCAGCCCGATTAGTTGAGATCAGCCCTTCTGGCTCTTTCATGGATGAAAACAGCTGGGCATAGGGCCGTTCTAAGTTTGGGACTATGGTGTCTTTCCCTAGTCTACACAGAAACAGCACTCTGAGGGAGACGAGCTGCTGGCGTTTGGTAGCAAAATCTCCTATTCTGAAGAGAAAAATTTCGTTATAAGCGGGTGGCATCAGCCTTGCCACATTTTCTCAAATGGCTCTAAAGGAGGGCAGTCAGTTGGCAGACTTACTTGCGGCCCTGCTTCCCAGGTTGGAAACTTTGCTTTCATTCCTTAGGTGGCCCATTGGCTCAGGACTGCCCTACCCCAAGAATTCAGGCTTGTGACGCCCGATTAGTTGAGATCAGCCCTTCTGGCTCTTTCATGGATGAAACCAACTGGGAAAAGAGCCGTTCTAAGCTGGGGACCATGGTGTCTTTCCCTAGTCTACACGGAAACAGCACTCTGAGGGAGACGAGCTGCTGGTGTTTGGTAGCAACATCTCCTATTCTGAAGGGAAACATTTCTTTGTAAGCGGGTTGCATCAGCCTTGCCACATGTTCTCAACTGCTTATAATGGAGGCAAGTCAGTAGGCCTCACCCTTCAAGCCCACTCCAATTTCATAGAGAAAACATCAGGCCTCGGTGTGCCTTCCTGTGGCAAGGAAACTTTGCTTTCATTCTTAGGTGGCTCTTTGGCTCAGAACTGCCCTACCCCAATGATTCAAGGATGTGCAGCCCGATTAGTTGAGATCAGTCCTTCTGGCTCTTTCATGGATGAAACCAACTGGGAAAAGAGCTGTTCTAAGCTGGGGACCATGCTGTCTTTCCCTGGTCTACACAGAAACAGCACTCTGAGGGAGACGAGCTGCTGGCGTTTGGTAGCAACAACAGTTGTTCTGAAGAGAAACATTTCTTTGTAAGGAGGGTTGCCTCAGCCTTGCCACATTTTGTGATCTGGCTATAAAGGAGGGCAGTCAGTAGGCCTCACCCTTCAAGCCCACTCCAATTTCATAGAGAAAACACCAGGCCTCGGTGTGCCTTCCTGTGGCAAGGAAACTTTGCTTTCATTCCTTAGGTGGCACTTTGGCTCAGAACTGCCCTACCCCAAGGATTCAGGGATGTGCAGCCCGATTAGTTGAGATCAGCCCTTCCGGCTCTTTCATGGATGAAAACAGCTGGGCATAGGGCCGTTCTAAGCTTGGGACTATGGTGTCTTTCCCTAGTCTACACAGAAACAGCACTCTGAGGGAGACGAGCTGCTGGCGTTTGGTATCAAAATCTCCTATTCTGAAGAGAAAAATTTCGTTATACGCGGGTGGCATCAGCCTTGCCACATTTTCTCAAATGGCTCTAAAGGAGGGCAGTCAGTTGGCAGACTTACTTGCGGCCCTGCTTCCCAGTTTGGAAACTTTGCTTTCATTCCTTAGGTGGCCCATTGGCTCAGGACTGCCCTACCCCAAGAATTCAGGCTTGTGACGCCCGATTAGTTGAGATCAGCCCTTCTGGCTCTTTCATGGATGAAACCAACTGGGAAAAGAGCCGTTCTAAGCTGGGGACCATGGTGTCTTTCCCTAGTCTAC
Source organism: Eschrichtius robustus (assembly GCF_028021215.1). Taxonomy (NCBI): domain Eukaryota; kingdom Metazoa; phylum Chordata; class Mammalia; order Artiodactyla; family Eschrichtiidae; genus Eschrichtius; species Eschrichtius robustus. The sequence continues at coordinate 46,649,865 of NC_090842.1, forward strand.
ACGGAAACAGCACTCTGAGGGAGACGAGCTGCTGGCGTTTGGTAGCAACATCTCCTAATCTGAAGAGAAACATTTCGTTGTAAGCGGGTTGCCTCAGCCTTGCCACATTTTCTGAACTGGCTATAAAGGAGGGCAGTCAGTAGGCCTCGCCCTTCAAGCCCACTCCAATTTCATAGAGAAAACACCAGGCCTCGGTGTGCCTTCCTGTGGCAAGGAAACTTTGCTTTCATTCTTTAGGTGGCACTTTGGCTCAGAACTGCCCTACCCCAAGGATTCAGGGATGTGCAGCCCGATTAGTTGGGATCAGTCCTTCTGGCTCTTTCATGGATGAAACCAACTGGGAAAAGAGCCGTTCTAAGCTGGGGACCATGGTGTCTTTCCCTAGTCTACACAGAAACAGCACTCTGAGGGAGACGAGCTGCTGGCGTTTGGTAGCAACATCTCCTAATCTGAAGAGAAACATTTCGTTGTAAGCGGGTTGCCTCAGCCTTGCCACATGTTCTCAACTGGTTATAAAGGAGGGCAGTCACTAGGCCTCACCTTTCAAGCACACTCCAATTTCATACAGAAAACACCAGGCCTCGGTGTGCCTTCCTGTGGCAAGGAAACTTTGCTTTCATTCCTTAGGTGGCACTTTGGCTCAGAACTGCCCTACCCCAAGGATTCAGGGATGTGCAGCCCGATTAGTTGAGATCAGCCCTTCTGGCTCTTTCATGGATGAAACCAACTGGGCAAAGAGCCGTTCTAAGCTGGGGACCATGCTGTCTTTTCCTGGTCTACACAGAAACAGCACTCTGAGGGAGACGAGCTGCTGGCGTTTGGTAGCAACAACTCTTGTTCTGAAGAGAAACATTTCTTTGTAAGGGGGGTTGCCTCAGCCTTGCCACATTTTGTGATCTGGCTATAAAGGAGGGCAGTCAGTAGGCCTCACCCTTCAAGCCCACTCCAATTTGACAGAGAAAACACCAGGACTCGGTGTGCCTTCCTGTGGCAAGGAAACTTTGCTTTCATTCCTTAGGTGGCACTTTGGCTCAGAAGTGCCCTACCCCAAGGATTCAGGGATGTGCAGCCCGATTAGTTGAGATCAGCCCTTCTGGCTCTTTCATGGATGAAACCAACTGGGCAAAGAGCCGTTCTAAGCTGGGGACCATGCTGTCTTTCCCTGGTCTACACAGAAACAGCACTCTGAGTGAGACGAGCTGCTGGCGTTTGGTAGCAACAACTCTTGTTCTGAAGAGAAACATTTCTTTGTAAGGGGGGTTGCCTCAGCCTTGCCACATTTTGTGATCTGGCTATAAAGGAGGGCAGTCAGTAGGCCTCACCCTTCAAGCCCACTCCAATTTGACAGAGAAAACACCAGGCCTCGGTGTGCCTTCCTGTGGCAAGGAAACTTTGCTTTCATTCCTTAGGTGGCACTTTGGCTCAGAACTGCCCTACCCCAAGGATTCAGGGATGTGCAGCCCGATTAGTTGAGATCAGCCCTTCCGGCTCTTTCATGGATGAAAACAGCTGGGCATAGGGCCGTTCTAAGCTTGGGACTATGGTGTCTTTCCCTAGTCTACACAGAAACAGCACTCTGAGGGAGACGAGCTGCTGGCGTTTGGTAGCAAAATCTCCTATTCTGAAGAGAAAAATTTCGTTATACGCGGGTGGCATCAGCCTTGCCACATTTTCTCAAATGGCTCTAAAGGAGGGCAGTCAGTTGGCAGACTTACTTGCGGCCCTGCTTCCCAGTTTGGAAACTTTGCTTTCATTCCTTAGGTGGCCCATTGGCTCAGGACTGCCCTACCCCAAGAATTCAGGCTTGTGACGCCCGATTAGTTGAGATCAGCCCTTCTGGCTCTTTCATGGATGAAACCAACTGGGAAAAGAGCCGTTCTAAGCTGGGGACCATGGTGTCTTTCCCTAGTCTACACGGAAACAGCACTCTGAGGGAGACGAGCTGCTGGCGTTTGGTAGCAACATCTCCTAATCTGAAGAGAAACATTTCGTTGTAAGCGGGTTGCCTCAGCCTTGCCACATTTTCTGAACTGGCTATAAAGGAGGGCAGTCAGTAGGCCTCGCCCTTCAAGCCCACTCCAATTTCATAGAGAAAACACCAGGCCTCGGTGTGCCTTCCTGTGGCAAGGAAACTTTGCTTTCATTCTTTAGGTGGCACTTTGGCTCAGAACTGCCCTACCCCAAGGATTCAGGGATGTGCAGCCCGATTAGTTGGGATCAGTCCTTCTGGCTCTTTCATGGATGAAACCAACTGGGAAAAGAGCCGTTCTAAGCTGGGGACCATGGTGTCTTTCCCTAGTCTACACAGAAACAGCACTCTGAGGGAGACGAGCTGCTGGCGTTTGGTAGCAACATCTCCTAATCTGAAGAGAAACATTTCGTTGTAAGCGGGTTGCCTCAGCCTTGCCACATGTTCTCAACTGGTTATAAAGGAGGGCAGTCACTAGGCCTCACCTTTCAAGCACACTCCAATTTCATACAGAAAACACCAGGCCTCGGTGTGCCTTCCTGTGGCAAGGAAACTTTGCTTTCATTCCTTAGGTGGCACTTTGGCTCAGAACTGCCCTACCCCAAGGATTCAGGGATGTGCAGCCCGATTAGTTGAGATCAGCCCTTCTGGCTCTTTCATGGATGAAACCAACTGGGCAAAGAGCCGTTCTAAGCTGGGGACCATGCTGTCTTTTCCTGGTCTACACAGAAACAGCACTCTGAGGGAGACGAGCTGCTGGCGTTTGGTAGCAACAACTCTTGTTCTGAAGAGAAACATTTCTTTGTAAGGGGGGTTGCCTCAGCCTTGCCACATTTTGTGATCTGGCTATAAAGGAGGGCAGTCAGTAGGCCTCACCCTTCAAGCCCACTCCAATTTGACAGAGAAAACACCAGGACTCGGTGTGCCTTCCTGTGGCAAGGAAACTTTGCTTTCATTCCTTAGGTGGCACTTTGGCTCAGAAGTGCCCTACCCCAAGGATTCAGGGATGTGCAGCCCGATTAGTTGAGATCAGCCCTTCTGGCTCTTTCATGGATGAAACCAACTGGGCAAAGAGCCGTTCTAAGCTGGGGACCATGCTGTCTTTCCCTGGTCTACACAGAAACAGCACTCTGAGTGAGACGAGCTGCTGGCGTTTGGTAGCAACAACTCTTGTTCTGAAGAGAAACATTTCTTTGTAAGGGGGGTTGCCTCAGCCTTGCCACATTTTGTGATCTGGCTATAAAGGAGGGCAGTCAGTAGGCCTCACCCTTCAAGCCCACTCCAATTTGACAGAGAAAACACCAGGCCTCGGTGTGCCTTCCTGTGGCAAGGAAACTTTGCTTTCATTCCTTAGGTGGCACTTTGGCTCAGAACTGCCCTACCCCAAGGATTCAGGGATGTGCAGCCCGATTAGTTGAGATCAGCCCTTCTGGCTCTTTCATGGATGAAAACAGCTGGGCATAGGGCCGTTCTAAGTTTGGGACTATGGTGTCTTTCCCTAGTCTACACAGAAACAGCACTCTGAGGGAGACGAGCTGCTGGCGTTTGGTAGCAAAATCTCCTATTCTGAAGAGAAAAATTTCGTTATAAGCGGGTGGCATCAGCCTTGCCACATTTTCTCAAATGGCTCTAAAGGAGGGCAGTCAGTTGGCAGACTTACTTGCGGCCCTGCTTCCCAGGTTGGAAACTTTGCTTTCATTCCTTAGGTGGCCCATTGGCTCAGGACTGCCCTACCCCAAGAATTCAGGCTTGTGACGCCCGATTAGTTGAGATCAGCCCTTCTGGCTCTTTCATGGATGAAACCAACTGGGAAAAGAGCCGTTCTAAGCTGGGGACCATGGTGTCTTTCCCTAGTCTACACGGAAACAGCACTCTGAGGGAGACGAGCTGCTGGTGTTTGGTAGCAACATCTCCTATTCTGAAGGGAAACATTTCTTTGTAAGCGGGTTGCATCAGCCTTGCCACATGTTCTCAACTGCTTATAATGGAGGCAAGTCAGTAGGCCTCACCCTTCAAGCCCACTCCAATTTCATAGAGAAAACATCAGGCCTCGGTGTGCCTTCCTGTGGCAAGGAAACTTTGCTTTCATTCTTAGGTGGCTCTTTGGCTCATAACTGCCCTACCCCAAGGATTCAGGGATGTGCAGCCCGATTAGTTGAGATCAGTCCTTCTGGCTCTTTCATGGATGAAACCAACTGGGAAAAGAGCTGTTCTAAGCTGGGGACCATGCTGTCTTTCCCTGGTCTACACAGAAACAGCACTCTGAGGGAGACGAGCTGCTGGCGTTTGGTAGCAACAACAGTTGTTCTGAAGAGAAACATTTCTTTGTAAGGAGGGTTGCCTCAGCCTTGCCACATTTTGTGATCTGGCTATAAAGGAGGGCAGTCAGTAGGCCTCACCCTTCAAGCCCACTCCAATTTCATAGAGAAAACACCAGGCCTCGGTGTGCCTTCCTGTGGCAAGGAAACTTTGCTTTCATTCTTAGGTGGCTCTTTGGCTCAGAACTGCCCTACCCCAAGGATTCAGGGATGTGCAGCCCGATTAGTTGAGATCAGTCCTTCTGGCTCTTTCATGGATGAAACCAACTGGGAAAAGAGCCGTTCTAAGCTGGGGACCATGGTGTCTTTCCCTAGTCTACACAGAAACAGCACTCTGAGGGAGAAGAGCTGCTGGCGTTTGGTAGCAACATCTCCTAATCTGAAGAGAAACATTTCGTTGTAAGCGGGTTGCCTCAGCCTTGCCACATTTTCTGAACTGGCTATAAAGTAGGGCAGTCAGTAGGCCTCACCCTTCAAGCCCACTCCAATTTCATAGAGAAAACACCAGGCCTCGGTGTGCCTTCCTGTGGCAAGGAAACTTTGCTTTCATTCTTTAGGTGGCACTTTGGCTCAGAACTGCCCTACCCCAAGGATTCAGGGATGTGCAGCCCGATTAGTTGAGATCAGCCATTCTGGCTCTTTCATGGATGAAACCAACTGGGAAAAGAGCCGTTCTAAGCTGGGGACCATGGTGTCTTTCCCTAGTCTACACAGAAACAGCACTCTGAGGGAGACGAGCTGCTGGCGTTTGGTAGCAACATCTCCTAATCTGAAGAGAAACATTTCGTTGTAAGCGGGTTGCCTCAGCCTTGCCACATGTTCTCAACTGGTTATAAAGGAGGGCAGTCACTAGGCCTCACCTTTCAAGCACACTCCAATTTCATACAGAAAACACCAGGCCTCGGTGTGCCTTCCTGTGGCAAGGAAACTTTGCTTTCATTCCTTAGGTGGCACTTTGGCTCAGAAGTGCCCTACCCCAAGGATTCAGGGATGTGCAGCCCGATTAGTTGAGATCAGCCCTTCTGGCTCTTTCATGGATGAAACCAACTGGGCAAAGAGCCGTTCTAAGCTGGGGACCATGCTGTCTTTCCCTGGTCTACACAGAAACAGCACTCTGAGGGAGACGAGCTGCTGGTGTTTGGTAGCAACAACTCTTGTTCTGAAGAGAAACATTTCTTTGTAAGGGGGGTTGCCTCAGCCTTGCCACATTTTGTGATCTGGCTATAAAGGAGGGCAGTCAGTAGGCCTCACCCTTCAAGCCCACTCCAATTTGACAGAGAAAACACCAGGCCTCGGTGTGCCTTCCTGTGGCAAGGAAACTTTGCTTTCATTCCTTAGGTGGCACTTTGGCTCAGAACTGCCCTACCCCAAGGATTCAGGGATGTGCAGCCCGATTAGTTGAGATCAGCCCTTCTGGCTCTTTCATGGATGAAAACAGCTGGGCATAGGGCCGTTCTAAGCTTGGGACTATGGTGTCTTTCCCTAGTCTACACAGAAACAGCACTCTGAGGGAGACGAGCTGCTGGCGTTTGGTAGCATAATCTCCTATTCTGAAGAGAAAAATTTCGTTATAAGCGGGTGGCATCAGCCTTGCCACATTTTCTCAAATGGCTCTCAAGGAGGGCAGTCAGTTGGCAGACTTACTTGCGGCCCTGCTTCCCAGGTTGGAAACTTTGCTTTCATTCCTTAGGTGGCCCATTGGCTCAGGACTGCCCTACCCCAAGAATTCAGGCTTGTGACGCCCGATTAGTTGAGATCAGCCCTTCTGGCTCTTTCATGGATGAAACCAACTGGGAAAAGAGCCGTTCTAAGCTGGGGACCATGGTGTCTTTCCCTAGTCTACACGGAAACAGCACTCTGAGGGAGACGAGCTGCTGGTGTTTGGTAGCAACATCTCCTATTCTGAAGGGAAACATTTCTTTGTAAGCGGGTTGCATCAGCCTTGCCACATGTTCTCAACTGCTTATAATGGAGGCAAGTCAGTAGGCCTCACCCTTCAAGCCCACTCCAATTTCATAGAGAAAACATCAGGCCTCGGTGTGCCTTCCTGTGGCAAGGAAACTTTGCTTTCATTCTTAGGTGGCTCTTTGGCTCAGAACTGCCCTACCCCAATGATTCAAGGATGTGCAGCCCGATTAGTTGAGATCAGTCCTTCTGGCTCTTTCATGGATGAAACCAACTGGGAAAAGAGCCGTTCTAAGCTGGGGACCATGCTGTCTTTCCCTGGTCTACACAGAAACAGCACTCTGAGGGAGACGAGCTGCTGGCGTTTGGTAGCAACAACACTTGTTCTGAAGAGAAACATTTCTTTGTAAGGGGGGTTGCCTCAGCCTTGCCACATTTTGTGATCTGGCTATAAAGGAGGGCAGTCAGTAGGCCTCACCCTTCAAGCCCACTCCAATTTCATAGAGAAAACACCAGGCCTCGGTGTGCCTTCCTGTGGCAAGGAAACTTTGCTTTCATTCTTAGGTGGCTCTTTGGCTCAGAACTGCCCTACCCCAAGGATTCAGGGATGTGCAGCCCGATTAGTTGAGATCAGTCCTTCTGGCTCTTTCATGGATGAAACCAACTGGGAAAAGAGCCGTTCTAAGCTGGGGACAATGGTGTCTTTCCCTAGTCTACACAGAAACAGCACTCTGAGGGAGACGAGCTGCTGGCGTTTGGTAGCAACATCTCCTAATCTGAAGAGAAACATTTCGTTGTAAGCGGGTTGCCTCAGCCTTGCCACATTTTCTGAACTGGCTATAAAGGAGGGCAGTCAGTAGGCCTCACCCTTCAAGCCCACTCCAATTTCATAGAGAAAACACCAGGCCTCGGTGTGCCTTCCTGTGACAAGGAAACTTTGCTCTCATTCTTTAGGTGGCACTTTGGCTCAGAACTGCCCTACCCCAAGGATTCAGGGATGTGCAGCCCGATTAGTTGAGATCAGTCCTTCTGGCTCTTTCATGGATGAAACCAACTGGGAAAAGAGCCGTTCTAAGCTGGGGACCATGGTGTCTTACCCTAGTCTACACAGAAACAGCACTCTGAGGGAGACGAGCTGCTGGCGTTTGGTAGCAACATCTCCTAATCTGAAGAGAAACATTTCGTTGTAAGCGGGTTGCCTCAGCCTTGCCACATGTTCTCAACTGGTTATAAAGGAGGGCAGTCACTAGGCCTCACCTTTCAAGCACACTCCAATTTCATACAGAAAACACCAGGCCTCGGTGTGCCTTCCTGTGGCAAGGAAACATTGCTTTCATTCTTAGGTGGCACTTTGGCTCAGAAGTGCCCTACCCCAAGGATTCAGGGATGTGCAGCCCGATTAGTTGAGATCAGCCCTTCTGGCTCTTTCATGGATGAAAGCAACTGGGCAAAGAGCCGTTCTAAGCTGGGGACCATGCTGTCTTTCCCTGGTCTACACAGAAACAGCACTCTGAGGGAGACGAGCTGCTGGTGTTTGGTAGCAACAACTCTTGTTCTGAAGAGAAACATTTCTTTGTAAGGGGGGTTGCCTCAGCCTTGCCACATTTTGTGATCTGGCTATAAAGGAGGGCAGTCAGTAGGCCTCACCCTTCAAGCCCACTCCAATTTGACAGAGAAAACACCAGGCCTCGGTGTGCCTTCCTGTGGCAAGGAAACTTTGCTTTCATTCCTTAGGTGGCACTTTGGCTCAGAACTGCCCTACCCCAAGGATTCAGGGATGTGCAGCCCGATTAGTTGAGATCAGCCCTTCCGGCTCTTTCATGGATGAAAACAGCTGGGCATAGGGCCGTTCTAAGCTTGGGACTATGGTGTCTTTCCCTAGTCTACACAGAAACAGCACTCTGAGGGAGACGAGCTGCTGGCGTTTGGTATCAAAATCTCCTATTCTGAAGAGAAAAATTTCGTTATACGCGGGTGGCATCAGCCTTGCCACATTTTCTCAAATGGCTCTAAAGGAGGGCAGTCAGTTGGCAGACTTACTTGCGGCCCTGCTTCCCAGTTTGGAAACTTTGCTTTCATTCCTTAGGTGGCCCATTGGCTCAGGACTGCCCTACCCCAAGAATTCAGGCTTGTGACGCCCGATTAGTTGAGATCAGCCCTTCTGGCTCTTTCATGGATGAAACCAACTGGGAAAAGAGCCGTTCTAAGCTGGGGACCATGGTGTCTTTCCCTAGTCTACACGGAAACAGCACTCTGAGGGAGACGAGCTGCTGGCGTTTGGTAGCAACATCTCCTAATCTGAAGAGAAACATTTCGTTGTAAGCGGGTTGCCTCAGCCTTGCCACATTTTCTGAACTGGCTATAAAGGAGGGCAGTCAGTAGGCCTCGCCCTTCAAGCCCACTCCAATTTCATAGAGAAAACACCAGGCCTCGGTGTGCCTTCCTGTGGCAAGGAAACTTTGCTTTCATTCTTTAGGTGGCACTTTGGCTCAGAACTGCCCTACCCCAAGGATTCAGGGATGTGCAGCCCGATTAGTTGGGATCAGTCCTTCTGGCTCTTTCATGGATGAAACCAACTGGGAAAAGAGCCGTTCTAAGCTGGGGACCATGGTGTCTTTCCCTAGTCTACACAGAAACAGCACTCTGAGGGAGACGAGCTGCTGGCGTTTGGTAGCAACATCTCCTAATCTGAAGAGAAACATTTCGTTGTAAGCGGGTTGCCTCAGCCTTGCCACATGTTCTCAACTGGTTATAAAGGAGGGCAGTCACTAGGCCTCACCTTTCAAGCACACTCCAATTTCATACAGAAAACACCAGGCCTCGGTGTGCCTTCCTGTGGCAAGGAAACTTTGCTTTCATTCCTTAGGTGGCACTTTGGCTCAGAACTGCCCTACCCCAAGGATTCAGGGATGTGCAGCCCGATTAGTTGAGATCAGCCCTTCTGGCTCTTTCATGGATGAAACCAACTGGGCAAAGAGCCGTTCTAAGCTGGGGACCATGCTGTCTTTTCCTGGTCTACACAGAAACAGCACTCTGAGGGAGACGAGCTGCTGGCGTTTGATAGCAACAACTCTTGTTCTGAAGAGAAACATTTCTTTGTAAGGGGGGTTGCCTCAGCCTTGCCACATTTTGTGATCTGGCTATAAAGGAGGGCAGTCAGTAGGCCTCACCCTTCAAGCCCACTCCAATTTGACAGAGAAAACACCAGGACTCGGTGTGCCTTCCTGTGGCAAGGAAACTTTGCTTTCATTCCTTAGGTGGCACTTTGGCTCAGAAGTGCCCTACCCCAAGGATTCAGGGATGTGCAGCCCGATTAGTTGAGATCAGCCCTTCTGGCTCTTTCATGGATGAAACCAACTGGGCAAAGAGCCGTTCTAAGCTGGGGACCATGCTGTCTTTCCCTGGTCTACACAGAAACAGCACTCTGAGTGAGACGAGCTGCTGGCGTTTGGTAGCAACAACTCTTGTTCTGAAGAGAAACATTTCTTTGTAAGGGGGGTTGCCTCAGCCTTGCCACATTTTGTGATCTGGCTATAAAGGAGGGCAGTCAGTAGGCCTCACCCTTCAAGCCCACTCCAATTTGACAGAGAAAACACCAGGCCTCGGTGTGCCTTCCTGTGGCAAGGAAACTTTGCTTTCATTCCTTAGGTGGCACTTTGGCTCAGAACTGCCCTACCCCAAGGATTCAGGGATGTGCAGCCCGATTAGTTGAGATCAGCCCTTCTGGCTCTTTCATGGATGAAAACAGCTGGGCATAGGGCCGTTCTAAGTTTGGGACTATGGTGTCTTTCCCTAGTCTACACAGAAACAGCACTCTGAGGGAGACGAGCTGCTGGCGTTTGGTAGCAAAATCTCCTATTCTGAAGAGAAAAATTTCGTTATAAGCGGGTGGCATCAGCCTTGCCACATTTTCTCAAATGGCTCTAAAGGAGGGCAGTCAGTTGGCAGACTTACTTGCGGCCCTGCTTCCCAGGTTGGAAACTTTGCTTTCATTCCTTAGGTGGCCCATTGGCTCAGGACTGCCCTACCCCAAGAATTCAGGCTTGTGACGCCCGATTAGTTGAGATCAGCCCTTCTGGCTCTTTCATGGATGAAACCAACTGGGAAAAGAGCCGTTCTAAGCTGGGGACCATGGTGTCTTTCCCTAGTCTACACGGAAACAGCACTCTGAGGGAGACGAGCTGCTGGTGTTTGGTAGCAACATCTCCTATTCTGAAGGGAAACATTTCTTTGTAAGCGGGTTGCATCAGCCTTGCCACATGTTCTCAACTGCTTATAATGGAGGCAAGTCAGTAGGCCTCACCCTTCAAGCCCACTCCAATTTCATAGAGAAAACATCAGGCCTCGGTGTGCCTTCCTGTGGCAAGGAAACTTTGCTTTCATTCTTAGGTGGCTCTTTGGCTCAGAACTGCCCTACCCCAATGATTCAAGGATGTGCAGCCCGATTAGTTGAGATCAGTCCTTCTGGCTCTTTCATGGATGAAACCAACTGGGAAAAGAGCTGTTCTAAGCTGGGGACCATGCTGTCTTTCCCTGGTCTACACAGAAACAGCACTCTGAGGGAGACGAGCTGCTGGCGTTTGGTAGCAACAACAGTTGTTCTGAAGAGAAACATTTCTTTGTAAGGAGGGTTGCCTCAGCCTTGCCACATTTTGTGATCTGGCTATAAAGGAGGGCAGTCAGTAGGCCTCACCCTTCAAGCCCACTCCAATTTCATAGAGAAAACACCAGGCCTCGGTGTGCCTTCCTGTGGCAAGGAAACTTTGCTTTCATTCCTTAGGTGGCACTTTGGCTCAGAACTGCCCTACCCCAAGGATTCAGGGATGTGCAGCCCGATTAGTTGAGATCAGCCCTTCCGGCTCTTTCATGGATGAAAACAGCTGGGCATAGGGCCGTTCTAAGCTTGGGACTATGGTGTCTTTCCCTAGTCTACACAGAAACAGCACTCTGAGGGAGACGAGCTGCTGGCGTTTGGTATCAAAATCTCCTATTCTGAAGAGAAAAATTTCGTTATACGCGGGTGGCATCAGCCTTGCCACATTTTCTCAAATGGCTCTAAAGGAGGGCAGTCAGTTGGCAGACTTACTTGCGGCCCTGCTTCCCAGTTTGGAAACTTTGCTTTCATTCCTTAGGTGGCCCATTGGCTCAGGACTGCCCTACCCCAAGAATTCAGGCTTGTGACGCCCGATTAGTTGAGATCAGCCCTTCTGGCTCTTTCATGGATGAAACCAACTGGGAAAAGAGCCGTTCTAAGCTGGGGACCATGGTGTCTTTCCCTAGTCTACACGGAAACAGCACTCTGAGGGAGACGAGCTGCTGGCGTTTGGTAGCAACATCTCCTAATCTGAAGAGAAACATTTCGTTGTAAGCGGGTTGCCTCAGCCTTGCCACATTTTCTGAACTGGCTATAAAGGAGGGCAGTCAGTAGGCCTCGCCCTTCAAGCCCACTCCAATTTCATAGAGAAAACACCAGGCCTCGGTGTGCCTTCCTGTGGCAAGGAAACTTTGCTTTCATTCTTTAGGTGGCACTTTGGCTCAGAACTGCCCTACCCCAAGGATTCAGGGATGTGCAGCCCGATTAGTTGGGATCAGTCCTTCTGGCTCTTTCATGGATGAAACCAACTGGGAAAAGAGCCGTTCTAAGCTGGGGACCATGGTGTCTTTCCCTAGTCTACACAGAAACAGCACTCTGAGGGAGACGAGCTGCTGGCGTTTGGTAGCAACATCTCCTAATCTGAAGAGAAACATTTCGTTGTAAGCGGGTTGCCTCAGCCTTGCCACATGTTCTCAACTGGTTATAAAGGAGGGCAGTCACTAGGCCTCACCTTTCAAGCACACTCCAATTTCATACAGAAAACACCAGGCCTCGGTGTGCCTTCCTGTGGCAAGGAAACTTTGCTTTCATTCCTTAGGTGGCACTTTGGCTCAGAACTGCCCTACCCCAAGGATTCAGGGATGTGCAGCCCGATTAGTTGAGATCAGCCCTTCTGGCTCTTTCATGGATGAAACCAACTGGGCAAAGAGCCGTTCTAAGCTGGGGACCATGCTGTCTTTTCCTGGTCTACACAGAAACAGCACTCTGAGGGAGACGAGCTGCTGGCGTTTGGTAGCAACAACTCTTGTTCTGAAGAGAAACATTTCTTTGTAAGGGGGGTTGCCTCAGCCTTGCCACATTTTGTGATCTGGCTATAAAGGAGGGCAGTCAGTAGGCCTCACCCTTCAAGCCCACTCCAATTTGACAGAGAAAACACCAGGACTCGGTGTGCCTTCCTGTGGCAAGGAAACTTTGCTTTCATTCCTTAGGTGGCACTTTGGCTCAGAACTGCCCTACCCCAAGGATTCAGGGATGTGCAGCCCGATTAGTTGAGATCAGCCCTTCTGGCTCTTTCATGGATGAAAACAGCTGGGCATAGGGCCGTTCTAAGTTTGGGACTATGGTGTCTTTCCCTAGTCTACACAGAAACAGCACTCTGAGGGAGACGAGCTGCTGGCGTTTGGTAGCAAAATCTCCTATTCTGAAGAGAAAAATTTCGTTATAAGCGGGTGGCATCAGCCTTGCCACATTTTCTCAAATGGCTCTAAAGGAGGGCAGTCAGTTGGCAGACTTACTTGCGGCCCTGCTTCCCAGGTTGGAAACTTTGCTTTCATTCCTTAGGTGGCCCATTGGCTCAGGACTGCCCTACCCCAAGAATTCAGGCTTGTGACGCCCGATTAGTTGAGATCAGCCCTTCTGGCTCTTTCATGGATGAAACCAACTGGGAAAAGAGCCGTTCTAAGCTGGGGACCATGGTGTCTTTCCCTAGTCTACACGGAAACAGCACTCTGAGGGAGACGAGCTGCTGGTGTTTGGTAGCAACATCTCCTATTCTGAAGGGAAACATTTCTTTGTAAGCGGGTTGCATCAGCCTTGCCACATGTTCTCAACTGCTTATAATGGAGGCAAGTCAGTAGGCCTCACCCTTCAAGCCCACTCCAATTTCATAGAGAAAACATCAGGCCTCGGTGTGCCTTCCTGTGGCAAGGAAACTTTGCTTTCATTCTTAGGTGGCTCTTTGGCTCAGAACTGCCCTACCCCAATGATTCAAGGATGTGCAGCCCGATTAGTTGAGATCAGTCCTTCTGGCTCTTTCATGGATGAAACCAACTGGGAAAAGAGCTGTTCTAAGCTGGGGACCATGCTGTCTTTCCCTGGTCTACACAGAAACAGCACTCTGAGGGAGACGAGCTGCTGGCGTTTGGTAGCAACAACAGTTGTTCTGAAGAGAAACATTTCTTTGTAAGGAGGGTTGCCTCAGCCTTGCCACATTTTGTGATCTGGCTATAAAGGAGGGCAGTCAGTAGGCCTCACCCTTCAAGCCCACTCCAATTTCATAGAGAAAACACCAGGCCTCGGTGTGCCTTCCTGTGGCAAGGAAACTTTGCTTTCATTCCTTAGGTGGCACTTTGGCTCAGAACTGCCCTACCCCAAGGATTCAGGGATGTGCAGCCCGATTAGTTGAGATCAGCCCTTCCGGCTCTTTCATGGATGAAAACAGCTGGGCATAGGGCCGTTCTAAGCTTGGGACTATGGTGTCTTTCCCTAGTCTACACAGAAACAGCACTCTGAGGGAGACGAGCTGCTGGCGTTTGGTATCAAAATCTCCTATTCTGAAGAGAAAAATTTCGTTATACGCGGGTGGCATCAGCCTTGCCACATTTTCTCAAATGGCTCTAAAGGAGGGCAGTCAGTTGGCAGACTTACTTGCGGCCCTGCTTCCCAGTTTGGAAACTTTGCTTTCATTCCTTAGGTGGCCCATTGGCTCAGGACTGCCCTACCCCAAGAATTCAGGCTTGTGACGCCCGATTAGTTGAGATCAGCCCTTCTGGCTCTTTCATGGATGAAACCAACTGGGAAAAGAGCCGTTCTAAGCTGGGGACCATGGTGTCTTTCCCTAGTCTACACGGAAACAGCACTCTGAGGGAGACGAGCTGCTGGCGTTTGGTAGCAACATCTCCTAATCTGAAGAGAAACATTTCGTTGTAAGCGGGTTGCCTCAGCCTTGCCACATTTTCTGAACTGGCTATAAAGGAGGGCAGTCAGTAGGCCTCGCCCTTCAAGCCCACTCCAATTTCATAGAGAAAACACCAGGCCTCGGTGTGCCTTCCTGTGGCAAGGAAACTTTGCTTTCATTCTTTAGGTGGCACTTTGGCTCAGAACTGCCCTACCCCAAGGATTCAGGGATGTGCAGCCCGATTAGTTGGGATCAGTCCTTCTGGCTCTTTCATGGATGAAACCAACTGGGAAAAGAGCCGTTCTAAGCTGGGGACCATGGTGTCTTTCCCTAGTCTACACAGAAACAGCACTCTGAGGGAGACGAGCTGCTGGCGTTTGGTAGCAACATCTCCTAATCTGAAGAGAAACATTTCGTTGTAAGCGGGTTGCCTCAGCCTTGCCACATGTTCTCAACTGGTTATAAAGGAGGGCAGTCACTAGGCCTCACCTTTCAAGCACACTCCAATTTCATACAGAAAACACCAGGCCTCGGTGTGCCTTCCTGTGGCAAGGAAACTTTGCTTTCATTCCTTAGGTGGCACTTTGGCTCAGAACTGCCCTACCCCAAGGATTCAGGGATGTGCAGCCCGATTAGTTGAGATCAGCCCTTCTGGCTCTTTCATGGATGAAACCAACTGGGCAAAGAGCCGTTCTAAGCTGGGGACCATGCTGTCTTTTCCTGGTCTACACAGAAACAGCACTCTGAGGGAGACGAGCTGCTGGCGTTTGGTAGCAACAACTCTTGTTCTGAAGAGAAACATTTCTTTGTAAGGGGGGTTGCCTCAGCCTTGCCACATTTTGTGATCTGGCTATAAAGGAGGGCAGTCAGTAGGCCTCACCCTTCAAGCCCACTCCAATTTGACAGAGAAAACACCAGGACTCGGTGTGCCTTCCTGTGGCAAGGAAACTTTGCTTTCATTCCTTAGGTGGCACTTTGGCTCAGAAGTGCCCTACCCCAAGGATTCAGGGATGTGCAGCCCGATTAGTTGAGATCAGCCCTTCTGGCTCTTTCATGGATGAAACCAACTGGGCAAAGAGCCTTTCTAAGCTGGGGACCATGCTGTCTTTCCCTGGTCTACACAGAAACAGCACTCTGAGTGAGACGAGCTGCTGGCGTTTGGTAGCAACAACTCTTGTTCTGAAGAGAAACATTTCTTTGTAAGGGGGGTTGCCTCAGCCTTGCCACATTTTGTGATCTGGCTATAAAGGAGGGCAGTCAGTAGGCCTCACCCTTCAAGCCCACTCCAATTTGACAGAGAAAACACCAGGCCTCGGTGTGCCTTCCTGTGGCAAGGAAACTTTGCTTTCATTCCTTAGGTGGCACTTTGGCTCAGAACTGCCCTACCCCAAGGATTCAGGGATGTGCAGCCCGATTAGTTGAGATCAGCCCTTCTGGCTCTTTCATGGATGAAAACAGCTGGGCATAGGGCCGTTCTAAGTTTGGGACTATGGTGTCTTTCCCTAGTCTACACAGAAACAGCACTCTGTGGGAGACGAGCTGCTGGCGTTTGGTAGCAAAATCTCCTATTCTGAAGAGAAAAATTTCGTTATAAGCGGGTGGCATCAGCCTTGCCACATTTTCTCAAATGGCTCTAAAGGAGGGCAGTCAGTTGGCAGACTTACTTGCGGCCCTGCTTCCCAGGTTGGAAACTTTGCTTTCATTCCTTAGGTGGCCCATTGGCTCAGGACTGCCCTACCCCAAGAATTCAGGCTTGTGACGCCCGATTAGTTGAGATCAGCCCTTCTGGCTCTTTCATGGATGAAACCAACTGGGAAAAGAGCCGTTCTAAACTGGGGACCATGGTGTCTTTCCCTAGTCTACACGGAAACAGCACTCTGAGGGAGACGAGCTGCTGGTGTTTGGTAGCAACATCTCCTATTCTGAAGGGAAACATTTCTTTGTAAGCGGGTTGCATCAGCCTTGCCACATGTTCTCAACTGCTTATAATGGAGGCAAGTCAGTAGGCCTCACCCTTCAAGCCCACTCCAATTTCATAGAGAAAACATCAGGCCTCGGTGTGCCTTCCTGTGGCAAGGAAACTTTGCTTTCATTCTTAGGTGGCTCTTTGGCTCAGAACTGCCCTACCCCAAGGATTCAGGGATGTGCAGCCCGATTAGTTGAGATCAGTCCTTCTGGCTCTTTCATGGATGAAACCAACTGGGAAAAGAGCTGTTCTAAGCTGGGGACCATGCTGTCTTTCCCTGGTCTACACAGAAACAGCACTCTGAGGGAGACGAGCTGCTGGCGTTTGGTAGCAACAACAGTTGTTCTGAAGAGAAACATTTCTTTGTAAGGAGGGTTGCCTCAGCCTTGCCACATTTTGTGATCTGGCTATAAAGGAGGGCAGTCAGTAGGCCTCACCCTTCAAGCCCACTCCAATTTCATAGAGAAAACACCAGGCCTCGGTGTGCCTTCCTGTGGCAAGGAAACTTTGCTTTCATTCTTAGGTGGCTCTTTGGCTCAGAACTGCCCTACCCCAAGGATTCAGGGATGTGCAGCCCGATTAGTTGAGATCAGTCCTTCTGGCTCTTTCATGGATGAAACCAACTGGGAAAAGAGCCGTTCTAAGCTGGGGACCATGGTGTCTTTCCCTAGTCTACACAGAAACAGCACTCTGAGGGAGAAGAGCTGCTGGCGTTTGGTAGCAACATCTCCTAATCTGAAGAGAAACATTTCGTTGTAAGCGGGTTGCCTCAGCCTTGCCACATTTTCTGAACTGGCTATAAAGTAGGGCAGTCAGTAGGCCTCACCCTTCAAGCCCACTCCAATTTCATAGAGAAAACACCAGGCCTCGGTGTGCCTTCCTGTGGCAAGGAAACTTTGCTTTCATTCTTTAGGTGGCACTTTGGCTCAGAACTGCCCTACCCCAAGGATTCAGGGATGTGCAGCCCGATTAGTTGAGATCAGCCATTCTGGCTCTTTCATGGATGAAACCAACTGGGAAAAGAGCCGTTCTAAGCTGGGGACCATGGTGTCTTTCCCTAGTCTACACAGAAACAGCACTCTGAGGGAGACGAGCTGCTGGCGTTTGGTAGCAACATCTCCTAATCTGAAGAGAAACATTTCGTTGTAAGCGGGTTGCCTCAGCCTTGCCACATGTTCTCAACTGGTTATAAAGGAGGGCAGTCACTAGGCCTCACCTTTCAAGCACACTCCAATTTCATACAGAAAACACCAGGCCTCGGTGTGCCTTCCTGTGGCAAGGAAACTTTGCTTTCATTCCTTAGGTGGCACTTTGGCTCAGAAGTGCCCTACCCCAAGGATTCAGGGATGTGCAGCCCGATTAGTTGAGATCAGCCCTTCTGGCTCTTTCATGGATGAAACCAACTGGGCAAAGAGCCGTTCTAAGCTGGGGACCATGCTGTCTTTCCCTGGTCTACACAGAAACAGCACTCTGAGGGAGACGAGCTGCTGGTGTTTGGTAGCAACAACTCTTGTTCTGAAGAGAAACATTTCTTTGTAAGGGGGGTTGCCTCAGCCTTGCCACATTTTGTGATCTGGCTATAAAGGAGGGCAGTCAGTAGGCCTCACCCTTCAAGCCCACTCCAATTTGACAGAGAAAACACCAGGCCTCGGTGTGCCTTCCTGTGGCAAGGAAACTTTGCTTTCATTCCTTAGGTGGCACTTTGGCTCAGAACTGCCCTACCCCAAGGATTCAGGGATGTGCAGCCCGATTAGTTGAGATCAGCCCTTCTGGCTCTTTCATGGATGAAAACAGCTGGGCATAGGGCCGTTCTAAGCTTGGGACTATGGTGTCTTTCCCTAGTCTACACAGAAACAGCACTCTGAGGGAGACGAGCTGCTGGCGTTTGGTAGCAAAATCTCCTATTCTGAAGAGAAAAATTTCGTTATAAGCGGGTGGCATCAGCCTTGCCACATTTTCTCAAATGGCTCTCAAGGAGGGCAGTCAGTTGGCAGACTTACTTGCGGCCCTGCTTCCCAGGTTGGAAACTTTGCTTTCATTCCTTAGGTGGCCCATTGGCTCAGGACTGCCCTACCCCAAGAATTCAGGCTTGTGACGCCCGATTAGTTGAGATCAGCCCTTCTGGCTCTTTCATGGATGAAACCAACTGGGAAAAGAGCCGTTCTAAGCTGGGGACCATGGTGTCTTTCCCTAGTCTACACGGAAACAGCACTCTGAGGGAGACGAGCTGCTGGTGTTTGGTAGCAACATCTCCTATTCTGAAGGGAAACATTTCTTTGTAAGCGGGTTGCATCAGCCTTGCCACATGTTCTCAACTGCTTATAATGGAGGCAAGTCAGTAGGCCTCACCCTTCAAGCCCACTCCAATTTCATAGAGAAAACATCAGGCCTCGGTGTGCCTTCCTGTGGCAAGGAAACTTTGCTTTCATTCTTAGGTGGCTCTTTGGCTCAGAACTGCCCTACCCCAATGATTCAAGGATGTGCAGCCCGATTAGTTGAGATCAGTCCTTCTGGCTCTTTCATGGATGAAACCAACTGGGAAAAGAGCCGTTCTAAGCTGGGGACCATGCTGTCTTTCCCTGGTCTACACAGAAACAGCACTCTGAGGGAGACGAGCTGCTGGTGTTTGGTAGCAACATCTCCTATTCTGAAGGGAAACATTTCTTTGTAAGCGGGTTGCCTCAGCCTTGCCACATTTTCTGAACTGGCTATAAAGGAGGGCAGTCAGTAGGCCCCACCCTTCAAGCCCACTCCAATTTGACAGAGAAAACACCAGGACTCGGTGTGCCTTCCTGTGGCAAGGAAACTTTGCTTTCATTCCTTAGGTGGCACTTTGGCTCAGAACTGCCCTACCCCAAGGATTCAGGGATGTGCAGCCCGATTAGTTGAGATCAGCCCTTCTGGCTCTTTCATGGATGAAAACAGCTGGGCATAGGGCCGTTCTAAGCTTGGGACTATGGTGTCTTTCCCTAGTCTACACAGAAACAGCACTCTGAGGGAGACAAGCTGCTGGCGTTTCGTAGCAAAATCTCCTATTCTGAAGAGAAAAATTTCGTTATAAGCGGGTGGCATCAGCCTTGCCACATTTTCTCAAATGGCTCTAAAGGAGGGCAGTCAGTTGGCAGACTTACTTGTGGCCCTGCTTCCCAGGTTGGAAACTTTGCTTTCATTCCTTAGGTGGCCCATTGGCTCAAGATTGCCCTACCCCAAGAATTCAGGCTTGTGACGCCCGATTAGTTGAGATCAGCCCTTCTGGCTCTTTCATGGATGAAACCAACTGGGAAAAGAGCCGTTCTAAACTGGGGACCATGGTGTCTTTCCCTAGTCTACACGGAAACAGCACTCTGAGGGAGACGAGCTGCTGGTGTTTGGTAGCAACATCTCCTATTCTGAAGCGAAACATTTCTTTGTAAGCGGGTTGCATCAGCCTTGCCACATGTTCTCAACTGCTTATAATGGAGGCAAGTCAGTAGGCCTCACCCTTCAAGCCCACTCCAATTTCATAGAGAAAACATCAGGCCTCGGTGTGCCTTTCTGTGGCAATGAAACTTTGCTTTCATTCCTTAGGTGGCACTTCGGCTCAGAACTGCCCGACCTCAAGGATTCAGGGATGTGCAGCCTGATTAGTTGAGATCACCCCTTCTAGGTCTTTCATGGATGAAACCAACTGGGAAAAGAGCCGTTCTAAGCTGGGGACCATGGTGTCTTTCCCTAGTCTACACAGAAACAGCACTCTGAGGGAGACGAGCTGCTGGCGTTTGGTAGCAACGTCTACTATCCTGAAGAGCAACATTTCGTTGTAAGCGGGTTGCCTCAGCATTGCCACATTTTCTGTACTGGCTATAAAGTAGGGCAGTCAGTAGGCCTCACCCTTCAAGCCCACTCCAATTTCATAGAGAAAACATCAGGCCTCGGTGTGCCTTCCTGTGGCAATGAAACTTTGCTTTCATTCCTTAGGTGGCACTTGGGCTCAGAAATGCCCTACCTCAAGGATTCAGGGATGTGCAGCCTGATTAGTTGAGATCACCCCTTCTAGGTCGTTCATGGACTCAACCAACTGGGAAAAGAGCCGTTCTAAGCTGGGGACCACGGTGTCCTTCCCTAGTCTACACAGAAACAGCACTCTGAGGGAGACGAGCTTCTGGCGTTTGGTAGCAACAACTCTTATTCTGAAGAGAAACATTTCGTTGTAAGCGGGTTGCCTCAGCCTTGCCACATTTACTGAACTGGCTATAAAGGAGGGCAGTCAGTAGGCCTCACCCTTCAAGCCCACTCCAATTTCATAGAGAAAACACCAGGCCTCGGTGTGCCTTCCTGTGGCAAGGAAACTTTGCTTTCATTCCTTAGGTGGCACTTTGGCTCAGAACTGCCCTACCCCAAGGATTCAGGGATGTGCAGCCCGATTAGTTGAGATCAGCCCTTCTGGCTCTTTCATGGATGAAAACAGCTGGGCATAGGGCCGTTCTAAGCTTGGGACTATGGTGTCTTTCCCTAGTCTACACAGAAACAGCACTCTGAGGGAGACGAGCTGCTGGCGTTTGGTAGCAAAATCTCCTATTCTGAAGAGAAAAATTTCGTTATAAGCGGGTGGCATCAGCCTTGCCACATTTTCTCAAATGGCTCTCAAGGAGGGCAGTCAGTTGGCAGACTTACTTGCGGCCCTGCTTTCCAGGTTGGAAACTTTGCTTTCATTCCTTAGGTGGCCCATTGGCTCAGGACTGCCCTACCCCAAGAATTCAGGCTTGTGACGCCCGATTAGTTGAGATCAGCCCTTCTGGCTCTTTCATGGATGAAACCAACTGGGAAAAGAGCCGTTCTAAGCTGGGGACCATGGTGTCTTTCCCTAGTCTACACGGAAACAGCACTCTGAGGGAGACGAGCTGCTGGTGTTTGGTAGCAACATCTCCTATTCTGAAGGGAAACATTTCTTTGTAAGCGGGTTGCATCAGCCTTGCCACATGTTCTCAACTGCTTATAATGGAGGCAAGTCAGTAGGCCTCACACTTCAAGCCCACTCCAATTTCATAGAGAAAACATCAGGCCTCGGTGTGCCTTCCTGTCGCAAGGAAACTTTGCTTTCATTCTTAGGTGGCTCTTTGGCTCAGAACTGCCCTACCCCAATGATTCAAGGATGTGCAGCCCGATTAGTTGAGATCAGTCCTTCTGGCTCTTTCATGGATGAAACCAACTGGGAAAAGAGCCGTTCTAAGCTGGGGACCATGCTGTCTTTCCCTGGTCTACACAGAAACAGCACTCTGAGGGAGACGAGCTGCTGGCGTTTGGTAGCAACAACACTTGTTCTGAAGAGAAACATTTCTTTGTAAGGGGGGTTGCCTCAGCCTTGCCACATTTTGTGATTTGGCTATAAAGGAGGGCAGTCAGTAGGCCTCACCCTTCAAGCCCACTCCAATTTCATAGAGAAAACACCAGGCCTCGGTGTGCCTTCCTGTGGCAAGGAAACTTTGCTTTCATTCTTAGGTGGCTCTTTGGCTCAGAACTGCCCTACCCCAAGGATTCAGGGATGTGCAGCCCGATTAGTTGAGATCAGTCCTTCTGGCTCTTTCATGGATGAAACCAACTGGGAAAAGAGCCGTTCTAAGCTGGGGACAATGGTGTCTTTCCCTAGTCTACACAGAAACAGCACTCTGAGGGAGACGAGCTGCTGGCGTTTGGTAGCAACATCTCCTAATCTGAAGAGAAACATTTCGTTGTAAGCGGGTTGCCTCAGCCTTGCCACATTTTCTGAACTGGCTATAAAGGAGGGCAGTCAGTAGGCCTCACCCTTCAAGCCCACTCCAATTTCATAGAGAAAACACCAGGCCTCGGTGTGCCTTCCTGTGACAAGGAAACTTTGCTCTCATTCTTTAGGTGGCACTTTGGCTCAGAACTGCCCTACCCCAAGGATTCAGGGATGTGCAGCCCGATTAGTTGAGATCAGTCCTTCTGGCTCTTTCATGGATGAAACCAACTGGGAAAAGAGCCGTTCTAAGCTGGGGACCATGGTGTCTTACCCTAGTCTACACAGAAACAGCACTCTGAGGGAGACGAGCTGCTGGCGTTTGGTAGCAACATCTCCTAATCTGAAGAGAAACATTTCGTTGTAAGCGGGTTGCCTCAGCCTTGCCACATGTTCTCAACTGGTTATAAAGGAGGGCAGTCACTAGGCCTCACCTTTCAAGCACACTCCAATTTCATACAGAAAACACCAGGCCTCGGTGTGCCTTCCTGTGGCAAGGAAACATTGCTTTCATTCTTAGGTGGCACTTTGGCTCAGAAGTGCCCTACCCCAAGGATTCAGGGATGTGCAGCCCGATTAGTTGAGATCAGCCCTTCTGGCTCTTTCATGGATGAAACCAACTGGGCAAAGAGCCGTTCTAAGCTGGGGACCATGCTGTCTTTCCCTGGTCTACACAGAAACAGCACTCTGAGGGAGACGAGCTGCTGGTGTTTGGTAGCAACAACTCTTGTTCTGAAGAGAAACATTTCTTTGTAAGGGGGGTTGCCTCAGCCTTGCCACATTTTGTGATCTGGCTATAAAGGAGGGCAGTCAGTAGGCCTCACCCTTCAAGCCCACTCCAATTTGACAGAGAAAACACCAGGCCTCGGTGTGCCTTCCTGTGGCAAGGAAACTTTGCTTTCATTCCTTAGGTGGCACTTTGGCTCAGAACTGCCCTACCCCAAGGATTCAGGGATGTGCAGCCCGATTAGTTGAGATCAGCCCTTCTGGCTCTTTCATGGATGAAACCAACTGGGAAAAGAGCCGTTCTAAGCTGGGGACAATGGTGTCTTTCCCTAGTC
This sequence comes from Eschrichtius robustus, assembly GCF_028021215.1. Classification (NCBI taxonomy): domain Eukaryota; kingdom Metazoa; phylum Chordata; class Mammalia; order Artiodactyla; family Eschrichtiidae; genus Eschrichtius; species Eschrichtius robustus. The sequence continues at coordinate 46,672,812 of NC_090842.1, forward strand.
TACACACAAACAGCACTCTGAGGGAGACGAGCTGCTGGCGTTTGGTAGCAACATCTCCTAATCTGAAGAGAAACATTTCGTTGTAAGCGGGTTGCCTCAGCCTTGCCACATTTTCTGAACTGGCTATAAAGGAGGGCAGTCAGTAGGCCTCACCCTTCAAGCCCACTCCAATTTCATAGAGAAAACACCAGGCCTCGGTGTGCCTTCCTGTGGCAAGGAAACTTTGCTTTCATTCTTAGGTGGCTCTTTGGCTCAGAAATGCCCTACCCCAAGGATTCAGGGATGTGCAGCCCGATTAGTTGAGATCAGCCCTTCTGGCTCTTTCAAGGATGAAACCAACTGGGCAAAGAGCCGTTCTAAGCTGGGGACCATGCTGTCTTTCCCTGGTCTACACAGAAACAGCACTCTGAGGGAGACGAGCTGCTGGTGTTTGGTAGCAACATCTCCTATTCTGAAGGGAAACATTTCTTTGTAAGCGGGTTGCATCAGCCTTGCCACATGTTCTCAACTGATTATAATGGAGGCAAGTCAGTAGGCCTCACCCTTCAAGCCCACTCCAATTTCATAGAGAAAACATCAGGCCTCGGTGTGCCTTCCTGTAGCAATGAAACTTTGCTTTCATTCCTTAGGTGGCACTTGGGCTCAGAACTGCCCTACCTCAAGGATTCAGGGATGTGCAGCCTGATTAGTTGAGATCACCCCTTCTAGGTCGTTCATGGACTCAACCAACTGGGAAAAGAGCCGTTCTAAGCTGGGGACCACGGTGTCCTTCCCTAGGCTAAACAGAAACAGCACTCTGAGGGAGACGAGCTTCTGGCGTTTGGTAGCAACAACTCTTATTCTGAAGAGAAACATTTCGTTGTAAGCGGGTTGCCTCAGCCTTGCCACATTTACTGAACTGGCTATAAAGGAGGGCAGTCAGTAGGCCTCACCCTTCAAGCCCACTCCAATTTCATAGAGAAAACACCAGGCCTCGGTGTGCCTTCCTGTGGCAAGGAAACTTTGCTTTCATTCTTAGGTGGCTCTTTGGCTCAGAACTGCCCTACCCCAAGGATTCAGGGATGTGCAGCCCGATTAGTTGAGATCAGTCCTTCTGGCTCTTTCATGGATGAAACCAACTGGGAAAAGAGCCGTTCTAAGCTGGGGACCATGGTGTCTTTCCCTAGTCTACACAGAAACAGCACTCTGAGGGAGACGAGCTGCTGGCGTTTGGTAGCAACATCTCCTAATCTGAAGAGAAACATTTCGTTGTAAGCGGGTTGCCTCAGCCTTGCCACATGTTCTCAACTGGTTATAAAGGAGGGCAGTCACTAGGCCTCACCTTTCAAGCACACTCCAATTTCATACAGAAAACACCAGGCCTCGGTGTGCCTTCCTGTGGCAAGTAAACTTTGCTTTCATTCCTTAGGTGGCACTTTGGCTCAGAAGTGCCCTACACCAAGGATTCAGGGATGTGCAGCCCGATTAGTTGAGATCAGCCCTTCTGGCTCTTTCATGGATGAAACCAACTGGGCAAAAAGCCGTTCTAAGCTGGGGACCATGCTGTCTTTCCCTGGTCTACACAGAAACAGCACTCTGAGGGAGACGAGCTGCTGGCGTTTGGTAGCAACAACTCTTGTTCTGAAGAGAAACATTTCTTTGTAAGGGGGGTTGCCTCAGCCTTGCCACATTTTGTGATCTGGCTATAAAGGAGGGCAGTCAGTAGGCCTCACCCTTCAAGCCCACTCCAATTTGACAGAGAAAACACCAGGCCTCGGTGTGCCTTCCTGTGGCAAGGAAACTTTGCTTTCATTCCTTAGGTGGCACTTTGGCTCAGAACTGCCCTACCCCAAGGATTCAGGGATGTGCAGCCCGATTAGTTGAGATCAGCCCTTCCGGCTCTTTCATGGATGAAAACAGCTGGGCATAGGGCCGTTCTAAGCTTGGGACTATGGTGTCTTTCCCTAGTCTACACAGAAACAGCACTCTGAGGGAGACGAGCTGCTGGCGTTTGGTATCAAAATCTCCTATTCTGAAGAGAAAAATTTCGTTATACGCGGGTGGCATCAGCCTTGCCACATTTTCTCAAATGGCTCTAAAGGAGGGCAGTCAGTTGGCAGACTTACTTGCGGCCCTGCTTCCCAGTTTGGAAACTTTGCTTTCATTCCTTAGGTGGCCCATTGGCTCAGGACTGCCCTACCCCAAGAATTCAGGCTTGTGACGCCCGATTAGTTGAGATCAGCCCTTCTGGCTCTTTCATGGATGAAACCAACTGGGAAAAGAGCCGTTCTAAGCTGGGGACCATGGTGTCTTTCCCTAGTCTACACGGAAACAGCACTCTGAGGGAGACGAGCTGCTGGCGTTTGGTAGCAACATCTCCTAATCTGAAGAGAAACATTTCGTTGTAAGCGGGTTGCCTCAGCCTTGCCACATTTTCTGAACTGGCTATAAAGGAGGGCAGTCAGTAGGCCTCGCCCTTCAAGCCCACTGCAATTTCATAGAGAAAACACCAGGCCTCGGTGTGCCTTCCTGTGGCAAGGAAACTTTGCTTTCATTCTTTAGGTGGCACTTTGGCTCAGAACTGCCCTACCCCAAGGATTCAGGGATGTGCAGCCCGATTAGTTGGGATCAGTCCTTCTGGCTCTTTCATGGATGAAACCAACTGGGAAAAGAGCCGTTCTAAGCTGGGGACCATGGTGTCTTTCCCTAGTCTACACAGAAACAGCACTCTGAGGGAGACGAGCTGCTGGCGTTTGGTAGCAACATCTCCTAATCTGAAGAGAAACATTTCGTTGTAAGCGGGTTGCCTCAGCCTTGCCACATGTTCTCAACTGGTTATAAAGGAGGGCAGTCACTAGGCCTCACCTTTCAAGCACACTCCAATTTCATACAGAAAACACCAGGCCTCGGTGTGCCTTCCTGTGGCAAGGAAACTTTGCTTTCATTCCTTAGGTGGCACTTTGGCTCAGAACTGCCCTACCCCAAGGATTCAGGGATGTGCAGCCCGATTAGTTGAGATCAGCCCTTCTGGCTCTTTCATGGATGAAACCAACTGGGAAAAGAGCCGTTCTAAGCTGGGGACAATGGTGTCTTTCCCTAGTCTACACAGAAACAGCACTCTGAGGGAGACGAGCTGCTGGCGTTTGGTAGCAACATCTCCTAATCTGAAGAGAAACATTTCGTTGTAAGCGGGTTGCCTCAGCCTTGCCACATTTTCTGAACTGGCTATAAAGGAGGGCAGTCAGTAGGCCTCACCCTTCAAGCCCACTCAAATTTGACAGAGAAAACACCAGGACTCGGTGTGCCTTCCTGTGGCAAGGAAACTTTGCTTTCATTCCTTAGGTGGCACTTTGGCTCAGAACTGCCCTACCCCAAGGATTCAGGGATGTGCAGCCCGATTAGTTGAGATCAGCCCTTCTGGCTCTTTCATGGATGAAAACAGCTGGGCATAGGGCCGTTCTAAGCTTGGGACTATGGTGTCTTTCCCTAGTCTACACAGAAACAGCACTCTGAGGGAGACAAGCTGCTGGCGTTTCGTAGCAAAATCTCCTATTCTGAAGAGAAAAATTTCGTTATAAGCGGGTGGCATCAGCCTTGCCACATTTTCTCAAATGGCTCTAAAGGAGGGCAGTCAGTTGGCAGACTTACTTGTGGCCCTGCTTCCCAGGTTGGAAACTTTGCTTTCATTCCTTAGGTGGCCCATTGGCTCAAGATTGCCCTACCCCAAGAATTCAGGCTTGTGACGCCCGATTAGTTGAGATCAGCCCTTCTGGCTCTTTCATGGATGAAACCAACTGGGAAAAGAGCCGTTCTAAACTGGGGACCATGGTGTCTTTCCCTAGTCTACACGGAAACAGCACTCTGAGGGAGACGAGCTGCTGGTGTTTGGTAGCAACATCTCCTATTCTGAAGCGAAACATTTCTTTGTAAGCGGGTTGCATCAGCCTTGCCACATGTTCTCAACTGCTTATAATGGAGGCAAGTCAGTAGGCCTCACCCTTCAAGCCCACTCCAATTTCATAGAGAAAACATCAGGCCTCGGTGTGCCTTTCTGTGGCAATGAAACTTTGCTTTCATTCCTTAGGTGGCACTTCGGCTCAGAACTGCCCGACCTCAAGGATTCAGGGATGTGCAGCCTGATTAGTTGAGATCACCCCTTCTAGGTCTTTCATGGATGAAACCAACTGGGAAAAGAGCCGTTCTAAGCTGGGGACCATGGTGTCTTTCCCTAGTCTACACAGAAACAGCACTCTGAGGGAGACGAGCTGCTGGCGTTTGGTAGCAACGTCTACTATCCTGAAGAGCAACATTTCGTTGTAAGCGGGTTGCCTCAGCATTGCCACATTTTCTGTACTGGCTATAAAGTAGGGCAGTCAGTAGGCCTCACCCTTCAAGCCCACTCCAATTTCATAGAGAAAACATCAGGCCTCGGTGTGCCTTCCTGTGGCAATGAAACTTTGCTTTCATTCCTTAGGTGGCACTTGGGCTCAGAAATGCCCTACCTCAAGGATTCAGGGATGTGCAGCCTGATTAGTTGAGATCACCCCTTCTAGGTCGTTCATGGACTCAACCAACTGGGAAAAGAGCCGTTCTAAGCTGGGGACCACGGTGTCCTTCCCTAGTCTACACAGAAACAGCACTCTGAGGGAGACGAGCTTCTGGCGTTTGGTAGCAACAACTCTTATTCTGAAGAGAAACATTTCGTTGTAAGCGGGTTGCCTCAGCCTTGCCACATTTACTGAACTGGCTATAAAGGAGGGCAGTCAGTAGGCCTCACCCTTCAAGCCCACTCCAATTTCATAGAGAAAACACCAGGCCTCGGTGTGCCTTCCTGTGGCAAGGAAACTTTGCTTTCATTCCTTAGGTGGCACTTTGGCTCAGAACTGCCCTACCCCAAGGATTCAGGGATGTGCAGCCCGATTAGTTGAGATCAGCCCTTCTGGCTCTTTCATGGATGAAAACAGCTGGGCATAGGGCCGTTCTAAGCTTGGGACTATGGTGTCTTTCCCTAGTCTACACAGAAACAGCACTCTGAGGGAGACGAGCTGCTGGCGTTTGGTAGCAAAATCTCCTATTCTGAAGAGAAAAATTTCGTTATAAGCGGGTGGCATCAGCCTTGCCACATTTTCTCAAATGGCTCTCAAGGAGGGCAGTCAGTTGGCAGACTTACTTGCGGCCCTGCTTTCCAGGTTGGAAACTTTGCTTTCATTCCTTAGGTGGCCCATTGGCTCAGGACTGCCCTACCCCAAGAATTCAGGCTTGTGACGCCCGATTAGTTGAGATCAGCCCTTCTGGCTCTTTCATGGATGAAACCAACTGGGAAAAGAGCCGTTCTAAGCTGGGGACCATGGTGTCTTTCCCTAGTCTACACGGAAACAGCACTCTGAGGGAGACGAGCTGCTGGTGTTTGGTAGCAACATCTCCTATTCTGAAGGGAAACATTTCTTTGTAAGCGGGTTGCATCAGCCTTGCCACATGTTCTCAACTGCTTATAATGGAGGCAAGTCAGTAGGCCTCACACTTCAAGCCCACTCCAATTTCATAGAGAAAACATCAGGCCTCGGTGTGCCTTCCTGTCGCAAGGAAACTTTGCTTTCATTCTTAGGTGGCTCTTTGGCTCAGAACTGCCCTACCCCAATGATTCAAGGATGTGCAGCCCGATTAGTTGAGATCAGTCCTTCTGGCTCTTTCATGGATGAAACCAACTGGGAAAAGAGCCGTTCTAAGCTGGGGACCATGCTGTCTTTCCCTGGTCTACACAGAAACAGCACTCTGAGGGAGACGAGCTGCTGGCGTTTGGTAGCAACAACACTTGTTCTGAAGAGAAACATTTCTTTGTAAGGGGGGTTGCCTCAGCCTTGCCACATTTTGTGATTTGGCTATAAAGGAGGGCAGTCAGTAGGCCTCACCCTTCAAGCCCACTCCAATTTCATAGAGAAAACACCAGGCCTCGGTGTGCCTTCCTGTGGCAAGGAAACTTTGCTTTCATTCTTAGGTGGCTCTTTGGCTCAGAACTGCCCTACCCCAAGGATTCAGGGATGTGCAGCCCGATTAGTTGAGATCAGTCCTTCTGGCTCTTTCATGGATGAAACCAACTGGGAAAAGAGCCGTTCTAAGCTGGGGACAATGGTGTCTTTCCCTAGTCTACACAGAAACAGCACTCTGAGGGAGACGAGCTGCTGGCGTTTGGTAGCAACATCTCCTAATCTGAAGAGAAACATTTCGTTGTAAGCGGGTTGCCTCAGCCTTGCCACATTTTCTGAACTGGCTATAAAGGAGGGCAGTCAGTAGGCCTCACCCTTCAAGCCCACTCCAATTTCATAGAGAAAACACCAGGCCTCGGTGTGCCTTCCTGTGACAAGGAAACTTTGCTCTCATTCTTTAGGTGGCACTTTGGCTCAGAACTGCCCTACCCCAAGGATTCAGGGATGTGCAGCCCGATTAGTTGAGATCAGTCCTTCTGGCTCTTTCATGGATGAAACCAACTGGGAAAAGAGCCGTTCTAAGCTGGGGACCATGGTGTCTTACCCTAGTCTACACAGAAACAGCACTCTGAGGGAGACGAGCTGCTGGCGTTTGGTAGCAACATCTCCTAATCTGAAGAGAAACATTTCGTTGTAAGCGGGTTGCCTCAGCCTTGCCACATGTTCTCAACTGGTTATAAAGGAGGGCAGTCACTAGGCCTCACCTTTCAAGCACACTCCAATTTCATACAGAAAACACCAGGCCTCGGTGTGCCTTCCTGTGGCAAGGAAACATTGCTTTCATTCTTAGGTGGCACTTTGGCTCAGAAGTGCCCTACCCCAAGGATTCAGGGATGTGCAGCCCGATTAGTTGAGATCAGCCCTTCTGGCTCTTTCATGGATGAAACCAACTGGGCAAAGAGCCGTTCTAAGCTGGGGACCATGCTGTCTTTCCCTGGTCTACACAGAAACAGCACTCTGAGGGAGACGAGCTGCTGGTGTTTGGTAGCAACAACTCTTGTTCTGAAGAGAAACATTTCTTTGTAAGGGGGGTTGCCTCAGCCTTGCCACATTTTGTGATCTGGCTATAAAGGAGGGCAGTCAGTAGGCCTCACCCTTCAAGCCCACTCCAATTTGACAGAGAAAACACCAGGCCTCGGTGTGCCTTCCTGTGGCAAGGAAACTTTGCTTTCATTCCTTAGGTGGCACTTTGGCTCAGAACTGCCCTACCCCAAGGATTCAGGGATGTGCAGCCCGATTAGTTGAGATCAGCCCTTCTGGCTCTTTCATGGATGAAACCAACTGGGAAAAGAGCCGTTCTAAGCTGGGGACAATGGTGTCTTTCCCTAGTCTACACACAAACAGCACTCTGAGGGAGACGAGCTGCTGGCGTTTGGTAGCAACATCTCCTAATCTGAAGAGAAACATTTCGTTGTAAGCGGGTTGCCTCAGCCTTGCCACATTTTCTGAACTGGCTATAAAGGAGGGCAGTCAGTAGGCCTCACCCTTCAAGCCCACTCCAATTTCATAGAGAAAACACCAGGCCTCGGTGTGCCTTCCTGTGGCAAGGAAACTTTGCTTTCATTCTTAGGTGGCTCTTTGGCTCAGAAATGCCCTACCCCAAGGATTCAGGGATGTGCAGCCCGATTAGTTGAGATCAGCCCTTCTGGCTCTTTCAAGGATGAAACCAACTGGGCAAAGAGCCGTTCTAAGCTGGGGACCATGCTGTCTTTCCCTGGTCTACACAGAAACAGCACTCTGAGGGAGACGAGCTGCTGGTGTTTGGTAGCAACATCTCCTATTCTGAAGGGAAACATTTCTTTGTAAGCGGGTTGCATCAGCCTTGCCACATGTTCTCAACTGATTATAATGGAGGCAAGTCAGTAGGCCTCACCCTTCAAGCCCACTCCAATTTCATAGAGAAAACATCAGGCCTCGGTGTGCCTTCCTGTAGCAATGAAACTTTGCTTTCATTCCTTAGGTGGCACTTGGGCTCAGAACTGCCCTACCTCAAGGATTCAGGGATGTGCAGCCTGATTAGTTGAGATCACCCCTTCTAGGTCGTTCATGGACTCAACCAACTGGGAAAAGAGCCGTTCTAAGCTGGGGACCACGGTGTCCTTCCCTAGGCTAAACAGAAACAGCACTCTGAGGGAGACGAGCTTCTGGCGTTTGGTAGCAACAACTCTTATTCTGAAGAGAAACATTTCGTTGTAAGCGGGTTGCCTCAGCCTTGCCACATTTACTGAACTGGCTATAAAGGAGGGCAGTCAGTAGGCCTCACCCTTCAAGCCCACTCCAATTTCATAGAGAAAACACCAGGCCTCGGTGTGCCTTCCTGTGGCAAGGAAACTTTGCTTTCATTCTTAGGTGGCTCTTTGGCTCAGAACTGCCCTACCCCAAGGATTCAGGGATGTGCAGCCCGATTAGTTGAGATCAGTCCTTCTGGCTCTTTCATGGATGAAACCAACTGGGAAAAGAGCCGTTCTAAGCTGGGGACCATGGTGTCTTTCCCTAGTCTACACAGAAACAGCACTCTGAGGGAGACGAGCTGCTGGCGTTTGGTAGCAACATCTCCTAATCTGAAGAGAAACATTTCGTTGTAAGCGGGTTGCCTCAGCCTTGCCACATGTTCTCAACTGGTTATAAAGGAGGGCAGTCACTAGGCCTCACCTTTCAAGCACACTCCAATTTCATACAGAAAACACCAGGCCTCGGTGTGCCTTCCTGTGGCAAGTAAACTTTGCTTTCATTCCTTAGGTGGCACTTTGGCTCAGAAGTGCCCTACACCAAGGATTCAGGGATGTGCAGCCCGATTAGTTGAGATCAGCCCTTCTGGCTCTTTCATGGATGAAACCAACTGGGCAAAAAGCCGTTCTAAGCTGGGGACCATGCTGTCTTTCCCTGGTCTACACAGAAACAGCACTCTGAGGGAGACGAGCTGCTGGCGTTTGGTAGCAACAACTCTTGTTCTGAAGAGAAACATTTCTTTGTAAGGGGGGTTGCCTCAGCCTTGCCACATTTTGTGATCTGGCTATAAAGGAGGGCAGTCAGTAGGCCTCACCCTTCAAGCCCACTCCAATTTGACAGAGAAAACACCAGGCCTCGGTGTGCCTTCCTGTGGCAAGGAAACTTTGCTTTCATTCCTTAGGTGGCACTTTGGCTCAGAACTGCCCTACCCCAAGGATTCAGGGATGTGCAGCCCGATTAGTTGAGATCAGCCCTTCCGGCTCTTTCATGGATGAAAACAGCTGGGCATAGGGCCGTTCTAAGCTTGGGACTATGGTGTCTTTCCCTAGTCTACACAGAAACAGCACTCTGAGGGAGACGAGCTGCTGGCGTTTGGTATCAAAATCTCCTATTCTGAAGAGAAAAATTTCGTTATACGCGGGTGGCATCAGCCTTGCCACATTTTCTCAAATGGCTCTAAAGGAGGGCAGTCAGTTGGCAGACTTACTTGCGGCCCTGCTTCCCAGTTTGGAAACTTTGCTTTCATTCCTTAGGTGGCCCATTGGCTCAGGACTGCCCTACCCCAAGAATTCAGGCTTGTGACGCCCGATTAGTTGAGATCAGCCCTTCTGGCTCTTTCATGGATGAAACCAACTGGGAAAAGAGCCGTTCTAAGCTGGGGACCATGGTGTCTTTCCCTAGTCTACACGGAAACAGCACTCTGAGGGAGACGAGCTGCTGGCGTTTGGTAGCAACATCTCCTAATCTGAAGAGAAACATTTCGTTGTAAGCGGGTTGCCTCAGCCTTGCCACATTTTCTGAACTGGCTATAAAGGAGGGCAGTCAGTAGGCCTCGCCCTTCAAGCCCACTGCAATTTCATAGAGAAAACACCAGGCCTCGGTGTGCCTTCCTGTGGCAAGGAAACTTTGCTTTCATTCTTTAGGTGGCACTTTGGCTCAGAACTGCCCTACCCCAAGGATTCAGGGATGTGCAGCCCGATTAGTTGGGATCAGTCCTTCTGGCTCTTTCATGGATGAAACCAACTGGGAAAAGAGCCGTTCTAAGCTGGGGACCATGGTGTCTTTCCCTAGTCTACACAGAAACAGCACTCTGAGGGAGACGAGCTGCTGGCGTTTGGTAGCAACATCTCCTAATCTGAAGAGAAACATTTCGTTGTAAGCGGGTTGCCTCAGCCTTGCCACATGTTCTCAACTGGTTATAAAGGAGGGCAGTCACTAGGCCTCACCTTTCAAGCACACTCCAATTTCATACAGAAAACACCAGGCCTCGGTGTGCCTTCCTGTGGCAAGGAAACTTTGCTTTCATTCCTTAGGTGGCACTTTGGCTCAGAACTGCCCTACCCCAAGGATTCAGGGATGTGCAGCCCGATTAGTTGAGATCAGCCCTTCTGGCTCTTTCATGGATGAAACCAACTGGGCAAAGAGCCGTTCTAAGCTGGGGACCATGCTGTCTTTCCCTGGTCTACACAGAAACAGCACTCTGAGTGAGACGAGCTGCTGGCGTTTGGTAGCAACAACTCTTGTTCTGAAGAGAAACATTTCTTTGTAAGGGGGGTTGCCTCAGCCTTGCCACATTTTGTGATCTGGCTATAAAGGAGGGCAGTCAGTAGGCCTCACCCTTCAAGCCCACTCCAATTTGACAGAGAAAACACCAGGCCTCGGTGTGCCTTCCTGTGGCAAGGAAACTTTGCTTTCATTCCTTAGGTGGCACTTTGGCTCAGAACTGCCCTACCCCAAGGATTCAGGGATGTGCAGCCCGATTAGTTGAGATCAGCCCTTCTGGCTCTTTCATGGATGAAAACAGCTGGGCATAGGGCCGTTCTAAGTTTGGGACTATGGTGTCTTTCCCTAGTCTACACAGAAACAGCACTCTGAGGGAGACGAGCTGCTGGCGTTTGGTAGCAAAATCTCCTATTCTGAAGAGAAAAATTTCGTTATAAGCGGGTGGCATCAGCCTTGCCACATTTTCTCAAATGGCTCTAAAGGAGGGCAGTCAGTTGGCAGACTTACTTGCGGCCCTGCTTCCCAGGTTGGAAACTTTGCTTTCATTCCTTAGGTGGCCCATTGGCTCAGGACTGCCCTACCCCAAGAATTCAGGCTTGTGACGCCCGATTAGTTGAGATCAGCCCTTCTGGCTCTTTCATGGATGAAACCAACTGGGAAAAGAGCCGTTCTAAGCTGGGGACCATGGTGTCTTTCCCTAGTCTACACGGAAACAGCACTCTGAGGGAGACGAGCTGCTGGTGTTTGGTAGCAACATCTCCTATTCTGAAGGGAAACATTTCTTTGTAAGCGGGTTGCATCAGCCTTGCCACATGTTCTCAACTGCTTATAATGGAGGCAAGTCAGTAGGCCTCACCCTTCAAGCCCACTCCAATTTCATAGAGAAAACATCAGGCCTCGGTGTGCCTTCCTGTGGTAAGGAAACTTTGCTTTCATTCTTAGGTGGCTCTTTGGCTCAGAACTGCCCTACCCCAATGATTCAAGGATGTGCAGCCCGATTAGTTGAGATCAGTCCTTCTGGCTCTTTCATGGATGAAACCAACTGGGAAAAGAGCTGTTCTAAGCTGGGGACCATGCTGTCTTTCCCTGGTCTACACAGAAACAGCACTCTGAGGGAGACGAGCTGCTGGCGTTTGGTAGCAACAACAGTTGTTCTGAAGAGAAACATTTCTTTGTAAGGAGGTTTGCCTCAGCCTTGCCACATTTTGTGATCTGGCTATAAAGGAGGGCAGTCAGTAGGCCTCACCCTTCAAGCCCACTCCAATTTCATAGAGAAAACACCAGGCCTCGGTGTGCCTTCCTGTGGCAAGGAAACTTTGCTTTCATTCCTTAGGTGGCACTTTGGCTCAGAACTGCCCTACCCCAAGGATTCAGGGATGTGCAGCCCGATTAGTTGAGATCAGCCCTTCCGGCTCTTTCATGGATGAAAACAGCTGGGCATAGGGCCGTTCTAAGCTTGGGACTATGGTGTCTTTCCCTAGTCTACACAGAAACAGCACTCTGAGGGAGACGAGCTGCTGGCGTTTGGTATCAAAATCTCCTATTCTGAAGAGAAAAATTTCGTTATACGCGGGTGGCATCAGCCTTGCCACATTTTCTCAAATGGCTCTAAAGGAGGGCAGTCAGTTGGCAGACTTACTTGCGGCCCTGCTTCCCAGTTTGGAAACTTTGCTTTCATTCCTTAGGTGGCCCATTGGCTCAGGACTGCCCTACCCCAAGAATTCAGGCTTGTGACGCCCGATTAGTTGAGATCAGCCCTTCTGGCTCTTTCATGGATGAAACCAACTGGGAAAAGAGCCGTTCTAAGCTGGGGACCATGGTGTCTTTCCCTAGTCTACACGGAAACAGCACTCTGAGGGAGACGAGCTGCTGGCGTTTGGTAGCAACATCTCCTAATCTGAAGAGAAACATTTCGTTGTAAGCGGGTTGCCTCAGCCTTGCCACATTTTCTGAACTGGCTATAAAGGAGGGCAGTCAGTAGGCCTCGCCCTTCAAGCCCACTCCAATTTCATAGAGAAAACACCAGGCCTCGGTGTGCCTTCCTGTGGCAAGGAAACTTTGCTTTCATTCTTTAGGTGGCACTTTGGCTCAGAACTGCCCTACCCCAAGGATTCAGGGATGTGCAGCCCGATTAGTTGGGATCAGTCCTTCTGGCTCTTTCATGGATGAAACCAACTGGGAAAAGAGCCGTTCTAAGCTGGGGACCATGGTGTCTTTCCCTAGTCTACACAGAAACAGCACTCTGAGGGAGACGAGCTGCTGGCGTTTGGTAGCAACATCTCCTAATCTGAAGAGAAACATTTCGTTGTAAGCGGGTTGCCTCAGCCTTGCCACATGTTCTCAACTGGTTATAAAGGAGGGCAGTCACTAGGCCTCACCTTTCAAGCACACTCCAATTTCATACAGAAAACACCAGGCCTCGGTGTGCCTTCCTGTGGCAAGGAAACTTTGCTTTCATTCCTTAGGTGGCACTTTGGCTCAGAACTGCCCTACCCCAAGGATTCAGGGATGTGCAGCCCGATTAGTTGAGATCAGCCCTTCTGGCTCTTTCATGGATGAAACCAACTGGGCAAAGAGCCGTTCTAAGCTGGGGACCATGCTGTCTTTTCCTGGTCTACACAGAAACAGCACTCTGAGGGAGACGAGCTGCTGGCGTTTGGTAGCAACAACTCTTGTTCTGAAGAGAAACATTTCTTTGTAAGGGGGGTTGCCTCAGCCTTGCCACATTTTGTGATCTGGCTATAAAGGAGGGCAGTCAGTAGGCCTCACCCTTCAAGCCCACTCCAATTTGACAGAGAAAACACCAGGACTCGGTGTGCCTTCCTGTGGCAAGGAAACTTTGCTTTCATTCCTTAGGTGGCACTTTGGCTCAGAAGTGCCCTACCCCAAGGATTCAGGGATGTGCAGCCCGATTAGTTGAGATCAGCCCTTCTGGCTCTTTCATGGATGAAACCAACTGGGCAAAGAGCCGTTCTAAGCTGGGGACCATGCTGTCTTTCCCTGGTCTACACAGAAACAGCACTCTGAGTGAGACGAGCTGCTGGCGTTTGGTAGCAACAACTCTTGTTCTGAAGAGAAACATTTCTTTGTAAGGGGGGTTGCCTCAGCCTTGCCACATTTTGTGATCTGGCTATAAAGGAGGGCAGTCAGTAGGCCTCACCCTTCAAGCCCACTCCAATTTGACAGAGAAAACACCAGGCCTCGGTGTGCCTTCCTGTGGCAAGGAAACTTTGCTTTCATTCCTTAGGTGGCACTTTGGCTCAGAACTGCCCTACCCCAAGGATTCAGGGATGTGCAGCCCGATTAGTTGAGATCAGCCCTTCTGGCTCTTTCATGGATGAAAACAGCTGGGCATAGGGCCGTTCTAAGTTTGGGACTATGGTGTCTTTCCCTAGTCTACACAGAAACAGCACTCTGAGGGAGACGAGCTGCTGGCGTTTGGTAGCAAAATCTCCTATTCTGAAGAGAAAAATTTCGTTATAAGCGGGTGGCATCAGCCTTGCCACATTTTCTCAAATGGCTCTAAAGGAGGGCAGTCAGTTGGCAGACTTACTTGCGGCCCTGCTTCCCAGGTTGGAAACTTTGCTTTCATTCCTTAGGTGGCCCATTGGCTCAGGACTGCCCTACCCCAAGAATTCAGGCTTGTGACGCCCGATTAGTTGAGATCAGCCCTTCTGGCTCTTTCATGGATGAAACCAACTGGGAAAAGAGCCGTTCTAAGCTGGGGACCATGGTGTCTTTCCCTAGTCTACACGGAAACAGCACTCTGAGGGAGACGAGCTGCTGGTGTTTGGTAGCAACATCTCCTATTCTGAAGGGAAACATTTCTTTGTAAGCGGGTTGCATCAGCCTTGCCACATGTTCTCAACTGCTTATAATGGAGGCAAGTCAGTAGGCCTCACCCTTCAAGCCCACTCCAATTTCATAGAGAAAACATCAGGCCTCGGTGTGCCTTCCTGTGGCAAGGAAACTTTGCTTTCATTCTTAGGTGGCTCTTTGGCTCAGAACTGCCCTACCCCAAGGATTCAGGGATGTGCAGCCCGATTAGTTGAGATCAGTCCTTCTGGCTCTTTCATGGATGAAACCAACTGGGAAAAGAGCTGTTCTAAGCTGGGGACCATGCTGTCTTTCCCTGGTCTACACAGAAACAGCACTCTGAGGGAGACGAGCTGCTGGCGTTTGGTAGCAACAACAGTTGTTCTGAAGAGAAACATTTCTTTGTAAGGAGGGTTGCCTCAGCCTTGCCACATTTTGTGATCTGGCTATAAAGGAGGGCAGTCAGTAGGCCTCACCCTTCAAGCCCACTCCAATTTCATAGAGAAAACACCAGGCCTCGGTGTGCCTTCCTGTGGCAAGGAAACTTTGCTTTCATTCTTAGGTGGCTCTTTGGCTCAGAACTGCCCTACCCCAAGGATTCAGGGATGTGCAGCCCGATTAGTTGAGATCAGTCCTTCTGGCTCTTTCATGGATGAAACCAACTGGGAAAAGAGCCGTTCTAAGCTGGGGACCATGGTGTCTTTCCCTAGTCTACACAGAAACAGCACTCTGAGGGAGAAGAGCTGCTGGCGTTTGGTAGCAACATCTCCTAATCTGAAGAGAAACATTTCGTTGTAAGCGGGTTGCCTCAGCCTTGCCACATTTTCTGAACTGGCTATAAAGTAGGGCAGTCAGTAGGCCTCACCCTTCAAGCCCACTCCAATTTCATAGAGAAAACACCAGGCCTCGGTGTGCCTTCCTGTGGCAAGGAAACTTTGCTTTCATTCTTTAGGTGGCACTTTGGCTCAGAACTGCCCTACCCCAAGGATTCAGGGATGTGCAGCCCGATTAGTTGAGATCAGCCATTCTGGCTCTTTCATGGATGAAACCAACTGGGAAAAGAGCCGTTCTAAGCTGGGGACCATGGTGTCTTTCCCTAGTCTACACAGAAACAGCACTCTGAGGGAGACGAGCTGCTGGCGTTTGGTAGCAACATCTCCTAATCTGAAGAGAAACATTTCGTTGTAAGCGGGTTGCCTCAGCCTTGCCACATGTTCTCAACTGGTTATAAAGGAGGGCAGTCACTAGGCCTCACCTTTCAAGCACACTCCAATTTCATACAGAAAACACCAGGCCTCGGTGTGCCTTCCTGTGGCAAGGAAACTTTGCTTTCATTCCTTAGGTGGCACTTTGGCTCAGAAGTGCCCTACCCCAAGGATTCAGGGATGTGCAGCCCGATTAGTTGAGATCAGCCCTTCTGGCTCTTTCATGGATGAAACCAACTGGGCAAAGAGCCGTTCTAAGCTGGGGACCATGCTGTCTTTCCCTGGTCTACACAGAAACAGCACTCTGAGGGAGACGAGCTGCTGGCGTTTGGTAGCAACAACTCTTGTTCTGAAGAGAAACATTTCTTTGTAAGGGGGGTTGCCTCAGCCTTGCCACATTTTGTGATCTGGCTATAAAGGAGGGCAGTCAGTAGGCCTCACCCTTCAAGCCCACTCCAATTTGACAGAGAAAACACCAGGCCTCGGTGTGCCTTCCTGTGGCAAGGAAACTTTGCTTTCATTCCTTAGGTGGCACTTTGGCTCAGAACTGCCCTACCCCAAGGATTCAGGGATGTGCAGCCCGATTAGTTGAGATCAGCCCTTCTGGCTCTTTCATGGATGAAAACAGCTGGGCATAGGGCCGTTCTAAGTTTGGGACTATGGTGTCTTTCCCTAGTCTACACAGAAACAGCACTCTGAGGGAGACGAGCTGCTGGCGTTTGGTAGCAAAATCTCCTATTCTGAAGAGAAAAATTTCGTTATAAGCGGGTGGCATCAGCCTTGCCACATTTTCTCAAATGGCTCTAAAGGAGGGCAGTCAGTTGGCAGACTTACTTGCGGCCCTGCTTCCCAGGTTGGAAACTTTGCTTTCATTCCTTAGGTGGCCCATTGGCTCAGGACTGCCCTACCCCAAGAATTCAGGCTTGTGACGCCCGATTAGTTGAGATCAGCCCTTCTGGCTCTTTCATGGATGAAACCAACTGGGAAAAGAGCCGTTCTAAGCTGGGGACCATGGTGTCTTTCCCTAGTCTACACGGAAACAGCACTCTGAGGGAGACGAGCTGCTGGTGTTTGGTAGCAACATCTCCTATTCTGAAGGGAAACATTTCTTTGTAAGCGGGTTGCATCAGCCTTGCCACATGTTCTCAACTGCTTATAATGGAGGCAAGTCAGTAGGCCTCACCCTTCAAGCCCACTCCAATTTCATAGAGAAAACATCAGGCCTCGGTGTGCCTTCCTGTGGTAAGGAAACTTTGCTTTCATTCTTAGGTGGCTCTTTGGCTCAGAACTGCCCTACCCCAATGATTCAAGGATGTGCAGCCCGATTAGTTGAGATCAGTCCTTCTGGCTCTTTCATGGATGAAACCAACTGGGAAAAGAGCTGTTCTAAGCTGGGGACCATGCTGTCTTTCCCTGGTCTACACAGAAACAGCACTCTGAGGGAGACGAGCTGCTGGCGTTTGGTAGCAACAACAGTTGTTCTGAAGAGAAACATTTCTTTGTAAGGAGGTTTGCCTCAGCCTTGCCACATTTTGTGATCTGGCTATAAAGGAGGGCAGTCAGTAGGCCTCACCCTTCAAGCCCACTCCAATTTCATAGAGAAAACACCAGGCCTCGGTGTGCCTTCCTGTGGCAAGGAAACTTTGCTTTCATTCCTTAGGTGGCACTTTGGCTCAGAACTGCCCTACCCCAAGGATTCAGGGATGTGCAGCCCGATTAGTTGAGATCAGCCCTTCCGGCTCTTTCATGGATGAAAACAGCTGGGCATAGGGCCGTTCTAAGCTTGGGACTATGGTGTCTTTCCCTAGTCTACACAGAAACAGCACTCTGAGGGAGACGAGCTGCTGGCGTTTGGTATCAAAATATCCTATTCTGAATAGAAAAATTTCGTTATACGCGGGTGGCATCAGCCTTGCCACATTTTCTCAAATGGCTCTAAAGGAGGGCAGTCAGTTGGCAGACTTACTTGCGGCCCTGCTTCCCAGTTTGGAAACTTTGCTTTCATTCCTTAGGTGGCCCATTGGCTCAGGACTGCCCTACCCCAAGAATTCAGGCTTGTGACGCCCGATTAGTTGAGATCAGCCCTTCTGGCTCTTTCATGGATGAAACCAACTGGGAAAAGAGCCGTTCTAAGCTGGGGACCATGGTGTCTTTCCCTAGTCTACACGGAAACAGCACTCTGAGGGAGACGAGCTGCTGGCGTTTGGTAGCAACATCTCCTAATCTGAAGAGAAACATTTCGTTGTAAGCGGGTTGCCTCAGCCTTGCCACATTTTCTGAACTGGCTATAAAGGAGGGCAGTCAGTAGGCCTCGCCCTTCAAGCCCACTCCAATTTCATAGAGAAAACACCAGGCCTCGGTGTGCCTTCCTGTGGCAAGGAAACTTTGCTTTCATTCTTTAGGTGGCACTTTGGCTCAGAACTGCCCTACCCCAAGGATTCAGGGATGTGCAGCCCGATTAGTTGGGATCAGTCCTTCTGGCTCTTTCATGGATGAAACCAACTGGGAAAAGAGCCGTTCTAAGCTGGGGACCATGGTGTCTTTCCCTAGTCTACACAGAAACAGCACTCTGAGGGAGACGAGCTGCTGGCGTTTGGTAGCAACATCTCCTAATCTGAAGAGAAACATTTCGTTGTAAGCGGGTTGCCTCAGCCTTGCCACATGTTCTCAACTGGTTATAAAGGAGGGCAG
The DNA here is from genome assembly GCF_028021215.1 of Eschrichtius robustus. NCBI lineage: Eukaryota > Metazoa > Chordata > Mammalia > Artiodactyla > Eschrichtiidae > Eschrichtius > Eschrichtius robustus. Next base: position 46,690,939 of record NC_090842.1, read on the forward strand.
TCACTAGGCCTCACCTTTCAAGCACACTCCAATTTCATACAGAAAACACCAGGCCTCGGTGTGCCTTCCTGTGGCAAGGAAACTTTGCTTTCATTCCTTAGGTGGCACTTTGGCTCAGAACTGCCCTACCCCAAGGATTCAGGGATGTGCAGCCCGATTAGTTGAGATCAGCCCTTCTGGCTCTTTCATGGATGAAACCAACTGGGCAAAGAGCCGTTCTAAGCTGGGGACCATGCTGTCTTTTCCTGGTCTACACAGAAACAGCACTCTGAGGGAGACGAGCTGCTGGCGTTTGGTAGCAACAACTCTTGTTCTGAAGAGAAACATTTCTTTGTAAGGGGGGTTGCCTCAGCCTTGCCACATTTTGTGATCTGGCTATAAAGGAGGGCAGTCAGTAGGCCTCACCCTTCAAGCCCACTCCAATTTGACAGAGAAAACACCAGGACTCGGTGTGCCTTCCTGTGGCAAGGAAACTTTGCTTTCATTCCTTAGGTGGCACTTTGGCTCAGAAGTGCCCTACCCCAAGGATTCAGGGATATGCAGCCCGATTAGTTGAGATCAGCCCTTCTGGCTCTTTCATGGATGAAACCAACTGGGCAAAGAGCCGTTCTAAGCTGGGGACCATGCTGTCTTTCCCTGGTCTACACAGAAACAGCACTCTGAGTGAGACGAGCTGCTGGCGTTTGGTAGCAACAACTCTTGTTCTGAAGAGAAACATTTCTTTGTAAGGGGGGTTGCCTCAGCCTTGCCACATTTTGTGATCTGGCTATAAAGGAGGGCAGTCAGTAGGCCTCACCCTTCAAGCCCACTCCAATTTGACAGAGAAAACACCAGGCCTCGGTGTGCCTTCCTGTGGCAAGGAAACTTTGCTTTCATTCCTTAGGTGGCACTTTGGCTCAGAACTGCCCTACCCCAAGGATTCAGGGATGTGCAGCCCGATTAGTTGAGATCAGCCCTTCTGGCTCTTTCATGGATGAAAACAGCTGGGCATAGGGCCGTTCTAAGTTTGGGACTATGGTGTCTTTCCCTAGTCTACACAGAAACAGCACTCTGAGGGAGACGAGCTGCTGGCGTTTGGTAGCAAAATCTCCTATTCTGAAGAGAAAAATTTCGTTATAAGCGGGTGGCATCAGCCTTGCCACATTTTCTCAAATGGCTCTAAAGGAGGGCAGTCAGTTGGCAGACTTACTTGCGGCCCTGCTTCCCAGGTTGGAAACTTTGCTTTCATTCCTTAGGTGGCCCATTGGCTCAGGACTGCCCTACCCCAAGAATTCAGGCTTGTGACGCCCGATTAGTTGAGATCAGCCCTTCTGGCTCTTTCATGGATGAAACCAACTGGGAAAAGAGCCGTTCTAAGCTGGGGACCATGGTGTCTTTCCCTAGTCTACACGGAAACAGCACTCTGAGGGAGACGAGCTGCTGGTGTTTGGTAGCAACATCTCCTATTCTGAAGGGAAACATTTCTTTGTAAGCGGGTTGCATCAGCCTTGCCACATGTTCTCAACTGCTTATAATGGAGGCAAGTCAGTAGGCCTCACCCTTCAAGCCCACTCCAATTTCATAGAGAAAACATCAGGCCTCGGTGTGCCTTCCTGTGGCAAGGAAACTTTGCTTTCATTCTTAGGTGGCTCTTTGGCTCAGAACTGCCCTACCCCAAGGATTCAGGGATGTGCAGCCCGATTAGTTGAGATCAGTCCTTCTGGCTCTTTCATGGATGAAACCAACTGGGAAAAGAGCTGTTCTAAGCTGGGGACCATGCTGTCTTTCCCTGGTCTACACAGAAACAGCACTCTGAGGGAGACGAGCTGCTGGCGTTTGGTAGCAACAACAGTTGTTCTGAAGAGAAACATTTCTTTGTAAGGAGGGTTGCCTCAGCCTTGCCACATTTTGTGATCTGGCTATAAAGGAGGGCAGTCAGTAGGCCTCACCCTTCAAGCCCACTCCAATTTCATAGAGAAAACACCAGGCCTCGGTGTGCCTTCCTGTGGCAAGGAAACTTTGCTTTCATTCTTAGGTGGCTCTTTGGCTCAGAACTGCCCTACCCCAAGGATTCAGGGATGTGCAGCCCGATTAGTTGAGATCAGTCCTTCTGGCTCTTTCATGGATGAAACCAACTGGGAAAAGAGCCGTTCTAAGCTGGGGACCATGGTGTCTTTCCCTAGTCTACACAGAAACAGCACTCTGAGGGAGAAGAGCTGCTGGCGTTTGGTAGCAACATCTCCTAATCTGAAGAGAAACATTTCGTTGTAAGCGGGTTGCCTCAGCCTTGCCACATTTTCTGAACTGGCTATAAAGTAGGGCAGTCAGTAGGCCTCACCCTTCAAGCCCACTCCAATTTCATAGAGAAAACACCAGGCCTCGGTGTGCCTTCCTGTGGCAAGGAAACTTTGCTTTCATTCTTTAGGTGGCACTTTGGCTCAGAACTGCCCTACCCCAAGGATTCAGGGATGTGCAGCCCGATTAGTTGAGATCAGCCATTCTGGCTCTTTCATGGATGAAACCAACTGGGAAAAGAGCCGTTCTAAGCTGGGGACCATGGTGTCTTTCCCTAGTCTACACAGAAACAGCACTCTGAGGGAGACGAGCTGCTGGCGTTTGGTAGCAACATCTCCTAATCTGAAGAGAAACATTTCGTTGTAAGCGGGTTGCCTCAGCCTTGCCACATGTTCTCAACTGGTTATAAAGGAGGGCAGTCACTAGGCCTCACCTTTCAAGCACACTCCAATTTCATACAGAAAACACCAGGCCTCGGTGTGCCTTCCTGTGGCAAGGAAACTTTGCTTTCATTCCTTAGGTGGCACTTTGGCTCAGAAGTGCCCTACCCCAAGGATTCAGGGATGTGCAGCCCGATTAGTTGAGATCAGCCCTTCTGGCTCTTTCATGGATGAAACCAACTGGGCAAAGAGCCGTTCTAAGCTGGGGACCATGCTGTCTTTCCCTGGTCTACACAGAAACAGCACTCTGAGGGAGACGAGCTGCTGGTGTTTGGTAGCAACAACTCTTGTTCTGAAGAGAAACATTTCTTTGTAAGGGGGGTTGCCTCAGCCTTGCCACATTTTGTGATCTGGCTATAAAGGAGGGCAGTCAGTAGGCCTCACCCTTCAAGCCCACTCCAATTTGACAGAGAAAACACCAGGCCTCGGTGTGCCTTCCTGTGGCAAGGAAACTTTGCTTTCATTCCTTAGGTGGCACTTTGGCTCAGAACTGCCCTACCCCAAGGATTCAGGGATGTGCAGCCCGATTAGTTGAGATCAGCCCTTCTGGCTCTTTCATGGATGAAAACAGCTGGGCATAGGGCCGTTCTAAGCTTGGGACTATGGTGTCTTTCCCTAGTCTACACAGAAACAGCACTCTGAGGGAGACGAGCTGCTGGCGTTTGGTAGCATAATCTCCTATTCTGAAGAGAAAAATTTCGTTATAAGCGGGTGGCATCAGCCTTGCCACATTTTCTCAAATGGCTCTCAAGGAGGGCAGTCAGTTGGCAGACTTACTTGCGGCCCTGCTTCCCAGGTTGGAAACTTTGCTTTCATTCCTTAGGTGGCCCATTGGCTCAGGACTGCCCTACCCCAAGAATTCAGGCTTGTGACGCCCGATTAGTTGAGATCAGCCCTTCTGGCTCTTTCATGGATGAAACCAACTGGGAAAAGAGCCGTTCTAAGCTGGGGACCATGGTGTCTTTCCCTAGTCTACACGGAAACAGCACTCTGAGGGAGACGAGCTGCTGGTGTTTGGTAGCAACATCTCCTATTCTGAAGGGAAACATTTCTTTGTAAGCGGGTTGCATCAGCCTTGCCACATGTTCTCAACTGCTTATAATGGAGGCAAGTCAGTAGGCCTCACCCTTCAAGCCCACTCCAATTTCATAGAGAAAACATCAGGCCTCGGTGTGCCTTCCTGTGGCAAGGAAACTTTGCTTTCATTCTTAGGTGGCTCTTTGGCTCAGAACTGCCCTACCCCAATGATTCAAGGATGTGCAGCCCGATTAGTTGAGATCAGTCCTTCTGGCTCTTTCATGGATGAAACCAACTGGGAAAAGAGCCGTTCTAAGCTGGGGACCATGCTGTCTTTCCCTGGTCTACACAGAAACAGCACTCTGAGGGAGACGAGCTGCTGGCGTTTGGTAGCAACAACACTTGTTCTGAAGAGAAACATTTCTTTGTAAGGGGGGTTGCCTCAGCCTTGCCACATTTTGTGATCTGGCTATAAAGGAGGGCAGTCAGTAGGCCTCACCCTTCAAGCCCACTCCAATTTCATAGAGAAAACACCAGGCCTCGGTGTGCCTTCCTGTGGCAAGGAAACTTTGCTTTCATTCTTAGGTGGCTCTTTGGCTCAGAACTGCCCTACCCCAAGGATTCAGGGATGTGCAGCCCGATTAGTTGAGATCAGTCCTTCTGGCTCTTTCATGGATGAAACCAACTGGGAAAAGAGCCGTTCTAAGCTGGGGACAATGGTGTCTTTCCCTAGTCTACACAGAAACAGCACTCTGAGGGAGACGAGCTGCTGGCGTTTGGTAGCAACATCTCCTAATCTGAAGAGAAACATTTCGTTGTAAGCGGGTTGCCTCAGCCTTGCCACATTTTCTGAACTGGCTATAAAGGAGGGCAGTCAGTAGGCCTCACCCTTCAAGCCCACTCCAATTTCATAGAGAAAACACCAGGCCTCGGTGTGCCTTCCTGTGACAAGGAAACTTTGCTCTCATTCTTTAGGTGGCACTTTGGCTCAGAACTGCCCTACCCCAAGGATTCAGGGATGTGCAGCCCGATTAGTTGAGATCAGTCCTTCTGGCTCTTTCATGGATGAAACCAACTGGGAAAAGAGCCGTTCTAAGCTGGGGACCATGGTGTCTTACCCTAGTCTACACAGAAACAGCACTCTGAGGGAGACGAGCTGCTGGCGTTTGGTAGCAACATCTCCTAATCTGAAGAGAAACATTTCGTTGTAAGCGGGTTGCCTCAGCCTTGCCACATGTTCTCAACTGGTTATAAAGGAGGGCAGTCACTAGGCCTCACCTTTCAAGCACACTCCAATTTCATACAGAAAACACCAGGCCTCGGTGTGCCTTCCTGTGGCAAGGAAACATTGCTTTCATTCTTAGGTGGCACTTTGGCTCAGAAGTGCCCTACCCCAAGGATTCAGGGATGTGCAGCCCGATTAGTTGAGATCAGCCCTTCTGGCTCTTTCATGGATGAAAGCAACTGGGCAAAGAGCCGTTCTAAGCTGGGGACCATGCTGTCTTTCCCTGGTCTACACAGAAACAGCACTCTGAGGGAGACGAGCTGCTGGTGTTTGGTAGCAACAACTCTTGTTCTGAAGAGAAACATTTCTTTGTAAGGGGGGTTGCCTCAGCCTTGCCACATTTTGTGATCTGGCTATAAAGGAGGGCAGTCAGTAGGCCTCACCCTTCAAGCCCACTCCAATTTGACAGAGAAAACACCAGGCCTCGGTGTGCCTTCCTGTGGCAAGGAAACTTTGCTTTCATTCCTTAGGTGGCACTTTGGCTCAGAACTGCCCTACCCCAAGGATTCAGGGATGTGCAGCCCGATTAGTTGAGATCAGCCCTTCCGGCTCTTTCATGGATGAAAACAGCTGGGCATAGGGCCGTTCTAAGCTTGGGACTATGGTGTCTTTCCCTAGTCTACACAGAAACAGCACTCTGAGGGAGACGAGCTGCTGGCGTTTGGTATCAAAATCTCCTATTCTGAAGAGAAAAATTTCGTTATACGCGGGTGGCATCAGCCTTGCCACATTTTCTCAAATGGCTCTAAAGGAGGGCAGTCAGTTGGCAGACTTACTTGCGGCCCTGCTTCCCAGTTTGGAAACTTTGCTTTCATTCCTTAGGTGGCCCATTGGCTCAGGACTGCCCTACCCCAAGAATTCAGGCTTGTGACGCCCGATTAGTTGAGATCAGCCCTTCTGGCTCTTTCATGGATGAAACCAACTGGGAAAAGAGCCGTTCTAAGCTGGGGACCATGGTGTCTTTCCCTAGTCTACACGGAAACAGCACTCTGAGGGAGACGAGCTGCTGGCGTTTGGTAGCAACATCTCCTAATCTGAAGAGAAACATTTCGTTGTAAGCGGGTTGCCTCAGCCTTGCCACATTTTCTGAACTGGCTATAAAGGAGGGCAGTCAGTAGGCCTCGCCCTTCAAGCCCACTCCAATTTCATAGAGAAAACACCAGGCCTCGGTGTGCCTTCCTGTGGCAAGGAAACTTTGCTTTCATTCTTTAGGTGGCACTTTGGCTCAGAACTGCCCTACCCCAAGGATTCAGGGATGTGCAGCCCGATTAGTTGGGATCAGTCCTTCTGGCTCTTTCATGGATGAAACCAACTGGGAAAAGAGCCGTTCTAAGCTGGGGACCATGGTGTCTTTCCCTAGTCTACACAGAAACAGCACTCTGAGGGAGACGAGCTGCTGGCGTTTGGTAGCAACATCTCCTAATCTGAAGAGAAACATTTCGTTGTAAGCGGGTTGCCTCAGCCTTGCCACATGTTCTCAACTGGTTATAAAGGAGGGCAGTCACTAGGCCTCACCTTTCAAGCACACTCCAATTTCATACAGAAAACACCAGGCCTCGGTGTGCCTTCCTGTGGCAAGGAAACTTTGCTTTCATTCCTTAGGTGGCACTTTGGCTCAGAACTGCCCTACCCCAAGGATTCAGGGATGTGCAGCCCGATTAGTTGAGATCAGCCCTTCTGGCTCTTTCATGGATGAAACCAACTGGGCAAAGAGCCGTTCTAAGCTGGGGACCATGCTGTCTTTTCCTGGTCTACACAGAAACAGCACTCTGAGGGAGACGAGCTGCTGGCGTTTGGTAGCAACAACTCTTGTTCTGAAGAGAAACATTTCTTTGTAAGGGGGGTTGCCTCAGCCTTGCCACATTTTGTGATCTGGCTATAAAGGAGGGCAGTCAGTAGGCCTCACCCTTCAAGCCCACTCCAATTTGACAGAGAAAACACCAGGACTCGGTGTGCCTTCCTGTGGCAAGGAAACTTTGCTTTCATTCCTTAGGTGGCACTTTGGCTCAGAAGTGCCCTACCCCAAGGATTCAGGGATGTGCAGCCCGATTAGTTGAGATCAGCCCTTCTGGCTCTTTCATGGATGAAACCAACTGGGCAAAGAGCCGTTCTAAGCTGGGGACCATGCTGTCTTTCCCTGGTCTACACAGAAACAGCACTCTGAGTGAGACGAGCTGCTGGCGTTTGGTAGCAACAACTCTTGTTCTGAAGAGAAACATTTCTTTGTAAGGGGGGTTGCCTCAGCCTTGCCACATTTTGTGATCTGGCTATAAAGGAGGGCAGTCAGTAGGCCTCACCCTTCAAGCCCACTCCAATTTGACAGAGAAAACACCAGGCCTCGGTGTGCCTTCCTGTGGCAAGGAAACTTTGCTTTCATTCCTTAGGTGGCACTTTGGCTCAGAACTGCCCTACCCCAAGGATTCAGGGATGTGCAGCCCGATTAGTTGAGATCAGCCCTTCTGGCTCTTTCATGGATGAAAACAGCTGGGCATAGGGCCGTTCTAAGTTTGGGACTATGGTGTCTTTCCCTAGTCTACACAGAAACAGCACTCTGAGGGAGACGAGCTGCTGGCGTTTGGTAGCAAAATCTCCTATTCTGAAGAGAAAAATTTCGTTATAAGCGGGTGGCATCAGCCTTGCCACATTTTCTCAAATGGCTCTAAAGGAGGGCAGTCAGTTGGCAGACTTACTTGCGGCCCTGCTTCCCAGGTTGGAAACTTTGCTTTCATTCCTTAGGTGGCCCATTGGCTCAGGACTGCCCTACCCCAAGAATTCAGGCTTGTGACGCCCGATTAGTTGAGATCAGCCCTTCTGGCTCTTTCATGGATGAAACCAACTGGGAAAAGAGCCGTTCTAAGCTGGGGACCATGGTGTCTTTCCCTAGTCTACACGGAAACAGCACTCTGAGGGAGACGAGCTGCTGGTGTTTGGTAGCAACATCTCCTATTCTGAAGGGAAACATTTCTTTGTAAGCGGGTTGCATCAGCCTTGCCACATGTTCTCAACTGCTTATAATGGAGGCAAGTCAGTAGGCCTCACCCTTCAAGCCCACTCCAATTTCATAGAGAAAACATCAGGCCTCGGTGTGCCTTCCTGTGGCAAGGAAACTTTGCTTTCATTCTTAGGTGGCTCTTTGGCTCAGAACTGCCCTACCCCAATGATTCAAGGATGTGCAGCCCGATTAGTTGAGATCAGTCCTTCTGGCTCTTTCATGGATGAAACCAACTGGGAAAAGAGCTGTTCTAAGCTGGGGACCATGCTGTCTTTCCCTGGTCTACACAGAAACAGCACTCTGAGGGAGACGAGCTGCTGGCGTTTGGTAGCAACAACAGTTGTTCTGAAGAGAAACATTTCTTTGTAAGGAGGGTTGCCTCAGCCTTGCCACATTTTGTGATCTGGCTATAAAGGAGGGCAGTCAGTAGGCCTCACCCTTCAAGCCCACTCCAATTTCATAGAGAAAACACCAGGCCTCGGTGTGCCTTCCTGTGGCAAGGAAACTTTGCTTTCATTCCTTAGGTGGCACTTTGGCTCAGAACTGCCCTACCCCAAGGATTCAGGGATGTGCAGCCCGATTAGTTGAGATCAGCCCTTCCGGCTCTTTCATGGATGAAAACAGCTGGGCATAGGGCCGTTCTAAGCTTGGGACTATGGTGTCTTTCCCTAGTCTACACAGAAACAGCACTCTGAGGGAGACGAGCTGCTGGCGTTTGGTATCAAAATCTCCTATTCTGAAGAGAAAAATTTCGTTATACGCGGGTGGCATCAGCCTTGCCACATTTTCTCAAATGGCTCTAAAGGAGGGCAGTCAGTTGGCAGACTTACTTGCGGCCCTGCTTCCCAGTTTGGAAACTTTGCTTTCATTCCTTAGGTGGCCCATTGGCTCAGGACTGCCCTACCCCAAGAATTCAGGCTTGTGACGCCCGATTAGTTGAGATCAGCCCTTCTGGCTCTTTCATGGATGAAACCAACTGGGAAAAGAGCCGTTCTAAGCTGGGGACCATGGTGTCTTTCCCTAGTCTACACGGAAACAGCACTCTGAGGGAGACGAGCTGCTGGCGTTTGGTAGCAACATCTCCTAATCTGAAGAGAAACATTTCGTTGTAAGCGGGTTGCCTCAGCCTTGCCACATTTTCTGAACTGGCTATAAAGGAGGGCAGTCAGTAGGCCTCGCCCTTCAAGCCCACTCCAATTTCATAGAGAAAACACCAGGCCTCGGTGTGCCTTCCTGTGGCAAGGAAACTTTGCTTTCATTCTTTAGGTGGCACTTTGGCTCAGAACTGCCCTACCCCAAGGATTCAGGGATGTGCAGCCCGATTAGTTGGGATCAGTCCTTCTGGCTCTTTCATGGATGAAACCAACTGGGAAAAGAGCCGTTCTAAGCTGGGGACCATGGTGTCTTTCCCTAGTCTACACAGAAACAGCACTCTGAGGGAGACGAGCTGCTGGCGTTTGGTAGCAACATCTCCTAATCTGAAGAGAAACATTTCGTTGTAAGCGGGTTGCCTCAGCCTTGCCACATGTTCTCAACTGGTTATAAAGGAGGGCAGTCACTAGGCCTCACCTTTCAAGCACACTCCAATTTCATACAGAAAACACCAGGCCTCGGTGTGCCTTCCTGTGGCAAGGAAACTTTGCTTTCATTCCTTAGGTGGCACTTTGGCTCAGAACTGCCCTACCCCAAGGATTCAAGGATGTGCAGCCCGATTAGTTGAGATCAGCCCTTCTGGCTCTTTCATGGATGAAACCAACTGGGCAAAGAGCCGTTCTAAGCTGGGGACCATGCTGTCTTTTCCTGGTCTACACAGAAACAGCACTCTGAGGGAGACGAGCTGCTGGCGTTTGGTAGCAACAACTCTTGTTCTGAAGAGAAACATTTCTTTGTAAGGGGGGTTGCCTCAGCCTTGCCACATTTTGTGATCTGGCTATAAAGGAGGGCAGTCAGTAGGCCTCACCCTTCAAGCCCACTCCAATTTGACAGAGAAAACACCAGGACTCGGTGTGCCTTCCTGTGGCAAGGAAACTTTGCTTTCATTCCTTAGGTGGCACTTTGGCTCAGAACTGCCCTACCCCAAGGATTCAGGGATGTGCAGCCCGATTAGTTGAGATCAGCCCTTCTGGCTCTTTCATGGATGAAAACAGCTGGGCATAGGGCCGTTCTAAGTTTGGGACTATGGTGTCTTTCCCTAGTCTACACAGAAACAGCACTCTGAGGGAGACGAGCTGCTGGCGTTTGGTAGCAAAATCTCCTATTCTGAAGAGAAAAATTTCGTTATAAGCGGGTGGCATCAGCCTTGCCACATTTTCTCAAATGGCTCTAAAGGAGGGCAGTCAGTTGGCAGACTTACTTGCGGCCCTGCTTCCCAGGTTGGAAACTTTGCTTTCATTCCTTAGGTGGCCCATTGGCTCAGGACTGCCCTACCCCAAGAATTCAGGCTTGTGACGCCCGATTAGTTGAGATCAGCCCTTCTGGCTCTTTCATGGATGAAACCAACTGGGAAAAGAGCCGTTCTAAGCTGGGGACCATGGTGTCTTTCCCTAGTCTACACGGAAACAGCACTCTGAGGGAGACGAGCTGCTGGTGTTTGGTAGCAACATCTCCTATTCTGAAGGGAAACATTTCTTTGTAAGCGGGTTGCATCAGCCTTGCCACATGTTCTCAACTGCTTATAATGGAGGCAAGTCAGTAGGCCTCACCCTTCAAGCCCACTCCAATTTCATAGAGAAAACATCAGGCCTCGGTGTGCCTTCCTGTGGCAAGGAAACTTTGCTTTCATTCTTAGGTGGCTCTTTGGCTCAGAACTGCCCTACCCCAATGATTCAAGGATGTGCAGCCCGATTAGTTGAGATCAGTCCTTCTGGCTCTTTCATGGATGAAACCAACTGGGAAAAGAGCTGTTCTAAGCTGGGGACCATGCTGTCTTTCCCTGGTCTACACAGAAACAGCACTCTGAGGGAGACGAGCTGCTGGCGTTTGGTAGCAACAACAGTTGTTCTGAAGAGAAACATTTCTTTGTAAGGAGGGTTGCCTCAGCCTTGCCACATTTTGTGATCTGGCTATAAAGGAGGGCAGTCAGTAGGCCTCACCCTTCAAGCCCACTCCAATTTCATAGAGAAAACACCAGGCCTCGGTGTGCCTTCCTGTGGCAAGGAAACTTTGCTTTCATTCCTTAGGTGGCACTTTGGCTCAGAACTGCCCTACCCCAAGGATTCAGGGATGTGCAGCCCGATTAGTTGAGATCAGCCCTTCCGGCTCTTTCATGGATGAAAACAGCTGGGCATAGGGCCGTTCTAAGCTTGGGACTATGGTGTCTTTCCCTAGTCTACACAGAAACAGCACTCTGAGGGAGACGAGCTGCTGGCGTTTGGTATCAAAATCTCCTATTCTGAAGAGAAAAATTTCGTTATACGCGGGTGGCATCAGCCTTGCCACATTTTCTCAAATGGCTCTAAAGGAGGGCAGTCAGTTGGCAGACTTACTTGCGGCCCTGCTTCCCAGTTTGGAAACTTTGCTTTCATTCCTTAGGTGGCCCATTGGCTCAGGACTGCCCTACCCCAAGAATTCAGGCTTGTGACGCCCGATTAGTTGAGATCAGCCCTTCTGGCTCTTTCATGGATGAAACCAACTGGGAAAAGAGCCGTTCTAAGCTGGGGACCATGGTGTCTTTCCCTAGTCTACACGGAAACAGCACTCTGAGGGAGACGAGCTGCTGGCGTTTGGTAGCAACATCTCCTAATCTGAAGAGAAACATTTCGTTGTAAGCGGGTTGCCTCAGCCTTGCCACATTTTCTGAACTGGCTATAAAGGAGGGCAGTCAGTAGGCCTCGCCCTTCAAGCCCACTCCAATTTCATAGAGAAAACACCAGGCCTCGGTGTGCCTTCCTGTGGCAAGGAAACTTTGCTTTCATTCTTTAGGTGGCACTTTGGCTCAGAACTGCCCTACCCCAAGGATTCAGGGATGTGCAGCCCGATTAGTTGGGATCAGTCCTTCTGGCTCTTTCATGGATGAAACCAACTGGGAAAAGAGCCGTTCTAAGCTGGGGACCATGGTGTCTTTCCCTAGTCTACACAGAAACAGCACTCTGAGGGAGACGAGCTGCTGGCGTTTGGTAGCAACATCTCCTAATCTGAAGAGAAACATTTCGTTGTAAGCGGGTTGCCTCAGCCTTGCCACATGTTCTCAACTGGTTATAAAGGAGGGCAGTCACTAGGCCTCACCTTTCAAGCACACTCCAATTTCATACAGAAAACACCAGGCCTCGGTGTGCCTTCCTGTGGCAAGGAAACTTTGCTTTCATTCCTTAGGTGGCACTTTGGCTCAGAACTGCCCTACCCCAAGGATTCAGGGATGTGCAGCCCGATTAGTTGAGATCAGCCCTTCTGGCTCTTTCATGGATGAAACCAACTGGGCAAAGAGCCGTTCTAAGCTGGGGACCATGCTGTCTTTTCCTGGTCTACACAGAAACAGCACTCTGAGGGAGACGAGCTGCTGGCGTTTGGTAGCAACAACTCTTGTTCTGAAGAGAAACATTTCTTTGTAAGGGGGGTTGCCTCAGCCTTGCCACATTTTGTGATCTGGCTATAAAGGAGGGCAGTCAGTAGGCCTCACCCTTCAAGCCCACTCCAATTTGACAGAGAAAACACCAGGACTCGGTGTGCCTTCCTGTGGCAAGGAAACTTTGCTTTCATTCCTTAGGTGGCACTTTGGCTCAGAAGTGCCCTACCCCAAGGATTCAGGGATGTGCAGCCCGATTAGTTGAGATCAGCCCTTCTGGCTCTTTCATGGATGAAACCAACTGGGCAAAGAGCCGTTCTAAGCTGGGGACCATGCTGTCTTTCCCTGGTCTACACAGAAACAGCACTCTGAGTGAGACGAGCTGCTGGCGTTTGGTAGCAACAACTCTTGTTCTGAAGAGAAACATTTCTTTGTAAGGGGGGTTGCCTCAGCCTTGCCACATTTTGTGATCTGGCTATAAAGGAGGGCAGTCAGTAGGCCTCACCCTTCAAGCCCACTCCAATTTGACAGAGAAAACACCAGGCCTCGGTGTGCCTTCCTGTGGCAAGGAAACTTTGCTTTCATTCCTTAGGTGGCACTTTGGCTCAGAACTGCCCTACCCCAAGGATTCAGGGATGTGCAGCCCGATTAGTTGAGATCAGCCCTTCTGGCTCTTTCATGGATGAAAACAGCTGGGCATAGGGCCGTTCTAAGTTTGGGACTATGGTGTCTTTCCCTAGTCTACACAGAAACAGCACTCTGAGGGAGACGAGCTGCTGGCGTTTGGTAGCAAAATCTCCTATTCTGAAGAGAAAAATTTCGTTATAAGCGGGTGGCATCAGCCTTGCCACATTTTCTCAAATGGCTCTAAAGGAGGGCAGTCAGTTGGCAGACTTACTTGCGGCCCTGCTTCCCAGGTTGGAAACTTTGCTTTCATTCCTTAGGTGGCCCATTGGCTCAGGACTGCCCTACCCCAAGAATTCAGGCTTGTGACGCCCGATTAGTTGAGATCAGCCCTTCTGGCTCTTTCATGGATGAAACCAACTGGGAAAAGAGCCGTTCTAAACTGGGGACCATGGTGTCTTTCCCTAGTCTACACGGAAACAGCACTCTGAGGGAGACGAGCTGCTGGTGTTTGGTAGCAACATCTCCTATTCTGAAGGGAAACATTTCTTTGTAAGCGGGTTGCATCAGCCTTGCCACATGTTCTCAACTGCTTATAATGGAGGCAAGTCAGTAGGCCTCACCCTTCAAGCCCACTCCAATTTCATAGAGAAAACATCAGGCCTCGGTGTGCCTTCCTGTGGCAAGGAAACTTTGCTTTCATTCTTAGGTGGCTCTTTGGCTCAGAACTGCCCTACCCCAAGGATTCAGGGATGTGCAGCCCGATTAGTTGAGATCAGTCCTTCTGGCTCTTTCATGGATGAAACCAACTGGGAAAAGAGCTGTTCTAAGCTGGGGACCATGCTGTCTTTCCCTGGTCTACACAGAAACAGCACTCTGAGGGAGACGAGCTGCTGGCGTTTGGTAGCAACAACAGTTGTTCTGAAGAGAAACATTTCTTTGTAAGGAGGGTTGCCTCAGCCTTGCCACATTTTGTGATCTGGCTATAAAGGAGGGCAGTCAGTAGGCCTCACCCTTCAAGCCCACTCCAATTTCATAGAGAAAACACCAGGCCTCGGTGTGCCTTCCTGTGGCAAGGAAACTTTGCTTTCATTCTTAGGTGGCTCTTTGGCTCAGAACTGCCCTACCCCAAGGATTCAGGGATGTGCAGCCCGATTAGTTGAGATCAGTCCTTCTGGCTCTTTCATGGATGAAACCAACTGGGAAAAGAGCCGTTCTAAGCTGGGGACCATGGTGTCTTTCCCTAGTCTACACAGAAACAGCACTCTGAGGGAGAAGAGCTGCTGGCGTTTGGTAGCAACATCTCCTAATCTGAAGAGAAACATTTCGTTGTAAGCGGGTTGCCTCAGCCTTGCCACATTTTCTGAACTGGCTATAAAGTAGGGCAGTCAGTAGGCCTCACCCTTCAAGCCCACTCCAATTTCATAGAGAAAACACCAGGCCTCGGTGTGCCTTCCTGTGGCAAGGAAACTTTGCTTTCATTCTTTAGGTGGCACTTTGGCTCAGAACTGCCCTACCCCAAGGATTCAGGGATGTGCAGCCCGATTAGTTGAGATCAGCCATTCTGGCTCTTTCATGGATGAAACCAACTGGGAAAAGAGCCGTTCTAAGCTGGGGACCATGGTGTCTTTCCCTAGTCTACACAGAAACAGCACTCTGAGGGAGACGAGCTGCTGGCGTTTGGTAGCAACATCTCCTAATCTGAAGAGAAACATTTCGTTGTAAGCGGGTTGCCTCAGCCTTGCCACATGTTCTCAACTGGTTATAAAGGAGGGCAGTCACTAGGCCTCACCTTTCAAGCACACTCCAATTTCATACAGAAAACACCAGGCCTCGGTGTGCCTTCCTGTGGCAAGGAAACTTTGCTTTCATTCCTTAGGTGGCACTTTGGCTCAGAACTGCCCTACCCCAAGGATTCAGGGATGTGCAGCCCGATTAGTTGAGATCAGCCCTTCTGGCTCTTTCATGGATGAAACCAACTGGGCAAAGAGCCGTTCTAAGCTGGGGACCATGCTGTCTTTTCCTGGTCTACACAGAAACAGCACTCTGAGGGAGACGAGCTGCTGGCGTTTGGTAGCAACAACTCTTGTTCTGAAGAGAAACATTTCTTTGTAAGGGGGGTTGCCTCAGCCTTGCCACATTTTGTGATCTGGCTATAAAGGAGGGCAGTCAGTAGGCCTCACCCTTCAAGCCCACTCCAATTTGACAGAGAAAACACCAGGACTCGGTGTGCCTTCCTGTGGCAAGGAAACTTTGCTTTCATTCCTTAGGTGGCACTTTGGCTCAGAAGTGCCCTACCCCAAGGATTCAGGGATGTGCAGCCCGATTAGTTGAGATCAGCCCTTCTGGCTCTTTCATGGATGAAACCAACTGGGCAAAGAGCCGTTCTAAGCTGGGGACCATGCTGTCTTTCCCTGGTCTACACAGAAACAGCACTCTGAGTGAGACGAGCTGCTGGCGTTTGGTAGCAACAACTCTTGTTCTGAAGAGAAACATTTCTTTGTAAGGGGGGTTGCCTCAGCCTTGCCACATTTTGTGATCTGGCTATAA
Source organism: Eschrichtius robustus (assembly GCF_028021215.1). Classification (NCBI taxonomy): domain Eukaryota; kingdom Metazoa; phylum Chordata; class Mammalia; order Artiodactyla; family Eschrichtiidae; genus Eschrichtius; species Eschrichtius robustus. The sequence goes on from NC_090842.1 coordinate 46,706,622, forward strand.
AGGAGGGCAGTCAGTAGGCCTCACCCTTCAAGCCCACTCCAATTTGACAGAGAAAACACCAGGCCTCGGTGTGCCTTCCTGTGGCAAGGAAACTTTGCTTTCATTCCTTAGGTGGCACTTTGGCTCAGAACTGCCCTACCCCAAGGATTCAGGGATGTGCAGCCCGATTAGTTGAGATCAGCCCTTCTGGCTCTTTCATGGATGAAAACAGCTGGGCATAGGGCCGTTCTAAGTTTGGGACTATGGTGTCTTTCCCTAGTCTACACAGAAACAGCACTCTGAGGGAGACGAGCTGCTGGCGTTTGGTAGCAAAATCTCCTATTCTGAAGAGAAAAATTTCGTTATAAGCGGGTGGCATCAGCCTTGCCACATTTTCTCAAATGGCTCTAAAGGAGGGCAGTCAGTTGGCAGACTTACTTGCGGCCCTGCTTCCCAGGTTGGAAACTTTGCTTTCATTCCTTAGGTGGCCCATTGGCTCAGGACTGCCCTACCCCAAGAATTCAGGCTTGTGACGCCCGATTAGTTGAGATCAGCCCTTCTGGCTCTTTCATGGATGAAACCAACTGGGAAAAGAGCCGTTCTAAGCTGGGGACCATGGTGTCTTTCCCTAGTCTACACGGAAACAGCACTCTGAGGGAGACGAGCTGCTGGTGTTTGGTAGCAACATCTCCTATTCTGAAGGGAAACATTTCTTTGTAAGCGGGTTGCATCAGCCTTGCCACATGTTCTCAACTGCTTATAATGGAGGCAAGTCAGTAGGCCTCACCCTTCAAGCCCACTCCAATTTCATAGAGAAAACATCAGGCCTCGGTGTGCCTTCCTGTGGCAAGGAAACTTTGCTTTCATTCTTAGGTGGCTCTTTGGCTCAGAACTGCCCTACCCCAAGGATTCAGGGATGTGCAGCCCGATTAGTTGAGATCAGTCCTTCTGGCTCTTTCATGGATGAAACCAACTGGGAAAAGAGCTGTTCTAAGCTGGGGACCATGCTGTCTTTCCCTGGTCTACACAGAAACAGCACTCTGAGGGAGACGAGCTGCTGGCGTTTGGTAGCAACAACAGTTGTTCTGAAGAGAAACATTTCTTTGTAAGGAGGGTTGCCTCAGCCTTGCCACATTTTGTGATCTGGCTATAAAGGAGGGCAGTCAGTAGGCCTCACCCTTCAAGCCCACTCCAATTTCATAGAGAAAACACCAGGCCTCGGTGTGCCTTCCTGTGGCAAGGAAACTTTGCTTTCATTCTTAGGTGGCTCTTTGGCTCAGAACTGCCCTACCCCAAGGATTCAGGGATGTGCAGCCCGATTAGTTGAGATCAGTCCTTCTGGCTCTTTCATGGATGAAACCAACTGGGAAAAGAGCCGTTCTAAGCTGGGGACCATGGTGTCTTTCCCTAGTCTACACAGAAACAGCACTCTGAGGGAGAAGAGCTGCTGGCGTTTGGTAGCAACATCTCCTAATCTGAAGAGAAACATTTCGTTGTAAGCGGGTTGCCTCAGCCTTGCCACATTTTCTGAACTGGCTATAAAGTAGGGCAGTCAGTAGGCCTCACCCTTCAAGCCCACTCCAATTTCATAGAGAAAACACCAGGCCTCGGTGTGCCTTCCTGTGGCAAGGAAACTTTGCTTTCATTCTTTAGGTGGCACTTTGGCTCAGAACTGCCCTACCCCAAGGATTCAGGGATGTGCAGCCCGATTAGTTGAGATCAGCCATTCTGGCTCTTTCATGGATGAAACCAACTGGGAAAAGAGCCGTTCTAAGCTGGGGACCATGGTGTCTTTCCCTAGTCTACACAGAAACAGCACTCTGAGGGAGACGAGCTGCTGGCGTTTGGTAGCAACATCTCCTAATCTGAAGAGAAACATTTCGTTGTAAGCGGGTTGCCTCAGCCTTGCCACATGTTCTCAACTGGTTATAAAGGAGGGCAGTCACTAGGCCTCACCTTTCAAGCACACTCCAATTTCATACAGAAAACACCAGGCCTCGGTGTGCCTTCCTGTGGCAAGGAAACTTTGCTTTCATTCCTTAGGTGGCACTTTGGCTCAGAAGTGCCCTACCCCAAGGATTCAGGGATGTGCAGCCCGATTAGTTGAGATCAGCCCTTCTGGCTCTTTCATGGATGAAACCAACTGGGCAAAGAGCCGTTCTAAGCTGGGGACCATGCTGTCTTTCCCTGGTCTACACAGAAACAGCACTCTGAGGGAGACGAGCTGCTGGTGTTTGGTAGCAACAACTCTTGTTCTGAAGAGAAACATTTCTTTGTAAGGGGGGTTGCCTCAGCCTTGCCACATTTTGTGATCTGGCTATAAAGGAGGGCAGTCAGTAGGCCTCACCCTTCAAGCCCACTCCAATTTGACAGAGAAAACACCAGGCCTCGGTGTGCCTTCCTGTGGCAAGGAAACTTTGCTTTCATTCCTTAGGTGGCACTTTGGCTCAGAACTGCCCTACCCCAAGGATTCAGGGATGTGCAGCCCGATTAGTTGAGATCAGCCCTTCTGGCTCTTTCATGGATGAAAACAGCTGGGCATAGGGCCGTTCTAAGCTTGGGACTATGGTGTCTTTCCCTAGTCTACACAGAAACAGCACTCTGAGGGAGACGAGCTGCTGGCGTTTGGTAGCATAATCTCCTATTCTGAAGAGAAAAATTTCGTTATAAGCGGGTGGCATCAGCCTTGCCACATTTTCTCAAATGGCTCTCAAGGAGGGCAGTCAGTTGGCAGACTTACTTGCGGCCCTGCTTCCCAGGTTGGAAACTTTGCTTTCATTCCTTAGGTGGCCCATTGGCTCAGGACTGCCCTACCCCAAGAATTCAGGCTTGTGACGCCCGATTAGTTGAGATCAGCCCTTCTGGCTCTTTCATGGATGAAACCAACTGGGAAAAGAGCCGTTCTAAGCTGGGGACCATGGTGTCTTTCCCTAGTCTACACGGAAACAGCACTCTGAGGGAGACGAGCTGCTGGTGTTTGGTAGCAACATCTCCTATTCTGAAGGGAAACATTTCTTTGTAAGCGGGTTGCATCAGCCTTGCCACATGTTCTCAACTGCTTATAATGGAGGCAAGTCAGTAGGCCTCACCCTTCAAGCCCACTCCAATTTCATAGAGAAAACATCAGGCCTCGGTGTGCCTTCCTGTGGCAAGGAAACTTTGCTTTCATTCTTAGGTGGCTCTTTGGCTCAGAACTGCCCTACCCCAATGATTCAAGGATGTGCAGCCCGGTTAGTTGAGATCAGTCCTTCTGGCTCTTTCATGGATGAAACCAACTGGGAAAAGAGCCGTTCTAAGCTGGGGACCATGCTGTCTTTCCCTGGTCTACACAGAAACAGCACTCTGAGGGAGACGAGCTGCTGGCGTTTGGTAGCAACAACACTTGTTCTGAAGAGAAACATTTCTTTGTAAGGGGGGTTGCCTCAGCCTTGCCACATTTTGTGATCTGGCTATAAAGGAGGGCAGTCAGTAGGCCTCACCCTTCAAGCCCACTCCAATTTCATAGAGAAAACACCAGGCCTCGGTGTGCCTTCCTGTGGCAAGGAAACTTTGCTTTCATTCTTAGGTGGCTCTTTGGCTCAGAACTGCCCTACCCCAAGGATTCAGGGATGTGCAGCCCGATTAGTTGAGATCAGTCCTTCTGGCTCTTTCATGGATGAAACCAACTGGGAAAAGAGCCGTTCTAAGCTGGGGACAATGGTGTCTTTCCCTAGTCTACACAGAAACAGCACTCTGAGGGAGACGAGCTGCTGGCGTTTGGTAGCAACATCTCCTAATCTGAAGAGAAACATTTCGTTGTAAGCGGGTTGCCTCAGCCTTGCCACATTTTCTGAACTGGCTATAAAGGAGGGCAGTCAGTAGGCCTCACCCTTCAAGCCCACTCCAATTTCATAGAGAAAACACCAGGCCTCGGTGTGCCTTCCTGTGACAAGGAAACTTTGCTCTCATTCTTTAGGTGGCACTTTGGCTCAGAACTGCCCTACCCCAAGGATTCAGGGATGTGCAGCCCGATTAGTTGGGATCAGTCCTTCTGGCTCTTTCATGGATGAAACCAACTGGGAAAAGAGCCGTTCTAAGCTGGGGACCATGGTGTCTTACCCTAGTCTACACAGAAACAGCACTCTGAGGGAGACGAGCTGCTGGCGTTTGGTAGCAACATCTCCTAATCTGAAGAGAAACATTTCGTTGTAAGCGGGTTGCCTCAGCCTTGCCACATGTTCTCAACTGGTTATAAAGGAGGGCAGTCACTAGGCCTCACCTTTCAAGCACACTCCAATTTCATACAGAAAACACCAGGCCTCGGTGTGCCTTCCTGTGGCAAGGAAACATTGCTTTCATTCTTAGGTGGCACTTTGGCTCAGAAGTGCCCTACCCCAAGGATTCAGGGATGTGCAGCCCGATTAGTTGAGATCAGCCCTTCTGGCTCTTTCATGGATGAAAGCAACTGGGCAAAGAGCCGTTCTAAGCTGGGGACCATGCTGTCTTTCCCTGGTCTACACAGAAACAGCACTCTGAGGGAGACGAGCTGCTGGTGTTTGGTAGCAACAACTCTTGTTCTGAAGAGAAACATTTCTTTGTAAGGGGGGTTGCCTCAGCCTTGCCACATTTTGTGATCTGGCTATAAAGGAGGGCAGTCAGTAGGCCTCACCCTTCAAGCCCACTCCAATTTGACAGAGAAAACACCAGGCCTCGGTGTGCCTTCCTGTGGCAAGGAAACTTTGCTTTCATTCCTTAGGTGGCACTTTGGCTCAGAACTGCCCTACCCCAAGGATTCAGGGATGTGCAGCCCGATTAGTTGAGATCAGCCCTTCCGGCTCTTTCATGGATGAAAACAGCTGGGCATAGGGCCGTTCTAAGCTTGGGACTATGGTGTCTTTCCCTAGTCTACACAGAAACAGCACTCTGAGGGAGACGAGCTGCTGGCGTTTGGTATCAAAATCTCCTATTCTGAAGAGAAAAATTTCGTTATACGCGGGTGGCATCAGCCTTGCCACATTTTCTCAAATGGCTCTAAAGGAGGGCAGTCAGTTGGCAGACTTACTTGCGGCCCTGCTTCCCAGTTTGGAAACTTTGCTTTCATTCCTTAGGTGGCCCATTGGCTCAGGACTGCCCTACCCCAAGAATTCAGGCTTGTGACGCCCGATTAGTTGAGATCAGCCCTTCTGGCTCTTTCATGGATGAAACCAACTGGGAAAAGAGCCGTTCTAAGCTGGGGACCATGGTGTCTTTCCCTAGTCTACACGGAAACAGCACTCTGAGGGAGACGAGCTGCTGGCGTTTGGTAGCAACATCTCCTAATCTGAAGAGAAACATTTCGTTGTAAGCGGGTTGCCTCAGCCTTGCCACATTTTCTGAACTGGCTATAAAGGAGGGCAGTCAGTAGGCCTCGCCCTTCAAGCCCACTCCAATTTCATAGAGAAAACACCAGGCCTCGGTGTGCCTTCCTGTGGCAAGGAAACTTTGCTTTCATTCTTTAGGTGGCACTTTGGCTCAGAACTGCCCTACCCCAAGGATTCAGGGATGTGCAGCCCGATTAGTTGGGATCAGTCCTTCTGGCTCTTTCATGGATGAAACCAACTGGGAAAAGAGCCGTTCTAAGCTGGGGACCATGGTGTCTTTCCCTAGTCTACACAGAAACAGCACTCTGAGGGAGACGAGCTGCTGGCGTTTGGTAGCAACATCTCCTAATCTGAAGAGAAACATTTCGTTGTAAGCGGGTTGCCTCAGCCTTGCCACATGTTCTCAACTGGTTATAAAGGAGGGCAGTCACTAGGCCTCACCTTTCAAGCACACTCCAATTTCATACAGAAAACACCAGGCCTCGGTGTGCCTTCCTGTGGCAAGGAAACTTTGCTTTCATTCCTTAGGTGGCACTTTGGCTCAGAACTGCCCTACCCCAAGGATTCAGGGATGTGCAGCCCGATTAGTTGAGATCAGCCCTTCTGGCTCTTTCATGGATGAAACCAACTGGGCAAAGAGCCGTTCTAAGCTGGGGACCATGCTGTCTTTTCCTGGTCTACACAGAAACAGCACTCTGAGGGAGACGAGCTGCTGGCGTTTGGTAGCAACAACTCTTGTTCTGAAGAGAAACATTTCTTTGTAAGGGGGGTTGCCTCAGCCTTGCCACATTTTGTGATCTGGCTATAAAGGAGGGCAGTCAGTAGGCCTCACCCTTCAAGCCCACTCCAATTTGACAGAGAAAACACCAGGACTCGGTGTGCCTTCCTGTGGCAAGGAAACTTTGCTTTCATTCCTTAGGTGGCACTTTGGCTCAGAAGTGCCCTACCCCAAGGATTCAGGGATGTGCAGCCCGATTAGTTGAGATCAGCCCTTCTGGCTCTTTCATGGATGAAACCAACTGGGCAAAGAGCCGTTCTAAGCTGGGGACCATGCTGTCTTTCCCTGGTCTACACAGAAACAGCACTCTGAGTGAGACGAGCTGCTGGCGTTTGGTAGCAACAACTCTTGTTCTGAAGAGAAACATTTCTTTGTAAGGGGGGTTGCCTCAGCCTTGCCACATTTTGTGATCTGGCTATAAAGGAGGGCAGTCAGTAGGCCTCACCCTTCAAGCCCACTCCAATTTGACAGAGAAAACACCAGGCCTCGGTGTGCCTTCCTGTGGCAAGGAAACTTTGCTTTCATTCCTTAGGTGGCACTTTGGCTCAGAACTGCCCTACCCCAAGGATTCAGGGATGTGCAGCCCGATTAGTTGAGATCAGCCCTTCTGGCTCTTTCATGGATGAAAACAGCTGGGCATAGGGCCGTTCTAAGTTTGGGACTATGGTGTCTTTCCCTAGTCTACACAGAAACAGCACTCTGAGGGAGACGAGCTGCTGGCGTTTGGTAGCAAAATCTCCTATTCTGAAGAGAAAAATTTCGTTATAAGCGGGTGGCATCAGCCTTGCCACATTTTCTCAAATGGCTCTAAAGGAGGGCAGTCAGTTGGCAGACTTACTTGCGGCCCTGCTTCCCAGGTTGGAAACTTTGCTTTCATTCCTTAGGTGGCCCATTGGCTCAGGACTGCCCTACCCCAAGAATTCAGGCTTGTGACGCCCGATTAGTTGAGATCAGCCCTTCTGGCTCTTTCATGGATGAAACCAACTGGGAAAAGAGCCGTTCTAAGCTGGGGACCATGGTGTCTTTCCCTAGTCTACACGGAAACAGCACTCTGAGGGAGACGAGCTGCTGGTGTTTGGTAGCAACATCTCCTATTCTGAAGGGAAACATTTCTTTGTAAGCGGGTTGCATCAGCCTTGCCACATGTTCTCAACTGCTTATAATGGAGGCAAGTCAGTAGGCCTCACCCTTCAAGCCCACTCCAATTTCATAGAGAAAACATCAGGCCTCGGTGTGCCTTCCTGTGGCAAGGAAACTTTGCTTTCATTCTTAGGTGGCTCTTTGGCTCAGAACTGCCCTACCCCAATGATTCAAGGATGTGCAGCCCGATTAGTTGAGATCAGTCCTTCTGGCTCTTTCATGGATGAAACCAACTGGGAAAAGAGCTGTTCTAAGCTGGGGACCATGCTGTCTTTCCCTGGTCTACACAGAAACAGCACTCTGAGGGAGACGAGCTGCTGGCGTTTGGTAGCAACAACAGTTGTTCTGAAGAGAAACATTTCTTTGTAAGGAGGGTTGCCTCAGCCTTGCCACATTTTGTGATCTGGCTATAAAGGAGGGCAGTCAGTAGGCCTCACCCTTCAAGCCCACTCCAATTTCATAGAGAAAACACCAGGCCTCGGTGTGCCTTCCTGTGGCAAGGAAACTTTGCTTTCATTCCTTAGGTGGCACTTTGGCTCAGAACTGCCCTACCCCAAGGATTCAGGGATGTGCAGCCCGATTAGTTGAGATCAGCCCTTCCGGCTCTTTCATGGATGAAAACAGCTGGGCATAGGGCCGTTCTAAGCTTGGGACTATGGTGTCTTTCCCTAGTCTACACAGAAACAGCACTCTGAGGGAGACGAGCTGCTGGCGTTTGGTATCAAAATCTCCTATTCTGAAGAGAAAAATTTCGTTATACGCGGGTGGCATCAGCCTTGCCACATTTTCTCAAATGGCTCTAAAGGAGGGCAGTCAGTTGGCAGACTTACTTGCGGCCCTGCTTCCCAGTTTGGAAACTTTGCTTTCATTCCTTAGGTGGCCCATTGGCTCAGGACTGCCCTACCCCAAGAATTCAGGCTTGTGACGCCCGATTAGTTGAGATCAGCCCTTCTGGCTCTTTCATGGATGAAACCAACTGGGAAAAGAGCCGTTCTAAGCTGGGGACCATGGTGTCTTTCCCTAGTCTACACGGAAACAGCACTCTGAGGGAGACGAGCTGCTGGCGTTTGGTAGCAACATCTCCTAATCTGAAGAGAAACATTTCGTTGTAAGCGGGTTGCCTCAGCCTTGCCACATTTTCTGAACTGGCTATAAAGGAGGGCAGTCAGTAGGCCTCGCCCTTCAAGCCCACTCCAATTTCATAGAGAAAACACCAGGCCTCGGTGTGCCTTCCTGTGGCAAGGAAACTTTGCTTTCATTCTTTAGGTGGCACTTTGGCTCAGAACTGCCCTACCCCAAGGATTCAGGGATGTGCAGCCCGATTAGTTGGGATCAGTCCTTCTGGCTCTTTCATGGATGAAACCAACTGGGAAAAGAGCCGTTCTAAGCTGGGGACCATGGTGTCTTTCCCTAGTCTACACAGAAACAGCACTCTGAGGGAGACGAGCTGCTGGCGTTTGGTAGCAACATCTCCTAATCTGAAGAGAAACATTTCGTTGTAAGCGGGTTGCCTCAGCCTTGCCACATGTTCTCAACTGGTTATAAAGGAGGGCAGTCACTAGGCCTCACCTTTCAAGCACACTCCAATTTCATACAGAAAACACCAGGCCTCGGTGTGCCTTCCTGTGGCAAGGAAACTTTGCTTTCATTCCTTAGGTGGCACTTTGGCTCAGAACTGCCCTACCCCAAGGATTCAAGGATGTGCAGCCCGATTAGTTGAGATCAGCCCTTCTGGCTCTTTCATGGATGAAACCAACTGGGCAAAGAGCCGTTCTAAGCTGGGGACCATGCTGTCTTTTCCTGGTCTACACAGAAACAGCACTCTGAGGGAGACGAGCTGCTGGCGTTTGGTAGCAACAACTCTTGTTCTGAAGAGAAACATTTCTTTGTAAGGGGGGTTGCCTCAGCCTTGCCACATTTTGTGATCTGGCTATAAAGGAGGGCAGTCAGTAGGCCTCACCCTTCAAGCCCACTCCAATTTGACAGAGAAAACACCAGGACTCGGTGTGCCTTCCTGTGGCAAGGAAACTTTGCTTTCATTCCTTAGGTGGCACTTTGGCTCAGAACTGCCCTACCCCAAGGATTCAGGGATGTGCAGCCCGATTAGTTGAGATCAGCCCTTCTGGCTCTTTCATGGATGAAAACAGCTGGGCATAGGGCCGTTCTAAGTTTGGGACTATGGTGTCTTTCCCTAGTCTACACAGAAACAGCACTCTGAGGGAGACGAGCTGCTGGCGTTTGGTAGCAAAATCTCCTATTCTGAAGAGAAAAATTTCGTTATAAGCGGGTGGCATCAGCCTTGCCACATTTTCTCAAATGGCTCTAAAGGAGGGCAGTCAGTTGGCAGACTTACTTGCGGCCCTGCTTCCCAGGTTGGAAACTTTGCTTTCATTCCTTAGGTGGCCCATTGGCTCAGGACTGCCCTACCCCAAGAATTCAGGCTTGTGACGCCCGATTAGTTGAGATCAGCCCTTCTGGCTCTTTCATGGATGAAACCAACTGGGAAAAGAGCCGTTCTAAGCTGGGGACCATGGTGTCTTTCCCTAGTCTACACGGAAACAGCACTCTGAGGGAGACGAGCTGCTGGTGTTTGGTAGCAACATCTCCTATTCTGAAGGGAAACATTTCTTTGTAAGCGGGTTGCATCAGCCTTGCCACATGTTCTCAACTGCTTATAATGGAGGCAAGTCAGTAGGCCTCACCCTTCAAGCCCACTCCAATTTCATAGAGAAAACATCAGGCCTCGGTGTGCCTTCCTGTGGCAAGGAAACTTTGCTTTCATTCTTAGGTGGCTCTTTGGCTCAGAACTGCCCTACCCCAGTGATTCAAGGATGTGCAGCCCGATTAGTTGAGATCAGTCCTTCTGGCTCTTTCATGGATGAAACCAACTGGGAAAAGAGCTGTTCTAAGCTGGGGACCATGCTGTCTTTCCCTGGTCTACACAGAAACAGCACTCTGAGGGAGACGAGCTGCTGGCGTTTGGTAGCAACAACAGTTGTTCTGAAGAGAAACATTTCTTTGTAAGGAGGGTTGCCTCAGCCTTGCCACATTTTGTGATCTGGCTATAAAGGAGGGCAGTCAGTAGGCCTCACCCTTCAAGCCCACTCCAATTTCATAGAGAAAACACCAGGCCTCGGTGTGCCTTCCTGTGGCAAGGAAACTTTGCTTTCATTCCTTAGGTGGCACTTTGGCTCAGAACTGCCCTACCCCAAGGATTCAGGGATGTGCAGCCCGATTAGTTGAGATCAGCCCTTCCGGCTCTTTCATGGATGAAAACAGCTGGGCATAGGGCCGTTCTAAGCTTGGGACTATGGTGTCTTTCCCTAGTCTACACAGAAACAGCACTCTGAGGGAGACGAGCTGCTGGCGTTTGGTATCAAAATCTCCTATTCTGAAGAGAAAAATTTCGTTATACGCGGGTGGCATCAGCCTTGCCACATTTTCTCAAATGGCTCTAAAGGAGGGCAGTCAGTTGGCAGACTTACTTGCGGCCCTGCTTCCCAGTTTGGAAACTTTGCTTTCATTCCTTAGGTGGCCCATTGGCTCAGGACTGCCCTACCCCAAGAATTCAGGCTTGTGACGCCCGATTAGTTGAGATCAGCCCTTCTGGCTCTTTCATGGATGAAACCAACTGGGAAAAGAGCCGTTCTAAGCTGGGGACCATGGTGTCTTTCCCTAGTCTACACGGAAACAGCACTCTGAGGGAGACGAGCTGCTGGCGTTTGGTAGCAACATCTCCTAATCTGAAGAGAAACATTTCGTTGTAAGCGGGTTGCCTCAGCCTTGCCACATTTTCTGAACTGGCTATAAAGGAGGGCAGTCAGTAGGCCTCGCCCTTCAAGCCCACTCCAATTTCATAGAGAAAACACCAGGCCTCGGTGTGCCTTCCTGTGGCAAGGAAACTTTGCTTTCATTCTTTAGGTGGCACTTTGGCTCAGAACTGCCCTACCCCAAGGATTCAGGGATGTGCAGCCCGATTAGTTGGGATCAGTCCTTCTGGCTCTTTCATGGATGAAACCAACTGGGAAAAGAGCCGTTCTAAGCTGGGGACCATGGTGTCTTTCCCTAGTCTACACAGAAACAGCACTCTGAGGGAGACGAGCTGCTGGCGTTTGGTAGCAACATCTCCTAATCTGAAGAGAAACATTTCGTTGTAAGCGGGTTGCCTCAGCCTTGCCACATGTTCTCAACTGGTTATAAAGGAGGGCAGTCACTAGGCCTCACCTTTCAAGCACACTCCAATTTCATACAGAAAACACCAGGCCTCGGTGTGCCTTCCTGTGGCAAGGAAACTTTGCTTTCATTCCTTAGGTGGCACTTTGGCTCAGAACTGCCCTACCCCAAGGATTCAGGGATGTGCAGCCCGATTAGTTGAGATCAGCCCTTCTGGCTCTTTCATGGATGAAACCAACTGGGCAAAGAGCCGTTCTAAGCTGGGGACCATGCTGTCTTTTCCTGGTCTACACAGAAACAGCACTCTGAGGGAGACGAGCTGCTGGCGTTTGGTAGCAACAACTCTTGTTCTGAAGAGAAACATTTCTTTGTAAGGGGGGTTGCCTCAGCCTTGCCACATTTTGTGATCTGGCTATAAAGGAGGGCAGTCAGTAGGCCTCACCCTTCAAGCCCACTCCAATTTGACAGAGAAAACACCAGGACTCGGTGTGCCTTCCTGTGGCAAGGAAACTTTGCTTTCATTCCTTAGGTGGCACTTTGGCTCAGAAGTGCCCTACCCCAAGGATTCAGGGATGTGCAGCCCGATTAGTTGAGATCAGCCCTTCTGGCTCTTTCATGGATGAAACCAACTGGGCAAAGAGCCGTTCTAAGCTGGGGACCATGCTGTCTTTCCCTGGTCTACACAGAAACAGCACTCTGAGGGAGACGAGCTGCTGGCGTTTGGTAGCAACAACTCTTGTTCTGAAGAGAAACATTTCTTTGTAAGGGGGGTTGCCTCAGCCTTGCCACATTTTGTGATCTGGCTATAAAGGAGGGCAGTCAGTAGGCCTCACCCTTCAAGCCCACTCCAATTTGACAGAGAAAACACCAGGCCTCGGTGTGCCTTCCTGTGGCAAGGAAACTTTGCTTTCATTCCTTAGGTGGCACTTTGGCTCAGAACTGCCCTACCCCAAGGATTCAGGGATGTGCAGCCCGATTAGTTGAGATCAGCCCTTCTGGCTCTTTCATGGATGAAAACAGCTGGGCATAGGGCCGTTCTAAGTTTGGGACTATGGTGTCTTTCCCTAGTCTACACAGAAACAGCACTCTGAGGGAGACGAGCTGCTGGCGTTTGGTAGCAAAATCTCCTATTCTGAAGAGAAAAATTTCGTTATAAGCGGGTGGCATCAGCCTTGCCACATTTTCTCAAATGGCTCTAAAGGAGGGCAGTCAGTTGGCAGACTTACTTGCGGCCCTGCTTCCCAGGTTGGAAACTTTGCTTTCATTCCTTAGGTGGCCCATTGGCTCAGGACTGCCCTACCCCAAGAATTCAGGCTTGTGACGCCCGATTAGTTGAGATCAGCCCTTCTGGCTCTTTCATGGATGAAACCAACTGGGAAAAGAGCCGTTCTAAACTGGGGACCATGGTGTCTTTCCCTAGTCTACACGGAAACAGCACTCTGAGGGAGACGAGCTGCTGGTGTTTGGTAGCAACATCTCCTATTCTGAAGGGAAACATTTCTTTGTAAGCGGGTTGCATCAGCCTTGCCACATGTTCTCAACTGCTTATAATGGAGGCAAGTCAGTAGGCCTCACCCTTCAAGCCCACTCCAATTTCATAGAGAAAACATCAGGCCTCGGTGTGCCTTCCTGTGGCAAGGAAACTTTGCTTTCATTCTTAGGTGGCTCTTTGGCTCAGAACTGCCCTACCCCAAGGATTCAGGGATGTGCAGCCCGATTAGTTGAGATCAGTCCTTCTGGCTCTTTCATGGATGAAACCAACTGGGAAAAGAGCTGTTCTAAGCTGGGGACCATGCTGTCTTTCCCTGGTCTACACAGAAACAGCACTCTGAGGGAGACGAGCTGCTGGCGTTTGGTAGCAACAACAGTTGTTCTGAAGAGAAACATTTCTTTGTAAGGAGGGTTGCCTCAGCCTTGCCACATTTTGTGATCTGGCTATAAAGGAGGGCAGTCAGTAGGCCTCACCCTTCAAGCCCACTCCAATTTCATAGAGAAAACACCAGGCCTCGGTGTGCCTTCCTGTGGCAAGGAAACTTTGCTTTCATTCTTAGGTGGCTCTTTGGCTCAGAACTGCCCTACCCCAAGGATTCAGGGATGTGCAGCCCGATTAGTTGAGATCAGTCCTTCTGGCTCTTTCATGGATGAAACCAACTGGGAAAAGAGCCGTTCTAAGCTGGGGACCATGGTGTCTTTCCCTAGTCTACACAGAAACAGCACTCTGAGGGAGAAGAGCTGCTGGCGTTTGGTAGCAACATCTCCTAATCTGAAGAGAAACATTTCGTTGTAAGCGGGTTGCCTCAGCCTTGCCACATTTTCTGAACTGGCTATAAAGTAGGGCAGTCAGTAGGCCTCACCCTTCAAGCCCACTCCAATTTCATAGAGAAAACACCAGGCCTCGGTGTGCCTTCCTGTGGCAAGGAAACTTTGCTTTCATTCTTTAGGTGGCACTTTGGCTCAGAACTGCCCTACCCCAAGGATTCAGGGATGTGCAGCCCGATTAGTTGAGATCAGCCATTCTGGCTCTTTCATGGATGAAACCAACTGGGAAAAGAGCCGTTCTAAGCTGGGGACCATGGTGTCTTTCCCTAGTCTACACAGAAACAGCACTCTGAGGGAGACGAGCTGCTGGCGTTTGGTAGCAACATCTCCTAATCTGAAGAGAAACATTTCGTTGTAAGCGGGTTGCCTCAGCCTTGCCACATGTTCTCAACTGGTTATAAAGGAGGGCAGTCACTAGGCCTCACCTTTCAAGCACACTCCAATTTCATACAGAAAACACCAGGCCTCGGTGTGCCTTCCTGTGGCAAGGAAACTTTGCTTTCATTCCTTAGGTGGCACTTTGGCTCAGAAGTGCCCTACCCCAAGGATTCAGGGATGTGCAGCCCGATTAGTTGAGATCAGCCCTTCTGGCTCTTTCATGGATGAAACCAACTGGGCAAAGAGCCGTTCTAAGCTGGGGACCATGCTGTCTTTCCCTGGTCTACACAGAAACAGCACTCTGAGGGAGACGAGCTGCTGGTGTTTGGTAGCAACAACTCTTGTTCTGAAGAGAAACATTTCTTTGTAAGGGGGGTTGCCTCAGCCTTGCCACATTTTGTGATCTGGCTATAAAGGAGGGCAGTCAGTAGGCCTCACCCTTCAAGCCCACTCCAATTTGACAGAGAAAACACCAGGCCTCGGTGTGCCTTCCTGTGGCAAGGAAACTTTGCTTTCATTCCTTAGGTGGCACTTTGGCTCAGAACTGCCCTACCCCAAGGATTCAGGGATGTGCAGCCCGATTAGTTGAGATCAGCCCTTCTGGCTCTTTCATGGATGAAAACAGCTGGGCATAGGGCCGTTCTAAGCTTGGGACTATGGTGTCTTTCCCTAGTCTACACAGAAACAGCACTCTGAGGGAGACGAGCTGCTGGCGTTTGGTAGCAAAATCTCCTATTCTGAAGAGAAAAATTTCGTTATAAGCGGGTGGCATCAGCCTTGCCACATTTTCTCAAATGGCTCTCAAGGAGGGCAGTCAGTTGGCAGACTTACTTGCGGCCCTGCTTCCCAGGTTGGAAACTTTGCTTTCATTCCTTAGGTGGCCCATTGGCTCAGGACTGCCCTACCCCAAGAATTCAGGCTTGTGACGCCCGATTAGTTGAGATCAGCCCTTCTGGCTCTTTCATGGATGAAACCAACTGGGAAAAGAGCCGTTCTAAGCTGGGGACCATGGTGTCTTTCCCTAGTCTACACGGAAACAGCACTCTGAGGGAGACGAGCTGCTGGTGTTTGGTAGCAACATCTCCTATTCTGAAGGGAAACATTTCTTTGTAAGCGGGTTGCATCAGCCTTGCCACATGTTCTCAACTGCTTATAATGGAGGCAAGTCAGTAGGCCTCACCCTTCAAGCCCACTCCAATTTCATAGAGAAAACATCAGGCCTCGGTGTGCCTTCCTGTGGCAAGGAAACTTTGCTTTCATTCTTAGGTGGCTCTTTGGCTCAGAACTGCCCTACCCCAATGATTCAAGGATGTGCAGCCCGATTAGTTGAGATCAGTCCTTCTGGCTCTTTCATGGATGAAACCAACTGGGAAAAGAGCCGTTCTAAGCTGGGGACCATGCTGTCTTTCCCTGGTCTACACAGAAACAGCACTCTGAGGGAGACGAGCTGCTGGCGTTTGGTAGCAACAACACTTGTTCTGAAGAGAAACATTTCTTTGTAAGGGGGGTTGCCTCAGCCTTGCCACATTTTGTGATCTGGCTATAAAGGAGGGCAGTCAGTAGGCCTCACCCTTCAAGCCCACTCCAATTTCATAGAGAAAACACCAGGCCTCGGTGTGCCTTCCTGTGGCAAGGAAACTTTGCTTTCATTCTTAGGTGGCTCTTTGGCTCAGAACTGCCCTACCCCAAGGATTCAGGGATGTGCAGCCCGATTAGTTGAGATCAGTCCTTCTGGCTCTTTCATGGATGAAACCAACTGGGAAAAGAGCCGTTCTAAGCTGGGGACAATGGTGTCTTTCCCTAGTCTACACAGAAACAGCACTCTGAGGGAGACGAGCTGCTGGCGTTTGGTAGCAACATCTCCTAATCTGAAGAGAAACATTTCGTTGTAAGCGGGTTGCCTCAGCCTTGCCACATTTTCTGAACTGGCTATAAAGGAGGGCAGTCAGTAGGCCTCACCCTTCAAGCCCACTCCAATTTCATAGAGAAAACACCAGGCCTCGGTGTGCCTTCCTGTGACAAGGAAACTTTGCTCTCATTCTTTAGGTGGCACTTTGGCTCAGAACTGCCCTACCCCAAGGATTCAGGGATGTGCAGCCCGATTAGTTGAGATCAGTCCTTCTGGCTCTTTCATGGATGAAACCAACTGGGAAAAGAGCCGTTCTAAGCTGGGGACCATGGTGTCTTACCCTAGTCTACACAGAAACAGCACTCTGAGGGAGACGAGCTGCTGGCGTTTGGTAGCAACATCTCCTAATCTGAAGAGAAACATTTCGTTGTAAGCGGGTTGCCTCAGCCTTGCCACATGTTCTCAACTGGTTATAAAGGAGGGCAGTCACTAGGCCTCACCTTTCAAGCACACTCCAATTTCATACAGAAAACACCAGGCCTCGGTGTGCCTTCCTGTGGCAAGGAAACATTGCTTTCATTCTTAGGTGGCACTTTGGCTCAGAAGTGCCCTACCCCAAGGATTCAGGGATGTGCAGCCCGATTAGTTGAGATCAGCCCTTCTGGCTCTTTCATAGATGAAAGCAACTGGGCAAAGAGCCGTTCTAAGCTGGGGACCATGCTGTCTTTCCCTGGTCTACACAGAAACAGCACTCTGAGGGAGACGAGCTGCTGGTGTTTGGTAGCAACAACTCTTGTTCTGAAGAGAAACATTTCTTTGTAAGGGGGGTTGCCTCAGCCTTGCCACATTTTGTGATCTGGCTATAAAGGAGGGCAGTCAGTAGGCCTCACCCTTCAAGCCCACTCCAATTTGACAGAGAAAACACCAGGCCTCGGTGTGCCTTCCTGTGGCAAGGAAACTTTGCTTTCATTCCTTAGGTGGCACTTTGGCTCAGAACTGCCCTACCCCAAGGATTCAGGGATGTGCAGCCCGATTAGTTGAGATCAGCCCTTTCGGCTCTTTCATGGATGAAAACAGCTGGGCATAGGGCCGTTCTAAGCTTGGGACTATGGTGTCTTTCCCTAGTCTACACAGAAACAGCACTCTGAGGGAGACGAGCTGCTGGCGTTTGGTATCCAAATCTCCTATTCTGAAGAGAAAAATTTCGTTATACGCGGGTGGCATCAGCCTTGCCACATTTTCTCAAATGGCTCTAAAGGAGGGCAGTCAGTTGGCAGACTTACTTGCGGCCCTGCTTCCCAGTTTGGAAACTTTGCTTTCATTCCTTAGGTGGCCCATTGGCTCAGGACTGCCCTACCCCAAGAATTCAGGCTTGTGACGCCCGATTAGTTGAGATCAGCCCTTCTGGCTCTTTCATGGATGAAACCAACTGGGAAAAGAGCCGTTCTAAGCTGGGGACCATGGTGTCTTTCCCTAGTCTACACGGAAACAGCACTCTGAGGGAGACGAGCTGCTGGCGTTTGGTAGCAACATCTCCTAATCTGAAGAGAAACATTTCGTTGTAAGCGGGTTGCCTCAGCCTTGCCACATTTTCTGAACTGGCTATAAAGGAGGGCAGTCAGTAGGCCTCGCCCTTCAAGCCCACTCCAATTTCATAGAGAAAACACCAGGCCTCGGTGTGCCTTCCTGTGGCAAGGAAACTTTGCTTTCATTCTTTAGGTGGCACTTTGGCTCAGAACTGCCCTACCCCAAGGATTCAGGGATGTGCAGCCCGATTAGTTGGGATCAGTCCTTCTGGCTCTTTCATGGATGAAACCAACTGGGAAAAGAGCCGTTCTAAGCTGGGGACCATGGTGTCTTTCCCTAGTCTACACAGAAACAGCACTCTGAGGGAGACGAGCTGCTGGCGTTTGGTAGCAACATCTCCTAATCTGAAGAGAAACATTTCGTTGTAAGCGGGTTGCCTCAGCCTTGCCACATGTTCTCAACTGGTTATAAAGGAGGGCAGTCACTAGGCCTCACCTTTCAAGCACACTCCAATTTCATACAGAAAACACCAGGCCTCGGTGTGCCTTCCTGTGGCAAGGAAACTTTGCTTTCATTCCTTAGGTGGCACTTTGGCTCAGAACTGCCCTACCCCAAGGATTCAGGGATGTGCAGCCCGATTAGTTGAGATCAGCCCTTCTGGCTCTTTCATGGATGAAACCAACTGGGCAAAGAGCCGTTCTAAGCTGGGGACCATGCTGTCTTTTCCTGGTCTACACAGAAACAGCACTCTGAGGGAGACGAGCTGCTGGCGTTTGGTAGCAACAACTCTTGTTCTGAAGAGAAACATTTCTTTGTAAGGGGGGTTGCCTCAGCCTTGCCACATTTTGTGATCTGGCTATAAAGGAGGGCAGTCAGTAGGCCTCACCCTTCAAGCCCACTCCAATTTGACAGAGAAAACACCAGGACTCGGTGTGCCTTCCTGTGGCAAGGAAACTTTGCTTTCATTCCTTAGGTGGCACTTTGGCTCAGAAGTGCCCTACCCCAAGGATTCAGGGATGTGCAGCCCGATTAGTTGAGATCAGCCCTTCTGGCTCTTTCATGGATGAAACCAACTGGGCAAAGAGCCGTTCTAAGCTGGGGACCATGCTGTCTTTCCCTGGTCTACACAGAAACAGCACTCTGAGTGAGACGAGCTGCTGGCGTTTGGTAGCAACAACTCTTGTTCTGAAGAGAAACATTTCTTTGTAAGGGGGGTTGCCTCAGCCTTGCCACATTTTGTGATCTGGCTATAAAGGAGGGCAGTCAGTAGGCCTCACCCTTCAAGCCCACTCCAATTTGACAGAGAAAACACCAGGCCTCGGTGTGCCTTCCTGTGGCAAGGAAACTTTGCTTTCATTCCTTAGGTGGCACTTTGGCTCAGAACTGCCCTACCCCAAGGATTCAGGGATGTGCAGCCCGATTAGTTGAGATCAGCCCTTCTGGCTCTTTCATGGATGAAAACAGCTGGGCATAGGGCCGTTCTAAGTTTGGGACTATGGTGTCTTTCCCTAGTCTACACAGAAACAGCACTCTGAGGGAGACGAGCTGCTGGCGTTTGGTAGCAAAATCTCCTATTCTGAAGAGAAAAATTTCGTTATAAGCGGGTGGCATCAGCCTTGCCACATTTTCTCAAATGGCTCTAAAGGAGGGCAGTCAGTTGGCAGACTTACTTGCGGCCCTGCTTCCCAGGTTGGAAACTTTGCTTTCATTCCTTAGGTGGCCCATTGGCTCAGGACTGCCCTACCCCAAGAATTCAGGCTTGTGACGCCCGATTAGTTGAGATCAGCCCTTCTGGCTCTTTCATGGATGAAACCAACTGGGAAAAGAGCCGTTCTAAGCTGGGGACCATGGTGTCTTTCCCTAGTCTACACGGAAACAGCACTCTGAGGGAGACGAGCTGCTGGTGTTTGGTAGCAACATCTCCTATTCTGAAGGGAAACATTTCTTTGTAAGCGGGTTGCATCAGCCTTGCCACATGTTCTCAACTGCTTATAATGGAGGCAAGTCAGTAGGCCTCACCCTTCAAGCCCACTCCAATTTCATAGAGAAAACATCAGGCCTCGGTGTGCCTTCCTGTGGCAAGGAAACTTTGCTTTCATTCTTAGGTGGCTCTTTGGCTCAGAACTGCCCTACCCCAATGATTCAAGGATGTGCAGCCCGATTAGTTGAGATCAGTCCTTCTGGCTCTTTCATGGATGAAACCAACTGGGAAAAGAGCTGTTCTAAGCTGGGGACCATGCTGTCTTTCCCTGGTCTACACAGAAACAGCACTCTGAGGGAGACGAGCTGCTGGCGTTTGGTAGCAACAACAGTTGTTCTGAAGAGAAACATTTCTTTGTAAGGAGGGTTGCCTCAGCCTTGCCACATTTTGTGATCTGGCTATAAAGGAGGGCAGTCAGTAGGCCTCACCCTTCAAGCCCACTCCAATTTCATAGAGAAAACACCAGGCCTCGGTGTGCCTTCCTGTGGCAAGGAAACTTTGCTTTCATTCCTTAGGTGGCACTTTGGCTCAGAACTGCCCTACCCCAAGGATTCAGGGATGTGCAGCCCGATTAGTTGAGATCAGCCCTTCCGGCTCTTTCATGGATGAAAACAGCTGGGCATAGGGCCGTTCTAAGCTTGGGACTATGGTGTCTTTCCCTAGTCTACACAGAAACAGCACTCTGAGGGAGACGAGCTGCTGGCGTTTGGTATCAAAATCTCCTATTCTGAAGAGAAAAATTTCGTTATACGCGGGTGGCATCAGCCTTGCCACATTTTCTCAAATGGCTCTAAAGGAGGGCAGTCAGTTGGCAGACTTACTTGCGGCCCTGCTTCCCAGTTTGGAAACTTTGCTTTCATTCCTTAGGTGGCCCATTGGCTCAGGACTGCCCTACCCCAAGAATTCAGGCTTGTGACGCCCGATTAGTTGAGATCAGCCCTTCTGGCTCTTTCATGGATGAAACCAACTGGGAAAAGAGCCGTTCTAAGCTGGGGACCATGGTGTCTTTCCCTAGTCTACACGGAAACAGCACTCTGAGGGAGACGAGCTGCTGGCGTTTGGTAGCAACATCTCCTAATCTGAAGAGAAACATTTCGTTGTAAGCGGGTTGCCTCAGCCTTGCCACATTTTCTGAACTGGCTATAAAGGAGGGCAGTCAGTAGGCCTCGCCCTTCAAGCCCACTCCAATTTCATAGAGAAAACACCAGGCCTCGGTGTGCCTTCCTGTGGCAAGGAAACTTTGCTTTCATTCTTTAGGTGGCACTTTGGCTCAGAACTGCCCTACCCCAAGGATTCAGGGATGTGCAGCCCGATTAGTTGGGATCAGTCCTTCTGGCTCTTTCATGGATGAAACCAACTGGGAAAAGAGCCGTTCTAAGCTGGGGACCATGGTGTCTTTCCCTAGTCTACACAGAAACAGCACTCTGAGGGAGACGAGCTGCTGGCGTTTGGTAGCAACATCTCCTAATCTGAAGAGAAACATTTCGTTGTAAGCGGGTTGCCTCAGCCTTGCCACATGTTCTCAACTGGTTATAAAGGAGGGCAGACACTAGGCCTCACCTTTCAAGCACACTCCAATTTCATACAGAAAACACCAGGCCTCGGTGTGCCTTCCTGTGGCAAGGAAACTTTGCTTTCATTCCTTAGGTGGCACTTTGGCTCAGAACTGCCCTACCCCAAGGATTCAGGGATGTGCAGCCCGATTAGTTGAGATCAGCCCTTCTGGCTCTTTCATGGATGAAACCAACTGGGCAAAGAGCCGTTCTAAGCTGGGGACCATGCTGTCTTTTCCTGGTCTACACAGAAACAGCACTCTGAGGGAGACGAGCTGCTGGCGTTTGGTAGCAACAACTCTTGTTCTGAAGAGAAACATTTCTTTGTAAGGGGGGTTGCCTCAGCCTTGCCACATTTTGTGATCTGGCTATAAAGGAGGGCAGTCAGTAGGCCTCACCCTTCAAGCCCACTCCAATTTGACAGAGAAAACACCAGGACTCGGTGTGCCTTCCTGTGGCAAGGAAACTTTGCTTTCATTCCTTAGGTGGCACTTTGGCTCAGAAGTGCCCTACCCCAAGGATTCAGGGATGTGCAGCCCGATTAGTTGAGATCAGCCCTTCTGGCTCTTTCATGGATGAAACCAACTGGGCAAAGAGCCGTTCTAAGCTGGGGACCATGCTGTCTTTCCCTGGTCTACACAGAAACAGCACTCTGAGTGAGACGAGCTGCTGGCGTTTGGTAGCAACAACTCTTGTTCTGAAGAGAAACATTTCTTTGTAAGGGGGGTTGCCTCAGCCTTGCCACATTTTGTGATCTGGCTATAAAGGAGGGCAGTCAGTAGGCCTCACCCTTCAAGCCCACTCCAATTTGACAGAGAAAACACCAGGCCTCGGTGTGCCTTCCTGTGGCAAGGAAACTTTGCTTTCATTCCTTAGGTGGCACTTTGGCTCAGAACTGCCCTACCCCAAGGATTCAGGGATGTGCAGCCCGATTAGTTGAGATCAGCCCTTCTGGCTCTTTCATGGATGAAAACAGCTGGGCATAGGGCCGTTCTAAGTTTGGGACTATGGTGTCTTTCCCTAGTCTACACAGAAACAGCACTCTGAGGGAGACGAGCTGCTGGCGTTTGGTAGCAAAATCTCCTATTCTGAAGAGAAAAATTTCGTTATAAGCGGGTGGCATCAGCCTTGCCACATTTTCTCAAATGGCTCTAAAGGAGGGCAGTCAGTTGGCAGACTTACTTGCGGCCCTGCTTCCCAGGTTGGAAACTTTGCTTTCATTCCTTAGGTGGCCCATTGGCTCAGGACTGCCCTACCCCAAGAATTCAGGCTTGTGACGCCCGATTAGTTGAGATCAGCCCTTCTGGCTCTTTCATGGATGAAACCAACTGGGAAAAGAGCCGTTCTAAACTGGGGACCATGGTGTCTTTCCCTAGTCTACACGGAAACAGCACTCTGAGGGAGACGAGCTGCTGGTGTTTGGTAGCAACATCTCCTATTCTGAAGGGAAACATTTCTTTGTAAGCGGGTTGCATCAGCCTTGCCACATGTTCTCAACTGCTTATAATGGAGGCAAGTCAGTAGGCCTCACCCTTCAAGCCCACTCCAATTTCATAGAGAAAACATCAGGCCTCGGTGTGCCTTCCTGTGGCAAGGAAACTTTGCTTTCATTCTTAGGTGGCTCTTTGGCTCAGAACTGCCCTACCCCAAGGATTCAGGGATGTGCAGCCCGATTAGTTGAGATCAGTCCTTCTGGCTCTTTCATGGATGAAACCAACTGGGAAAAGAGCTGTTCTAAGCTGGGGACCATGCTGTCTTTCCCTGGTCTACACAGAAACAGCACTCTGAGGGAGACGAGCTGCTGGCGTTTGGTAGCAACAACAGTTGTTCTGAAGAGAAACATTTCTTTGTAAGGAGGGTTGCCTCAGCCTTGCCACATTTTGTGATCTGGCTATAAAGGAGGGCAGTCAGTAGGCCTCACCCTTCAAGCCCACTCCAATTTCATAGAGAAAACACCAGGCCTCGGTGTGCCTTCCTGTGGCAAGGAAACTTTGCTTTCATTCTTAGGTGGCTCTTTGGCTCAGAACTGCCCTACCCCAAGGATTCAGGGATGTGCAGCCCGATTAGTTGAGATCAGTCCTTCTGGCTCTTTCATGGATGAAACCAACTGGGAAAAGAGCCGTTCTAAGCTGGGGACCATGGTGTCTTTCCCTAGTCTACACAGAAACAGCACTCTGAGGGAGAAGAGCTGCTGGCGTTTGGTAGCAACATCTCCTAATCTGAAGAGAAACATTTCGTTGTAAGCGGGTTGCCTCAGCCTTGCCACATTTTCTGAACTGGCTATAAAGGAGGGCAGTCAGTAGGCCTCACCCTTCAAGCCCACTCCAATTTCATAGAGAAAACACCAGGCCTCGGTGTGCCTTCCTGTGACAAGGAAACTTTGCTCTCATTCTTTAGGTGGCACTTTGGCTCAGAACTGCCCTACCCCAAGGATTCAGGGATGTGCAGCCCGATTAGTTGAGATCAGTCCTTCTGGCTCTTTCATGGATGAAACCAACTGGGAAAAGAGCCGTTCTAAGCTGGGGACCATGGTGTCTTACCCTAGTCTACACAGAAACAGCACTCTGAGGGAGACGAGCTGCTGGCGTTTGGTAGCAACATCTCCTAATCTGAAGAGAAACATTTCGTTGTAAGCGGGTTGCCTCAGCCTTGCCACATGTTCTCAACTGGTTATAAAGGAGGGCAGTCACTAGGCCTCACCTTTCAAGCACACTCCAATTTCATACAGAAAACACCAGGCCTCGGTGTGCCTTCCTGTGGCAAGGAAACATTGCTTTCATTCTTAGGTGGCACTTTGGCTCAGAAGTGCCCTACCCCAAGGATTCAGGGATGTGCAGCCCGATTAGTTGAGATCAGCCCTTCTGGCTCTTTCATGGATGAAAGCAACTGGGCAAAGAGCCGTTCTAAGCTGGGGACCATGCTGTCTTTCCCTGGTCTACACAGAAACAGCACTCTGAGGGAGACGAGCTGCTGGTGTTTGGTAGCAACAACTCTTGTTCTGAAGAGAAACATTTCTTTGTAAGGGGGGTTGCCTCAGCCTTGCCACATTTTGTGATCTGGCTATAAAGGAGGGCAGTCAGTAGGCCTCACCCTTCAAGCCCACTCCAATTTGACAGAGAAAACACCAGGCCTCGGTGTGCCTTCCTGTGGCAAGGAAACTTTGCTTTCATTCCTTAGGTGGCACTTTGGCTCAGAACTGCCCTACCCCAAGGATTCAGGGATGTGCAGCCCGATTAGTTGAGATCAGCGCTTTCGGCTCTTTCATGGATGAAAACAGCTGGGCATAGGGCCGTTCTAAGCTTGGGACTATGGTGTCTTTCCCTAGTCTACACAGAAACAGCACTCTGAGGGAGACGAGCTGCTGGCGTTTGGTATCAAAATCTCCTATTCTGAAGAGAAAAATTTCGTTATACGCGGGTGGCATCAGCCTTGCCACATTTTCTCAAATGGCTCTAAAGGAGGGCAGTCAGTTGGCAGACTTACTTGCGGCCCTGCTTCCCAGTTTGGAAACTTTGCTTTCATTCCTTAGGTGGCCCATTGGCTCAGGACTGCCCTACCCCAAGAATTCAGGCTTGTGACGCCCGATTAGTTGAGATCAGCCCTTCTGGCTCTTTCATGGATGAAACCAACTGGGAAAAGAGCCGTTCTAAGCTGGGGACCATGGTGTCTTTCCCTAGTCTACACGGAAACAGCACTCTGAGGGAGACGAGCTGCTGGCGTTTGGTAGCAACATCTCCTAATCTGAAGAGAAACATTTCGTTGTAAGCGGGTTGCCTCAGCCTTGCCACATTTTCTGAACTGGCTATAAAGGAGGGCAGTCAGTAGGCCTCGCCCTTCAAGCCCACTCCAATTTCATAGAGAAAACACCAGGCCTCGGTGTGCCTTCCTGTGGCAAGGAAACTTTGCTTTCATTCTTTAGGTGGCACTTTGGCTCAGAACTGCCCTACCCCAAGGATTCAGGGATGTGCAGCCCGATTAGTTGGGATCAGTCCTTCTGGCTCTTTCATGGATGAAACCAACTGGGAAAAGAGCCGTTCTAAGCTGGGGACCATGGTGTCTTTCCCTAGTCTACACAGAAACAGCACTCTGAGGGAGACGAGCTGCTGGCGTTTGGTAGCAACATCTCCTAATCTGAAGAGAAACATTTCGTTGTAAGCGGGTTGCCTCAGCCTTGCCACATGTTCTCAACTGGTTATAAAGGAGGGCAGTCACTAGGCCTCACTTTTCAAGCACACTCCAATTTCATACAGAAAACACCAGGCCTCGGTGTGCCTTCCTGTGGCAAGGAAACTTTGCTTTCATTCCTTAGGTGGCACTTTGGCTCAGAACTGCCCTACCCCAAGGATTCAGGGATGTGCAGCCCGATTAGTTGAGATCAGCCCTTCTGGCTCTTTCATGGATGAAACCAACTGGGCAAAGAGCCGTTCTAAGCTGGGGACCATGCTGTCTTTTCCTGGTCTACACAGAAACAGCACTCTGAGGGAGACGAGCTGCTGGCGTTTGGTAGCAACAACTCTTGTTCTGAAGAGAAACATTTCTTTGTAAGGGGGGTTGCCTCAGCCTTGCCACATTTTGTGATCTGGCTATAAAGGAGGGCAGTCAGTAGGCCTCACCCTTCAAGCCCACTCCAATTTGACAGAGAAAACACCAGGACTCGGTGTGCCTTCCTGTGGCAAGGAAACTTTGCTTTCATTCCTTAGGTGGCACTTTGGCTCAGAAGTGCCCTACCCCAAGGATTCAGGGATGTGCAGCCCGATTAGTTGAGATCAGCCCTTCTGGCTCTTTCATGGATGAAACCAACTGGGCAAAGAGCCGTTCTAAGCTGGGGACCATGCTGTCTTTCCCTGGTCTACACAGAAACAGCACTCTGAGTGAGACGAGCTGCTGGCGTTTGGTAGCAACAACTCTTGTTCTGAAGAGAAACATTTCTTTGTAAGGGGGGTTGCCTCAGCCTTGCCACATTTTGTGATCTGGCTATAAAGGAGGGCAGTCAGTAGGCCTCACCCTTCAAGCCCACTCCAATTTGACAGAGAAAACACCAGGCCTCGGTGTGCCTTCCTGTGGCAAGGAAACTTTGCTTTCATTCCTTAGGTGGCACTTTGGCTCAGAACTGCCCTACCCCAAGGATTCAGGGATGTGCAGCCCGATTAGTTGAGATCAGCCCTTCTGGCTCTTTCATGGATGAAAACAGCTGGGCATAGGGCCGTTCTAAGTTTGGGACTATGGTGTCTTTCCCTAGTCTACACAGAAACAGCACTCTGAGGGAGACGAGCTGCTGGCGTTTGGTAGCAAAATCTCCTATTCTGAAGAGAAAAATTTCGTTATAAGCGGGTGGCATCAGCCTTGCCACATTTTCTCAAATGGCTCTAAAGGAGGGCAGTCAGTTGGCAGACTTACTTGCGGCCCTGCTTCCCAGGTTGGAAACTTTGCTTTCATTCCTTAGGTGGCCCATTGGCTCAGGACTGCCCTACCCCAAGAATTCAGGCTTGTGACGCCCGATTAGTTGAGATCAGCCCTTCTGGCTCTTTCATGGATGAAACCAACTGGGAAAAGAGCCGTTCTAAGCTGGGGACCATGGTGTCTTTCCCTAGTCTACACGGAAACAGCACTCTGAGGGAGACGAGCTGCTGGTGTTTGGTAGCAACATCTCCTATTCTGAAGGGAAACATTTCTTTGTAAGCGGGTTGCATCAGCCTTGCCACATGTTCTCAACTGCTTATAATGGAGGCAAGTCAGTAGGCCTCACCCTTCAAGCCCACTCCAATTTCATAGAGAAAACATCAGGCCTCGGTGTGCCTTCCTGTGGCAAGGAAACTTTGCTTTCATTCTTAGGTGGCTCTTTGGCTCAGAACTGCCCTACCCCAATGATTCAAGGATGTGCAGCCCGATTAGTTGAGATCAGTCCTTCTGGCTCTTTCATGGATGAAACCAACTGGGAAAAGAGCTGTTCTAAGCTGGGGACCATGCTGTCTTTCCCTGGTCTACACAGAAACAGCACTCTGAGGGAGACGAGCTGCTGGCGTTTGGTAGCAACAACAGTTGTTCTGAAGAGAAACATTTCTTTGTAAGGAGGGTTGCCTCAGCCTTGCCACATTTTGTGATCTGG
The DNA here is from genome assembly GCF_028021215.1 of Eschrichtius robustus. NCBI lineage: Eukaryota > Metazoa > Chordata > Mammalia > Artiodactyla > Eschrichtiidae > Eschrichtius > Eschrichtius robustus. The sequence goes on from NC_090842.1 coordinate 46,733,744, forward strand.
CTATAAAGGAGGGCAGTCAGTAGGCCTCACCCTTCAAGCCCACTCCAATTTCATAGAGAAAACACCAGGCCTCGGTGTGCCTTCCTGTGGCAAGGAAACTTTGCTTTCATTCCTTAGGTGGCACTTTGGCTCAGAACTGCCCTACCCCAAGGATTCAGGGATGTGCAGCCCGATTAGTTGAGATCAGCCCTTCCGGCTCTTTCATGGATGAAAACAGCTGGGCATAGGGCCGTTCTAAGCTTGGGACTATGGTGTCTTTCCCTAGTCTACACAGAAACAGCACTCTGAGGGAGACGAGCTGCTGGCGTTTGGTATCAAAATCTCCTATTCTGAAGAGAAAAATTTCGTTATACGCGGGTGGCATCAGCCTTGCCACATTTTCTCAAATGGCTCTAAAGGAGGGCAGTCAGTTGGCAGACTTACTTGCGGCCCTGCTTCCCAGTTTGGAAACTTTGCTTTCATTCCTTAGGTGGCCCATTGGCTCAGGACTGCCCTACCCCAAGAATTCAGGCTTGTGACGCCCGATTAGTTGAGATCAGCCCTTCTGGCTCTTTCATGGATGAAACCAACTGGGAAAAGAGCCGTTCTAAGCTGGGGACCATGGTGTCTTTCCCTAGTCTACACGGAAACAGCACTCTGAGGGAGACGAGCTGCTGGCGTTTGGTAGCAACATCTCCTAATCTGAAGAGAAACATTTCGTTGTAAGCGGGTTGCCTCAGCCTTGCCACATTTTCTGAACTGGCTATAAAGGAGGGCAGTCAGTAGGCCTCGCCCTTCAAGCCCACTCCAATTTCATAGAGAAAACACCAGGCCTCGGTGTGCCTTCCTGTGGCAAGGAAACTTTGCTTTCATTCTTTAGGTGGCACTTTGGCTCAGAACTGCCCTACCCCAAGGATTCAGGGATGTGCAGCCCGATTAGTTGGGATCAGTCCTTCTGGCTCTTTCATGGATGAAACCAACTGGGAAAAGAGCCGTTCTAAGCTGGGGACCATGGTGTCTTTCCCTAGTCTACACAGAAACAGCACTCTGAGGGAGACGAGCTGCTGGCGTTTGGTAGCAACATCTCCTAATCTGAAGAGAAACATTTCGTTGTAAGCGGGTTGCCTCAGCCTTGCCACATGTTCTCAACTGGTTATAAAGGAGGGCAGTCACTAGGCCTCACCTTTCAAGCACACTCCAATTTCATACAGAAAACACCAGGCCTCGGTGTGCCTTCCTGTGGCAAGGAAACTTTGCTTTCATTCCTTAGGTGGCACTTTGGCTCAGAACTGCCATACCCCAAGGATTCAGGGATGTGCAGCCCGATTAGTTGAGATCAGCCCTTCTGGCTCTTTCATGGATGAAACCAACTGGGCAAAGAGCCGTTCTAAGCTGGGGACCATGCTGTCTTTCCCTGGTCTACACAGAAACAGCACTCTGAGGGAGACGAGCTGCTGGCGTTTGGTAGCAACAACTCTTGTTCTGAAGAGAAACATTTCTTTGTAAGGGGGGTTGCCTCAGCCTTGCCACATTTTGTGATATGGCTATAAAGGAGGGCAGTCAGTAGGCCTCACCCTTCAAGCCCACTCCAATTTGACAGAGAAAACACCAGGCCTCGGTGTGGCTTCCTGTGGCAAGGAAACTTTGCTTTCATTCCTTAGGTGGCACTTTGGCTCAGAAGTGCCCTACCCCAAGGATTCAGGGATGTGCAGCCCGATTAGTTGAGATCAGCCCTTCTGGCTCTTTCATGGATGAAACCAACTGGGCAAAGAGCCGTTCTAAGCTGGGGACCATGCTGTCTTTCCCTGGTCTACACAGAAACAGCACTCTGAGTGAGACGAGCTGCTGGCGTTCGGTAGCAACAACTCTTGTTCTGAAGAGAAACATTTCTTTGTAAGGGGGGTTGCCTCAGCCTTGCCACATTTTGTGATCTGGCTATAAAGGAGGGCAGTCAGTAGGCCTCACCCTTCAAGCCCACTCCAATTTGACAGAGAAAACACCAGGCCTCGGTGTGCCTTCCTGTGGCAAGGAAACTTTGCTTTCATTCCTTAGGTGGCACTTTGGCTCAGAACTGCCCTACCCCAAGGATTCAGGGATGTGCAGCCCGATTAGTTGAGATCAGCCCTTCTGGCTCTTTCATGGATGAAAACAGCTGGGCATAGGGCCGTTCTAAGTTTGGGACTATGGTGTCTTTCCCTAGTCTACACAGAAACAGCACTCTGAGGGAGACGAGCTGCTGGCGTTTGGTAGCAAAATCTCCTATTCTGAAGAGAAAAATTTCGTTATAAGCGGGTGGCATCAGCCTTGCCACATTTTCTCAAATGGCTATAAAGGAGGGCAGTCAGTTGGCAGACTTACTTGCGGCCCTGCTTCCCAGGTTGGAAACTTTGCTTTCATTCCTTAGGTGGCCCATTGGCTCAGGACTGCCCTACCCCAAGAATTCAGGCTTGTGACGCCCGATTAGTTGAGATCAGCCCTTCTGGCTCTTTCATGGATGAAACCAACTGGGAAAAGAGCCGTTCTAAACTGGGGACCATGGTGTCTTTCCCTAGTCTACACGGAAACAGCACTCTGAGGGAGACGAGCTGCTGGTGTTTGGTAGCAACATCTCCTATTCTGAAGGGAAACATTTCTTTGTAAGCGGGTTGCATCAGCCTTGCCACATGTTCTCAACTGCTTATAATGGAGGCAAGTCAGTAGGCCTCACCCTTCAAGCCCACTCCAATTTCATAGAGAAAACATCAGGCCTCGGTGTGCCTTCCTGTGGCAAGGAAACTTTGCTTTCATTCTTAGGTGGCTCTTTGGCTCAGAACTGCCCTACCCCAAGGATTCAGGGATGTGCAGCCCGATTAGTTGAGATCAGTCCTTCTGGCTCTTTCATGGATGAAACCAACTGGGAAAAGAGCTGTTCTAAGCTGGGGACCATGCTGTCTTTCCCTGGTCTACACAGAAACAGCACTCTGAGGGAGACGAGCTGCTGGCGTTTGGTAGCAACAACAGTTGTTCTGAAGAGAAACATTTCTTTGTAAGGAGGGTTGCCTCAGCCTTGCCACATTTTGTGATCTGGCTATAAAGGAGGGCAGTCAGTAGGCCTCACCCTTCAAGCCCACTCCAATTTCATAGAGAAAACACCAGGCCTCGGTGTGCCTTCCTGTGGCAAGGAAACTTTGCTTTCATTCTTAGGTGGCTCTTTGGCTCAGAACTGCCCTACCCCAAGGATTCAGGGATGTGCAGCCCGATTAGTTGAGATCAGTCCTTCTGGCTCTTTCATGGATGAAACCAACTGGGAAAAGAGCCGTTCTAAGCTGGGGACCATGGTGTCTTTCCCTAGTCTACACAGAAACAGCACTCTGAGGGAGAAGAGCTGCTGGCGTTTGGTAGCAACATCTCCTAATCTGAAGAGAAACATTTCGTTGTAAGCGGGTTGCCTCAGCCTTGCCACATTTTCTGAACTGGCTATAAAGGAGGGCAGTCAGTAGGCCTCACCCTTCAAGCCCACTCCAATTTCATAGAGAAAACACCAGGCCTCGGTGTGCCTTCCTGTGCCAAGGAAACTTTGCTCTCATTCTTTAGGTGGCACTTTGGCTCAGAACTGCCCTACCCCAAGGATTCAGGGATGTGCAGCCCGATTAGTTGAGATCAGTCCTTCTGGCTCTTTCATGGATGAAACCAACTGGGAAAAGAGCCGTTCTAAGCTGGGGACCATGGTGTCTTACCCTAGTCTACACAGAAACAGCACTCTGAGGGAGACGAGCTGCTGGCGTTTGGTAGCAACATCTCCTAATCTGAAGAGAAACATTTCGTTGTAAGCGGGTTGCCTCAGCCTTGCCACATGTTCTCAACTGGTTATAAAGGAGGGCAGTCACTAGGCCTCACCTTTCAAGCACACTCCAATTTCATACAGAAAACACCAGGCCTCGGTGTGCCTTCCTGTGGCAAGGAAACATTGCTTTCATTCTTAGGTGGCACTTTGGCTCAGAAGTGCCCTACCCCAAGGATTCAGGGATGTGCAGCCCGATTAGTTGAGATCAGCCCTTCTGGCTCTTTCATGGATGAAAGCAACTGGGCAAAGAGCCGTTCTAAGCTGGGGACCATGCTGTCTTTCCCTGGTCTACACAGAAACAGCACTCTGAGGGAGACGAGCTGCTGGTGTTTGGTAGCAACAACTCTTGTTCTGAAGAGAAACATTTCTTTGTAAGGGGGGTTGCCTCAGCCTTGCCACATTTTGTGATCTGGCTATAAAGGAGGGCAGTCAGTAGGCCTCACCCTTCAAGCCCACTCCAATTTGACAGAGAAAACACCAGGCCTCGGTGTGCCTTCCTGTGGCAAGGAAACTTTGCTTTCATTCCTTAGGTGGCACTTTGGCTCAGAACTGCCCTACCCCAAGGATTCAGGGATGTGCAGCCCGATTAGTTGAGATCAGCCCTTTCGGCTCTTTCATGGATGAAAACAGCTGGGCATAGGGCCGTTCTAAGCTTGGGACTATGGTGTCTTTCCCTAGTCTACACAGAAACAGCACTCTGAGGGAGACGAGCTGCTGGCGTTTGGTATCAAAATCTCCTATTCTGAAGAGAAAAATTTCGTTATACGCGGGTGGCATCAGCCTTGCCACATTTTCTCAAATGGCTCTAAAGGAGGGCAGTCAGTTGGCAGACTTACTTGCGGCCCTGCTTCCCAGTTTGGAAACTTTGCTTTCATTCCTTAGGTGGCCCATTGGCTCAGGACTGCCCTACCCCAAGAATTCAGGCTTGTGACGCCCGATTAGTTGAGATCAGCCCTTCTGGCTCTTTCATGGATGAAACCAACTGGGAAAAGAGCCGTTCTAAGCTGGGGACCATGGTGTCTTTCCCTAGTCTACACGGAAACAGCACTCTGAGGGAGACGAGCTGCTGGCGTTTGGTAGCAACATCTCCTAATCTGAAGAGAAACATTTCGTTGTAAGCGGGTTGCCTCAGCCTTGCCACATTTTCTGAACTGGCTATAAAGGAGGGCAGTCAGTAGGCCTCGCCCTTCAAGCCCACTCCAATTTCATAGAGAAAACACCAGGCCTCGGTGTGCCTTCCTGTGGCAAGGAAACTTTGCTTTCATTCTTTAGGTGGCACTTTGGCTCAGAACTGCCCTACCCCAAGGATTCAGGGATGTGCAGCCCGATTAGTTGGGATCAGTCCTTCTGGCTCTTTCATGGATGAAACCAACTGGGAAAAGAGCCGTTCTAAGCTGGGGACCATGGTGTCTTTCCCTAGTCTACACAGAAACAGCACTCTGAGGGAGACGAGCTGCTGGCGTTTGGTAGCAACATCTCCTAATCTGAAGAGAAACATTTCGTTGTAAGCGGGTTGCCTCAGCCTTGCCACATGTTCTCAACTGGTTATAAAGGAGGGCAGTCACTAGGCCTCACCTTTCAAGCACACTCCAATTTCATACAGAAAACACCAGGCCTCGGTGTGCCTTCCTGTGGCAAGGAAACTTTGCTTTCATTCCTTAGGTGGCACTTTGGCTCAGAACTGCCCTACCCCAAGGATTCAGGGATGTGCAGCCCGATTAGTTGAGATCAGCCCTTCTGGCTCTTTCATGGATGAAACCAACTGGGCAAAGAGCCGTTCTAAGCTGGGGACCATGCTGTCTTTTCCTGGTCTACACAGAAACAGCACTCTGAGGGAGACGAGCTGCTGGCGTTTGGTAGCAACAACTCTTGTTCTGAAGAGAAACATTTCTTTGTAAGGGGGGTTGCCTCAGCCTTGCCACATTTTGTGATCTGGCTATAAAGGAGGGCAGTCAGTAGGCCTCACCCTTCAAGCCCACTCCAATTTGACAGAGAAAACACCAGGACTCGGTGTGCCTTCCTGTGGCAAGGAAACTTTGCTTTCATTCCTTAGGTGGCACTTTGGCTCAGAAGTGCCCTACCCCAAGGATTCAGGGATGTGCAGCCCGATTAGTTGAGATCAGCCCTTCTGGCTCTTTCATGGATGAAACCAACTGGGCAAAGAGCCGTTCTAAGCTGGGGACCATGCTGTCTTTCCCTGGTCTACACAGAAACAGCACTCTGAGTGAGACGAGCTGCTGGCGTTTGGTAGCAACAACTCTTGTTCTGAAGAGAAACATTTCTTTGTAAGGGGGGTTGCCTCAGCCTTGCCACATTTTGTGATCTGGCTATAAAGGAGGGCAGTCAGTAGGCCTCACCCTTCAAGCCCACTCCAATTTGACAGAGAAAACACCAGGCCTCGGTGTGCCTTCCTGTGGCAAGGAAACTTTGCTTTCATTCCTTAGGTGGCACTTTGGCTCAGAACTGCCCTACCCCAAGGATTCAGGGATGTGCAGCCCGATTAGTTGAGATCAGCCCTTCTGGCTCTTTCATGGATGAAAACAGCTGGGCATAGGGCCGTTCTAAGTTTGGGACTATGGTGTCTTTCCCTAGTCTACACAGAAACAGCACTCTGAGGGAGACGAGCTGCTGGCGTTTGGTAGCAAAATCTCCTATTCTGAAGAGAAAAATTTCGTTATAAGCGGGTGGCATCAGCCTTGCCACATTTTCTCAAATGGCTCTAAAGGAGGGCAGTCAGTTGGCAGACTTACTTGCGGCCCTGCTTCCCAGGTTGGAAACTTTGCTTTCATTCCTTAGGTGGCCCATTGGCTCAGGACTGCCCTACCCCAAGAATTCAGGCTTGTGACGCCCGATTAGTTGAGATCAGCCCTTCTGGCTCTTTCATGGATGAAACCAACTGGGAAAAGAGCCGTTCTAAGCTGGGGACCATGGTGTCTTTCCCTAGTCTACACGGAAACAGCACTCTGAGGGAGACGAGCTGCTGGTGTTTGGTAGCAACATCTCCTATTCTGAAGGGAAACATTTCTTTGTAAGCGGGTTGCATCAGCCTTGCCACATGTTCTCAACTGCTTATAATGGAGGCAAGTCAGTAGGCCTCACCCTTCAAGCCCACTCCAATTTCATAGAGAAAACATCAGGCCTCGGTGTGCCTTCCTGTGGCAAGGAAACTTTGCTTTCATTCTTAGGTGGCTCTTTGGCTCAGAACTGCCCTACCCCAATGATTCAAGGATGTGCAGCCCGATTAGTTGAGATCAGTCCTTCTGGCTCTTTCATGGATGAAACCAACTGGGAAAAGAGCTGTTCTAAGCTGGGGACCATGCTGTCTTTCCCTGGTCTACACAGAAACAGCACTCTGAGGGAGACGAGCTGCTGGCGTTTGGTAGCAACAACAGTTGTTCTGAAGAGAAACATTTCTTTGTAAGGAGGGTTGCCTCAGCCTTGCCACATTTTGTGATCTGGCTATAAAGGAGGGCAGTCAGTAGGCCTCACCCTTCAAGCCCACTCCAATTTCATAGAGAAAACACCAGGCCTCGGTGTGCCTTCCTGTGGCAAGGAAACTTTGCTTTCATTCCTTAGGTGGCACTTTGGCTCAGAACTGCCCTACCCCAAGGATTCAGGGATGTGCAGCCCGATTAGTTGAGATCAGCCCTTCCGGCTCTTTCATGGATGAAAACAGCTGGGCATAGGGCCGTTCTAAGCTTGGGACTATGGTGTCTTTCCCTAGTCTACACAGAAACAGCACTCTGAGGGAGACGAGCTGCTGGCGTTTGGTATCAAAATCTCCTATTCTGAAGAGAAAAATTTCGTTATACGCGGGTGGCATCAGCCTTGCCACATTTTCTCAAATGGCTCTAAAGGAGGGCAGTCAGTTGGCAGACTTACTTGCGGCCCTGCTTCCCAGTTTGGAAACTTTGCTTTCATTCCTTAGGTGGCCCATTGGCTCAGGACTGCCCTACCCCAAGAATTCAGGCTTGTGACGCCCGATTAGTTGAGATCAGCCCTTCTGGCTCTTTCATGGATGAAACCAACTGGGAAAAGAGCCGTTCTAAGCTGGGGACCATGGTGTCTTTCCCTAGTCTACACGGAAACAGCACTCTGAGGGAGACGAGCTGCTGGCGTTTGGTAGCAACATCTCCTAATCTGAAGAGAAACATTTCGTTGTAAGCGGGTTGCCTCAGCCTTGCCACATTTTCTGAACTGGCTATAAAGGAGGGCAGTCAGTAGGCCTCGCCCTTCAAGCCCACTCCAATTTCATAGAGAAAACACCAGGCCTCGGTGTGCCTTCCTGTGGCAAGGAAACTTTGCTTTCATTCTTTAGGTGGCACTTTGGCTCAGAACTGCCCTACCCCAAGGATTCAGGGATGTGCAGCCCGATTAGTTGGGATCAGTCCTTCTGGCTCTTTCATGGATGAAACCAACTGGGAAAAGAGCCGTTCTAAGCTGGGGACCATGGTGTCTTTCCCTAGTCTACACAGAAACAGCACTCTGAGGGAGACGAGCTGCTGGCGTTTGGTAGCAACATCTCCTAATCTGAAGAGAAACATTTCGTTGTAAGCGGGTTGCCTCAGCCTTGCCACATGTTCTCAACTGGTTATAAAGGAGGGCAGACACTAGGCCTCACCTTTCAAGCACACTCCAATTTCATACAGAAAACACCAGGCCTCGGTGTGCCTTCCTGTGGCAAGGAAACTTTGCTTTCATTCCTTAGGTGGCACTTTGGCTCAGAACTGCCCTACCCCAAGGATTCAGGGATGTGCAGCCCGATTAGTTGAGATCAGCCCTTCTGGCTCTTTCATGGATGAAACCAACTGGGCAAAGAGCCGTTCTAAGCTGGGGACCATGCTGTCTTTTCCTGGTCTACACAGAAACAGCACTCTGAGGGAGACGAGCTGCTGGCGTTTGGTAGCAACAACTCTTGTTCTGAAGAGAAACATTTCTTTGTAAGGGGGGTTGCCTCAGCCTTGCCACATTTTGTGATCTGGCTATAAAGGAGGGCAGTCAGTAGGCCTCACCCTTCAAGCCCACTCCAATTTGACAGAGAAAACACCAGGACTCGGTGTGCCTTCCTGTGGCAAGGAAACTTTGCTTTCATTCCTTAGGTGGCACTTTGGCTCAGAAGTGCCCTACCCCAAGGATTCAGGGATGTGCAGCCCGATTAGTTGAGATCAGCCCTTCTGGCTCTTTCATGGATGAAACCAACTGGGCAAAGAGCCGTTCTAAGCTGGGGACCATGCTGTCTTTCCCTGGTCTACACAGAAACAGCACTCTGAGTGAGACGAGCTGCTGGCGTTTGGTAGCAACAACTCTTGTTCTGAAGAGAAACATTTCTTTGTAAGGGGGGTTGCCTCAGCCTTGCCACATTTTGTGATCTGGCTATAAAGGAGGGCAGTCAGTAGGCCTCACCCTTCAAGCCCACTCCAATTTGACAGAGAAAACACCAGGCCTCGGTGTGCCTTCCTGTGGCAAGGAAACTTTGCTTTCATTCCTTAGGTGGCACTTTGGCTCAGAACTGCCCTACCCCAAGGATTCAGGGATGTGCAGCCCGATTAGTTGAGATCAGCCCTTCTGGCTCTTTCATGGATGAAAACAGCTGGGCATAGGGCCGTTCTAAGTTTGGGACTATGGTGTCTTTCCCTAGTCTACACAGAAACAGCACTCTGAGGGAGACGAGCTGCTGGCGTTTGGTAGCAAAATCTCCTATTCTGAAGAGAAAAATTTCGTTATAAGCGGGTGGCATCAGCCTTGCCACATTTTCTCAAATGGCTCTAAAGGAGGGCAGTCAGTTGGCAGACTTACTTGCGGCCCTGCTTCCCAGGTTGGAAACTTTGCTTTCATTCCTTAGGTGGCCCATTGGCTCAGGACTGCCCTATCCCAAGAATTCAGGCTTGTGACGCCCGATTAGTTGAGATCAGCCCTTCTGGCTCTTTCATGGATGAAACCAACTGGGAAAAGAGCCGTTCTAAACTGGGGACCATGGTGTCTTTCCCTAGTCTACACGGAAACAGCACTCTGAGGGAGACGAGCTGCTGGTGTTTGGTAGCAACATCTCCTATTCTGAAGGGAAACATTTCTTTGTAAGCGGGTTGCATCAGCCTTGCCACATGTTCTCAACTGCTTATAATGGAGGCAAGTCAGTAGGCCTCACCCTTCAAGCCCACTCCAATTTCATAGAGAAAACATCAGGCCTCGGTGTGCCTTCCTGTGGCAAGGAAACTTTGCTTTCATTCTTAGGTGGCTCTTTGGCTCAGAACTGCCCTACCCCAAGGATTCAGGGATGTGCAGCCCGATTAGTTGAGATCAGTCCTTCTGGCTCTTTCATGGATGAAACCAACTGGGAAAAGAGCTGTTCTAAGCTGGGGACCATGCTGTCTTTCCCTGGTCTACACAGAAACAGCACTCTGAGGGAGACGAGCTGCTGGCGTTTGGTAGCAACAACAGTTGTTCTGAAGAGAAACATTTCTTTGTAAGGAGGGTTGCCTCAGCCTTGCCACATTTTGTGATCTGGCTATAAAGGAGGGCAGTCAGTAGGCCTCACCCTTCAAGCCCACTCCAATTTCATAGAGAAAACACCAGGCCTCGGTGTGCCTTCCTGTGGCAAGGAAACTTTGCTTTCATTCTTAGGTGGCTCTTTGGCTCAGAACTGCCCTACCCCAAGGATTCAGGGATGTGCAGCCCGATTAGTTGAGATCAGTCCTTCTGGCTCTTTCATGGATGAAACCAACTGGGAAAAGAGCCGTTCTAAGCTGGGGACCATGGTGTCTTTCCCTAGTCTACACAGAAACAGCACTCTGAGGGAGAAGAGCTGCTGGCGTTTGGTAGCAACATCTCCTAATCTGAAGAGAAACATTTCGTTGTAAGCGGGTTGCCTCAGCCTTGCCACATTTTCTGAACTGGCTATAAAGGAGGGCAGTCAGTAGGCCTCACCCTTCAAGCCCACTCCAATTTCATAGAGAAAACACCAGGCCTCGGTGTGCCTTCCTGTGACAAGGAAACTTTGCTTTCATTCTTTAGGTGGCACTTTGGCTCAGAACTGCCCTACCCCAAGGATTCAGGGATGTGCAGCCCGATTAGTTGAGATCAGCCATTCTGGCTCTTTCATGGATGAAACCAACTGGGAAAAGAGCCGTTCTAAGCTGGGGACCATGGTGTCTTTCCCTAGTCTACACAGAAACAGCACTCTGAGGGAGACGAGCTGCTGGCGTTTGGTAGCAACATCTCCTAATCTGAAGAGAAACATTTCGTTGTAAGCGGGTTGCCTCAGCCTTGCCACATGTTCTCAACTGGTTATAAAGGAGGGCAGTCACTAGGCCTCACCTTTCAAGCACACTCCAATTTCATACAGAAAACACCAGGCCTCGGTGTGCCTTCCTGTGGCAAGGAAACTTTGCTTTCATTCCTTAGGTGGCACTTTGGCTCAGAAGTGCCCTACCCCAAGGATTCAGGGATGTGCAGCCCGATTAGTTGAGATCAGCCCTTCTGGCTCTTTCATGGATGAAACCAACTGGGCAAAGAGCCGTTCTAAGCTGGGGACCATGCTGTCTTTCCCTGGTCTACACAGAAACAGCACTCTGAGGGAGACGAGCTGCTGGTGTTTGGTAGCAACAACTCTTGTTCTGAAGAGAAACATTTCTTTGTAAGGGGGGTTGCCTCAGCCTTGCCACATTTTGTGATCTGGCTATAAAGGAGGGCAGTCAGTAGGCCTCACCCTTCAAGCCCACTCCAATTTGACAGAGAAAACACCAGGCCTCGGTGTGCCTTCCTGTGGCAAGGAAACTTTGCTTTCATTCCTTAGGTGGCACTTTGGCTCAGAACTGCCCTACCCCAAGGATTCAGGGATGTGCAGCCCGATTAGTTGAGATCAGCCCTTCTGGCTCTTTCATGGATGAAACCAACTGGGCAAAGAGCCGTTCTAAGCTGGGGACCATGCTGTCTTTTCCTGGTCTACACAGAAACAGCACTCTGAGGGAGACGAGCTGCTGGCGTTTGGTAGCAACAACTCTTGTTCTGAAGAGAAACATTTCTTTGTAAGGGGGGTTGCCTCAGCCTTGCCACATTTTGTGATCTGGCTATAAAGGAGGGCAGTCAGTAGGCCTCACCCTTCAAGCCCACTCCAATTTGACAGAGAAAACACCAGGACTCGGTGTGCCTTCCTGTGGCAAGGAAACTTTGCTTTCATTCCTTAGGTGGCACTTTGGCTCAGAAGTGCCCTACCCCAAGGATTCAGGGATGTGCAGCCCGATTAGTTGAGATCAGCCCTTCTGGCTCTTTCATGGATGAAACCAACTGGGCAAAGAGCCGTTCTAAGCTGGGGACCATGCTGTCTTTCCCTGGTCTACACAGAAACAGCACTCTGAGTGAGACGAGCTGCTGGCGTTTGGTAGCAACAACTCTTGTTCTGAAGAGAAACATTTCTTTGTAAGGGGGGTTGCCTCAGCCTTGCCACATTTTGTGATCTGGCTATAAAGGAGGGCAGTCAGTAGGCCTCACCCTTCAAGCCCACTCCAATTTGACAGAGAAAACACCAGGCCTCGGTGTGCCTTCCTGTGGCAAGGAAACTTTGCTTTCATTCCTTAGGTGGCACTTTGGCTCAGAACTGCCCTACCCCAAGGATTCAGGGATGTGCAGCCCGATTAGTTGAGATCAGCCCTTCTGGCTCTTTCATGGATGAAAACAGCTGGGCATAGGGCCGTTCTAAGTTTGGGACTATGGTGTCTTTCCCTAGTCTACACAGAAACAGCACTCTGAGGGAGACGAGCTGCTGGCGTTTGGTAGCAAAATCTCCTATTCTGAAGAGAAAAATTTCGTTATAAGCGGGTGGCATCAGCCTTGCCACATTTTCTCAAATGGCTCTAAAGGAGGGCAGTCAGTTGGCAGACTTACTTGCGGCCCTGCTTCCCAGGTTGGAAACTTTGCTTTCATTCCTTAGGTGGCCCATTGGCTCAGGACTGCCCTACCCCAAGAATTCAGGCTTGTGACGCCCGATTAGTTGAGATCAGCCCTTCTGGCTCTTTCATGGATGAAACCAACTGGGAAAAGAGCCGTTCTAAACTGGGGACCATGGTGTCTTTCCCTAGTCTACACGGAAACAGCACTCTGAGGGAGACGAGCTGCTGGTGTTTGGTAGCAACATCTCCTATTCTGAAGGGAAACATTTCTTTGTAAGCGGGTTGCATCAGCCTTGCCACATGTTCTCAACTGCTTATAATGGAGGCAAGTCAGTAGGCCTCACCCTTCAAGCCCACTCCAATTTCATAGAGAAAACATCAGGCCTCGGTGTGCCTTCCTGTGGCAAGGAAACTTTGCTTTCATTCTTAGGTGGCTCTTTGGCTCAGAACTGCCCTACCCCAAGGATTCAGGGATGTGCAGCCCGATTAGTTGAGATCAGTCCTTCTGGCTCTTTCATGGATGAAACCAACTGGGAAAAGAGCTGTTCTAAGCTGGGGACCATGCTGTCTTTCCCTGGTCTACACAGAAACAGCACTCTGAGGGAGACGAGCTGCTGGCGTTTGGTAGCAACAACAGTTGTTCTGAAGAGAAACATTTCTTTGTAAGGAGGGTTGCCTCAGCCTTGCCACATTTTGTGATCTGGCTATAAAGGAGGGCAGTCAGTAGGCCTCACCCTTCAAGCCCACTCCAATTTCATAGAGAAAACACCAGGCCTCGGTGTGCCTTCCTGTGGCAAGGAAACTTTGCTTTCATTCTTAGGTGGCTCTTTGGCTCAGAACTGCCCTACCCCAAGGATTCAGGGATGTGCAGCCCGATTAGTTGAGATCAGTCCTTCTGGCTCTTTCATGGATGAAACCAACTGGGAAAAGAGCCGTTCTAAGCTGGGGACCATGGTGTCTTTCCCTAGTCTACACAGAAACAGCACTCTGAGGGAGAAGAGCTGCTGGCGTTTGGTAGCAACATCTCCTAATCTGAAGAGAAACATTTCGTTGTAAGCGGGTTGCCTCAGCCTTGCCACATTTTCTGAACTGGCTATAAAGGAGGGCAGTCAGTAGGCCTCACCCTTCAAGCCCACTCCAATTTCATAGAGAAAACACCAGGCCTCGGTGTGCCTTCCTGTGACAAGGAAACTTTGCTTTCATTCTTTAGGTGGCACTTTGGCTCAGAACTGCCCTACCCCAAGGATTCAGGGATGTGCAGCCCGATTAGTTGAGATCAGCCATTCTGGCTCTTTCATGGATGAAACCAACTGGGAAAAGAGCCGTTCTAAGCTGGGGACCATGGTGTCTTTCCCTAGTCTACACAGAAACAGCACTCTGAGGGAGACGAGCTGCTGGCGTTTGGTAGCAACATCTCCTAATCTGAAGAGAAACATTTCGTTGTAAGCGGGTTGCCTCAGCCTTGCCACATGTTCTCAACTGGTTATAAAGGAGGGCAGTCACTAGGCCTCACCTTTCAAGCACACTCCAATTTCATACAGAAAACACCAGGCCTCGGTGTGCCTTCCTGTGGCAAGGAAACTTTGCTTTCATTCCTTAGGTGGCACTTTGGCTCAGAAGTGCCCTACCCCAAGGATTCAGGGATGTGCAGCCCGATTAGTTGAGATCAGCCCTTCTGGCTCTTTCATGGATGAAACCAACTGGGCAAAGAGCCGTTCTAAGCTGGGGACCATGCTGTCTTTCCCTGGTCTACACAGAAACAGCACTCTGAGGGAGACGAGCTGCTGGTGTTTGGTAGCAACAACTCTTGTTCTGAAGAGAAACATTTCTTTGTAAGGGGGGTTGCCTCAGCCTTGCCACATTTTGTGATCTGGCTATAAAGGAGGGCAGTCAGTAGGCCTCACCCTTCAAGCCCACTCCAATTTGACAGAGAAAACACCAGGCCTCGGTGTGCCTTCCTGTGGCAAGGAAACTTTGCTTTCATTCCTTAGGTGGCACTTTGGCTCAGAACTGCCCTACCCCAAGGATTCAGGGATGTGCAGCCCGATTAGTTGAGATCAGCCCTTCTGGCTCTTTCATGGATGAAAACAGCTGGGCATAGGGCCGTTCTAAGCTTGGGACTATGGTGTCTTTCCCTAGTCTACACAGAAACAGCACTCTGAGGGAGACGAGCTGCTGGCGTTTGGTAGCAAAATCTCCTATTCTGAAGAGAAAAATTTCGTTATAAGCGGGTGGCATCAGCCTTGCCACATTTTCTCAAATGGCTCTCAAGGAGGGCAGTCAGTTGGCAGACTTACTTGCGGCCCTGCTTCCCAGGTTGGAAACTTTGCTTTCATTCCTTAGGTGGCCCATTGGCTCAGGACTGCCCTACCCCAAGAATTCAGGCTTGTGACGCCCGATTAGTTGACATCAGCCCTTCTGGCTCTTTCATGAATGAAACCAACGGGGAAAAGAGCCGTTCTAAGCTGGGGACCATGGTGTCTTTCCCTAGTCTACACGGAAACAGCACTCTGAGGGAGATGAGCTGCTGGTGTTTGGTAGCAACATCTCCTATTCTGAAGGGAAACATTTCTTTGTAAGCGGGTTGCATCAGCCTTGCCACATGTTCTCAACTGCTTATAATGGAGGCAAGTCAGTAGGCCTCACCCTTCAAGCCCACTCCAATTTCATAGAGAAAACATCAGGCCTCGGTGTGCCTTCCTGTGGCAAGGAAACTTTGCTTTCATTCTTAGGTGGCTCTTTGGCTCAGAACTGCCCTACCCCAATGATTCAAGGATGTGCAGCCCGATTAGTTGAGATCAGTCCTTCTGGCTCTTTCATGGATGAAACCAACTGGGAAAAGAGCCGTTCTAAGCTGGGGACCATGCTGTCTTTCCCTGGTCTACACAGAAACAGCACTCTGAGGGAGACGGGCTGCTGGCGTTTGGTAGCTACAACACTTGTTCTGAAGAGAAACATTTCTTTGTAAGGGGGGTTGCCTCAGCCTTGCCACATTTTGTGATCTGGCTATAAAGGAGGGCAGTCAGTAGGCCTCACCCTTCAAGCCCACTCCAATTTCATAGAGAAAACACCAGGCCTCGGTGTGCCTTCCTGTGGCAAGGAAACTTTGCTTTCATTCTTAGGTGGCTCTTTGGCTCAGAACTGCCCTACCCCAAGGATTCAGGGATGTGCAGCCCGATTAGTTGAGATCAGTCCTTCTGGCTCTTTCATGGATGAAACCAACTGGGAAAAGAGCCGTTCTAAGCTGGGGACAATGGTGTCTTTCCCTAGTCTACACAGAAACAGCACTCTGAGGGAGACGAGCTGCTGGCGTTTGGTAGCAACATCTCCTAATCTGAAGAGAAACATTTCGTTGTAAGCCGGTTGCCTCAGCCTTGCCACATTTTCTGAACTGGCTATAAAGGAGGGCAGTCAGTAGGCCTCACCCTTCAAGCCCACTCCAATTTGACAGAGAAAACACCAGGACTCGGTGTGCCTTCCTGTGGCAAGGAAACTTTGCTTTCATTCCTTAGGTGGCACTTTGGCTCAGAACTGCCCTACCCCAAGGATTCAGGGATGTGCAGCCCGATTAGTTGAGATCAGCCCTTCTGGCTCTTTCATGGATGAAAACAGCTGGGCATAGGGCCGTTCTAAGCTTGGGACTATGGTGTCTTTCCCTAGTCTACACAGAAACAGCACTCTGAGGGAGACAAGCTGCTGGCGTTTCGTAGCAAAATCTCCTATTCTGAAGAGAAAAATTTCGTTATAAGCGGGTGGCATCAGCCTTGCCACATTTTCTCAAATGGCTCTAAAGGAGGGCAGTCAGTTGGCAGACTTACTTGTGGCCCTGCTTCCCAGGTTGGAAACTTTGCTTTCATTCCTTAGGTGGCCCATTGGCTCAAGATTGCCCTACCCCAAGAATTCAGGCTTGTGACGCCCGATTAGTTGAGATCAGCCCTTCTGGCTCTTTCATGGATGAAACCAACTGGGAAAAGAGCCGTTCTAAACTGGGGACCATGGTGTCTTTCCCTAGTCTACACGGAAACAGCACTCTGAGGGAGACGAGCTGCTGGTGTTTGGTAGCAACATCTCCTATTCTGAAGCGAAACATTTCTTTGTAAGCGGGTTGCATCAGCCTTGCCACATGTTCTCAACTGCTTATAATGGAGGCAAGTCAGTAGGCCTCACCCTTCAAGCCCACTCCAATTTCATAGAGAAAACATCAGGCCTCGGTGTGCCTTTCTGTGGCAATGAAACTTTGCTTTCATTCCTTAGGTGGCACTTCGGCTCAGAACTGCCCGACCTCAAGGATTCAGGGATGTGCAGCCTGATTAGTTGAGATCACCCCTTCTAGGTCGTTCATGGACTCAACCAACTGGGAAAAGAGCCGTTCTAAGCTGGGGACCACGGTGTCCTTCCCTAGTCTACACAGAAACAGCACTCTGAGGGAGACGAGCTTCTGGCGTTTGGTAGCAACAACTCTTATTCTGAAGAGAAACATTTCGTTGTAATCGGGTTGCCTCAGCCTTGCCACATTTACTGAACTGGCTATAAAGGAGGGCAGTCAGTAGGCCTCACCCTTCAAGCCCACTCCAATTTCATAGAGAAAACACCAGGCCTCGGTGTGCCTTCCTGTGGCAAGGAAACTTTGCTTTCATTCTTAGGTGGCTCTTTGGCTCAGAACTGCCCTACCCCAAGGATTCAGGGATGTGCAGCCCGATTAGTTGAGATCAGTCCTTCTGGCTCTTTCATGGATGAAACCAACTGGGAAAAGAGCCGTTCTAAGCTGGGGACCATGGTGTCTTTCCCTAGTCTACACAGAAACAGCACTCTGAGGGAGACGAGCTGCTCGCGTTTGGTAGCAACATCTCCTAATCTGAAGAGAAACATTTCGTTGTAAGCGGGTTGCCTCAGCCTTGCCACATTTTCTGAACTGGCTATAAAGGAGGGCAGTCAGTAGGCCTCACCCTTCAAGCCCACTCCAATTTCATAGAGAAAACACCAGGCCTCGGTGTGCCTTCCTGTGGCAAGGAAACTTTGCTTTCATTCTTTAGGTGGCACTTTGGCTCAGAACTGCCCTACCCCAAGGATTCAGGGATGTGCAGCCCGATTAGTTGAGATCAGCCATTCTGGCTCTTTCATGGATGAAACCAACTGGGAAAAGAGCCGTTCTAAGCTGGGGACCATGGTGTCTTTCCCTAGTCTACACAGAAACAGCACTCTGAGGGAGACGAGCTGCTGGCGTTTGGTAGCAACATCTCCTAATCTGAAGAGAAACATTTCGTTGTAAGCGGGTTGCCTCAGCCTTGCCACATGTTCTCAACTGGTTATAAAGGAGGGCAGTCACTAGGCCTCACCTTTCAAGCACACTCCAATTTCTTACAGAAAACACCAGGCCTCGGTGTGCCTTCCTGTGGCAAGGAAACTTTGCTTTCATTCCTTAGGTGGCACTTTGGCTCAGAAGTGCCCTACCCCAAGGATTCAGGGATGTGCAGCCCGATTAGTTGAGATCAGCCCTTCTGGCTCTTTCATGGATGAAACCAACTGGGCAAAGAGCCGTTCTAAGCGGGGACCATGCTGTCTTTCCCTGGTCTACACAGAAACAGCACTCTGAGGGAGACGAGCTGCTGGTGTTTGGTAGCAACAACTCTTGTTCTGAAGAGAAACATTTCTTTGTAAGGGGGGTTGCCTCAGCCTTGCCACATTTTGTGATCTGGCTATAAAGGAGGGCAGTCAGTAGGCCTCACCCTTCAAGCCCACTCCAATTTGACAGAGAAAACACCAGGCCTCGGTGTGCCTTCCTGTGGCAAGGAAACTTTGCTTTCATTCCTTAGGTGGCACTTTGGCTCAGAACTGCCCTACCCCAAGGATTCAGGGATGTGCAGCCCGATTAGTTGAGATCAGCCCTTCTGGCTCTTTCATGGATGAAAACAGCTGGGCATAGGGCCGTTCTAAGCTTGGGACTATGGTGTCTTTCCCTAGTCTACACAGAAACAGCACTCTGAGGGAGACGAGCTGCTGGCGTTTGGTAGCAAAATCTCCTATTCTGAAGAGAAAAATTTCGTTATAAGCGGGTGGCATCAGCCTTGCCACATTTTCTCAAATGGCTCTCAAGGAGGGCAGTCAGTTGGCAGACTTACTTGCGGCCCTGCTTCCCAGGTTGGAAACTTTGCTTTCATTCCTTAGGTGGCCCATTGGCTCAGGACTGCCCTACCCCAAGAATTCAGGCTTGTGACGCCCGATTAGTTGAGATCAGCCCTTCTGGCTCTTTCATGGATGAAACCAACTGGGAAAAGAGCCGTTCTAAGCTGGGGACCATGGTGTCTTTCCCTAGTCTACACGGAAACAGCACTCTGAGGGAGACGAGCTGCTGGTGTTTGGTAGCAACATCTCCTATTCTGAAGGGAAACATTTCTTTGTAAGCGGGTTGCATCAGCCTTGCCACATGTTCTCAACTGCTTATAATGGAGGCAAGTCAGTAGGCCTCACCCTTCAAGCCCACTCCAATTTCATAGAGAAAACATCAGGCCTCGGTGTGCCTTCCTGTGGCAAGGAAACTTTGCTTTCATTCTTAGGTGGCTCTTTGGCTCAGAACTGCCCTACCCCAAGGATTCAGGGATGTGCAGCCCGATTAGTTGAGATCAGTCCTTCTGGCTCTTTCATGGATGAAACCAACGGGGAAAAGAGCTGTTCTAAGCTGGGGACCATGCTGTCTTTCCCTGGTCTACACAGAAACAGCACTCTGAGGGAGACGAGCTGCTGGCGTTTGGTAGCAACAACAGTTGTTCTGAAGAGAAACATTTCTTTGTAAGGAGGGTTGCCTCAGCCTTGCCACATTTTGTGATCTGGCTATAAAGGAGGGCAGTCAGTAGGCCTCACCCTTCAAGCCCACTCCAATTTCATAGAGAAAACACCAGGCCTCGGTGTGCCTTCCTGTGGCAAGGAAACTTTGCTTTCATTCTTAGGTGGCTCTTTGGCTCAGAACTGCCCTACCCCAAGGATTCAGGGATGTGCAGCCCGATTAGTTGAGATCAGTCCTTCTGGCTCTTTCATGGATGAAACCAACTGGGAAAAGAGCCGTTCTAAGCTGGGGACCATGGTGTCTTTCCCTAGTCTACACAGAAACAGCACTCTGAGGGAGAAGAGCTGCTGGCGTTTGGTAGCAACATCTCCTAATCTGAAGAGAAACATTTCGTTGTAAGCGGGTTGCCTCAGCCTTGCCACATTTTCTGAACTGGCTATAAAGGAGGGCAGTCAGTAGGCCTCACCCTTCAAGCCCACTCCAATTTCATAGAGAAAACACCAGGCCTCGGTGTGCCTTCCTGTGACAAGGAAACTTTGCTTTCATTCTTTAGGTGGCACTTTGGCTCAGAACTGCCCTACCCCAAGGATTCAGGGATGTGCAGCCCGATTAGTTGAGATCAGCCATTCTGGCTCTTTCATGGATGAAACCAACTGGGAAAAGAGCCGTTCTAAGCTGGGGACCATGGTGTCTTTCCCTAGTCTACACAGAAACAGCACTCTGAGGGAGACGAGCTGCTGGCGTTTGGTAGCAACATCTCCTAATCTGAAGAGAAACATTTCGTTGTAAGCGGGTTGCCTCAGCCTTGCCACATGTTCTCAACTGGTTATAAAGGAGGGCAGTCACTAGGCCTCACCTTTCAAGCACACTCCAATTTCATACAGAAAACACCAGGCCTCCGTGTGCCTTCCTGTGGCAAGGAAACTTTGCTTTCATTCCTTAGGTGGCACTTTGGCTCAGAAGTGCCCTACCCCAAGGATTCAGGGATGTGCAGCCCGATTAGTTGAGATCAGCCCTTCTGGCTCTTTCATGGATGAAACCAACTGGGCAAAGTGCCGTTCTAAGCTGGGGACCATGCTGTCTTTCCCTGGTCTACACAGAAACAGCACTCTGAGGGAGACGAGCTGCTGGTGTTTGGTAGCAACAACTCTTGTTTTGAAGAGAAACATTTCTTTGTAAGGGGGGTTGCCTCAGCCTTGCCACATTTTGTGATCTGGCTATAAAGGAGGGCAGTCAGTAGGCCTCACCCTTCAAGCCCACTCCAATTTGACAGAGAAAACACCAGGCCTCGGTGTGCCTTCCTGTGGCAAGGAAACTTTGCTTTCATTCCTTAGGTGGCACTTTGGCTCAGAACTGCCCTACCCCAAGGATTCAGGGATGTGCAGCCCGATTAGTTGAGATCAGCCCTTCTGGCTCTTTCATGGATGAAAACAGCTGGGCATAGGGCCGTTCTAAGCTTGGGACTATGGTGTCTTTCCCTAGTCTACACAGAAACAGCACTCTGAGGGAGACGAGCTGCTGGCGTTTGGTAGCAAAATCTCCTATTCTGAAGAGAAAAATTTCGTTATAAGCGGGTGGCATCAGCCTTGCCACATTTTCTCAAATGGCTCTCAAGGAGGGCAGTCAGTTGGCAGACTTACTTGCGGCCCTGCTTCCCAGGTTGGAAACTTTGCTTTCATTCCTTAGGTGGCCCATTGGCTCAGGACTGCCCTACCCCAAGAATTCAGGCTTGTGACGCCCGATTAGTTGAGATCAGCCCTTCTGGCTCTTTCATGGATGAAACCAACTGGGAAAAGAGCCGTTCTAAGCTGGGGACCATGGTGTCTTTCCCTAGTCTACACGGAAACAGCACTCTGAGGGAGACGAGCTGCTGGTGTTTGGTAGCAACATCTCCTATTCTGAAGGGAAACATTTCTTTGTAAGCGGGTTGCATCAGCCTTGCCACATGTTCTCAACTGCTTATAATGGAGGCAAGTCAGTAGGCCTCACACTTCAAGCCCACTCCAATTTCATAGAGAAAACATCAGGCCTCGGTGTGCCTTCCTGTGGCAAGGAAACTTTGCTTTCATTCTTAGGTGGCTCTTTGGCTCAGAACTGCCCTACCCCAATGATTCAAGGATGTGCAGCCCGATTAGTTGAGATCAGTCCTTCTGGCTCTTTCATGGATGAAACCAACTGGGAAAAGAGCCGTTCTAAGCTGGGGACCATGCTGTCTTTCCCTGGTCTACACAGAAACAGCACTCTGAGGGAGACGAGCTGCTGGCGTTTGGTAGCAACAACACTTGTTCTGAAGAGAAACATTTCTTTGTAAGGGGGGTTGCCTCAGCCTTGCCACATTTTGTGATCTGGCTATAAAGGAGGGCAGTCAGTAGGCCTCACCCTTCAAGCCCACTCCAATTTCATAGAGAAAACACCAGGTCTCGGTGTGCCTTCCTGTGGCAAGGAAACTTTGCTTTCATTCTTAGGTGGCTCTTTGGCTCAGAACTGCCCTACCCCAAGGATTCAGGGATGTGCAGCCCGATTAGTTGAGATCAGTCCTTCTGGCTCTTTCATGGATGAAACCAACTGGGAAAAGAGCCGTTCTAAGCTGGGGACAATGGTGTCTTTCCCTAGTCTACACAGAAACAGCACTATGAGGGAGACGAGCTGCTGGCGTTTGGTAGCAACATCTCCTAATCTGAAGAGAAACATTTCGTTGTAAGCGGGTTGCCTCAGCCTTGCCACATTTTCTGAACTGGCTATAAAGGAGGGCAGTCAGTAGGCCTCACCCTTCAAGCCCACTCCAATTTCATAGAGAAAACACCAGGCCTCGGTGTGCCTTCCTGTGACAAGGAAACTTTGCTCTCATTCTTTAGGTGGCACTTTGGCTCAGAACTGCCCTACCCCAAGGATTCAGGGATGTGCAGCCCGATTAGTTGAGATCAGTCCTTCTGGCTCTTTCATGGATGAAACCAACTGGGAAAAGAGCCGTTCTAAGCTGGGGACCATGGTGTCTTACCCTAGTCTACACAGAAACAGCACTCTGAGGGAGACGAGCTGCTGGCGTTTGGTAGCAACATCTCCTAATCTGAAGAGAAACATTTCGTTGTAAGCGGGTTGCCTCAGCCTTGCCACATGTTCTCAACTGGTTATAAAGGAGGGCAGTCACTAGGCCTCACCTTTCAAGCACACTCCAATTTCATACAGAAAACACCAGGCCTCGGTGTGCCTTCCTGTGGCAAGGAAACATTGCTTTCATTCTTAGGTGGCACTTTGGCTCAGAAGTGCCCTACCCCAAGGATTCAGGGATGTGCAGCCCGATTAGTTGAGATCAGCCCTTCTGGCTCTTTCATTGATGAAACCAACTGGGCAAAGAGCCGTTCTAAGCTGGGGACCATGCTGTCTTTCCCTGGTCTACACAGAAACAGCACTCTGAGGGAGACGAGCTGCTGGTGTTTGGTAGCAACAACTCTTGTTCTGAAGAGAAACATTTCTTTGTAAGGGGGGTTGCCTCAGCCTTGCCACATTTTGTGATCTGGATATAAAGGAGGGCAGTCAGTAGGCCTCACCCTTCAAGCCCACTCCAATTTGACAGAGAAAACACCAGGCCTCGGTGTGCCTTCCTGTGGCAAGGAAACTTTGCTTTCATTCCTTAGGTGGCACTTTGGCTCAGAACTGCCCTACCCCAAGGATTCAGGGATGTGCAGCCCGATTAGTTGAGATCAGCCCTTCTGGCTCTTTCATGGATGAAACCAACTGGGAAAAGAGCCGTTCTAAGCTGGGGACAATGGTGTCTTTCCCTAGTCTACACACAAACAGCACTCTGAGGGAGACGAGCTGCTGGCGTTTGGTAGCAACATCTCCTAATCTGAAGAGAAACATTTCGTTGTAAGCGGGTTGCCTCAGCCTTGCCACATTTTCTGAACTGGCTATAAAGGAGGGCAGTCAGTAGGCCTCACCCTTCAAGCCCACTCCAATTTCATAGAGAAAACACCAGGCCTCGGTGTGCCTTCCTGTGGCAAGGAAACTTTGCTTTCATTCTTAGGTGGCTCTTTGGCTCAGAAATGCCCTACCCCAAGGATTCAGGGATGTGCAGCCCGATTAGTTGAGATCAGCCCTTCTGGCTCTTTCAAGGATGAAACCAACTGGGCAAAGAGCCGTTCTAAGCTGGGGACCATGCTGTCTTTCCCTGGTCTACACAGAAACAGCACTCTGAGGGAGACGAGCTGCTGGTGTTTGGTAGCAACATCTCCTATTCTGAAGGGAAACATTTCTTTGTAAGCGGGTTGCATCAGCCTTGCCACATGTTCTCAACTGCTTATAATGGAGGCAAGTCAGTAGGCCTCACCCTTCAAGCCCACTCCAATTTCATAGAGAAAACATCAGGCCTCGGTGTGCCTTCCTGTAGCAATGAAACTTTGCTTTCATTCCTTAGGTGGCACTTGGGCTCAGAACTGCCCTACCTCAAGGATTCAGGGATGTGCAGCCTGATTAGTTGAGATCACCCCTTCTAGGTCGTTCATGGACTCAACCAACTGGGAAAAGAGCCGTTCTAAGCTGGGGACCACGGTGTCCTTCCCTAGGCTAAACAGAAACAGCACTCTGAGGGAGACGAGCTTCTGGCGTTTGGTAGCAACAACTCTTATTCTGAAGAGAAACATTTCGTTGTAAGCGGGTTGCCTCAGCCTTGCCACATTTACTGAACTGGCTATAAAGGAGGGCAGTCAGTAGGCCTCACCCTTCAAGCCCACTCCAATTTCATAGAGAAAACACCAGGCCTCGGTGTGCCTTCCTGTGGCAAGGAAACTTTGCTTTCATTCTTAGGTGGCTCTTTGGCTCAGAACTGCCCTACCCCAAGGATTCAGGGATGTGCAGCCCGATTAGTTGAGATCAGTCCTTCTGGCTCTTTCATGGATGAAACCAACTGGGAAAAGAGCCGTTCTAAGCTGGGGACCATGGTGTCTTTCCCTAGTCTACACAGAAACAGCACTCTGAGGGAGACGAGCTGCTGGCGTTTGGTAGCAACATCTCCTAATCTGAAGAGAAACATTTCGTTGTAAGCGGGTTGCCTCAGCCTTGCCACATGTTCTCAACTGGTTATAAAGGAGGGCAGTCACTAGGCCTCACCTTTCAAGCACACTCCAATTTCATACAGAAAACACCAGGCCTCGGTGTGCCTTCCTGTGGCAAGTAAACTTTGCTTTCATTCCTTAGGTGGCACTTTGGCTCAGAAGTGCCCTACACCAAGGATTCAGGGATGTGCAGCCCGATTAGTTGAGATCAGCCCTTCTGGCTCTTTCATGGATGAAACCAACTGGGCGCTTTCATTCCTTAGGTGGCACTTTGGCTCAGAACTGCCCTACCCCAAGGATTCAGGGATGTGCAGCCCGATTAGTTGAGATCAGCCCTTCCGGCTCTTTCATGGATGAAAACAGCTGGGCATAGGGCCGTTCTAAGCTTGGGACTATGGTGTCTTTCCCTAGTCTACACAGAAACAGCACTCTGAGGGAGACGAGCTGCTGGCGTTTGGTATCAAAATCTCCTATTCTGAAGAGAAAAATTTCGTTATACGCGGGTGGCATCAGCCTTGCCACATTTTCTCAAATGGCTCTAAAGGAGGGCAGTCAGTTGGCAGACTTACTTGCGGCCCTGCTTCCCAGTTTGGAAACTTTGCTTTCATTCCTTAGGTGGCCCATTGGCTCAGGACTGCCCTACCCCAAGAATTCAGGCTTGTGACGCCCGATTAGTTGAGATCAGCCCTTCTGGCTCTTTCATGGATGAAACCAACTGGGAAAAGAGCCGTTCTAAGCTGGGGACCATGGTGTCTTTCCCTAGTCTACACGGAAACAGCACTCTGAGGGAGACGAGCTGCTGGCGTTTGGTAGCAACATCTCCTAATCTGAAGAGAAACATTTCGTTGTAAGCGGGTTGCCTCAGCCTTGCCACATTTTCTGAACTGGCTATAAAGGAGGGCAGTCAGTAGGCCTCGCCCTTCAAGCCCACTCCAATTTCATAGAGAAAACACCAGGCCTCGGTGTGCCTTCCTGTGGCAAGGAAACTTTGCTTTCATTCCTTAGGTGGCACTTTGGCTCAGAACTGCCCTACCCCAAGGATTCAGGGATGTGCAGCCCGATTAGTTGAGATCAGCCCTTCTGGCTCTTTCATGGATGAAAACAGCTGGGCATAGGGCCGTTCTAAGCTTGGGACTATGGTGTCTTTCCCTAGTCTACACAGAAACAGCACTCTGAGGGAGACAAGCTGCTGGCGTTTCGTAGCAAAATCTCCTATTCTGAAGAGAAAAATTTCGTTATAAGCGGGTGGCATCAGCCTTGCCACATTTTCTCAAATGGCTCTAAAGGAGGGCAGTCAGTTGGCAGACTTACTTGCGGCCCTGCTTCCCAGGTTGGAAACTTTGCTTTCATTCCTTAGGTGGCCCATTGGCTCAGGACTGCCCTACCCCAAGAATTCAGGCTTGTGACGCCCGATTAGTAGAGATCAGCCCTTCTGGCTCTTTCATGGATGAAACCAACTGGGAAAAGATCCGTTCTAAACTGGGGACCATGGTGTCTTTCCCTAGTCTACACGGAAACAGCACTCTGAGGGAGACGAGCTGCTGGTGATTGGTAGCAACATCTCCTATTCTGAAGCGAAACATTTCTTTGTAAGCGGGTTGCATCAGCCTTGCCACATGTTCTCAACTGCTTATAATGGAGGCAAGTCAGTAGGCCTCACCCTTCAAGCCCACTCCAATTTCATAGAGAAAACATCAGGCCTCGGTGTGCCTTCCTGTGGCAATGAAACTTTGCTTTCATTCCTTAGGTGGCACTTGGGCTCAGAACTGCCCGACCTCAAGGATTCAGGAATGTGCAGCCTGATTAGTTGAGATCACCCCTTCTAGGTCTTTCATGGATGAAACCAACTGGGAAAAGAGCCGTTCTAAGCTGGGGACCATGGTGTCTTTCCCTAGTCTACACAGAAACAGCACTCTGAGGGAGACGAGCTGCTGGCGTTTGGTAGCAACGTCTACTATCCTGAAGAGCAACATTTCGTTGTAAGCGGGTTGCCTCAGCATTGCCACATTTTCTGAACTGGCTATAAAGTAGGGCAGTCAGTAGGCCTCACCCTTCAAGCCCACTCCAATTTCATAGAGAAAACATCAGGCCTCGGTGTGCCTTCCTGTGGCAATGAAACTTTGCTTTCATTCCTTAGGTGGCACTTGGGCTCAGAACTGCCCTACCTCAAGGATTCAGGGATGTGCAGCCTGATTAGTTGAGATCACCCCTTCTAGTTCGTTCATGGACTCAACCAACTGGGAAAAGAGCCGTTCTAAGCTGGGGACCATGGTGTCTTTCCCTAGTCTACACAGAAACAGCACTCTGAGGGAGACGAGCTGCTGGCGTTTGGTAGCAACATCTCCTAATCTGAAGAGAAACATTTCGTTGTAAGCGGGTTGCCTCAGCCTTGCCACATTTTCTGAACTGGCTATAAAGGAGGGCAGTCAGTAGGCCTCACCCTTCAAGCCCACTCCAATTTCATAGAGAAAACACCAGGCCTCGGTGTGCCTTCCTGTGACAAGGAAACTTTGCTTTCATTCTTCAGGTGGCACTTTGGCTCAGAACTGCCCTACCCCAAGGATTCAGGGATGTGCAGCCCGATTAGTTGAGATCAGTCCTTCTGGCTCTTTCATGGATGAAACCAACTGGGAAAAGAGCCGTTCTAAGCTGGGGACCATGGTGTCTTTCCCTAGTCTACACAGAAACAGCACTCTGAGGGAGACGAGCTGCTGGCGTTTGGTAGCAACATCTCCTAATCTGAAGAGAAACATTTCGTTGTAAGCGGGTTGCCTCAGCCTTGCCACATTTTCTGAACTGGCTATAAAGGAGGGCAGTCAGTAGGCCTCACCCTTCAAGCCCACTCCAATTTCATAGAGAAAACACCAGGCCTCGGTGTGCCTTCCTGTGACAAGGAAACTTTGCTTTCATTCTTTAGGTGGCACTTTGGCTCAGAACTGCCCTACCCCAAGGATTCAGGGATGTGCAGCCCGATTAGTTGAGATCAGTCCTTCTGGCTCTTTCATGGATGAAACCAACTGGGAAAAGAGCCGTTCTAAGCTGGGGACCATGGTGTCTTTCCCTAGTCTTCACAGAAACAGCACTCTGAGGGAGACGAGCTGCTGGCGTTTGGTAGCAACATCTCCTAATCTGAAGAGAAACATTTCGTTGTAAGCGGGTTGCGTCAGCCTTGCCACATGTTCTCAACTGGTTATAAAGGAGGGCAGTCACTAGGCCTCACCTTTCAAGCACACTCCAATTTCATACAGAAAACACCAGGCCTCGGTGTGCCTTCCTGTGGCAAGGAAACTTTGCTTTCATTCCTTAGGTGGCACTTTGGCTCAGAAGTGCCCTACCCCAAGGATTCAGGGATGTGCAGCCCGATTAGTTGAGATCAGCCCTTCTGGCTCTTTCATGGATGAAACCAACTGGGCAAAGAGCCGTTCTAAGCTGGGGACCATGCTGTCTTTCCCTGGTCTACACAGAAACAGCACTCTGAGGGAAACGAGCTGCTGGCGTTTGGTAGCAACAAC
Source organism: Eschrichtius robustus (assembly GCF_028021215.1). NCBI lineage: Eukaryota > Metazoa > Chordata > Mammalia > Artiodactyla > Eschrichtiidae > Eschrichtius > Eschrichtius robustus. The sequence continues at coordinate 46,761,775 of NC_090842.1, forward strand.
TCTTGTTCTGAAGAGAAACATTTCTTTGTAAGGGGGTTGCCTCAGCCTTGCCACATTTTGTGATCTGGCTATAAAGGAGGGCAGTCAGTAGGCCTCACCCTTCAAGCCCACTCCAATTTGACAGAGAAAACACCAGGCCTCGGTGTGCCTTCCTGTGGCAAGGAAACTTTGCTTTCATTCCTTAGGTGGCACTTTGGCTCAGAACTGCCCTACCCCAAGGATTCAGGGATGTGCAGCCCGATTAGTTGAGATCAGCCCTTCTGGCTCTTTCATGGATGAAAACAGCTGGGCATAGGGCCGTTCTAAGCTTGGGACTATGGTGTCTTTCCCTAGTCTACACAGAAACAGCACTCTGAGGGAGACGAGCTGCTGGCGTTTGGTAGCAAAATCTCCTATTCTGAAGAGAAAAATTTCGTTATAAGCGGGTGGCATCAGCCTTGCCACATTTTCTCAAATGGCTCTAAAGGAGGGCAGTCAGTTGGCAGACTTACTTGCGGCCCTGCTTCCCAGGTTGGAAACTTTGCTTTCATTCCTTAGGTGGCCCATTGGCTCAGGACTGCCCTACCCCAAGAATTCAGGCTTGTGACGCCCGATTAGTTGAGATCAGCCCTTCTGGCTCTTTCATGGATGAAACCAACTGGGAAAAGAGCCGTTCTAAGCTGGGGACCATGGTGTCTTTCCCTAGTCTACACAGAAACAGCACTCTGAGGGAGACGAGCTGCTGGCGTTTGGTAGCAACGTCTACTATCCTGAAGAGCAACATTTCGTTGTAAGCGGGTTGCCTCAGCATTGCCACATTTTCTGAACTGGCTATAAAGTAGGGCAGACAGTAGGCCTCACCCTTCAAGCCCACTCCAATTTCATAGAGAAAACATCAGGCCTCGGTGTGCCTTCCTGTGGCAATGAAACTTTGCTTTCATTCCTTAGGTGGCACTTGGGCTCAGAACTGCCCTACCTCAAGGATTCAGGGATGTGCAGCCTGATTAGTTGAGATCACCCCTTCTAGGTCGTTCATGGACTCAACCAACTGGGAAAAGAGCCGTTCTAAGCTGGGGACCACGGTGTCCTTCCCTAGTCTACACAGAAACAGCACTCTGAGGGAGACGAGGTTCTGGCGTTTGGTAGCAACAACTCTTATTCTGAAGAGAAACATTTCGTTGTAAGCGGGTTGCCTCAGCCTTGCCACATTTACTGAACTGGCTATAAAGGAGGGCAGTCAGTAGGCCTCACCCTTCAAGCCCACTCCAATTTCATAGAGAAAACACCAGGCCTCGGTGTGCCTTCCTGTGGCAAGGAAACTTTGCTTTCATTCTTAGGTGGCTCTTTGGCTCAGAACTGCCCTACCCCAAGGATTCAGGGATGTGCAGGCCAATTAGTTGAGATCAGCCCTTCTGGCTCTTTCAAGGATGAAACCAACTGGGCAAAGAGCCGTTCTAAGCTGGGGACCATGCTGTCTTTCCCTGGTCTACACAGAAACAGCACTCTGAGGGAGACGAGCTGCTGGTGTTTGGTAGCAACATCTCCTATTCTGAAGGGAAACATTTCTTTGTAAGCGGGTTGCATCAGCCTTGCCACATGTTCTCAACTGCTTATAATGGAGGCAAGTCAGTAGGCCTCACCCTTCAAGCCCACTCCAATTTCATAGAGAAAACATCAGGCCTCGGTGTGCCTTCCTGTAGCAATGAAACTTTGCTTTCATTCCTTAGGTGGCACTTGGGCTCAGAACTGCCCTACCTCAAGGATTCAGGGATGTGCAGCCTGATTAGTTGAGATCACCCCTTCTAGGTCGTTCATGGACTCAACCAACTGGGAAAAGAGCCGTTCTAAGCTGGGGACCACGGTGTCCTTCCCTAGTCTACACAGAAACAGCACTCTGAGGGAGGCGAGCTTCTGGCGTTTGGTAGCAACAACTCTTATTCTGAAGAGAAACATTTCGTTGTAAGCGGGTTGCCTCAGCCTTGCCACATTTACTGAACTGGCTATAAAGGAGGGCAGTCAGTAGGCCTCACCCTTCAAGCCCACTCCAATTTCATAGAGAAAACACCAGGCCTCGGTGTGCCTTCCTGTGGCAAGGAAACTTTGCTTTCATTCTTAGGTGGCTCTTTGGCTCAGAACTGCCCTACCCCAAGGATTCAGGGATGTGCAGCCCGATTAGTTGAGATCAGTCCTTCTGGCTCTTTCATGGATGAAACCAACTGGGAAAAGAGCCGTTCTAAGCTGGGGACCATGGTGTCTTTCCCTAGTCTACACAGAAACAGCACTCTGAGGGAGACGAGCTGCTGGCGTTTGGTAGCAACATCTCCTAATCTGAAGAGAAACATTTCGTTGTAAGCGGGTTGCCTCAGCCTTGCCACATGTTCTCAACTGGTTATAAAGGAGGGCAGTCACTAGGCCTCACCTTTCAAGCACACTCCAATTTCATACAGAAAACACCAGGCCTCGGTGTGCCTTCCTGTGGCAAGGAAACTTTGCTTTCATTCCTTAGGTGGCACTTTGGCTCAGAAGTGCCCTACCCCAAGGATTCAGGGATGTGCAGCCCGATTAGTTGAGATCAGCCCTTCTGGCTCTTTCATGGATGAAACCAACTGGGCAAAAAGCCGTTCTAAGCTGGGGACCATGCTGTCTTTCCCTGGTCTACATAGAAACAGCACTCTGAGGGAGACGAGCTGCTGGCGTTTGGTAGCAACAACTCTTGTTCTGAAGAGAAACATTTCTTTGTAAGGGGGGTTGCCTCAGCCTTGCCACATTTTGTGATCTGGCTATAAAGGAGGGCAGTCAGTAGGCCTCACCCTTCAAGCCCACTCCAATTTGACAGAGAAAACACCAGGCCTCGGTGTGCCTTCCTGTGGCAAGGAAACTTTGCTTTCATTCCTTAGGTGGCACTTTGGCTCAGAACTGCCCTACCCCAAGGATTCAGGGATGTGCAGCCCGATTAGTTGAGATCAGCCCTTCCGGCTCTTTCATGGATGAAAACAGCTGGGCATAGGGCCGTTCTAAGCTTGGGACTATGGTGTCTTTCCCTAGTCTACACAGAAACAGCACTCTGAGGGAGACGAGCTGCTGGCGTTTGGTATCAAAATCTCCTATTCTGAAGAGAAAAATTTCGTTATACGCGGGTGGCATCAGCCTTGCCACATTTTCTCAAATGGCTCTAAAGGAGGGCAGTCAGTTGGCAGACTTACTTGCGGCCCTGCTTCCCAGTTTGGAAACTTTGCTTTCATTCCTTAGGTGGCCCATTGGCTCAGGACTGCCCTACCCCAAGAATTCAGGCTTGTGACGCCCGATTAGTTGAGATCAGCCCTTCTGGCTCTTTCATGGATGAAACCAACTGGGAAAAGAGCCGTTCTAAGCTGGGGACCATGGTGTCTTTCCCTAGTCTACACGGAAACAGCACTCTGAGGGAGACGAGCTGCTGGCGTTTGGTAGCAACATCTCCTAATCTGAAGAGAAACATTTCGTTGTAAGCGGGTTGCCTCAGCCTTGCCACATTTTCTGAACTGGCTATAAAGGAGGGCAGTCAGTAGGCCTCGCCCTTCAAGCCCACTCCAATTTCATAGAGAAAACACCAGGCCTCGGTGTGCCTTCCTGTGGCAAGGAAACTTTGCTTTCATTCTTTAGGTGGCACTTTGGCTCAGAACTGCCCTACCCCAAGGATTCAGGGATGTGCAGCCCGATTATTTGGGATCAGTCCTTCTGGCTCTTTCATGGATGAAACCAACTGGGAAAAGAGCCGTTCTAAGCTGGGGACCATGGTGTCTTTCCCTAGTCTACACAGAAACAGCACTCTGAGGGAGACGAGCTGCTGGCGTTTGGTAGCAACATCTCCTAATCTGAAGAGAAACATTTCGTTGTAAGCGGGTTGCCTCAGCCTTGCCACATGTTCTCAACTGGTTATAAAGGAGGGCAGTCACTAGGCCTCACCTTTCAAGCACACTCCAATTTCATACAGAAAACACCAGGCCTCGGTGTGCCTTCCTGTGGCAAGGAAACTTTGCTTTCATTCCTTAGGTGGCACTTTGGCTCAGAACTGCCCTACCCCAAGGATTCAGGGATGTGCAGCCCGATTAGTTGAGATCAGCCCTTTTGGCTCTTTCATGGATGAAACCAACTGGGCAAAGAGCCGTTCTAAGCTGGGGACCATGCTGTCTTTCCCTGGTCTACACAGAAACAGCACTCTGAGGGAGACGAGCTGCTGGCGTTTGGTAGCAACAACTCTTGTTCTGAAGAGAAACATTTCTTTGTAAGGGGGGTTGCCTCAGCCTTGCCACATTTTGTGATATGGCTATAAAGGAGGGCAGTCAGTAGGCCTCACCCTTCAAGCCCACTCCAATTTGACAGAGAAAACACCAGGCCTCGGTGTGCCTTCCTGTGGCAAGGAAACTTTGCTTTCATTCCTTAGGTGGCACTTTGGCTCAGAAGTGCCCTACCCCAAGGATTCAGGGATGTGCAGCCCGATTAGTTGAGATCAGCCCTTCTGGCTCTTTCATGGATGAAAACAGCTGGGCATAGGGCCGTTCTAAGCTTGGGACTATGGTGTCTTTCCCTAGTCTACACAGAAACAGCACTCTGAGGGAGACGAGCTGCTGGCGTTTGGTAGCAAAATCTCCTATTCTGAAGAGAAAAATTTCGTTATAAGCGGGTGGCATCAGCCTTGCCACGTTTTCTCAAATGGCTCTAAAGGAGGGCAGTCAGTTGGCAGACTTACTTGCGGCCCTGCTTCCCAGGTTGGAAACTTTGCTTTCATTCCTTAGGTGGCCCATTGGCTCAGGACTGCCCTACCCCAAGAATTCAGGCTTGTGACGCCCGATTAGTTGAGATCAGCCCTTCTGGCTCTTTCATGGATGAAACCAACTGGGAAAAGAGCCGTTCTAAGCTGGGGACCATGGTGTCTTTCCCTAGTCTACACGGAAACAGCACTCTGAGGGAGACGAGCTGCTGGCGTTTGGTAGGAACATCTCCTAATCTGAAGAGAAACATTTCGTTGTAAGCGGGTTGCCTCAGCCTTGCCACATTTTCTGAACTGGCTATAAAGGAGGGCAGTCAGTAGGCCTCACCCTTCAAGCCCACTCCAATTTCATAGAGAAAACACCAGGCCTCGGTGTGCCTTCCTGTGACAAGGAAACTTTGCTTTCATTCTTTAGGTGGCACTTTGGCTCAGAACTGCCCTACCCCAAGGATTCAGGGATGTGCAGCCCGATTAGTTGAGATCAGTCCTTCTGGCTCTTTCATGGATGAAACCAACTGGGAAAAGAGCCGTTCTAAGCTGGGGACCATGGTGTCTTTCCCTAGTCTTCACAGAAACAGCACTCTGAGGGAGACGAGCTGCTGGCGTTTGGTAGCAACATCTCCTAATCTGAAGAGAAACATTTCGTTGTAAGCGGGTTGCGTCAGCCTTGCCACATGTTCTCAACTGGTTATAAAGGAGGGCAGTCACTAGGCCTCACCTTTCAAGCACACTCCAATTTCATACAGAAAACACCAGGCCTCGGTGTGCCTTCCTGTGGCAAGGAAACTTTGCTTTCATTCCTTAGGTGGCACTTTGGCTCAGAAGTGCCCTACCCCAAGGATTCAGGGATGTGCAGCCCGATTAGTTGAGATCAGCCCTTCTGGCTCTTTCATGGATGAAACCAACTGGGCAAAGAGCCGTTCTAAGCTGGGGACCATGCTGTCTTTCCCTGGTCTACACAGAAACAGCACTCTGAGGGAAACGAGCTGCTGGCGTTTGGTAGCAACAACTCTTGTTCTGAAGAGAAACATTTCTTTGTAAGGGGGGTTGCCTCAGCCTTGCCACATTTTGTGATCTGGCTATAAAGGAGGGCAGTCAGTAGGCCTCACCCTTCAAGCCCACTCCAATTTCATGGAGAAAACACCAGGACTCGGTGTGCCTTCCTGTGGCAAGGAAACTTTGCTTTCATTCTTAGGTGGCTCTTTGGCTCAGAACTGCCCTACCCCAAGGATTCAGGGATGTGCAGGCCAATTAGTTGAGATCAGCCCTTCTGGCTCTTTCAAGGATGAAACCAACTGGGCAAAGAGCCGTTCTAAGCTGGGGACCATGCTGTCTTTCCCTGGTCTACACAGAAACAGCACTCTGAGGGAGACGAGCTGCTGGTGTTTGGTAGCAACATCTCCTATTCTGAAGGGAAACATTTCTTTGTAAGCGGGTTGCATCAGCCTTGCCACATGTTCTCAACTGCTTATAATGGAGGCAAGTCAGTAGGCCTCACCCTTCAAGCCCACTCCAATTTCATAGAGAAAACATCAGGCCTCGGTGTGCCTTCCTGTAGCAATGAAACTTTGCTTTCATTCCTTAGGTGGCACTTGGGCTCAGAACTGCCCTACCTCAAGGATTCAGGGATGTGCAGCCTGATTAGTTGAGATCACCCCTTCTAGGTCGTTCATGGACTCAACCAACTGGGAAAAGAGCTGTTCTAAGCTGGGGACCACGGTGTCCTTCCCTAGTCTACACAGAAACAGCACTCTGAGGGAGACGAGCTTCTGGCGTTTGGTAGCAACAACTCTTATTCTGAAGAGAAACATTTCGTTGTAAGCGGGTTGCCTCAGCCTTGCCACATTTACTGAACTGGCTATAAAGGAGGGCAGTCAGTAGGCCTCACCCTTCAAGCCCACTCCAATTTCATAGAGAAAACACCAGGCCTCGGTGTGCCTTCCTGTGGCAAGGAAACTTTGCTTTCATTGTTAGGTGGCTCTTTGGCTCAGAACTGCCCTACCCCAAGGATTCAGGGATGTGCAGCCCGATTAGTTGAGATCAGTCCTTCTGGCTCTTTCATGGATGAAACCAACTGGGAAAAGAGCCGTTCTAAGCTGGGGACCATGGTGTCTTTCCCTAGTCTACACAGAAACAGCACTCTGAGGGAGACGAGCTGCTGGCGTTTGGTAGCAACATCTCCTAATCTGAAGAGAAACATTTCGTTGTAAGCGGGTTGCCTCAGCCTTGCCACATGTTCTCAACTGGTTATAAAGGAGGGCAGTCACTAGGCCTCACCTTTCAAGCACACTCCAATTTCATACAGAAAACACCAGGCCTCGGTGTGCCTTCCTGTGGCAAGGAAACTTTGCTTTCATTCCTTAGGTGGCACTTTGGCTCAGAAGTGCCCTACCCCAAGGATTCAGGGATGTGCAGCCCGATTAGTTGAGATCAGCCCTTCTGGCTCTTTCATGGATGAAACCAACTGGGCAAAAAGCCGTTCTAAGCTGGGGACCATGCTGTCTTTCCCTGGTCTACATAGAAACAGCACTCTGAGGGAGACGAGCTGCTGGCGTTTGGTAGCAACAACTCTTGTTCTGAAGAGAAACATTTCTTTGTAAGGGGGGTTGCCTCAGCCTTGCCACATTTTGTGATCTGGCTATAAAGGAGGGCAGTCAGTAGGCCTCACCCTTCAAGCCCACTCCAATTTGACAGAGAAAACACCAGGCCTCGGTGTGCCTTCCTGTGGCAAGGAAACTTTGCTTTCATTCCTTAGGTGGCACTTTGGCTCAGAACTGCCCTACCCCAAGGATTCAGGGATGTGCAGCCCGATTAGTTGAGATCAGCCCTTCCGGCTCTTTCATGGATGAAAACAGCTGGGCATAGGGCCGTTCTAAGCTTGGGACTATGGTGTCTTTCCCTAGTCTACACAGAAACAGCACTCTGAGGGAGACGAGCTGCTGGCGTTTGGTATCAAAATCTCCTATTCTGAAGAGAAAAATTTCGTTATACGCGGGTGGCATCAGCCTTGCCACATTTTCTCAAATGGCTCTAAAGGAGGGCAGTCAGTTGGCAGACTTACTTGCGGCCCTGCTTCCCAGTTTGGAAACTTTGCTTTCATTCCTTAGGTAGCCCATTGGCTCAGGACTGCCCTACCCCAAGAATTCAGGCTTGTGACGCCCGATTAGTTGAGATCAGCCCTTCTGGCTCTTTCATGGATGAAACCAACTGGGAAAAGAGCCGTTCTAAGCTGGGGACCATGGTGTCTTTCCCTAGTCTACACGGAAACAGCACTCTGAGGGAGACGAGCTGCTGGCGTTTGGTAGCAACATCTCCTAATCTGAAGAGAAACATTTCGTTGTAAGCGGGTTGCCTCAGCCTTGCCACATTTTCTGAACTGCCTATAAAGGAGGGCAGTCAGTAGGCCTCGCCCTTCAAGCCCACTCCAATTTCATAGAGAAAACACCAGGCCTCGGTGTGCCTTCCTGTGGCAAGGAAACTTTGCTTTCATTCCTTAGGTGGCACTTTGGCTCAGAACTGCCCTACCCCAAGGATTCAGGGATGTGCAGCCCGATTAGTTGAGATCAGCCCTTCTGGCTCTTTCATGGATGAAAACAGCTGGGCATAGGGCCGTTCTAAGCTTGGGACTATGGTGTCTTTCCCTAGTCTACACAGAAACAGCACTCTGAGGGTGACAAGCTGCTGGCGTTTCGTAGCAAAATCTCCTATTCTGAAGAGAAAAATTTCGTTATAAGCGGGTGGCATCAGCCTTGCCACATTTTCTCAAATGGCTCTAAAGGAGGGCAGTCAGTTGGCAGACTTACTTGCGGCCCTGCTTCCCAGGTTGGAAACTTTGCTTTCATTCCTTAGGTGGCCCATTGGCTCAGGACTGCCCTACCCCAAGAATTCAGGCTTGTGACGCCCGATTAGTAGAGATCAGCCCTTCTGGCTCTTTCATGGATGAAACCAACTGGGAAAAGATCCGTTCTAAACTGGGGACCATGGTGTCTTTCCCTAGTCTACACGGAAACAGCACTCTGAGGGAGACGAGCTGCTGGTGTTTGGTAGCAACATCTCCTATTCTGAAGCGAAACATTTCTTTGTAAGCGGGTTGCATCAGCCTTGCCACATGTTCTCAACTGCTTATAATGGAGGCAAGTCAGTAGGCCTCACCCTTCAAGCCCACTCCAATTTCATAGAGAAAACATCAGGCCTCGGTGTGCCTTCCTGTGGCAATGAAACTTTGCTTTCATTCCTTAGGTGGCACTTGGGCTCAGAACTGCCCGACCTCAAGGATTCAGGAATGTGCAGCCTGATTAGTTGAGATCACCCCTTCTAGGTCTTTCATGGATGAAACCAACTGGGAAAAGAGCCGTTCTAAGCTGGGGACCATGGTGTCTTTCCCTAGTCTACACAGAAACAGCACTCTGAGGGAGACGAGCTGCTGGCGTTTGGTAGCAACGTCTACTATCCTGAAGAGCAACATTTCGTTGTAAGCGGGTTGCCTCAGCATTGCCACATTTTCTGAACTGGCTATAAAGTAGGGCAGTCAGTAGGCCTCACCCTTCAAGCCCACTCCAATTTCATAGAGAAAACATCAGGCCTCGGTGTGCCTTCCTGTGGCAATGAAACTTTGCTTTCATTCCTTAGGTGGCACTTGGGCTCAGAACTGCCCTACCTCAAGGATTCAGAGATGTGCAGCCTGATTAGTTGAGATCACCCCTTCTAGTTCGTTCATGGACTCAACCAACTGGGAAAAGAGCCGTTCTAAGCTGGGGACCATGGTGTCTTTCCCTAGTCTACACAGAAACAGCACTCTGAGGGAGACGAGCTGCTGGCGTTTGGTAGCAACATCTCCTAATCTGAAGAGAAACATTTCGTTGTAAGCGGGTTGCCTCAGCCTTGCCACATTTTCTGAACTGGCTATAAAGGAGGGCAGTCAGTAGGCCTCACCCTTCAAGCCCACTCCAATTTCATAGAGAAAACACCAGGCCTCGGTGTGCCTTCCTGTGACAAGGAAACTTTGCTTTCATTCTTCAGGTGGCACTTTGGCTCAGAACTGCCCTACCCCAAGGATTCAGGGATGTGCAGCCCGATTAGTTGAGATCAGTCCTTCTGGCTCTTTCATGGATGAAACCAACTGGGAAAAGAGCCGTTCTAAGCTGGGGACCATGGTGTCTTTCCCTAGTCTACACAGAAACAGCACTCTGAGGGAGACGAGCTGCTGGCGTTTGGTAGCAACATCTCCTAATCTGAAGAGAAACATTTCGTTGTAAGCGGGTTGCCTCAGCCTTGCCACATTTTCTGAACTGGCTATAAAGGAGGGCAGTCAGTAGGCCTCACCCTTCAAGCCCACTCCAATTTCATAGAGAAAACACCAGGCCTCGGTGTGCCTTCCTGTGACAAGGAAACTTTGCTTTCATTCTTTAGGTGGCACTTTGGCTCAGAACTGCCCTACCCCAAGGATTCAGGGATGTGCAGCCCGATTAGTTGAGATCAGTCCTTCTGGCTCTTTCATGGATGAAACCAACTGGGAAAAGAGCCGTTCTAAGCTGGGGACCATGGTGTCTTTCCCTAGTCTTCACAGAAACAGCACTCTGAGGGAGACGAGCTGCTGGCGTTTGGTAGCAACATCTCCTAATCTGAAGAGAAACATTTCGTTGTAAGCGGGTTGCGTCAGCCTTGCCACATGTTCTCAACTGGTTATAAAGGAGGGCAGTCACTAGGCCTCACCTTTCAAGCACACTCCAATTTCATACAGAAAACACCAGGCCTCGGTGTGCCTTCCTGTGGCAAGGAAACTTTGCTTTCATTCCTTAGGTGGCACTTTGGCTCAGAAGTGCCCTACCCCAAGGATTCAGGGATGTGCAGCCCGATTAGTTGAGATCAGCCCTTCTGGCTCTTTCATGGATGAAACCAACTGGGCAAAGAGCCGTTCTAAGCTGGGGACCATGCTGTCTTTCCCTGGTCTACACAGAAACAGCACTCTGAGGGAAACGAGCTGCTGGCGTTTGGTAGCAACAACTCTTGTTCTGAAGAGAAACATTTCTTTGTAAGGGGGGTTGCCTCAGCCTTGCCACATTTTGTGATCTGGCTATAAAGGAGGGCAGTCAGTAGGCCTCACCCTTCAAGCCCACTCCAATTTGACAGAGAAAACACCAGGCCTCGGTGTGCCTTCCTGTGGCAAGGAAACTTTGCTTTCATTCCTTAGGTGGCACTTTGGCTCAGAACTGCCCTACCCCAAGGATTCAGGGATGTGCAGCCCGATTAGTTGAGATCAGCCCTTCTGGCTCTTTCATGGATGAAAACAGCTGGGCATAGGGCCGTTCTAAGCTTGGGACTATGGTGTCTTTCCCTAGTCTACACAGAAACAGCACTCTGAGGGAGACGAGCTGCTGGCGTTTGGTAGCAAAATCTCCTATTCTGAAGAGAAAAATTTCGTTATAAGCGGGTGGCATCAGCCTTGCCACATTTTCTCAAATGGCTCTAAAGGAGGGCAGTCAGTTGGCAGACTTACTTGCGGCCCTGCTTCCCAGGTTGGAAACTTTGCTTTCATTCCTTAGGTGGCCCATTGGCTCAGGACTGCCCTACCCCAAGAATTCAGGCTTGTGACGCCCGATTAGTTGAGATCAGCCCTTCTGGCTCTTTCATGGATGAAACCAACTGGGAAAAGAGCCGTTCTAAGCTGGGGACCATGGTGTCTTTCCCTAGTCTACACAGAAACAGCACTCTGAGGGAGACGAGCTGCTGGCGTTTGGTAGCAACGTCTACTATCCTGAAGAGCAACATTTCGTTGTAAGCGGGTTGCCTCAGCATTGCCACATTTTCTGAACTGGCTATAAAGTAGGGCAGACAGTAGGCCTCACCCTTCAAGCCCACTCCAATTTCATAGAGAAAACATCAGGCCTCGGTGTGCCTTCCTGTGGCAATGAAACTTTGCTTTCATTCCTTAGGTGGCACTTGGGCTCAGAACTGCCCTACCTCAAGGATTCAGGGATGTGCAGCCTGATTAGTTGAGATCACCCCTTCTAGGTCGTTCATGGACTCAACCAACTGGGAAAAGAGCCGTTCTAAGCTGGGGACCACGGTGTCCTTCCCTAGTCTACACAGAAACAGCACTCTGAGGGAGACGAGGTTCTGGCGTTTGGTAGCAACAACTCTTATTCTGAAGAGAAACATTTCGTTGTAAGCGGGTTGTCTCAGCCTTGCCACATTTACTGAACTGGCTATAAAGGAGGGCAGTCAGTAGGCCTCACCCTTCAAGCCCACTCCAATTTCATAGAGAAAACACCAGGCCTCGGTGTGCCTTCCTGTGGCAAGGAAACTTTGCTTTCATTCTTAGGTGGCTCTTTGGCTCAGAACTGCCCTACCCCAAGGATTCAGGGATGTGCAGGCCAATTAGTTGAGATCAGCCCTTCTGGCTCTTTCAAGGATGAAACCAACTGGGCAAAGAGCCGTTCTAAGCTGGGGACCATGCTGTCTTTCCCTGGTCTACACAGAAACAGCACTCTGAGGGAGACGAGCTGCTGGTGTTTGGTAGCAACATCTCCTATTCTGAAGGGAAACATTTCTTTGTAAGCGGGTTGCATCAGCCTTGCCACATGTTCTCAACTGCTTATAATGGAGGCAAGTCAGTAGGCCTCACCCTTCAAGCCCACTCCAATTTCATAGAGAAAACATCAGGCCTCGGTGTGCCTTCCTGTAGCAATGAAACTTTGCTTTCATTCCTTAGGTGGCACTTGGGCTCAGAACTGCCCTACCTCAAGGATTCAGGGATGTGCAGCCTGATTAGTTGAGATCACCCCTTCTAGGTCGTTCATGGACTCAACCAACTGGGAAAAGAGCCGTTCTAAGCTGGGGACCACGGTGTCCTTCCCTAGTCTACACAGAAACAGCACTCTGAGGGAGGCGAGCTTCTGGCGTTTGGTAGCAACAACTCTTATTCTGAAGAGAAACATTTCGTTGTAAGCGGGTTGCCTCAGCCTTGCCACATGTTCTCAACTGGTTATAAAGGAGGGCAGTCACTAGGCCTCACCTTTCAAGCACACTCCAATTTCATACAGAAAACACCAGGCCTCGGTGTGCCTTCCTGTGGCAAGGAAACTTTGCTTTCATTCCTTAGGTGGCACTTTGGCTCAGAAGTGCCCTACCCCAAGGATTCAGGGATGTGCAGCCCGATTAGTTGAGATCAGCCCTTCTGGCTCTTTCATGGATGAAACCAACTGGGCAAAAAGCCGTTCTAAGCTGGGGACCATGCTGTCTTTCCCTGGTCTACATAGAAACAGCACTCTGAGGGAGACGAGCTGCTGGCGTTTGGTAGCAACAACTCTTGTTCTGAAGAGAAACATTTCTTTGTAAGGGGGGTTGCCTCAGCCTTGCCACATTTTGTGATCTGGCTATAAAGGAGGGCAGTCAGTAGGCCTCACCCTTCAAGCCCACTCCAATTTGACAGAGAAAACACCAGGCCTCGGTGTGCCTTCCTGTGGCAAGGAAACTTTGCTTTCATTCCTTAGGTGGCACTTTGGCTCAGAACTGCCCTACCCCAAGGATTCAGGGATGTGCAGCCCGATTAGTTGAGATCAGCCCTTCCGGCTCTTTCATGGATGAAAACAGCTGGGCATAGGGCCGTTCTAAGCTTGGGACTATGGTGTCTTTCCCTAGTCTACACAGAAACAGCACTCTGAGGGAGACGAGCTGCTGGCGTTTGGTATCAAAATCTCCTATTCTGAAGAGAAAAATTTCGTTATACGCGGGTGGCATCAGCCTTGCCACATTTTCTCAAATGGCTCTAAAGGAGGGCAGTCAGTTGGCAGACTTACTTGCGGCCCTGCTTCCCAGTTTGGAAACTTTGCTTTCATTCCTTAGGTGGCCCATTGGCTCAGGACTGCCCTACCCCAAGAATTCAGGCTTGTGACGCCCGATTAGTTGAGATCAGCCCTTCTGGCTCTTTCATGGATGAAACCAACTGGGAAAAGAGCCGTTCTAAGCTGGGGACCATGGTGTCTTTCCCTAGTCTACACGGAAACAGCACTCTGAGGGAGACGAGCTGCTGGCGTTTGGTAGCAACATCTCCTAATCTGAAGAGAAACATTTCGTTGTAAGCGGGTTGCCTCAGCCTTGCCACATTTTCTGAACTGGCTATAAAGGAGGGCAGTCAGTAGGCCTCGCCCTTCAAGCCCACTCCAATTTCATAGAGAAAACACCAGGCCTCGGTGTGCCTTCCTGTGGCAAGGAAACTTTGCTTTCATTCTTTAGGTGGCACTTTGGCTCAGAACTGCCCTACCCCAAGGATTCAGGGATGTGCAGCCCGATTATTTGGGATCAGTCCTTCTGGCTCTTTCATGGATGAAACCAACTGGGAAAAGAGCCGTTCTAAGCTGGGGACCATGGTGTCTTTCCCTAGTCTACACAGAAACAGCACTCTGAGGGAGACGAGCTGCTGGCGTTTGGTAGCAACATCTCCTAATCTGAAGAGAAACATTTCGTTGTAAGCGGGTTGCCTCAGCCTTGCCACATGTTCTCAACTGGTTATAAAGGAGGGCAGTCACTAGGCCTCACCTTTCAAGCACACTCCAATTTCATACAGAAAACACCAGGCCTCGGTGTGCCTTCCTGTGGCAAGGAAACTTTGCTTTCATTCCTTAGGTGGCACTTTGGCTCAGAACTGCCCTACCCCAAGGATTCAGGGATGTGCAGCCCGATTAGTTGAGATCAGCCCTTTTGGCTCTTTCATGGATGAAACCAACTGGGCAAAGAGCCGTTCTAAGCTGGGGACCATGCTGTCTTTCCCTGGTCTACACAGAAACAGCACTCTGAGGGAGACGAGCTGCTGGCGTTTGGTAGCAACAACTCTTGTTCTGAAGAGAAACATTTCTTTGTAAGGGGGGTTGCCTCAGCCTTGCCACATTTTGTGATATGGCTATAAAGGAGGGCAGTCAGTAGGCCTCACCCTTCAAGCCCACTCCAATTTGACAGAGAAAACACCAGGCCTCGGTGTGGCTTCCTGTGGCAAGGAAACTTTGCTTTCATTCCTTAGGTGGCACTTTGGCTCAGAAGTGCCCTACCCCAAGGATTCAGGGATGTGCAGCCCGATTAGTTGAGATCAGCCCTTCTGGCTCTTTCATGGATGAAAACAGCTGGGCATAGGGCCGTTCTAAGCTTGGGACTATGGTGTCTTTCCCTAGTCTACACAGAAACAGCACTCTGAGGGAGACGAGCTGCTGGCGTTTGGTAGCATAATCTCCTATTCTGAAGAGAAAAATTTCGTTATAAGCGGGTGGCATCAGCCTTGCCACGTTTTCTCAAATGGCTCTAAAGGAGGGCAGTCAGTTGGCAGACTTACTTGCGGCCCTGCTTCCCAGGTTGGAAACTTTGCTTTCATTCCTTAGGTGGCCCATTGGCTCAGGACTGCCCTACCCCAAGAATTCAGGCTTGTGACGCCCGATTAGTTGAGATCAGCCCTTCTGGCTCTTTCATGGATGAAACCAACTGGGAAAAGAGCCGTTCTAAGCTGGGGACCATGGTGTCTTTCCCTAGTCTACACGGAAACAGCACTCTGAGGGAGACGAGCTGCTGGTGTTTGGTAGCAACATCTCCTATTCTGAAGGGAAACATTTCTTTGTAAGCGGGTTGCATCAGCCTTGCCACATGTTCTCAACTGCTTATAATGGAGGCAAGTCAGTAGGCCTCACCCTTCAAGCCCACTCCAATTTCATAGAAAAAACATCAGGCCTCGGTGTGCCTTCCTGTGGCAAGGAAACTTTGCTTTCATTCTTAGGTGGCTCTTTGGCTCAGAACTGCCCTACCCCAATGATTCAAGGATGTGCAGCCCGATTAGTTGAGATCAGTCCTTCTGGCTCTTTCATGGATGAAACCAACTGGGAAAAGAGCCGTTCTAAGCTGGGGACCATGCTGTCTTTCCCTGGTCTACACAGAAACAGCACTCTGAGGGAGACGAGCTGCTGGCGTTTGGTAGCAACAACACTTGTTCTGAAGAGAAACATTTCTTTGTAAGGAGGGTTGCCTCAGCCTTGCCACATTTTGTGATCTGGCTATAAAGGAGGGCAGTCAGTAGGCCTCACCCTTCAAGCCCACTCCAATTTCATAGAGAAAACACCAGGCCTCGGTGTGCCTTCCTGTGGCAAGGAAACTTTGCTTTCATTCTTAGGTGGCTCTTTGGCTCAGAACTGCCCTACCCCAAGGATTCAGGGATGTGCAGCCCGATTAGTTGAGATCAGTCCTTCTGGCCCTTTCATGGATGAAACCAACTGGGAAAAGAGCCGTTCTAAGCTGGGGACCATGGTGTCTTACCCTAGTCTACACAGAAACAGCACTCTGAGGGAGACGAGCTGCTGGCGTTTGGTAGCAACATCTCCTAATCTGAAGAGAAACATTTCGTTGTAAGCGGGTTGCCTCAGCCTTGCCACATTTTCTGAACAGGCTATAAAGGAGGGCAGTCAGTAGGCCTCACCCTTCAAGCCCACTCCAATTTGACAGAGAAAACACCAGGACTCGGTGTGCATTCCTGTGGCAAGGAAACTTTGCTTTCATTCCTTAGGTGGCACTTTGGCTCAGAACTGCCCTACCCCAAGGATTCAGGGATGTGCAGCCCGATTAGTTGAGATCAGCCCTTCTGGCTCTTTCATGGATGAAAACAGCTGGGCATAGGGCCGTTCTAAGCTTGGGACTATGGTGTCTTTCCCTAGTCTACACAGAAACAGCACTCTGAGGGAGACAAGCTGCTGGCGTTTCGTAGCAAAATCTCCTATTCTGAAGAGAAAAATTTCGTTATAAGCGGGTGGCATCAGCCTTGCCACATTTTCTCAAATGGCTCTAAAGGAGGGCAGTCAGTTGGCAGACTTACTTGTGGCCCTGCTTCCCAGGTTGGAAACTTTGCTTTCATTCCTTAGGTGGCCCATTGGCTCAAGACTGCCCTACCCCAAGAATTCAGGCTTGTGACGCCCGATTAGTTGAGATCAGCCCTTCTGGCTCTTTCATGGATGAAACCAACTGGGAAAAGAGCCGTTCTAAACTGGGGACCATGGTGTCTTTCCCTAGTCTACACGGAAACAGCACTCTGAGGGAGACGAGCTGCTGGTGTTTGGTAGCAACATCTCCTATTCTGAAGGGAAACATTTCTTTGTAAGCGGGTTGCATCAGCCTTGCCACATGTTCTCAACTGCTTATAATGGAGGCAAGTCAGTAGGCCTCACCCTTCAAGCCCACTCCAATTTCATAGAGAAAACATCAGGCCTCGGTGTGCCTTTCTGTGGCAATGAAACTTTGCTTTCATTCCTTAGGTGGCACTTCGGCTCAGAACTGCCCGACCTCAAGGATTCAGGGATGTGCAGCCTGATTAGTTGAGATCACCCCTTCTAGGTCTTTCATGGATGAAACCAACTGGGAAAAGAGCCGTTCTAAGCTGGGGACCATGGTGTCTTTCCCTAGTCTACACAGAAGCAGCACTCTGAGGGAGACGAGCTGCTGGCGTTTGGTAGCAACGTCTACTATCCTGAAGAGCAACATTTCGTTGTAAGCGGGTTGCCTCAGCATTGCCACATTTTCTGAACTGGCTATAAAGTAGGGCAGTCAGTAGGCCTCACCCTTCAAGCCCACTCCAATTTCATAGAGAAAACATCAGGCCTCGGTGTGCCTTCCTGTGGCAATGAAACTTTGCTTTCATTCCTTAGGTGGCACTTGGGCTCAGAACTGCCCTACCTCAAGGATTCAGGGATGTGCAGCCTGATTAGTTGAGATCAGCCCTTCTGGCTCTTTCATGGATGAAACCAACTGGGCAAAGAGCCGTTCTAAGCTGGGGACCATGCTGTCTTTCCCTGGTCTACACAGAAACAGCACTCTGAGGGAGACGAGCTGCTGGCGTTTGGTAGCAACAACTCTTGTTCTGAAGAGAAACATTTCTTTGTAAGGGGGGTTGCCTCAGCCTTGCCACATTTTGTGATCTGGCTATAAAGGAGGGCAGTCAGTAGGCCTCACCCTTCAAGCCCACTCCAATTTGACAGAGAAAACACCAGGACTCGGTGTGCCTTCCTGTGGCAAGGAAACTTTGCTTTCATTCCTTAGGTGGCACTTTGGCTCAGAAGTGCCCTACCCCAAGGATTCAGGGATGTGCAGCCCGATTAGTTGAGATCAGCCCTTCTGGCTCTTTCATGGATGAAACCAACTGGGCAAAGAGCCGTTCTAAGCTGGGGACCATGCTGTCTTTCCCTGGTCTACACAGAAACAGCACTCTGAGTGAGACGAGCTGCTGGCGTTTGGTAGCAACAACTCTTGTTCTGAAGAGAAACATTTCTTTGTAAGGGGGGTTGCCTCAGCCTTGCCACATTTTGTGATCTGGCTATAAAGGAGGGCAGTCAGTAGGCCTCACCCTTCAAGCCCACTCCAATTTGACAGAGAAAACACCAGGCCTCGGTGTGCCTTCCTGTGGCAAGGAAACTTTGCTTTCATTCCTTAGGTGGCACTTTGGCTCAGAACTGCCCTACCCCAAGGATTCAGGGATGTGCAGCCCGATTAGTTGAGATCAGCCCTTCTGGCTCTTTCATGGATGAAAACAGCTGGGCATAGGGCCGTTCTAAGCTTGGGACTATGGTGTCTTTCCCTAGTCTACACAGAAACAGCACTCTGAGGGAGACGAGCTGCTGGCGTTTGGTAGCAAAATCTCCTATTCTGAAGAGAAAAATTTCGTTATAAGCGGGTGGCATCAGCCTTGCCACGTTTTCTCAAATGGCTCTAAAGGAGGGCAGTCAGTTGGCAGACTTACTTGCGGCCCTGCTTCCCAGGTTGGAAACTTTGCTTTCATTCCTTAGGTGGCCCATTGGCTCAGGACTGCCCTACCCCAAGAATTCAGGCTTGTGACGCCCGATTAGTTGAGATCAGCCCTTCTGGCTCTTTCATGGATGAAACCAACTGGGAAAAGAGCCGTTCTAAGCTGGGGACCATGGTGTCTTTCCCTAGTCTACACAGAAACAGCACTCTGAGGGAGACGAGCTGCTGGTGTTTGGTAGCAACATCTCCTATTCTGAAGGGAAACATTTCTTTGTAAGCGGGTTGCATCAGCCTTGCCACATGTTCTCAACTGCTTATAATGGAGGCAAGTCAGTAGGCCTCACCCTTCAAGCCCACTCCAATTTCATAGAGAAAACATCAGGCCTCGGTGTGCCTTCCTGTGGCAATGAAACTTTGCTTTCATTCCTTAGGTGGCACTTGGGCTCAGAACTGCCCTACCTCAAGGATTCAGGGATGTGCAGCCTGATTAGTTGAGATCACCCCTTCTAGGTCGTTCATGGACTCAACCAACTGGGAAAAGAGCCGTTCTAAGCTGGGGACCACGGTGTCCTTCCCTAGTCTACACAGAAACAGCACTCTGAGGGAGACGAGGTTCTGGCGTTTGGTAGCAACAACTCTTATTCTGAAGAGAAACATTTCGTTGTAAGCGGGTTGCCTCAGCCTTGCCACATTTACTGAACTGGCTATAAAGGAGGGCAGTCAGTAGGCCTCACCCTTCAAGCCCACTCCAATTTCATAGAGAAAACACCAGGCCTCGGTGTGCCTTCCTGTGGCAAGGAAACTTTGCTTTCATTCTTAGGTGGCTCTTTGGCTCAGAACTGCCCTACCCCAAGGATTCAGGGATGTGCAGGCCAATTAGTTGAGATCAGCCCTTCTGGCTCTTTCAAGGATGAAACCAACTGGGCAAAGAGCCGTTCTAAGCTGGGGACCATGCTGTCTTTCCCTGGTCTACACAGAAACAGCACTCTGAGGGAGACGAGCTGCTGGTGTTTGGTAGCAACATCTCCTATTCTGAAGGGAAACATTTCTTTGTAAGCGGGTTGCATCAGCCTTGCCACATGTTCTCAACTGCTTATAATGGAGGCAAGTCAGTAGGCCTCACCCTTCAAGCCCACTCCAATTTCATAGAGAAAACATCAGGCCTCGGTGTGCCTTCCTGTAGCAATGAAACTTTGCTTTCATTCCTTAGGTGGCACTTGGGCTCAGAACTGCCCTACCTCAAGGATTCAGGGATGTGCAGCCTGATTAGTTGAGATCACCCCTTCTAGGTCGTTCATGGACTCAACCAACTGGGAAAAGAGCCGTTCTAAGCTGGGGACCACGGTGTCCTTCCCTAGTCTACACAGAAACAGCACTCTGAGGGAGACGAGCTTCTGGCGTTTGGTAGCAACAACTCTTATTCTGAAGAGAAACATTTCGTTGTAAGCGGGTTGCCTCAGCCTTGCCACATTTACTGAACTGGCTATAAATGAGGGCAGTCAGTAGGCCTCACCCTTCAAGCCCACTCCAATTTCATAGAGAAAACACCAGGCCTCGGTGTGCCTTCCTGTGGCAAGGAAACTTTGCTTTCATTCTTAGGTGGCTCTTTGGCTCAGAACTGCCCTACCCCAAGGATTCAGGGATGTGCAGCCCGATTAGTTGAGATCAGTCCTTCTGGCTCTTTCATGGATGAAACCAACTGGGAAAAGAGCCGTTCTAAGCTGGGGACCATGGTGTCTTTCCCTAGTCTACACAGAAACAGCACTCTGAGGGAGACGAGCTGCTGGCGTTTGGTAGCAACATCTCCTAATCTGAAGAGAAACATTTCGTTGTAAGCGGGTTGCCTCAGCCTTGCCACATGTTCTCAACTGGTTATAAAGGAGGGCAGTCACTAGGCCTCACCTTTCAAGCACACTCCAATTTCATACAGAAAACACCAGGCCTCGGTGTGCCTTCCTGTGGCAAGGAAACTTTGCTTTCATTCCTTAGGTGGCACTTTGGCTCAGAAGTGCCCTACCCCAAGGATTCAGGGATGTGCAGCCCGATTAGTTGAGATCAGCCCTTCTGGCTCTTTCATGGATGAAACCAACTGGGCAAAAAGCCGTTCTAAGCTGGGGACCATGCTGTCTTTCCCTGGTCTACATAGAAACAGCACTCTGAGGGAGACGAGCTGCTGGCGTTTGGTAGCAACAACTCTTGTTCTGAAGAGAAACATTTCTTTGTAAGGGGGGTTGCCTCAGCCTTGCCACATTTTGTGATCTGGCTATAAAGGAGGGCAGTCAGTAGGCCTCACCCTTCAAGCCCACTCCAATTTGACAGAGAAAACACCAGGCCTCGGTGTGCCTTCCTGTGGCAAGGAAACTTTGCTTTCATTCCTTAGGTGGCACTTTGGCTCAGAACTGCCCTACCCCAAGGATTCAGGGATGTGCAGCCCGATTAGTTGAGATCAGCCCTTCCGGCTCTTTCATGGATGAAAACAGCTGGGCATAGGGCCGTTCTAAGCTTGGGACTATGGTGTCTTTCCCTAGTCTACACAGAAACAGCACTCTGAGGGAGACGAGCTGCTGGCGTTTGGTATCAAAATCTCCTATTCTGAAGAGAAAAATTTCGTTATACGCGGGTGGCATCAGCCTTGCCACATTTTCTCAAATGGCTCTAAAGGAGGGCAGTCAGTTGGCAGACTTACTTGCGGCCCTGCTTCCCAGTTTGGAAACTTTGCTTTCATTCCTTAGGTGGCCCATTGGCTCAGGACTGCCCTACCCCAAGAATTCAGGCTTGTGACGCCCGATTAGTTGAGATCAGCCCTTCTGGCTCTTTCATGGATGAAACCAACTGGGAAAAGAGCCGTTCTAAGCTGGGGACCATGGTGTCTTTCCCTAGTCTACACGGAAACAGCACTCTGAGGGAGACGAGCTGCTGGCGTTTGGTAGCAACATCTCCTAATCTGAAGAGAAACATTTCGTTGTAAGCGGGTTGCCTCAGCCTTGCCACATTTTCTGAACTGGCTATAAAGGAGGGCAGTCAGTAGGCCTCGCCCTTCAAGCCCACTCCAATTTCATAGAGAAAACACCAGGCCTCGGTGTGCCTTCCTGTGGCAAGGAAACTTTGCTTTCATTCCTTAGGTGGCACTTTGGCTCAGAACTGCCCTACCCCAAGGATTCAGGGATGTGCAGCCCGATTAGTTGAGATCAGCCCTTCTGGCTCTTTCATGGATGAAAACAGCTGGGCATAGGGCCGTTCTAAGCTTGGGACTATGGTGTCTTTCCCTAGTCTACACAGAAACAGCACTCTGAGGGAGACAAGCTGCTGGCGTTTCGTAGCAAAATCTCCTATTCTGAAGAGAAAAATTTCGTTATAAGCGGGTGGCATCAGCCTTGCCACATTTTCTCAAATGGCTCTAAAGGAGGGCAGTCAGTTGGCAGACTTACTTGCGGCCCTGCTTCCCAGGTTGGAAACTTTGCTTTCATTCCTTAGGTGGCCCATTGGCTCAGGACTGCCCTACCCCAAGAATTCAGGCTTGTGACGCCCGATTAGTAGAGATCAGCCCTTCTGGCTCTTTCATGGATGAAACCAACTGGGAAAAGATCCGTTCTAAACTGGGGACCATGGTGTCTTTCCCTAGTCTACACGGAAACAGCACTCTGAGGGAGACGAGCTGCTGGTGTTTGGTAGCAACATCTCCTATTCTGAAGCGAAACATTTCTTTGTAAGCGGGTTGCATCAGCCTTGCCACATGTTCTCAACTGCTTATAATGGAGGCAAGTCAGTAGGCCTCACCCTTCAAGCCCACTCCAATTTCATAGAGAAAACATCAGGCCTCGGTGTGCCTTCCTGTGGCAATGAAACTTTGCTTTCATTCCTTAGGTGGCACTTGGGCTCAGAACTGCCCGACCTCAAGGATTCAGGAATGTGCAGCCTGATTAGTTGAGATCACCCCTTCTAGGTCTTTCATGGATGAAACCAACTGGGAAAAGAGCCGTTCTAAGCTGGGGACCATGGTGTCTTTCCCTAGTCTACACAGAAACAGCACTCTGAGGGAGACGAGCTGCTGGCGTTTGGTAGCAACGTCTACTATCCTGAAGAGCAACATTTCGTTGTAAGCGGGTTGCCTCAGCATTGCCACATTTTCTGAACTGGCTATAAAGTAGGGCAGTCAGTAGGCCTCACCCTTCAAGCCCACTCCAATTTCATAGAGAAAACATCAGGCCTCGGTGTGCCTTCCTGTGGCAATGAAACTTTGCTTTCATTCCTTAGGTGGCACTTGGGCTCAGAACTGCCCTACCTCAAGGATTCAGGGATGTGCAGCCTGATTAGTTGAGATCACCCCTTCTAGTTCGTTCATGGACTCAACCAACTGGGAAAAGAGCCGTTCTAAGCTGGGGACCATGGTGTCTTTCCCTAGTCTACACAGAAACAGCACTCTGAGGGAGACGAGCTGCTGGCGTTTGGTAGCAACATCTCCTAATCTGAAGAGAAACATTTCGTTGTAAGCGGGTTGCCTCAGCCTTGCCACATTTTCTGAACTGGCTATAAAGGAGGGCAGTCAGTAGGCCTCACCCTTCAAGCCCACTCCAATTTCATAGAGAAAACACCAGGCCTCGGTGTGCCTTCCTGTGACAAGGAAACTTTGCTTTCATTCTTCAGGTGGCACTTTGGCTCAGAACTGCCCTACCCCAAGGATTCAGGGATGTGCAGCCCGATTAGTTGAGATCAGTCCTTCTGGCTCTTTCATGGATGAAACCAACTGGGAAAAGAGCCGTTCTAAGCTGGGGACCATGGTGTCTTTCCCTAGTCTACACAGAAACAGCACTCTGAGGGAGACGAGCTGCTGGCGTTTGGTAGCAACATCTCCTAATCTGAAGAGAAACATTTCGTTGTAAGCGGGTTGCCTCAGCCTTGCCACATTTTCTGAACTGGCTATAAAGGAGGGCAGTCAGTAGGCCTCACCCTTCAAGCCCACTCCAATTTCATAGAGAAAACACCAGGCCTCGGTGTGCCTTCCTGTGACAAGGAAACTTTGCTTTCATTCTTTAGGTGGCACTTTGGCTCAGAACTGCCCTACCCCAAGGATTCAGGGATGTGCAGCCCGATTAGTTGAGATCAGTCCTTCTGGCTCTTTCATGGATGAAACCAACTGGGAAAAGAGCCGTTCTAAGCTGGGGACCATGGTATCTTTCCCTAGTCTTCACAGAAACAGCACTCTGAGGGAGACGAGCTGCTGGCGTTTGGTAGCAACATCTCCTAATCTGAAGAGAAACATTTCGTTGTAAGCGGGTTGCGTCAGCCTTGCCACATGTTCTCAACTGGTTATAAAGGAGGGCAGTCACTAGGCCTCACCTTTCAAGCACACTCCAATTTCATACAGAAAACACCAGGCCTCGGTGTGCCTTCCTGTGGCAAGGAAACTTTGCTTTCATTCCTTAGGTGGCACTTTGGCTCAGAAGTGCCCTACCCCAAGGATTCAGGGATGTGCAGCCCTATTAGTTGAGATCAGCCCTTCTGGCTCTTTCATGGATGAAACCAACTGGGCAAAGAGCCGTTCTAAGCTGGGGACCATGCTGTCTTTCCCTGGTCTACACAGAAACAGCACTCTGAGGGAAACGAGCTGCTGGCGTTTGGTAGCAACAACTCTTGTTCTGAAGAGAAACATTTCTTTGTAAGGGGGGTTGCCTCAGCCTTGCCACATTTTGTGATCTGGCTATAAAGGAGGGCAGTCAGTAGGCCTCACCCTTCAAGCCCACTCCAATTTGACAGAGAAAACACCAGGCCTCGGTGTGCCTTCCTGTGGCAAGGAAACTTTGCTTTCATTCCTTAGGTGGCACTTTGGCTCAGAACTGCCCTACCCCAAGGATTCAGGGATGTGCAGCCCGATTAGTTGAGATCAGCCCTTCTGGCTCTTTCATGGATGAAAACAGCTGGGCATAGGGCCGTTCTAAGCTTGGGACTATGGTGTCTTTCCCTAGTCTACACAGAAACAGCACTCTGAGGGAGACGAGCTGCTGGCGTTTGGTAGCAAAATCTCCTATTCTGAAGAGAAAAATTTCGTTATAAGCGGGTGGCATCAGCCTTGCCACATTTTCTCAAATGGCTCTAAAGGAGGGCAGTCAGTTGGCAGACTTACTTGCGGCCCTGCTTCCCAGGTTGGAAACTTTGCTTTCATTCCTTAGGTGGCCCATTGGCTCAGGACTGCCCTACCCCAAGAATTCAGGCTTGTGACGCCCGATTAGTTGAGATCAGCCCTTCTGGCTCTTTCATGGATGAAACCAACTGGGAAAAGAGCCGTTCTAAGCTGGGGACCATGGTGTCTTTCCCTAGTCTACACAGAAACAGCACTCTGAGGGAGACGAGCTGCTGGCGTTTGGTAGCAACGTCTACTATCCTGAAGAGCAACATTTCGTTGTAAGCGGGTTGCCTCAGCATTGCCACATTTTCTGAACTGGCTATAAAGTAGGGCAGACAGTAGGCCTCACCCTTCAAGCCCACTCCAATTTCATAGAGAAAACATCAGGCCTCGGTGTGCCTTCCTGTGGCAATGAAACTTTGCTTTCATTCCTTAGGTGGCACTTGGGCTCAGAACTGCCCTACCTCAAGGATTCAGGGATGTGCAGCCTGATTAGTTGAGATCACCCCTTCTAGGTCGTTCATGGACTCAACCAACTGGGAAAAGAGCCGTTCTAAGCTGGGGACCACGGTGTCCTTCCCTAGTCTACACAGAAACAGCACTCTGAGGGAGACGAGGTTCTGGCGTTTGGTAGCAACAACTCTTATTCTGAAGAGAAACATTTCGTTGTAAGCGGGTTGCCTCAGCCTTGCCACATTTACTGAACTGGCTATAAAGGAGGGCAGTCAGTAGGCCTCACCCTTCAAGCCCACTCCAATTTCATAGAGAAAACACCAGGCCTCGGTGTGCCTTCCTGTGGCAAGGAAACTTTGCTTTCATTCTTAGGTGGCTCTTTGGCTCAGAACTGCCCTACCCCAAGGATTCAGGGATGTGCAGGCCAATTAGTTGAGATCAGCCCTTCTGGCTCTTTCAAGGATGAAACCAACTGGGCAAAGAGCCGTTCTAAGCTGGGGACCATGCTGTCTTTCCCTGGTCTACACAGAAACAGCACTCTGAGGGAGACGAGCTGCTGGTGTTTGGTAGCAACATCTCCTATTCTGAAGGGAAACATTTCTTTGTAAGCGGGTTGCATCAGCCTTGCCACATGTTCTCAACTGCTTATAATGGAGGCAAGTCAGTAGGCCTCACCCTTCAAGCCCACTCCAATTTCATAGAGAAAACATCAGGCCTCGGTGTGCCTTCCTGTGGCAAGGAAACTTTGCTTTCATTCTTAGGTGGCTCTTTGGCTCAGAACTGCCCTACCCCAAGGATTCAGGGATGTGCAGCCCGATTAGTTGAGATCAGCCCTTCCGGCTCTTTCATGGATGAAAACAGCTGGGCATAGGGCCGTTCTAAGCTTGGGACTATGGTGTCTTTCCCTAGTCTACACAGAAACAGCACTCTGAGGGAGACGAGCTGCTGGCGTTTGGTATCAAAATCTCCTATTCTGAAGAGAAAAATTTCGTTATACGCGGGTGGCATCAGCCTTGCCACATTTTCTCAAATGGCTCTAAAGGAGGGCAGTCAGTTGGCAGACTTACTTGCGGCCCTGCTTCCCAGTTTGGAAACTTTGCTTTCATTCCTTAGGTGGCCCATTGGCTCAGGACTGCCCTACCCCAAGAATTCAGGCTTGTGACGCCCGATTAGTTGAGATCAGCCCTTCTGGCTCTTTCATGGATGAAACCAACTGGGAAAAGAGCCGTTCTAAGCTGGGGACCATGGTGTCTTTCCCTAGTCTACACGGAAACAGCACTCTGAGGGAGACGAGCTGCTGGCGTTTGGTAGCAACATCTCCTAATCTGAAGAGAAACATTTCGTTGTAAGCGGGTTGCCTCAGCCTTGCCACATTTTCTGAACTGGCTATAAAGGAGGGCAGTCAGTAGGCCTCGCCCTTCAAGCCCACTCCAATTTCATAGAGAAAACACCAGGCCTCGGTGTGCCTTCCTGTGGCAAGGAAACTTTGCTTTCATTCTTTAGGTGGCACTTTGGCTCAGAACGGCCCTACCCCAAGGATTCAGGGATGTGCAGCCCGATTATTTGGGATCAGTCCTTCTGGCTCTTTCATGGATGAAACCAACTGGGAAAAGAGCCGTTCTAAGCTGGGGACCATGGTGTCTTTCCCTAGTCTACACAGAAACAGCACTCTGAGGGAGACGAGCTGCTGGCGTTTGGTAGCAACATCTCCTAATCTGAAGAGAAACATTTCGTTGTAAGCGGGTTGCCTCAGCCTTGCCACATGTTCTCAACTGGTTATAAAGGAGGGCAGTCACTAGGCCTCACCTTTCAAGCACACTCCAATTTCATACAGAAAACACCAGGCCTCGGTGTGCCTTCCTGTGGCAAGGAAACTTTGCTTTCATTCCTTAGGTGGCACTTTGGCTCAGAACTGCCCTACCCCAAGGATTCAGGGATGTGCAGCCCGATTAGTTGAGATCAGCCCTTTTGGCTCTTTCATGGATGAAACCAACTGGGCAAAGAGCCGTTCTAAGCTGGGGACCATGCTGTCTTTCCCTGGTCTACACAGAAACAGCACTCTGAGGGAGACGAGCTGCTGGCGTTTGGTAGCAACAACTCTTGTTCTGAAGAGAAACATTTCTTTGTAAGGGGGGTTGCCTCAGCCTTGCCACATTTTGTGATATGGCTATAAAGGAGGGCAGTCAGTAGGCCTCACCCTTCAAGCCCACTCCAATTTGACAGAGAAAACACCAGGCCTCGGTGTGCCTTCCTGTGGCAAGGAAACTTTGCTTTCATTCCTTAGGTGGCACTTTGGCTCAGAAGTGCCCTACCCCAAGGATTCAGGGATGTGCAGCCCGATTAGTTGAGATCAGCCCTTCTGGCTCTTTCATGGATGAAAACAGCTGGGCATAGGGCCGTTCTAAGCTTGGGACTATGGTGTCTTTCCCTAGTCTACACAGAAACAGCACTCTGAGGGAGACGAGCTGCTGGCGTTTGGTAGCAAAATCTCCTATTCTGAAGAGAAAAATTTCGTTATAAGCGGGTGGCATCAGCCTTGCCACGTTTTCTCAAATGGCTCTAAAGGAGGGCAGTCAGTTGGCAGACTTACTTGCGGCCCTGCTTCCCAGGTTGGAAACTTTGCTTTCATTCCTTAGGTGGCCCATTGGCTCAGGACTGCCCTACCCCAAGAATTCAGGCTTGTGACGCCCGATTAGTTGAGATCAGCCCTTCTGGCTCTTTCATGGATGAAACCAACTGGGAAAAGAGCCGTTCTAAGCTGGGGACCATGGTGTCTTTCCCTAGTCTACACGGAAACAGCACTCTGAGGGAGACGAGCTGCTGGTGTTTGGTAGCAACATCTCCTATTCTGAAGGGAAACATTTCTTTGTAAGCGGGTTGCATCAGCCTTGCCACATGTTCTCAACTGCTTATAATGGAGGCAAGTCAGTAGGCCTCACCCTTCAAGCCCACTCCAATTTCATAGAGAAAACATCAGGCCTCGGTGTGCCTTCCTGTGGCAAGGAAACTTTGCTTTCATTCTTAGGTGGCTCTTTGGCTCAGAACTGCCCTACCCCAATGATTCAAGGATGTGCAGCCCGATTAGTTGAGATCAGTCCTTCTGGCTCTTTCATGGATGAAACCAACTGGGAAAAGAGCCGTTCTAAGCTGGGGACCATGGTGTCTTTCCCTAGTCTACACAGAAACAGCACTCTGAGGGAGACGAGCTGCTGGCGTTTGGTAGCAACAACACTTGTTCTGAAGAGAAACATTTCTTTGTAAGGAGGGTTGCCTCAGCCTTGCCACATTTTGTGATCTGGCTATAAAGGAGGGCAGTCAGTAGGCCTCACCCTTCAAGCCCACTCCAATTTCATAGAGAAATCACCAGGCCTCGGTGTGCCTTCCTGTGGCAAGGAAACTTTGCTTTCATTCTTAGGTGGCTCTTTGGCTCAGAACTGCCCTACCCCAAGGATTCAGGGATGTGCAGCCCGATTAGTTGAGATCAGTCCTTCTGGCCCTTTCATGGATGAAACCAACTGGGAAAAGAGCCGTTCTAAGCTGGGGACAATGGTGTCTTTCCCTAGTCTACACAGAAACAGCACTCTGAGGGAGACGAGCTGCTGGCGTTTGGTAGCAACATCTCCTAATCTGAAGAGAAACATTTCGTTGTAAGCGGGTTGCCTCAGCCTTGCCACATTTTCTGAACAGGCTATAAAGGAGGGCAGTCAGTAGGCCTCACCCTTCAAGCCCACTCCAATTTGACAGAGAAAACACCAGGACTCGGTGTGCATTCCTGTGGCAAGGAAACTTTGCTTTCATTCCTTAGGTGGCACTTTGGCTCAGAACTGCCCTACCCCAAGGATTCAGGGATGTGCAGCCCGATTAGTTGAGATCAGCCCTTCTGGCTCTTTCATGGATGAAAACAGCTGGGCATAGGGCCGTTCTAAGCTTGGGACTATGGTGTCTTTCCCTAGTCTACACAGAAACAGCACTCTGAGGGAGACAAGCTGCTGGCGTTTCGTAGCAAAATCTCCTATTCTGAAGAGAAAAATTTCGTTATAAGCGGGTGGCATCAGCCTTGCCACATTTTCTCAAATGGCTCTAAAGGAGGGCAGTCAGTTGGCAGACTTACTTGTGGCCCTGCTTCCCAGGTTGGAAACTTTGCTTTCATTCCTTAGGTGGCCCATTGGCTCAAGACTGCCCTACCCCAAGAATTCAGGCTTGTGACGCCCGATTAGTTGAGATCAGCCCTTCTGGCTCTTTCATGGATGAAACCAACTGGGAAAAGAGCCGTTCTAAACTGGGGACCATGGTGTCTTTCCCTAGTCTACACGGAAACAGCACTCTGAGGGAGACGAGCTGCTGGTGTTTGGTAGCAACATCTCCTATTCTGAAGGGAAACATTTCTTTGTAAGCGGGTTGCATCAGCCTTGCCACATGTTCTCAACTGCTTATAATGGAGGCAAGTCAGTAGGCCTCACCCTTCAAGCCCACTCCAATTTCATAGAGAAAACATCAGGCCTCGGTGTGCCTTTCTGTGGCAATGAAACTTTGCTTTCATTCCTTAGGTGGCACTTCGGCTCAGAACTGCCCGACCTCAAGGATTCAGGGATGTGCAGCCTGATTAGTTGAGATCACCCCTTCTAGGTCTTTCATGGATGAAACCAACTGGGAAAAGAGCCGTTCTAAGCTGGGGACCATGGTGTCTTTCCCTAGTCTACACAGAAGCAGCACTCTGAGGGAGACGAGCTGCTGGCGTTTGGTAGCAACGTCTACTATCCTGAAGAGCAACATTTCGTTGTAAGCGGGTTGCCTCAGCATTGCCACATTTTCTGAACTGGCTATAAAGTAGGGCAGTCAGTAGGCCTCACCCTTCAAGCCCACTCCAATTTCATAGAGAAAACATCAGGCCTCGGTGTGCCTTCCTGTGGCAATGAAACTTTGCTTTCATTCCTTAGGTGGCACTTGGGCTCAGAACTGCCCTACCTCAAGGATTCAGGGATGTGCAGCCTGATTAGTTGAGATCAGCCCTTCTGGCTCTTTCATGGATGAAACCAACTGGGCAAAGAGCCGTTCTAAGCTGGGGACCATGCTGTCTTTCCCTGGTCTACACAGAAACAGCACTCTGAGGGAGACGAGCTGCTGGCGTTTGGTAGCAACAACTCTTGTTCTGAAGAGAAACATTTCTTTGTAAGGGGGGTTGCCTCAGCCTTGCCACATTTTGTGATCTGGCTATAAAGGAGGGCAGTCAGTAGGCCTCACCCTTCAAGCCCACTCCAATTTGACAGAGAAAACACCAGGACTCGGTGTGCCTTCCTGTGGCAAGGAAACTTTGCTTTCATTCCTTAGGTGGCACTTTGGCTCAGAAGTGCCCTACCCCAAGGATTCAGGGATGTGCAGCCCGATTAGTTGAGATCAGCCCTTCTGGCTCTTTCATGGATGAAACCAACTGGGCAAAGAGCCGTTCTAAGCTGGGGACCATGCTGTCTTTCCCTGGTCTACACAGAAACAGCACTCTGAGTGAGACGAGCTGCTGGCGTTTGGTAGCAACAACTCTTGTTCTGAAGAGAAACATTTCTTTGTAAGGGGGGTTGCCTCAGCCTTGCCACATTTTGTGATCTGGCTATAAAGGAGGGCAGTCAGTAGGCCTCACCCTTCAAGCCCACTCCAATTTGACAGAGAAAACACCAGGCCTCGGTGTGCCTTCCTGTGGCAAGGAAACTTTGCTTTCATTCCTTAGGTGGCACTTTGGCTCAGAACTGCCCTACCCCAAGGATTCAGGGATGTGCAGCCCGATTAGTTGAGATCAGCCCTTCTGGCTCTTTCATGGATGAAAACAGCTGGGCATAGGGCCGTTCTAAGCTTGGGACTATGGTGTCTTTCCCTAGTCTACACAGAAACAGCACTCTGAGGGAGACGAGCTGCTGGCGTTTGGTAGCAAAATCTCCTATTCTGAAGAGAAAAATTTCGTTATAAGCGGGTGGCATCAGCCTTGCCACGTTTTCTCAAATGGCTCTAAAGGAGGGGAGTCAGTTGGCAGACTTACTTGCGGCCCTGCTTCCCAGGTTGGAAACTTTGCTTTCATTCCTTAGGTGGCCCATTGGCTTAGGACTGCCCTACCCCAAGAATTCAGGCTTGTGACGCCCGATTAGTTGAGATCAGCCCTTCTGGCTCTTTCATGGATGAAACCAACTGGGAAAAGAGCCGTTCTAAGCTGGGGACCATGGTGTCTTTCCCTAGTCTACACAGAAACAGCACTCTGAGGGAGACGAGCTGCTGGTGTTTGGTAGCAACATCTCCTATTCTGAAGGGAAACATTTCTTTGTAAGCGGGTTGCATCAGCCTTGCCACATGTTCTCAACTGCTTATAATGGAGGCAAGTCAGTAGGCCTCACCCTTCAAGCCCACTCCAATTTCATAGAGAAAACATCAGGCCTCGGTGTGCCTTCCTGTGGCAAGGAAACTTTGCTTTCATTCTTAGGTGGCTCTTTGGCTCAGAACTGCCCTACCCCAATGATTCAAGGATGTGCAGCCCGATTAGTTGAGATCAGTCCTTCTGGCTCTTTCATGGATGAAACCAACTGGGAAAAGAGCCGTTCTAAGCTGGGGACCATGCTGTCTTTCCCTGGTCTACACAGAAACAGCACTCTGAGGGAGACGAGCTGCTGGCGTTTGGTAGCAACAACACTTGTTCTGAAGAGAAACATTTCTTTGTAAGGAGGGTTGCCTCAGCCTTGCCACATTTTGTGATCTGGCTATAAAGGAGGGCAGTCAGTAGGCCTCACCCTTCAAGCCCACTCCAATTTCATAGAGAAAACACCAGGCCTCGGTGTGCCTTCCTGTGGCAAGGAAACTTTGCTTTCATTCTTAGGTGGCTCTTTGGCTCAGAACTGCCCTACCCCAAGGATTCAGGGATGTGCAGCCCGATTAGTTGAGATCAGTCCTTCTGGCCCTTTCATGGATGAAACCAACTGGGAAAAGAGCCGTTCTAAGCTGGGGACAATGGTGTCTTTCCCTAGTCTACACAGAAACAGCACTCTGAGGGAGACGAGCTGCTGGCGTTTGGTAGCAACATCTCCTAATCTGAAGAGAAACATTTCGTTGTAAGCGGGTTGCCTTAGCCTTGCCACATTTTCTGAACAGGCTATAAAGGAGGGCAGTCAGTAGGCCTCACCCTTCAAGCCCACTCCAATTTGACAGAGAAAACACCAGGACTCGGTGTGCCTTCCTGTGGCAAGGAAACTTTGCTTTCATTCCTTAGGTGGCACTTTGGCTCAGAACTGCCCTACCCCAAGGATTCAGGGATGTGCAGCCCGATTAGTTGAGATCAGCCCTTCTGGCTCTTTCATGGATGAAAACAGCTGGGCATAGGGCCGTTCTAAGCTTGGGACTATGGTGTCTTTCCCTAGTCTACACAGAAACAGCACTCTGAGGGAGACAATCTGCTGGCGTTTCGTAGCAAAATCTCCTATTCTGAAGAGAAAAATTTCGTTATAAGCGGGTGGCATCAGCCTTGCCACATTTTCTCAAATGGCTCTAAAGGAGGGCAGTCAGTTGGCAGACTTACTTGTGGCCCTGCTTCCCAGGTTGGAAACTTTGCTTTCATTCCTTAGGTGGCCCATTGGCTCAAGACTGCCCTACCCCAAGAATTCAGGCTTGTGACGCCCGATTAGTTGAGATCAGCCCTTCTGGCTCTTTCATGGATGAAACCAACTGGGAAAAGAGCCGTTCTAAACTGGGGACCATGGTGTCTTTCCCTAGTCTACACGGAAACAGCACTCTGAGGGAGACGAGCTGCTGGTGTTTGGTAGCAACATCTCCTATTCTGAAGCGAAACATTTCTTTGTAAGCAGGTTGCATCAGCCTTGCCACATGTTCCCAACTGCTTATAATGGAGGCAAGTCAGTAGGCCTCACCCTTCAAGCCCACTCCAATTTCATAGAGAAAACATCAGGCCTCGGTGTGCCTTTCTGTGGCAATGAAACTTTGCTTTCATTCCTTAGGTGGCACTTCGGCTCAGAACTGCCCGACCTCAAGGATTCAGGGATGTGCAGCCTGATTAGTTGAGATCACCCCTTCTAGGTTTTTCATGGATGAAACCAACTGGGAAAAGAGCCGTTCTAAGCTGGGGACCATGGTGTCTTTCCCTAGTCTGCACAGAAGCAGCACTCTGAGGGAGACGAGCTGCTGGCGTTTGGTAGCAACGTCTACTATCCTGAAGAGCAACATTTCGTTGTAAGCGGGTTGCCTCAGCATTGCCACATTTTCTGAACTGGCTATAAAGTAGGGCAGTCAGTAGGCCTCACCCTTCAAGCCCACTCCAATTTCATAGAGAAAACATCAGGCCTCGGTGTGCCTTCCTGTGGCAATGAAACTTTGCTTTCATTCCTTAGGTGGCACTTGGGCTCAGAACTGCCCTACCTCAAGGATTCAGGGATGTGCAGCCTGATTAGTTGAGATCACCCCTTCTAGGTCGTTCATGGACTCAACCAACTGGGAAAAGAGCCGTTCTAAGCTGGGGACCACGGTGTCCTTCCCTAGTCTACACAGAAACAGCACTCTGAGGGAGACGAGCTTCTGGCGTTTGGTAGCAACAACTCTTATTCTGAAGAGAAACATTTCGTTGTAAGCGGGTTGCCTCAGCCTTGCCACATTTACTGAACTGGCTATAAAGGAGGGCAGTCAGTAGGCCTCACCTTTCAAGCCCACTCCAATTTGACAGAGAAAACACCAGGCCTCGGTGTGCCTTCCTGTGGCAAGGAAACTTTGCTTTCATTCCTTAGGTGGCACTTTGGCTCAGAACTGCCCTACCCCAAGGATTCACGGATGTGCAGCCCGATTAGTTGAGATCAGCCCTTCTGGCTCTTTCATGGATGAAAACAGCTGGGCATAGGGCCGTTCTAAGCTTGGGACTATGGTGTCTTTCCCTAGTCTACACAGAAACAGCACTCTGAGGGAGACGAGCTGCTGGCGTTTGGTAGCAAAATCTCCTATTCTGAAGAGAAAAATTTCGTTATAAGCGGGTGGCATCAGCCTTGCCACATTTTCTCAAATGGCTCTCAAGGAGGGCAGTCAGTTGGCAGACTTACTTGCGGCCCTGCTTCCCAGGTTGGAAACTTTGCTTTCATTCCTTAGGTGGCCCATTGGCTCAGGACTGCCCTACCCCAAGAATTCAGGCTTGTGACGCCCGATTAGTTGAGATCAGCCCTTCTGGCTCTTTCATGGATGAAACCAACTGGGAAAAGAGCCGTTCTAAGCTGGGGACCATGGTGTCTTTCCCTAGTCTACACGGAAACAGCACTCTGAGGGAGACGAGCTGCTGGTGTTTGGTAGCAACATCTCCTATTCTGAAGGGAAACATTTCTTTGTAAGCGGGTTGCATCAGCATTGCCACATGTTCTCAACTGCTTATAATGGAGGCAAGTCAGTAGGCCTCACACTTCAAGCCCACTCCAATTTCATAGAGAAAACATCAGGCCTCGGTGTGCCTTCCTGTGGCAAGGAAACTTTGCTTTCATTCTTAGGTGGCTCTTTGGCTCAGAACTGCCCTACCCCAATGATTCAAGGATGTGCAGCCCGATTAGTTGAGATCAGTCCTTCTGGCTCTTTCATGGATGAAACCAACTGGGAAAAGAGCCGTTCTAAGCTGGGGACCATGCTGTCTTTCCCTGGTCTACACAGAAACAGCACTCTGAGGGAGACGAGCTGCTGGCGTTTGGTAGCAACAACACTTGTTCTGAAGAGAAACATTTCTTTGTAAGGGGGGTTGCCTCAGCCTTGCCACATTTTGTGATCTGGCTATAAAGGAGGGCAGTCAGTAGGCCTCACCCTTCAAGCCCACTCCAATTTCATAGAGAAAACACCAGGCCTCGGTGTGCCTTCCTGTGGCAAGGAAACTTTGCTTTCATTCTTAGGTGGCTCTTTGGCTCAGAACTGCCCTACCCCAAGGATTCACGGATGTGCAGCCCGATTAGATGAGATCAGTCCTTCTGGCTCTTTCATGGATGAAACCAACTGGGAAAAGAGCCGTTCTAAGCTGGGGACAATGGTGTCTTTCCCTAGTCTACACAGAAACAGCACTCTGAGGGAGACGAGCTGCTGGCGTTTGGTAGCAACATCTCCTAATCTGAAGAGAAACATTTCGTTGTAAGCGGGTTGCCTCAGCCTTGCCACATTTTCTGAACTGGCTATAAAGGAGGAGAGTCAGTAGGCCTCACCCTTCAAGCCCACTCCAATTTCATAGAGAAAACACCAGGCCTCGGTGTGCCTTCCTGTGACAAGGAAACTTTGCTCTCATTCTTTAGGTGGCACTTTGGCTCAGAACTGCCCTACCCCAAGGATTCAGGGATGTGCAGCCCGATTAGTTGAGATCAGTCCTTCTGGCTCTTTCATGGATGAAACCAACTGGGAAAAGAGCCGTTCTAAGCTGGGGACCATGGTGTCTTACCCTAGTCTACACAGAAACAGCACTCTGAGGGAGACGAGTTGCTGGCGTTTGGTAGCAACATCTCCTAATCTGAAGAGAAACATTTCGTTGTAAGCGGGTTGCCTCAGCCTTGCCACATGTTCTCAACTGGTTATAAAGGAGGGCAGTCACTAGGCCTCACCTTTCAAGCACACTCCAATTTCATACAGAAAACACCAGGCCTCGGTGTGCCTTCCTGTGGCAAGGAAACATTGCTTTCATTCTTAGGTGGCACTTTGGCTCAGAAGTGCCCTACCCCAAGGATTCAGGGATGTGCAGCCCGATTAGTTGAGATCAGCCCTTCTGGCTCTTTCATGGATGAAACCAACTGGGCAAAGAGCCGTTCTAAGCTGGGGACCATGCTGTCTTTCCCTGGTCTACACAGAAACAGCACTCTGAGGGAGACGAGCTGCTGGTGTTTGGTAGCAACAACTCTTGTTCTGAAGAGAAACATTTCTTTGTAAGGGGGGTTGCCTCAGCCTTGCCACATTTTGTGATCTGGCTATAAAGGAGGGCAGTCAGTAGGCCTCACCCTTCAAGCCCACTCCAATTTGACAGAGAAAACACCAGGCCTCGGTGTGCCTTCCTGTGGCAAGGAAACTTTGCTTTCATTCCTTAGGTGGCACTTTGGCTCAGAACTGCCCTACCCCAAGGATTCAGGGATGTGCAGCCCGATTAGTTGAGATCAGCCCTTCTGGCTCTTTC
Source organism: Eschrichtius robustus (assembly GCF_028021215.1). NCBI lineage: Eukaryota > Metazoa > Chordata > Mammalia > Artiodactyla > Eschrichtiidae > Eschrichtius > Eschrichtius robustus. The sequence continues at coordinate 46,797,985 of NC_090842.1, forward strand.
ATGGATGAAACCAACTGGGAAAAGAGCCGTTCTAAGCTGGGGACAATGGTGTGTTTCCCTAGTCTACACACAAACAGCACTCTGAGGGAGACGAGCTGCTGGCGTTTGGTAGCAACATCTCCTAATCTGAAGAGAAACATTTCGTTGTAAGCGGGTTGCCTCAGCCTTGCCACATTTTCTGAACTGGCTATAAAGGAGGGCAGTCAGTAGGCCTCACCCTTCAAGCCCACTCCAATTTCATAGAGAAAACACGAGGCCTCGGTGTGCCTTCCTGTGGCAAGGAAACTTTGCTTTCATTCTTAGGTGGCTCTTTGGCTCAGAAATGCCCTACCCCAAGGATTCAGGGATGTGCAGCCCGATTAGTTGAGATCAGCCCTTCTGGCTCTTTCATGGATGAAACCAACTGGGAAAAGAGCCGTTCTAAGCTGGGGACCATGCTGTCTTTCCCTGGTCTACACAGAAACAGCACTCTGAGGGAGACGAGCTGCTGGTGTTTGGTAGCAACATCTCCTATTCTGAAGGGAAACATTTCTTTGTAAGCGGGTTGCATCAGCCTTGCCACATGTTCTCAACTGCTTATAATGGAGGCAAGTCAGTAGGCCTCACCCTTCAAGCCCACTCCAATTTCATAGAGAAAACATCAGGCCTCGGTGTGCCTTCCTGTAGCAATGAAACTTTGCTTTCATTCCTTAGGTGGCACTTGGGCTCAGAACTGCCCTACCTCAAGGATTCAGGGATGTGCAGCCTGATTAGTTGAGATCACCCCTTCTAGGTCGTTCATGGACTCAACCAACTGGGAAAAGAGCCGTTCTAAGCTGGGGACCACGGTGTCCTTCCCTAGTCTACACAGAAACAGCACTCTGAGGGAGACGAGCTTCTGGCGTTTGGTAGCAACAACTCTTATTCTGAAGAGAAACATTTCGTTGTAAGCGGGTTGCCTCAGCCTTGCCACATTTACTGAACTGGCTATAAAGGAGGGCAGTCAGTAGGCCTCACCCTTCAAGCCCACTCCAATTTCATAGAGAAAACACCAGGCCTCGGTGTGCCTTCCTGTGGCAAGGAAACTTTGCTTTCATTCTTAGGTGGCTCTTTGGCTCAGAACTGCCCTACCCCAAGGATTCAGGGATGTGCAGCCCGATTAGTTGAGATCAGCCATTCTGGCTCTTTCATGGATGAAACCAACTGGGAAAAGAGCCGTTCTAAGCTGGGGACCATGGTGTCTTTCCCTAGTCTACACAGAAACAGCACTCTGAGGGAGACGAGCTGCTGGCGTTTGGTAGCAACATCTCCTAATCTGAAGAGAAACATTTCGTTGTAAGCGGGTTGCCTCAGCCTTGCCACATGTTCTCAACTGGTTATAAAGGAGGGCAGTCACTAGGCCTCACCTTTCAAGCACACTCCAATTTCATACAGAAAACACCAGGCCTCGGTGTGCCTTCCTGTGGCAAGGAAACTTTGCTTTCATTCCTTAGGTGGCACTTTGGCTCAGAAGTGCCCTACCCCAAGGATTCAGGGATGTGCAGCCCGATTAGTTGAGATCAGCCCTTCTGGCTCTTTCATGGATGAAACCAACTGGGCAAAGAGCCGTTCTAAGCTGGGGACCATGCTGTCTTTCCCTGGTCTACACAGAAACAGCACTCTGAGGGAGACGAGCTGCTGGTGTTTGGTAGCAACAACTCTTGTTCTGAAGAGAAACATTTCTTTGTAAGGGGGGTTGCCTCAGCCTTGCCACATTTTGTGATCTGGCTATAAAGGAGGGCAGTCAGTAGGCCTCACCCTTCAAGCCCACTCCAATTTGACAGAGAAAACACCAGGCCTCGGTGTGCCTTCCTGTGGCAAGGAAACTTTGCTTTCATTCCTTAGGTGGCACTTTGGCTCAGAACTGCCCTACCCCAAGGATTCAGGGATGTGCAGCCCGATTAGTTGAGATCAGCCCTTCTGGCTCTTTCATGGATGAAACCAACTGGGAAAAGAGCCGTTCTAAGCTGGGGACAATGGTGTGTTTCCCTAGTCTACACACAAACAGCACTCTGAGGGAGACGAGCTGCTGGCGTTTGGTAGCAACATCTCCTAATCTGAAGAGAAACATTTCGTTGTAAGCGGGTTGCCTCAGCCTTGCCACATTTTCTGAACTGGCTATAAAGGAGGGCAGTCAGTAGGCCTCACCCTTCAAGCCCACTCCAATTTCATAGAGAAAACACCAGGCCTCGGTGTGCCTTCCTGTGGCAAGGAAACTTTGCTTTCATTCTTAGGTGGCTCTTTGGCTCAGAAATGCCCTACCCCAAGGATTCAGGGATGTGCAGCCCGATTAGTTGAGATCAGCCCTTCTGGCTCTTTCATGGATGAAACCAACTGGGAAAAGAGCCGTTCTAAGCTGGGGACCATGCTGTCTTTCCCTGGTCTACACAGAAACAGCACTCTGAGGGAGACGAGCTGCTGGTGTTTGGTAGCAACATCTCCTATTCTGAAGGGAAACATTTCTTTGTAAGCGGGTTGCATCAGCCTTGCCACATGTTCTCAACTGCTTATAATGGAGGCAAGTCAGTAGGCCTCACCCTTCAAGCCCACTCCAATTTCATAGAGAAAACATCAGGCCTCGGTGTGCCTTCCTGTAGCAATGAAACTTTGCTTTCATTCCTTAGGTGGCACTTGGGCTCAGAACTGCCCTACCTCAAGGATTCAGGGATGTGCAGCCTGATTAGTTGAGATCACCCCTTCTAGGTCGTTCATGGACTCAACCAACTGGGAAAAGAGCCGTTCTAAGCTGGGGACCACGGTGTCCTTCCCTAGTCTACACAGAAACAGCACTCTGAGGGAGACGAGCTTCTGGCGTTTGGTAGCAACAACTCTTATTCTGAAGAGAAACATTTCGTTGTAAGCGGGTTGCCTCAGCCTTGCCACATTTACTGAACTGGCTATAAAGGAGGGCAGTCAGTAGGCCTCACCCTTCAAGCCCACTCCAATTTCATAGAGAAAACACCAGGCCTCGGTGTGCCTTCCTGTGGCAAGGAAACTTTGCTTTCATTCTTAGGTGGCTCTTTGGCTCAGAACTGCCCTACCCCAAGGATTCAGGGATGTGCAGCCCGATTAGTTGAGATCAGTCCTTCTGGCTCTTTCATGGATGAAACCAACTGGGAAAAGAGCCGTTCTAAGCTGGGGACCATGCTGTCTTTCCCTGGTCTACATAGAAACAGCACTCTGAGGGAGACGAGCTGCTGGCGTTTGGTAGCAACAACTCTTGTTCTGAAGAGAAACATTTCTTTGTAAGGGGGGTTGCCTCAGCCTTGCCACATTTTGTGATCTGGCTATAAAGGAGGGCAGTCAGTAGGCCTCACCCTTCAAGCCCACTCCAATTTGACAGAGAAAACACCAGGCCTCGGTGTGCCTTCCTGTGGCAAGGAAACTTTGCTTTCATTCCTTAGGTGGCACTTTGGCTCAGAACTGCCCTACCCCAAGGATTCAGGGATGTGCAGCCCGATTAGTTGAGATCAGCCCTTCCGGCTCTTTCATGGATGAAAACAGCTGGGCATAGGGCCGTTCTAAGCTTGGGACTATGGTGTCTTTCCCTAGTCTACACAGAAACAGCACTCTGAGGGAGACGAGCTGCTGGCGTTTGGTATCAAAATCTCCTATTCTGAAGAGAAAAATTTCGTTATACGCGGGTGGCATCAGCCTTGCCACATTTTCTCAAATGGCTCTAAAGGAGGGCAGTCAGTTGGCAGACTTACTTGCGGCCCTGCTTCCCAGTTTGGAAACTTTGCTTTCATTCCTTAGGTGGCCCATTGGCTCAGGACTGCCCTACCCCAAGAATTCAGGCTTGTGACGCCCGATTAGTTGAGATCAGCCCTTCTGGCTCTTTCATGGATGAAACCAACTGGGAAAAGAGCCGTTCTAAGCTGGGGACCATGGTGTCTTTCCCTAGTCTACACAGAAACAGCACTCTGAGGGAGACGAGCTGCTGGCGTTCGGTAGCAACATCTCCTAATCTGAAGAGAAACATTTCGTTGTAAGCGGGTTGCCTCAGCCTTGCCACATGTTCTCAACTGGTTATAAAGGAGGGCAGTCACTAGGCCTCACCTTTCAAGCACACTCCAATTTCATACAGAAAACACCAGGCCTCGGTGTGCCTTCCTGTGGCAAGGAAACTTTGCTTTCATTCCTTAGGTGGCACTTTGGCTCAGAACTGCCCTACCCCAAGGATTCAGGGATGTGCAGCCCGATTAGTTGAGATCAGCCCTTCTGGCTCTTTCATGGATGAAACCAACTGGGCAAAGAGCCGTTCTAAGCTGGGGACCATGCTGTCTTTTCCTGGTCTACACAGAAACAGCACTCTGAGGGAGACGAGCTGCTGGCGTTTGGTAGCAACAACTCTTGTTCTGAAGAGAAACATTTCTTTGTAAGGGGGGTTGCCTCAGCCTTGCCACATTTTGTGATCTGGCTATAAAGGAGGGCAGTCAGTAGGCCTCACCCTTCAAGCCCACTCCAATTTGACAGAGAAAACACCAGGACTCGGTGTGCCTTCCTGTGGCAAGGAAACTTTGCTTTCATTCCTTAGGTGGCACTTTGGCTCAGAAATGCCCTACCCCAAGGATTCAGGGATGTGCAGCCCGATTAGTTGAGATCAGCCCTTCTGGCTCTTTCATGGATGAAACCAACTGGGCAAAGAGCCGTTCTAAGCTGGGGACCATGCTGTCTTTCCCTGGTCTATACAGAAACAGCACTCTGAGTGAGACGAGCTGCTGGCGTTTGGTAGCAACAACTCTTGTTCTGAAGAGAAACATTTCTTTGTAAGGGGGGTTGCCTCAGCCTTGCCACATTTTGTGATCTGGCTATAAAGGAGGGCAGTCAGTAGGCCTCACCCTTCAAGCCCACTCCAATTTGACAGAGAAAACACCAGGCCTCGGTGTGCCTTCCTGTGGCAAGGAAACTTTGCTTTCATTCCTTAGGTGGCACTTTGGCTCAGAAGTGCCCTACCCCAAGGATTCAGGGATGTGCAGCCCGATTAGTTGAGATCAGCCCTTCTGGCTCTTTCATGGATGAAAACAGCTGGGCATAGGGCCGTTCTAAGCTTGGGACTATGATGTCTTTCCCTAGTCTACACAGAAACAGCACTCTGAGGGAGACGAGCTGCTGGCGTTTGGTAGCAAAATCTCCTATTCTGAAGAGAAAAATTTCGTTATAAGCGGGTGGCATCAGCCTTGCCACGTTTTCTCAAATGGCTCTAAAGGAGGGCAGTCAGTTGGCAGACTTACTTGCGGCCCTGCTTCCCAGGTTGGAAACTTTGCTTTCATTCCTTAGGTGGCCCATTGGCTCAGGACTGCCCTACCCCAAGAATTCAGGCTTGTGACGCCCGATTAGTTGAGATCAGCCCTTCTGGCTCTTTCATGGATGAAACCAACTGGGAAAAGAGCCGTTCTAAGCTGGGGACCATGGTGTCTTTCCCTAGTCTACACGGAAACAGCACTCTGAGGGAGACGAGCTGCTGGTGTTTGGTAGCAACATCTCCTATTCTGAAGGGAAACATTTCTTTGTAAGCGGGTTGCATCAGCCTTGCCACATGTTCTCAACTGCTTATAATGGAGGCAAGTCAGTAGGCCTCACCCTTCAAGCCCACTCCAATTTCATAGAGAAAACATCAGGCCTCGGTGTGCCTTCCTGTGGCAAGGAAACTTTGCTTTCATTCTTAGGTGGCTCTTTGGCTCAGAACTGCCCTACCCCAATGATTCAAGGATGTGCAGCCCGATTAGTTGAGATCAGTCCTTCTGGCTCTTTCATGGATGAAACCAACTGGGAAAAGAGCCGTTCTAAGCTGGGGACCATGCTGTCTTTCCCTGGTCTACACAGAAACAGCACTCTGAGGGAGACGAGCTGCTGGCGTTTGGTAGCAACAACACTTGTTCTGAAGAGAAACATTTCTTTGTAAGGAGGGTTGCCTCAGCCTTGCCACATTTTGTGATCTGGCTATAAAGGAGGGCAGTCAGTAGGCCTCACCCTTCAAGCCCACTCCAATTTCATAGAGAAAACACCAGGCCTCGGTGTGCCTTCCTGTGGCAAGGAAACTTTGCTTTCATTCTGAGGTGGCTCTTTGGCTCAGAACTGCCCTACCCCAAGGATTCAGGGATGTGCAGCCCGATTAGTTGAGATCAGTCCTTCTGGCCCTTTCATGGATGAAACCAACTGGGAAAAGAGCCGTTCTAAGCTGGGGACAATGGTGTCTTTCCCTAGTCTACACAGAAACAGCACTCTGAGGGAGACGAGCTGCTGGCGTTTGGTAGCAACATCTCCTAATCTGAAGAGAAACATTTCGTTGTAAGCGGGTTGCCTCAGCCTTGCCACATTTTCTGAACAGGCTATAAAGGAGGGCAGTCAGTAGGCCTCACCCTTCAAGCCCACTCCAATTTGACAGAGAAAACACCAGGACTCGGTGTGCATTCCTGTGGCAAGGAAACTTTGCTTTCATTCCTTAGGTGGCACTTTGGCTCAGAACTGCCCTACCCCAAGGATTCAGGGATGTGCAGCCCGATTAGTTGAGATCAGCCCTTCTGGCTCTTTCATGGATGAAAACAGCTGGGCATAGGGCCGTTCTAAGCTTGGGACTATGGTGTCTTTCCCTAGTCTACACAGAAACAGCACTCTGAGGGAGACAAGCTGCTGGCGTTTCGTAGCAAAATCTCCTATTCTGAAGAGAAAAATTTCGTTATAAGCGGGTGGCATCAGCCTTGCCACATTTTCTCAAATGGCTCTAAAGGAGGGCAGTCAGTTGGCAGACTTACTTGTGGCCCTGCTTCCCAGGTTGGAAACTTTGCTTTCATTCCTTAGGTGGCCCATTGGCTCAAGACTGCCCTACCCCAAGAATTCAGGCTTGTGACGCCCGATTAGTTGAGATCAGCCCTTCTGGCTCTTTCATGGATGAAACCAACTGGGAAAAGAGCCGTTCTAAACTGGGGACCATGGTGTCTTTCCCTAGTCTACACGGAAACAGCACTCTGAGGGAGACGAGCTGCTGGTGTTTGGTAGCAACATCTCCTATTCTGAAGCGAAACATTTCTTTGTAAGCGGGTTGCATCAGCCTTGCCACATGTTCTCAACTGCTTATAATGGAGGCAAGTCAGTAGGCCTCACCCTTCAAGCCCACTCCAATTTCATAGAGAAAACATCAGGCCTCGGTGTGCCTTTCTGTGGCAATGAAACTTTGCTTTCATTCCTTAGGTGGCACTTCGGCTCAGAACTGCCCGACCTCAAGGATTCAGGGATGTGCAGCCTGATTAGTTGAGATCACCCCTTCTAGGTCGTTCATGGACTCAACCAACTGGGAAAAGAGCCGTTCTAAGCTGGGGACCACGGTGTCCTTCCCTAGTCTACACAGAAACAGCACTCTGAGGGAGACGAGCTTCTGGCGTTTGGTAGCAACAACTCTTATTCTGAAGAGAAACATTTCGTTGTAAGCGGGTTGCCTCAGCCTTGCCACATTTACTGAACTGGCTATAAAGGAGGGCAGTTAGTAGGCCTCACCCTTCAAGCCCACTCCAATTTCATAGAGAAAACACCAGGCCTCGGTGTGCCTTCCTGTGGCAAGGAAACTTTGCTTTCATTCTTAGGTGGCTCTTTGGCTCAGAACTGCCCTACCCCAAGGATTCAGGGATGTGCAGCCCGATTAGTTGAGATCAGTCCTTCTGGCTCTTTCATGGATGAAACCAACTGGGAAAAGAGCCGTTCTAAGCTGGGGACCATGTTGTCTTTCCCTAGTCTACACAGAAACAGCACTCTGAGGGAGAAGAGCTGCTGGCGTTTGGTAGCAACATCTCCTAATCTGAAGAGAAACATTTCGTTGTAAGCGGGTTGCCTCAGCCTTGCCACATTTTCTGAACTGGCTATAAAGGAGGGCAGTCAGTAGGCCTCACCCTTCAAGCCCACTCCAATTTCATACAGAAAACACCAGGCCTCGGTGTGCCTTCCTGTGACAAGGAAACTTTGCTTTCATTCTTTAGGTGGCACTTTGGCTCAGAACTGCCCTACCCCATGGATTCAGGGATGTGCAGCCCGATTAGTTGAGATCAGCCATTCTGGCTCTTTCATGGATGAAACCAACTGGGAAAAGAGCCGTTCTAAGCTGGGGACCATGGTGTCTTTCCCTAGTCTACACAGAAACAGCACTCTGAGGGAGACGAGCTGCTGGCGTTTGGTAGCAACATCTCCTAATCTGAAGAGAAACATTTCGTTGTAAGCGGGTTGCCTCAGCCTTGCCACATGTTCTCAACTGGTTATAAAGGAGGGCAGTCACTAGGCCTCACCTTTCAAGCACACTCCAATTTCATACAGAAAACACCAGGCCTCGGTGTGCCTTCCTGTGGCAAGGAAACTTTGCTTTCATTCCTTAGGTGGCACTTTGTCTCAGAAGTGCCCTACCCCAAGGATTCAGGGATGTGCAGCCCGATTAGTTGAGATCAGCCCTTCTGGCTCTTTCATGGATGAAACCAACTGGGCAAAGAGCCGTTCTAAGCTGGGGACCATGCTGTCTTTCCCTGGTCTCCACAGAAACAGCACTCTGAGGGAGACGAGCTGCTGGTGTTTGGTAGCAACAACTCTTGTTCTGAAGAGAAACATTTCTTTGTAAGGGGGGTTGCCTCAGCCTTGCCACATTTTGTGATCTGGCTATAAAGGAGGGCAGTCAGTAGGCCTCACCCTTCAAGCCCACTCCAATTTGACAGAGAAAACACCAGGCCTCGGTGTGCCTTCCTGTGGCAAGGAAACTTTGCTTTCATTCCTTAGGTGGCACTTTGGCTCAGAACTGCCCTACCCCAAGGATTCAGGGATGTGCAGCCCGATTAGTTGAGATCAGCCCTTCTGGCTCTTTCATGGATGAAAACAGCTGGGCATAGGGCCGTTCTAAGCTTGGGACTATGGTGTCTTTCCCTAGTCTACACAGAAACAGCACTCTGAGGGAGACGAGCTGCTGGCGTTTGGTAGCAAAATCTCCTATTCTGAAGAGAAAAATTTCGTTATAAGCGGGTGGCATCAGCCTTGCCACATTTTCTCAAATGGCTCTCAAGGAGGGCAGTCAGTTGGCAGACTTACTTGCGGCCCTGCTTCCCAGGTTGGAAACTTTGCTTTCATTCCTTAGGTGGCCCATTGGCTCAGGACTGCCCTACCCCAAGAATTCAGGCTTGTGACGCCCGATTAGTTGACATCAGCCCTTCTGGCTCTTTCATGAATGAAACCAACTGGGAAAAGAGCCGTTCTAAGCTGGGGACCATGGTGTCTTTCCCTATTCTACACGGAAACAGCACTCTGAGGGAGATGAGCAGCTGGTGTTTGGTAGCAACATCTCCTATTCTGAAGGGAAACATTTCTTTGTAAGCGGGTTGCATCAGCCTTGCCACATGTTCTCAACTGCTTATAATGGAGGCAAGTCAGTAGGCCTCACCCTTCAAGCCCACTCCAATTTCATAGAGGAAACATCAGGCCTCGGTGTGCCTTCCTGCGGCAAGGAAACTTTGCTTTCATTGTTAGGTGGCTCTTTGGCTCAGAACTGCCCTACCCCAATGATTCAAGGATGTGCAGCCCGATTAGTTGAGATCACCCCTTCTAGGTCGTTCATGGACTCAACCAACTGGGAAAAGAGCCGTTCTAAACTGGGGACCATGGTGTCTTTCCCTAGTCTACACGGAAACAGCACTCTGAGGGAGACGAGCTGCTGGTGTTTGGTAGCAACATCTCCTATTCTGAAGCGAAACATTTCTTTGTAAGCGGGTTGCATCAGCCTTGCCACATGTTCTCAACTGCTTATAATGGAGGCAAGTCAGTAGGCCTCACCCTTCAAGCCCACTCCAATTTCATAGAGAAAACATCAGGCCTCGGTGTGCCTTTCTGTGGCAATGAAACTTTGCTTTCATTCCTTAGGTGGCACTTCGGCTCAGAACTGCCCGACCTCAAGGATTCAGGGATGTGCAGCCTGATTAGTTGAGATCACCCCTTCTAGGTCTTTCATGGATGAAACCAACTGGGAAAAGAGCCGTTCTAAGCTGGGGACCATGGTGTCTTTCCCTAGTCTACACAGAAACAGCACTCTGAGTGAGACGAGCTGCTGGCGTTTGGTAGCAACGTCTACTATCCTGAAGAGCAACATTTCGTTGTAAGCGGGTTGCCTCAGCATTGCCACATTTTCTGAACTGGCTATAAAGTAGGGCAGTCAGTAGGCCTCACCCTTCAAGCCCACTCCAATTTCATAGAGAAAACATCAGGCCTCGGTGTGCCTTCCTGTGGCAATGAAACTTTGCTTTCATTCCTTAGGTGGCACTTGGGCTCAGAACTGCCCTACCTCAAGGATTCAGGGATGTGCAGCCTGATTAGTTGAGATCACCCCTTCTAGGTCGTTCATGGACTCAACCAACTGGGAAAAGAGCCGTTCTAAGCTGGGGACCATGGTGTCTTTCCCTAGTCTACACAGAAACAGCACTCTGAGGGAGACGAGCTGCTGGCGTTTGGTAGCAACATCTCCTAATCTGAAGAGAAACATTTCGTTGTAAGCGGGTTGCCTCAGCCTTGCCACATTTTCTGAACTGGCTATAAAGGAGGAGAGTCAGTAGGCCTCACCCTTCAAGCCCACTCCAATTTCATAGAGAAAACACCAGGCCTCGGTGTGCCTTCCTGTGACAAGGAAACTTTGCTTTCATTCTTCAGGTGGCACTTTGGCTCAGAACTGCCCTACCCCAAGGATTCAGGGATGTGCAGCCCGATTAGTTGAGATCAGTCCTTCTGGCTCTTTCATGGATGAAACCAACTGGGAAAAGAGCCGTTCTAAGCTGGGAACCATGGTGTCTTACCCTAGTCTACACAGAAACAGCATTCTGAGGGAGACGAGCTGCTGGCGTTTGGTAGCAACATCTCCTAATCTGAAGAGAAACATTTCGTTGTAAGCGGGTTGCCTCAGCCTTGCCACATGTTCTCAACTGGTTATAAAGGAGGGCAGTCACTAGGCCTCACCTTTCAAGCACACTCCAATTTCATACAGAAAACACCAGGCCTCGGTGTGCCTTCCTGTGGCAAGGAAACTTTGCTTTCATTGCTTAGGTGGCACTTTGGCTCAGAAGTGCCCTACCCCAAGGATTCAGGGATGTGCAGCCCGATTAGTTGAGATCAGCCCTTCTGGCTCTTTCATGGATGAAACCAACTGGGCAAAGAGCCGTTCTAAGCTGGGGACCATGCTGTCTTTCCCTGGTCTACACAGAAACAGCACTCTGAGGGAGACGAGCTGCTGGCGTTTGGTAGCAAAATCTCCTATTCTGAAGAGAAAAATTTCCTTATAAGCGGGTGGCATCAGCCTTGCCACATTTTCTCAAATGGCTCTAAAGGAGGGCAGTCAGTTGGCAGACTTACTTGCGGCCCTGCTTCCCAGGTTGGAAACTTTGCTTTCATTCCTTAGGTGGCCCATTGGCTCAGGACTGCCCTACCCCAAGAATTCAGGCTTGTGACGCCCGATTAGTAGAGATCAGCCCTTCTGGCTCTTTCATGGATGAAACCAACTGGGAAAAGATCCGTTCTAAACTGGGGACCATGGTGTCTTTCCCTAGTCTACACGGAAACAGCACTCTGAGGGAGACGAGCTGCTGGTGTTTGGTAGCAACATCTCCTATTCTGAAGCGAAACATTTCTTTGTAAGCGGGTTGCATCAGCCTTGCCACATGTTCTCAACTGCTTATAATGGAGGCAAGTCAGTAGGCCTCACCCTTCAAGCCCACTCCAATTTCATAGAGAAAACATCAGGCCTCGGTGTGCCTTTCTGTGGCAATGAAACTTTGCTTTCATTCCTTAGGTGGCACTTCGGCTCAGAACTGCCCGACCTCAAGGATTCAGGGATGTGCAGCCCGATTAGTTGAGATCAGCCCTTCTGGCTCTTTCATGGATGAAACCAACTGGGCAAAGAGCCGTTCTAAGCTGGGGACCATGCTGTCTTTCCCTGGTCTACACAGAAACAGCACTCTGAGGGAGACGAGCTGCTGGCGTTTGGTAGCAACAACTCTTGTTCTGAAGAGAAACATTTCTTTGTAAGGGGGGTTGCCTCAGCCTTGCCACATTTTGTGATCTGGCTATAAAGGAGGGCAGTCAGTAGGCCTCACCCTTCAAGCCCACTCCAATTTGACAGAGAAAACACCAGGCCTCGGTGTGCCTTCCTGTGGCAAGGAAACTTTGCTTTCATTCCTTAGGTGGCACTTTGGCTCAGAACTGCCCTACCCCAAGGATTCAGGGATGTGCAGCCCGATTAGTTGAGATCAGCCCTTCCGGCTCTTTCATGGATGAAAACAGCTGGGCATAGGGCCGTTCTAAGCTTGGGACTATGGTGTCTTTCCCTAGTCTACACAGAAACAGCACTCTGAGGGAGACGAGCTGCTGGCGTTTGGTATCAAAATCTCCTATTCTGAAGAGAAAAATTTCGTTATACGCGGGTGGCATCAGCCTTGCCACATTTTCTCAAATGGCTCTAAAGGAGGGCAGTCAGTTGGCAGACTTACTTGCGGCCCTGCTTCCCAGTTTGGAAACTTTGCTTTCATTCCTTAGGTGGCCCATTGGCTCAGGACTGCCCTACCCCAAGAATTCAGGCTTGTGACGCCCGATTAGTTGAGATCAGCCCTTCTGGCTCTTTCATGGATGAAACCAACTGGGAAAAGAGCCGTTCTAAGCTGGGGACCATGGTGTCTTTCCCTAGTCTACACGGAAACAGCACTCTGAGGGAGACGAGCTGCTGGCGTTTGGTAGCAACATCTCCTAATCTGAAGAGAAACATTTCGTTGTAAGCGGGTTGCCTCAGCCTTGCCACATTTTCTGAACTGGCTATAAAGGAGGGCAGTCAGTAGGCCTCGCCCTTCAAGCCCACTCCAATTTCATAGAGAAAACACCAGGCCTCGGTGTGCCTTCCTGTGGCAAGGAAACTTTGCTTTCATTCTTTAGGTGGCACTTTGGCTCAGAACTGCCCTACCCCAAGGATTCAGGGATGTGCAGCCCGATTATTTGGGATCAGTCCTTCTGGCTCTTTCATGGATGAAACCAACTGGGAAAAGAGCCGTTCTAAGCTGGGGACCATGGTGTCTTTCCCTAGTCTACACAGAAACAGCACTCTGAGGGAGACGAGCTGCTGGCATTTGGTAGCAACATCTCCTAATCTGAAGAGAAACATTTCGTTGTAAGCGGGTTGCCTCAGCCTTGCCACATGTTCTCAACTGGTTATAAAGGAGGGCAGTCACTAGGCCTCACCTTTCAAGCACACTCCAATTTCATACAGAAAACACCAGGCCTCGGTGTGCCTTCCTGTGGCAAGGAAACTTTGCTTTCATTCCTTAGGTGGCACTTTGGCTCAGAACTGCCCTACCCCAAGGATTCAGGGATGTGCAGCCCGATTAGTTGAGATCAGCCCTTCTGGCTCTTTCATGGATGAAACCAACTGGGCAAAGAGCCGTTCTAAGCTGGGGACCATGCTGTCTTTCCCTGGTCTACACAGAAACAGCACTCTGAGGGAGACGAGCTGCTGGCGTTTGGTAGCAACAACTCTTGTTCTGAAGAGAAACATTTCTTTGTAAGGGGGGTTGCCTCAGCCTTGCCACATTTTGTGATCTGGCTATAAAGGAGGGCAGTCAGTAGGCCTCACCCTTCAAGCCCACTCCAATTTGACAGAGAAAACACCAGGCCTCGGTGTGCCTTCCTGTGGCAAGGAAACTTTGCTTTCATTCCTTAGGTGGCACTTTGGCTCAGAAGTGCCCTACCCCAAGGATTCAGGGATGTGCAGCCCGATTAGTTGAGATCAGCCCTTCTGGCTCTTTCATGGATGAAAACAGCTGGGCATAGGGCCGTTCTAAGCTTGGGACTATGGTGTCTTTCCCTAGTCTACACAGAAACAGCACTCTGAGGGAGACGAGCTGCTGGCGTTTGGTAGCAAAATCTCCTATTCTGAAGAGAAAAATTTCGTTATAAGCGGGTGGCATCAGCCTTGCCACGTTTTCTCAAATGGCTCTAAAGGAGGGCAGTCAGTTGGCAGACTTACTTGCGGCCCTGCTTCCCAGGTTGGAAACTTTGCTTTCATTCCTTAGGTGGCCCATTGGCTCAGGACTGCCCTACCCCAAGAATTCAGGCTTGTGACGCCCGATTAGTTGAGATCAGCCCTTCTGGCTCTTTCATGGATGAAACCAACTGGGAAAAGAGCCGTTCTAAGCTGGGGACCATGGTGTCTTTCCCTAGTCTACACAGAAACAGCACTCTGAGGGAGACGAGCTGCTGGTGTTTGGTAGCAACATCTCCTATTCTGAAGGGAAACATTTCTTTGTAAGCGGGTTGCATCAGCCTTGCCACATGTTCTCAACTGCTTATAATGGAGGCAAGTCAGTAGGCCTCACCCTTCAAGCCCACTCCAATTTCATAGAGAAAACATCAGGCCTCGGTGTGCCTTCCTGTGGCAAGGAAACTTTGCTTTCATTCTTAGGTGGCTCTTTGGCTCAGAACTGCCCTACCCCAATGATTCAAGGATGTGCAGCCCGATTAGTTGAGATCAGTCCTTCTGGCTCTTTCATGGATGAAACCAACTGGGAAAAGAGCCGTTCTAAGCTGGGGACCATGCTGTCTTTCCCTGGTCTACACAGAAACAGCACTCTGAGGGAGACGAGCTGCTGGCGTTTGGTAGCAACAACACTTGTTCTGAAGAGAAACATTTCTTTGTAAGGAGGGTTGCCTCAGCCTTGCCACATTTTGTGATCTGGCTATAAAGGAGGGCAGTCAGTAGGCCTCACCCTTCAAGCCCACTCCAATTTCATAGAGAAAACACCAGGCCTCGGTGTGCCTTCCTGTGGCAAGGAAACTTTGCTTTCATTCTTAGGTGGCTCTTTGGCTCAGAACTTCCCTACCCCAAGGATTCAGGGATGTGCAGCCCGATTAGTTGAGATCAGTCCTTCTGGCCCTTTCATGGATGAAACCAACTGGGAAAAGAGCCGTTCTAAGCTGGGGACAATGGTGTCTTTCCCTAGTCTACACAGAAACAGCACTCTGAGGGAGACGAGCTGCTGGCGTTTGGTAGCAACATCTCCTAATCTGAAGAGAAACATTTCGTTGTAAGCGGGTTGCCTCAGCCTTGCCACATTTTCTGAACAGGCTATAAAGGAGGGCAGTCAGTAGGCCTCACCCTTCAAGCCCACTCCAATTTGACAGAGAAAACACCAGGACTCGGTGTGCCTTCCTGTGGCAAGGAAACTTTGCTTTCATTCCTTAGGTGGCACTTTGGCTCAGAACTGCCCTACCCCAAGGATTCAGGGATGTGCAGCCCGATTAGTTGAGATCAGCCCTTCTGGCTCTTTCATGGATGAAAACAGCTGGGCATAGGGCCGTTCTAAGCTTGGGACTATGGTGTCTTTCCCTAGTCTACACAGAAACAGCACTCTGAGGGAGACAAGCTGCTGGCGTTTCGTAGCAAAATCTCCTATTCTGAAGAGAAAAATTTCGTTATAAGCGGGTGGCATCAGCCTTGCCACATTTTCTCAAATGGCTCTAAAGGAGGGCAGTCAGTTGGCAGACTTACTTGTGGCCCTGCTTCCCAGGTTGGAAACTTTGCTTTCATTCCTTAGGTGGCCCATTGGCTCAAGACTGCCCTACCCCAAGAATTCAGGCTTGTGACGCCCGATTAGTTGAGATCAGCCCTTCTGGCTCTTTCATGGATGAAACCAACTGGGAAAAGAGCCGTTCTAAACTGGGGACCATGGTGTCTTTCCCTAGTCTACACGGAAACAGCACTCTGAGGGAGACGAGCTGCTGGTGTTTGGTAGCAACATCTCCTATTCTGAAGCGAAACATTTCTTTGTAAGCGGGTTGCATCAGCCTTGCCACATGTTCCCAACTGCTTATAATGGAGGCAAGTCAGTAGGCCTCACCCTTCAAGCCCATTCCAATTTCATAGAGAAAACATCAGGCCTCGGTGTGCCTTTCTGTGGCAATGAAACTTTGCTTTCATTCCTTAGGTGGCACTTCGGCTCAGAACTGCCCGACCTCAAGGATTCAGGGATGTGCAGCCTGATTAGTTGAGATCACCCCTTCTAGGTCTTTCATGGATGAAACCAACTGGGAAAAGAGCCGTTCTAAGCTGGGGACCATGCTGTCTTTCCCTGGTCTACACAGAAACAGCACTCTGAGGGAGACGAGCTGCTGGCGTTTGGTAGCAACAACTCTTGTTCTGAAGAGAAACATTTCTTTGTAAGGGGGGTTGCCTCAGCCTTGCCACATTTTGTGATCTGGCTATAAAGGAGGGCAGTCAGTAGGCCTCACCCTTCAAGCCCACTCCAATTTGACAGAGAAAACACCAGGACTCGGTGTGCCTTCCTGTGGCAAGGAAACTTTGCTTTCATTCCTTAGGTGGCACTTTGGCTCAGAAGTGCCCTACCCCAAGGATTCAGGGATGTGCAGCCCGATTAGTTGAGATCAGCCCTTCTGGCTCTTTCATGGATGAAACCAACTGGGCAAAGAGCCGTTCTAAGCTGGGGACCATGCTGTCTTTCCCTGGTCTACACAGAAACAGCACTCTGAGTGAGACGAGCTGCTGGCGTTTGGTAGCAACAACTCTTGTTCTGAAGAGAAACATTTCTTTGTAAGGGGGGTTGCCTCAGCCTTGCCACATTTTGTGATCTGGCTATAAAGGAGGGCAGTCAGTAGGCCTCACCCTTCAAGCCCACTCCAATTTGACAGAGAAAACACCAGGCCTCGGTGTGCCTTCCTGTGGCAAGGAAACTTTGCTTTCATTCCTTAGGTGGCACTTTGGCTCAGAAGTGCCCTACCCCAAGGATTCAGGGATGTGCAGCCCGATTAGTTGAGATCAGCCCTTCTGGCTCTTTCATGGATGAAAACAGCTGGGCATAGGGCCGTTCTAAGCTTGGGACTATGGTGTCTTTCCCTAGTCTACACAGAAACAGCACTCTGAGGGAGACGAGCTGCTGGCGTTTGGTAGCAAAATCTCCTATTCTGAAGAGAAAAATTTCGTTATAAGCGGGTGGCATCAGCCTTGCCACGTTTTCTCAAATGGCTCTAAAGGAGGGCAGTCAGTTGGCAGACTTACTTGCGGCCCTGCTTCCCAGGTTGGAAACTTTGCTTTCATTCCTTAGGTGGCCCATTGGCTCAGGACTGCCCTACCCCAAGAATTCAGGCTTGTGACGCCCGATTAGTTGAGATCAGCCCTTCTGGCTCTTTCATGGATGAAACCAACTGGGAAAAGAGCCGTTCTAAGCTGGGGACCATGGTGTCTTTCCCTAGTCTACACAGAAACAGCACTCTGAGGGAGACGAGCTGCTGGTGTTTGGTAGCAACATCTCCTATTCTGAAGGGAAACATTTCTTTGTAAGCGGGTTGCCTCAGCCTTGCCACATGTTCTCAACTGCTTATAATGGAGGCAAGTCAGTAGGCCTCACCCTTCAAGCCCACTCCAATTTCATAGAGAAAACATCAGGCCTCGGTGTGCCTTCCTGTGGCAAGGAAACTTTGCTTTCATTCTTAGGTGGCTCTTTGGCTCAGAACTGCCCTACCCCAATGATTCAAGGATGTGCAGCCCGATTAGTTGAGATCAGTCCTTCTGGCTCTTTCATGGATGAAACCAACTGGGAAAAGAGCCGTTCTAAGCTGGGGACCATGCTGTCTTTCCCTGGTCTACACAGAAACAGCACTCTGAGGGAGACGAGCTGCTGGCGTTTGGTAGCAACAACACTTGTTCTGAAGAGAAACATTTCTTTGTAAGGAGGGTTGCCTCAGCCTTGCCACATTTTGTGATCTGGCTATAAAGGAGGGCAGTCAGTAGGCCTCACCCTTCAAGCCCACTCCAATTTCATAGAGAAAACACCAGGCCTCGGTGTGCCTTCCTGTGGCAAGGAAACTTTGCTTTCATTCTTAGGTGGCTCTTTGGCTCAGAACTGCCCTACCCCAAGGATTCAGGGATGTGCAGCCCGATTAGTTGAGATCAGTCCTTCTGGCCCTTTCATGGATGAAACCAACTGGGAAAAGAGCCGTTCTAAGCTGGGGACAATGGTGTCTTTCCCTAGTCTACACAGAAACAGCACTCTGAGGGAGACGAGCTGCTGGCGTTTGGTAGCAAAATCTCCTATTCTGAAGAGAAAAATTTCGTTATAAGCGGGTGGCATCAGCCTTGCCACATTTTCTCAAATGGCTCTCAAGGAGGGCAGTCAGTTGGCAGACTTACTTGCGGCCCTGCTTCCCAGGTTGGAAACTTTGCTTTCATTCCTTAGGTGGCCCATTGGCTCAGGACTGCCCTACCCCAAGAATTCAGGCTTGTGACGCCCGATTAGTTGACATCAGCCCTTCTGGCTCTTTCATGAATGAAACCAACTGGGAAAAGAGCCGTTCTAAGCTGGGGACCATGGTGTCTTTCCCTATTCTACACGGAAACAGCACTCTGAGGGAGATGAGCAGCTGGTGTTTGGTAGCAACATCTCCTATTCTGAAGGGAAACATTTCTTTGTAAGCGGGTTGCATCAGCCTTGCCACATGTTCTCAACTGCTTATAATGGAGGCAAGTCAGTAGGCCTCACCCTTCAAGCCCACTCCAATTTCATAGAGAAAACATCAGGCCTCGGTGTGCCTTCCTGCGGCAAGGAAACTTTGCTTTCATTGTTAGGTGGCTCTTTGGCTCAGAACTGCCCTACCCCAATGATTCAAGGATGTGCAGCCCGATTAGTTGAGATCACCCCTTCTAGGTCGTTCATGGACTCAACCAACTGGGAAAAGAGCCGTTCTAAACTGGGGACCATGGTGTCTTTCCCTAGTCTACACGGAAACAGCACTCTGAGGGAGACGAGCTGCTGGTGTTTGGTAGCAACATCTCCTATTCTGAAGCGAAACATTTCTTTGTAAGCGGGTTGCATCAGCCTTGCCACATGTTCTCAACTGCTTATAATGGAGGCAAGTCAGTAGGCCTCACCCTTCAAGCCCACTCCAATTTCATAGAGAAAACATCAGGCCTCGGTGTGCCTTTCTGTGGCAATGAAACTTTGCTTTCATTCCTTAGGTGGCACTTCGGCTCAGAACTGCCCGACCTCAAGGATTCAGGGATGTGCAGCCTGATTAGTTGAGATCACCCCTTCTAGGTCTTTCATGGATGAAACCAACTGGGAAAAGAGCCGTTCTAAGCTGGGGACCATGGTGTCTTTCCCTAGTCTACACAGAAACAGCACTCTGAGGGAGACGAGCTGCTGGCGTTTGGTAGCAACGTCTACTATCCTGAAGAGCAACATTTCGTTGTAAGCGGGTTGCCTCAGCATTGCCACATTTTCTGAACTGGCTATAAAGTAGGGCAGTCAGTAGGCCTCACCCTTCAAGCCCACTCCAATTTCATAGAGAAAACATCAGGCCTCGGTGTGCCTTCCTGTGGCAATGAAACTTTGCTTTCATTCCTTAGGTGGCACTTGGGCTCAGAACTGCCCTACCTCAAGGATTCAGGGATGTGCAGCCTGATTAGTTGAGATCACCCCTTCTAGGTCGTTCATGGACTCAACCAACTGGGAAAAGAGCCGTTCTAAGCTGGGGACCATGGTGTCTTTCCCTAGTCTACACAGAAACAGCACTCTGAGGGAGACGAGCTGCTGGCGTTTGGTAGCAACATCTCCTAATCTGAAGAGAAACATTTCGTTGTAAGCGGGTTCCCTCAGCCTTGCCACATTTTCTGAACTGGCTATAAAGGAGGAGAGTCAGTAGGCCTCACCCTTCAAGCCCACTCCAATTTCATAGAGAAAACACCAGGCCTCGGTGTGCCTTCCTGTGACAAGGAAACTTTGCTTTCATTCTTCAGGTGGCACTTTGGCTCAGAACTGCCCTACCCCAAGGATTCAGGGATGTGCAGCCCGATTAGTTGAGATCAGTCCTTCTGGCTCTTTCATGGATGAAACCAACTGGGAAAAGAGCCGTTCTAAGCTGGGAACCATGGTGTCTTACCCTAGTCTACACAGAAACAGCATTCTGAGGGAGACGAGCTGCTGGCGTTTGGTAGCAACATCTCCTAATCTGAAGAGAAACATTTCGTTGTAAGCGGGTTGCCTCAGCCTTGCCACATGTTCTCAACTGGTTATAAAGGAGGGCAGTCACTAGGCCTCACCTTTCAAGCACACTCCAATTTCATACAGAAAACACCAGGCCTCGGTGTGCCTTCCTGTGGCAAGGAAACTTTGCTTTCATTGCTTAGGTGGCACTTTGGCTCAGAAGTGCCCTACCCCAAGGATTCAGGGATGTGCAGCCCGATTAGTTGAGATCAGCCCTTCTGGCTCTTTCATGGATGAAACCAACTGGGCAAAGAGCCGTTCTAAGCTGGGGACCATGCTGTCTTTCCCTGGTCTACACAGAAACAGCACTCTGAGGGAGACGAGCTGCTGGCGTTTGGTAGCAAAATCTCCTATTCTGAAGAGAAAAATTTCCTTATAAGCGGGTGGCATCAGCCTTGCCACATTTTCTCAAATGGCTCTAAAGGAGGGCAGTCAGTTGGCAGACTTACTTGCGGCCCTGCTTCCCAGGTTGGAAACTTTGCTTTCATTCCTTAGGTGGCCCATTGGCTCAGGACTGCCCTACCCCAAGAATTCAGGCTTGTGACGCCCGATTAGTAGAGATCAGCCCTTCTGGCTCTTTCATGGATGAAACCAACTGGGAAAAGATCCGTTCTAAACTGGGGACCATGGTGTCTTTCCCTAGTCTACACGGAAACAGCACTCTGAGGGAGACGAGCTGCTGGTGTTTGGTAGCAACATCTCCTATTCTGAAGCGAAACATTTCTTTGTAAGCGGGTTGCATCAGCCTTGCCACATGTTCTCAACTGCTTATAATGGAGGCAAGTCAGTAGGCCTCACCCTTCAAGCCCACTCCAATTTCATAGAGAAAACATCAGGCCTCGGTGTGCCTTTCTGTGGCAATGAAACTTTGCTTTCATTCCTTAGGTGGCACTTCGGCTCAGAACTGCCCGACCTCAAGGATTCAGGGATGTGCAGCCCGATTAGTTGAGATCAGCCCTTCTGGCTCTTTCATGGATGAAACCAACTGGGCAAAGAGCCGTTCTAAGCTGGGGACCATGCTGTCTTTCCCTGGTCTACACAGAAACAGCACTCTGAGGGAGACGAGCTGCTGGCGTTTGGTAGCAACAACTCTTGTTCTGAAGAGAAACATTTCTTTGTAAGGGGGGTTGCCTCAGCCTTGCCACATTTTGTGATCTGGCTATAAAGGAGGGCAGTCAGTAGGCCTCACCCTTCAAGCCCACTCCAATTTGACAGAGAAAACACCAGGCCTCGGTGTGCCTTCCTGTGGCAAGGAAACTTTGCTTTCATTCCTTAGGTGGCACTTTGGCTCAGAACTGCCCTACCCCAAGGATTCAGGGATGTGCAGCCCGATTAGTTGAGATCAGCCCTTCCGGCTCTTTCATGGATGAAAACAGCTGGGCATAGGGCCGTTCTAAGCTTGGGACTATGGTGTCTTTCCCTAGTCTACACAGAAACAGCACTCTGAGGGAGACGAGCTGCTGGCGTTTGGTATCAAAATCTCCTATTCTGAAGAGAAAAATTTCGTTATACGTGGGTGGCATCAGCCTTGCCACATTTTCTCAAATGGCTCTAAAGGAGGGCAGTCAGTTGGCAGACTTACTTGCGGCCCTGCTTCCCAGTTTGGAAACTTTGCTTTCATTCCTTAGGTGGCCCATTGGCTCAGGACTGCCCTACCCCAAGAATTCAGGCTTGTGACGCCCGATTAGTTGAGATCAGCCCTTCTGGCTCTTTCATGGATGAAACCAACTGGGAAAAGAGCCGTTCTAAGCTGGGGACCATGGTGTCTTTCCCTAGTCTACACGGAAACAGCACTCTGAGGGAGACGAGCTGCTGGCGTTTGGTAGCAACATCTCCTAATCTGAAGAGAAACATTTCGTTGTAAGCGGGTTGCCTCAGCCTTGCCACATTTTCTGAACTGGCTATAAAGGAGGGCAGTCAGTAGGCCTCGCCCTTCAAGCCCACTCCAATTTCATAGAGAAAACACCAGGCCTCGGTGTGCCTTCCTGTGGCAAGGAAACTTTGCTTTCATTCTTTAGGTGGCACTTTGGCTCAGAACTGCCCTACCCCAAGGATTCAGGGATGTGCAGCCCGATTATTTGGGATCAGTCCTTCTGGCTCTTTCATGGATGAAACCAACTGGGAAAAGAGCCGTTCTAAGCTGGGGACCATGGTGTCTTTCCCTAGTCTACACAGAAACAGCACTCTGAGGGAGACGAGCTGCTGGCATTTGGTAGCAACATCTCCTAATCTGAAGAGAAACATTTCGTTGTAAGCGGGTTGCCTCAGCCTTGCCACATGTTCTCAACTGGTTATAAAGGAGGGCAGTCACTAGGCCTCACCTTTCAAGCACACTCCAATTTCATACAGAAAACACCAGGCCTCGGTGTGCCTTCCTGTGGCAAGGAAACTTTGCTTTCATTCCTTAGGTGGCACTTTGGCTCAGAACTGCCCTACCCCAAGGATTCAGGGATGTGCAGCCCGATTAGTTGAGATCAGCCCTTCTGGCTCTTTCATGGATGAAACCAACTGGGCAAAGAGCCGTTCTAAGCTGGGGACCATGCTGTCTTTCCCTGGTCTACACAGAAACAGCACTCTGAGGGAGACGAGCTGCTGGCGTTTGGTAGCAACAACTCTTGTTCTGAAGAGAAACATTTCTTTGTAAGGGGGGTTGCCTCAGCCTTGCCACATTTTGTGATCTGGCTATAAAGGAGGGCAGTCAGTAGGCCTCACCCTTCAAGCCCACTCCAATTTGACAGA
The DNA here is from genome assembly GCF_028021215.1 of Eschrichtius robustus. NCBI lineage: Eukaryota > Metazoa > Chordata > Mammalia > Artiodactyla > Eschrichtiidae > Eschrichtius > Eschrichtius robustus. The sequence goes on from NC_090842.1 coordinate 46,820,784, forward strand.
GAAAACACCAGGCCTCGGTGTGCCTTCCTGTGGCAAGGAAACTTTGCTTTCATTCCTTAGGTGGCACTTTGGCTCAGAAGTGCCCTACCCCAAGGATTCAGGGATGTGCAGCCCGATTAGTTGAGATCAGCCCTTCTGGCTCTTTCATGGATGAAAACAGCTGGGCATAGGGCCGTTCTAAGCTTGGGACTATGGTGTCTTTCCCTAGTCTACACAGAAACAGCACTCTGAGGGAGACGAGCTGCTGGCGTTTGGTAGCAAAATCTCCTATTCTGAAGAGAAAAATTTCGTTATAAGCGGGTGGCATCAGCCTTGCCACGTTTTCTCAAATGGCTCTAAAGGAGGGCAGTCAGTTGGCAGACTTACTTGCGGCCCTGCTTCCCAGGTTGGAAACTTTGCTTTCATTCCTTAGGTGGCCCATTGGCTCAGGACTGCCCTACCCCAAGAATTCAGGCTTGTGACGCCCGATTAGTTGAGATCAGCCCTTCTGGCTCTTTCATGGATGAAACCAACTGGGAAAAGAGCTGTTCTAAGCTGGGGACCATGGTGTCTTTCCCTAGTCTACACAGAAACAGCACTCTGAGGGAGACGAGCTGCTGGTGTTTGGTAGCAACATCTCCTATTCTGAAGGGAAACATTTCTTTGTAAGCGGGTTGCATCAGCCTTGCCACATGTTCTCAACTGCTTATAATGGAGGCAAGTCAGTAGGCCTCACCCTTCAAGCCCACTCCAATTTCATAGAGAAAACATCAGGCCTCGGTGTGCCTTCCTGTGGCAAGGAAACTTTGCTTTCATTCTTAGGTGGCTCTTTGGCTCAGAACTGCCCTACCCCAATGATTCAAGGATGTGCAGCCCGATTAGTTGAGATCAGTCCTTCTGGCTCTTTCATGGATGAAACCAACTGGGAAAAGAGCCGTTCTAAGCTGGGGACCATGCTGTCTTTCCCTGGTCTACACAGAAACAGCACTCTGAGGGAGACGAGCTGCTGGCGTTTGGTAGCAACAACACTTGTTCTGAAGAGAAACATTTCTTTGTAAGGAGGGTTGCCTCAGCCTTGCCACATTTTGTGATCTGGCTATAAAGGAGGGCAGTCAGTAGGCCTCACCCTTCAAGCCCACTCCAATTTCATAGAGAAAACACCAGGCCTCGGTGTGCCTTCCTGTGGCAAGGAAACTTTGCTTTCATTCTTAGGTGGCTCTTTGGCTCAGAACTTCCCTACCCCAAGGATTCAGGGATGTGCAGCCCGATTAGTTGAGATCAGTCCTTCTGGCCCTTTCATGGATGAAACCAACTGGGAAAAGAGCCGTTCTAAGCTGGGGACAATGGTGTCTTTCCCTAGTCTACACAGAAACAGCACTCTGAGGGAGACGAGCTGCTGGCGTTTGGTAGCAACATCTCCTAATCTGAAGAGAAACATTTCGTTGTAAGCGGGTTGCCTCAGCCTTGCCACATTTTCTGAACAGGCTATAAAGGAGGGCAGTCAGTAGGCCTCACCCTTCAAGCCCACTCCAATTTGACAGAGAAAACACCAGGACTCGGTGTGCCTTCCTGTGGCAAGGAAACTTTGCTTTCATTCCTTAGGTGGCACTTTGGCTCAGAACTGCCCTACCCCAAGGATTCAGGGATGTGCAGCCCGATTAGTTGAGATCAGCCCTTCTGGCTCTTTCATGGATGAAAACAGCTGGGCATAGGGCCGTTCTAAGCTTGGGACTATGGTGTCTTTCCCTAGTCTACACAGAAACAGCACTCTGAGGGAGACAAGCTGCTGGCGTTTCGTAGCAAAATCTCCTATTCTGAAGAGAAAAATTTCGTTATAAGCGGGTGGCATCAGCCTTGCCACATTTTCTCAAATGGCTCTAAAGGAGGGCAGTCAGTTGGCAGACTTACTTGTGGCCCTGCTTCCCAGGTTGGAAACTTTGCTTTCATTCCTTAGGTGGCCCATTGGCTCAAGACTGCCCTACCCCAAGAATTCAGGCTTGTGACGCCCGATTAGTTGAGATCAGCCCTTCTGGCTCTTTCATGGATGAAACCAACTGGGAAAAGAGCCGTTCTAAACTGGGGACCATGGTGTCTTTCCCTAGTCTACACGGAAACAGCACTCTGAGGGAGACGAGCTGCTGGTGTTTGGTAGCAACATCTCCTATTCTGAAGCGAAACATTTCTTTGTAAGCGGGTTGCATCAGCCTTGCCACATGTTCCCAACTGCTTATAATGGAGGCAAGTCAGTAGGCCTCACCCTTCAAGCCCATTCCAATTTCATAGAGAAAACATCAGGCCTCGGTGTGCCTTTCTGTGGCAATGAAACTTTGCTTTCATTCCTTAGGTGGCACTTCGGCTCAGAACTGCCCGACCTCAAGGATTCAGGGATGTGCAGCCTGATTAGTTGAGATCACCCCTTCTAGGTCTTTCATGGATGAAACCAACTGGGAAAAGAGCCGTTCTAAGCTGGGGACCATGCTGTCTTTCCCTGGTCTACACAGAAACAGCACTCTGAGGGAGACGAGCTGCTGGCGTTTGGTAGCAACAACTCTTGTTCTGAAGAGAAACATTTCTTTGTAAGGGGGGTTGCCTCAGCCTTGCCACATTTTGTGATCTGGCTATAAAGGAGGGCAGTCAGTAGGCCTCACCCTTCAAGCCCACTCCAATTTGACAGAGAAAACACCAGGACTCGGTGTGCCTTCCTGTGGCAAGGAAACTTTGCTTTCATTCCTTAGGTGGCACTTTGGCTCAGAAGTGCCCTACCCCAAGGATTCAGGGATGTGCAGCCCGATTAGTTGAGATCAGCCCTTCTGGCTCTTTCATGGATGAAACCAACTGGGCAAAGAGCCGTTCTAAGCTGGGGACCATGCTGTCTTTCCCTGGTCTACACAGAAACAGCACTCTGAGTGAGACGAGCTGCTGGCGTTTGGTAGCAACAACTCTTGTTCTGAAGAGAAACATTTCTTTGTAAGGGGGGTTGCCTCAGCCTTGCCACATTTTGTGATCTGGCTATAAAGGAGGGCAGTCAGTAGGCCTCACCCTTCAAGCCCACTCCAATTTGACAGAGAAAACACCAGGCCTCGGTGTGCCTTCCTGTGGCAAGGAAACTTTGCTTTCATTCCTTAGGTGGCACTTTGGCTCAGAAGTGCCCTACCCCAAGGATTCAGGGATGTGCAGCCCGATTAGTTGAGATCAGCCCTTCTGGCTCTTTCATGGATGAAAACAGCTGGGCATAGGGCCGTTCTAAGCTTGGGACTATGGTGTCTTTCCCTAGTCTACACAGAAACAGCACTCTGAGGGAGACGAGCTGCTGGCGTTTGGTAGCAAAATCTCCTATTCTGAAGAGAAAAATTTCGTTATAAGCGGGTGGCATCAGCCTTGCCACGTTTTCTCAAATGGCTCTAAAGGAGGGCAGTCAGTTGGCAGACTTACTTGCGGCCCTGCTTCCCAGGTTGGAAACTTTGCTTTCATTCCTTAGGTGGCCCATTGGCTCAGGACTGCCCTACCCCAAGAATTCAGGCTTGTGACGCCCGATTAGTTGAGATCAGCCCTTCTGGCTCTTTCATGGATGAAACCAACTGGGAAAAGAGCCGTTCTAAGCTGGGGACCATGGTGTCTTTCCCTAGTCTACACAGAAACAGCACTCTGAGGGAGACGAGCTGCTGGTGTTTGGTAGCAACATCTCCTATTCTGAAGGGAAACATTTCTTTGTAAGCGGGTTGCCTCAGCCTTGCCACATGTTCTCAACTGCTTATAATGGAGGCAAGTCAGTAGGCCTCACCCTTCAAGCCCACTCCAATTTCATAGAGAAAACATCAGGCCTCGGTGTGCCTTCCTGTGGCAAGGAAACTTTGCTTTCATTCTTAGGTGGCTCTTTGGCTCAGAACTGCCCTACCCCAATGATTCAAGGATGTGCAGCCCGATTAGTTGAGATCAGTCCTTCTGGCTCTTTCATGGATGAAACCAACTGGGAAAAGAGCCGTTCTAAGCTGGGGACCATGCTGTCTTTCCCTGGTCTACACAGAAACAGCACTCTGAGGGAGACGAGCTGCTGGCGTTTGGTAGCAACAACACTTGTTCTGAAGAGAAACATTTCTTTGTAAGGAGGGTTGCCTCAGCCTTGCCACATTTTGTGATCTGGCTATAAAGGAGGGCAGTCAGTAGGCCTCACCCTTCAAGCCCACTCCAATTTCATAGAGAAAACACCAGGCCTCGGTGTGCCTTCCTGTGGCAAGGAAACTTTGCTTTCATTCTTAGGTGGCTCTTTGGCTCAGAACTGCCCTACCCCAAGGATTCAGGGATGTGCAGCCCGATTAGTTGAGATCAGTCCTTCTGGCCCTTTCATGGATGAAACCAACTGGGAAAAGAGCCGTTCTAAGCTGGGGACAATGGTGTCTTTCCCTAGTCTACACAGAAACAGCACTCTGAGGGAGACGAGCTGCTGGCGTTTGGTAGCAACATCTCCTAATCTGAAGAGAAACATTTCGTTGTAAGCGGGTTGCCTCAGCCTTGCCACATTTTCTGAACAGGCTATAAAGGAGGGCAGTCAGTAGGCCTCACCCTTCAAGCCCACTCCAATTTGACAGAGAAAACACCAGGACTCGGTGTGCCTTCCTGTGGCAAGGAAACTTTGCTTTCATTCCTTAGGTGGCACTTTGGCTCAGAACTGCCCTACCCCAAGGATTCAGGGATGTGCAGCCCGATTAGTTGAGATCAGCCCTTCTGGCTCTTTCATGGATGAAAACAGCTGGGCATAGGGCCGTTCTAAGCTTGGGACTATGGTGTCTTTCCCTAGTCTACACAGAAACAGCACTCTGAGGGAGACAAGCTGCTGGCGTTTCGTAGCAAAATCTCCTATTCTGAAGAGAAAAATTTCGTTATAAGCGGGTGGCATCAGCCTTGCCACATTTTCTCAAATGGCTCTAAAGGAGGGCAGTCAGTTGGCAGACTTACTTGTGGCCCTGCTTCCCGGGTTGGAAACTTTGCTTTCATTCCTTAGGTGGCCCATTGGCTCAAGACTGCCCTACCCCAAGAATTCAGGCTTGTGACGCCCGATTAGTTGAGATCAGCCCTTCTGGCTCTTTCATGGATGAAACCAACTGGGAAAAGAGCCGTTCTAAACTGGGGACCATGGTGTCTTTCCCTAGTCTACACGGAAACAGCACTCTGAGGGAGACGAGCTGCTGGTGTTTGGTAGCAACATCTCCTATTCTGAAGCGAAACATTTCTTTGTAAGCGGGTTGCATCAGCCTTGCCACATGTTCCCAACTGCTTATAATGGAGGCAAGTCAGTAGGCCTCACCCTTCAAGCCCACTCCAATTTCATAGAGAAAACATCAGGCCTCGGTGTGCCTTTCTGTGGCAATGAAACTTTGCTTTCATTCCTTAGGTGGCACTTCGGCTCAGAACTGCCCGACCTCAAGGATTCAGGGATGTGCAGCCTGATTAGTTGAGATCACCCCTTCTAGGTCTTTCATGGATGAAACCAACTGGGAAAAGAGCCGTTCTAAGCTGGGGACCATGGTGTCTTTCCCTAGTCTACACAGAAGCAGCACTCTGAGGGAGACGAGCTGCTGGCGTTTGGTAGCAACGTCTACTATCCTGAAGAGCAACATTTCGTTGTAAGCGGGTTGCCTCAGCATTGCCACATTTTCTGAACTGGCTATAAAGTAGGGCAGTCAGTAGGCCTCACCCTTCAAGCCCACTCCAATTTCATAGAGAAAACATCAGGCCTCGGTGTGCCTTCCTGTGGCAATGAAACTTTGCTTTCATTCCTTAGGTGGCACTTGGGCTCAGAACTGCCCTACCTCAAGGATTCAGGGATGTGCAGCCTGATTAGTTGAGATCACCCCTTCTAGGTCGTTCATGGACTCAACCAACTGGGAAAAGAGCCGTTCTAAGCTGGGGACCATGGTGTCCTTCCCTAGTCTACACAGAAACAGCACTCTGAGGGAGACGAGCTGCTGGCGTTTGGTAGCAACATCTCCTAATCTGAAGAGAAACATTTCGTTGTAAGCGGGTTGCCTCAGCCTTGCCACATTTTCTGAACAGGCTATAAAGGAGGGCAGTCAGTAGGCCTCACCCTTCAAGCCCACTCCAATTTGACAGAGAAAACACCAGGACTCGGTGTGCCTTCCTGTGGCAAGGAAACTTTGCTTTCATTCCTTAGGTGGCACTTTGGCTCAGAACTGCCCTACCCCAAGGATTCAGGGATGTGCAGCCCGATTAGTTGAGATCAGCCCTTCTGGCTCTTTCATGGATGAAAACAGCTGGGCATAGGGCCGTTCTAAGCTTGGGACTATGGTGTCTTTCCCTAGTCTACACAGAAACAGCACTCTGAGGGAGACAAGCTGCTGGCGTTTCGTAGCAAAATCTCCTATTCTGAAGAGAAAAATTTCGTTATAAGCGGGTGGCATCAGCCTTGCCACATTTTCTCAAATGGCTCTAAAGGAGGGCAGTCAGTTGGCAGACTTACTTGTGGCCCTGCTTCCCAGGTTGGAAACTTTGCTTTCATTCCTTAGGTGGCCCATTGGCTCAAGACTGCCCTACCCCAAGAATTCAGGCTTGTGACGCCCGATTAGTTGAGATCAGCCCTTCTGGCTCTTTCATGGATGAAACCAACTGGGAAAAGAGCCGTTCTAAACTGGGGACCATGGTGTCTTTCCCTAGTCTACACGGAAACAGCACTCTGAGGGAGACGAGCTGCTGGTGTTTGGTAGCAACATCTCCTATTCTGAAGCGAAACATTTCTTTGTAAGCGGGTTGCATCAGCCTTGCCACATGTTCCCAACTGCTTATAATGGAGGCAAGTCAGTAGGCCTCACCCTTCAAGCCAACTCCAATTTGACAGAGAAAACACCAGGACTCGGTGTGCCTTCCTGTGGCAAGGAAACTTTGCTTTCATTCCTTAGGTGGCACTTTGGCTCAGAACTGCCCTACCCCAAGGATTCAGGGATGTGCAGCCCGATTAGTTGAGATCAGCCCTTCTGGCTCTTTCATGGATGAAAACAGCTGGGCATAGGGCCGTTCTAAGCTTGGGACTATGGTGTCTTTCCCTAGTCTACACAGAAACAGCACTCTGAGGGAGACAAGCTGCTGGCGTTTCGTAGCAAAATCTCCTATTCTGAAGAGAAAAATTTCGTTATAAGCGGGTGGCATCAGCCTTGCCACATTTTCTCAAATGGCTCTAAAGGAGGGCAGTCAGTTGGCAGACTTACTTGTGGCCCTGCTTCCCAGGTTGGAAACTTTGCTTTCATTCCTTAGGTGGCCCATTGGCTCAAGACTGCCCTACCCCAAGAATTCAGGCTTGTGACGCCCGATTAGTTGAGATCAGCCCTTCTGGCTCTTTCATGGATGAAACCAACTGGGAAAAGAGCCGTTCTAAACTGGGGACCATGGTGTCTTTCCCTAGTCTACACGGAAACAGCACTCTGAGGGAGACGAGCTGCTGGTGTTTGGTAGCAACATCTCCTATTCTGAAGCGAAACATTTCTTTGTAAGCGGGTTGCATCAGCCTTGCCACATGTTCCCAACTGCTTATAATGGAGGCAAGTCAGTAGGCCTCACCCTTCAAGCCCATTCCAATTTCATAGAGAAAACATCAGGCCTCGGTGTGCCTTTCTGTGGCAATGAAACTTTGCTTTCATTCCTTAGGTGGCACTTCGGCTCAGAACTGCCCGACCTCAAGGATTCAGGGATGTGCAGCCTGATTAGTTGAGATCACCCCTTCTAGGTCTTTCATGGATGAAACCAACTGGGAAAAGAGCCGTTCTAAGCTGGGGACCATGCTGTCTTTCCCTGGTCTACACAGAAACAGCACTCTGAGGGAGACGAGCTGCTGGCGTTTGGTAGCAACAACTCTTGTTCTGAAGAGAAACATTTCTTTGTAAGGGGGGTTGCCTCAGCCTTGCCACATTTTGTGATCTGGCTATAAAGGAGGGCAGTCAGTAGGCCTCACCCTTCAAGCCCACTCCAATTTGACAGAGAAAACACCAGGACTCGGTGTGCCTTCCTGTGGCAAGGAAACTTTGCTTTCATTCCTTAGGTGGCACTTTGGCTCAGAAGTGCCCTACCCCAAGGATTCAGGGATGTGCAGCCCGATTAGTTGAGATCAGCCCTTCTGGCTCTTTCATGGATGAAACCAACTGGGCAAAGAGCCGTTCTAAGCTGGGGACCATGCTGTCTTTCCCTGGTCTACACAGAAACAGCACTCTGAGTGAGACGAGCTGCTGGCGTTTGGTAGCAACAACTCTTGTTCTGAAGAGAAACATTTCTTTGTAAGGGGGGTTGCCTCAGCCTTGCCACATTTTGTGATCTGGCTATAAAGGAGGGCAGTCAGTAGGCCTCACCCTTCAAGCCCACTCCAATTTGACAGAGAAAACACCAGGCCTCGGTGTGCCTTCCTGTGGCAAGGAAACTTTGCTTTCATTCCTTAGGTGGCACTTTGGCTCAGAAGTGCCCTACCCCAAGGATTCAGGGATGTGCAGCCCGATTAGTTGAGATCAGCCCTTCTGGCTCTTTCATGGATGAAAACAGCTGGGCATAGGGCCGTTCTAAGCTTGGGACTATGGTGTCTTTCCCTAGTCTACACAGAAACAGCACTCTGAGGGAGACGAGCTGCTGGCGTTTGGTAGCAAAATCTCCTATTCTGAAGAGAAAAATTTCGTTATAAGCGGGTGGCATCAGCCTTGCCACGTTTTCTCAAATGGCTCTAAAGGAGGGCAGTCAGTTGGCAGACTTACTTGCGGCCCTGCTTCCCAGGTTGGAAACTTTGCTTTCATTCCTTAGGTGGCCCATTGGCTCAGGACTGCCCTACCCCAAGAATTCAGGCTTGTGACGCCCGATTAGTTGAGATCAGCCCTTCTGGCTCTTTCATGGATGAAACCAACTGGGAAAAGAGCCGTTCTAAGCTGGGGACCATGGTGTCTTTCCCTAGTCTACACAGAAACAGCACTCTGAGGGAGACGAGCTGCTGGTGTTTGGTAGCAACATCTCCTATTCTGAAGGGAAACATTTCTTTGTAAGCGGGTTGCCTCAGCCTTGCCACATGTTCTCAACTGCTTATAATGGAGGCAAGTCAGTAGGCCTCACCCTTCAAGCCCACTCCAATTTCATAGAGAAAACATCAGGCCTCGGTGTGCCTTCCTGTGGCAAGGAAACTTTGCTTTCATTCTTAGGTGGCTCTTTGGCTCAGAACTGCCCTACCCCAATGATTCAAGGATGTGCAGCCCGATTAGTTGAGATCAGTCCTTCTGGCTCTTTCATGGATGAAACCAACTGGGAAAAGAGCCGTTCTAAGCTGGGGACCATGCTGTCTTTCCCTGGTCTACACAGAAACAGCACTCTGAGGGAGACGAGCTGCTGGCGTTTGGTAGCAACAACACTTGTTCTGAAGAGAAACATTTCTTTGTAAGGAGGGTTGCCTCAGCCTTGCCACATTTTGTGATCTGGCTATAAAGGAGGGCAGTCAGTAGGCCTCACCCTTCAAGCCCACTCCAATTTCATAGAGAAAACACCAGGCCTCGGTGTGCCTTCCTGTGGCAAGGAAACTTTGCTTTCATTCTTAGGTGGCTCTTTGGCTCAGAACTGCCCTACCCCAAGGATTCAGGGATGTGCAGCCCGATTAGTTGAGATCAGTCCTTCTGGCCCTTTCATGGATGAAACCAACTGGGAAAAGAGCCGTTCTAAGCTGGGGACAATGGTGTCTTTCCCTAGTCTACACAGAAACAGCACTCTGAGGGAGACGAGCTGCTGGCGTTTGGTAGCAACATCTCCTAATCTGAAGAGAAACATTTCGTTGTAAGCGGGTTGCCTCAGCCTTGCCACATTTTCTGAACAGGCTATAAAGGAGGGCAGTCAGTAGGCCTCACCCTTCAAGCCCACTCCAATTTGACAGAGAAAACACCAGGACTCGGTGTGCCTTCCTGTGGCAAGGAAACTTTGCTTTCATTCCTTAGGTGGCACTTTGGCTCAGAACTGCCCTACCCCAAGGATTCAGGGATGTGCAGCCCGATTAGTTGAGATCAGCCCTTCTGGCTCTTTCATGGATGAAAACAGCTGGGCATAGGGCCGTTCTAAGCTTGGGACTATGGTGTCTTTCCCTAGTCTACACAGAAACAGCACTCTGAGGGAGACAAGCTGCTGGCGTTTCGTAGCAAAATCTCCTATTCTGAAGAGAAAAATTTCGTTATAAGCGGGTGGCATCAGCCTTGCCACATTTTCTCAAATGGCTCTAAAGGAGGGCAGTCAGTTGGCAGACTTACTTGTGGCCCTGCTTCCCGGGTTGGAAACTTTGCTTTCATTCCTTAGGTGGCCCATTGGCTCAAGACTGCCCTACCCCAAGAATTCAGGCTTGTGACGCCCGATTAGTTGAGATCAGCCCTTCTGGCTCTTTCATGGATGAAACCAACTGGGAAAAGAGCCGTTCTAAACTGGGGACCATGGTGTCTTTCCCTAGTCTACACGGAAACAGCACTCTGAGGGAGACGAGCTGCTGGTGTTTGGTAGCAACATCTCCTATTCTGAAGCGAAACATTTCTTTGTAAGCGGGTTGCATCAGCCTTGCCACATGTTCCCAACTGCTTATAATGGAGGCAAGTCAGTAGGCCTCACCCTTCAAGCCCACTCCAATTTCATAGAGAAAACATCAGGCCTCGGTGTGCCTTTCTGTGGCAATGAAACTTTGCTTTCATTCCTTAGGTGGCACTTCGGCTCAGAACTGCCCGACCTCAAGGATTCAGGGATGTGCAGCCTGATTAGTTGAGATCACCCCTTCTAGGTCTTTCATGGATGAAACCAACTGGGAAAAGAGCCGTTCTAAGCTGGGGACCATGGTGTCTTTCCCTAGTCTACACAGAAGCAGCACTCTGAGGGAGACGAGCTGCTGCGTTTGGTAGCAACGTCTACTATCCTGAAGAGCAACATTTCGTTGTAAGCGGGTTGCCTCAGCATTGCCACATTTTCTGAACTGGCTATAAAGTAGGGCAGTCAGTAGGCCTCACCCTTCAAGCACCACTCCAATTTCATAGAGAAAACATCAGGCCTCGGTGTGCCTTCCTGTGGCAATGAAACTTTGCTTTCATTCCTTAGGTGGCACTTGGGCTCAGAACTGCCCTACCTCAAGGATTCAGGGATGTGCAGCCTGATTAGTTGAGATCACCCCTTCTAGGTCGTTCATGGACTCAACCAACTGGGAAAAGAGCCGTTCTAAGCTGGGGACCATGGTGTCCTTCCCTAGTCTACACAGAAACAGCACTCTGAGGGAGACGAGCTGCTGGCGTTTGGTAGCAACATCTCCTAATCTGAAGAGAAACATTTCGTTGTAAGCGGGTTGACTCAGCCTTGCCACATTTACTGAACTGGCTATAAAGGAGGGCAGTTAGTAGGCCTCACCCTTCAAGCCCACTCCAATTTCATAGAGAAAACACCAGGCCTCGGTGTGCCTTCCTGTGGCAAGGAAACTTTGCTTTCATTCTTAGGTGGCTCTTTGGCTCAGAACTGCCCTACCCCAAGGATTCAGGGATGTGCAGCCCGATTAGTTGAGATCAGTCCTTCTGGCTCTTTCATGGATGAAACCAACTGGGAAAAGAGCCGTTCTAAGCTGGGGACCATGGTGTCTTTCCCTAGTCTACACAGAAACAGCACTCTGAGGGAGAAGAGCTGCTGGCGTTTGGTAGCAACATCTCCTAATCTGAAGAGAAACATTTCGTTGTAAGCGGGTTGCCTCAGCCTTGCCACATTTTCTGAACTGGCTATAAAGGAGGGCAGTCAGTAGGCCTCACCCTTCAAGCCCACTCCAATTTCATAGAGAAAACACCAGGCCTCGGTGTGCCTTCCTGTGACAAGGAAACTTTGCTTTCATTCTTTAGGTGGCACTTTGCCTCAGAACTGCCCTACCCCAAGGATTCAGGGATGTGCAGCCCGATTAGTTGAGATCAGCCATTCTGGCTCTTTCATGGATGAAACCAACTGGGAAAAGAGCCGTTCTAAGCTGGGGACCATGGTGTCTTTCCCTAGTCTACACAGAAACAGCACTCTGAGGGAGACGAGCTGCTGGCGTTTGGTAGCAACATCTCCTAATCTGAAGAGAAACATTTCGTTGTAAGCGGGTTGCCTCAGCCTTGCCACATGTTCTCAACTGGTTATAAAGGAGGGCAGTCACTAGGCCTCACCTTTCAAGCACACTCCAATTTCATACAGAAAACACCAGGCCTCGGTGTGCCTTCCTGTGGCAAGGAAACTTTGCTTTCATTCCTTAGGTGGCACTTTCGCTCAGAAGTGCCCTACCCCAAGGATTCAGGGATGTGCAGCCCGATTAGTTGAGATCAGCCCTTCTGGCTCTTTCATGGATGAAACCAACTGGGCAAAGAGCCGTTCTAAGCTGGGGACCATGCTGTCTTTCCCTGGTCTACACAGAAACAGCACTCTGAGGGAGACGAGCTGCTGGTGTTTGGTAGCAACAACTCTTGTTCTGAAGAGAAACATTTCTTTGTAAGGGGGGTTGCCTCAGCCTTGCCACATTTTGTGATCTGGCTATAAAGGAGGGCAGTCAGTAGGCCTCACCCTTCAAGCCCACTCCAATTTGACAGAGAAAACACCAGGCCTCGGTGTGCCTTCCTGTGGCAAGGAAACTTTGCTTTCATTCCTTAGGTGGCACTTTGGCTCAGAACTGCCCTACCCCAAGGATTCAGGGATGTGCAGCCCGATTAGTTGAGATCAGCCCTTCTGGCTCTTTCATGGATGAAAACAGCTGGGCATAGGGCCGTTCTAAGCTTGGGACTATGGTGTCTTTCCCTAGTCTACACAGAAACAGCACTCTGAGGGAGACGAGCTGCTGGCGTTTGGTAGCAAAATCTCCTATTCTGAAGAGAAAAATTTCGTTATAAGCGGGTGGCATCAGCCTTGCCACATTTTCTCAAATGGCTCTCAAGGAGGGCAGTCAGTTGGCAGACTTACTTGCGGCCCTGCTTCCCAGGTTGGAAACTTTGCTTTCATTCCTTAGGTGGCCCATTGGCTCAGGACTGCCCTACCCCAAGAATTCAGGCTTGTGACGCCCGATTAGTTGACATCAGCCCTTCTGGCTCTTTCGTGAATGAAACCAACTGGGAAAAGAGCCGTTCTAAGCTGGGGACCATGGTGTCTTTCCCTAGTCTACACGGAAACAGCACTCTGAGGGAGATGAGCTGCTGGTGTTTGGTAGCAACATCTCCTATTCTGAAGGGAAACATTTCTTTGTAAGCGGGTTGCATCAGCCTTGCCACATGTTCTCAACTGCTTATAATGGAGGCAAGTCAGTAGGCCTCACCATTCAAGCCCACTCCAATTTCATAGAGAAAACATCAGGCCTCGGTGTGCCTTCCTGTGGCAAGGAAACTTTGCTTTCATTCTTAGGTGGCTCTTTGGCTCAGAACTGCCCTACCCCAATGATTCAAGGATGTGCAGCCCGATTAGTTGAGATCAGTCCTTCTGGCTCTTTCATGGATGAAACCAACTGGGAAAAGAGCCGTTCTAAGCTGGGGACCATGCTGTCTTTCCCTGGTCTACACAGAAACAGCACTCTGAGGGAGACGGGCTGCTGGCGTTTGGTAGCTACGACACTTGTTCTGAAGAGAAACATTTCTTTGTAAGGGGGGTTGCCTCAGCCTTGCCACATTTTGTGATCTGGCTATAAAGGAGGGCAGTCAGTAGGCCTCACCCTTCAAGCCCACTCCAATTTCATAGAGAAAACACCAGGCCTCGGTGTGCCTTCCTGTGGCAAGGAAACTTTGCTTTCATTCTTAGGTGGCTCTTTGGCTCAGAACTGCCCTACCCCAAGGATTCAGGGATGTGCAGCCCGATTAGTTGAGATCAGTCCTTCTGGCTCTTTCATGGATGAAACCAACTGGGAAAAGAGCCGTTCTAAGCTGGGGACAATGGTGTCTTTCCCTAGTCTACACAGAAACAGCACTCTGAGGGAGACGAGCTGCTGGCGTTTGGTAGCAACATCTCCTAATCTGAAGAGAAACATTTCGTTGTAAGCGGGTTGCCTCAGCCTTGCCACATTTTCTGAACTGGCTATAAAGGAGGGCAGTCAGTAGGCCTCACCCTTCAAGCCCACTCCAATTTGACAGAGAAAACACCAGGCCTCGGTGTGCCTTCCTGTGGCAAGGAAACTTTGCTTTCATTCCTTAGGTGGCACTTTGGCTCAGAACTGCCCTACCCCAAGGATTCAGGGATGTGCAGCCCGATTAGTTGAGATCAGCCCTTCTGGCTCTTTCATGGATGAAAACAGCTGGGCATAGGGCCGTTCTAAGCTTGGGACTATGGTGTCTTTCCCTAGTCTACACAGAAACAGCACTCTGAGGGAGACAAGCTGCTGGCGTTTCGTAGCAAAATCTCCTATTCTGAAGAGAAAAATTTCGTTATAAGCGGGTGGCATCAGCCTTGCAACATTTTCTCAAATGGCTCTAAAGGAGGGCAGTCAGTTGGCAGACTTACTTGTGGCCCTGCTTCCCAGGTTGGAAACTTTGCTTTCATTCCTTAGGTGGCCCATTGGCTCAAGATTGCCCTACCCCAAGAATTCAGGCTTGTGACGCCCGATTAGTTGAGATCAGCCCTTCTGGCTCTTTCATGGATGAAACCAACTGGGAAAAGTGCCGTTCTAAACTGGGGACCATGGTGTCTTTCCCTAGTCTACACGGAAACAGCACTCTGAGGGAGACGAGCTGCTGGTGTTTGGTAGCAACATCTCCTATTCTGAAGCGAAACATTTCTTTGTAAGCGGGTTGCATCAGCCTTGCCACATGTTCTCAACTGCTTATAATGGAGGCAAGTCAGTAGGCCTCACCCTTCAAGCCCACTCCAATTTCATAGAGAAAACATCAGGCCTCGGTGTGCCTTTCTGTGGCAATGAAACTTTGCTTTCATTCCTTAGGTGGCACTTCGGCTCAGAACTGCCCGACCTCAAGGATTCAGGGATGTGCAGCCTGATTAGTTGAGATCACCCCTTCTAGGTCTTTCATGGATGAAACCAACTGGGAAAAGAGCCGTTCTAAGCTGGGGACCATGGTGTCTTTCCCTAGTCTACACAGAAACAGCACTCTGAGGGAGACGAGCTGCTGGCGTTTGGTAGCAACGTCTACTATCCTGAAGAGCAACATTTCGTTGTAAGCGGGTTGCCTCAGCATTGCCACATTTTCTGAACTGGCTATAAAGTAGGGCAGTCAGTAGGCCTCACCCTTCAAGCCCACTCCAATTTCATAGAGAAAACATCAGGCCTCGGTGTGCCTTCCTGTGGCAATGAAATTTTGCTTTCATTCCTTAGGTGGCACTTGGGCTCAGAACTGCCCTACCTCAAGGATTCAGGGATGTGCAGCCTGATTAGTTGAGATCACCCCTTCTAGGTCGTTCATGGACTCAACCAACTGGGAAAAGAGCCGTTCTAAGCTGGGGACCACGGTGTCCTTCCCTAGTCTACACAGAAACAGCACTCTGAGGGAGACGAGCTTCTGGCGTTTGGTAGCAACAACTCTTATTCTGAAGAGAAACATTTCGTTGTAAGCGGGTTGCCTCAGCCTTGCCACATTTACTGAACTGGCTATAAAGGAGGGCAGTCAGTAGGCCTCACCCTTCAAGCCCACTCCAATTTCATAGAGAAAACACCAGGCCTCGGTGTGCCTTCCTGTGGCAAGGAAACTTTGCTTTCATTCTTAGGTGGCTCTTTGGCTCAGAACTGCCCTACCCCAAGGATTCAGGGATGTGCAGCCCGATTAGTTGAGATCAGACCTTCTGGCTCTTTCATGGATGAAACCAACTGGGAAAAGAGCCGTTCTAAGCTGGGGACCATGGTGTCTTTCCCTAGTCTACACAGAAACAGCACTCTGAGGGAGACGAGCTGCTGGCGTTTGGTAGCAACATCTCCTAATCTGAAGAGAAACATTTCGTTGTAAGCGGGTTGCCTCAGCCTTGCCACATTTTCTGAACTGGCTATAAAGGAGGGCAGTCAGTAGGCCTCACCCTTCAAGCCCACTCCAATTTCATAGAGAAAACACCAGGCCTCGGTGTGCCTTCCTGTGGCAAGGAAACTTTGCTTTCATTCCTTAGGTGGCACTTTGGCTCAGAACTGCCCTACCCCAAGGATTCAGGGATGTGCAGCCCGATTAGTTGAGATCAGCCATTCTGGCTCTTTCATGGATGAAACCAACTGGGAAAAGAGCCGTTCTAAGCTGGGGACCATGGTGTCTTTCCCTAGTCTACACAGAAACAGCACTCTGAGGGAGACGAGCTGCTGGCGTTTGGTAGCAACATCTCCTAATCTGAAGAGAAACATTTCGTTGTAAGCGGGTTGCCTCAGCCTTGCCACATGTTCTCAACTGGTTATAAAGGAGGGCAGTCACTAGGCCTCACCTTTCAAGCACACTCCAATTTCATACAGAAAACACCAGGCCTCGGTGTGCCTTCCTGTGGCAAGGAAACTTTGCTTTCATTCCTTAGGTGGCACTTTGACTCAGAAGTGCCCTACCCCAAGGATTCAGGGATGTGCAGCCCGATTAGTTGAGATCAGCCCTTCTGGCTCTTTCATGGATGAAACCAACTGGGCAAAGAGCCGTTCTAAGCTGGGGACCATGCTGTCTTTCCCTGGTCTACACAGAAACAGCACTCTGAGGGAGACGAGCTGCTGGTGTTTGGTAGCAACAACTCTTGTTCTGAAGAGAAACATTTCTTTGTAAGGGGGGTTGCCTCAGCCTTGCCACATTTTGTGATCTGGCTATAAAGGAGGGCAGTCAGTAGGCCTCACCCTTCAAGCCCACTCCAATTTGACAGAGAAAACACCAGGCCTCGGTGTGCCTTCCTGTGGCAAGGAAACTTTGCTTTCATTCCTTAGGTGGCACTTTGGCTCAGAACTGCCCTACCCCAAGGATTCACGGATGTGCAGCCCGATTAGTTGAGATCAGCCCTTCTGGCTCTTTCATGGATGAAAACAGCTGGGCATAGGGCCGTTCTAAGCTTGGGACTATGGTGTCTTTCCCTAGTCTACACAGAAACAGCACTCTGAGGGAGACGAGCTGCTGGCGTTTGGTAGCAAAATCTCCTATTCTGAAGAGAAAAATTTCGTTATAAGCGGGTGGCATCAGCCTTGCCACATTTTCTCAAATGGCTCTCAAGGAGGGCAGTCAGTTGGCAGACTTACTTGCGGCCCTGCTTCCCAGGTTGGAAACTTTGCTTTCATTCCTTAGGTGGCCCATTGGCTCAGGCCTGCCCTACCCCAAGAATTCAGGCTTGTGACGCCCGATTAGTTGAGATCAGCCCTTCTGGCTCTTTCATGGATGAAACCAACTGGGAAAAGAGCCGTTCTAAGCTGGGGACCATGGTGTCTTTCCCTAGTCTACACGGAAACAGCACTCTGAGGGAGACGAGCTGCTGGTGTTTGGTAGCAACATCTCCTATTCTGAAGGGAAACATTTCTTTGTAAGCGGGTTGCATCAGCCTTGCCACATGTTCTCAACTGCTTATAATGGAGGCAAGTCAGTAGGCCTCACCCTTCAAGCCCACTCCAATTTCATAGAGAAAACATCAGGCCTCGGTGTGCCTTTCTGTGGCAATGAAACTTTGCTTTCATTCCTTAGGTGGCACTTCGGCTCAGAACTGCCCGACCTCAAGGATTCAGGGATGTGCAGCCTGATTAGTTGAGATCACCCCTTCTAGGTCTTTCATGGATGAAACCAACTGGGAAAAGAGCCGTTCTAAGCTGGGGACCATGGTGTCTTTCCCTAGTCTACACAGAAACAGCACTCTGAGGGAGACGAGCTGCTGGCGTTTGGTAGCAACGTCTACTATCCTGAAGAGCAACATTTCGTTGTAAGCGGGTTGCCTCAGCATTGCCACATTTTCTGAACTGGCTATAAAGTAGGGCAGTCAGTAGGCCTCACCCTTCAAGCCCACTCCAATTTCATAGAGAAAACATCAGGCCTCGGTGTGCCTTCCTGTGGCAATGAAACTTTGCTTTCATTCCTTAGGTGGCACTTGGGCTCAGAACTGCCCTACCTCAAGGATTCAGGGATGTGCAGCCTGATTAGTTGAGATCACCCCTTCTAGGTCGTTCATGGACTCAACCAACTGGGAAAAGAGCCGTTCTAAGCTGGGGACCACGGTGTCCTTCCCTAGTCTACACAGAAACAGCACTCTGAGGGAGACGAGCTTCTGGCGTTTGGTAGCAACAACTCTTATTCTGAAGAGAAACATTTCGTTGTAAGCGGGTTGCCTCAGCCTTGCCACATTTACTGAACTGGCTATAAAGGAGGGCAGTCAGTAGGCCTCACCCTTCAAGCCCACTCCAATTTCATAGAGAAAACACCAGGCCTCGGTGTGCCTTCCTGTGGCAAGGAAACTTTGCTTTCATTCTTAGGTGGCTCTTTGGCTCAGAACTGCCCTACCCCAAGGATTCAGGGATGTGCAGCCCGATTAGTTGAGATCAGACCTTCTGGCTCTTTCATGGATGAAACCAACTGGGAAAAGAGCCGTTCTAAGCTGGGGACCATGGTGTCTTTCCCTAGTCTACACAGAAACAGCACTCTGAGGGAGACGAGCTGCTGGCGTTTGGTAGCAACATCTCCTAATCTGAAGAGAAACATTTCGTTGTAAGCGGGTTGCCTCAGCCTTGCCACATTTTCTGAACTGGCTATAAAGGAGGGCAGTCAGTAGGCCTCACCCTTCAAGCCCACTCCAATTTCATAGAGAAAACACCAGGCCTCGGTGTGCCTTCCTGTGGCAAGGAAACTTTGCTTTCATTCCTTAGGTGGCACTTTGGCTCAGAACTGCCCTACCCCAAGGATTCAGGGATGTGCAGCCCGATTAGTTGAGATCAGCCATTCTGGCTCTTTCATGGATGAAACCAACTGGGAAAAGAGCCGTTCTAAGCTGGGGACCATGGTGTCTTTCCCTAGTCTACACAGAAACAGCACTCTGAGGGAGACGAGCTGCTGGCGTTTGGTAGCAACATCTCCTAATCTGAAGAGAAACATTTCGTTGTAAGCGGGTTGCCTCAGCCTTGCCACATGTTCTCAACTGGTTATAAAGGAGGGCAGTCACTAGGCCTCACCTTTCAAGCACACTCCAATTTCATACAGAAAACACCAGGCCTCGGTGTGCCTTCCTGTGGCAAGGAAACTTTGCTTTCATTCCTTAGGTGGCACTTTGGCTCAGAAGTGCCCTACCCCAAGGATTCAGGGATGTGCAGCCCGATTAGTTGAGATCAGCCCTTCTGGCTCTTTCATGGATGAAACCAACTGGGCAAAGAGCCGTTCTAAGCTGGGGACCATGCTGTCTTTCCCTGGTCTACACAGAAACAGCACTCTGAGGGAGACGAGCTGCTGGTGTTTGGTAGCAACAACTCTTGTTCTGAAGAGAAACATTTCTTTGTAAGGGGGGTTGCCTCAGCCTTGCCACATTTTGTGATCTGGCTATAAAGGAGGGCAGTCAGTAGGCCTCACCCTTCAAGCCCACTCCAATTTGACAGAGAAAACACCAGGCCTCGGTGTGCCTTCCTGTGGCAAGGAAACTTTGCTTTCATTCCTTAGGTGGCACTTTGGCTCAGAACTGCCCTACCCCAAGGATTCACGGATGTGCAGCCCGATTAGTTGAGATCAGCCCTTCTGGCTCTTTCATGGATGAAAACAGCTGGGCATAGGGCCGTTCTAAGCTTGGGACTATGGTGTCTTTCCCTAGTCTACACAGAAACAGCACTCTGAGGGAGACGAGCTGCTGGCGTTTGGTAGCAAAATCTCCTATTCTGAAGAGAAAAATTTCGTTATAAGCGGGTGGCATCAGCCTTGCCACATTTTCTCAAATGGCTCTCAAGGAGGGCAGTCAGTTGGCAGACTTACTTGCGGCCCTGCTTCCCAGGTTGGAAACTTTGCTTTCATTCCTTAGGTGGCCCATTGGCTCAGGACTGCCCTACCCCAAGAATTCAGGCTTGTGACGCCCGATTAGTTGAGATCAGCCCTTCTGGCTCTTTCATGGATGAAACCAACTGGGAAAAGAGCCGTTCTAAGCTGGGGACCATGGTGTCTTTCCCTAGTCTACACGGAAACAGCACTCTGAGGGAGACGAGCTGCTGGTGTTTGGTAGCAACATCTCCTATTCTGAAGGGAAACATTTCTTTGTAAGCGGGTTGCATCAGCATTGCCACATGTTCTCAACTGCTTATAATGGAGGCAAGTCAGTAGGCCTCACACTTCAAGCCCACTCCAATTTCATAGAGAAAACATCAGGCCTCGGTGTGCCTTCCTGTGGCAAGGAAACTTTGCTTTCATTCTTAGGTGGCTCTTTGGCTCAGAACTGCCCTACCCCAATGATTCAAGGATGTGCAGCCCGATTAGTTGAGATCAGTCCTTCTGGCTCTTTCATGGATGAAACCAACTGGGAAAAGAGCCGTTCTAAGCTGGGGACCATGCTGTCTTTCCCTGGTCTACACAGAAACAGCACTCTGAGGGAGACGAGCTGCTGGCGTTTGGTAGCAACAACACTTGTTCTGAAGAGAAACATTTCTTTGTAAGGGGGGTTGCCTCAGCCTTGCCACATTTTGTGATCTGGCTATAAAGGAGGGCAGTCAGTAGGCCTCACCCTTCAAGCCCACTCCAATTTCATAGAGAAAACACCAGGCCTCGGTGTGCCTTCCTGTGGCAAGGAAACTTTGCTTTCATTCTTAGGTGGCTCTTTGGCTCAGAACTGCCCTACCCCAAGGATTCAGGGATGTGCAGCCCGATTAGATGAGATCAGTCCTTCTGGCTCTTTCATGGATGAAACCAACTGGGAAAAGAGCCGTTCTAAGCTGGGGACAATGGTGTCTTTCCCTAGTCTACACAGAAACAGCACTCTGAGGGAGACGAGCTGCTGGCGTTTGGTAGCAACATCTCCTAATCTGAAGAGAAACATTTCGTTGTAAGCGGGTTGCCTCAGCCTTGCCACATTTTCTGAACTGGCTATAAAGGAGGAGAGTCAGTAGGCCTCACCCTTCAAGCCCACTCCAATTTCATAGAGAAAACACCAGGCCTCGGTGTGCCTTCCTGTGACAAGGAAACTTTGCTCTCATTCTTTAGGTGGCACTTTGGCTCAGAACTGCCCTACCCCAAGGATTCAGGGATGTGCAGCCCGATTAGTTGAGATCAGTCCTTCTGGCTCTTTCATGGATGAAACCAACTGGGAAAAGAGCCGTTCTAAGCTGGGGACCATGGTGTCTTACCCTAGTCTACACAGAAACAGCACTCTGAGGGAGACGAGCTGCTGGCGTTTGGTAGCAACATCTCCTAATCTGAAGAGAAACATTTCGTTGTAAGCGGGTTGCCTCAGCCTTGCCACACGTTCTCAACTGGTTATAAAGGAGGGCAGTCACTAGGCCTCACCTTTCAAGCACACTCCAATTTCATACAGAAAACACCAGGCCTCGGTGTGCCTTCCTGTGGCAAGGAAACATTGCTTTCATTCTTAGGTGGCACTTTGGCTCAGAAGTGCCCTACCCCAAGGATTCAGGGATGTGCAGCCCGATTAGTTGAGATCAGCCCTTCTGGCTCTTTCATGGATGAAACCAACTGGGCAAAGAGCCGTTCTAAGCTGGGGACCATGCTGTCTTTCCCTGGTCTACACAGAAACAGCACTCTGAGGGAGACGAGCTGCTGGTGTTTGGTAGCAACAACTCTTGTTCTGAAGAGAAACATTTCTTTGTAAGGGGGGTTGCCTCAGCCTTGCCACATTTTGTGATCTGGCTATAAAGGAGGGCAGTCAGTAGGCCTCACCCTTCAAGCCCACTCCAATTTGACAGAGAAAACACCAGGCCTCGGTGTGCCTTCCTGTGGCAAGGAAACTTTGCTTTCATTCCTTAGGTGGCACTTTGGCTCAGAACTGCCCTACCCCAAGGATTCAGGGATGTGCAGCCCGATTAGTTGAGATCAGCCCTTCTGGCTCTTTCATGGATGAAACCAACTGGGAAAAGAGCCGTTCTAAGCTGGGGACAATGGTGTGTTTCCCTAGTCTACACACAAACAGCACTCTGAGGGAGACGAGCTGCTGGCGTTTGGTAGCAACATCTCCTAATCTGAAGAGAAACATTTCGTTGTAAGCGGGTTGCCTCAGCCTTGCCACATTTTCTGAACTGGCTATAAAGGAGGGCAGTCAGTAGGCCTCACCCTTCAAGCCCACTCCAATTTCATAGAGAAAACACCAGGCCTCGGTGTGCCTTCCTGTGGCAAGGAAACTTTGCTTTCATTCTTAGGTGGCTCTTTGGCTCAGAAATGCCCTACCCCAAGGATTCAGGGATGTGCAGCCCGATTAGTTGAGATCAGCCCTTCTGGCTCTTTCAAGGATGAAACCAACTGGGCAAAGAGCCGTTCTAAGCTGGGGACCATGCTGTCTTTCCCTGGTCTACACAGAAACAGCACTCTGAGGGAGACGAGCTGCTGGTGTTTGGTAGCAACATCTCCTATTCTGAAGGGAAACATTTCTTTGTAAGCGGGTTGCATCAGCCTTGCCACATGTTCTCAACTGCTTATAATGGAGGCAAGTCAGTAGGCCTCACCCTTCAAGCCCACTCCAATTTCATGGAGAAAACATCAGGCCTCGGTGTGCCTTCCTGTAGCAATGAAACTTTGCTTTCATTCCTTAGGTGGCACTTGGGCTCAGAACTGCCCTACCTCAAGGATTCAGGGATGTGCAGCCTGATTAGTTGAGATCACCCCTTCTAGGTCGTTCATGGACTCAACCAACTGGGAAAAGAGCCGTTCTAAGCTGGGGACCACTGTGTCCTTCCCTAGGCTAAACAGAAACAGCACTCTGAGGGAGACGAGCTTCTGGCGTTTGGTAGCAACAACTCTTATTCTGAAGAGAAACATTTCGTTGTAAGCGGGTTGCCTCAGCCTTGCCACATTTACTGAACTGGCTATAAAGGAGGGCAGTCAGTAGGCCTCACCCTTCAAGCCCACTCCAATTTCATAGAGAAAACACCAGGCCTCGGTGTGCCTTCCTGTGGCAAGGAAACTTTGCTTTCATTCTTAGGTGGCTCTTTGGCTCAGAACTGCCCTACCCCAAGGATTCAGGGATGTGCAGCCCGATTAGTTGAGATCAGTCCTTCTGGCTCTTTCATGGATGAAACCAACTGGGAAAAGAGCCGTTCTAAGCTGGGGACCATGGTGTCTTTCCCTAGTCTACACAGAAACAGCACTCTGAGGGAGACGAGCTGCTGGCGTTTGGTAGCAACATCTCCTAATCTGAAGAGAAACATTTCGTTGTAAGCGGGTTGCCTCAGCCTTGCCACATTTTCTGAACTGGCTATAAAGGAGGGCAGTCAGTAGGCCTCACCCTTCAAGCCCACTCCAATTTCATAGAGAAAACACCAGGCCTCGGTGTGCCTTCCTGTGGCAAGGAAACTTTGCTTTCATTCCTTAGGTGGCACTTTGGCTCAGAACTGCCCTACCCCAAGGATTCAGGGATGTACAGCCCGATTAGTTGAGATCAGCCATTCTGGCTCTTTCATGGATGAAACCAACTGGGAAAAGAGCCGTTCTAAGCTGGGGACCATGGTGTCTTTCCCTAGTCTACACAGAAACAGCACTCTGAGGGAGACGAGCTGCTGGCGTTTGGTAGCAACATCTCCTAATCTGAAGAGAAACATTTCGTTGTAAGCGGGTTGCCTCAGCCTTGCCACATGTTCTCAACTGGTTATAAAGGAGGGCAGTCACTAGGCCTCACCTTTCAAGCACACTCCAATTTCATACAGAAAACACCAGGCCTCGGTGTGCCTTCCTGTGGCAAGGAAACTTTGCTTTCATTCCTTAGGTGGCACTTTGGCTCAGAAGTGCCCTACCCCAAGGATTCAGGGATGTGCAGCCCGATTAGTTGAGATCAGCCCTTCTGGCTCTTTCATGGATGAAACCAACTGGGCAAAGAGCCGTTCTAAGCTGGGGACCATGCTGTCTTTCCCTGGTCTACACAGAAACAGCACTCTGAGGGAGACGAGCTGCTGGTGTTTGGTAGCAACAACTCTTGTTCTGAAGAGAAACATTTCTTTGTAAGGGGGGTTGCCTCAGCCTTGCCACATTTTGTGATCTGGCTATAAAGGAGGGCAGTCAGTAGGCCTCACCCTTCAAGCCCACTCCAATTTGACAGAGAAAACACCAGGCCTCGGTGTGCCTTCCTGTGGCAAGGAAACTTTGCTTTCATTCCTTAGGTGGCACTTTGGCTCAGAACTGCCCTACCCCAAGGATTCACGGATGTGCAGCCCGATTAGTTGAGATCAGCCCTTCTGGCTCTTTCATGGATGAAAACAGCTGGGCATAGGGCCGTTCTAAGCTTGGGACTATGGTGTCTTTCCCTAGTCTACACAGAAACAGCACTCTGAGGGAGACGAGCTGCTGGCGTTTGGTAGCAAAATCTCCTATTCTGAAGAGAAAAATTTCGTTATAAGCGGGTGGCATCAGCCTTGCCACATTTTCTCAAATGGCTCTCAAGGAGGGCAGTCAGTTGGCAGACTTACTTGCGGCCCTGCTTCCCAGGTTGGAAACTTTGCTTTCATTCCTTAGGTGGCCCATTGGCTCAGGACTGCCCTACCCCAAGAATTCAGGCTTGTGACGCCCGATTAGTTGAGATCAGCCCTTCTGGCTCTTTCATGGATGAAACCAACTGGGAAAAGAGCCGTTCTAAGCTGGGGACCATGGTGTCTTTCCCTAGTCTACACGGAAACAGCACTCTGAGGGAGACGAGCTGCTGGTGTTTGGTAGCAACATCTCCTATTCTGAAGCGAAACATTTCTTTGTAAGCGGGTTGCATCAGCCTTGCCACATGTTCTCAACTGCTTATAATGGAGGCAAGTCAGTAGGCCTCACCCTTCAAGCCCACTCCAATTTCATAGAGAAAACATCAGGCCTCGGTGTGCCTTTCTGTGGCAATGAAACTTTGCTTTCATTCCTTAGGTGGCACTTCGGCTCAGAACTGCCCGACCTCAAGGATTCAGGGATGTGCAGCCTGATTAGTTGAGATCACCCCTTCTAGGTCTTTCATGGATGAAACCAACTGGGAAAAGAGCCGTTCTAAGCTGGGGACCATGGTGTCTTTCCCTAGTCTACACAGAAACAGCACTCTGAGGGAGACGAGCTGCTGGCGTTTGGTAGCAACGTCTACTATCCTGAAGAGCAACATTTCGTTGTAAGCGGGTTGCCTCAGCATTGCCACATTTTCTGAACTGGCTATAAAGTAGGGCAGTCAGTAGGCCTCACCCTTCAAGCCCACTCCAATTTCATAGAGAAAACATCAGGCCTCGGTGTGCCTTCCTGTGGCAATGAAACTTTGCTTTCATTCCTTAGGTGGCACTTGGGCTCAGAACTGCCCTACCTCAAGGATTCAGGGATGTGCAGCCTGATTAGTTGAGATCACCCCTTCTAGGTCGTTCATGGACTCAACCAACTGGGAAAAGAGCCGTTCTAAGCTGGGGACCACGGTGTCCTTCCCTAGTCTACACAGAAACAGCACTCTGAGGGAGACGAGCTGCTGGCGTTTGGTAGCAACATCTCCTAATCTGAAGAGAAACATTTCGTTGTAAGCGGGTTGCCTCAGCCTTGCCACATTTTCTGAACTGGCTATAAAGGAGGGCAGTCAGTAGGCCTCACCCTTCAAGCCCACTCCAATTTCATAGAGAAAACACCAGGCCTCGGTGTGCCTTCCTGTGGCAAGGAAACTTTGCTTTCATTCCTTAGGTGGCACTTTGGCTCAGAACTGCCCTACCCCAAGGATTCAGGGATGTGCAGCCCGATTAGTTGAGATCAGCCATTCTGGCTCTTTCATGGATGAAACCAACTGGGAAAAGAGCCGTTCTAAGCTGGGGACCATGGTGTCTTTCCCTAGTCTACACAGAAACAGCACTCTGAGGGAGACGAGCTGCTGGCGTTTGGTAGCAACATCTCCTAATCTGAAGAGAAACATTTCGTTGTAAGCGGGTTGCCTCAGCCTTGCCACATGTTCTCAACTGGTTATAAAGGAGGGCAGTCACTAGGCCTCACCTTTCAAGCACACTCCAATTTCATACAGAAAACACCAGGCCTCGGTGTGCCTTCCTGTGGCAAGGAAACTTTGCTTTCATTCCTTAGGTGGCACTTTGGCTCAGAAGTGCCCTACCCCAAGGATTCAGGGATGTGCAGCCCGATTAGTTGAGATCAGCCCTTCTGGCTCTTTCATGGATGAAACCAACTGGGCAAAGAGCCGTTCTAAGCTGGGGACCATGCTGTCTTTCCCTGGTCTACACAGAAACAGCACTCTGAGGGAGACGAGCTGCTGGTGTTTGGTAGCAACAACTCTTGTTCTGAAGAGAAACATTTCTTTGTAAGGGGGGTTGCCTCAGCCTTGCCACATTTTGTGATCTGGCTATAAAGGAGGGCAGTCAGTAGGCCTCACCCTTCAAGCCCACTCCAATTTGACAGAGAAAACACCAGGCCTCGGTGTGCCTTCCTGTGGCAAGGAAACTTTGCTTTCATTCCTTAGGTGGCACTTTGGCTCAGAACTGCCCTACCCCAAGGATTCACGGATGTGCAGCCCGATTAGTTGAGATCAGCCCTTCTGGCTCTTTCATGGATGAAAACAGCTGGGCATAGGGCCGTTCTAAGCTTGGGACTATGGTGTCTTTCCCTAGTCTACACAGAAACAGCACTCTGAGGGAGACGAGCTGCTGGCGTTTGGTAGCAAAATCTCCTATTCTGAAGAGAAAAATTTCGTTATAAGCGGGTGGCATCAGCCTTGCCACATTTTCTCAAATGGCTCTCAAGGAGGGCAGTCAGTTGGCAGACTTACTTGCGGCCCTGCTTCCCAGGTTGGAAACTTTGCTTTCATTCCTTAGGTGGCCCATTGGCTCAGGACTGCCCTACCCCAAGAATTCAGGCTTGTGACGCCCGATTAGTTGAGATCAGCCCTTCTGGCTCTTTCATGGATGAAACCAACTGGGAAAAGAGCCGTTCTAAGCTGGGGACCATGGTGTCTTTCCCTAGTCTACACGGAAACAGCACTCTGAGGGAGACGAGCTGCTGGTGTTTGGTAGCAACATCTCCTATTCTGAAGGGAAACATTTCTTTGTAAGCGGGTTGCATCAGCATTGCCACATGTTCTCAACTGCTTATAATGGAGGCAAGTCAGTAGGCCTCACACTTCAAGCCCACTCCAATTTCATAGAGAAAACATCAGGCCTCGGTGTGCCTTCCTGTGGCAAGGAAACTTTGCTTTCATTCTTAGGTGGCTCTTTGGCTCAGAACTGCCCTACCCCAAGGATTCAGGGATGTGCAGCCCGATTAGATGAGATCAGTCCTTCTGGCTCTTTCATGGATGAAACCAACTGGGAAAAGAGCCGTTCTAAGCTGGGGACAATGGTGTCTTTCCCTAGTCTACACAGAAACAGCACTCTGAGGGAGACGAGCTGCTGGCGTTTGGTAGCAACATCTCCTAATCTGAAGAGAAACATTTCGTTGTAAGCGGGTTGCCTCAGCCTTGCCACATTTTCTGAACTGGCTATAAAGGAGGAGAGTCAGTAGGCCTCACCCTTCAAGCCCACTCCAATTTCATAGAGAAAACACCAGGCCTCGGTGTGCCTTCCTGTGACAAGGAAACTTTGCTCTCATTCTTTAGGTGGCACTTTGGCTCAGAACTGCCCTACCCCAAGGATTCAGGGATGTGCAGCCCGATTAGTTGAGATCAGTCCTTCTGGCTCTTTCATGGATGAAACCAACTGGGAAAAGAGCCGTTCTAAGCTGGGGACCATGGTGTCTTACCCTAGTCTACACAGAAACAGCACTCTGAGGGAGACGAGCTGCTGGCGTTTGGTAGCAACATCTCCTAATCTGAAGAGAAACATTTCGTTGTAAGCGGGTTGCCTCAGCCTTGCCACATGTTCTCAACTGGTTATAAAGGAGGGCAGTCACTAGGCCTCACCTTTCAAGCACACTCCAATTTCATACAGAAAACACCAGGCCTCGGTGTGCCTTCCTGTGGCAAGGAAACATTGCTTTCATTCTTAGGTGGCACTTTGGCTCAGAAGTGCCCTACCCCAAGGATTCAGGGATGTGCAGCCCGATTAGTTGAGATCAGCCCTTCTGGCTCTTTCATGGATGAAACCAACTGGGCAAAGAGCCGTTCTAAGCTGGGGACCATGCTGTCTTTCCCTGGTCTACACAGAAACAGCACTCTGAGGGAGACGAGCTGCTGGTGTTTGGTAGCAACAACTCTTGTTCTGAAGAGAAACATTTCTTTGTAAGGGGGGTTGCCTCAGCCTTGCCACATTTTGTGATCTGGCTATAAAGGAGGGCAGTCAGTAGGCCTCACCCTTCAAGCCCACTCCAATTTGACAGAGAAAACACCAGGCCTCGGTGTGCCTTCCTGTGGCAAGGAAACTTTGCTTTCATTCCTTAGGTGGCACTTTGGCTCAGAACTGCCCTACCCCAAGGATTCACGGATGTGCAGCCCGATTAGTTGAGATCAGCCCTTCTGGCTCTTTCATGGATGAAAACAGCTGGGCATAGGGCCGTTCTAAGCTTGGGACTATGGTGTCTTTCCCTAGTCTACACAGAAACAGCACTCTGAGGGAGACGAGCTGCTGGCGTTTGGTAGCAAAATCTCCTATTCTGAAGAGAAAAATTTCGTTATAAGCGGGTGGCATCAGCCTTGCCACATTTTCTCAAATGGCTCTCAAGGAGGGCAGTCAGTTGGCAGACTTACTTGCGGCCCTGCTTCCCAGGTTGGAAACTTTGCTTTCATTCCTTAGGTGGCCCATTGGCTCAGGACTGCCCTACCCCAAGAATTCAGGCTTGTGACGCCCGATTAGTTGAGATCAGCCCTTCTGGCTCTTTCATGGATGAAACCAACTGGGAAAAGAGCCGTTCTAAGCTGGGGACCATGGTGTCTTTCCCTAGTCTACACGGAAACAGCACTCTGAGGGAGACGAGCTGCTGGTGTTTGGTAGCAACATCTCCTATTCTGAAGGGAAACATTTCTTTGTAAGCGGGTTGCATCAGCATTGCCACATGTTCTCAACTGCTTATAATGGAGGCAAGTCAGTAGGCCTCACACTTCAAGCCCACTCCAATTTCATAGAGAAAACATCAGGCCTCGGTGTGCCTTCCTGTGGCAAGGAAACTTTGCTTTCATTCTTAGGTGGCTCTTTGGCTCAGAACTGCCCTACCCCAATGATTCAAGGATGTGCAGCCCGATTAGTTGAGATCAGTCCTTCTGGCTCTTTCATGGATGAAACCAACTGGGAAAAGAGCCGTTCTAAGCTGGGGACCATGCTGTCTTTCCCTGGTCTACACAGAAACAGCACTCTGAGGGAGACGAGCTGCTGGCGTTTGGTAGCAACAACACTTGTTCTGAAGAGAAACATTTCTTTGTAAGGGGGGTTGCCTCAGCCTTGCCACATTTTGTGATCTGGCTATAAAGGAGGGCAGTCAGTAGGCCTCACCCTTCAAGCCCACTCCAATTTCATAGAGAAAACACCAGGCCTCGGTGTGCCTTCCTGTGGCAAGGAAACTTTGCTTTCATTCTTAGGTGGCTCTTTGGCTCAGAACTGCCCTACCCCAAGGATTCAGGGATGTGCAGCCCGATTAGATGAGATCAGTCCTTCTGGCTCTTTCATGGATGAAACCAACTGGGAAAAGAGCCGTTCTAAGCTGGGGACAATGGTGTCTTTCCCTAGTCTACACAGAAACAGCACTCTGAGGGAGACGAGCTGCTGGCGTTTGGTAGCAACATCTCCTAATCTGAAGAGAAACATTTCGTTGTAAGCGGGTTGCCTCAGCCTTGCCACATTTTCTGAACTGGCTATAAAGGAGGAGAGTCAGTAGGCCTCACCCTTCAAGCCCACTCCAATTTCATAGAGAAAACACCAGGCCTCGGTGTGCCTTCCTGTGACAAGGAAACTTTGCTCTCATTCTTTAGGTGGCACTTTGGCTCAGAACTGCCCTACCCCAAGGATTCAGGGATGTGCAGCCCGATTAGTTGAGATCAGTCCTTCTGGCTCTTTCATGGATGAAACCAACTGGGAAAAGAGCCGTTCTAAGCTGGGGACCATGGTGTCTTACCCTAGTCTACACAGAAACAGCACTCTGAGGGAGACGAGCTGCTGGCGTTTGGTAGCAACATCTCCTAATCTGAAGAGAAACATTTCGTTGTAAGCGGGTTGCCTCAGCCTTGCCACACGTTCTCAACTGGTTATAAAGGAGGGCAGTCACTAGGCCTCACCTTTCAAGCACACTCCAATTTCATACAGAAAACACCAGGCCTCGGTGTGCCTTCCTGTGGCAAGGAAACATTGCTTTCATTCTTAGGTGGCACTTTGGCTCAGAAGTGCCCTACCCCAAGGATTCAGGGATGTGCAGCCCGATTAGTTGAGATCAGCCCTTCTGGCTCTTTCATGGATGAAACCAACTGGGCAAAGAGCCGTTCTAAGCTGGGGACCATGCTGTCTTTCCCTGGTCTACACAGAAACAGCACTCTGAGGGAGACGAGCTGCTGGTGTTTGGTAGCAACAACTCTTGTTCTGAAGAGAAACATTTCTTTGTAAGGGGGGTTGCCTCAGCCTTGCCACATTTTGTGATCTGGCTATAAAGGAGGGCAGTCAGTAGGCCTCACCCTTCAAGCCCACTCCAATTTGACAGAGAAAACACCAGGCCTCGGTGTGCCTTCCTGTGGCAAGGAAACTTTGCTTTCATTCCTTAGGTGGCACTTTGGCTCAGAACTGCCCTACCCCAAGGATTCAGGGATGTGCAGCCCGATTAGTTGAGATCAGCCCTTCTGGCTCTTTCATGGATGAAACCAACTGGGAAAAGAGCCGTTCTAAGCTGGGGACAATGGTGTGTTTCCCTAGTCTACACACAAACAGCACTCTGAGGGAGACGAGCTGCTGGCGTTTGGTAGCAACATCTCCTAATCTGAAGAGAAACATTTCGTTGTAAGCGGGTTGCCTCAGCCTTGCCACATTTTCTGAACTGGCTATAAAGGAGGGCAGTCAGTAGGCCTCACCCTTCAAGCCCACTCCAATTTCATAGAGAAAACACCAGGCCTCGGTGTGCCTTCCTGTGGCAAGGAAACTTTGCTTTCATTCTTAGGTGGCTCTTTGGCTCAGAAATGCCCTACCCCAAGGATTCAGGGATGTGCAGCCCGATTAGTTGAGATCAGCCCTTCTGGCTCTTTCAAGGATGAAACCAACTGGGCAAAGAGCCGTTCTAAGCTGGGGACCATGCTGTCTTTCCCTGGTCTACACAGAAACAGCACTCTGAGGGAGACGAGCTGCTGGTGTTTGGTAGCAACATCTCCTATTCTGAAGGGAAACATTTCTTTGTAAGCGGGTTGCATCAGCCTTGCCACATGTTCTCAACTGCTTATAATGGAGGCAAGTCAGTAGGCCTCACCCTTCAAGCCCACTCCAATTTCATGGAGAAAACATCAGGCCTCGGTGTGCCTTCCTGTAGCAATGAAACTTTGCTTTCATTCCTTAGGTGGCACTTGGGCTCAGAACTGCCCTACCTCAAGGATTCAGGGATGTGCAGCCTGATTAGTTGAGATCACCCCTTCTAGGTCGTTCATGGACTCAACCAACTGGGAAAAGAGCCGTTCTAAGCTGGGGACCACTGTGTCCTTCCCTAGGCTAAACAGAAACAGCACTCTGAGGGAGACGAGCTTCTGGCGTTTGGTAGCAACAACTCTTATTCTGAAGAGAAACATTTCGTTGTAAGCGGGTTGCCTCAGCCTTGCCACATTTACTGAACTGGCTATAAAGGAGGGCAGTCAGTAGGCCTCACCCTTCAAGCCCACTCCAATTTCATAGAGAAAACACCAGGCCTCGGTGTGCCTTCCTGTGGCAAGGAAACTTTGCTTTCATTCTTAGGTGGCTCTTTGGCTCAGAACTGCCCTACCCCAAGGATTCAGGGATGTGCAGCCCGATTAGTTGAGATCAGTCCTTCTGGCTCTTTCATGGATGAAACCAACTGGGAAAAGAGCCGTTCTAAGCTGGGGACCATGGTGTCTTTCCCTAGTCTACACAGAAACAGCACTCTGAGGGAGACGAGCTGCTGGCGTTTGGTAGCAACATCTCCTAATCTGAAGAGAAACATTTCGTTGTAAGCGGGTTGCCTCAGCCTTGCCACATTTTCTGAACTGGCTATAAAGGAGGGCAGTCAGTAGGCCTCACCCTTCAAGCCCACTCCAATTTCATAGAGAAAACACCAGGCCTCGGTGTGCCTTCCTGTGGCAAGGAAACTTTGCTTTCATTCCTTAGGTGGCACTTTGGCTCAGAACTGCCCTACCCCAAGGATTCAGGGATGTACAGCCCGATTAGTTGAGATCAGCCATTCTGGCTCTTTCATGGATGAAACCAACTGGGAAAAGAGCCGTTCTAAGCTGGGGACCATGGTGTCTTTCCCTAGTCTACACAGAAACAGCACTCTGAGGGAGACGAGCTGCTGGCGTTTGGTAGCAACATCTCCTAATCTGAAGAGAAACATTTCGTTGTAAGCGGGTTGCCTCAGCCTTGCCACATGTTCTCAACTGGTTATAAAGGAGGGCAGTCACTAGGCCTCACCTTTCAAGCACACTCCAATTTCATACAGAAAACACCAGGCCTCGGTGTGCCTTCCTGTGGCAAGGAAACTTTGCTTTCATTCCTTAGGTGGCACTTTGGCTCAGAAGTGCCCTACCCCAAGGATTCAGGGATGTGCAGCCCGATTAGTTGAGATCAGCCCTTCTGGCTCTTTCATGGATGAAACCAACTGGGCAAAGAGCCGTTCTAAGCTGGGGACCATGCTGTCTTTCCCTGGTCTACACAGAAACAGCACTCTGAGGGAGACGAGCTGCTGGTGTTTGGTAGCAACAACTCTTGTTCTGAAGAGAAACATTTCTTTGTAAGGGGGGTTGCCTCAGCCTTGCCACATTTTGTGATCTGGCTATAAAGGAGGGCAGTCAGTAGGCCTCACCCTTCAAGCCCACTCCAATTTGACAGAGAAAACACCAGGCCTCGGTGTGCCTTCCTGTGGCAAGGAAACTTTGCTTTCATTCCTTAGGTGGCACTTTGGCTCAGAACTGCCCTACCCCAAGGATTCACGGATGTGCAGCCCGATTAGTTGAGATCAGCCCTTCTGGCTCTTTCATGGATGAAAACAGCTGGGCATAGGGCCGTTCTAAGCTTGGGACTATGGTGTCTTTCCCTAGTCTACACAGAAACAGCACTCTGAGGGAGACGAGCTGCTGGCGTTTGGTAGCAAAATCTCCTATTCTGAAGAGAAAAATTTCGTTATAAGCGGGTGGCATCAGCCTTGCCACATTTTCTCAAATGGCTCTCAAGGAGGGCAGTCAGTTGGCAGACTTACTTGCGGCCCTGCTTCCCAGGTTGGAAACTTTGCTTTCATTCCTTAGGTGGCCCATTGGCTCAGGACTGCCCTACCCCAAGAATTCAGGCTTGTGACGCCCGATTAGTTGAGATCAGCCCTTCTGGCTCTTTCATGGATGAAACCAACTGGGAAAAGAGCCGTTCTAAGCTGGGGACCATGGTGTCTTTCCCTAGTCTACACGGAAACAGCACTCTGAGGGAGACGAGCTGCTGGTGTTTGGTAGCAACATCTCCTATTCTGAAGCGAAACATTTCTTTGTAAGCGGGTTGCATCAGCCTTGCCACATGTTCTCAACTGCTTATAATGGAGGCAAGTCAGTAGGCCTCACCCTTCAAGCCCACTCCAATTTCATAGAGAAAACATCAGGCCTCGGTGTGCCTTTCTGTGGCAATGAAACTTTGCTTTCATTCCTTAGGTGGCACTTCGGCTCAGAACTGCCCGACCTCAAGGATTCAGGGATGTGCAGCCTGATTAGTTGAGATCACCCCTTCTAGGTCTTTCATGGATGAAACCAACTGGGAAAAGAGCCGTTCTAAGCTGGGGACCATGGTGTCTTTCCCTAGTCTACACAGAAACAGCACTCTGAGGGAGACGAGCTGCTGGCGTTTGGTAGCAACGTCTACTATCCTGAAGAGCAACATTTCGTTGTAAGCGGGTTGCCTCAGCATTGCCACATTTTCTGAACTGGCTATAAAGTAGGGCAGTCAGTAGGCCTCACCCTTCAAGCCCACTCCAATTTCATAGAGAAAACATCAGGCCTCGGTGTGCCTTCCTGTGGCAATGAAACTTTGCTTTCATTCCTTAGGTGGCACTTGGGCTCAGAACTGCCCTACCTCAAGGATTCAGGGATGTGCAGCCTGATTAGTTGAGATCACCCCTTCTAGGTCGTTCATGGACTCAACCAACTGGGAAAAGAGCCGTTCTAAGCTGGGGACCACGGTGTCCTTCCCTAGTCTACACAGAAACAGCACTCTGAGGGAGACGAGCTGCTGGCGTTTGGTAGCAACATCTCCTAATCTGAAGAGAAACATTTCGTTGTAAGCGGGTTGCCTCAGCCTTGCCACATTTTCTGAACTGGCTATAAAGGAGGGCAGTCAGTAGGCCTCACCCTTCAAGCCCACTCCAATTTCATAGAGAAAACACCAGGCCTCGGTGTGCCTTCCTGTGGCAAGGAAACTTTGCTTTCATTCCTTAGGTGGCACTTTGGCTCAGAACTGCCCTACCCCAAGGATTCAGGGATGTGCAGCCCGATTAGTTGAGATCAGCCATTCTGGCTCTTTCATGGATGAAACCAACTGGGAAAAGAGCCGTTCTAAGCTGGGGACCATGGTGTCTTTCCCTAGTCTACACAGAAACAGCACTCTGAGGGAGACGAGCTGCTGGCGTTTGGTAGCAACATCTCCTAATCTGAAGAGAAACATTTCGTTGTAAGCGGGTTGCCTCAGCCTTGCCACATGTTCTCAACTGGTTATAAAGGAGGGCAGTCACTAGGCCTCACCTTTCAAGCACACTCCAATTTCATACAGAAAACACCAGGCCTCGGTGTGCCTTCCTGTGGCAAGGAAACTTTGCTTTCATTCCTTAGGTGGCACTTTGGCTCAGAAGTGCCCTACCCCAAGGATTCAGGGATGTGCAGCCCGATTAGTTGAGATCAGCCCTTCTGGCTCTTTCATGGATGAAACCAACTGGGCAAAGAGCCGTTCTAAGCTGGGGACCATGCTGTCTTTCCCTGGTCTACACAGAAACAGCACTCTGAGGGAGACGAGCTGCTGGTGTTTGGTAGCAACAACTCTTGTTCTGAAGAGAAACATTTCTTTGTAAGGGGGGTTGCCTCAGCCTTGCCACATTTTGTGATCTGGCTATAAAGGAGGGCAGTCAGTAGGCCTCACCCTTCAAGCCCACTCCAATTTGACAGAGAAAACACCAGGCCTCGGTGTGCCTTCCTGTGGCAAGGAAACTTTGCTTTCATTCCTTAGGTGGCACTTTGGCTCAGAACTGCCCTACCCCAAGGATTCACGGATGTGCAGCCCGATTAGTTGAGATCAGCCCTTCTGGCTCTTTCATGGATGAAAACAGCTGGGCATAGGGCCGTTCTAAGCTTGGGACTATGGTGTCTTTCCCTAGTCTACACAGAAACAGCACTCTGAGGGAGACGAGCTGCTGGCGTTTGGTAGCAAAATCTCCTATTCTGAAGAGAAAAATTTCGTTATAAGCGGGTGGCATCAGCCTTGCCACATTTTCTCAAATGGCTCTCAAGGAGGGCAGTCAGTTGGCAGACTTACTTGCGGCCCTGCTTCCCAGGTTGGAAACTTTGCTTTCATTCCTTAGGTGGCCCATTGGCTCAGGACTGCCCTACCCCAAGAATTCAGGCTTGTGACGCCCGATTAGTTGAGATCAGCCCTTCTGGCTCTTTCATGGATGAAACCAACTGGGAAAAGAGCCGTTCTAAGCTGGGGACCATGGTGTCTTTCCCTAGTCTACACGGAAACAGCACTCTGAGGGAGACGAGCTGCTGGTGTTTGGTAGCAACATCTCCTATTCTGAAGGGAAACATTTCTTTGTAAGCGGGTTGCATCAGCATTGCCACATGTTCTCAACTGCTTATAATGGAGGCAAGTCAGTAGGCCTCACACTTCAAGCCCACTCCAATTTCATAGAGAAAACATCAGGCCTCGGTGTGCCTTCCTGTGGCAAGGAAACTTTGCTTTCATTCTTAGGTGGCTCTTTGGCTCAGAACTGCCCTACCCCAAGGATTCAGGGATGTGCAGCCCGATTAGATGAGATCAGTCCTTCTGGCTCTTTCATGGATGAAACCAACTGGGAAAAGAGCCGTTCTAAGCTGGGGACAATGGTGTCTTTCCCTAGTCTACACAGAAACAGCACTCTGAGGGAGACGAGCTGCTGGCGTTTGGTAGCAACATCTCCTAATCTGAAGAGAAACATTTCGTTGTAAGCGGGTTGCCTCAGCCTTGCCACATTTTCTGAACTGGCTATAAAGGAGGAGAGTCAGTAGGCCTCACCCTTCAAGCCCACTCCAATTTCATAGAGAAAACACCAGGCCTCGGTGTGCCTTCCTGTGACAAGGAAACTTTGCTCTCATTCTTTAGGTGGCACTTTGGCTCAGAACTGCCCTACCCCAAGGATTCAGGGATGTGCAGCCCGATTAGTTGAGATCAGTCCTTCTGGCTCTTTCATGGATGAAACCAACTGGGAAAAGAGCCGTTCTAAGCTGGGGACCATGGTGTCTTACCCTAGTCTACACAGAAACAGCACTCTGAGGGAGACGAGCTGCTGGCGTTTGGTAGCAACATCTCCTAATCTGAAGAGAAACATTTCGTTGTAAGCGGGTTGCCTCAGCCTTGCCACATGTTCTCAACTGGTTATAAAGGAGGGCAGTCACTAGGCCTCACCTTTCAAGCACACTCCAATTTCATACAGAAAACACCAGGCCTCGGTGTGCCTTCCTGTGGCAAGGAAACATTGCTTTCATTCTTAGGTGGCACTTTGGCTCAGAAGTGCCCTACCCCAAGGATTCAGGGATGTGCAGCCCGATTAGTTGAGATCAGCCCTTCTGGCTCTTTCATGGATGAAACCAACTGGGCAAAGAGCCGTTCTAAGCTGGGGACCATGCTGTCTTTCCCTGGTCTACACAGAAACAGCACTCTGAGGGAGACGAGCTGCTGGTGTTTGGTAGCAACAACTCTTGTTCTGAAGAGAAACATTTCTTTGTAAGGGGGGTTGCCTCAGCCTTGCCACATTTTGTGATCTGGCTATAAAGGAGGGCAGTCAGTAGGCCTCACCCTTCAAGCCCACTCCAATTTGACAGAGAAAACACCAGGCCTCGGTGTGCCTTCCTGTGGCAAGGAAACTTTGCTTTCATTCCTTAGGTGGCACTTTGGCTCAGAACTGCCCTACCCCAAGGATTCAGGGATGTGCAGCCCGATTAGTTGAGATCAGCCCTTCTGGCTCTTTCATGGATGAAACCAACTGGGAAAAGAGCCGTTCTAAGCTGGGGACAATGGTGTGTTTCCCTAGTCTACACACAAACAGCACTCTGAGGGAGACGAGCTGCTGGCGTTTGGTAGCAACATCTCCTAATCTGAAGAGAAACATTTCGTTGTAAGCGGGTTGCCTCAGCCTTGCCACATTTTCTGAACTGGCTATAAAGGAGGGCAGTCAGTAGGCCTCACCCTTCAAGCCCACTCCAATTTCATAGAGAAAACACCAGGCCTCGGTGTGCCTTCCTGTGGCAAGGAAACTTTGCTTTCATTCTTAGGTGGCTCTTTGGCTCAGAAATGCCCTACCCCAAGGATTCAGGGATGTGCAGCCCGATTAGTTGAGATCAGCCCTTCTGGCTCTTTCATGGATGAAACCAACTGGGCAAAGAGCCGTTCTAAGCTGGGGACCATGCTGTCTTTCCCTGGTCTACACAGAAACAGCACTCTGAGGGAGACGAGCTGCTGGTGTTTGGTAGCAACATCTCCTATTCTGAAGGGAAACATTTCTTTGTAAGCGGGTTGCATCAGCCTTGCCACATGTTCTCAACTGCTTATAATGGAGGCAAGTCAGTAGGCCTCACCCTTCAAGCCCACTCCAATTTCATGGAGAAAACATCAGGCCTCGGTGTGCCTTCCTGTAGCAATGAAACTTTGCTTTCATTCCTTAGGTGGCACTTGGGCTCAGAACTGCCCTACCTCAAGGATTCAGGGATGTGCAGCCTGATTAGTTGAGATCACCCCTTCTAGGTCGTTCATGGACTCAACCAACTGGGAAAAGAGCCGTTCTAAGCTGGGGACCACTGTGTCCTTCCCTAGGCTAAACAGAAACAGCACTCTGAGGGAGACGAGCTTCTGGCGTTTGGTAGCAACAACTCTTATTCTGAAGAGAAACATTTCGTTGTAAGCGGGTTGCCTCAGCCTTGCCACATTTACTGAACTGGCTATAAAGGAGGGCAGTCAGTAGGCCTCACCCTTCAAGCCCACTCCAATTTCACAGAGAAAACACCAGGCCTCGGTGTGCCTTCCTGTGGCAAGGAAACTTTGCTTTCATTCTTAGGTGGCTCTTTGGCTCAGAACTGCCCTACCCCAAGGATTCAGGGATGTGCAGCCCGATTAGTTGAGATCAGTCCTTCTGGCTCTTTCATGGATGAAACCAACTGGGAAAAGAGCCGTTCTAAGCTGGGGACCATGGTGTCTTTCCCTAGTCTACACAGAAACAGCACTCTGAGGGAGACGAGCTGCTGGCGTTTGGTAGCAACATCTCCTAATCTGAAGAGAAACATTTCGTTGTAAGCGGGTTGCCTCAGCATTGCCACATGTTCTCAACTGGTTATAAAGGAGGGCAGTCACTAGGCCTCACCTTTCAAGCACACTCCAATTTCATACAGAAAACACCAGGCCTCGGTGTGCCTTCCTGTGGCAAGTAAACTTTGCTTTCATTCTTTAGGTGGCACTTTGGCTCAGAAGTGCCCTACCCCAAGGATTCAGGGATGTGCAGCCCGATTAGTTGAGATCAGCCCTTCTGGCTCTTTCATGGATGAAACCAACTGGGCAAAAAGCCGTTCTAAGCTGGGGACCATGCTGTCTTTCCCTGGTCTACACAGAAACAGCACTCTGAGGGAGACGAGCTGCTGGCGTTTGGTAGCAACAACTCTTGTTCTGAAGAGAAACATTTCTTTGTAAGGGGGGTTGCCTCAGCCTTGCCACATTTTGTGATCTGGCTATAAAGGAGGGCAGTCAGTAGGCCTCACCCTTCAAGCCCACTCCAATTTGACAGAGAAAACACCAGGCCTCGGTGTGCCTTCCTGTGGCAAGGAAACTTTGCTTTCATTCCTTAGGTGGCACTTTGGCTCAGAACTGCCCTACCCCAAGGATTCACGGATGTGCAGCCCGATTAGTTGAGATCAGCCCTTCTGGCTCTTTCATGGATGAAAACATCTGGGCATAGGGCCGTTCTAACCTTGGGACTATGGTGTCTTTCCCTAGTCTACACAGAAACAGCACTCTGAGGGAGACGAGCTGCTGGCGTTTGGTAGCAAAATCTCCTATTCTGAAGAGAAAAATTTCGTTATAAGCGGGTGGCATCAGCCTTGCCACATTTTCTCAAATGGCTCTCAAGGAGGGCAGTCAGTTGGCAGACTTACTTGCGGCCCTGCTTCCCAGGTTGGAAACTTTGCTTTCATTCCTTAGGTGGCCCATTGGCTCAGGACTGCCCTACCCCAAGAATTCAGGCTTGTGACGCCCGATTAGTTGACATCAGCCCTTCTGGCTCTTTCATGGATGAAACCAACTGGGAAAAGAGCCGTTCTAAGCTGGGGACCATGGTGTCTTTCCCTAGTCTACACGGAAACAGCACTCTGAGGGAGACGAGCTGCTGGCGTTTGGTAGCAACATCTCCTAATCTGAAGAGAAACATTTCGTTGTAAGCGGGTTGCCTCAGCCTTGCCACATTTTCTGAACTGGCTATAAAGGAGGGCAGTCAGTAGGCCTCGCCCTTCAAGCCCACTCCAATTTCATAGAGAAAACACCAGGCCTCGGTGTGCCTTCCTGTGGCAAGGAAACTTTGCTTTCATTCTTTAGGTGGCACTTTGGCTCAGAACTGCCCTACCCCAAGGATTCAGGGATGTGCAGCCCGATTAGTTGGGATCAGTACTTCTGGCTCTTTCATGGATGAAACCAACTGGGAAAAGAGCCGTTCTAAGCTGGGGACCATGGTGTCTTTCCCTAGTCTACACAGAAACAGCACTCTGAGGGAGACGAGCTGCTGGCGTTCGGTAGCAACATCTCCTAATCTGAAGAGAAACATTTCGTTGTAAGCGGGTTGCCTCAGCCTTGCCACATGTTCTCAACTGGTTATAAAGGAGGGCAGTCACTAGGCCTCACCTTTCAAGCACACTCCAATTTCATACAGAAAACACCAGGCCTCGGTGTGCCTTCCTGTGGCAAGGAAACTTTGCTTTCATTCCTTAGGTGGCACTTTGGCTCAGAACTGCCCTACCCCAAGGATTCAGGGATGTGCAGCCCGATTAGTTGAGATCAGCCCTTCTGGCTCTTTCATGGATGAAACCAACTGGGCAAAGAGCCGTTCTAAGCTGGGGACCATGCTGTCTTTTCCTGGTCTACACAGAAACAGCACTCTGAGGGAGACGAGCTGCTGGCGTTTGGTAGCAACAACTCTTGTTCTGAAGAGAAACATTTCTTTGTAAGGGGGGTTGCCTCAGCCTTGCCACATTTTGTGATCTGGCTATAAAGGAGGGCAGTCAGTAGGCCTCACCCTTCAAGCCCACTCCAATTTGACAGAGAAAACACCAGGACTCGGTGTGCCTTCCTGTGGCAAGGAAACTTTGCTTTCATTCCTTAGGTGGCACTTTGGCTCAGAAGTGCCCTACCCCAAGGATTCAGGGATGTGCAGCCCGATTAGTTGAGATCAGCCCTTCTGGCTCTTTCATGGATGAAACCAACTGGGCAAAGAGCCGTTCTAAGCTGGGGACCATGCTGTCTTTCCCTGGTCTATACAGAAACAGCACTCTGAGTGAGACGAGCTGCTGGCGTTTGGTAGCAACAACTCTTGTTCTGAAGAGAAACATTTCTTTGTAAGGGGGGTTGCCTCAGCCTTGCCACATTTTGTGATCTGGCTATAAAGGAGGGCAGTCAGTAGGCCTCACCCTTCAAGCCCACTCCAATTTGACAGAGAAAACACCAGGCCTCGGTGTGCCTTCCTGTGGCAAGGAAACTTTGCTTTCATTCCTTAGGTGGCACTTTGGCTCAGAACTGCCCTACCCCAAGGATTCAGGGATGTGCAGCCCGATTAGTTGAGATCAGCCCTTCTGGCTCTTTCATGGATGAAAACAGCTGGGCATAGGGCCGTTCTAAGTTTGGGACTATGGTGTCTTTCCCTAGTCTACACAGAAACAGCACTCTGAGGGAGACGAGCTGCTGGCGTTTGGTAGCAAAATCTCCTATTCTGAAGAGAAAAATTTCGTTATAAGCGGGTGGCATCAGCCTTGCCACATTTTCTCAAATGGCTCTAAAGGAGGGCAGTCAGTTGGCAGACTTACTTGCGGCCCTGCTTCCCAGGTTGGAAACTTTGCTTTCATTCCTTAGGTGGCCCATTGGCTCAGGACTGCCCTACCCCAAGAATTCAGGCTTGTGACGCCCGATTAGTTGAGATCAGCCCTTCTGGCTCTTTCATGGATGAAACCAACTGGGAAAAGAGCCGTTCTAAGCTGGGGACCATGGTGTCTTTCCCTAGTCTACACGGAAACAGCACTCTGAGGGAGACGAGCTGCTGGTGTTTGGTAGCAACATCTCCTATTCTGAAGGGAAACATTTCTTTGTAAGCGGGTTGCATCAGCCTTGCCACATGTTCTCAACTGCTTATAATGGAGGCAAGTCAGTAGGCCTCACCCTTCAAGCCCACTCCAATTTCATAGAGAAAACATCAGGCCTCGGTGTGCCTTCCTGTGGCAAGGAAACTTTGCTTTCATTCTTAGGTGGCTCTTTGGCTCAGAACTGCCCTACCCCAATGATTCAAGGATGTGCAGCCCGATTAGTTGAGATCAGTCCTTCTGGCTCTTTCATGGATGAAACCAACTGGGAAAAGAGCTGTTCTAAGCTGGGGACCATGCTGTCTTTCCCTGGTCTACACAGAAACAGCACTCTGAGGGAGACGAGCTGCTGGCGTTTGGTAGCAACAACAGTTGTTCTGAAGAGAAACAATTCTTTGTAAGGAGGGTTGCCTCAGCCTTGCCACATTTTGTGATCTGGCTATAAAGGAGGGCAGTCAGTAGGCCTCACCCTTCAAGCCCACTCCAATTTCATAGAGAAAACACCAGGCCTCGGTGTGCCTTCCTGTGGCAAGGAAACTTTGCTTTCATTCTTAGGTGGCTCTTTGGCTCAGAACTGCCCTACCCCAAGGATTCAGGGATGTGCAGCCCGATTAGTTGAGATCAGTCCTTCTGGCTCTTTCATGGATGAAACCAACTGGGAAAAGAGCCGTTCTAAGCTGGGGACAATGGTGTCTTTCCCTAGTCTACACAGAAACAGCACTCTGAGGGAGACGATCTGCTGGCGTTTGGTAGCAACATTTCCTAATCTGAAGAGAAACATTTCGTTGTAAGCGGGTTGCCTCAGCCTTGCCACATTTTCTGAACTGGCTATAAAGGAGGGCAGTCAGTAGGCCTCACCCTTCAAGCCCACTCCAATTTCATAGAGAAAACACCAGGCCTCGGTGTGCCTTCCTGTGAGAAGGAAACTTTGCTTTCATTCTTTAGGTGGCACTTTGGCTCAGAACTGCCCTACCCCAAGGATTCAGGGATGTGCAGCCCGATTAGTTGAGATCAGTCCTTCTGGCACTTTCATGGATGAAACCAACTGGGAAAAGAGCCGTTCTAAGCTGGGGACCATGGTGTCTTACCCTAGTCTACACAGAAACAGCACTCTGAGGGAGACGAGCTGCTGGCGTTTGGTAGCAACATCTCCTAACCTGAAGAGAAACATTTCGTTGTAAGCGGGTTGCCTCAGCCTTGCCACATGTTCTCAACTGGTTATAAAGGAGGGCAGTCACTAGGCCTCACCTTTCAAGCACACTCCAATTTCATACAGAAAACACCAGGCCTCGGTGTGCCTTCCTGTGGCAAGGAAACTTTGCTTTCATTCCTTAGGTGGCACTTTGGCTCAGAAGTGCCCTACCCCAAGGATTCAGGGATGTGCAGCCCGATTAGTTGAGATCAGCCCTTCTGGCTCTTTCATGGATGAAACCAACTGGGCAAAGAGCCGTTCTAAGCTGGGGACCATGCTGTCTTTCCCTGGTCTACACAGAAACAGCACTCTGAGGGAGACGAGCTGCTGGTGTTTGGTAGCAACAACTCTTGTTCTGAAGAGAAACATTTCTTTGTAAGGGGGGTTGCCTCAGCCTTGCCACATTTTGTGATCTGGCTATAAAGGAGGGCAGTCAGTAGGCCTCACCCTTCAAGCCCACTCCAATTTGACAGAGAAAACACCAGGCCTCGGTGTGCCTTCCTGTGGCAAGGAAACTTTGCTTTCATTCCTTAGGTGGCACTTTGGCTCAGAACTGCCCTACCCCAAGGATTCAGGGATGTGCAGCCCGATTAGTTGAGATCAGCCCTTCTGGCTCTTTCATGGATGAAAACAGCTGGGCATAGGGCCGTTCTAAGCTTGGGACTATGGTGTCTTTCCCTAGTCTACACAGAAACAGCACTCTGAGGGAGACGAGCTGCTGGCGTTTGGTAGCAAAATCTCCTATTCTGAAGAGAAAAATTTCGTTATAAGCGGGTGGCATCAGCCTTGCCACATTTTCTCAAATGGCTCTAAAGGAGGGCAGTCAGTTGGCAGACTTACTTGCGGCCCTGCTTCCCAGGTTGGAAACTTTGCTTTCATTCCTTAGGTGGCCCATTGGCTCAGGACTGCCCTACCCCAAGAATTCAGGCTTGTGACGCCCGATTAGTTGAGATCAGCCCTTCTGGCTCTTTCATGGATGAAACCAACTGGGAAAAGAGCCGTTCTAAGCTGGGGACCATGGTGTCTTTCCCTAGTCTACACGGAAACAGCACTCTGAGGGAGACGAGCTGCTGGTGTTTGGTAGCAACATCTCCTATTCTGAAGGGAAACATTTCTTTGTAAGCGGGTTGCATCAGCCTTGCCACATGTTCTCAACTGCTTATAATGGAGGCAAGTCAGTAGGCCTCACCCTTCAAGCCCACTCCAATTTCATAGAGAAAACATCAGGCCTCGGTGTGCCTTCCTGTGGCAAGGAAACTTTGCTTTCATTCTTAGGTGGCTCTTTGGCTCAGAACTGCCCTACCCCAATGATTCAAGGATGTGCAGCCCGATTAGTTGAGATCAGTCCTTCTGGCTCTTTCATGGATGAAACCAACTGGGAAAAGAGCCGTTCTAAGCTGGGGACCATGCTGTCTTTCCCTGGTCTACACAGAAACAGCACTCTGAGGGAGACGAGCTGCTGGCGTTTGGTAGCAACAACACTTGTTCTGAAGAGAAACATTTCTTTGTAAG
This sequence comes from Eschrichtius robustus, assembly GCF_028021215.1. NCBI lineage: Eukaryota > Metazoa > Chordata > Mammalia > Artiodactyla > Eschrichtiidae > Eschrichtius > Eschrichtius robustus. The sequence continues at coordinate 46,865,167 of NC_090842.1, forward strand.
GAGGGTTGACTCAGCCTTGCCACATTTTGTGATCTGGCTATAAAGGAGGGCAGTCAGTAGGCCTCACCCTTCAAGCCCACTCCAATTTCATAGAGAAAACACCAGGCCTCGGTGTGCCTTCCTGTGGCAAGGAAACTTTGCTTTCATTCTTAGGTGGCTCTTTGGCTCAGAACTGCCCTACCCCAAGGATTCAGGGATGTGCAGCCCGATTAGTTGAGATCAGTCCTTCTGGCCCTTTCATGGATGAAACCAACTGGGAAAAGAGCCGTTCTAAGCTGGGGACAATGGTGTCTTTCCCTAGTCTACACAGAAACAGCACTCTGAGGGAGACGAGCTGCTGGCGTTTGGTAGCAACATCTCCTAATCTGAAGAGAAACATTTCGTTGTAAGCGGGTTGCCTCAGCCTTGCCACATTTTCTGAACAGGCTATAAAGGAGGGCAGTCAGTAGGCCTCACCCTTCAAGCCCACTCCAATTTGACAGAGAAAACACCAGGACTCGGTGTGCCTTCCTGTGGCAAGGAAACTTTGCTTTCATTCCTTAGGTGGCACTTTGGCTCAGAACTGCCCTACCCCAAGGATTCAGGGATGTGCAGCCCGATTAGTTGAGATCAGCCCTTCTGGCTCTTTCATGGATGAAAACAGCTGGGCATAGGGCCGTTCTAAGCTTGGGACTATGGTGTCTTTCCCTAGTCTACACAGAAACAGCACTCTGAGGGAGACAAGCTGCTGGCGTTTCGTAGCAAAATCTCCTATTCTGAAGAGAAAAATTTCGTTATAAGCGGGTGGCATCAGCCTTGCCACATTTTCTCAAATGGCTCTAAAGGAGGGCAGTCAGTTGGCAGACTTACTTGTGGCCCTGCTTCCCAGGTTGGAAACTTTGCTTTCATTCCTTAGGTGGCCCATTGGCTCAAGACTGCCCTACCCCAAGAATTCAGGCTTGTGACGCCCGATTAGTTGAGATCAGCCCTTCTGGCTCTTTCATGGATGAAACCAACTGGGAAAAGAGCCGTTCTAAACTGGGGACCATGGTGTCTTTCCCTAGTCTACACGGAAACAGCACTCTGAGGGAGACGAGCTGCTGGTGTTTGGTAGCAACAACTCTTGTTCTGAAGAGAAACATTTCTTTGTAAGGGGGGTTGCCTCAGCCTTGCCACATTTTGTGATCTGGCTATAAAGGAGGGCAGTCAGTAGGCCTCACCCTTCAAGCCCACTCCAATTTGACAGAGAAAACACCAGGACTCGGTGTGCCTTCCTGTGGCAAGGAAACTTTGCTTTCATTCCTTAGGTGGCACTTTGGCTCAGAAGTGCCCTACCCCAAGGATTCAGGGATGTGCAGCCCGATTAGTTGAGATCAGCCCTTCTGGCTCTTTCATGGATGAAACCAACTGGGCAAAGAGCCGTTCTAAGCTGGGGACCATGCTGTCTTTCCCTGGTCTATACAGAAACAGCACTCTGAGTGAGACGAGCTGCTGGCGTTTGGTAGCAACAACTCTTGTTCTGAAGAGAAACATTTCTTTGTAAGGGGGGTTGCCTCAGCCTTGCCACATTTTGTGATCTGGCTATAAAGGAGGGCAGTCAGTAGGCCTCACCCTTCAAGCCCACTCCAATTTGACAGAGAAAACACCAGGCCTCGGTGTGCCTTCCTGTGGCAAGGAAACTTTGCTTTCATTCCTTAGGTGGCACTTTGGCTCAGAACTGCCCTACCCCAAGGATTCAGGGATGTGCAGCCCGATTAGTTGAGATCAGCCCTTCTGGCTCTTTCATGGATGAAAACAGCTGGGCATAGGGCCGTTCTAAGTTTGGGACTATGGTGTCTTTCCCTAGTCTACACAGAAACAGCACTCTGAGGGAGACGAGCTGCTGGCGTTTGGTAGCAAAATCTCCTATTCTGAAGAGAAAAATTTCGTTATAAGCGGGTGGCATCAGCCTTGCCACATTTTCTCAAATGGCTCTAAAGGAGGGCAGTCAGTTGGCAGACTTACTTGCGGCCCTGCTTCCCAGGTTGGAAACTTTGCTTTCATTCCTTAGGTGGCCCATTGGCTCAGGACTGCCCTACCCCAAGAATTCAGGCTTGTGACGCCCGATTAGTTGAGATCAGCCCTTCTGGCTCTTTCATGGATGAAACCAACTGGGAAAAGAGCCGTTCTAAGCTGGGGACCATGGTGTCTTTCCCTAGTCTACACGGAAACAGCACTCTGAGGGAGACGAGCTGCTGGTGTTTGGTAGCAACATCTCCTATTCTGAAGGGAAACATTTCTTTGTAAGCGGGTTGCATCAGCCTTGCCACATGTTCTCAACTGCTTATAATGGAGGCAAGTCAGTAGGCCTCACCCTTCAAGCCCACTCCAATTTCATAGAGAAAACATCAGGCCTCGGTGTGCCTTCCTGTGGCAAGGAAACTTTGCTTTCATTCTTAGGTGGCTCTTTGGCTCAGAACTGCCCTACCCCAATGATTCAAGGATGTGCAGCCCGATTAGTTGAGATCAGTCCTTCTGGCTCTTTCATGGATGAAACCAACTGGGAAAAGAGCTGTTCTAAGCTGGGGACCATGCTGTCTTTCCCTGGTCTACACAGAAACAGCACTCTGAGGGAGACGAGCTGCTGGCGTTTGGTAGCAACAACAGTTGTTCTGAAGAGAAACAATTCTTTGTAAGGAGGGTTGCCTCAGCCTTGCCACATTTTGTGATCTGGCTATAAAGGAGGGCAGTCAGTAGGCCTCACCCTTCAAGCCCACTCCAATTTCATAGAGAAAACACCAGGCCTCGGTGTGCCTTCCTGTGGCAAGGAAACTTTGCTTTCATTCTTAGGTGGCTCTTTGGCTCAGAACTGCCCTACCCCAAGGATTCAGGGATGTGCAGCCCGATTAGTTGAGATCAGTCCTTCTGGCTCTTTCATGGATGAAACCAACTGGGAAAAGAGCCGTTCTAAGCTGGGGACAATGGTGTCTTTCCCTAGTCTACACAGAAACAGCACTCTGAGGGAGACGAGCTGCTGGCGTTTGGTAGCAACATCTCCTAATCTGAAGAGAAACATTTCGTTGTAAGCGGGTTGCCTCAGCCTTGCCACATTTTCTGAACTGGCTATAAAGGAGGGCAGTCAGTAGGCCTCACCCTTCAAGCCCACTCCAATTTCATAGAGAAAACACCAGGCCTCGGTGTGCCTTCCTGTGAGAAGGAAACTTTGCTTTCATTCTTTAGGTGGCACTTTGGCTCAGAACTGCCCTACCCCAAGGATTCAGGGATGTGCATCCCGATTAGTTGAGATCAGTCCTTCTGGCACTTTCATGGATGAAACCAACTGGGAAAAGAGCCGTTCTAAGCTGGGGACCATGGTGTCTTACCCTAGTCTACACAGAAACAGCACTCTGAGGGAGACGAGCTGCTGGCGTTTGGTAGCAACATCTCCTAACCTGAAGAGAAACATTTCGTTGTAAGCGGGTTGCCTCAGCCTTGCCACATGTTCTCAACTGGTTATAAAGGAGGGCAGTCACTAGGCCTCACCTTTCAAGCACACTCCAATTTCATACAGAAAACACCAGGCCTCGGTGTGCCTTCCTGTGGCAAGGAAACTTTGCTTTCATTCCTTAGGTGGCACTTTGGCTCAGAAGTGCCCTACCCCAAGGATTCAGGGATGTGCAGCCCGATTAGTTGAGATCAGCCCTTCTGGCTCTTTCATGGATGAAACCAACTGGGCAAAGAGCCGTTCTAAGCTGGGGACCATGCTGTCTTTCCCTGGTCTACACAGAAACAGCACTCTGAGGGAGACGAGCTGCTGGCGTTTGGTAGCAACAACTCTTGTTCTGAAGAGAAACATTTCTTTGTAAGGGGGGTTGCCTCAGCCTTGCCACATTTTGTGATCTGGCTATAAAGGAGGGCAGTCAGTAGGCCTCACCCTTCAAGCCCACTCCAATTTGACAGAGAAAAAACCAGGACTCGGTGTGCCTTCCTGTGGCAAGGAAACTTTGCTTTCATTCCTTAGGTGGCACTTTGGCTCAGAAGTGCCCTACCCCAAGGATTCAGGGATGTGCAGCCCGATTAGTTGAGATCAGCCCTTCTGGCTCTTTCATGGATGAAACCAACTGGGCAAAGAGCCGTTCTAAGCTGGGGACCATGCTGTCTTTCCCTGGTCTACACAGAAACAGCACTCTGAGTGAGACGAGCTGCTGGCGTTTGGTAGCAACAACTCTTGTTCTGAAGAGAAACATTTCTTTGTAAGGGGGGTTGCCTCAGCCTTGCCACATTTTGTGATCTGGCTATAAAGGAGGGCAGTCAGTAGGCCTCACCCTTCAAGCCCACTCCAATTTGACAGAGAAAACACCAGGCCTCGGTGTGCCTTCCTGTGGCAAGGAAACTTTGCTTTCATTCCTTAGGTGGCACTTTGGCTCAGAACTGCCCTACCCCAAGGATTCAGGGATGTGCAGCCCGATTAGTTGAGATCAGCCCTTCTGGCTCTTTCATGGATGAAAACAGCTGGGCATAGGGCCGTTCTAAGCTTGGGACTATGGTGTCTTTCCCTAGTCTACACAGAAACAGCACTCTGAGGGAGACGAGCTGCTGGCGTTTGGTAGCAAAATCTCCTATTCTGAAGAGAAAAATTTCGTTATAAGCGGGTGGCATCAGCCTTGCCACATTTTCTCAAATGGCTCTAAAGGAGGGCAGTCAGTTGGCAGACTTACTTGCGGCCCTGCTTCCCAGGTTGGAAACTTTGCTTTCATTCCTTAGGTGGCCCATTGGCTCAGGACTGCCCTACCCCAAGAATTCAGGCTTGTGACGCCCGATTAGTTGAGATCAGCCCTTCTGGCTCTTTCATGGATGAAACCAACTGGGAAAAGAGCCGTTCTAAGCTGGGGACCATGGTGTCTTTCCCTAGTCTACACGGAAACAGCACTCTGAGGGAGACGAGCTGCTGGTGTTTGGTAGCAACATCTCCTATTCTGAAGGGAAACATTTCTTTGTAAGCGGGTTGCATCAGCCTTGCCACATGTTCTCAACTGCTTATAATGGAGGCAAGTCAGTAGGCCTCACCCTTCAAGCCCACTCCAATTTCATAGAGAAAACATCAGGCCTCGGTGTGCCTTCCTGTGGCAAGGAAACTTTGCTTTCATTCTTAGGTGGCTCTTTGGCTCAGAACTGCCCTACCCCAATGATTCAAGGATGTGCAGCCCGATTAGTTGAGATCAGTCCTTCTGGCTCTTTCATGGATGAAACCAACTGGGAAAAGAGCCGTTCTAAGCTGGGGACCATGCTGTCTTTCCCTGGTCTACACAGAAACAGCACTCTGAGGGAGACGAGCTGCTGGCGTTTGGTAGCAACAACACTTGTTCTGAAGAGAAACATTTCTTTTTAAGGAGGGTTGCCTCAGCCTTGCCACATTTTGTGATCTGGCTATAAAGGAGGGCAGTCAGTAGGCCTCACCCTTCAAGCCCACTCCAATTTCATAGAGAAAACACCAGGCCTCGGTGTGCCTTCCTGTGGCAAGGAAACTTTGCTTTCATTCTTAGGTGGCTCTTTGGCTCAGAACTGCCCTACCCCAAGGATTCAGGGATGTGCAGCCCGATTAGTTGAGATCAGTCCTTCTGGCCCTTTCATGGATGAAACCAACTGGGAAAAGAGCCGTTCTAAGCTGGGGACAATGGTGTCTTTCCCTAGTCTACACAGAAACAGCACTCTGAGGGAGACGAGCTGCTGGCGTTTGGTAGCAACATCTCCTAATCTGAAGAGAAACATTTCGTTGTAAGCGGGTTGCCTCAGCCTTGCCACATTTTCTGAACAGGCTATAAAGGAGGGCAGTCAGTAGGCCTCACCCTTCAAGCCCACTCCAATTTGACAGAGAAAACACCAGGACTCGGTGTGCCTTCCTGTGGCAAGGAAACTTTGCTTTCATTCCTTAGGTGGCACTTTGGCTCAGAACTGCCCTACCCCAAGGATTCAGGGATGTGCAGCCCGATTAGTTGAGATCAGCCCTTCTGGCTCTTTCATGGATGAAAACAGCTGGGCATAGGGCCGTTCTAAGCTTGGGACTATGGTGTCTTTCCCTAGTCTACACAGAAACAGCACTCTGAGGGAGACAAGCTGCTGGCGTTTCGTAGCAAAATCTCCTATTCTGAAGAGAAAAATTTCGTTATAAGCGGGTGGCATCAGCCTTGCCACATTTTCTCAAATGGCTCTAAAGGAGGGCAGTCAGTTGGCAGACTTACTTGTGGCCCTGCTTCCCAGGTTGGAAACTTTGCTTTCATTCCTTAGGTGGCCCATTGGCTCAAGACTGCCCTACCCCAAGAATTCAGGCTTGTGACGCCCGATTAGTTGAGATCAGCCCTTCTGGCTCTTTCATGGATGAAACCAACTGGGAAAAGAGCCGTTCTAAACTGGGGACCATGGTGTCTTTCCCTAGTCTACACGGAAACAGCACTCTGAGGGAGACGAGCTGCTGGTGTTTGGTAGCAACATCTCCTATTCTGAAGCGAAACATTTCTTTGTAAGCGGGTTGCATCAGCCTTGCCACATGTTCTCAACTGCTTATAATGGAGGCAAGTCAGTAGGCCTCACCCTTCAAGCCCACTCCAATTTCATAGAGAAAACATCAGGCCTCGGTGTGCCTTTCTGTGGCAATGAAACTTTGCTTTCATTCCTTAGGTGGCACTTCGGCTCAGAACTGCCCGACCTCAAGGATTCAGGGATGTGCAGCCTGATTAGTTGAGATCACCCCTTCTAGGTCTTTCATGGATGAAAACAACTGGGAAAAGAGCCGTTCTAAGCTGGGGACCATGGTGTCTTTCCCTAGTCTACACAGAAGCAGCACTCTGAGGGAGACGAGCTGCTGGCGTTTGGTAGCAACGTCTACTATCCTGAAGAGCAACATTTCGTTGTAAGCGGGTTGCCTCAGCATTGCCACATTTTCTGAACTGGCTATAAAGTAGGGCAGTCAGTAGGCCTCACCCTTCAAGCCCACTCCAATTTCATAGAGAAAACATCAGGCCTCGGTGTGCCTTCCTGTGGCAATGAAACTTTGCTTTCATTCCTTAGGTGGCACTTGGGCTCAGAACTGCCCTACCTCAAGGATTCAGGGATGTGCAGCCTGATTAGTTGAGATCACCCCTTCTAGGTCGTTCATGGACTCAACCAACTGGGAAAAGAGCCGTTCTAAGCTGGGGACCACGGTGTCCTTCCCTAGTCTACACAGAAACAGCACTCTGAGGGAGACGAGCTTCTGGCGTTTGGTAGCAACAACTCTTATTCTGAAGAGAAACATTTCGTTGTAAGCGGGTTGCCTCAGCCTTGCCACATTTACTGAACTGGCTATAAAGGAGGGCAGTCAGTAGGCCTCACCCTTCAAGCCCACTCCAATTTCATAGAGAAAACACCAGGCCTCGGTGTGCCTTCCTGTGGCAAGGAAACTTTGCTTTCATTCTTAGGTGGCTCTTTGGCTCAGAACTGCCCTACCCCAAGGATTCAGGGATGTGCAGCCCGATTAGTTGAGATCAGTCCTTCTGGCTCTTTCATGGATGAAACCAACTGGGAAAAGAGCCGTTCTAAGCTGGGGACCATGGTGTCTTTCCCTAGTCTACACAGAAACAGCACTCTGAGGGAGACGAGCTGCTGGCGTTTGGTAGCAACATCTCCTAATCTGAAGAGAAACATTTCGTTGTAAGCGGGTTGCCTCAGCCTTGCCACATGTTCTCAACTGGTTATAAAGGAGGGCAGTCACTAGGCCTCACCTTTCAAGCACACTCCAATTTCATACAGAAAACACCAGGCCTCGGTGTGCCTTCCTGTGGCAAGGAAAGTTTGCTTTCATTCCTTAGGTGGCACTTTGGCTCAGAAGTGCCCTACCCCAAGGATTCAGGGATGTGCAGCCCGATTAGTTGAGATCAGCCCTTCTGGCTCTTTCATGGATGAAACCAACTGGGCAAAGAGCCGTTCTAAGCTGGGGACCATGCTGTCTTTCCCTGGTCTACACAGAAACAGCACTCTGAGGGAGACGAGCTGCTGGTGTTTGGTAGCAACAACTCTTGTTCTGAAGAGAAACATTTCTTTGTAAGGGGGGTTGCCTCAGCCTTGCCACATTTTGTGATCTGGCTATAAAGGAGGGCAGTCAGTAGGCCTCACCCTTCAAGCCCACTCCAATTTGACAGAGAAAACACCAGGCCTCGGTGTGCCTTCCTGTGGCAAGGAAACTTTGCTTTCATTCCTTAGGTGGCACTTTGGCTCAGAACTGCCCTACCCCAAGGATTCAGGGATGTGCAGCCCGATTAGTTGAGATCAGCCCTTCTGGCTCTTTCATGGATGAAAACAGCTGGGCATAGGGCCGTTCTAAGCTTGGGACTATGGTGTCTTTCCCTAGTCTACACAGAAACAGCACTCTGAGGGAGACGAGCTGCTGGCGTTTGGTAGCAAAATCTCCTATTCTGAAGAGAAAAATTTCGTTATAAGCGGGTGGCATCAGCCTTGCCACATTTTCTCAAATGGCTCTCAAGGAGGGCAGTCAGTTGGCAGACTTACTTGCGGCCCTGCTTCCCAGGTTGGAAACTTTGCTTTCATTCCTTAGGTGGCCCATTGGCTCAGGACTGCCCTACCCCAAGAATTCAGGCTTGTGACGCCCGATTAGTTGAGATCAGCCCTTCTGGCTCTTTCATGGATGAAACCAACTGGGAAAAGAGCCGTTCTAAGCTGGGGACCATGGTGTCTTTCCCTAGTCTACACGGAAACAGCACTCTGAGGGAGACGAGCTGCTGGTGTTTGGTAGCAACATCTCCTATTCTGAAGGGAAACATTTCTTTGTAAGCGGGTTGCATCAGCCTTGCCACATGTTCTCAACTGCTTATAATGGAGGCAAGTCAGTAGGCCTCACCCTTCAAGCCCACTCCAATTTCATAGAGAAAACATCAGGCCTCGGTGTGCCTTCCTGTGGCAAGGAAACTTTGCTTTCATTCTTAGGTGGCTCTTTGGCTCAGAACTGCCCTACCCCAATGATTCAAGGATGTGCAGCCCGATTAGTTGAGATCAGTCCTTCTGGCTCTTTCATGGATGAAACCAACTGGGCAAAGAGCCGTTCTAAGCTGGGGACCATGCTGTCTTTTCCTGGTCTACACAGAAACAGCACTCTGAGGGAGACGAGCTGCTGGCGTTTGGTAGCAACAACTCTTGTTCTGAAGAGAAACATTTCTTTGTAAGGGGGGTTGCCTCAGCCTTGCCACATTTTGTGATCTGGCTATAAAGGAGGGCAGTCAGTAGGCCTCACCCTTCAAGCCCACTCCAATTTCAAAGAGAAAACACCAGGCCTCGGTGTGCCTTCCTGTGGCAAGGAAACTTTGCTTTCATTCTTAGGTGGCTCTTTGGCTCAGAACTGCCCTACCCAAAGGATTCAGGGATGTGCAGCCCGATTAGTTGAGATCAGCCCTTCTGGCTCTTTCATGGATGAAACCAACTGGGAAAAGAGCCGTTCTAAGCTGGGGACAATGGTGTCTTTCCCTAGTCTACACACAAACAGCACTCTGAGGGAGACGAGCTGCTGGCGTTTGGTAGCAACATCTCCTAATCTGAAGAGAAACATTTCGTTGTAAGCGGGTTGCCTCAGCCTTGCCACATTTTCTGAACTGGCTATAAAGGAGGGCAGTCAGTAGGCCTCACCCTTCAAGCCCACTCCAATTTCATAGAGAAAACCCCAGGCCTCGGTGTGCCTTCCTGTGGCAAGGAAACTTTGCTTTCATTCTTAGGTGGCTCTTTGGCTCAGAAATGCCCTACCCCAAGGATTCAGGGATGTGCAGCCCGATTAGTTGAGATCAGCCCTTCTGGCTCTTTCAAGGATGAAACCAACTGGGAAAAGAGCCGTTCTAAACTGGGGACCATGGTGTCTTTCCCTAGTCTACACGGAAACAGCACTCTGAGGGAGACGAGCTGCTGGTGTTTGGTAGCAACATCTCCTATTCTGAAGCGAAACATTTCTTTGTAAGCGGGTTGCATCAGCCTTGCCACATGTTCTCAACTGCTTATAATGGAGGCAAGTCAGTAGGCCTCACCCTTCAAGCCCACTCCAATTTCATAGAGAAAACATCAGGCCTCGGTGTGCCTTTCTGTGGCAATGAAACTTTGCTTTCATTCCTTAGGTGGCACTTGGGCTCAGAACTGCCCTACCTCAAGGATTCAGGGATGTGCAGCCTGATTAGTTGAGATCACCCCTTCTAGGTCGTTCATGGACTCAACCAACTGGGAAAAGAGCCGTTCTAAGCTGGGGACCACGGTGTCCTTCCCTAGGCTAAACAGAAACAGCACTCTGAGGGAGACGAGCTTCTGGCGTTTGGTAGCAACAACTCTTATTCTGAAGAGAAACATTTCGTTGTAAGCGGGTTGCCTCAGCCTTGCCACATTTACTGAACTGGCTATAAAGGAGGGCAGTCAGTAGGCCTCACCCTTCAAGCCCACTCCAATTTCATAGAGAAAACACCAGGCCTCGGTGTGCCTTCCTGTGGCAAGGAAACTTTGCTTTCATTCTTAGGTGGCTCTTTGGCTCAGAACTGCCCTACCCCAAGGATTCAGGGATGTGCAGCCCGATTAGTTGAGATCAGTCCTTCTGGCTCTTTCATGGATGAAACCAACTGGGAAAAGAGCCGTTCTAAGCTGGGGACAATGGTGTCTTTCCCTAGTCTACACAGAAACAGCACTCTGAGGGAGACGAGCTGCTGGCGTTTGGTAGCAACATCTCCTAATCTGAAGAGAAACATTTCGTTGTAAGCGGGTTGCCTCAGCCTTGCCACATTTTCTGAACTGGCTATAAAGGAGGGCAGTCAGTAGGCCTCACCCTTCAAGCGCACTCCAATTTCATAGAGAAAACACCAGGCCTCGGTGTGCCTTCCTGTGACAAGGAAACTTTGCTTTCATTCTTTAGGTGGCACTTTGGCTCAGAACTGCCCTACCCCAAGGATTCAGGGATGTGCAGCCCGATTAGTTGAGATCAGTCCTTCTGGCACTTTCATGGATGAAACCAACTGGGAAAAGAGCCATTCTAAGCTGGGGACCATGGTGTCTTACCCTAGTCTACACAGAAACAGCACTCTGAGGGAGACGAGCTGCTGGCGTTTGGTAGCAACATCTCCTAATCTGAAGAGAAACATTTCGTTGTAAGCGGGTTGCCTCAGCCTTGCCACATGTTCTCAACTGGTTATAAAGCAGGGCAGTCACTAGGCCTCACCTTTCAAGCACACTCCAATTTCATACAGAAAACACCAGGCCTCGGTGTGCCTTCCTGTGGCAAGGAAACTTTGCTTTCATTCCTTAGGTGGCACTTTGGCTCAGAAGTGCCCTACCCCAAGGATTCAGGGATGTGCAGCCCGATTAGTTGAGATCAGTCCTTCTGGCTCTTTCATGGATGAAACCAACTGGGCAAAGAGCCGTTCTAAGCTGGGGACCATGCTGTCTTTCCCTGGTCTACACAGAAACAGCACTCTGAGGGAGACGAGCTGCTGGCGTTTGGTAGCAACAACTCTTGTTCTGAAGAGAAACATTTCTTTGTAAGGGGGGTTGCCTCAGCCTTGCCACATTTTGTGATCTGGCTATAAAGGAGGGCAGTCAGTAGGCCTCACCCTTCAAGCCCACTCCAATTTGACAGAGAAAACACCAGGCCTCGGTGTGCCTTCCTGTGGCAAGGAAACTTTGCTTTCATTCCTTAGGTGGCACTTTGGCTCAGAAGTGCCCTACCCCAAGGATTCAGGGATGTGCAGCCCGATTAGTTGAGATCAGCCCTTCTGGCTCTTTCATGGATGAAACCAACTGGGCAAAGAGCCGTTCTAAGCTGGGGACCATGGTGTCTTTCCCTAGTCTACACAGAAACAGCACTCTGAGGGAGACGAGCTGCTGGCGTTTGGTAGCAACAACTCTTATTCTGAAGAGAAACATTTCGTTGTAAGCGGGTTGCCTCAGCCTTGCCACATTTACTGAACTGGCTATAAAGGAGGGCAGTCAGTAGGCCTCACCCTTCAAGCCCACTCCAATTTCATAGAGAAAACACCAGGCCTCGGTGTGCCTTCCTGTGGCAAGGAAACTTTGCTTTCATTCTTAGGTGGCTCTTTGGCTCAGAACTGCCCTACCCCAAGGATTCAGGGATGTGCAGCCCGATTAGTTGAGATCAGTCCTTCTGGCTCTTTCATGGATGAAACCAACTGGGAAAAGAGCCGTTCTAAGCTGGGGACCATGGTGTCTTTCCCTAGTCTACACAGAAACAGCACTCTGAGGGAGACGAGCTGCTGGCGTTTGGTAGCAACATCTCCTAATCTGAAGAGAAACATTTCGTTGTAAGCGGGTTGCCTCAGCCTTGCCACATGTTCTCAACTGGTTATAAAGGAGGGCAGTCACTAGGCCTCACCTTTCAAGCACACTCCAATTTCATACAGAAAACACCAGGCCTCGGTGTGCCTTCCTGTGGCAAGGAAACTTTGCTTTCATTCCTTAGGTGGCACTTTGGCTCAGAAGTGCCCTACCCCAAGGATTCAGGGATGTGCAGCCCGATTAGTTGAGATCAGCCCTTCTGGCTCTTTCATGGATGAAACCAACTGGGCAAAAAGCCGTTCTAAGCTGGGGACCATGCTGTCTTTCCCTGGTCTACACAGAAACAGCACTCTGAGGGAGACGAGCTGCTGGCGTTTGGTAGCAACAACTCTTGTTCTGAAGAGAAACATTTCTTTGTAAGGGGGGTTGCCTCAGCCTTGCCACATTTTGTGATCTGGCTATAAAGGAGGGCAGTCAGTAGGCCTCACCCTTCAAGCCCACTCCAATTTGACAGAGAAAACACCAGGCCTCGGTGTGCCTTCCTGTGGCAAGGAAACTTTGCTTTCATTCCTTAGGTGGCACTTTGGCTCAGAACTGCCCTACCCCAAGGATTCAGGGATGTGCAGCCCGATTAGTTGAGATCAGCCCTTCCGGCTCTTTCATGGATGAAAACAGCTGGGCATAGGGCCGTTCTAAGCTTGGGACTATGGTGTCTTTCCCTAGTCTACACAGAAACAGCACTCTGAGGGAGACGAGCTGCTGGCGTTTGGTATCAAAATCTCCTATTCTGAAGAGAAAAATTTCGTTATACGCGGGTGGCATCAGCCTTGCCACATTTTCTCAAATGGCTCTAAAGGAGGGCAGTCAGTTGGCAGACTTACTTGCGGCCCTGCTTCCCAGTTTGGAAACTTTGCTTTCATTCCTTAGGTGGCCCATTGGCTCAGGACTGCGCTACCCCAAGAATTCAGGCTTGTGACGCCCGATTAGTTGAGATCAGCCCTTCTGGCTCTTTCATGGATGAAACCAACTGGGAAAAGAGCCGTTCTAAGCTGGGGACCATGGTGTCTTTCCCTAGTCTACACGGAAACAGCACTCTGAGGGAGACGAGCTGCTGGCGTTTGGTAGCAACATCTCCTAATCTGAAGAGAAACATTTCGTTGTAAGCGGGTTGCCTCAGCCTTGCCACATTTTCTGAACTGGCTATAAAGGAGGGCAGTCAGTAGGCCTCGCCCTTCAAGCCCACTCCAATTTCATAGAGAAAACACCAGGCCTCGGTGTGCCTTCCTGTGGCAAGGAAACTTTGCTTTCATTCTTTAGGTGGCACTTTGGCTCAGAACTGCCCTACCCCAAGGATTCAGGGATGTGCAGCCCGATTAGTTGGGATCAGTCCTTCTGGCTCTTTCATGGATGAAACCAACTGGGAAAAGAGCCGTTCTAAGCTGGGGACCATGGTGTCTTTCCCTAGTCTACACAGAAACAGCACTCTGAGGGAGACGAGCTGCTGGCGTTTGGTAGCAACATCTCCTAATCTGAAGAGAAACATTTCGTTGTAAGCGGGTTGCCTCAGCCTTGCCACATGTTCTCAACTGGTTATAAAGGAGGGCAGTCACTAGGCCTCACCTTTCAAGCACACTCCAATTTCATACAGAAAACACCAGGCCTCGGTGTGCCTTCCTGTGGCAAGGAAACTTTGCTTTCATTCCTTAGGTGGCACTTTGGCTCAGAACTGCCCTACCCCAAGGATTCAGGGATGTGCAGCCCGATTAGTTGAGATCAGCCCTTCTGGCTCTTTCATGGATGAAACCAACTGGGCAAAGAGCCGTTCTAAGCTGGGGACCATGCTGTCTTTTCCTGGTCTACACAGAAACAGCACTCTGAGGGAGACGAGCTGCTGGCGTTTGGTAGCAATAACTCTTGTTCTGAAGAGAAACATTTCTTTGTAAGGGGGGTTGCCTCAGCCTTGCCACATTTTGTGATCTGGCTATAAAGGAGGGCAGTCAGTAGGCCTCACCCTTCAAGCCCACTCCAGTTTGACAGAGAAAACACCAGGACTCGGTGTGCCTTCCTGTGGCAAGGAAACTTTGCTTTCATTCCTTAGGTGGCACTTTGGCTCAGAACTGCCCTACCCCAAGGATTCAGGGATGTGCAGCCCGATTAGTTGAGATCAGCCCTTCTGGCTCTTTCATGGATGAAACCAACTGGGCAAAGAGCTGTTCTAAGCTGGGGACCATGCTGTCTTTCCCTGGTCTACACAGAAACAGCACTCTGAGTGAGACGAGCTGCTGGCGTTTGGTAGCAACAACTCTTGTTCTGAAGAGAAACATTTCTTTGTAAGGGGGGTTGCCTCAGCCTTGCCACATTTTGTGATCTGGCTATATAGGAGGGCAGTCAGTAGGCCTCACCCTTCAAGCCCACTCCAATTTGACAGAGAAAACACCAGGCCTCGGTGTGCCTTCCTGTGGCAAGGAAACTTTGCTTTCATTCCTTAGGTGGCACTTTGGCTCAGAACTGCCCTACCCCAAGGATTCAGGGATGTGCAGCCCGATTAGTTGAGATCAGCCCTTCTGGCTCTTTCATGGATGAAAACAGCTGGGCATAGGGCCGTTCTAAGCTTGGGACTATGGTGTCTTTCCCTAGTCTACACAGAAACAGCACTCTGAGGGAGACGAGCTGCTGGTGTTTGGTAGCAACATCTCCTATTCTGAAGGGAAACATTTCTTTGTAAGCGGGTTGCATCAGCCTTGCCACATGTTCTCAACTGCTTATAATGGAGGCAAGTCAGTAGGCCTCACCCTTCAAGCCCACTCCAATTTCATAGAGAAAACATCAGGCCTCGGTGTGCCTTCCTGTGGCAAGGAAACTTTGCTTTCATTCTTAGGTGGCTCTTTGGCTCAGAACTGCCCTACCCCAATGATTCAAGGATGTGCAGCCCGATTAGTTGAGATCAGTCCTTCTGGCTCTTTCATGGATGAAACCAACTGGGAAAAGAGCCGTTCTAAGCTGGGGACCATGCTGTCTTTCCCTGGTCTACACAGAAACAGCACTCTGAGGGAGACGAGCTGCTGGCGTTTGGTAGCAACAACACTTGTTCTGAAGAGAAACATTTCTTTGTAAGGAGGGTTGCCTCAGCCTTGCCACATTTTGTGATCTGGCTATAAAGGAGGGCAGTCAGTAGGCCTCACCCTTCAAGCCCACTCCAATTTCATAGAGAAAACACCAGGCCTCGGTGTGCCTTCCTGTGGCAAGGAAACTTTGCTTTCATTCTGAGGTGGCTCTTTGGCTCAGAACTGCCCTACCCCAATGATTCAAGGATGTGCAGCCCGATTAGTTGAGATCAGTCCTTCTGGCTCTTTCATGGATGAACCCAACTGGGAAAAGAGCCGTTCTAAGCTGGGGACCATGCTGTCTTTCCCTGGTCTACACAGAAACAGCACTCTGAGGGAGACGAGCTGCTGGCGTTTGGTAGCAACATCTCCTAATCTGAAGAGAAACATTTCGTTGTAAGCGGGTTGCCTCAGCCTTGCCACATTTTCTGAACTGGCTATAAAGGAGGGCAGTCAGTAGGCCTCACCCTTCAAGCCCACTCCAATTTCATAGAGAAAACACCAGGCCTCGGTGTGCCTTCCTGTGGCAAGGAAACTTTGCTTTCATTCTTAGGTGGCTCTTTGGCTCAGAAATGCCCTACCCCAAGGATTCAGGGATGTGCAGCCCGATTAGTTGAGATCAGCCCTTCTGGCTCTT
This sequence comes from Eschrichtius robustus, assembly GCF_028021215.1. Lineage (NCBI taxonomy): Eukaryota > Metazoa > Chordata > Mammalia > Artiodactyla > Eschrichtiidae > Eschrichtius > Eschrichtius robustus. The sequence goes on from NC_090842.1 coordinate 46,881,166, forward strand.
TCATGGATGAAACCAACTGGGCAAAGAGCCGTTCTAAGCTGGGGACCATGCTGTCTTTCCCTGGTCTACACAGAAACAGCACTCTGAGGGAGACGAGCTGCTGGTGTTTGGTAGCAACATCTCCTATTCTGAAGGGAAACATTTCTTTGTAAGCGGGTTGCATCAGCCTTGCCACATGTTCTCAACTGCTTATAATGGAGGCAAGTCAGTAGGCCTCACCCTTCAAGCCCACTCCAATTTCATAGAGAAAACATCAGGCCTCGGTGTGCCTTCCTGTAGCAATGAAACTTTGCTTTCATTCCTTAGGTGGCACTTGGGCTCAGAACTGCCCTACCTCAAGGATTCAGGGATGTGCAGCCTGATTAGTTGAGATCACCCCTTCTAGGTCGTTCATGGACTCAACCAACTGGGAAAAGAGCCGTTCTAAGCTGGGGACCACGGTGTCCTTCCCTAGGCTAAACAGAAACAGCACTCTGAGGGAGACGAGCTTCTGGCGTTTGGTAGCAACAACTCTTATTCTGAAGAGAAACATTTCGTTGTAAGCGGGTTGCCTCAGCCTTGCCACATTTACTGAACTGGCTATAAAGGAGGGCAGTCAGTAGGCCTCACCCTTCAAGCCCACTCCAATTTCATAGAGAAAACACCAGGCCTCGGTGTGCCTTCCTGTGGCAAGGAAACTTTGCTTTCATTCTTAGGTGGCTCTTTGGCTCAGAACTGCCCTACCCCAAGGATTCAGGGATGTGCAGCCCGATTAGTTGAGATCAGTCCTTCTGGCTCTTTCATGGATGAAACCAACTGGGAAAAGAGCCGTTCTAAGCTGGGGACCATGGTGTCTTTCCCTAGTCTACACAGAAACAGCACTCTGAGGGAGACGAGCTGCTGGCGTTTGGTAGCAACATCTCCTAATCTGAAGAGAAACATTTCGTTGTAAGCGGGTTGCCTCAGCCTTGCCACATGTTCTCAACTGGTTATAAAGGAGGGCAGTCACTAGGCCTCACCTTTCAAGCACACTCCAATTTCATACAGAAAACACCAGGCCTCGGTGTGCCTTCCTGTGGCAAGGAAACTTTGCTTTCATTCCTTAGGTGGCACTTTGGCTCAGAAGTGCCCTACCGCAAGGATTCAGGGATGTGCAGCCCGATTAGTTGAGATCAGCCCTTCTGGCTCTTTCATGGATGAAACCAACTGGGCAAAAAGCCGTTCTAAGCTGGGGACCATGCTGTCTTTCCCTGGTCTACACAGAAACAGCACTCTGAGGGAGACGAGCTGCTGGCGTTTGGTAGCAACAACTCTTGTTCTGAAGAGAAACATTTCTTTGTAAGGGGGGTTGCCTCAGCCTTGCCACATTTTGTGATCTGGCTATAAAGGAGGGCAGTCAGTAGGCCTCACCCTTCAAGCCCACTCCAATTTGACAGAGAAAACACCAGGCCTCGGTGTGCCTTCCTGTGGCAAGGAAACTTTGCTTTCATTCCTTAGGTGGCACTTTGGCTCAGAACTGCCCTACCCCAAGGATTCAGGGATGTGCAGCCCGATTAGTTGAGATCAGCCCTTCCGGCTCTTTCATGGATGAAAACAGCTGGGCATAGGGCCGTTCTAAGCTTGGGACTATGGTGTCTTTCCCTAGTCTACACAGAAACAGCACTCTGAGGGAGACGAGCTGCTGGCGTTTGGTATCAAAATCTCCTATTCTGAAGAGAAAAATTTCGTTATAAGCGGGTGGCATCAGCCTTGCCACATTTTCTCAAATGGCTCTAAAGGAGGGCAGTCAGTTGGCAGACTTACTTGCGGCCCTGCTTCCCAGTTTGGAAACTTTGCTTTCATTCCTTAGGTGGCCCATTGGCTCAGGACTGCCCTACCCCAAGAATTCAGGCTTGTGACGCCCGATTAGTTGAGATCAGCCCTTCTGGCTCTTTCATGGATGAAACCAACTGGGAAAAGAGCCGTTCTAAGCTGGGGACCATGGTGTCTTTCCCTAGTCTACACAGAAACAGCACTCTGAGGGAGACGAGCTGCTGGCGTTTGGTAGCAACATCTCCTAATCTGAAGAGAAACATTTCGTTGTAAGCGGGTTGCCTCAGCCTTGCCACATTTTCTGAACTGGCTATAAAGGAGGGCAGTCAGTAGGCCTCGCCCTTCAAGCCCACTCCAATTTCATAGAGAAAACACCAGGCCTCGGTGTGCCTTCCTGTGGCAAGGAAACTTTGCTTTCATTCTTTAGGTGGCACTTTGGCTCAGAACTGCCCTACCCCAAGGATTCAGGGATGTGCAGCCCGATTAGTTGGGATCAGTCCTTCTGGCTCTTTCATGGATGAAACCAACTGGGAAAAGAGCCGTTCTAAGCTGGGGACCATGGTGTCTTTCCCTAGTCTACACAGAAACAGCACTCTGAGGGAGACGAGCTGCTGGCGTTTGGTAGCAACATCTCCTAATCTGAAGAGAAACATTTCGTTGTAAGCGGGTTGCCTCAGCCTTGCCACATGTTCTCAACTGGTTATAAAGGAGGGCAGTCACTAGGCCTCACCTTTCAAGCACACTCCAATTTCATACAGAAAACACCAGGCCTCGGTGTGCCTTCCTGTGGCAAGGAAACTTTGCTTTCATTCCTTAGGTGGCACTTTGGCTCAGAACTGCCCTACCCCAAGGATTCAGGGATGTGCAGCCCGATTAGTTGAGATCAGCCCTTCTGGCTCTTTCATGGATGAAACCAACTGGGCAAAGAGCCGTTCTAAGCTGGGGACCATGCTGTCTTTTCCTGGTCTACACAGAAACAGCACTCTGAGGGAGACGAGCTGCTGGCGTTTGGTAGCAACAACTCTTGTTCTGAAGAGAAACATTTCTTTGTAAGGGGGGTTGCCTCAGCCTTGCCACATTTTGTGATCTGGCTATAAAGGAGGGCAGTCAGTAGGCCTCACCCTTCAAGCCCACTCCAATTTGACAGAGAAAACACCAGGACTCGGTGTGCCTTCCTGTGGCAAGGAAACTTTGCTTTCATTCCTTAGGTGGCACTTTGGCTCAGAAGTGCCCTACCCCAAGGATTCAGGGATGTGCAGCCCGATTAGTTGAGATCAGCCCTTCTGGCTCTTTCATGGATGAAACCAACTGGGCAAAGAGCCGTTCTAAGCTGGGGACCATGCTGTCTTTCCCTGGTCTACACAGAAACAGCACTCTGAGTGAGACGAGCTGCTGGCGTTTGGTAGCAACAACTCTTGTTCTGAAGAGAAACATTTCTTTGTAAGGGGGGTTGCCTCAGCCTTGCCACATTTTGTGATCTGGCTATAAAGGAGGGCAGTCAGTAGGCCTCACCCTTCAAGCCCACTCCAATTTGACAGAGAAAACACCAGGCCTCGGTGTGCCTTCCTGTGGCAAGGAAACTTTGCTTTCATTCCTTAGGTGGCACTTTGGCTCAGAACTGCCCTACCCCAAGGATTCAGGGATGTGCAGCCCGATTAGTTGAGATCAGCCCTTCTGGCTCTTTCATGAATGAAAACAGCTGGGCATAGGGCCGTTCTAAGCTTGGGACTATGGTGTCTTTCCCTAGTCTACACAGAAACAGCACTCTGAGGGAAACGAGCTGCTGGCGTTTGGTAGCAAAATCTCCTATTCTGAAGAGAAAAATTTCGTTATAAGCGGGTGGCATCAGCCTTGCCACATTTTCTCAAATGGCTCTAAAGGAGGGCAGTCAGTTGGCAGACTTACTTGCGGCCCTGTTTCCCAGGTTGGAAACTTTGCTTTCATTCCTTAGGTGGCCCATTGGCTCAGGACTGCCCTACCCCAAGAATTCAGGCTTGTGACGCCCGATTAGTTGAGATCAGCCCTTCTGGCTCTTTCATGGAAGAAACCAACTGGGAAAAGAGCCGTTCTAAGCTGGGGACCATGGTGTCGTTCCCTAGTCTACACGGAAACAGCACTCTGAGGGAGACGAGCTGCTGGTGTTTGGTAGCAACATCTCCTATTCTGAAGGGAAACATTTCTTTGTAAGCGGGTTGCATCAGCCTTGCCACATGTTCTCAACTGCTTATAATGGAGGCAAGTCAGTAGGCCTCACCCTTCAAGCCCACTCCAATTTCATAGAGAAAACATCAGGCCTCGGTGTGCCTTCCTGTGGCAAGGAAACTTTGCTTTCATTCTTAGGTGGCTCTTTGGCTCAGAACTGCCCTACCCCAATGATTCAAGGATGTGCAGCCCGATTAGTTGAGATCAGTCCTTCTGGCTCTTTCATGGATGAAACCAACTGGGAAAAGAGCTGTTCTAAGCTGGGGACCATGCTGTCTTTCCCTGGTCTACACAGAAACAGCACTCTGAGGGAGACGAGCTGCTGGCGTTTGGTAGCAACAACACTTGTTCTGAAGAGAAACATTTCTTTGTAAGCGGGTTGCATCAGCCTTGCCACATGTTCTCAACTGCTTATAATGGAGGCAAGTCAGTAGGCCTCACCCTTCAAGCCCACTCCAATTTCATAGAGAAAACATCAGGCCTCGGTGTGCCTTTCTGTGGCAATGAAACTTTGCTTTCATTCCTTAGGTGGCACTTCGGCTCAGAACTGCCCGACCTCAAGGATTCAGGGATGTGCAGCCTGATTAGTTGAGATCACCCCTTCTAGGTCGTTCATGGACTCAACCAACTGGGAAAAGAGCCGTTCTAAGCTGGGGACCACGGTGTCCTTCCCTAGTCTACACAGAAACAGCACTCTGAGGGAGACGAGCTTCTGGCGTTTGGTAGCAACAACTCTTATTCTGAAGAGAAACATTTCGTTGTAAGCGGGTTGCCTCAGCCTTGCCACATTTACTGAACTGGCTATAAAGGAGGGCAGTCAGTAGGCCTCACCCTTCAAGCCCACTCCAATTTCATAGAGAAAACACCAGGCCTCGGTGTGCCTTCCTGTGGCAAGGAAACTTTGCTTTCATTCTTAGGTGGCTCTTTGGCTCAGAACTGCCCTACCCCAAGGATTCAGGGATGTGCAGCCCGATTAGTTGAGATCAGTCCTTCTGGCTCTTTCATGGATGAAACCAACTGGGAAAAGAGCCGTTCTAAGCTGGGGACCATGGTGTCTTTCCCTAGTCTACACAGAAACAGCACTCTGAGGGAGACGAGCTGCTGGCGTTTGGTAGCAACGTCTACTATCCTGAAGAGCAACATTTCGTTGTAAGCGGGTTGCCTCAGCATTGCCACATTTTCTGAACTGGCTATAAAGTAGGGCAGTCAGTAGGCCTCACCCTTCAAGCCCACTCCAATTTCATAGAGAAAACATCAGGCCTCGGTGTGCCTTCCTGTGGCAATGAAACTTTGCTTTCATTCCTTAGGTGGCACTTGGGCTCAGAACTGCCCTACCTCAAGGATTCAGGGATGTGCAGCCTGATTAGTTGAGATCACCCCTTCTAGGTCGTTCATGGACTCAACCAACTGGGAAAAGAGCCGTTCTAAGCTGGGGACCACGGTGTCCTTCCCTAGTCTACACAGAAACAGCACTCTGAGGGAGACGAGCTTCTGGCGTTTGGTAGCAACAACTCTTATTCTGAAGAGAAACATTTCGTTGTAAGCGGGTTGCCTCAGCCTTGCCACATTTACTGAACTGGCTATAAAGGAGGGCAGTCAGTAGGCCTCACCCTTCAAGCCCACTCCAATTTCATAGAGAAAACACCAGGCCTCGGTGTGCCTTCCTGTGGCAAGGAAACTTTGCTTTCATTCTTAGGTGGCTCTTTGGCTCAGAACTGCCCTACCCCAAGGATTCAGGGATGTGCAGCCCGATTAGTTGAGATCAGTCCTTCTGGCTCTTTCATGGATGAAACCAACTGGGAAAAGAGCCGTTCTAAGCTGGGGACCATGGTGTCTTTCCCTAGTCTACACAGAAACAGCACTCTGAGGGAGACGAGCTGCTGGCGTTTGGTAGCAACATCTCCTAATCTGAAGAGAAACATTTCGTTGTAAGCGGGTTGCCTCAGCCTTGCCACATTTTCTGAACTGGCTATAAAGGAGGGCAGTCAGTAGGCCTCACCCTTCAAGCCCACTCCAATTTCATAGAGAAAACACCAGGCCTCGGTGTGCCTTCCTGTGGCAAGTAAACTTTGCTTTCATTCTTAGGTGGCTCTTTGGCTCAGAACTGCCCTACCCCAAGGATTCAGGGATGTGCAGCCCGATTAGTTGAGATCAGTCCTTCTGGCTCTTTCATGGATGAAACCAACTGGGAAAAGAGCCGTTCTAAGCTGGGGACCATGGTGTCTTTCCCTAGTCTACACAGAAACAGCACTCTGAGGGAGACGAGCTGCTGGCGTTTGGTAGCAACATCTCCTAATCTGAAGAGAAACATTTCGTTGTAAGCGGGTTGCCTCAGCCTTGCCACATGTTCTCAACTGGTTATAAAGGAGGGCAGTCACTAGGCCTCACCTTTCAAGCACACTCCAATTTCATACAGAAAACACCAGGCCTCGGTGTGCCTTCCTGTGGCAAGTAAACTTTGCTTTCATTCCTTAGGTGGCACTTTGGCTCAGAAGTGCCCTACCCCAAGGATTCAGGGATGTGCAGCCCGATTAGTTGAGATCAGCCCTTCTGGCTCTTTCATGGATGAAACCAACTGGGCAAAAAGCCGTTCTAAGCTGGGGACCATGCTGTCTTTCCCTGGTCTACACAGAAACAGCACTCTGAGGGAGACGAGCTGCTGGCGTTTGGTAGCAACAACTCTTGTTCTGAAGAGAAACATTTCTTTGTAAGGGGGGTTGCCTCAGCCTTGCCACATTTTGTGATCTGGCTATAAAGGAGGGCAGTCAGTAGGCCTCACCCTTCAAGCCCACTCCAATTTGACAGAGAAAACACCAGGCCTCGGTGTGCCTTCCTGTGGCAAGGAAACTTTGCTTTCATTCCTTAGGTGGCACTTTGGCTCAGAACTGCCCTACCCCAAGGATTCAGGGATGTGCAGCCCGATTAGTTGAGATCAGCCCTTCCGGGTCTTTCATGGATGAAAACAGCTGGGCATAGGGCCGTTCTAAGCTTGGGACTATGGTGTCTTTCCCTAGTCTACACAGAAACAGCACTCTGAGGGAGACGAGCTGCTGGCGTTTGGTATCAAAATCTCCTATTCTGAAGAGAAAAATTTCGTTATACGCGGGTGGCATCAGCCTTGCCACATTTTCTCAAATGGCTCTAAAGGAGGGCAGTCAGTTGGCAGACTTACTTGCGGCCCTGCTTCCCAGTTTGGAAACTTTGCTTTCATTCCTTAGGTGGCCCATTGGCTCAGGACTGCCCTACCCCAAGAATTCAGGCTTGTGACGCCCGATTAGTTGAGATCAGCCCTTCTGGCTCTTTCATGGATGAAACCAACTGGGAAAAGAGCCGTTCTAAGCTGGGGACCATGGTGTCTTTCCCTAGTCTACACGGAAACAGCACTCTGAGGGAGACGAGCTGCTGGCGTTTGGTAGCAACATCTCCTAATCTGAAGAGAAACATTTCGTTGTAAGCGGGTTGCCTCAGCCTTGCCACATTTTCTGAACTGGCTATAAAGGAGGGCAGTCAGTAGGCCTCGCCCTTCAAGCCCACTCCAATTTCATAGAGAAAACACCAGGCCTCGGTGTGCCTTCCTGTGGCAAGGAAACTTTGCTTTCATTCTTTAGGTGGCACTTTGGCTCAGAACTGCCCTACCCCAAGGATTCAGGGATGTGCAGCCCGATTAGTTGGGATCAGTCCTTCTGGCTCTTTCATGGATGAAACCAACTGGGAAAAGAGCCGTTCTAAGCTGGGGACCATGGTGTCTTTCCCTAGTCTACACAGAAACAGCACTCTGAGGGAGACGAGCTGCTGGCGTTCGGTAGCAAAATCTCCTAATCTGAAGAGAAACATTTCGTTGTAAGCGGGTTGCCTCAGCCTTGCCACATGTTCTCAACTGGTTATAAAGGAGGGCAGTCACTAGGCCTCACCTTTCAAGCACACTCCAATTTCATACAGAAAACACCAGGCCTCGGTGTGCCTTCCTGTGGCAAGGAAACTTTGCTTTCATTCCTTAGGTGGCACTTTGGCTCAGAACTGCCCTACCCCAAGGATTCAGGGATGTGCAGCCCGATTAGTTGAGATCAGCCCTTCTGGCTCTTTCATGGATGAAACCAACTGGGCAAAGAGCCGTTCTAAGCTGGGGACCATGCTGTCTTTTCCTGGTCTACACAGAAACAGCACTCTGAGGGAGACGAGCTGCTGGCGTTTGGTAGCAACAACTCTTGTTCTGAAGAGAAACATTTCTTTGTAAGGGGGGTTGCCTCAGCCTTGCCACATTTTGTGATCTGGCTATAAAGGAGGGCAGTCAGTAGGCCTCACCCTTCAAGCCCACTCCAATTTGACAGAGAAAACACCAGGACTCGGTGTGCCTTCCTGTGGCAAGGAAACTTTGCTTTCATTCCTTAGGTGGCACTTTGGCTCAGAAGTGCCCTACCCCAAGGATTCAGGGATGTGCTGCCCGATTAGTTGAGATCAGCCCTTCTGGCTCTTTCATGGATGAAACCAACTGGGCAAAGAGCCGTTCTAAGCTGGGGACCATGCTGTCTTTCCCTGGTCTATACAGAAACAGCACTCTGAGTGAGACGAGCTGCTGGCGTTTGGTAGCAACAACTCTTGTTCTGAAGAGAAACATTTCTTTGTAAGGGGGGTTGCCTCAGCCTTGCCACATTTTGTGATCTGGCTATAAAGGAGGGCAGTCAGTAGGCCTCACCCTTCAAGCCCACTCCAATTTGACAGAGAAAACACCAGGCCTCGGTGTGCCTTCCTGTGGCAAGGAAACTTTGCTTTCATTCCTTAGGTGGCACTTTGGCTCAGAACTGCCCTACCCCAAGGATTCAGGGATGTGCAGCCCGATTAGTTGAGATCAGCCCTTCCGGCTCTTTCATGGATGAAAACAGCTGGGCATAGGGCCGTTCTAAGCTTGGGACTATGGTGTCTTTCCCTAGTCTACACAGAAACAGCACTCTGAGGGAGACGAGCTGCTGGCGTTTGGTATCAAAATCTCCTATTCTGAAGAGAAAAATTTCGTTATACGCGGGTGGCATCAGCCTTGCCACATTTTCTCAAATGGCTCTAAAGGAGGGCAGTCAGTTGGCAGACTTACTTGCGGCCCTGCTTCCCAGTTTGGAAACTTTGCTTTCATTCCTTAGGTGGCCCATTGGCTCAGGACTGCCCTACCCCAAGAATTCAGGCTTGTGACGCCCGATTAGTTGAGATCAGCCCTTCTGGCTCTTTCATGGATGAAACCAACTGGGAAAAGAGCCGTTCTAAGCTGGGGACCATGGTGTCTTTCCCTAGTCTACACGGAAACAGCACTCTGAGGGAGACGAGCTGCTGGCGTTTGGTAGCAACATCTCCTAATCTGAAGAGAAACATTTCGTTGTAAGCGGGTTGCCTCAGCCTTGCCACATTTTCTGAACTGGCTATAAAGGAGGGCAGTCAGTAGGCCTCGCCCTTCAAGCCCACTCCAATTTCATAGAGAAAACACCAGGCCTCGGTGTGCCTTCCTGTGGCAAGGAAACTTTGCTTTCATTCTTTAGGTGGCACTTTGGCTCAGAACTGCCCTACCCCAAGGATTCAGGGATGTGCAGCCCGATTAGTTGGGATCAGTCCTTCTGGCTCTTTCATGGATGAAACCAACTGGGAAAAGAGCCGTTCTAAGCTGGGGACCATGGTGTCTTTCCCTAGTCTACACAGAAACAGCACTCTGAGGGAGACGAGCTGCTGGCGTTCGGTAGCAAAATCTCCTAATCTGAAGAGAAACATTTCGTTGTAAGCGGGTTGCCTCAGCCTTGCCACATGTTCTCAACTGGTTATAAAGGAGGGCAGTCACTAGGCCTCACCTTTCAAGCACACTCCAATTTCATACAGAAAACACCAGGCCTCGGTGTGCCTTCCTGTGGCAAGGAAACTTTGCTTTCATTCCTTAGGTGGCACTTTGGCTCAGAACTGCCCTACCCCAAGGATTCAGGGATGTGCAGCCCGATTAGTTGAGATCAGCCCTTCTGGCTCTTTCATGGATGAAACCAACTGGGCAAAGAGCCGTTCTAAGCTGGGGACCATGCTGTCTTTTCCTGGTCTACACAGAAACAGCACTCTGAGGGAGACGAGCTGCTGGCGTTTGGTAGCAACAACTCTTGTTCTGAAGAGAAACATTTCTTTGTAAGGGGGGTTGCCTCAGCCTTGCCACATTTTGTGATCTGGCTATAAAGGAGGGCAGTCAGTAGGCCTCACCCTTCAAGCCCACTCCAATTTGACAGAGAAAACACCAGGACTCGGTGTGCCTTCCTGTGGCAAGGAAACTTTGCTTTCATTCCTTAGGTGGCACTTTGGCTCAGAAGTGCCCTACCCCAAGGATTCAGGGATGTGCAGCCCGATTAGTTGAGATCAGCCCTTCTGGCTCTTTCATGGATGAAACCAACTGGGCAAAGAGCCTTTCTAAGCTGGGGACCATGCTGTCTTTCCCTGGTCTACACAGAAACAGCACTCTGAGTGAGACGAGCTGCTGGCGTTTGGTAGCAACAACTCTTGTTCTGAAGAGAAACATTTCTTTGTAAGGGGGGTTGCCTCAGCCTTGCCACATTTTGTGATCTGGCTATATAGGAGGGCAGTCAGTAGGCCTCACCCTTCAAGCCCACTCCAATTTGACAGAGAAAACACCAGGCCTCGGTGTGCCTTCCTGTGGCAAGGAAACTTTGCTTTCATTCCTTAGGTGGCACTTTGGCTCAGAACTGCCCTACCCCAAGGATTCAGGGATGTGCAGCCCGATTAGTTGAGATCAGCCCTTCTGGCTCTTTCATGGATGAAAACAGCTGGGCATAGGGCCGTTCTAAGCTTGGGACTATGGTGTCTTTCCCTAGTCTACACAGAAACAGCACTCTGAGGGAGACGAGCTGCTGGCGTTTGGTAGCAAAATCTCCTATTCTGAAGAGAAAAATTTCGTTATAAGCGGGTGGCATCAGCCTTGCCACATTTTCTCAAATGGCTCTAAAGGAGGGCAGTCAGTTGTCAGACTTACTTGCGGCCCTGCTTCCCAGGTTGGAAACTTTGCTTTCATTCCTTAGGTGGCCCATTGGCTCAGGACTGCCCTACCCCAAGAATTCAGGCTTGTGACGCCCGATTAGTTGAGATCAGCCCTTCTGGCTCTTTCATGGATGAAATCAACTGGGAAAAGAGCCGTTCTAAGCTGGGGACCATGGTGTCTTTCCCTAGTCTATACGGAAACAGCACTCTGAGGGAGACGAGCTGCTGGTGTTTGGTAGCAACATCTCCTATTCTGAAGGGAAACATTTCTTTGTAAGCGGGTTGCATCAGCCTTGCCACATGTTCTCAACTGCTTATAATGGAGGCAAGTCAGTAGGCCTCACCCTTCAAGCCCACTCCAATTTCATAGAGAAAACATCAGGCCTCGGTGTGCCTTCCTGTGGCAAGGAAACTTTGCTTTCATTCTTAGGTGGCTCTTTGGCTCAGAACTGCCCTACCCCAATGATTCAAGGATGTGCAGCCCGATTAGTTGAGATCAGTCCTTCTGGCTCTTTCATGGATGAACCCAACTGGGAAAAGAGCCGTTCTAAGCTGGGGACCATGCTGTCTTTCCCTGGTCTACACAGAAACAGCACTCTGAGGGAGACGAGCTGCTGGCGTTTGGTAGCAACATCTCCTAATCTGAAGAGAAACATTTCGTTGTAAGCGGGTTGCCTCAGCCTTGCCACATTTTCTGAACTGGCTATAAAGGAGGGCAGTCAGTAGGCCTCACCCTTCAAGCCCACTCCAATTTCATAGAGAAAACACCAGGCCTCGGTGTGCCTTCCTGTGGCAAGGAAACTTTGCTTTCATTCTTAGGTGGCTCTTTGGCTCAGAAATGCCCTACCCCAAGGATTCAGGGATGTGCAGCCCGATTAGTTGAGATCAGCCCTTCTGGCTCTTTCATGGATGAAACCAACTGGGCAAAGAGCCGTTCTAAGCTGGGGACCATGCTGTCTTTCCCTGGTCTACACAGAAACAGCACTCTGAGGGAGACGAGCTGCTGGTGTTTGGTAGCAACATCTCCTATTCTGAAGGGAAACATTTCTTTGTAAGCGGGTTGCATCAGCCTTGCCACATGTTCTCAACTGCTTATAATGGAGGCAAGTCAGTAGGCCTCACCCTTCAAGCCCACTCCAATTTCATAGAGAAAACATCAGGCCTCGGTGTGCCTTCCTGTAGCAATGAAACTTTGCTTTCATTCCTTAGGTGGCACTTGGGCTCAGAACTGCCCTACCTCAAGGATTCAGGGATGTGCAGCCTGATTAGTTGAGATCACCCCTTCTAGGTCGTTCATGGACTCAACCAACTGGGAAAAGAGCCGTTCTAAGCTGGGGACCACGGTGTCCTTCCCTAGGCTAAACAGAAACAGCACTCTGAGGGAGACGAGCTTCTGGCGTTTGGTAGCAACAACTCTTATTCTGAAGAGAAACATTTCGTTGTAAGCGGGTTGCCTCAGCCTTGCCACATTTACTGAACTGGCTATAAAGGAGGGCAGTCAGTAGGCCTCACCCTTCAAGCCCACTCCAATTTCATAGAGAAAACACCAGGCCTCGGTGTGCCTTCCTGTGGCAAGGAAACTTTGCTTTCATTCTTAGGTGGCTCTTTGGCTCAGAACTGCCCTACCCCAAGGATTCAGGGATGTGCAGCCCGATTAGTTGAGATCAGTCCTTCTGGCTCTTTCATGGATGAAACCAACTGGGAAAAGAGCCGTTCTAAGCTGGGGACCATGGTGTCTTTCCCTAGTCTACACAGAAACAGCACTCTGAGGGAGACGAGCTGCTGGCGTTTGGTAGCAACATCTCCTAATCTGAAGAGAAACATTTCGTTGTAAGCGGGTTGCCTCAGCCTTGCCACATGTTCTCAACTGGTTATAAAGGAGGGCAGTCACTAGGCCTCACCTTTCAAGCACACTCCAATTTCATACAGAAAACACCAGGCCTCGGTGTGCCTTCCTGTGGCAAGGAAACTTTGCTTTCATTCCTTAGGTGGCACTTTGGCTCAGAAGTGCCCTACCCCAAGGATTCAGGGATGTGCAGCCCGATTAGTTGAGATCAGCCCTTCTGGCTCTTTCATGGATGAAACCAACTGGGCAAAAAGCCGTTCTAAGCTGGGGACCATGCTGTCTTTCCCTGGTCTACACAGAAACAGCACTCTGAGGGAGACGAGCTGCTGGCGTTTGGTAGCAACAACTCTTGTTCTGAAGAGAAACATTTCTTTGTAAGGGGGGTTGCCTCAGCCTTGCCACATTTTGTGATCTGGCTATAAAGGAGGGCAGTCAGTAGGCCTCACCCTTCAAGCCCACTCCAATTTGACAGAGAAAACACCAGGCCTCGGTGTGCCTTCCTGTGGCAAGGAAACTTTGCTTTCATTCCTTAGGTGGCACTTTGGCTCAGAACTGCCCTACCCCAAGGATTCAGGGATGTGCAGCCCGATTAGTTGAGATCAGCCCTTCCGGCTCTTTCATGGATGAAAACAGCTGGGCATAGGGCCGTTCTAAGCTTGGGACTATGGTGTCTTTCCCTAGTCTACACAGAAACAGCACTCTGAGGGAGACGAGCTGCTGGCGTTTGGTATCAAAATCTCCTATTCTGAAGAGAAAAATTTCGTTATAAGCGGGTGGCATCAGCCTTGCCACATTTTCTCAAATGGCTCTAAAGGAGGGCAGTCAGTTGGCAGACTTACTTGCGGCCCTGCTTCCCAGTTTGGAAACTTTGCTTTCATTCCTTAGGTGGCCCATTGGCTCAGGACTGCCCTACCCCAAGAATTCAGGCTTGTGACGCCCGATTAGTTGAGATCAGCCCTTCTGGCTCTTTCATGGATGAAACCAACTGGGAAAAGAGCCGTTCTAAGCTGGGGACCATGGTGTCTTTCCCTAGTCTACACAGAAACAGCACTCTGAGGGAGACGAGCTGCTGGCGTTTGGTAGCAACATCTCCTAATCTGAAGAGAAACATTTCGTTGTAAGCGGGTTGCCTCAGCCTTGCCACATTTTCTGAACTGGCTATAAAGGAGGGCAGTCAGTAGGCCTCGCCCTTCAAGCCCACTCCAATTTCATAGAGAAAACACCAGGCCTCGGTGTGCCTTCCTGTGGCAAGGAAACTTTGCTTTCATTCTTTAGGTGGCACTTTGGCTCAGAACTGCCCTACCCCAAGGATTCAGGGATGTGCAGCCCGATTAGTTGGGATCAGTCCTTCTGGCTCTTTCATGGATGAAACCAACTGGGAAAAGAGCCGTTCTAAGCTGGGGACCATGGTGTCTTTCCCTAGTCTACACAGAAACAGCACTCTGAGGGAGACGAGCTGCTGGCGTTTGGTAGCAACATCTCCTAATCTGAAGAGAAACATTTCGTTGTAAGCGGGTTGCCTCAGCCTTGCCACATGTTCTCAACTGGTTATAAAGGAGGGCAGTCACTAGGCCTCACCTTTCAAGCACACTCCAATTTCATACAGAAAACACCAGGCCTCGGTGTGCCTTCCTGTGGCAAGGAAACTTTGCTTTCATTCCTTAGGTGGCACTTTGGCTCAGAACTGCCCTACCCCAAGGATTCAGGGATGTGCAGCCCGATTAGTTGAGATCAGCCCTTCTGGCTCTTTCATGGATGAAACCAACTGGGCAAAGAGCCGTTCTAAGCTGGGGACCATGCTGTCTTTTCCTGGTCTACACAGAAACAGCACTCTGAGGGAGACGAGCTGCTGGCGTTTGGTAGCAACAACTCTTGTTCTGAAGAGAAACATTTCTTTGTAAGGGGGGTTGCCTCAGCCTTGCCACATTTTGTGATCTGGCTATAAAGGAGGGCAGTCAGTAGGCCTCACCCTTCAAGCCCACTCCAATTTGACAGAGAAAACACCAGGACTCGGTGTGCCTTCCTGTGGCAAGGAAACTTTGCTTTCATTCCTTAGGTGGCACTTTGGCTCAGAAGTGCCCTACCCCAAGGATTCAGGGATGTGCAGCCCGATTAGTTGAGATCAGCCCTTCTGGCTCTTTCATGGATGAAACCAACTGGGCAAAGAGCCGTTCTAAGCTGGGGACCATGCTGTCTTTCCCTGGTCTACACAGAAACAGCACTCTGAGTGAGACGAGCTGCTGGCGTTTGGTAGCAACAACTCTTGTTCTGAAGAGAAACATTTCTTTGTAAGGGGGGTTGCCTCAGCCTTGCCACATTTTGTGATCTGGCTATAAAGGAGGGCAGTCAGTAGGCCTCACCCTTCAAGCCCACTCCAATTTGACAGAGAAAACACCAGGCCTCGGTGTGCCTTCCTGTGGCAAGGAAACTTTGCTTTCATTCCTTAGGTGGCACTTTGGCTCAGAACTGCCCTACCCCAAGGATTCAGGGATGTGCAGCCCGATTAGTTGAGATCAGCCCTTCTGGCTCTTTCATGAATGAAAACAGCTGGGCATAGGGCCGTTCTAAGCTTGGGACTATGGTGTCTTTCCCTAGTCTACACAGAAACAGCACTCTGAGGGAAACGAGCTGCTGGCGTTTGGTAGCAAAATCTCCTATTCTGAAGAGAAAAATTTCGTTATAAGCGGGTGGCATCAGCCTTGCCACATTTTCTCAAATGGCTCTAAAGGAGGGCAGTCAGTTGGCAGACTTACTTGCGGCCCTGTTTCCCAGGTTGGAAACTTTGCTTTCATTCCTTAGGTGGCCCATTGGCTCAGGACTGCCCTACCCCAAGAATTCAGGCTTGTGACGCCCGATTAGTTGAGATCAGCCCTTCTGGCTCTTTCATGGAAGAAACCAACTGGGAAAAGAGCCGTTCTAAGCTGGGGACCATGGTGTCGTTCCCTAGTCTACACGGAAACAGCACTCTGAGGGAGACGAGCTGCTGGTGTTTGGTAGCAACATCTCCTATTCTGAAGGGAAACATTTCTTTGTAAGCGGGTTGCATCAGCCTTGCCACATGTTCTCAACTGCTTATAATGGAGGCAAGTCAGTAGGCCTCACCCTTCAAGCCCACTCCAATTTCATAGAGAAAACATCAGGCCTCGGTGTGCCTTCCTGTGGCAAGGAAACTTTGCTTTCATTCTTAGGTGGCTCTTTGGCTCAGAACTGCCCTACCCCAATGATTCAAGGATGTGCAGCCCGATTAGTTGAGATCAGTCCTTCTGGCTCTTTCATGGATGAAACCAACTGGGAAAAGAGCTGTTCTAAGCTGGGGACCATGCTGTCTTTCCCTGGTCTACACAGAAACAGCACTCTGAGGGAGACGAGCTGCTGGCGTTTGGTAGCAACAACACTTGTTCTGAAGAGAAACATTTCTTTGTAAGCGGGTTGCATCAGCCTTGCCACATGTTCTCAACTGCTTATAATGGAGGCAAGTCAGTAGGCCTCACCCTTCAAGCCCACTCCAATTTCATAGAGAAAACACCAGGCCTCGGTGTGCCTTCCTGTGGCAAGGAAACTTTGCTTTCATTCTTAGGTGGCTCTTTGGCTCAGAACTGCCCTACCCCAAGGATTCAGGGATGTGCAGCCCGATTAGTTGAGATCAGTCCTTCTGGCTCTTTCATGGATGAAACCAACTGGGAAAAGAGCCGTTCTAAGCTGGGGACCATGGTGTCTTTCCCTAGTCTACACAGAAACAGCACTCTGAGGGAGACGAGCTGCTGGCGTTTGGTAGCAACGTCTACTATCCTGAAGAGCAACATTTCGTTGTAAGCGGGTTGCCTCAGCATTGCCACATTTTCTGAACTGGCTATAAAGTAGGGCAGTCAGTAGGCCTCACCCTTCAAGCCCACTCCAATTTCATAGAGAAAACATCAGGCCTCGGTGTGCCTTCCTGTGGCAATGAAACTTTGCTTTCATTCCTTAGGTGGCACTTGGGCTCAGAACTGCCCTACCTCAAGGATTCAGGGATGTGCAGCCTGATTAGTTGAGATCACCCCTTCTAGGTCGTTCATGGACTCAACCAACTGGGAAAAGAGCCGTTCTAAGCTGGGGACCACGGTGTCCTTCCCTAGTCTACACAGAAACAGCACTCTGAGGGAGACGAGCTTCTGGCGTTTGGTAGCAACAACTCTTATTCTGAAGAGAAACATTTCGTTGTAAGCGGGTTGCCTCAGCCTTGCCACATTTACTGAACTGGCTATAAAGGAGGGCAGTCAGTAGGCCTCACCCTTCAAGCCCACTCCAATTTCATAGAGAAAACACCAGGCCTCGGTGTGCCTTCCTGTGGCAAGGAAACTTTGCTTTCATTCTTAGGTGGCTCTTTGGCTCAGAACTGCCCTACCCCAAGGATTCAGGGATGTGCAGCCCGATTAGTTGAGATCAGTCCTTCTGGCTCTTTCATGGATGAAACCAACTGGGAAAAGAGCCGTTCTAAGCTGGGGACCATGGTGTCTTTCCCTAGTCTACACAGAAACAGCACTCTGAGGGAGACGAGCTGCTGGCGTTTGGTAGCAACATCTCCTAATCTGAAGAGAAACATTTCGTTGTAAGCGGGTTGCCTCAGCCTTGCCACATTTTCTGAACTGGCTATAAAGGAGGGCAGTCAGTAGGCCTCACCCTTCAAGCCCACTCCAATTTCATAGAGAAAACACCAGGCCTCGGTGTGCCTTCCTGTGGCAAGTAAACTTTGCTTTCATTCTTAGGTGGCTCTTTGGCTCAGAACTGCCCTACCCCAAGGATTCAGGGATGTGCAGCCCGATTAGTTGAGATCAGTCCTTCTGGCTCTTTCATGGATGAAACCAACTGGGAAAAGAGCCGTTCTAAGCTGGGGACCATGGTGTCTTTCCCTAGTCTACACAGAAACAGCACTCTGAGGGAGACGAGCTGCTGGCGTTTGGTAGCAACATCTCCTAATCTGAAGAGAAACATTTCGTTGTAAGCGGGTTGCCTCAGCCTTGCCACATGTTCTCAACTGGTTATAAAGGAGGGCAGTCACTAGGCCTCACCTTTCAAGCACACTCCAATTTCATACAGAAAACACCAGGCCTCGGTGTGCCTTCCTGTGGCAAGTAAACTTTGCTTTCATTCCTTAGGTGGCACTTTGGCTCAGAAGTGCCCTACCCCAAGGATTCAGGGATGTGCAGCCCGATTAGTTGAGATCAGCCCTTCTGGCTCTTTCATGGATGAAACCAACTGGGCAAAAAGCCGTTCTAAGCTGGGGACCATGCTGTCTTTCCCTGGTCTACACAGAAACAGCACTCTGAGGGAGACGAGCTGCTGGCGTTTGGTAGCAACAACTCTTGTTCTGAAGAGAAACATTTCTTTGTAAGGGGGGTTGCCTCAGCCTTGCCACATTTTGTGATCTGGCTATAAAGGAGGGCAGTCAGTAGGCCTCACCCTTCAAGCCCACTCCAATTTGACAGAGAAAACACCAGGCCTCGGTGTGCCTTCCTGTGGCAAGGAAACTTTGCTTTCATTCCTTAGGTGGCACTTTGGCTCAGAACTGCCCTACCCCAAGGATTCAGGGATGTGCAGCCCGATTAGTTGAGATCAGCCCTTCCGGGTCTTTCATGGATGAAAACAGCTGGGCATAGGGCCGTTCTAAGCTTGGGACTATGGTGTCTTTCCCTAGTCTACACAGAAACAGCACTCTGAGGGAGACGAGCTGCTGGCGTTTGGTATCAAAATCTCCTATTCTGAAGAGAAAAATTTCGTTATACGCGGGTGGCATCAGCCTTGCCACATTTTCTCAAATGGCTCTAAAGGAGGGCAGTCAGTTGGCAGACTTACTTGCGGCCCTGCTTCCCAGTTTGGAAACTTTGCTTTCATTCCTTAGGTGGCCCATTGGCTCAGGACTGCCCTACCCCAAGAATTCAGGCTTGTGACGCCCGATTAGTTGAGATCAGCCCTTCTGGCTCTTTCATGGATGAAACCAACTGGGAAAAGAGCCGTTCTAAGCTGGGGACCATGGTGTCTTTCCCTAGTCTACACGGAAACAGCACTCTGAGGGAGACGAGCTGCTGGCGTTTGGTAGCAACATCTCCTAATCTGAAGAGAAACATTTCGTTGTAAGCGGGTTGCCTCAGCCTTGCCACATTTTCTGAACTGGCTATAAAGGAGGGCAGTCAGTAGGCCTCGCCCTTCAAGCCCACTCCAATTTCATAGAGAAAACACCAGGCCTCGGTGTGCCTTCCTGTGGCAAGGAAACTTTGCTTTCATTCTTTAGGTGGCACTTTGGCTCAGAACTGCCCTACCCCAAGGATTCAGGGATGTGCAGCCCGATTAGTTGGGATCAGTCCTTCTGGCTCTTTCATGGATGAAACCAACTGGGAAAAGAGCCGTTCTAAGCTGGGGACCATGGTGTCTTTCCCTAGTCTACACAGAAACAGCACTCTGAGGGAGACGAGCTGCTGGCGTTCGGTAGCAAAATCTCCTAATCTGAAGAGAAACATTTCGTTGTAAGCGGGTTGCCTCAGCCTTGCCACATGTTCTCAACTGGTTATAAAGGAGGGCAGTCACTAGGCCTCACCTTTCAAGCACACTCCAATTTCATACAGAAAACACCAGGCCTCGGTGTGCCTTCCTGTGGCAAGGAAACTTTGCTTTCATTCCTTAGGTGGCACTTTGGCTCAGAACTGCCCTACCCCAAGGATTCAGGGATGTGCAGCCCGATTAGTTGAGATCAGCCCTTCTGGCTCTTTCATGGATGAAACCAACTGGGCAAAGAGCCGTTCTAAGCTGGGGACCATGCTGTCTTTTCCTGGTCTACACAGAAACAGCACTCTGAGGGAGACGAGCTGCTGGCGTTTGGTAGCAACAACTCTTGTTCTGAAGAGAAACATTTCTTTGTAAGGGGGGTTGCCTCAGCCTTGCCACATTTTGTGATCTGGCTATAAAGGAGGGCAGTCAGTAGGCCTCACCCTTCAAGCCCACTCCAATTTGACAGAGAAAACACCAGGACTCGGTGTGCCTTCCTGTGGCAAGGAAACTTTGCTTTCATTCCTTAGGTGGCACTTTGGCTCAGAAGTGCCCTACCCCAAGGATTCAGGGATGTGCTGCCCGATTAGTTGAGATCAGCCCTTCTGGCTCTTTCATGGATGAAACCAACTGGGCAAAGAGCCGTTCTAAGCTGGGGACCATGCTGTCTTTCCCTGGTCTATACAGAAACAGCACTCTGAGTGAGACGAGCTGCTGGCGTTTGGTAGCAACAACTCTTGTTCTGAAGAGAAACATTTCTTTGTAAGGGGGGTTGCCTCAGCCTTGCCACATTTTGTGATCTGGCTATAAAGGAGGGCAGTCAGTAGGCCTCACCCTTCAAGCCCACTCCAATTTGACAGAGAAAACACCAGGCCTCGGTGTGCCTTCCTGTGGCAAGGAAACTTTGCTTTCATTCCTTAGGTGGCACTTTGGCTCAGAACTGCCCTACCCCAAGGATTCAGGGATGTGCAGCCCGATTAGTTGAGATCAGCCCTTCCGGCTCTTTCATGGATGAAAACAGCTGGGCATAGGGCCGTTCTAAGCTTGGGACTATGGTGTCTTTCCCTAGTCTACACAGAAACAGCACTCTGAGGGAGACGAGCTGCTGGCGTTTGGTATCAAAATCTCCTATTCTGAAGAGAAAAATTTCGTTATACGCGGGTGGCATCAGCCTTGCCACATTTTCTCAAATGGCTCTAAAGGAGGGCAGTCAGTTGGCAGACTTACTTGCGGCCCTGCTTCCCAGTTTGGAAACTTTGCTTTCATTCCTTAGGTGGCCCATTGGCTCAGGACTGCCCTACCCCAAGAATTCAGGCTTGTGACGCCCGATTAGTTGAGATCAGCCCTTCTGGCTCTTTCATGGATGAAACCAACTGGGAAAAGAGCCGTTCTAAGCTGGGGACCATGGTGTCTTTCCCTAGTCTACACGGAAACAGCACTCTGAGGGAGACGAGCTGCTGGCGTTTGGTAGCAACATCTCCTAATCTGAAGAGAAACATTTCGTTGTAAGCGGGTTGCCTCAGCCTTGCCACATTTTCTGAACTGGCTATAAAGGAGGGCAGTCAGTAGGCCTCGCCCTTCAAGCCCACTCCAATTTCATAGAGAAAACACCAGGCCTCGGTGTGCCTTCCTGTGGCAAGGAAACTTTGCTTTCATTCTTTAGGTGGCACTTTGGCTCAGAACTGCCCTACCCCAAGGATTCAGGGATGTGCAGCCCGATTATTTGGGATCAGTCCTTCTGGCTCTTTCATGGATGAAACCAACTGGGAAAAGAGCCGTTCTAAGCTGGGGACCATGGTGTCTTTCCCTAGTCTACACAGAAACAGCACTCTGAGGGAGACGAGCTGCTGGCGTTTGGTAGCAACATCTCCTAATCTGAAGAGAAACATTTCGTTGTAAGCGGGTTGCCTCAGCCTTGCCACATGTTCTCAACTGGTTATAAAGGAGGGCAGTCACTAGGCCTCACCTTTCAAGCACACTCCAATTTCATACAGAAAACACCAGGCCTCGGTGTGCCTTCCTGTGGCAAGGAAACTTTGCTTTCATTCCTTAGGTGGCACTTTGGCTCAGAACTGCCCTACCCCAAGGATTCAGGGATGTGCAGCCCGATTAGTTGAGATCAGCCCTTCTGGCTCTTTCATGGATGAAACCAACTGGGCAAAGAGCCGTTCTAAGCTGGGGACCATGCTGTCTTTCCCTGGTCTACACAGAAACAGCACTCTGAGGGAGACGAGCTGCTGGCGTTTGGTAGCAACAACTCTTGTTCTGAAGAGAAACATTTCTTTGTAAGGGGGGTTGCCTCAGCCTTGCCACATTTTGTGATATGGCTATAAAGGAGGGCAGTCAGTAGGCCTCACCCTTCAAGCCCACTCCAATTTGACAGAGAAAACACCAGGCCTCGGTGTGCCTTCCTGTGGCAAGGAAACTTTGCTTTCATTCCTTAGGTGGCACTTTGGCTCAGAAGTGCCCTACCCCAAGGATTCAGGGATGTGCAGCCCGATTAGTTGAGATCAGCCCTTCTGGCTCTTTCATGGATGAAAACAGCTGGGCATAGGGCCGTTCTAAGCTTGGGACTATGATGTCTTTCCCTAGTCTACACAGAAACAGCACTCTGAGGGAGACGAGCTGCTGGCGTTTGGTAGCAAAATCTCCTATTCTGAAGAGAAAAATTTCGTTATAAGCGGGTGGCATCAGCCTTGCCACGTTTTCTCAAATGGCTCTAAAGGAGGGCAGTCAGTTGGCAGACTTACTTGCGGCCCTGCTTCCCAGGTTGGAAACTTTGCTTTCATTCCTTAGGTGGCCCATTGGCTCAGGACTGCCCTACCCCAAGAATTCAGGCTTGTGACGCCCGATTAGTTGAGATCAGCCCTTCTGGCTCTTTCATGGATGAAACCAACTGGGAAAAGAGCCGTTCTAAGCTGGGGACCATGGTGTCTTTCCCTAGTCTACACGGAAACAGCACTCTGAGGGAGACGAGCTGCTGGTGTTTGGTAGCAACATCTCCTATTCTGAAGGGAAACATTTCTTTGTAAGCGGGTTGCATCAGCCTTGCCACATGTTCTCAACTGCTTATAATGGAGGCAAGTCAGTAGGCCTCACCCTTCAAGCCCACTCCAATTTCATAGAGAAAACATCAGGCCTCGGTGTGCCTTCCTGTGGCAAGGAAACTTTGCTTTCATTCTTAGGTGGCTCTTTGGCTCAGAACTGCCCTACCCCAATGATTCAAGGATGTGCAGCCCGATTAGTTGAGATCAGTCCTTCTGGCTCTTTCATGGATGAAACCAACTGGGAAAAGAGCCGTTCTAAGCTGGGGACCATGCTGTCTTTCCCTGGTCTACACAGAAACAGCACTCTGAGGGAGACGAGCTGCTGGCGTTTGGTAGCAACAACACTTGTTCTGAAGAGAAACATTTCTTTGTAAGGAGGGTTGCCTCAGCCTTGCCACATTTTGTGATCTGGCTATAAAGGAGGGCAGTCAGTAGGCCTCACCCTTCAAGCCCACTCCAATTTCATAGAGAAAACACCAGGCCTCGGTGTGCCTTCCTGTGGCAAGGAAACTTTGCTTTCATTCTGAGGTGGCTCTTTGGCTCAGAACTGCCCTACCCCAAGGATTCAGGGATGTGCAGCCCGATTAGTTGAGATCAGTCCTTCTGGCCCTTTCATGGATGAAACCAACTGGGAAAAGAGCCGTTCTAAGCTGGGGACAATGGTGTCTTTCCCTAGTCTACACAGAAACAGCACTCTGAGGGAGACGAGCTGCTGGCGTTTGGTAGCAACATCTCCTAATCTGAAGAGAAACATTTCGTTGTAAGCGGGTTGCCTCAGCCTTGCCACATTTTCTGAACAGGCTATAAAGGAGGGCAGTCAGTAGGCCTCACCCTTCAAGCCCACTCCAATTTGACAGAGAAAACACCAGGACTCGGTGTGCATTCCTGTGGCAAGGAAACTTTGCTTTCATTCCTTAGGTGGCACTTTGGCTCAGAACTGCCCTACCCCAAGGATTCAGGGATGTGCAGCCCGATTAGTTGAGATCAGCCCTTCTGGCTCTTTCATGGATGAAAACAGCTGGGCATAGGGCCGTTCTAAGCTTGGGACTATGGTGTCTTTCCCTAGTCTACACAGAAACAGCACTCTGAGGGAGACAAGCTGCTGGCGTTTCGTAGCAAAATCTCCTATTCTGAAGAGAAAAATTTCGTTATAAGCGGGTGGCATCAGCCTTGCCACATTTTCTCAAATGGCTCTAATGGAGGGCAGTCAGTTGGCAGACTTACTTGTGGCCCTGCTTCCAAGGTTGGAAACTTTGCTTTCATTCCTTAGGTGGCCCATTGGCTCAAGACTGCCCTACCCCAAGAATTCAGGCTTGTGACGCCCGATTAGTTGAGATCAGCCCTTCTGGCTCTTTCATGGATGAAACCAACTGGGAAAAGAGCCGTTCTAAACTGGGGACCATGGTGTCTTTCCCTAGTCTACACGGAAACAGCACTCTGAGGGAGACGAGCTGCTGGTGTTTGGTAGCAACATCTCCTATTCTGAAGCGAAACATTTCTTTGTAAGCGGGTTGCATCAGCCTTGCCACATGTTCTCAACTGCTTATAATGGAGGCAAGTCAGTAGGCCTCACCCTTCAAGCCCACTCCAATTTCATAGAGAAAACATCAGGCCTCGGTGTGCCTTTCTGTGGCAATGAAACTTTGCTTTCATTCCTTAGGTGGCACTTCGGCTCAGAACTGCCCGACCTCAAGGATTCAGGGATGTGCAGCCTGATTAGTTGAGATCACCCCTTCTAGGTCTTTCATGGATGAAACCAACTGGGAAAAGAGCCGTTCTAAGCTGGGGACCATGGTGTCTTTCCCTAGTCTACACAGAAGCAGCACTCTGAGGGAGACGAGCTGGTGGCGTTTGGTAGCAACGTCTACTATCCTGAAGAGCAACATTTCGTTGTAAGCGGGTTGCCTCAGCATTGCCACATTTTCTGAACTGGCTATAAAGTAGGGCAGTCAGTAGGCCTCACCCTTCAAGCCCACTCCAATTTCATAGAGAAAACATCAGGCCTCGGTGTGCCTTCCTGTGGCAATGAAACTTTGCTTTCATTCCTTAGGTGGCACTTGGGCTCAGAACTGCCCTACCTCAAGGATTCAGGGATGTGCAGCCTGATTAGTTGAGATCACCCCTTCTAGGTCGTTCATGGACTCAACCAACTGGGAAAAGAGCCGTTCTAAGCTGGGGACCACGGTGTCCTTCCCTAGTCTACACAGAAACAGCACTCTGAGGGAGACGAGCTTCTGGCGTTTGGTAGCAACAACTCTTATTCTGAAGAGAAACATTTCGTTGTAAGCGGGTTGCCTCAGCCTTGCCACATTTACTGAACTGGCTATAAAGGAGGGCAGTTAGTAGGCCTCACCCTTCAAGCCCACTCCAATTTCATAGAGAAAACACCAGGCCTCGGTGTGCCTTCCTGTGGCAAGGAAACTTTGCTTTCATTCTTAGGTGGCTCTTTGGCTCAGAACTGCCCTACCCCAAGGATTCAGGGATGTGCAGCCCGATTAGTTGAGATCAGTCCTTCTGGCTCTTTCATGGATGAAACCAACTGGGAAAAGAGCCGTTCTAAGCTGGGGACCATGGTGTCTTTCCCTAGTCTACACAGAAACAGCACTCTGAGGGAGAAGAGCTGCTGGCGTTTGGTAGCAACATCTCCTAATCTGAAGAGAAACATTTCGTTGTAAGCGGGTTGCCTCAGCCTTGCCACATTTTCTGAACTGGCTATAAAGGAGGGCAGTCAGTAGGCCTCACCCTTCAAGCCCACTCCAATTTCATACAGAAAACACCAGGCCTCGGTGTGCCTTCCTGTGACAAGGAAACTTTGCTTTCATTCTTTAGGTGGCACTTTGGCTCAGAACTGCCCTACCCCATGGATTCAGGGATGTGCAGCCCGATTAGTTGAGATCAGCCATTCTGGCTCTTTCATGGATGAAACCAACTGGGAAAAGAGCCGTTCTAAGCTGGGGACCATGGTGTCTTTCCCTAGTCTACACAGAAACAGCACTCTGAGGGAGACGAGCTGCTGGCGTTTGGTAGCAACATCTCCTAATCTGAAGAGAAACATTTCATTGTAAGCGGGTTGCCTCAGCCTTGCCACATGTTCTCAACTGGTTATAAAGGAGGGCAGTCACTAGGCCTCACCTTTCAGGCACACTCCAATTTCATACAGAAAACACCAGGCCTCGGTGTGCCTTCCTGTGGCAAGGAAACTTTGCTTTCATTCCTTAGGTGGCACTTTGTCTCAGAAGTGCCCTACCCCAAGGATTCAGGGATGTGCAGCCCGATTAGTTGAGATCAGCCCTTCTGGCTCTTTCATGGATGAAACCAACGGGGCAAAGAGCCGTTCTAAGCTGGGGACCATGCTGTCTTTCCCTGGTCTACACAGAAACAGCACTCTGAGGGAGACGAGCTGCTGGTGTTTGGTAGCAACAACTCTTGTTCTGAAGAGAAACATTTCTTTGTAAGGGGGGTTGCCTCAGCCTTGCCACATTTTGTGATCTGGCTATAAAGGAGGGCAGTCAGTAGGCCTCACCCTTCAAGCCCACTCCAATTTGACAGAGAAAACACCAGGCCTCGGTGTGCCTTCCTGTGGCAAGGAAACTTTGCTTTCATTCCTTAGGTGGCACTTTGGCTCAGAACTGCCCTACCCCAAGGATTCAGGGATGTGCAGCCCGATTAGTTGAGATCAGCCCTTCTGGCTCTTTCATGGATGAAAACAGCTGGGCATAGGGCCGTTCTAAGCTTGGGACTATGGTGTCTTTCCCTAGTCTACACAGAAACAGCACTCTGAGGGAGACGAGCTGCTGGCGTTTGGTAGCAAAATCTCCTATTCTGAAGAGAAAAATTTCGTTATAAGCGGGTGGCATCAGCCTTGCCACATTTTCTCAAATGGCTCTCAAGGAGGGCAGTCAGTTGGCAGACTTACTTGCGGCCCTGCTTCCCAGGTTGGAAACTTTGCTTTCATTCCTTAGGTGGCCCATTGGCTCAGGACTGCCCTACCCCAAGAATTCAGGCTTGTGACGCCCGATTAGTTGACATCAGCCCTTCTGGCTCTTTCATGAATGAAACCAACTGGGAAAAGAGCCGTTCTAAGCTGGGGACCATGGTGTCTTTCCCTAGTCTACACGGAAACAGCACTCTGAGGGAGATGAGCAGCTGGTGTTTGGTAGCAACATCTCCTATTCTGAAGGGAAACATTTCTTTGTAAGCGGGTTGCATCAGCCTTGCCACATGTTCTCAACTGCTTATAATGGAGGCAAGTCAGTAGGCCTCACCCTTCAAGCCCACTCCAATTTCATAGAGAAAACATCAGGCCTCGGTGTGCCTTCCTGCGGCAAGGAAACTTTGCTTTCATTCTTAGGTGGCTCTTTGGCTCAGAACAGCCCTACCCCAATGATTCAAGGATGTGCAGCCCGATTAGTTGAGATCACCCCTTCTAGGTCGTTCATGGACTCAACCAACTGGGAAAAGAGCCGTTCTAAACTGGGGACCATGGTGTCTTTCCCTAGTCTACACGGAAACAGCACTCTGAGGGAGACGAGCTGCTGGTGTTTGGTAGCAACATCTCCTATTCTGAAGCGAAACATTTCTTTGTAAGCGGGTTGCATCAGCCTTGCCACATGTTCTCAACTGCTTATAATGGAGGCAAGTCAGTAGGCCTCACCCTTCAAGCCCACTCCAATTTCATAGAGAAAACATCAGGCCTCGGTGTGCCTTTCTGTGGCAATGAAACTTTGCTTTCATTCCTTAGGTGGCACTTCGGCTCAGAACTGCCCGACCTCAAGGATTCAGGGATGTGCAGCCTGATTAGTTGAGATCACCCCTTCTAGGTCTTTCATGGATGAAACCAACTGGGAAAAGAGCCGTTCTAAGCTGGGGACCATGGTGTCTTTCCCTAGTCTACACAGAAACAGCACTCTGAGGGAGACGAGCTGCTGGCGTTTGGTAGCAACGTCTACTATCCTGAAGAGCAACATTTCGTTGTAAGCGGGTTGCCTCAGCATTGCCACATTTTCTGAACTGGCTATAAAGTAGGGCAGTCAGTAGGCCTCACCCTTCAAGCCCACTCCAATTTCATAGAGAAAACATCAGGCCTCGGTGTGCCTTCCTGTGGCAATGAAACTTTGCTTTCATTCCTTAGGTGGCACTTGGGCTCAGAACTGCCCTACCTCAAGGATTCAGGGATGTGCAGCCTGATTAGTTGAGATCACCCCTTCTAGGTCGTTCATGGACTCAACCAACTGGGAAAAGAGCCGTTCTAAGCTGGGGACCATGGTGTCTTTCCCTAGTCTACACAGAAACAGCACTCTGAGGGAGACGAGCTGCTGGCGTTTGGTAGCAACATCTCCTAATCTGAAGAGAAACATTTCGTTGTAAGCGGGTTGCCTCAGCCTTGCCACATTTTCTGAACTGGCTATAAAGGAGGGCAGTCAGTAGGCCTCACCCTTCAAGCCCACTCCAATTTCATAGAGAAAACACCAGGCCTCGGTGTGCCTTCCTGTGACAAGGAAACTTTGCTTTCATTCTTCAGGTGGCACTTTGGCTCAGAACTGCCCTACCCCAAGGATTCAGGGATGTGCAGCCCGATTAGTTGAGATCAGTCCTTCTGGCTCTTTCATGGATGAAACCAACTGGGAAAAGAGCCGTTCTAAGCTGGGAACCATGGTGTCTTACCCTAGTCTACACAGAAACAGCATTCTGAGGGAGACGAGCTGCTGGCGTTTGGTAGCAACATCTCCTAATCTGAAGAGAAACATTTCGTTGTAAGCGGGTTGCCTCAGCCTTGCCACATGTTCTCAACTGGTTATAAAGGAGGGCAGTCACTAGGCCTCACCTTTCAAGCACACTCCAATTTCATACAGAAAACACCAGGCCTCGGTGTGCCTTCCTGTGGCAAGGAAACTTTGCTTTCATTCCTTAGGTGGCACTTTGGCTCAGAACTGCCCTACCCCAAGGATTCAGGGATGTGCAGCCCGATTAGTTGAGATCAGCCCTTCTGGCTCTTTCATGGATGAAAACAGCTGGGCATAGGGCCGTTCTAAGCTTGGGACTATGGTGTCTTTCCCTAGTCTACACAGAAACAGCACTCTGAGGGAGACGAGCTGCTGGCGTTTGGTAGCAAAATCTCCTATTCTGAAGAGAAAAATTTCGTTATAAGCGGGTGGCATCAGCCTTGCCACATTTTCTCAAATGGCTCTCAAGGAGGGCAGTCAGTTGGCAGACTTACTTGCGGCCCTGCTTCCCAGGTTGGAAACTTTGCTTTCATTCCTTAGGTGGCCCATTGTCTCAGGACTGCCCTACCCCAAGAATTCAGTCTTGTGACGCCCGATTAGTTGAGATCAGCCCTTCTGGCTCTTTCATGGATGAAACCAACTGGGAAAAGAGCCGTTCTAAGCTGGGGACCATGGTGTCTTTCCCTAGTCTACACGGAAACAGCACTCTGAGGGAGACGAGCTGCTGGTGTTTGGTAGCAACATCTCCTATTCTGAAGGGAAACATTTCTTTGTAAGCGGGTTGCATCAGCATTGCCACATGTTCTCAACTGCTTATAATGGAGGCAAGTCAGTAGGCCTCACACTTCAAGCCCACTCTAATTTCATAGAGAAAACATCAGGCCTCGGTGTGCCTTCCTGTGGCAAGGAAACTTTGCTTTCATTCTTAGGTGGCTCTTTGGCTCAGAACTGCCCTACCCCAATGATTCAAGGATGTGCAGCCCGATTAGTTGAGATCAGTCCTTCTGGCTCTTTCATGGATGAAACCAACTGGGAAAAGAGCCGTTCTAAGCTGGGGACCATGCTGTCTTTCCCTGGTCTACACAGAAACAGCACTCTGAGGGAGACGAGCTGCTGGCGTTTGGTAGCAACAACACTTGTTCTGAAGAGAAACATTTCTTTGTAAGGGGGGTTGCCTCAGCCTTGCCACATTTTGTGATCTGGCTATAAAGGAGGGCAGTCAGTAGGCCTCACCCTTCAAGCCCACTCCAATTTCATAGAGAAAACACCAGGCCTCGGTGTGCCTTCCTGTGGCAAGGAAACTTTGCTTTCATTCTTAGGTGGCTCTTTGGCTCAGAACTGCCCTACCCCAAGGATTCAGGGATGTGCAGCCCGATTAGTTGAGATCAGTCCTTCTGGCTCGTTCATGGATGAAACCAACTGGGAAAAGAGCCGTTCTAAGCTGGGGACAATGGTGTCTTTCCCTAGTCTACACAGAAACAGCACTCTGAGGGAGACGAGCTGCTGGCGTTTGGTAGCAACATCTCCTAATCTGAAGAGAAACATTTCGTTGTAAGCGGGTTGCCTCAGCCTTGCCACATTTTCTGAACTGGCTATAAAGGAGGAGAGTCAGTATTCCTCACCCTTCAAGCCCACTCCAATTTCATAGAGAAAACACCAGGCCTCGGTGTGCCTTCCTGTGACAAGGAAACTTTGCTCTCATTCTTTAGGTGGCACTTTGGCTCAGAACTGCCCTACCCCAAGGATTCAGGGATGTGCAGCCCGATTAGTTGAGATCAGTCCTTCTGGCTCTTTCATGGATGAAACCAACTGGGAAAAGAGCCGTTCTAAGCTGGGGACCATGGTGTCTTACCCTAGTCTACACAGAAACAGCACTCTGAGGGAGACGAGCTGCTGGCGTTTGGTAGCAACATCTCCTAATCTGAAGAGAAACATTTCGTTGTAAGCGGGTTGCCTCAGCCTTGCCACATGTTCTCAACTGGTTATAAAGGAGGGCAGTCACTAGGCCTCACCTTTCAAGCACACTCCAATTTCATACAGAAAACACCAGGCCTCGGTGTGCCTTCCTGTGGCAAGGAAACATTGCTTTCATTCTTAGGTGGCACTTTGGCTCAGAAGTGCCCTACCCCAAGGATTCAGGGATGTGCAGCCCGATTAGTTGAGATCAGCCCTTCTGGCTCTTTCATGGATGAAACCAACTGGGCAAAGAGCCGTTCTAAGCTGGGGACCATGCTGTCTTTCCCTGGTCTACACAGAAACAGCACTCTGAGGGAGACGAGCTGCTGGTGTTTGGTAGCAACAACTCTTGTTCTGAAGAGAAACATTTCTTTGTAAGGGGGGTTGCCTCAGCCTTGCCACATTTTGTGATCTGGCTATAAAGGAGGGCAGTCAGTAGGCCTCACCCTTCAAGCCCACTCCAATTTGACAGAGAAAACACCAGGCCTCGGTGTGCCTTCCTGTGGCAAGGAAACTTTGCTTTCATTCCTTAGGTGGCACTTTGGCTCAGAACTGCCCTACCCCAAGGATTCAGGGATGTGCAGCCCGATTAGTTGAGATCAGCCCTTCTGGCTCTTTCATGGATGAAACCAACTGGGAAAAGAGCCGTTCTAAGCTGGGGACAATGGTGTGTTTCCCTAGTCTACACACAAACAGCACTCTGAGGGAGACGATCTGCTGGCGTTTGGTAGCAACATCTCCTAATCTGAAGAGAAACATTTCGTTGTAAGCGGGTTGCCTCAGCCTTGCCACATTTTCTGAACTGGCTATAAAGGAGGGCAGTCAGTAGGCCTCACCCTTCAAGCCCACTCCAATTTCATAGAGAAAACACCAGGCCTCGGTGTGCCTTCCTGTGGCAAGGAAACTTTGCTTTCATTCTTAGGTGGCTCTTTGGCTCAGAAATGCCCTACCCCAAGGATTCAGGGATGTGCAGCCCGATTAGTTGAGATCAGCCCTTCTGGCTCTTTCAAGGATGAAACCAACTGGGCAAAGAGCCGTTCTAAGCTGGGGACCATGCTGTCTTTCCCTGGTCTACACAGAAACAGCACTCTGAGGGAGACGAGCTGCTGGTGTTTGGTAGCAACATCTCCTATTCTGAAGGGAAACATTTCTTTGTAAGCGGGTTGCATCAGCCTTGCCACATGTTCTCAACTGCTTATAATGGAGGCAAGTCAGTAGGCCTCACCCTTCAAGCCCACTCCAATTTCATAGAGAAAACATCAGGACTCGGTGTGCCTTCCTGTAGCAATGAAACTTTGCTTTCATTCCTTAGGTGGCACTTGGGCTCAGAACTGCCCTACCTCAAGGATTCAGGGATGTGCAGCCTGATTAGTTGAGATCACCCCTTCTAGGTCGTTCATGGACTCAACCAACTGGGAAAAGAGCCGTTCTAAGCTGGGGACCACTGTGTCCTTCCCTAGGCTAAACAGAAACAGCACTCTGAGGGAGACGAGCTTCTGGCGTTTGGTAGAGACAACTCTTATTCTGAAGAGAAACATTTCGTTGTAAGCGGGTTGCCTCAGCCTTGCCACATTTACTGAACTGGCTATAAAGGAGGGCAGTCAGTAGGCCTCACCCTTCAAGCCCACTCCAATTTCATAGAGAAAACACCAGGCCTCGGTGTGCCTTCCTGTGGCAAGGAAACTTTGCTTTCATTCTTAGGTGGCTCTTTGGCTCAGAACTGCCCTACCCCAAGGATTCAGGGATGTGCAGCCCGATTAGTTGAGATCAGTCCTTCTGGCTCTTTCATGGATGAAACCAACTGGGAAAAGAGCCGTTCTAAGCTGGGGACCATGGTGTCTTTCCCTAGTCTACACAGAAACAGCACTCTGAGGGAGACGAGCTGCTGGCGTTTGGTAGCAACATCTCCTAATCTGAAGAGAAACATTTCGTTGTAAGCGGGTTGCCTCAGCCTTGCCACATGTTCTCAACTGGTTATAAAGGAGGGCAGTCACTAGGCCTCACCTTTCAAGCACACTCCAATTTCATACAGAAAACACCTGGCCTCGGTGTGCCTTCCTGTGGCAAGGAAACTTTGCTTTCATTCCTTAGGTGGCACTTTGGCTCAGAAGTGCCCTACCCCAAGGATTCAGGGATGTGCAGCCCGATTAGTTGAGATCAGCCCTTCTGGCTCTTTCATGGATGAAACCAACTGGGCAAAAAGCCGTTCTAAGCTGGGGACCATGCTGTCTTTCCCTGGTCTACACAGAAACAGCACTCTGAGGGAGACGAGCTGCTGGCGTTTGGTAGCAACAACTCTTGTTCTGAAGAGAAACATTTCTTTGTAAGGGGGGTTGCCTCAGCCTTGCCACATTTTGTGATCTGGCTATAAAGGAGGGCAGTCAGTAGGCCTCACCCTTCAAGCCCACTCCAATTTGACAGAGAAAACACCAGGCCTCGGTGTGCCTTCCTGTGGCAAGGAAACTTTGCTTTCATTCCTTAGGTGGCACTTTGGCTCAGAACTGCCCTACCCCAAGGATTCAGGGATGTGCAGCCCGATTAGTTGAGATCAGCCCTTCCGGCTCTTTCATGGATGAAAACAGCTGGGCATAGGGCCGTTCTAAGCTTGGGACTATGGTGTCTTTCCCTAGTCTACACAGAAACAGCACTCTGAGGGAGACGAGCTGCTGGCGTTTGGTATCAAAATCTCCTATTCTGAAGAGAAAAATTTCGTTATACGCGGGTGGCATCAGCCTTGCCACATTTTCTCAAATGGCTCTAAAGGAGGGCAGTCAGTTGGCAGACTTACTTGCGGCCCTGCTTCCCAGTTTGGAAACTTTGCTTTCATTCCTTAGGTGGCCCATTGGCTCAGGACTGCCCTACCCCAAGAATTCAGGCTTGTGACGCCCGATTAGTTGAGATCAGCCCTTCTGGCTCTTTCATGGATGAAACCAACTGGGAAAAGAGCCGTTCTAAGCTGGGGACCATGGTGTCTTTCCCTAGTCTACACGGAAACAGCACTCTGAGGGAGACGAGCTGCTGGCGTTTGGTAGCAACATCTCCTAATCTGAAGAGAAACATTTCGTTGTAAGCGGGTTGCCTCAGCCTTGCCACATTTTCTGAACTGGCTATAAAGGAGGGCAGTCAGTAGGCCTCGCCCTTCAAGCCCACTCCAATTTCATAGAGAAAACACCAGGCCTCGGTGTGCCTTCCTGTGGCAAGGAAACTTTGCTTTCATTCTTTAGGTGGCACTTTGGCTCAGAACTGCCCTACCCCAAGGATTCAGGGATGTGCAGCCCGATTATTTGGGATCAGTCCTTCTGGCTCTTTCATGGATGAAACCAACTGGGAAAAGAGCCGTTCTAAGCTGGGGACCATGGTGTCTTTCCCTAGTCTACACAGAAACAGCACTCTGAGGGAGACGAGCTGCTGGCGTTCGGTAGCAACATCTCCTAATCTGAAGAGAAACATTTCGTTGTAAGCGGGTTGCCTCAGCCTTGCCACATGTTCTCAACTGGTTATAAAGGAGGGCAGTCACTAGGCCTCACCTTTCAAGCACACTCCAATTTCATACAGAAAACACCAGGCCTCGGTGTGCCTTCCTGTGGCAAGGAAACTTTGCTTTCATTCCTTAGGTGGCACTTTGGCTCAGAACTGCCCTACCCCAAGGATTCAGGGATGTGCAGCCCGATTAGTTGAGATCAGCCCTTCTGGCTCTTTCATGGATGAAACCAACTGGGCAAAGAGCCGTTCTAAGCTGGGGACCATGCTGTCTTTTCCTGGTCTACACAGAAACAGCACTCTGAGGGAGACGAGCTGCTGGCGTTTGGTAGCAACAACTCTTGTTCTGAAGAGAAACATTTCTTTGTAAGGGGGGTTGCCTCAGCCTTGCCACATTTTGTGATCTGGCTATAAAGGAGGGCAGTCAGTAGGCCTCACCCTTCAAGCCCACTCCAATTTGACAGAGAAAACACCAGGACTCGGTGTGCCTTCCTGTGGCAAGGAAACTTTGCTTTCATTCCTTAGGTGGCACTTTGGCTCAGAAGTGCCCTACCCCAAGGATTCAGGGATGTGCAGCCCGATTAGTTGAGATCAGCCCTTCTGGCTCTTTCATGGATGAAACCAACTGGGCAAAGAGCCGTTCTAAGCTGGGGACCATGCTGTCTTTCCCTGGTCTATACAGAAACAGCACTCTGAGTGAGACGAGCTGCTGGCGTTTGGTAGCAACAACTCTTGTTCTGAAGAGAAACATTTCTTTGTAAGGGGGGTTGCCTCAGCCTTGCCACATTTTGTGATCTGGCTATAAAGGAGGGCAGTCAGTAGGCCTCACCCTTCAAGCCCACTCCAATTTGACAGAGAAAACACCAGGCCTCGGTGTGCCTTCCTGTGGCAAGGAAACTTTGCTTTCATTCCTTAGGTGGCACTTTGGCTCAGAACTGCCCTACCCCAAGGATTCAGGGATGTGCAGCCCGATTAGTTGAGATCAGCCCTTCCGGCTCTTTCATGGATGAAAACAGCTGGGCATAGGGCCGTTCTAAGCTTGGGACTATGGTGTCTTTCCCTAGTCTACACAGAAACAGCACTCTGAGGGAGACGAGCTGCTGGCGTTTGGTATCAAAATCTCCTATTCTGAAGAGAAAAATTTCGTTATACGCGGGTGGCATCAGCCTTGCCACATTTTCTCAAATGGCTCTAAAGGAGGGCAGTCAGTTGGCAGACTTACTTGCGGCCCTGCTTCCCAGTTTGGAAACTTTGCTTTCATTCCTTAGGTGGCCCATTGGCTCAGGACTGCCCTACCCCAAGAATTCAGGCTTGTGACGCCCGATTAGTTGAGATCAGCCCTTCTGGCTCTTTCATGGATGAAACCAACTGGGAAAAGAGCCGTTCTAAGCTGGGGACCATGGTGTCTTTCCCTAGTCTACACGGAAACAGCACTCTGAGGGAGACGAGCTGCTGGCGTTTGGTAGCAACATCTCCTAATCTGAAGAGAAACATTTCGTTGTAAGCGGGTTGCCTCAGCCTTGCCACATTTTCTGAACTGGCTATAAAGGAGGGCAGTCAGTAGGCCTCGCCCTTCAAGCCCACTCCAATTTCATAGAGAAAACACCAGGCCTCGGTGTGCCTTCCTGTGGCAAGGAAACTTTGCTTTCATTCTTTAGGTGGCACTTTGGCTCAGAACTGCCCTACCCCAAGGATTCAGGGATGTGCAGCCCGATTATTTGGGATCAGTCCTTCTGGCTCTTTCATGGATGAAACCAACTGGGAAAAGAGCCGTTCTAAGCTGGGGACCATGGTGTCTTTCCCTAGTCTACACAGAAACAGCACTCTGAGGGAGACGAGCTGCTGGCGTTTGGTAGCAACATCTCCTAATCTGAAGAGAAACATTTCGTTGTAAGCGGGTTGCCTCAGCCTTGCCACATGTTCTCAACTGGTTATAAAGGAGGGCAGTCACTAGGCCTCACCTTTCAAGCACACTCCAATTTCATACAGAAAACACCAGGCCTCGGTGTGCCTTCCTGTGGCAAGGAAACTTTGCTTTCATTCCTTAGGTGGCACTTTGGCTCAGAACTGCCCTACCCCAAGGATTCAGGGATGTGCAGCCCGATTAGTTGAGATCAGCCCTTCTGGCTCTTTCATGGATGAAACCAACTGGGCAAAGAGCCGTTCTAAGCTGGGGACCATGCTGTCTTTCCCTGGTCTACACAGAAACAGCACTCTGAGGGAGACGAGCTGCTGGCGTTTGGTAGCAACAACTCTTGTTCTGAAGAGAAACATTTCTTTGTAAGGGGGGTTGCCTCAGCCTTGCCACATTTTGTGATATGGCTATAAAGGAGGGCAGTCAGTAGGCCTCACCCTTCAAGCCCACTCCAATTTGACAGAGAAAACACCAGGCCTCGGTGTGCCTTCCTGTGGCAAGGAAACTTTGCTTTCATTCCTTAGGTGGCACTTTGGCTCAGAAGTGCCCTACCCCAAGGATTCAGGGATGTGCAGCCCGATTAGTTGAGATCAGCCCTTCTGGCTCTTTCATGGATGAAAACAGCTGGGCATAGGGCCGTTCTAAGCTTGGGACTATGATGTCTTTCCCTAGTCTACACAGAAACAGCACTCTGAGGGAGACGAGCTGCTGGCGTTTGGTAGCAAAATCTCCTATTCTGAAGAGAAAAATTTCGTTATAAGCGGGTGGCATCAGCCTTGCCACGTTTTCTCAAATGGCTCTAAAGGAGGGCAGTCAGTTGGCAGACTTACTTGCGGCCCTGCTTCCCAGGTTGGAAACTTTGCTTTCATTCCTTAGGTGGCCCATTGGCTCAGGACTGCCCTACCCCAAGAATTCAGGCTTGTGACGCCCGATTAGTTGAGATCAGCCCTTCTGGCTCTTTCATGGATGAAACCAACTGGGAAAAGAGCCGTTCTAAGCTGGGGACCATGGTGTCTTTCCCTAGTCTACACGGAAACAGCACTCTGAGGGAGACGAGCTGCTGGTGTTTGGTAGCAACATCTCCTATTCTGAAGGGAAACATTTCTTTGTAAGCGGGTTGCATCAGCCTTGCCACATGTTCTCAACTGCTTATAATGGAGGCAAGTCAGTAGGCCTCACCCTTCAAGCCCACTCCAATTTCATAGAGAAAACATCAGGCCTCGGTGTGCCTTCCTGTGGCAAGGAAACTTTGCTTTCATTCTTAGGTGGCTCTTTGGCTCAGAACTGCCCTACCCCAATGATTCAAGGATGTGCAGCCCGATTAGTTGAGATCAGTCCTTCTGGCTCTTTCATGGATGAAACCAACTGGGAAAAGAGCCGTTCTAAGCTGGGGACCATGCTGTCTTTCCCTGGTCTACACAGAAACAGCACTCTGAGGGAGACGAGCTGCTGGCGTTTGGTAGCAACAACACTTGTTCTGAAGAGAAACATTTCTTTGTAAGGAGGGTTGCCTCAGCCTTGCCACATTTTGTGATCTGGCTATAAAGGAGGGCAGTCAGTAGGCCTCACCCTTCAAGCCCACTCCAATTTCATAGAGAAAACACCAGGCCTCGGTGTGCCTTCCTGTGGCAAGGAAACTTTGCTTTCATTCTGAGGTGGCTCTTTGGCTCAGAACTGCCCTACCCCAATGATTCAAGGATGTGCAGCCCGATTAGTTGAGATCAGTCCTTCTGGCTCTTTCATGGATGAAACCAACTGGGAAAAGAGCCGTTCTAAGCTGGGGACCATGCTGTCTTTCCCTGGTCTACACAGAAACAGCACTCTGAGGGAGACGAGCTGCTGGCGTTTGGTAGCAACATCTCCTAATCTGAAGAGAAACATTTCGTTGTAAGCGGGTTGCCTCAGCCTTGCCACATTTTCTGAACTGGCTATAAAGGAGGGCAGTCAGTAGGCCTCACCCTTCAAGCCCACTCCAATTTCATAGAGAAAACACCAGGCCTCGGTGTGCCTTCCTGTGGCAAGGAAACTTTGCTTTCATTCTTAGGTGGCTCTTTGGCTCAGAAATGCCCTACCCCAAGGATTCAGGGATGTGCAGCCCGATTAGTTGAGATCAGCCCTTCTGGCTCTTTCATGGATGAAACCAACTGGGCAAAGAGCCGTTCTAAGCTGGGGACCATGCTGTCTTTCCCTG
Organism: Eschrichtius robustus; assembly: GCF_028021215.1. NCBI lineage: Eukaryota > Metazoa > Chordata > Mammalia > Artiodactyla > Eschrichtiidae > Eschrichtius > Eschrichtius robustus. The sequence goes on from NC_090842.1 coordinate 46,918,841, forward strand.
GTCTACACAGAAACAGCACTCTGAGGGAGACGAGCTGCTGGTGTTTGGTAGCAACATCTCCTATTCTGAAGGGAAACATTTCTTTGTAAGCGGGTTGCATCAGCCTTGCCACATGTTCTCAACTGCTTATAATGGAGGCAAGTCAGTAGGCCTCACCCTTCAAGCCCACTCCAATTTCATAGAGAAAACATCAGGCCTCGGTGTGCCTTCCTGTAGCAATGAAACTTTGCTTTCATTCCTTAGGTGGCACTTGGGCTCAGAACTGCCCTACCTCAAGGATTCAGGGATGTGCAGCCTGATTAGTTGAGATCACCCCTTCTAGGTCGTTCATGGACTCAACCAACTGGGAAAAGAGCCGTTCTAAGCTGGGGACCACGGTGTCCTTCCCTAGGCTAAACAGAAACAGCACTCTGAGGGAGACGAGCTTCTGGCGTTTGGTAGCAACAACTCTTATTCTGAAGAGAAACATTTCGTTGTAAGCGGGTTGCCTCAGCCTTGCCACATTTACTGAACTGGCTATAAAGGAGGGCAGTCAGTAGGCCTCACCCTTCAAGCCCACTCCAATTTCATAGAGAAAACACCAGGCCTCGGTGTGCCTTCCTGTGGCAAGGAAACTTTGCTTTCATTCTTAGGTGGCTCTTTGGCTCAGAACTGCCCTACCCCAAGGATTCAGGGATGTGCAGCCCGATTAGTTGAGATCAGTCCTTCTGGCTCTTTCATGGATGAAACCAACTGGGAAAAGAGCCGTTCTAAGCTGGGGACCATGGTGTCTTTCCCTAGTCTACACAGAAACAGCACTCTGAGGGAGACGAGCTGCTGGCGTTTGGTAGCAACATCTCCTAATCTGAAGAGAAACATTTCGTTGTAAGCGGGTTGCCTCAGCCTTGCCACATGTTCTCAACTGGTTATAAAGGAGGGCAGTCACTAGGCCTCACCTTTCAAGCACACTCCAATTTCATACAGAAAACACCAGGCCTCGGTGTGCCTTCCTGTGGCAAGGAAACTTTGCTTTCATTCCTTAGGTGGCACTTTGGCTCAGAAGTGCCCTACCGCAAGGATTCAGGGATGTGCAGCCCGATTAGTTGAGATCAGCCCTTCTGGCTCTTTCATGGATGAAACCAACTGGGCAAAAAGCCGTTCTAAGCTGGGGACCATGCTGTCTTTCCCTGGTCTACACAGAAACAGCACTCTGAGGGAGACGAGCTGCTGGCGTTTGGTAGCAACAACTCTTGTTCTGAAGAGAAACATTTCTTTGTAAGGGGGGTTGCCTCAGCCTTGCCACATTTTGTGATCTGGCTATAAAGGAGGGCAGTCAGTAGGCCTCACCCTTCAAGCCCACTCCAATTTGACAGAGAAAACACCAGGCCTCGGTGTGCCTTCCTGTGGCAAGGAAACTTTGCTTTCATTCCTTAGGTGGCACTTTGGCTCAGAACTGCCCTACCCCAAGGATTCAGGGATGTGCAGCCCGATTAGTTGAGATCAGCCCTTCCGGCTCTTTCATGGATGAAAACAGCTGGGCATAGGGCCGTTCTAAGCTTGGGACTATGGTGTCTTTCCCTGGTCTACACAGAAACAGCACTCTGAGGGAGACGAGCTGCTGGCGTTTGGTAGCAACATCTCCTATTCTGAAGAGAAAAATTTCGTTGTAAGCGGGTGGCATCAGCCTTGCCACATTTTCTGAACTGGCTCTAAAGGAGGGCAGTCAGTAGGCCTCACCCTTCAAGCCCACTCCAATTTCATAGAGAAAACACCAGGCCTCGGTGTGCCTTCCTGTGGCAAGGAAACTTTGCTTTCATTCTTAGGTGGCTCTTTGGCTCAGAAATGCCCTACCCCAAGGATTCAGGGATGTGCAGCCCGATTAGTTGAGATCAGCCCTTCTGGCTCTTTCATGGATGAAACCAACTGGGCAAAGAGCCGTTCTAAGCTGGGGACCATGCTGTCTTTCCCTGGTCTACACAGAAACAGCACTCTGAGGGAGACGAGCTGCTGGTGTTTGGTAGCAACATCTCCTATTCTGAAGGGAAACATTTCTTTGTAAGCGGGTTGCATCAGCCTTGCCACATGTTCTCAACTGCTTATAATGGAGGCAAGTCAGTAGGCCTCACCCTTCAAGCCCACTCCAATTTCATAGAGAAAACATCAGGCCTCGGTGTGCCTTCCTGTAGCAATGAAACTTTGCTTTCATTCCTTAGGTGGCACTTGGGCTCAGAACTGCCCTACCTCAAGGATTCAGGGATGTGCAGCCTGATTAGTTGAGATCACCCCTTCTAGGTCGTTCATGGACTCAACCAACTGGGAAAAGAGCCGTTCTAAGCTGGGGACCACGGTGTCCTTCCCTAGGCTAAACAGAAACAGCACTCTGAGGGAGACGAGCTTCTGGCGTTTGGTAGCAACAACTCTTATTCTGAAGAGAAACATTTCGTTGTAAGCGGGTTGCCTCAGCCTTGCCACATTTACTGAACTGGCTATAAAGGAGGGCAGTCAGTAGGCCTCACCCTTCAAGCCCACTCCAATTTCATAGAGAAAACACCAGGCCTCGGTGTGCCTTCCTGTGGCAAGGAAACTTTGCTTTCATTCTTAGGTGGCTCTTTGGCTCAGAACTGCCCTACCCCAAGGATTCAGGGATGTGCAGCCCGATTAGTTGAGATCAGTCCTTCTGGCTCTTTCATGGATGAAACCAACTGGGAAAAGAGCCGTTCTAAGCTGGGGACCATGGTGTCTTTCCCTAGTCTACACAGAAACAGCACTCTGAGGGAGACGAGCTGCTGGCGTTTGGTAGCAACATCTCCTAATCTGAAGAGAAACATTTCGTTGTAAGCGGGTTGCCTCAGCCTTGCCACATGTTCTCAACTGGTTATAAAGGAGGGCAGTCACTAGGCCTCACCTTTCAAGCACACTCCAATTTCATACAGAAAACACCAGGCCTCGGTGTGCCTTCCTGTGGCAAGGAAACTTTGCTTTCATTCCTTAGGTGGCACTTTGGCTCAGAAGTGCCCTACCGCAAGGATTCAGGGATGTGCAGCCCGATTAGTTGAGATCAGCCCTTCTGGCTCTTTCATGGATGAAACCAACTGGGCAAAAAGCCGTTCTAAGCTGGGGACCATGCTGTCTTTCCCTGGTCTACACAGAAACAGCACTCTGAGGGAGACGAGCTGCTGGCGTTTGGTAGCAACAACTCTTGTTCTGAAGAGAAACATTTCTTTGTAAGGGGGGTTGCCTCAGCCTTGCCACATTTTGTGATCTGGCTATAAAGGAGGGCAGTCAGTAGGCCTCACCCTTCAAGCCCACTCCAATTTGACAGAGAAAACACCAGGCCTCGGTGTGCCTTCCTGTGGCAAGGAAACTTTGCTTTCATTCCTTAGGTGGCACTTTGGCTCAGAACTGCCCTACCCCAAGGATTCAGGGATGTGCAGCCCGATTAGTTGAGATCAGCCCTTCCGGCTCTTTCATGGATGAAAACAGCTGGGCATAGGGCCGTTCTAAGCTTGGGACTATGGTGTCTTTCCCTAGTCTACACAGAAACAGCACTCTGAGGGAGACGAGCTGCTGGCGTTTGGTATCAAAATCTCCTATTCTGAAGAGAAAAATTTCGTTATAAGCGGGTGGCATCAGCCTTGCCACATTTTCTCAAATGGCTCTAAAGGAGGGCAGTCAGTTGGCAGACTTACTTGCGGCCCTGCTTCCCAGTTTGGAAACTTTGCTTTCATTCCTTAGGTGGCCCATTGGCTCAGGACTGCCCTACCCCAAGAATTCAGGCTTGTGACGCCCGATTAGTTGACATCAGCCCTTCTGGCTCTTTCATGAATGAAACCAACTGGGAAAAGAGCCGTTCTAAGCTGGGGACCATGGTGTCTTTCCCTAGTCTACACGGAAACAGCACTCTGAGGGAGATGAGCAGCTGGTGTTTGGTAGCAACATCTCCTATTCTGAAGGGAAACATTTCTTTGTAAGCGGGTTGCATCAGCCTTGCCACATGTTCTCAACTGCTTATAATGGAGGCAAGTCAGTAGGCCTCACCCTTCAAGCCCACTCCAATTTCATAGAGAAAACATCAGGCCTCGGTGTGCCTTCCTGCGGCAAGGAAACTTTGCTTTCATTCTTAGGTGGCTCTTTGGCTCAGAACTGCCCTACCCCAATGATTCAAGGATGTGCAGCCCGATTAGTTGAGATCACCCCTTCTAGGTCGTTCATGGACTCAACCAACTGGGAAAAGAGCCGTTCTAAACTGGGGACCATGGTGTCTTTCCCTAGTCTACACGGAAACAGCACTCTGAGGGAGACGAGCTGCTGGCGTTTGGTAGCAACATCTCCTATTCTGAAGCGAAACATTTCTTTGTAAGCGGGTTGCATCAGCCTTGCCACATGTTCTCAACTGCTTATAATGGAGGCAAGTCAGTATGCCTCACCCTTCAAGCCCACTCCAATTTCATAGAGAAAACATCAGGCCTCGGTGTGCCTTTCTGTGGCAATGAAACTTTGCTTTCATTCCTTAGGTGGCACTTCGGCTCAGAACTGCCCGACCTCAAGGATTCAGGGATGTGCAGCCTGATTAGTTGAGATCACCCCTTCTAGGTCTTTCATGGATGAAACCAACTGGGAAAAGAGCCGTTCTAAGCTGGGGACCATGGTGTCTTTCCCTAGTCTACACAGAAACAGCACTCTGAGGGAGACGAGCTGCTGGCGTTTGGTAGCAACGTCTACTATCCTGAAGAGCAACATTTCGTTGTAAGCGGGTTGCCTCAGCATTGCCACATTTTCTGAACTGGCTATAAAGTAGGGCAGTCAGTAGGCCTCACCCTTCAAGCCCACTCCAATTTCATAGAGAAAACATCAGGCCTCGGTGTGCCTTCCTGTGGCAATGAAACTTTGCTTTCATTCCTTAGGTGGCACTTGGGCTCAGAACTGCCCTACCTCAAGGATTCAGGGATGTGCAGCCTGATTAGTTGAGATCACCCCTTCTAGGTCGTTCATGGACTCAACCAACTGGGAAAAGAGCCGTTCTAAGCTGGGGACCACGGTGTCCTTCCCTAGTCTACACAGAAACAGCACTCTGAGGGAGACGAGCTTCTGGCGTTTGGTAGCAACAACTCTTATTCTGAAGAGAAACATTTCGTTGTAAGCGGGTTGCCTCAGCCTTGCCACATTTACTGAACTGGCTATAAAGGAGGGCAGTTAGTAGGCCTCACCCTTCAAGCCCACTCCAATTTCATAGAGAAAACACCAGGCCTCGGTGTGCCTTCCTGTGGCAAAGAAACTTTGCTTTCATTCTTAGGTGGCTCTTTGGCTCAGAACTGCCCTACCCCAAGGATTCAGGGATGTGCAGCCCGATTAGTTGAGATCAGTCCTTCTGGCTCTTTCATGGATGAAACCAACTGGGAAAAGAGCCGTTCTAAGCTGGGGACCATGGTGTCTTTCCCTAGTCTACACAGAAACAGCACTCTGAGGGAGAAGAGCTGCTGGCGTTTGGTAGCAACATCTCCTAATCTGAAGAGAAACATTTCGTTGTAAGCGGGTTGCCTCAGCCTTGCCACATTTTCTGAACTGGCTATAAAGGAGGGCAGTCAGTAGGCCTCACCCTTCAAGCCCACTCCAATTTCATAGAGAAAACACCAGGCCTCGGTGTGCCTTCCTGTGACAAGGAAACTTTGCTTTCATTCTTTAGGTGGCACTTTGGCTCAGAACTGCCCTACCCCAAGGATTCAGGGATGTGCAGCCCGATTAGTTGAGATCAGCCATTCTGGCTCTTTCATGGATGAAACCAACTGGGAAAAGAGCCGTTCTAAGCTGGGGACCATGGTGTCTTTCCCTAGTCTACACAGAAACAGCACTCTGAGGGAGACGAGCTGCTGGCGTTTGGTAGCAACATCTCCTAATCTGAAGAGAAACATTTCGTTGTAAGCGGGTTGCCTCAGCCTTGCCACATGTTCTCAACTGGTTATAAAGGAGGGCAGTCACTAGGCCTCACCTTTCAAGCACACTCCAATTTCATACAGAAAACACCAGGCCTCGGTGTGCCTTCCTGTGGCAAGGAAACTTTGCTTTCATTCCTTAGGTGGCACTTTGGCTCAGAAGTGCCCTACCCCAAGGATTCAGGGATGTGCAGCCCGATTAGTTGAGATCAGCCCTTCTGGCTCTTTCATGGATGAAACCAACTGGGCAAAGAGCCGTTCTAAGCTGGGGACCATGCTGTCTTTCCCTGGTCTACACAGAAACAGCACTCTGAGGGAGACGAGCTGCTGGTGTTTGGTAGCAACAACTCTTGTTCTGAAGAGAAACATTTCTTTGTAAGGGGGGTTGCCTCAGCCTTGCCACATTTTGTGATCTGGCTATAAAGGAGGGCAGTCAGTAGGCCTCACCCTTCAAGCCCACTCCAATTTGACAGAGAAAACACCAGGCCTCGGTGTGCCTTCCTGTGGCAAGGAAACTTTGCTTTCATTCCTTAGGTGGCACTTTGGCTCAGAACTGCCCTACCCCAAGGATTCAGGGATGTGCAGCCCGATTAGTTGAGATCAGCCCTTCTGGCTCTTTCATGGATGAAAACAGCTGGGCATAGGGCCGTTCTAAGCTTGGGACTATGGTGTCTTTCCCTAGTCTACACAGAAACAGCACTCTGAGGGAGACGAGCTGCTGGCGTTTGGTAGCAAAATCTCCTATTCTGAAGAGAAAAATTTCGTTATAAGCGGGTGGCATCAGCCTTGCCACATTTTCTCAAATGGCTCTCAAGGAGGGCAGTCAGTTGGCAGACTTACTTGCGGCCCTGCTTCCCAGGTTGGAAACTTTGCTTTCATTCCTTAGGTGGCCCATTGGCTCAGGACTGCCCTACCCCAAGAATTCAGGCTTGTGACGCCCGATTAGTTGAGATCAGCCCTTCTGGCTCTTTCATGGATGAAACCAACTGGGAAAAGAGCCGTTCTAAGCTGGGGACCATGGTGTCTTTCCCTAGTCTACACGGAAACAGCACTCTGAGGGAGACGAGCTGCTGGTGTTTGGTAGCAACATCTCCTATTCTGAAGGGAAACATTTCTTTGTAAGCGTGTTGCATCAGCCTTGCCACATGTTCTCAACTGCTTATAATGGAGGCAAGTCAGTAGGCCTCACCCTTCAAGCCCACTCCAATTTCATAGAGAAAACATGAGGCCTCGGTGTGCCTTCCTGTGGCAAGGAAACTTTGCTTTCATTCTTAGGTGGCTCTTTGGCTCAGAACTGCCCTACCCCAATGATTCAAGGATGTGCAGCCCGATTAGTTGAGATCAGTCCTTCTGGCTCTTTCATGGATGAAACCAACTGGGAAAAGAGCCGTTCTAAGCTGGGGACCATGCTGTCTTTCCCTGGTCTACACAGAAACAGCACTCTGAGGGAGACGAGCTGCTGGCGTTTGGTAGCTACAACACTTGTTCTGAAGAGAAACATTTCTTTGTAAGGGGGGTTGCCTCAGCCTTGCCACATTTTGTGATCTGGCTATAAAGGAGGGCAGTCAGTAGGCCTCACCCTTCAAGCCCACTCCAATTTCATAGAGAAAACACCAGGCCTCGGTGTGCCTTCCTGTGGCAAGGAAACTTTGCTTTCATTCTTAGGTGGCTCTTTGGCTCAGAACTGCCCTACCCCAAGGATTCAGGGATGTGCAGCCCGATTAGTTGAGATCAGTCCTTCTGGCTCTTTCATGGATGAAACCAACTGGGAAAAGAGGCGTTCTAAGCTGGGGACAATGGTGTCTTTCCCTAGTCTACACAGAAACAGCACTCTGAGGGAGACGAGCTGCTGGCGTTTGGTAGCAACATCTCCTAATCTGAAGAGAAACATTTCGTTGTAAGCGGGTTGCCTCAGCCTTGCCACATTTTCTGAACAGGCTATAAAGGAGGGCAGTCAGTAGGCCTCACCCTTCAAGCCCACTCCAATTTGACAGAGAAAACACCAGGCCTCGGTGTGCCTTCCTGTGGCAAGGAAACTTTGCTTTCATTCCTTAGGTGGCACTTTGGCTCAGAACTGCCCTACCCCAAGGATTCAGGGATGTGCAGCCCGATTAGTTGAGATCAGCCCTTCTGGCTCTTTCATGGATGAAAACAGCTGGGCATAGGGCCGTTCTAAGCTTGGGACTATGGTGTCTTTCCCTAATCTACACAGAAACAGCACTCTGAGGGAGACGAGCTGCTGGCGTTTGGTAGCAAAATCTCCTATTCTGAAGAGAAAAATTTCGTTATAAGCGGGTGGCATCAGCCTTGCCACATTTTCTCAAATGGCTCTAAACGAGGGCAGTCAGTTGGCAGACTTACTTGTGGCCCTGCTTCCCAGGTTGGAAACTTTGCTTTCATTCCTTAGGTGGCCCATTGGCTCAAGACTGCCCTACCCCAAGAATTCAGGCTTGTGACGCCCGATTAGTTGAGATCAGCCCTTCTGGCTCTTTCATGGATGAAACCAACTGGGAAAAGAGCCGTTCTAAACTGGGGACCATGGTGTCTTTCCCTAGTCTACACGGAAACAGCACTCTGAGGGAGACGAGCTGCTGGTGTTTGGTAGCAACATCTCCTATTCTGAAGCGAAACATTTCTTTGTAAGCGGGTTGCATCATCCTTGCCACATGTTCTCAACTGCTTATAATGGAGGCAAGTCAGTAGGCCTCACCCTTCAAGCCCACTCCAATTTCATAGAGAAAACATCAGGCCTCGGTGTGCCTTCCTGTGGCAATGAAACTTTGCTGTCTTTCCTTAGGTGGCACTTGGGCTCAGAACTGCCCGACCTCAAGGATTCAGGGATGTGCAGCCTGATTAGTTGAGATCACCCCTTCTAGGTCTTTCATGGATGAAACCAACTGGGAAAAGAGCCGTTCTAAGCTGGGGACCATGGTGTCTTTCCCTAGTCTACACAGAAACAGCACTCTGAGGGAGACGAGCTGCTGGCGTTTGGGAGCAACGTCTACTATCCTGAAGAGCAACATTTCGTTGTAAGCGGGTTGCCTCAGCATTGCCACATTTTCTGAACTGGCTATAAAGTAGGGCAGTCAGTAGGCCTCACCCTTCAAGCCCACTCCAATTTCATAGAGAAAACATCAGGCCTCGGTGTGCCTTCCTGTGGCAATGAAACTTTGCTTTCATTCCTTAGGTGGCACTTGGGCTCAGAACTGCCCTACCTCAAGGATTCAGGGATGTGCAGCCTGATTAGTTGAGATCACCCCTTCTAGGTCGTTCATGGACTCAACCAACTGGGAAAAGAGCCGTTCTAAGCTGGGGACCACGGTGTCCTTCCCTAGTCTACACAGAAACAGCACTCTGAGGGAGACGAGCTTCTGGCGTTTGGTAGCAACAACTCTTATTCTGAAGAGAAACATTTCGTTGTAAGCGGGTTGCCTCAGCCTTGCCACATTTACTGAACTGGCTATAAAGGAGGGCAGTTAGTAGGCCTCACCCTTCAAGCCCACTCCAATTTCATAGAGAAAACACCAGGCCTCGGTGTGCCTTCCTGTGGCAAGGAAACTTTGCTTTCATTCTTAGGTGGCTCTTTGGCTCAGAACTGCCCTAACCCAAGGATTCAGGGATGTGCAGCCCGATTAGTTGAGATCAGTCCTTCTGGCTCTTTCATGGATGAAACCAACTGGGAAAAGAGCCGTTCTAAGCTGGGGACCATGGTGTCTTTCCCTAGTCTACACAGAAACAGCACTCTGAGGGAGACGAGCTGCTGGCGTTTGGTAGCAACATCTCCTAATCTGAAGAGAAACATTTCGTTGTAAGCGGGATGCCTCAGCCTTGCCACATTTTCTGAACTGGCTATAAAGGAGGGCAGTCAGTAGGCCTCACCCTTCAAGCCCACTCCAATTTCATAGAGAAAACACCAGGCCTCGGTGTGCCTTCCTGTGACAAGGAAACTTTGCTTTCATTCTTTAGGTGGCACTTTGGCTCAGAACTGCCCTACCCCAAGGATTCAGGGATGTGCAGCCCGATTAGTTGAGATCAGCCATTCTGGCTCTTTCATGGATGAAACCAACTGGGAAAAGAGCCGTTCTAAGCTGGGGACCATGGTGTCTTTCCCTAGTCTACACAGAAACAGCACTCTGAGGGAGACGAGCTACTGGCGTTTGGTAGCAACATCTCCTAATCTGAAGAGGAACATTTCGTTGTAAGCGGGTTGCCTCAGCCTTGCCACATGTTCTCAACTGGTTATAAAGGAGGGCAGTCACTAGGCCTCACCTTTCAAGCACACTCCAATTTCATACAGAAAACACCAGGCCTCGGTGTGCCTTCCTGTGGCAAGGAAACTTTGCTTTCATTCCTTAGGTGGCACTTTGGCTCAGAACTGCCCTACCCCAAGGATTCAGGGATGTGCAGCCCGATTAGTTGAGATCAGCCCTTCTGGCTCTTTCATGGATGAAACCAACTGGGCAAAGAGCCGTTCTAAGCTGGGGACCATGCTGTCTTTCCCTGGTCTACACAGAAACAGCACTCTGAGTGAGACGAGCTGCTGGCGTTTGGTAGCAACAACTCTTGTTCTGAAGAGAAACATTTCTTTGTAAGGGGGGTTGCCTCAGCCTTGCCACATTTTGTGATCTGGCTATAAAGGAGGGCAGTCAGTAGGCCTCACCCTTCAAGCCCACTCCAATTTGACAGAGAAAACACCAGGCCTCGGTGTGCCTTCCTGTGGCAAGGAAACTTTGCTTTCATTCCTTAGGTGGCACTTTGGCTCAGAACTGCCCTACCCCAAGGATTCAGGGATGTGCAGCCCGATTAGTTGAGATCAGCCCTTCTGGCTCTTTCATGGATGAAAACAGCTGGGCATAGGGCCGTTCTAAGTTTGGGACTATGGTGTCTTTCCCTAGTCTACACAGAAACAGCACTCTGAGGGAGACGAGCTGCTGGCGTTTGGTAGCAAAATCTCCTATTCTGAAGAGAAAAATTTCGTTATAAGCGGGTGGCATCAGCCTTGCCACATTTTCTCAAATGGCTCTAAAGGAGGGCAGTCAGTTGGCAGACTTACTTGCGGCCCTGCTTCCCAGGTTGGAAACTTTGCTTTCATTCCTTAGGTGGCCCATTGGCTCAGGACTGCCCTACCCCAAGAATTCAGGCTTGTGACGCCCGATTAGTTGAGATCAGCCCTTCTGGCTCTTTCATGGATGAAACCAACTGGGAAAAGAGCCGTTCTAAGCTGGGGACCATGGTGTCTTTCCCTAGTCTACACGGAAACAGCACTCTGAGGGAGACGAGCTGCTGGTGTTTGGTAGCAACATCTCCTATTCTGAAGGGAAACATTTCTTTGTAAGCGGGTTGCATCAGCCTTGCCACATGTTCTCAACTGCTTATAATGGAGGCAAGTCAGTAGGCCTCACCCTTCAAGCCCACTCCAATTTCATAGAGAAAACATCAGGCCTCGGTGTGCCTTCCTGTGGCAAGGAAACTTTGCTTTCATTCTTAGGTGGCTCTTTGGCTCAGAACTGCCCTACCCCAAGGATTCAGGGATGTGCAGCCCGATTAGTTGAGATCAGTCCTTCTGTCTCTTTCATGGATGAAACCAACTGGGAAAAGAGCTGTTCTAAGCTGGGGACCATGCTGTCTTTCCCTGGTCTACACAGAAACAGCACTCTGAGGGAGACGAGCTGCTGGCGTTTGGTAGCAACAACAGTTGTTCTGAAGAGAAACATTTCTTTGTAAGGAGGGTTGCCTCAGCCTTGCCACATTTTGTGATCTGGCTATAAAGGAGGGCAGTCAGTAGGCCTCACCCTTCAAGCCCACTCCAATTTCATAGAGAAAACACCAGGCCTCGGTGTGCCTTCCTGTGGCAAGGAAACTTTGCTTTCATTCTTAGGTGGCTCTTTGGCTCAGAACTGCCCTACCCCAAGGATTCAGGGATGTGCAGCCCGATTAGTTGAGATCAGTCCTTCTGGCTCTTTCATGGATGAAACCAACTGGGAAAAGAGCCGTTCTAAGCTGGGGACCATGGTGTCTTTCCCTAGTCTACACAGAAACAGCACTCTGAGGGAGAAGAGCTGCTGGCGTTTGGTAGCAACATCTCCTAATCTGAAGAGAAACATTTCGTTGTAAGCGGGTTGCCTCAGCCTTGCCACATTTTCTGAACTGGCTATAAAGTAGGGCAGTCAGTAGGCCTCACCCTTCAAGCCCACTCCAATTTCATAGAGAAAACACCAGGCCTCGGTGTGCCTTCCTGTGGCAAGGAAACTTTGCTTTCATTCTTTAGGTGGCACTTTGGCTCAGAACTGCCCTACCCCAAGGATTCAGGGATGTGCAGCCCGATTAGTTGAGATCAGCCATTCTGGCTCTTTCATGGATGAAACCAACTGGGAAAAGAGCCGTTCTAAGCTGGGGACCATGGTGTCTTTCCCTAGTCTACACAGAAACAGCACTCTGAGGGAGACGAGCTGCTGGCGTTTTGTAGCAACATCTCCTAATCTGAAGAGAAACATTTCGTTGTAAGCGGGTTGCCTCAGCCTTGCCACATGTTCTCAACTGGTTATAAAGGAGGGCAGTCACTAGGCCTCACCTTTCAAGCACACTCCAATTTCATACAGAAAACACCAGGCCTCGGTGTGCCTTCCTGTGGCAAGGAAACTTTGCTTTCATTCCTTAGGTGGCACTTTGGCTCAGAAGTGCCCTACCCCAAGGATTCAGGGATGTGCAGCCCGATTAGTTGAGATCAGCCCTTCTGGCTCTTTCATGGATGAAACCAACTGGGCAAAGAGCCGTTCTAAGCTGGGGACCATGCTGTCTTTCCCTGGTCTACACAGAAACAGCACTCTGAGGGAGACGAGCTGCTGGTGTTTGGTAGCAACAACTCTTGTTCTGAAGAGAAACATTTCTTTGTAAGGGGGGTTGCCTCAGCCTTGCCACATTTTGTGATCTGGCTATAAAGGAGGGCAGTCAGTAGGCCTCACCCTTCAAGCCCACTCCAATTTGACAGAGAAAACACCAGGCCTCGGTGTGCCTTCCTGTGGCAAGGAAACTTTGCTTTCATTCCTTAGGTGGCACTTTGGCTCAGAACTGCCCTACCCCAAGGATTCAGGGATGTGCAGCCCGATTAGTTGAGATCAGCCCTTCTGGCTCTTTCATGGATGAAAACAGCTGGGCATAGGGCCGTTCTAAGCTTGGGACTATGGTGTCTTTCCCTAGTCTACACAGAAACAGCACTCTGAGGGAGACGAGCTGCTGGCGTTTGGTAGCAAAATCTCCTATTCTGAAGAGAAAAATTTCGTTATAAGCGGGTGGCATCAGCCTTGCCACATTTTCTCAAATGGCTCTCAAGGAGGGCAGTCAGTTGGCAGACTTACTTGCGGCCCTGCTTCCCAGGTTGGAAACTTTGCTTTCATTCCTTAGGTGGCCCATTGGCTCAGGACTGCCCTACCCCAAGAATTCAGGCTTGTGACGCCCGATTAGTTGAGATCAGCCCTTCTGGCTCTTTCATGGATGAAACCAACTGGGAAAAGAGCCGTTCTAAGCTGGGGACCATGGTGTCTTTCCCTAGTCTACACGGAAACAGCACTCTGAGGGAGACGAGCTGCTGGTGTTTGGTAGCAACATCTCCTATTCTGAAGGGAAACATTTCTTTGTAAGCGTGTTGCATCAGCCTTGCCACATGTTCTCAACTGCTTATAATGGAGGCAAGTCAGTAGGCCTCACCCTTCAAGCCCACTCCAATTTCATAGAGAAAACATGAGGCCTCGGTGTGCCTTCCTGTGGCAAGGAAACTTTGCTTTCATTCTTAGGTGGCTCTTTGGCTCAGAACTGCCCTACCCCAATGATTCAAGGATGTGCAGCCCGATTAGTTGAGATCAGTCCTTCTGGCTCTTTCATGGATGAAACCAACTGGGAAAAGAGCCGTTCTAAGCTGGGGACCATGCTGTCTTTCCCTGGTCTACACAGAAACAGCACTCTGAGGGAGACGAGCTGCTGGCGTTTGGTAGCTACAACACTTGTTCTGAAGAGAAACATTTCTTTGTAAGGGGGGTTGCCTCAGCCTTGCCACATTTTGTGATCTGGCTATAAAGGAGGGCAGTCAGTAGGCCTCACCCTTCAAGCCCACTCCAATTTCATAGAGAAAACACCAGGCCTCGGTGTGCCTTCCTGTGGCAAGGAAACTTTGCTTTCATTCTTAGGTGGCTCTTTGGCTCAGAACTGCCCTACCCCAAGGATTCAGGGATGTGCAGCCCGATTAGTTGAGATCAGTCCTTCTGGCTCTTTCATGGATGAAACCAACTGGGAAAAGAGGCGTTCTAAGCTGGGGACAATGGTGTCTTTCCCTAGTCTACACAGAAACAGCACTCTGAGGGAGACGAGCTGCTGGCGTTTGGTAGCAACATCTCCTAATCTGAAGAGAAACATTTCGTTGTAAGCGGGTTGCCTCAGCCTTGCCACATTTTCTGAACAGGCTATAAAGGAGGGCAGTCAGTAGGCCTCACCCTTCAAGCCCACTCCAATTTGACAGAGAAAACACCAGGCCTCGGTGTGCCTTCCTGTGGCAAGGAAACTTTGCTTTCATTCCTTAGGTGGCACTTTGGCTCAGAACTGCCCTACCCCAAGGATTCAGGGATGTGCAGCCCGATTAGTTGAGATCAGCCCTTCTGGCTCTTTCATGGATGAAAACAGCTGGGCATAGGGCCGTTCTAAGCTTGGGACTATGGTGTCTTTCCCTAATCTACACAGAAACAGCACTCTGAGGGAGACGAGCTGCTGGCGTTTGGTAGCAAAATCTCCTATTCTGAAGAGAAAAATTTCGTTATAAGCGGGTGGCATCAGCCTTGCCACATTTTCTCAAATGGCTCTAAAGGAGGGCAGTCAGTTGGCAGACTTACTTGTGGCCCTGCTTCCCAGGTTGGAAACTTTGCTTTCATTCCTTAGGTGGCCCATTGGCTCAAGACTGCCCTACCCCAAGAATTCAGGCTTGTGACGCCCGATTAGTTGAGATCAGCCCTTCTGGCTCTTTCATGGATGAAACCAACTGGGAAAAGAGCCGTTCTAAACTGGGGACCATGGTGTCTTTCCCTAGTCTACACGGAAACAGCACTCTGAGGGAGACGAGCTGCTGGTGTTTGGTAGCAACATCTCCTATTCTGAAGCGAAACATTTCTTTGTAAGCGGGTTGCATCATCCTTGCCACATGTTCTCAACTGCTTATAATGGAGGCAAGTCAGTAGGCCTCACCCTTCAAGCCCACTCCAATTTCATAGAGAAAACATCAGGCCTCGGTGTGCCTTCCTGTGGCAATGAAACTTTGCTGTCTTTCCTTAGGTGGCACTTGGGCTCAGAACTGCCCGACCTCAAGGATTCAGGGATGTGCAGCCTGATTAGTTGAGATCACCCCTTCTAGGTCTTTCATGGATGAAACCAACTGGGAAAAGAGCCGTTCTAAGCTGGGGACCATGGTGTCTTTCCCTAGTCTACACAGAAACAGCACTCTGAGGGAGACGAGCTGCTGGCGTTTGGGAGCAACGTCTACTATCCTGAAGAGCAACATTTCGTTGTAAGCGGGTTGCCTCAGCATTGCCACATTTTCTGAACTGGCTATAAAGTAGGGCAGTCAGTAGGCCTCACCCTTCAAGCCCACTCCAATTTCATAGAGAAAACATCAGGCCTCGGTGTGCCTTCCTGTGGCAATGAAACTTTGCTTTCATTCCTTAGGTGGCACTTGGGCTCAGAACTGCCCTACCTCAAGGATTCAGGGATGTGCAGCCTGATTAGTTGAGATCACCCCTTCTAGGTCGTTCATGGACTCAACCAACTGGGAAAAGAGCCGTTCTAAGCTGGGGACCACGGTGTCCTTCCCTAGTCTACACAGAAACAGCACTCTGAGGGAGACGAGCTTCTGGCGTTTGGTAGCAACAACTCTTATTCTGAAGAGAAACATTTCGTTGTAAGCGGGTTGCCTCAGCCTTGCCACATTTACTGAACTGGCTATAAAGGAGGGCAGTTAGTAGGCCTCACCCTTCAAGCCCACTCCAATTTCATAGAGAAAACACCAGGCCTCGGTGTGCCTTCCTGTGGCAAGGAAACTTTGCTTTCATTCTTAGGTGGCTCTTTGGCTCAGAACTGCCCTAACCCAAGGATTCAGGGATGTGCAGCCCGATTAGTTGAGATCAGTCCTTCTGGCTCTTTCATGGATGAAACCAACTGGGAAAAGAGCCGTTCTAAGCTGGGGACCATGGTGTCTTTCCCTAGTCTACACAGAAACAGCACTCTGAGGGAGACGAGCTGCTGGCGTTTGGTAGCAACATCTCCTAATCTGAAGAGAAACATTTCGTTGTAAGCGGGATGCCTCAGCCTTGCCACATTTTCTGAACTGGCTATAAAGGAGGGCAGTCAGTAGGCCTCACCCTTCAAGCCCACTCCAATTTCATAGAGAAAACACCAGGCCTCGGTGTGCCTTCCTGTGACAAGGAAACTTTGCTTTCATTCTTTAGGTGGCACTTTGGCTCAGAACTGCCCTACCCCAAGGATTCAGGGATGTGCAGCCCGATTAGTTGAGATCAGCCATTCTGGCTCTTTCATGGATGAAACCAACTGGGAAAAGAGCCGTTCTAAGCTGGGGACCATGGTGTCTTTCCCTAGTCTACACAGAAACAGCACTCTGAGGGAGACGAGCTACTGGCGTTTGGTAGCAACATCTCCTAATCTGAAGAGGAACATTTCGTTGTAAGCGGGTTGCCTCAGCCTTGCCACATGTTCTCAACTGGTTATAAAGGAGGGCAGTCACTAGGCCTCACCTTTCAAGCACACTCCAATTTCATACAGAAAACACCAGGCCTCGGTGTGCCTTCCTGTGGCAAGGAAACTTTGCTTTCATTCCTTAGGTGGCACTTTGGCTCAGAACTGCCCTACCCCAAGGATTCAGGGATGTGCAGCCCGATTAGTTGAGATCAGCCCTTCTGGCTCTTTCATGGATGAAACCAACTGGGCAAAGAGCCGTTCTAAGCTGGGGACCATGCTGTCTTTCCCTGGTCTACACAGAAACAGCACTCTGAGTGAGACGAGCTGCTGGCGTTTGGTAGCAACAACTCTTGTTCTGAAGAGAAACATTTCTTTGTAAGGGGGGTTGCCTCAGCCTTGCCACATTTTGTGATCTGGCTATAAAGGAGGGCAGTCAGTAGGCCTCACCCTTCAAGCCCACTCCAATTTGACAGAGAAAACACCAGGCCTCGGTGTGCCTTCCTGTGGCAAGGAAACTTTGCTTTCATTCCTTAGGTGGCACTTTGGCTCAGAACTGCCCTACCCCAAGGATTCAGGGATGTGCAGCCCGATTAGTTGAGATCAGCCCTTCTGGCTCTTTCATGGATGAAAACAGCTGGGCATAGGGCCGTTCTAAGTTTGGGACTATGGTGTCTTTCCCTAGTCTACACAGAAACAGCACTCTGAGGGAGACGAGCTGCTGGCGTTTGGTAGCAAAATCTCCTATTCTGAAGAGAAAAATTTCGTTATAAGCGGGTGGCATCAGCCTTGCCACATTTTCTCAAATGGCTCTAAAGGAGGGCAGTCAGTTGGCAGACTTACTTGCGGCCCTGCTTCCCAGGTTGGAAACTTTGCTTTCATTCCTTAGGTGGCCCATTGGCTCAGGACTGCCCTACCCCAAGAATTCAGGCTTGTGACGCCCGATTAGTTGAGATCAGCCCTTCTGGCTCTTTCATGGATGAAACCAACTGGGAAAAGAGCCGTTCTAAGCTGGGGACCATGGTGTCTTTCCCTAGTCTACACGGAAACAGCACTCTGAGGGAGACGAGCTGCTGGTGTTTGGTAGCAACATCTCCTATTCTGAAGGGAAACATTTCTTTGTAAGCGGGTTGCATCAGCCTTGCCACATGTTCTCAACTGCTTATAATGGAGGCAAGTCAGTAGGCCTCACCCTTCAAGCCCACTCCAATTTCATAGAGAAAACATCAGGCCTCGGTGTGCCTTCCTGTGGCAAGGAAACTTTGCTTTCATTCTTAGGTGGCTCTTTGGCTCAAAACTGCCCTACCCCAAGGATTCAGGGATGTGCAGCCCGATTAGTTGAGATCAGTCCTTCTGTCTCTTTCATGGATGAAACCAACTGGGAAAAGAGCTGTTCTAAGCTGGGGACCATGCTGTCTTTCCCTGGTCTACACAGAAACAGCACTCTGAGGGAGACGAGCTGCTGGCGTTTGGTAGCAACAACAGTTGTTCTGAAGAGAAACATTTCTTTGTAAGGAGGGTTGCCTCAGCCTTGCCACATTTTGTGATCTGGCTATAAAGGAGGGCAGTCAGTAGGCCTCACCCTTCAAGCCCACTCCAATTTCATAGAGAAAACACCAGGCCTCGGTGTGCCTTCCTGTGGCAAGGAAACTTTGCTTTCATTCTTAGGTGGCTCTTTGGCTCAGAACTGCCCTACCCCAAGGATTCAGGGATGTGCAGCCCGATTAGTTGAGATCAGTCCTTCTGGCTCTTTCATGGATGAAACCAACTGGGAAAAGAGCCGTTCTAAGCTGGGGACCATGGTGTCTTTCCCTAGTCTACACAGAAACAGCACTCTGAGGGAGAAGAGCTGCTGGCGTTTGGTAGCAACATCTCCTAATCTGAAGAGAAACATTTCGTTGTAAGCGGGTTGCCTCAGCCTTGCCACATTTTCTGAACTGGCTATAAAGTAGGGCAGTCAGTAGGCCTCACCCTTCAAGCCCACTCCAATTTCATAGAGAAAACACCAGGCCTCGGTGTGCCTTCCTGTGGCAAGGAAACTTTGCTTTCATTCTTTAGGTGGCACTTTGGCTCAGAACTGCCCTACCCCAAGGATTCAGGGATGTGCAGCCCGATTAGTTGAGATCAGCCATTCTGGCTCTTTCATGGATGAAACCAACTGGGAAAAGAGCCGTTCTAAGCTGGGGACCATGGTGTCTTTCCCTAGTCTACACAGAAACAGCACTCTGAGGGAGACGAGCTGCTGGCGTTTTGTAGCAACATCTCCTAATCTGAAGAGAAACATTTCGTTGTAAGCGGGTTGCCTCAGCCTTGCCACATGTTCTCAACTGGTTATAAAGGAGGGCAGTCACTAGGCCTCACCTTTCAAGCACACTCCAATTTCATACAGAAAACACCAGGCCTCGGTGTGCCTTCCTGTGGCAAGGAAACTTTGCTTTCATTCCTTAGGTGGCACTTTGGCTCAGAAGTGCCCTACCCCAAGGATTCAGGGATGTGCAGCCCGATTAGTTGAGATCAGCCCTTCTGGCTCTTTCATGGATGAAACCAACTGGGCAAAGAGCCGTTCTAAGCTGGGGACCATGCTGTCTTTCCCTGGTCTACACAGAAACAGCACTCTGAGGGAGACGAGCTGCTGGTGTTTGGTAGCAACAACTCTTGTTCTGAAGAGAAACATTTCTTTGTAAGGGGGGTTGCCTCAGCCTTGCCACATTTTGTGATCTGGCTATAAAGGAGGGCAGTCAGTAGGCCTCACCCTTCAAGCCCACTCCAATTTGACAGAGAAAACACCAGGCCTCGGTGTGCCTTCCTGTGGCAAGGAAACTTTGCTTTCATTCCTTAGGTGGCACTTTGGCTCAGAACTGCCCTACCCCAAGGATTCAGGGATGTGCAGCCCGATTAGTTGAGATCAGCCCTTCTGGCTCTTTCATGGATGAAAACAGCTGGGCATAGGGCCGTTCTAAGCTTGGGACTATGGTGTCTTTCCCTAGTCTACACAGAAACAGCACTCTGAGGGAGACGAGCTGCTGGCGTTTGGTAGCAAAATCTCCTATTCTGAAGAGAAAAATTTCGTTATAAGCGGGTGGCATCAGCCTTGCCACATTTTCTCAAATGGCTCTCAAGGAGGGCAGTCAGTTGGCAGACTTACTTGCGGCCCTGCTTCCCAGGTTGGAAACTTTGCTTTCATTCCTTAGGTGGCCCATTGGCTCAGGACTGCCCTACCCCAAGAATTCAGGCTTGTGACGCCCGATTAGTTGAGATCAGCCCTTCTGGCTCTTTCATGGATGAAACCAACTGGGAAAAGAGCCGTTCTAAGCTGGGGACCATGGTGTCTTTCCCTAGTCTACACGGAAACAGCACTCTGAGGGAGACGAGCTGCTGGTGTTTGGTAGCAACATCTCCTATTCTGAAGGGAAACATTTCTTTGTAAGCGTGTTGCATCAGCCTTGCCACATGTTCTCAACTGCTTATAATGGAGGCAAGTCAGTAGGCCTCACCCTTCAAGCCCACTCCAATTTCATAGAGAAAACATGAGGCCTCGGTGTGCCTTCCTGTGGCAAGGAAACTTTGCTTTCATTCTTAGGTGGCTCTTTGGCTCAGAACTGCCCTACCCCAATGATTCAAGGATGTGCAGCCCGATTAGTTGAGATCAGTCCTTCTGGCTCTTTCATGGATGAAACCAACTGGGAAAAGAGCCGTTCTAAGCTGGGGACCATGCTGTCTTTCCCTGGTCTACACAGAAACAGCACTCTGAGGGAGACGAGCTGCTGGCGTTTGGTAGCTACAACACTTGTTCTGAAGAGAAACATTTCTTTGTAAGGGGGGTTGCCTCAGCCTTGCCACATTTTGTGATCTGGCTATAAAGGAGGGCAGTCAGTAGGCCTCACCCTTCAAGCCCACTCCAATTTCATAGAGAAAACACCAGGCCTCGGTGTGCCTTCCTGTGGCAAGGAAACTTTGCTTTCATTCTTAGGTGGCTCTTTGGCTCAGAACTGCCCTACCCCAAGGATTCAGGGATGTGCAGCCCGATTAGTTGAGATCAGTCCTTCTGGCTCTTTCATGGATGAAACCAACTGGGAAAAGAGGCGTTCTAAGCTGGGGACAATGGTGTCTTTCCCTAGTCTACACAGAAACAGCACTCTGAGGGAGACGAGCTGCTGGCGTTTGGTAGCAACATCTCCTAATCTGAAGAGAAACATTTCGTTGTAAGCGGGTTGCCTCAGCCTTGCCACATTTTCTGAACAGGCTATAAAGGAGGGCAGTCAGTAGGCCTCACCCTTCAAGCCCACTCCAATTTGACAGAGAAAACACCAGGCCTCGGTGTGCCTTCCTGTGGCAAGGAAACTTTGCTTTCATTCCTTAGGTGGCACTTTGGCTCAGAACTGCCCTACCCCAAGGATTCAGGGATGTGCAGCCCGATTAGTTGAGATCAGCCCTTCTGGCTCTTTCATGGATGAAAACAGCTGGGCATAGGGCCGTTCTAAGCTTGGGACTATGGTGTCTTTCCCTAATCTACACAGAAACAGCACTCTGAGGGAGACGAGCTGCTGGCGTTTGGTAGCAAAATCTCCTATTCTGAAGAGAAAAATTTCGTTATAAGCGGGTGGCATCAGCCTTGCCACATTTTCTCAAATGGCTCTAAAGGAGGGCAGTCAGTTGGCAGACTTACTTGTGGCCCTGCTTCCCAGGTTGGAAACTTTGCTTTCATTCCTTAGGTGGCCCATTGGCTCAAGACTGCCCTACCCCAAGAATTCAGGCTTGTGACGCCCGATTAGTTGAGATCAGCCCTTCTGGCTCTTTCATGGATGAAACCAACTGGGAAAAGAGCCGTTCTAAACTGGGGACCATGGTGTCTTTCCCTAGTCTACACGGAAACAGCACTCTGAGGGAGACGAGCTGCTGGTGTTTGGTAGCAACATCTCCTATTCTGAAGCGAAACATTTCTTTGTAAGCGGGTTGCATCATCCTTGCCACATGTTCTCAACTGCTTATAATGGAGGCAAGTCAGTAGGCCTCACCCTTCAAGCCCACTCCAATTTCATAGAGAAAACATCAGGCCTCGGTGTGCCTTCCTGTGGCAATGAAACTTTGCTGTCTTTCCTTAGGTGGCACTTGGGCTCAGAACTGCCCGACCTCAAGGATTCAGGGATGTGCAGCCTGATTAGTTGAGATCACCCCTTCTAGGTCTTTCATGGATGAAACCAACTGGGAAAAGAGCCGTTCTAAGCTGGGGACCATGGTGTCTTTCCCTAGTCTACACAGAAACAGCACTCTGAGGGAGACGAGCTGCTGGCGTTTGGGAGCAACGTCTACTATCCTGAAGAGCAACATTTCGTTGTAAGCGGGTTGCCTCAGCATTGCCACATTTTCTGAACTGGCTATAAAGTAGGGCAGTCAGTAGGCCTCACCCTTCAAGCCCACTCCAATTTCATAGAGAAAACATCAGGCCTCGGTGTGCCTTCCTGTGGCAATGAAACTTTGCTTTCATTCCTTAGGTGGCACTTGGGCTCAGAACTGCCCTACCTCAAGGATTCAGGGATGTGCAGCCTGATTAGTTGAGATCACCCCTTCTAGGTCGTTCATGGACTCAACCAACTGGGAAAAGAGCCGTTCTAAGCTGGGGACCACGGTGTCCTTCCCTAGTCTACACAGAAACAGCACTCTGAGGGAGACGAGCTTCTGGCGTTTGGTAGCAACAACTATTATTCTGAAGAGAAACATTTCGTTGTAAGCGGGTTGCCTCAGCCTTGCCACATTTACTGAACTGGCTATAAAGGAGGGCAGTTAGTAGGCCTCACCCTTCAAGCCCACTCCAATTTCATAGAGAAAACACCAGGCCTCGGTGTGCCTTCCTGTGGCAAGGAAACTTTGCTTTCATTCTTAGGTGGCTCTTTGGCTCAGAACTGCCCTAACCCAAGGATTCAGGGATGTGCAGCCCGATTAGTTGAGATCAGTCCTTCTGGCTCTTTCATGGATGAAACCAACTGGGAAAAGAGCCGTTCTAAGCTGGGGACCATGGTGTCTTTCCCTAGTCTACACAGAAACAGCACTCTGAGGGAGACGAGCTGCTGGCGTTTGGTAGCAACATCTCCTAATCTGAAGAGAAACATTTCGTTGTAAGCGGGATGCCTCAGCCTTGCCACATTTTCTGAACTGGCTATAAAGGAGGGCAGTCAGTAGGCCTCACCCTTCAAGCCCACTCCAATTTCATAGAGAAAACACCAGGCCTCGGTGTGCCTTCCTGTGACAAGGAAACTTTGCTTTCATTCTTTAGGTGGCACTTTGGCTCAGAACTGCCCTACCCCAAGGATTCAGGGATGTGCAGCCCGATTAGTTGAGATCAGTCCTTCTGGCTCTTTCATGGATGAAACCAACTGGGAAAAGAGCCGTTCTAAGCTGGGGACCATGGTGTCTTTCCCTAGTCTACACAGAAACAGCACTCTGAGGGAGAAGAGCTGCTGGCGTTTGGTAGCAACATCTCCTAATCTGAAGAGAAACATTTCGTTGTAAGCGGGTTGCCTCAGCCTTGCCACATTTTCTGAACTGGCTATAAAGTAGGGCAGTCAGTAGGCCTCACCCTTCAAGCCCACTCCAATTTCATAGAGAAAACACCAGGCCTCGGTGTGCCTTCCTGTGGCAAGGAAACTTTGCTTTCATTCTTTAGGTGGCACTTTGGCTCAGAACTGCCCTACCCCAAGGATTCAGGGATGTGCAGCCCGATTAGTTGAGATCAGCCATTCTGGCTCTTTCATGGATGAAACCAACTGGGAAAAGAGCCGTTCTAAGCTGGGGACCATGGTGTCTTTCCCTAGTCTACACAGAAACAGCACTCTGAGGGAGACGAGCTGCTGGCGTTTTGTAGCAACATCTCCTAATCTGAAGAGAAACATTTCGTTGTAAGCGGGTTGCCTCAGCCTTGCCACATGTTCTCAACTGGTTATAAAGGAGGGCAGTCACTAGGCCTCACCTTTCAAGCACACTCCAATTTCATACAGAAAACACCAGGCCTCGGTGTGCCTTCCTGTGGCAAGGAAACTTTGCTTTCATTCCTTAGGTGGCACTTTGGCTCAGAAGTGCCCTACCCCAAGGATTCAGGGATGTGCAGCCCGATTAGTTGAGATCAGCCCTTCTGGCTCTTTCATGGATGAAACCAACTGGGCAAAGAGCCGTTCTAAGCTGGGGACCATGCTGTCTTTCCGTGTTCTACACAGAAACAGCACTCTGAGGGAGACGAGCTGCTGGTGTTTGGTAGCAACAACTCTTGTTCTGAAGAGAAACATTTCTTTGTAAGGGGGGTTGCCTCAGCCTTGCCACATTTTGTGATCTGGCTATAAAGGAGGGCAGTCAGTAGGCCTCACCCTTCAAGCCCACTCCAATTTGACAGAGAAAACACCAGGCCTCGGTGTGCCTTCCTGTGGCAAGGAAACTTTGCTTTCATTCCTTAGGTGGCACTTTGGCTCAGAACTGCCCTACCCCAAGGATTCAGGGATGTGCAGCCCGATTAGTTGAGATCAGCCCTTCTGGCTCTTTCATGGATGAAAACAGCTGGGCATAGGGCCGTTCTAAGCTTGGGACTATGGTGTCTTTCCCTAGTCTACACAGAAACAGCACTCTGAGGGAGACGAGCTGCTGGCGTTTGGTAGCAAAATCTCCTATTCTGAAGAGAAAAATTTCGTTATAAGCGGGTGGCATCAGCCTTGCCACATTTTCTCAAATGGCTCTCAAGGAGGGCAGTCAGTTGGCAGACTTACTTGCGGCCCTGCTTCCCAGTTTGGAAACTTTGCTTTCATTCCTTAGGTGGCCCATTGGCTCAGGACTGCCCTACCCCAAGAATTCAGGCTTGTGACGCCCGATTAGTTGAGATCAGCCCTTCTGGCTCTTTCATGGATGAAACCAACTGGGAAAAGAGCCGTTCTAAGCTGGGGACCATGGTGTCTTTCCCTAGTCTACACGGAAACAGCACTCTGAGGGAGACGAGCTGCTGGTGTTTGGTAGCAACATCTCCTATTCTGAAGGGAAACATTTCTTTGTAAGCGTGTTGCATCAGCCTTGCCACATGTTCTCAACTGCTTATAATGGAGGCAAGTCAGTAGGCCTCACCCTTCAAGCCCACTCCAATTTCATAGAGAAAACATGAGGCCTCGGTGTGCCTTCCTGTGGCAAGGAAACTTTGCTTTCATTCTTAGGTGGCTCTTTGGCTCAGAACTGCCCTACCCCAATGATTCAAGGATGTGCAGCCCGATTAGTTGAGATCAGTCCTTCTGGCTCTTTCATGGATGAAACCAACTGGGAAAAGAGCCGTTCTAAGCTGGGGACCATGCTGTCTTTCCCTGGTCTACACAGAAACAGCACTCTGAGGGAGACGAGCTGCTGGCGTTTGGTAGCTACAACACTTGTTCTGAAGAGAAACATTTCTTTGTAAGGGGGGTTGCCTCAGCCTTGCCACATTTTGTGATCTGGCTATAAAGGAGGGCAGTCAGTAGGCCTCACCCTTCAAGCCCACTCCAATTTCATAGAGAAAACACCAGGCCTCGGTGTGCCTTCCTGTGGCAAGGAAACTTTGCTTTCATTCTTAGGTGGCTCTTTGGCTCAGAACTGCCCTACCCCAAGGATTCAGGGATGTGCAGCCCGATTAGTTGAGATCAGTCCTTCTGGCTCTTTCATGGATGAAACCAACTGGGAAAAGAGGCGTTCTAAGCTGGGGACAATGGTGTCTTTCCCTAGTCTACACAGAAACAGCACTCTGAGGGAGACGAGCTGCTGGCGTTTGGTAGCAACATCTCCTAATCTGAAGAGAAACATTTCGTTGTAAGCGGGTTGCCTCAGCCTTGCCACATTTTCTGAACAGGCTATAAAGGAGGGCAGTCAGTAGGCCTCACCCTTCAAGCCCACTCCAATTTGACAGAGAAAACACCAGGCCTCGGTGTGCCTTCCTGTGGCAAGGAAACTTTGCTTTCATTCCTTAGGTGGCACTTTGGCTCAGAACTGCCCTACCCCAAGGATTCAGGGATGTGCAGCCCGATTAGTTGAGATCAGCCCTTCTGGCTCTTTCATGGATGAAAACAGCTGGGCATAGGGCCGTTCTAAGCTTGGGACTATGGTGTCTTTCCCTAATCTACACAGAAACAGCACTCTGAGGGAGACGAGCTGCTGGCGTTTGGTAGCAAAATCTCCTATTCTGAAGAGAAAAATTTCGTTATAAGCGGGTGGCATCAGCCTTGCCACATTTTCTCAAATGGCTCTAAAGGAGGGCAGTCAGTTGGCAGACTTACTTGTGGCCCTGCTTCCCAGGTTGGAAACTTTGCTTTCATTCCTTAGGTGGCCCATTGGCTCAAGACTGCCCTACCCCAAGAATTCAGGCTTGTGACGCCCGATTAGTTGAGATCAGCCCTTCTGGCTCTTTCATGGATGAAACCAACTGGGAAAAGAGCCGTTCTAAACTGGGGACCATGGTGTCTTTCCCTAGTCTACACGGAAACAGCACTCTGAGGGAGACGAGCTGCTGGTGTTTGGTAGCAACATCTCCTATTCTGAAGCGAAACATTTCTTTGTAAGCGGGTTGCATCATCCTTGCCACATGTTCTCAACTGCTTATAATGGAAGCAAGTCAGTAGGCCTCACCCTTCAAGCCCACTCCAATTTCATAGAGAAAACATCAGGCCTCGGTGTGCCTTCCTGTGGCAATGAAACTTTGCTGTCTTTCCTTAGGTGGCACTTGGGCTCAGAACTGCCCGACCTCAAGGATTCAGGGATGTGCAGCCTGATTAGTTGAGATCACCCCTTCTAGGTCTTTCATGGATGAAACCAACTGGGAAAAGAGCCGTTCTAAGCTGGGGACCATGGTGTCTTTCCCTAGTCTACACAGAAACAGCACTCTGAGGGAGACGAGCTGCTGGCGTTTGGGAGCAACGTCTACTATCCTGAAGAGCAACATTTCGTTGTAAGCGGGTTGCCTCAGCATTGCCACATTTTCTGAACTGGCTATAAAGTAGGGCAGTCAGTAGGCCTCACCCTTCAAGCCCACTCCAATTTCATAGAGAAAACATCAGGCCTCGGTGTGCCTTCCTGTGGCAATGAAACTTTGCTTTCATTCCTTAGGTGGCACTTGGGCTCAGAACTGCCCTACCTCAAGGATTCAGGGATGTGCAGCCTGATTAGTTGAGATCACCCCTTCTAGGTCGTTCATGGACTCAACCAACTGGGAAAAGAGCCGTTCTAAGCTGGGGACCACGGTGTCCTTCCCTAGTCTACACAGAAACAGCACTCTGAGGGAGACGAGCTTCTGGCGTTTGGTAGCAACAACTCTTATTCTGAAGAGAAACATTTCGTTGTAAGCGGGTTGCCTCAGCCTTGCCACATTTACTGAACTGGCTATAAAGGAGGGCAGTTAGTAGGCCTCACCCTTCAAGCCCACTCCAATTTCATAGAGAAAACACCAGGCCTCGGTGTGCCTTCCTGTGGCAAGGAAACTTTGCTTTCATTCTTAGGTGGCTCTTTGGCTCAGAACTGCCCTAACCCAAGGATTCAGGGATGTGCAGCCCGATTAGTTGAGATCAGTCCTTCTGGCTCTTTCATGGATGAAACCAACTGGGAAAAGAGCCGTTCTAAGCTGGGGACCATGGTGTCTTTCCCTAGTCTACACAGAAACAGCACTCTGAGGGAGACGAGCTGCTGGCGTTTGGTAGCAACATCTCCTAATCTGAAGAGAAACATTTCGTTGTAAGCGGGATGCCTCAGCCTTGCCACATTTTCTGAACTGGCTATAAAGGAGGGCAGTCAGTAGGCCTCACCCTTCAAGCCCACTCCAATTTCATAGAGAAAACACCAGGCCTCGGTGTGCCTTCCTGTGACAAGGAAACTTTGCTTTCATTCTTTAGGTGGCACTTTGGCTCAGAACTGCCCTACCCCAAGGATTCAGGGATGTGCAGCCCGATTAGTTGAGATCAGCCATTCTGGCTCTTTCATGGATGAAACCAACTGGGAAAAGAGCCGTTCTAAGCTGGGGACCATGGTGTCTTTCCCTAGTCTACACAGAAACAGCACTCTGAGGGAGACGAGCTACTGGCGTTTGGTAGCAACATCTCCTAATCTGAAGAGGAACATTTCGTTGTAAGCGGGTTGCCTCAGCCTTGCCACATGTTCTCAACTGGTTATAAAGGAGGGCAGTCACTAGGCCTCACCTTTCAAGCACACTCCAATTTCATACAGAAAACACCAGGCCTCGGTGTGCCTTCCTGTGGCAAGGAAACTTTGCTTTCATTCCTTAGGTGGCACTTTGGCTCAGAACTGCCCTACCCCAAGGATTCAGGGATGTGCAGCCCGATTAGTTGAGATCAGCCCTTCTGGCTCTTTCATGGATGAAACCAACTGGGCAAAGAGCCGTTCTAAGCTGGGGACCATGCTGTCTTTCCCTGGTCTACACAGAAACAGCACTCTGAGGGAGACGAGCTGCTGGTGTTTGGTAGCAACAACTCTTGTTCTGAAGAGAAACATTTCTTTGTAAGGGGGGTTGCCTCAGCCTTGCCACATTTTGTGATCTGGCTATAAAGGAGGGCAGTCAGTAGGCCTCACCCTTCAAGCCCACTCCAATTTGACAGAGAAAACACCAGGCCTCGGTGTGCCTTCCTGTGGCAAGGAAACTTTGCTTTCATTCTTAGGTGGCTCTTTGGCTCAGAACTGCCCTACCCCAAGGATTCAGGGATGTGCAGCCCGATTAGTTGAGATCAGTCCTTCTGGCTCTTTCATGGATGAAACCAACTGGGAAAAGAGGCGTTCTAAGCTGGGGACAATGGTGTCTTTCCCTAGTCTACACAGAAACAGCACTCTGAGGGAGACGAGCTGCTGGCGTTTGGTAGCAACATCTCCTAATCTGAAGAGAAACATTTCGTTGTAAGCGGGTTGCCTCAGCCTTGCCACATTTTCTGAACAGGCTATAAAGGAGGGCAGTCAGTAGGCCTCACCCTTCAAGCCCACTCCAATTTGACAGAGAAAACACCAGGCCTCGGTGTGCCTTCCTGTGGCAAGGAAACTTTGCTTTCATTCCTTAGGTGGCACTTTGGCTCAGAACTGCCCTACCCCAAGGATTCAGGGATGTGCAGCCCGATTAGTTGAGATCAGCCCTTCTGGCTCTTTCATGGATGAAAACAGCTGGGCATAGGGCCGTTCTAAGCTTGGGACTATGGTGTCTTTCCCTAGTCTACACAGAAACAGCACTCTGAGGGAGACAAGCTGCTGGCGTTTGGTAGCAAAATCTTCTATTCTGAAGAGAAAAATTTCGTTATAAGCGGGTGGCATCAGCCTTGCCACATTTTCTCAAATGGCTCTAAAGGAGGGCAGTCAGTTGGCAGACTTACTTGTGGCCCTGCTTCCCAGGTTGGAAACTTTGCTTTCATTCCTTAGGTGGCCCATTGGCTCAAGACTGCCCTACCCCAAGAATTCAGGCTTGTGACGCCCGATTAGTTGAGATCAGCCCTTCTGGCTCTTTCATGGATGAAACCAACTGGGAAAAGAGGCGTTCTAAACTGGGGACCATGGTGTCTTTCCCTAGTCTACACGGAAACAGCACTCTGAGGGAGACGAGCTGCTGGTGTTTGGTAGCAACATCTCCTATTCTGAAGCGAAACATTTCTTTGTAAGCGGATTGCATCATCCTTGCCACATGTTCTCAACTGCTTATAATGGAGGCAAGTCAGTAGGCCTCACCCTTCAAGCCCACTCCAATTTCATAGAGAAAACATCAGGCCTCGGTGTGCCTTCCTGTGGCAATGAAACTTTGCTGTCTTTCCTTAGGTGGCACTTGGGCTCAGAACTGCCCGACCTCAAGGATTCAGGGATGTGCAGCCTGATTAGTTGAGATCACCCCTTCTAGGTCTTTCATGGATGAAACCAACTGGGAAAAGAGCCGTTCTAAGCTGGGGACCATGGTGTCTTTCCCTAGTCTACACAGAAACAGCACTCTGAGGGAGACGAGCTGCTGGCGTTTGGGAGCAACGTCTACTATCCTGAAGAGCAACATTTCGTTGTAAGCGGGTTGCCTCAGCATTGCCACATTTTCTGAACTGGCTATAAAGTAGGGCAGTCAGTAGGCCTCACCCTTCAAGCCCACTCCAATTTCATAGAGAAAACATCAGGCCTCGGTGTGCCTTCCTGTGGCAATGAAACTTTGCTTTCATTCCTTAGGTGGCACTTGGGCTCAGAACTGCCCTACCTCAAGGATTCAGGGATGTGCAGCCTGATTAGTTGAGATCACCCCTTCTAGGTCGTTCATGGACTCAACCAACTGGGAAAAGAGCCGTTCTAAGCTGGGGACCACGGTGTCCTTCCCTAGTATACACAGAAACAGCACTCTGAGGGAGACGAGCTTCTGGCGTTTGGTAGCAACAACTCTTATTCTGAAGAGAAACATTTCGTTGTAAGCGGGTTGCCTCAGCCTTGCCACATTTACTGAACTGGCTATAAAGGAGGGCAGTTAGTAGGCCTCACCCTTCAAGCCCACTCCAATTTCATAGAGAAAACACCAGGCCTCGGTTTGCCTTCCTGTGGCAAGGAAACTTTGCTTTCATTCTTAGGTGGCTCTTTGGCTCAGAACTGCCCTACCCCAAGGATTCAGGGATGTGCAGCCCGATTAGTTGAGATCAGTCCTTCTGGCTCTTTCATGGATGAAACCAACTGGGAAAAGAGCCGTTCTAAGCTGGGGACCATGGTGTCTTTCCCTAGTCTACACAGAAACAGCACTCTGAGGGAGACGAGCTGCTGGCGTTTGGTAGCAACATCTCCTAATCTGAAGAGAAACATTTCGTTGTAAGCGGGTTGCCTCAGCCTTGCCACATTTTCTGAACTGGCTATAAAGGAGGGCAGTCAGTAGGCCTCACCCTTCAAGCCCACTCCAATTTCATAGACAAAACACCAGGCCTCGGTGTGCCTTCCTGTGACAAGGAAACTTTGCTTTCATTCTTTAGGTGGCACTTTGGCTCACAACTGCCCTACCCCAAGGATTCAGGGATGTGCAGCCCGATTAGTTGAGATCAGCCATTCTGGCTCTTTCATGGATGAAACCAACTGGGAAAAGAGCCGTTCTAAGCTGGGGACCATGGTGTCTTTCCCTAGTCTACACAGAAACAGCACTCTGAGGGAGACGAGCTGCTGGCGTTTGGTAGCAACATCTCCTAATCTGAAGAGAAACATTTCGTTGTAAGCGGGTTGCCTCAGCCTTGCCACATGTTCTCAACTGGTTATAAAGGAGGGCAGTCACTAGGCCTCACCTTTCAAGCACACTCCAATTTCATACAGAAAACACCAGGCCTCGGTGTGCCTTCCTGTGGCCAGGAAACTTTGCTTTCATTCCTTAGGTGGCACTTTGGCTCAGAACTGCCCTACCCCAAGGATTCAGGGATGTGCAGCCCGATTAGTTGAGATCAGCCCTTCTGGCTCTTTCATGGATGAAACCAACTGGGCAAAGAGCCGTTCTAAGCTGGGGACCATGCTGTCTTTCCCTGGTCTACACAGAAACAGCACTCTGAGGGAGACGAGCTGCTGGCGTTTGGTAGCAACAACTCTTGTTCTGAAGAGAAACATTTCTTTGTAAGGGGGGTTGCCTCAGCCTTGCCACATTTTGTGATCTGGCTATAAAGGAGGGCAGTCAGTAGGCCTCACCCTTCAAGCCCACTCCAATTTGACAGAGAAAACACCAGGCCTCGGTGTGCCTTCCTGTGGCAAGGAAACTTTGCTTTCATTCCTTAGGTGGCACTTTGGCTCAGAACTGCCCTACCCCAAGGATTCAGGGATGTGCAGCCCGATTAGTTGAGATCAGCCCTTCTGGCTCTTTCATGGATGAAAACAGCTGGGCATAGGGCCGTTCTAAGCTTGGGACTATGGTGTCTTTCCCTAATCTACACAGAAACAGCACTCTGAGGGAGACGAGCTGCTGGCGTTTGGTAGCAAAATCTCCTATTCTGAAGAGAAAAATTTCGTTATAAGCGGGTGGCATCAGCCTTGCCACATTTTCTCAAATGGCTCTAAAGGAGGGCAGTCAGTTGGCAGACTTACTTGTGGCCCTGCTTCCCAGGTTGGAAACTTTGCTTTCATTCCTTAGGTGGCCCATTGGCTCAAGACTGCCCTACCCCAAGAATTCAGGCTTGTGACGCCCGATTAGTTGAGATCAGCCCTTCTGGCTCTTTCATGGATGAAACCAACTGGGAAAAGAGCCGTTCTAAACTGGGGACCATGGTGTCTTTCCCTAGTCTACACGGAAACAGCACTCTGAGGGAGACGAGCTGCTGGTGTTTGGTAGCAACATCTCCTATTCTGAAGCGAAACATTTCTTTGTAAGCGGGTTGCATCATCCTTGCCACATGTTCTCAACTGCTTATAATGGAGGCAAGTCAGTAGGCCTCACCCTTCAAGCCCACTCCAATTTCATAGAGAAAACATCAGGCCTCGGTGTGCCTTCCTGTGGCAATGAAACTTTGCTGTCTTTCCTTAGGTGGCACTTGGGCTCAGAACTGCCCGACCTCAAGGATTCAGGGATGTGCAGCCTGATTAGTTGAGATCACCCCTTCTAGGTCTTTCATGGATGAAACCAACTGGGAAAAGAGCCGTTCTAAGCTGGGGACCATGGTGTCTTTCCCTAGTCTACACAGAAACAGCACTCTGAGGGAGACGAGCTGCTGGCGTTTGGTAGCAACGTCTACTATCCTGAAGAGCAACATTTCGTTGTAAGCGGGTTGCCTCAGCATTGCCACATTTTCTGAACTGGCTATAAAGTAGGGCAGTCAGTAGGCCTCACCCTTCAAGCCCACTCCAATTTCATAGAGAAAACATCAGGCCTCGGTGTGCCTTCCTGTGGCAATGAAACTTTGCTTTCATTCCTTAGGTGGCACTTGGGCTCAGAACTGCCCTACCTCAAGGATTCAGGGATGTGCAGCCTGATTAGTTGAGATCACCCCTTCTAGGTCGTTCATGGACTCAACCAACTGGGAAAAGAGCCGTTCTAAGCTGGGGACCACGGTGTCCTTCCCTAGTCTACACAGAAACAGCACTCTGAGGGAGACGAGCTTCTGGCGTTTGGTAGCAACAACTCTTATTCTGAAGAGAAACATTTCGTTGTAAGCGGGTTGCCTCAGCCTTGCCACATTTACTGAACTGGCTATAAAGGAGGGCAGTTAGTAGGCCTCACCCTTCAAGCCCACTCCAATTTCATAGAGAAAACACCAGGCCTCGGTGTGCCTTCCTGTGGCAAGGAAACTTTGCTTTCATTCTTAGGTGGCTCTTTGGCTCAGAACTGCCCTACCCCAAGGATTCAGGGATGTGCAGCCCGATTAGTTGAGATCAGTCCTTCTGGCTCTTTCATGGATGAAACCAACTGGGAAAAGAGCCGTTCTAAGCTGGGGACCATGCTGTCTTTCCCTGGTCTACACAGAAACAGCACTCTGAGGGAGACGAGCTGCTGGTGTTTGGTAGCAACAACTCTTGTTCTGAAGAGAAACATTTCTTTGTAAGGGGGGTTGCCTCAGCCTTGCCACATTTTGTGATCTGGCTATAAAGGAGGGCAGTCAGTAGGCCTCACCCTTCAAGCCCACTCCAATTTGACAGAGAAAACACCAGGCCTCGGTGTGCCTTCCTGTGGCAAGGAAACTTTGCTTTCATTCCTTAGGTGGCACTTTGGCTCAGAACTGCCCTACCCCAAGGATTCAGGGATGTGCAGCCCGATTAGTTGAGATCAGCCCTTCTGGCTCTTTCATGGATGAAAACAGCTGGGCATAGGGCCGTTCTAAGCTTGGGACTATGGTGTCTTTCCCTAGTCTACACAGAAACAGCACTCTGAGGGAGACGAGCTGCTGGCGTTTGGTAGCAACATCTCCTAATCTGAAGAGAAACATTTCGTTGTAAGCGGGTTGCCTCAGCCTTGCCACATGTTCTCAACTGGTTATAAAGGAGGGCAGTCACTAGGCCTCACCTTTCAAGCACACTCCAATTTCATACAGAAAACACCAGGCCTCGGTGTGCCTTCCTGTGGCAAGGAAACTTTGCTTTCATTCCTTAGGTGGCACTTTGGCTCAGAACTGCCCTACCCCAAGGATTCAGGGATGTGCAGCCCGATTAGTTGAGATCAGCCCTTCTGGCTCTTTCATGGATGAAACCAACTGGGCAAAGAGCCGTTCTAAGCTGGGGACCATGCTGTCTTTCCCTGGTCTACACAGAAACAGCACTCTGAGTGAGACGAGCTGCTGGCGTTTGGTAGCAACAACTCTTGTTCTGAAGAGAAACATTTCTTTGTAAGGGGGGTTGCCTCAGCCTTGCCACATTTTGTGATCTGGCTATAAAGGAGGGCAGTCAGTAGGCCTCACCCTTCAAGCCCACTCCAATTTGACAGAGAAAACACCAGGCCTCGGTGTGCCTTCCTGTGGCAAGGAAACTTTGCTTTCATTCCTTAGGTGGCACTTTGGCTCAGAACTGCCCTACCCCAAGGATTCAGGGATGTGCAGCCCGATTAGTTGAGATCAGCCCTTCTGGCTCTTTCATGGATGAAAACAGCTGGGCATAGGGCCGTTCTAAGCTTGGGACTATGGTGTCTTTCCCTAGTCTACACAGAAACAGCACTCTGAGGGAGACGAGCTGCTGGCGTTTGGTAGCAAAATCTCCTATTCTGAAGAGAAAAATTTCGTTATAAGCGGGTGGCATCAGCCTTGCCACATTTTCTCAAATGGCTCTAAAGGAGGGCAGTCAGTTGGCAGACTTACTTGCGGCCCTGCTTCCCAGGTTGGAAACTTTGCTTTCATTCCTTAGGTGGCCCATTGGCTCAGGACTGCCCTACCCCAAGAATTCAGGCTTGTGACGCCCGATTAGTTGAGATCAGCCCTTCTGGCTCTTTCATGGATGAAACCAACTGGGAAAAGAGCCGTTCTAAGCTGGGGACCATGGTGTCTTTCCCTAGTCTACACGGAAACAGCACTCTGAGGGAGACGAGCTGCTGGTGTTTGGTAGCAACATCTCCTATTCTGAAGGGAAACATTTCTTTGTAAGCGGGTTGCATCAGCCTTGCCACATGTTCTCAACTGCTTATAATGGAGGCAAGTCAGTAGGCCTCACCCTTCAAGCCCACTCCAATTTCATAGAGAAAACATCAGGCCTCGGTGTGCCTTCCTGTGGCAAGGAAACTTTGCTTTCATTCTTAGGTGGCTCTTTGGCTCAGAACTGCCCTACCCCAATGATTCAAGGATGTGCAGCCCGATTAGTTGAGATCAGTCCTTCTGGCTCTTTCATGGATGAAACCAACTGGGAAAAGAGCCGTTCTAAGCTGGGGACCATGCTGTCTTTCCCTGGTCTACACAGAAACAGCACTCTGAGGGAGACGAGCTGCTGGCGTTTGGTAGCAACAACACTTGTTCTGAAGAGAAACATTTCTTTGTAAGGAGGGTTGCCTCAGCCTTGCCACATTTTGTGATCTGGCTATAAAGGAGGGCAGTCAGTAGGCCTCACCCTTCAAGCCCACTCCAATTTCATAGAGAAAACACCAGGCCTCGGTGTGCCTTCCTGTGGCAAGGAAACTTTGCTTTCATTCTTAGGTGGCTCTTTGGCTCAGAACTGCCCTACCCCAAGGATTCAGGGATGTGCAGCCCGATTAGTTGAGATCAGTCCTTCTGGCTCTTTCATGGATGAAACCAACTGGGAAAAGAGCCGTTCTAAGCTGGGGACCATGGTGTCTTTCCCTAGTCTACACAGAAACAGCACTCTGAGGGAGACGAGCTGCTGGCGTTTGGTAGCAACGTCTACTATCCTGAAGAGCAACATTTCGTTGTAAGCGGGTTGCCTCAGCATTGCCACATTTTCTGAACTGGCTATAAAGTAGGGCAGTCAGTAGGCCTCACCCTTCAAGCCCACTCCAATTTCATAGAGAAAACATCAGGCCTCGGTGTGCCTTCCTGTGGCAATGAAACTTTGCTTTCATTCCTTAGGTGGCACTTGGGCTCAGAACTGCCCTACCTCAAGGATTCAGGGATGTGCAGCCTGATTAGTTGAGATCACCCCTTCTAGGTCGTTCATGGACTCAACCAACTGGGAAAAGAGCCGTTCTAAGCTGGGGACCACGGTGTCCTTCCCTAGTCTACACAGAAACAGCACTCTGAGGGAGACGAGCTTCTGGCGTTTGGTAGCAACATCTCTTATTCTGAAGAGAAACATTTCGTTGTAAGCGGGTTGCCTCAGCCTTGCCACATTTACTGAACTGGCAATAAAGGAGGGCAGTCAGTAGGCCTCACCCTTCAAGCCCACTCCAATTTCATAGAGAAAACACCAGGCCTCGGTGTGCCTTCCTGTGGCAAGGAAACTTTGCTTTCATTCTTAGGTGGCTCTTTGGCTCAGAACTGCCCTACCCCAAGGATTCAGGGATGTGCAGCCCGATTAGTTGAGATCAGTCCTTCTGGCTCTTTCATGGATGAAAACAACTGGGAAAAGAGCCGTTCTAAGCTGGGGACCATGGTGTCTTTCCCTAGTCTACACAGAAACAGCACTCTGAGGGAGACGAGCTGCTGGCGTTTGGTAGCAACATCTCCTAATCTGAAGAGAAACATTTCGTTGTAAGCGGGTTGCCTCAGCCTTGCCACATTTTCTGAACTGGCTATAAAGGAGGGCAGTCAGTAGGCCTCACCCTTCAAGCCCACTCCAATTTCATAGAGAAAACACCAGGCCTCGGTGTGCCTTCCTGTGACAA
Source organism: Eschrichtius robustus (assembly GCF_028021215.1). Lineage (NCBI taxonomy): Eukaryota > Metazoa > Chordata > Mammalia > Artiodactyla > Eschrichtiidae > Eschrichtius > Eschrichtius robustus. The sequence goes on from NC_090842.1 coordinate 46,955,180, forward strand.
GGAAACTTTGCTTTCATTCTTTAGGTGGCACTTTGGCTCAGAACTGCCCTACCCCAAGGATTCAGGGATGTGCAGCCCGATTAGTTGAGATCAGCCATTCTGGCTCTTTCATGGATGAAACCAACTGGGAAAAGAGCCGTTCTAAGCTGGGGACCATGGTGTCTTTCCCTAGTCTACACAGAAACAGCACTCTGAGGGAGACGAGCTGCTGGCGTTTGGTAGCAACATCTCCTAATCTGAAGAGAAACATTTCGTTGTAAGCGGGTTGCCTCAGCCTTGCCACATGTTCTCAACTGGTTATAAAGGAGGGCAGTCACTAGGCCTCACCTTTCAAGCACACTCCAATTTCATACAGAAAACACCAGGCCTCGGTGTGCCTTCCTGTGGCAAGGAAACTTTGCTTTCATTCCTTAGGTGGCACTTTGGCTCAGAAGTGCCCTACCCCAAGGATTCAGGGATGTGCAGCCCGATTAGTTGAGATCAGCCCTTCTGGCTCTTTCATGGATGAAACCAACTGGGCAAAGAGCCGTTCTAAGCTGGGGACCATGCTGTCTTTCCCTGGTCTACACAGAAACAGCACTCTGAGGGAGACGAACTGCTGGCGTTTGGTAGCAACAACTCTTGTTCTGAAGAGAAACATTTCTTTGTAAGGGGGGTTGCCTCAGCCTTGCCACATTTTGTGATCTGGCTATAAAGGAGGGCAGTCAGTAGGCCTCACCCTTCAAGCCCACTCCAATTTGACAGAGAAAACACCAGGCCTCTGTGTGCCTTCCTGTGGCAAGGAAACTTTGCTTTCATTCCTTAGGTGGCACTTTGGCTCAGAACTGCCCTACCCCAAGGATTCAGGGATGTGCAGCCCGATTAGTTGAGATCAGCCCTTCTGGCTCTTTCATGGATGAAAACAGCTGGGCATAGGGCCGTTCTAAGCTTGGGACTATGGTGTCTTTCCCTAGTCTACACAGAAACAGCACTCTGAGGGAGACGAGCTGCTGGCGTTTGGTAGCAAAATCTCCTATTCTGAAGAGAAAAATTTCGTTATAAGCGGGTGGCATCAGCCTTGCCACATTTTCTCAAATGGCTCTCAAGGAGGGCAGTCAGTTGGCAGACTTACTTGCGGCCCTGCTTCCCAGGTTGGAAACTTTGCTTTCATTCCTTAGGTGGCCCATTGGCTCAGGACTGCCCTACCCCAAGAATTCAGGCTTGTGACGCCCGATTAGTTGAGATCAGCCCTTCTGGCTCTTTCATGGATGAAACCAACTGGGAAAAGAGCCGTTCTAAGCTGGGGACCATGGTGTCTTTCCCTAGTCTACACGGAAACAGCACTCTGAGGGAGACGAGCTGCTGGTGTTTGGTAGCAACATCTCCTATTCTGAAGGGAAACATTTCTTTGTAAGCGGGTTGCATCAGCCTTGCCACATGTTCTCAACTGCTTATAATGGAGGCAAGTCAGTAGGCCTCACCCTTCAAGCCCACTCCAATTTCATAGAGAAAACATCAGGCCTCGGTGTGCCTTCCTGTGGCAAGGAAACTTTGCTTTCATTCTTAGGTGGCTCTTTGGCTCAGAACTGCCCTACCCCAATGATTCAAGGATGTGCAGCCCGATTAGTTGAGATCAGTCCTTCTGGCTCTTTCATGGATGAAACCAACTGGGAAAAGAGCCGTTCTAAGCTGGGGACCATGCTGTCTTTCCCTGGTCTACACAGAAACAGCACTCTGAGGGAGACGAGCTGCTGGCGTTTGGTAGCAACAACACTTGTTCTGAAGAGAAACATTTCTTTGTAAGGGGGGTTGCCTCAGCCTTGCCACATTTTGTGATCTGGCTATAAAGGAGGGCAGTCAGTAGGCCTCACCCTTCAAGCCCACTCCAATTTCATAGAGAAAACACCAGGCCTCGGTGTGCCTTCCTGTGGCAAGGAAACTTTGCTTTCATTCTTAGGTGGCTCTTTGGCTCAGAACTGCCCTACCCCAAGGATTCAGGGATGTGCAGCCCGATTAGTTGAGATCAGTCCTTCTGGCTCTTTCATGGATGAAACCAACTGGGAAAAGAGCCGTTCTAAGCTGGGGACAATGGTGTCTTTCCCTAGTCTACACAGAAACAGCACTCTGAGGGAGACGAGCTGCTGGCGTTTGGTAGCAACATCTCCTAATCTGAAGAGAAACATTTCGTTGTAAGCGGGTTGCCTCAGCCTTGCCACATTTTCTGAACTGGCTATAAAGGAGGGCAGTCAGTAGGCCTCACCCTTCAAGCCCACTCCAATTTCATAGAGAAAACACCAGGCCTCGGTGTGCCTTCCTGTGACAAGGAAACTTTGCTTTCATTCTTTAGGTGGCACTTTGGCTCAGAACTGCCCTACCCCAAGGATTCAGGGATGTGCAGCCCGATTAGTTGAGATCAGTCCTTCTGGCTCTTTCATGGATGAAACCAACTGGGCAAAGAGCCGTTCTAAGCTGGAGACCATGGTGTCTTTCCCTAGTCTACACAGAAACAGCACTCTGAGGGAGACGAGCTGCTGGCGTTTGGTAGCAACATCTCCTAATCTGAAGAGAAACATTTCGTTGTAAGCGGGTTGCCTCAGCCTTGCCACATGTTCTCAACTGGTTATAAAGGAGGGCAGTCACTAGGCCTCACCTTTCAAGCACACTCCAATTTCATACAGAAAACACCAGGCCTCGGTGTGCCTTCCTGTGGCAAGGAAACTTTGCTTTCATTCCTTAGGTGGCACTTTGGCTCAGATCTGCCCTACCCCAAGGATTCAGGGATGTGCAGCCCGATTAGTTGAGATCAGCCCTTCTGGCTCTTTCATGGATGAAACCAACTGGGCAAAGAGCCGTTCTAAGCTGGGGACCATGCTGTCTTTCCCTGGTCTACACAGAAACAGCACTCTGAGGGAGACGAACTGCTGGCGTTTGGTAGCAACAACTCTTGTTCTGAAGAGAAACATTTCTTTGTAAGGGGGGTTGCCTCAGCCTTGCCACATTTTGTGATCTGGCTATAAAGGAGGGCAGTCAGTAGGCCTCACCCTTCAAGCCCACTCCAATTTGACAGAGAAAACACCAGGCCTCGGTGTGCCTTCCTGTGGCAAGTAAACTTTGCTTTCATTCCTTAGGTGGCACTTTGGCTCAGAACTGCCCTACCCCAAGGATTCAGGGATGTGCAGCCCGATTAGTTGAGATCAGCCCTTCTGGCTCTTTCATGGATGAAAACAGCTGGGCATAGGGCCGTTCTAAGCTTGGGACTATGGTGTCTTTCCCTAGTCTACACAGAAACAGCACTCTGAGGGAGACGAGCTGCTGGCGTTTGGTAGCAAAATCTCCTATTCTGAAGAGGAAAATTTCGTTATAAGCGGGTGGCATCAGCCTTGCCACATTTTCTCAAATGGCTCTAAAGGAGGGCAGTCAGTTGGCAGACTTACTTGCGGCCCTGCTTCCCAGGTTGGAAACTTTGCTTTCATTCCTTAGGTGGCCCATTGGCTCAGGACTGCCCTACCCCAAGAATTCAGGCTTGTGACGCCCGATTAGTTGAGATCAGCCCTTCTGGCTCTTTCATGGATGAAACCAACTGGGAAAAGAGCCGTTCTAAGCTGGGGACCATGGTGTCTTTCCCTAGTCTACACGGAAACAGCACTCTGAGGGAGACGAGCTGCTGGTGTTTGGTAGCAACATCTCCTATTCTGAAGGGAAACATTTCTTTGTAAGCGGGTTGCATCAGCCTTGCCACAAGTTCTCAACTGCTTATAATGGAGGCAAGTCAGTAGGCCTCACCCTTCAAGCCCACTCCAATTTCATAGAGAAAACATCAGGCCTCGGTGTGCCTTCCTGTGGCAATGAAACTTTTCTTTCTTTCCTTAGGTGGCACTTGGGCTCAGAACTGCCCGACCTCAAGGATTCAGGGATGTGCAGCCTGATTAGTTGAGATCACCCCTTCTAGGTCGTTCATGGACTCAACCAACTGGGAAAAGAGCCGTTCTAAGCTGGGGACCACGGTGTCCTTCCCTAGTCTACACAGAAACAGCACTCTGAGGGAGACGAGCTTCTGGCGTTTGGTAGCAACAACTCTTATTCTGAAGAGAAACATTTCGTTGTAAGCGGGTTGCCTCAGCCTTGCCACATTTACTGAACTGGCTATAAAGGAGGGCAGTTAGTAGGCCTCACCCTTCAAGCCCACTCCAATTTCATAGAGAAAACACCAGGCCTCGGTGTGCCTTCCTGTGGCAAGGAAACTTTGCTTTCATTCTTAGGTGGCTCTTTGGCTCAGAACTGCCCTACCCCAAGGATTCAGGGATGTGCAGCCCGATTAGTTGAGATCAGTCCTTCTGGCTCTTTCATGGATGAAACCAACTGGGAAAAGAGCCGTTCTAAGCTGGGGACCATGGTGTCTTTCCCTAGTCTACACAGAAACAGCACTCTGAGGGAGACGAGCTGCTGGCGTTTGGTAGCAACATCTCCTAATCTGAAGAGAAACATTTCGTTGTAAGCGGGTTGCCTCAGCCTTGCCACATTTTCTGAACTGGCTATAAAGGAGGGCAGTCAGTAGGCCTCACCCTTCAAGCCCACTCCAATTTCATAGAGAAAACACCAGGCCTCGGTGTGCCTTCCTGTGACAAGGAAACTTTGCTTTCATTCTTTAGGTGGCACTTTGGCTCAGAACTGCCCTACCCCAAGGATTCAGGGATGTGCAGCCCGATTAGTTGAGATCAGCCATTCTGGCTCTTTCATGGATGAAACCAACTGGGAAAAGAGCCGTTCTAAGCTGGGGACCATGGTGTCTTTCCCTAGTCTACACAGAAACAGCACTCTGAGGGAGACGAGCTGCTGGCGTTTGGTAGCAACATCTCCTAATCTGAAGAGAAACATTTCGTTGTAAGCGGGTTGCCTCAGCCTTGCCACATGTTCTCAACTGGTTATAAAGGAGGGCAGTCACTAGGCCTCACCTTTCAAGCACACTCCAATTTCATACAGAAAACACCAGGCCTCGGTGTGCCTTCCTGTGGCAAGGAAACTTTGCTTTCATTCCTTAGGTGGCACTTTGGCTCAGAAGTGCCCTACCCCAAGGATTCAGGGATGTGCAGCCCGATTAGTTGAGATCAGCCCTTCTGGCTCTTTCATGGATGAAACCAACTGGGCAAAGAGCCGTTCTAAGCTGGGGACCATGCTGTCTTTCCCTGGTCTACACAGAAACAGCACTCTGAGGGAGACGAACTGCTGGCGTTTGGTAGCAACAACTCTTGTTCTGAAGAGAAACATTTCTTTGTAAGGGGGGTTGCCTCAGCCTTGCCACATTTTGTGATCTGGCTATAAAGGAGGGCAGTCAGTAGGCCTCACCCTTCAAGCCCACTCCAATTTGACAGAGAAAACACCAGGCCTCTGTGTGCCTTCCTGTGGCAAGGAAACTTTGCTTTCATTCCTTAGGTGGCACTTTGGCTCAGAACTGCCCTACCCCAAGGATTCAGGGATGTGCAGCCCGATTAGTTGAGATCAGCCCTTCTGGCTCTTTCATGGATGAAAACAGCTGGGCATAGGGCCGTTCTAAGCTTGGGACTATGGTGTCTTTCCCTAGTCTACACAGAAACAGCACTCTGAGGGAGACGAGCTGCTGGCGTTTGGTAGCAAAATCTCCTATTCTGAAGAGAAAAATTTCGTTATAAGCGGGTGGCATCAGCCTTGCCACATTTTCTCAAATGGCTCTCAAGGAGGGCAGTCAGTTGGCAGACTTACTTGCGGCCCTGCTTCCCAGGTTGGAAACTTTGCTTTCATTCCTTAGGTGGCCCATTGGCTCAGGACTGCCCTACCCCAAGAATTCAGGCTTGTGACGCCCGATTAGTTGAGATCAGCCCTTCTGGCTCTTTCATGGATGAAACCAACTGGGAAAAGAGCCGTTCTAAGCTGGGGACCATGGTGTCTTTCCCTAGTCTACACGGAAACAGCACTCTGAGGGAGACGAGCTGCTGGTGTTTGGTAGCAACATCTCCTATTCTGAAGGGAAACATTTCTTTGTAAGCGGGTTGCATCAGCCTTGCCACATGTTCTCAACTGCTTATAATGGAGGCAAGTCAGTAGGCCTCACCCTTCAAGCCCACTCCAATTTCATAGAGAAAACATCAGGCCTCGGTGTGCCTTCCTGTGGCAAGGAAACTTTGCTTTCATTCTTAGGTGGCTCTTTGGCTCAGAACTGCCCTACCCCAATGATTCAAGGATGTGCAGCCCGATTAGTTGAGATCAGTCCTTCTGGCTCTTTCATGGATGAAACCAACTGGGAAAAGAGCCGTTCTAAGCTGGGGACCATGCTGTCTTTCCCTGGTCTACACAGAAACAGCACTCTGAGGGAGACGAGCTGCTGGCGTTTGGTAGCAACAACACTTGTTCTGAAGAGAAACATTTCTTTGTAAGGGGGGTTGCCTCAGCCTTGCCACATTTTGTGATCTGGCTATAAAGGAGGGCAGTCAGTAGGCCTCACCCTTCAAGCCCACTCCAATTTCATAGAGAAAACACCAGGCCTCGGTGTGCCTTCCTGTGGCAAGGAAACTTTGCTTTCATTCTTAGGTGGCTCTTTGGCTCAGAACTGCCCTACCCCAAGGATTCAGGGATGTGCAGCCCGATTAGTTGAGATCAGTCCTTCTGGCTCTTTCATGGATGAAACCAACTGGGAAAAGAGCCGTTCTAAGCTGGGGACAATGGTGTCTTTCCCTAGTCTACACAGAAACAGCACTCTGAGGGAGACGAGCTGCTGGCGTTTGGTAGCAACATCTCCTAATCTGAAGAGAAACATTTCGTTGTAAGCGGGTTGCCTCAGCCTTGCCACATTTTCTGAACTGGCTATAAAGGAGGGCAGTCAGTAGGCCTCACCCTTCAAGCCCACTCCAATTTCATAGAGAAAACACCAGGCCTCGGTGTGCCTTCCTGTGACAAGGAAACTTTGCTTTCATTCTTTAGGTGGCACTTTGGCTCAGAACTGCCCTACCCCAAGGATTCAGGGATGTGCAGCCCGATTAGTTGAGATCAGTCCTTCTGGCTCTTTCATGGATGAAACCAACTGGGCAAAGAGCCGTTCTAAGCTGGAGACCATGGTGTCTTTCCCTAGTCTACACAGAAACAGCACTCTGAGGGAGACGAGCTGCTGGCGTTTGGTAGCAACATCTCCTAATCTGAAGAGAAACATTTCGTTGTAAGCGGGTTGCCTCAGCCTTGCCACATGTTCTCAACTGGTTATAAAGGAGGGCAGTCACTAGGCCTCACCTTTCAAGCACACTCCAATTTCATACAGAAAACACCAGGCCTCGGTGTGCCTTCCTGTGGCAAGGAAACTTTGCTTTCATTCCTTAGGTGGCACTTTGGCTCAGATCTGCCCTACCCCAAGGATTCAGGGATGTGCAGCCCGATTAGTTGAGATCAGCCCTTCTGGCTCTTTCATGGATGAAACCAACTGGGCAAAGAGCCGTTCTAAGCTGGGGACCATGCTGTCTTTCCCTGGTCTACACAGAAACAGCACTCTGAGGGAGACGAGCTGCTGGCGTTTGGTAGCAACAACTCTTGTTCTGAAGAGAAACATTTCTTTGTAAGGGGGGTTGCCTCAGCCTTGCCACATTTTGTGATCTGGCTATAAAGGAGGGCAGTCAGTAGGCCTCACCCTTCAAGCCCACTCCAATTTGACAGAGAAAACACCAGGCCTCGGTGTGCCTTCCTGTGGCAAGGAAACTTTGCTTTCATTCCTTAGGTGGCACTTTGGCTCAGAACTGCCCTACCCCAAGGATTCAGGGATGTGCAGCCCGATTAGTTGAGATCAGCCCTTCTGGCTCTTTCATGGATGAAAACAGCTGGGCATAGGGCCGTTCTAAGCTTGGGACTATGGTGTCTTTCCCTAGTCTACACAGAAACAGCACTCTGAGGGAGACGAGCTGCTGGCGTTTGGTAGCAAAATCTCCTATTCTGAAGAGGAAAATTTCGTTATAAGCGGGTGGCATCAGCCTTGCCACATTTTCTCAAATGGCTCTAAAGGAGGGCAGTCAGTTGGCAGACTTACTTGCGGCCCTGCTTCCCAGGTTGGAAACTTTGCTTTCATTCCTTAGGTGGCCCATTGGCTCAGGACTGCCCTACCCCAAGAATTCAGGCTTGTGACGCCCGATTAGTTGAGATCAGCCCTTCTGGCTCTTTCATGGATGAAACCAACTGGGAAAAGAGCCGTTCTAAGCTGGGGACCATGGTGTCTTTCCCTAGTCTACACGGAAACAGCACTCTGAGGGAGACGAGCTGCTGGTGTTTGGTAGCAACATCTCCTATTCTGAAGTGAAACATTTCTTTGTAAGCGGGTTGCATCAGCCTTGCCACATGTTCTCAACTGCTTATAATGGAGGCAAGTCAGTAGGCCTCACCCTTCAAGCCCACTCCAATTTCATAGAGAAAACATCAGGCCTCGGTGTGCCTTCCTGTGGCAATGAAACTTTTCTTTCTTTCCTTAGGTGGCACTTGGGCTCAGAACTGCCCGACCTCAAGGATTCAGGGATGTGCAGCCTGATTAGTTGAGATCACCCCTTCTAGGTCTTTCATGGATGAAACCAACTGGGAAAAGAGCCGTTCTAAGCTGGGGACCATGGTGTCTTTCCCTAGTCTACACAGAAACAGCACTCTGAGGGAGACGAGCTGCTGGCGTTTGGTAGCAACGTCTACTATCCTGAAGAGCAACATTTCGTTGTAAGCGGGTTGCCTCAGCATTGCCACATTTTCTGAACTGGCTATAAAGTAGGGCAGTCAGTAGGCCTCACCCTTCAAGCCCACTCCAATTTCATAGAGAAAACATCAGGCCTCGGTGTGCCTTCCTGTGGCAATGAAACTTTGCTTTCATTCCTTAGGTGGCACTTGGGCTCAGAACTGCCCTACCTCAAGGATTCAGGGATGTGCAGCCTGATTAGTTGAGATCACCCCTTCTAGGTCGTTCATGGACTCAACCAACTGGGAAAAGAGCCATTCTAAGCTGGGGACCACGGTGTCCTTCCCTAGTCTACACAGAAACAGCATTCTGAGGGAGACGAGCTTCTGGCGTTTGGTAGCAACAACTCTTATTCTGAAGAGAAACATTTCGTTGTAAGCGGGTTGCCTCAGCCTTGCCACATTTTCTGAACTGGCTATAAAGGAGGGCAGTCAGTAGGCCTCACCCTTCAAGCCCACTCCAATTTCATAGAGAAAACACCAGGCCTCGGTGTGCCTTCCTGTGACAAGGAAACTTTGCTTTCATTCTTTAGGTGGCACTTTGGCTCAGAACTGCCCTACCCCAAGGATTCAGGGATGTGCAGCCCGATTAGTTGAGATCAGTCTTTCTGGCTCTTTCATGGATGAAACCAACTGGGAAAAGAGCCGTTATAAGCTGGGGACCATGGTGTCTTTCCCTAGTCTACACAGAAACAGCACTCTGAGGGAGACGAGCTGCTGGCGTTTGGTAGCAACATCTCCTAATCTGAAGAGAAACATTTCGTTGTAAGCGGGTTGCCTCAGCCTTGCCACATGTTCTCAGCTGGTTATAAAGGAGGGCAGTCACTAGGCCTCACCTTTCAAGCACACTCCAATTTCATACAGAAAACACCAGGCCTCGGTGTGCCTTCCTGTGGCAAGGAAACTTTGCTTTCATTCCTTAGGTGGCACTTTGGCTCAGATCTGCCCTACCCCAAGGATTCAGGGATGTGCAGCCCGATTAGTTGAGATCAGCCCTTCTGGCTCTTTCATGGATGAAACCAACTGGGCAAAGAGCCGTTCTAAGCTGGGGACCATGCTGTCTTTCCCTGGTCTACACAGAAACAGCACTCTGAGGGAGACGAGCTGCTGGCGTTTGGTAGCAACAACTCTTGTTCTGAAGAGAAACATTTCTTTGTAAGGGGGGTTGCCTCAGCCTTGCCACATTTTGTGATCTGGCTATAAAGGAGGGCAGTCAGTAGGCCTCACCCTTCAAGCCCACTCCAATTTGACAGAGAAAACACCAGGCCTCGGTGTGCCTTCCTGTGGCAAGGAAACTTTGCTTTCATTCCTTAGGTGGCACTTTGGCTCAGAACTGCCCTACCCCAAGGATTCAGGGATGTGCAGCCCGATTAGTTGAGATCAGCCCTTCTGGCTCTTTCATGGATGAAAACAGCTGGGCATAGGGCCGTTCTAAGCTTGGGACTATGGTGTCTTTCCCTAGTCTACACAGAAACAGCACTCTGAGGGAGACGAGCTGCTGGCGTTTGGTAGCAAAATCTCCTATTCTGAAGAGAAAAATTTCGTTATAAGCGGGTGGCATCAGCCTTGCCACATTTTCTCAAATGGCTCTCAAGGAGGGCAGTCAGTTGGCAGACTTACTTGCGGCCCTGCTTCCCAGGTTGGAAACTTTGCTTTCATTCCTTAGGTGGCCCATTGGCTCAGGACTGCCCTACCCCAAGAATTCAGGCTTGTGACGCCCGATTAGTTGAGATCAGCCCTTCTGGCTCTTTCATGGATGAAACTGACTGGGAAAAGAGCCGTTCTAAGCTGGGGACCATGGTGTCTTTCCCTAGTCTACACGGAAACAGCACTCTGAGGGAGACGAGCTGCTGGTGTTTGGTAGCAACATCTCCTATTCTGAAGGGAAACATTTCTTTGTAAGCGGGTTGCATCAGCCTTGCCACATGTTCTCAACTGCTTATAATGGAGGCAAGTCAGTAGGCCTCACCCTTCAAGCCCACTCCAATTTCATAGAGAAAACATCAGGCCTCGGTGTGCATTCCTGTGGCAAGGAAACTTTGCTTTCATTCTTAGGTGGCTCTTTGGCTCAGAACTGCCCTACCCCAAGGATTCAAGGATGTGCAGCCCGATTAGTTGAGATCAGTCCTTCTGGCTCTTTCATGGATGAAACCAACTGGGAAAAGAGCTGTTCTAAGCTGGGGACCATGCTGTCTTTCCCTGGTCTACACAGAAACAGCACTCTGAGGGAGACGAGCTGCTGGCGTTTGGTAGCAACAACACTTGTTCTGAAGAGAAACATTTCTTTGTAAGGAGGGTTGCCTCAGCCTTGCCACATTTTGTGATCTGGCTATAAAGGAGGGCAGTCAGTAGGCCTCACCCTTCAAGCCCACTCCAATTTGACAGAGAAAACACCAGGCCTCGGTGTGCCTTCCTGTGGCAAGGAAACTTTGCTTTCATTCCTTAGGTGGCACTTTGGCTCAGAACTGCCCTACCCCAAGGATTCAGGGATGTGCAGCCCGATTAGTTGAGATCAGTCCTTCTGGCACTTTCATGGATGAAACCAACTGGGAAAAGAGCCGTTCTAAGCTGGGGACCATGGTGTCTTACCCTAGTCTACACAGAAACAGCACTCTGAGGGAGACGAGCTGCTGGCGTTTGGTAGCAACATCTCCTAATCTGAAGAGAAACATTTCGTTGTAAGCGGGTTGCCTCAGCCTTGCCACATGTTCTCAACTGGTTATAAAGGAGGGCAGTCACTAGGCCTCACCTTTCAAGCACACTCCAATTTCATACAGAAAACACCAGGCCTCGGTGTGCCTTCCTGTGGCAAGGAAACTTTGCTTTCATTCCTTAGGTGGCACTTTGGCTCAGAAGTGCCCTACCCCAAGGATTCAGGGATGTGCAGCCCGATTAGTTGAGATCAGTCCTTCTGGCTCTTTCATGGATGAAACCAACTGGGCAAAGAGCCGTTCTAAGCTGGGGACCATGCTGTCTTTCCCTGGTCTACACAGAAACAGCACTCTGAGGGAGACGAGCTGCTGGCGTTTGGTAGCAACAACTCTTGTTCTGAAGAGAAACATTTCTTTGTAAGGGGGGTTGCCTCAGCCTTGCCACATTTTGTGATCTGGCTATAAAGGAGGGCAGTCAGTAGGCCTCACCCTTCAAGCCCACTCCAATTTGACAGAGAAAACACCAGGCCTCGGTGTGCCTTCCTGTGGCAAGGAAACTTTGCTTTCATTCCTTAGGTGGCACTTTGGCTCAGAAGTGCCCTACCCCAAGGATTCAGGGATGTGCAGCCCGATTAGTTGAGATCAGTCCTTCTGGCTCTTTCATGGATGAAACCAACTGGGCAAAGAGCCGTTCTAAGCTGGGGACCATGCTGTCTTTCCCTGGTCTACACAGAAACAGCATTCTGAGGGAGACGAGCTGCTGGCGTTTGGTAGCAACATCTCCTAATCTGAAGAGAAACATTTCGTTGTAAGCGGGTTGCCTCAGCCTTGCCACATGTTCTCAACTGGTTATAAAGGAGGGCAGTCACTAGGCCTCACCTTTCAAGCACACTCCAATTTCATACAGAAAACACCAGGCCTCGGTGTGCCTTCCTGTGGCAAGGAAACTTTGCTTTCATTCCTTAGGTGGCACTTTGGCTCAGAAGTGCCCTACCCCAAGGATTCAGGGATGTGCAGCCCGATTAGTTGAGATCAGTCCTTCTGGCTCTTTCATGGATGAAACCAACTGGGCAAAGAGCCGTTCTAAGCTGGGGACCATGCTGTCTTTCCCTGGTCTACACAGAAACAGCACTCTGAGGGAGACGAGCTGCTGGCGTTTGGTAGCAACAACTCTTGTTCTGAAGAGAAACATTTCTTTGTAAGGGGGGTTGCCTCAGCCTTGCCACATTTTGTGATCTGGCTATAAAGGAGGGCAGTCAGTAGGCCTCACCCTTCAAGCCCACTCCAATTTGACAGAGAAAACACCAGGCCTCGGTGTGCCTTCCTGTGGCAAGGAAACTTTGCTTTCATTCCTTAGGTGGCACTTTGGCTCAGAACTGTCCTACCCCAAGGATTCAGGGATGTGCAGCCCGATTAGTTGAGATCAGCCCTTCTGGCTCTTTCATGGATGAAAACAGCTGGGCATAGGGCCGTTCTAAGCTTGGGACTATGGTGTCTTTCCCTAGTCTACACAGAAACAGCACTCTGAGGGAGACAAGCTGCTGGCGTTTCGTAGCAAAATCTCCTATTCTGAAGAGAAAAATTTCGTTATAAGCGGGTGGCATCAGCCTTGCCACATTTTCTCAAATGGCTCTAAAGGAGGGCAGTCAGTTGGCAGACTTACTTGTGGCCCTGCTTCCCAGGTTGGAAACTTTGCTTTCATTCCTTAGGTGGCCCATTGGCTCAAGACTGCCCTACCCCAAGAATTCAGGCTTGTGACGCCCGATTAGTTGAGATCAGCCCTTCTGGCTCTTTCATGGATGAAACCAACTGGGAAAAGAGCCGTTCTAAACTGGGGACCATGGTGTCTTTCCCTAGTCTACACGGAAACAGCACTCTGAGGGAGACGAGCTGCTGGTGTTTGGTAGCAACATCTCCTATTCTGAAGCGAAACATTTCTTTGTAAGCGGGTTGCATCAGCCTTGCCACATGTTCTCAACTGCTTATAATGGAGGCAAGTCAGTAGGCCTCACCCTTCAAGCCCACTCCAATTTCATAGAGAAAACATCAGGCCTCGGTGTGCCTTTCTGTGGCAATGAAACTTTGCTTTCATTCCTTAGGTGGCACTTCGGCTCAGAACTGCCCGACCTCAAGGATTCAGGGATGTGCAGCCTGATTAGTTGAGATCACCCCTTCTAGGTCTTTCATGGATGAAACCAACTGGGAAAAGAGCCGTTCTAAGCTGGGGACCATGGTGTCTTTCCCTAGTCTACACAGAAACAGCACTCTGAGGGAGACGAGCTGCTGGCGTTTGGTAGCAACGTCTACTATCCTGAAGAGCAACATTTCGTTGTAAGCGGGTTGCCTCAGCATTGCCACATTTTCTGAACTGGCTATAAAGTAGGGCAGTCAGTAGGCCTCACCCTTCAAGCCCACTCCAATTTCATAGAGAAAACATCAGGCCTCGGTGTGCCTTCCTGTGGCAATGAAACTTTGCTTTCATTCCTTAGGTGGCACTTGGGCTCAGAACTGCCCTACCTCAAGGATTCAGGGATGTGCAGCCTGATTAGTTGAGATCACCCCTTCTAGGTCGTTCATGGACTCAACCAACTGGGAAAAGAGCCGTTCTAAGCTGGGGACCACGGTGTCCTTCCCTAGTCTACACAGAAACAGCACTCTGAGGGAGACGAGCTGCTGGCGTTTGGTAGCAACAACTCTTATTCTGAAGAGAAACATTTCGTTGTAAGCGGGTTGCCTCAGCCTTGCCACATTTACTGAACTGGCTATAAAGGAGGGCAGTTAGTAGGCCTCACCCTTCAAGCCCACTCCAATTTCATAGAGAAAACACCAGACCTCGGTGTGCCTTCCTGTGGCAAGGAAACTTTGCTTTCATTCTTAGGTGGCTCTTTGGCTCAGAACTGCCCTACCCCAAGGATTCAGGGATGTGCAGCCCGATTAGTTGAGATCAGTCCTTCTGGCTCTTTCATGGATGAAACCAACTGGGAAAAGAGCCGTTCTAAGCTGGGGACCATGGTGTCTTTCCCTAGTCTACACAGAAACAGCACTCTGAGGGAGACGAGCTGCTGGCGTTTGGTAGCAACATCTCCTAATCTGAAGAGAAACATTTCGTTGTAAGCGGGTTGCCTCAGCCTTGCCACATTTTCTGAACTGGCTATAAAGGAGGGCAGTCAGTAGGCCTCACCCTTCAAGCCCACTCCAATTTCATAGAGAAAACACCAGGCCTCGGTGTGCCTTCCTGTGACAAGGAAACTTTGCTTTCATTCTTTAGGTGGCACTTTGGCTCAGAACTGCCCTACCCCAAGGATTCAGGGATGTGCAGCCCGATTAGTTGAGATCAGCCATTCTGGCTCTTTCATGGATGAAACCAACTGGGAAAAGAGCCGTTCTAAGCTGGGGACCATGGTGTCTTTCCCTAGTCTACACAGAAACAGCACTCTGAGGGAGACGAGCTGCTGGCGTTTGGTAGCAACATCTCCTAATCTGAAGAGAAACATTTCGTTGTAAGCGGGTTGCCTCAGCCTTGCCACATGTTCTCAACTGGTTATAAAGGAGGGCAGTCACTAGGCCTCACCTTTCAAGCACACTCCAATTTCATACAGAAAACACCAGGCCTCGGTGTGCCTTCCTGTGGCAAGGAAACTTTGCTTTCATTCCTTAGGTGGCACTTTGGCTCAGAAGTGCCCTACCCCAAGGATTCAGGGATGTGCAGCCCGATTAGTTGAGATCAGCCCTTCTGGCTCTTTCATGGATGAAACCAACTGGGCAAAGAGCCGTTCTAAGCTGGGGACCATGCTGTCTTTCCCTGGTCTACACAGAAACAGCACTCTGAGGGAGACGAGCTGCTGGTGTTTGGTAGCAACAACTCTTGTTCTGAAGAGAAACATTTCTTTGTAAGGGGGGTTGCCTCAGCCTTCCCACATTTTGTGATCTGGCTATAAAGGAGGGCAGTCAGTAGGCCACACCCTTCAAGCCCACTCCAATTTGACAGAGAAAACACCAGGCCTCGGTGTGCCTTCCTGTGGCAAGGAAACTTTGCTTTCATTCCTTAGGTGGCACTTTGGCTCAGAACTGCCCTACCCCAAGGATTCAGGGATGTGCAGCCCGATTAGTTGAGATCAGCCCTTCTGGCTCTTTCATGGATGAAAACAGCTGGGCATAGGGCCGTTCTAAGCTTGGGACTATGGTGTCTTTCCCTAGTCTACACAGAAACAGCACTCTGAGGGAGACGAGCTGCTGGCGTTTGGTAGCAACATCTCCTAATCTGAAGAGAAACGTTTCGTTGTAAGCGGGTTGCCTCAGCCTTGCCACATGTTCTCAACTGGTTATAAAGGAGGGCAGTCACTAGGCCTCACCTTTCAAGCACACTCCAATTTCATACAGAAAACACCAGGCCTCGGTGTGCCTTCCTGTGGCAAGGAAACTTTGCTTTCATTCCTTAGGTGGCACTTTGGCTCAGAACTGCCCTACCCCAAGGATTCAGGGATGTGCAGCCCGATTAGTTGAGATCAGCCCTTCTGGCTCTTTCATGGATGAAAACAGCTGGGCATAGGGCAGTTCTAAGCTTGGGACTATGGTGTCTTTCCCTAGTCTACACAGAAACAGCACTCTGAGGGAGACGAGCTGCTGGCGTTTGGTAGCAAAATCTCCTATTCTGAAGAGAAAAATTTCGTTATAAGCGGGTGGCATCAGCCTTACCACATTTTCTCAAATGGCTCTAAAGGAGGGCAGTCAGTTGGCAGACTTACTTGCGGCCCTGCTTCCCAGGTTGGAAACTTTGCTTTCATTCCTTAGGTGGCCCATTGGCTCAGGACTGCCCTACCCCAAGAATTCAGGCTTGTGACGCCCGATTAGTTGAGATCAGCCCTTCTGGCTCTTTCATGGATGAAACCAACTGGGAAAAGAGCCGTTCTAAGCTGGGGACCATGGTGTCTTTCCCTAGTCTACACGGAAACAGCACTCTGAGGGAGACGAGCTGCTGGTGTTTGGTAGCAACATCTCCTATTCTGAAGGGAAACATTTCTTTGTAAGCGGGTTGCATCAGCCTTGCCACATGTTCTCAAGTGCTTATAATGGAGGCAAGTCAGTAGGCCTCACCCTTCAAGCCCACTCCAATTTCATAGAGAAAACATCAGGCCTCGGTGTGCCTTCCTGTGGCAAGGAAACTTTGCTTTCATTCTTAGGTGGCTCTTTGGCTCAGAACTGCCCTACCCCAATGATTCAAGGATGTGCAGCCCGATTAGTTGAGATCAGTCCTTCTGGCTCTTTCATGGATGAAACCAACTGGGCAAAGAGCCGTTCTAAGCTGGGGACCATGCTGTCTTTTCCTGGTCTACACAGAAACAGCACTCTGAGGGAGACGAGCTGCTGGCGTTTGGTAGCAACAACTCTTGTTCTGAAGAGAAACATTTCTTTGTAAGGGGGGTTGCCTCAGCCTTGCCACATTTTGTGATCTGGCTATAAAGGAGGGCAGTCAGTAGGCCTCACCCTTCAAGCCCACTCCAATTTGACAGAGAAAACACCAGGCCTCGGTGTGCCTTCCTGTGGCAAGGAAACTTTGCTTTCATTCCTTAGGTGGCACTTTGGCTCAGAACTGCCCTACCCCAAGGATTCAGGGATGTGCAGCCCGATTAGTTGAGATCAGCCCTTCTGGCTCTTTCATGGATGAAAACAGCTGGGCATAGGGCCGTTCTAAGCTTGGGACTATGGTGTCTTTCCCTAGTCTACACAGAAACAGCACTCTGAGGGAGACGAGCTGCTGGCGTTTGGTAGCAACATCTCCTAATCTGAAGAGAAACGTTTCGTTGTAAGCGGGTTGCCTCAGCCTTGCCACATGTTCTCAACTGGTTATAAAGGAGGGCAGTCACTAGGCCTCACCTTTCAAGCACACTCCAATTTCATACAGAAAACACCAGGCCTCGGTGTGCCTTCCTGTGGCAAGGAAACTTTGCTTTCATTCCTTAGGTGGCACTTTGGCTCAGAACTGCCCTACCCCAAGGATTCAGGGATGTGCAGCCCGATTAGTTGAGATCAGCCCTTCTGGCTCTTTCATGGATGAAACCAACTGGGCAAAGAGCCGTTCTAAGCTGGGGACCATGCTGTCTTTCCCTGGTCTACACAGAAACAGCACTCTGAGGGAGACGAGCTGCTGGCGTTTGGTAGCAACAACTATTGTTCTGAAGAGAAACATTTCTTTGTAAGGGGGGTTGCCTCAGCCTTGCCACATTTTGTGATCTGGCTATAAAGGAGGGCAGTCAGTAGGCCTCACCCTTCAAGCCCACTCCAATTTGACAGAGAAAACACCAGGACTCGGTGTGCCTTCCTGTGGCAAGGAAACTTTGCTTTCATTCCTTAGGTGGCACTTTGGCTCAGAAGTGCCCTACCCCAAGGATTCAGGGATGTGCAGCCCGATTAGTTGAGATCAGCCCTTCTGGCTCTTTCATGGATGAAACCAACTGGGCAAAGAGCCGTTCTAAGCTGGGGACCATGCTGTCTTTCCCTGGTCTACACAGAATCAGCACTCTGAGTGAGACGAGCTGCTGGCGTTTGGTAGCAACAACTCTTGTTCTGAAGAGAAACATTTCTTTGTAAGGGGGGTTGCCTCAGCCTTGCCACATTTTGTGATCTGGCTATAAAGGAGGGCAGTCAGTAGGCCTCACCCTTCAAGCCCACTCCAATTTGACAGAGAAAACACCAGGCCTCGGTGTGCCTTCCTGTGGCAAGGAAACTTTGCTTTCATTCCTTAGGTGGCACTTTGGCTCAGAACTGCCCTACCCCAAGGATTCAGGGATGTGCAGCCCGATTAGTTGAGATCAGCCCTTCTGGCTCTTTCATGGATGAAAACAGCTGGGCATAGGGCAGTTCTAAGCTTGGGACTATGGTGTCTTTCCCTAGTCTACACAGAAACAGCACTCTGAGGGAGACGAGCTGCTGGCGTTTGGTAGCAAAATCTCCTATTCTGAAGAGAAAAATTTCGTTATAAGCGGGTGGCATCAGCCTTACCACATTTTCTCAAATGGCTCTAAAGGAGGGCAGTCAGTTGGCAGACTTACTTGCGGCCCTGCTTCCCAGGTTGGAAACTTTGCTTTCATTCCTTAGGTGGCCCATTGGCTCAGGACTGCCCTACCCCAAGAATTCAGGCTTGTGACGCCCGATTAGTTGAGATCAGCCCTTCTGGCTCTTTCATGGATGAAACCAACTGGGAAAAGAGCCGTTCTAAGCTGGGGACCATGGTGTCTTTCCCTAGTCTACACGGAAACAGCACTCTGAGGGAGACGAGCTGCTGGTGTTTGGTAGCAACATCTCCTATTCTGAAGGGAAACATTTCTTTGTAAGCGGGTTGCATCAGCCTTGCCACATGTTCTCAAGTGCTTATAATGGAGGCAAGTCAGTAGGCCTCACCCTTCAAGCCCCCTCCAATTTCATAGAGAAAACATCAGGCCTCGGTGTGCCTTCCTGTGGCAAGGAAACTTTGCTTTCATTCTTAGGTGGCTCTTTGGCTCAGAACTGCCCTACCCCAATGATTCAAGGATGTGCAGCCCGATTAGTTGAGATCAGTCCTTCTGGCTCTTTCATGGATGAAACCAACTGGGCAAAGAGCCGTTCTAAGCTGGGGACCATGCTGTCTTTTCCTGGTCTACACAGAAACAGCACTCTGAGGGAGACGAGCTGCTGGCGTTTGGTAGCAACAACTCTTGTTCTGAAGAGAAACATTTCTTTGTAAGGGGGGTTGCCTCAGCCTTGCCACATTTTGTGATCTGGCTATAAAGGAGGGCAGTCAGTAGGCCTCACCCTTCAAGCCCACTCCAATTTGACAGAGAAAACACCAGGCCTCGGTGTGCCTTCCTGTGGCAAGGAAACTTTGCTTTCATTCCTTAGGTGGCACTTTGGCTCAGAAGTGCCCTACCCCAAGGATTCAGGGATGTGCAGCCCGATTAGTTGAGATCAGTCCTTCTGGCTCTTTCATGGATGAAACCAACTGGGCAAAGAGCCGTTCTAAGCTGGGGACCATGCTGTCTTTCCCTGGTCTACACAGAAACAGCACTCTGAGGGAGACGAGCTGCTGGCGTTTGGTAGCAACATCTCCTAATCTGAAGAGAAACATTTCGTTGTAAGCGGGTTGCCTCAGCCTTGCCACATGTTCTCAACTGGTTATAAAGGAGGGCAGTCACTAGGCCTCACCTTTCAAGCACACTCCAATTTCATACAGAAAACACCAGGCCTCGGTGTGCCTTCCTGTGGCAAGGAAACTTTGCTTTCATTCCTTAGGTGGCACTTTGGCTCAGAAGTGCCCTACCCCAAGGATTCAGGGATGTGCAGCCCGATTAGTTGAGATCAGTCCTTCTGGCTCTTTCATGGATGAAACCAACTGGGCAAAGAGCCGTTCTAAGCTGGGGACCATGCTGTCTTTCCCTGGTCTACACAGAAACAGCACTCTGAGGGAGACGAGCTGCTGGCGTTTGGTAGCAACAACTCTTGTTCTGAAGAGAAACATTTCTTTGTAAGGGGGGTTGCCTCAGCCTTGCCACATTTTGTGATCTGGCTATAAAGGAGGGCAGTCAGTAGGCCTCACCCTTCAAGCCCACTCCAATTTGACAGAGAAAACACCAGGCCTCGGTGTGCCTTCCTGTGGCAAGGAAACTTTGCTTTCATTCCTTAGGTGGCACTTTGGCTCAGAAGTGCCCTACCCCAAGGATTCAGGGATGTGCAGCCCGATTAGTTGAGATCAGTCCTTCTGGCTCTTTCATGGATGAAACCAACTGGGCAAAGAGCCGTTCTAAGCTGGGGACCATGCTGTCTTTCCCTGGTCTACACAGAAACAGCACTCTGAGGGAGACGAGCTGCTGGCGTTTGGTAGCAACATCTCCTAATCTGAAGAGAAACATTTCGTTGTAAGCGGGTTGCCTCAGCCTTGCCACATGTTCTCAACTGGTTATAAAGGAGGGCAGTCACTAGGCCTCACCTTTCAAGCACACTCCAATTTCATACAGAAAACACCAGGCCTCGGTGTGCCTTCCTGTGGCAAGGAAACTTTGCTTTCATTCCTTAGGTGGCACTTTGGCTCAGAAGTGCCCTACCCCAAGGATTCAGGGATGTGCAGCCCGATTAGTTGAGATCAGTCCTTCTGGCTCTTTCATGGATGAAACCAACTGGGCAAAGAGCCGTTCTAAGCTGGGGACCATGCTGTCTTTCCCTGGTCTACACAGAAACAGCACTCTGAGGGAGACGAGCTGCTGGCGTTTGGTAGCAACAACTCTTGTTCTGAAGAGAAACATTTCTTTGTAAGGGGGGTTGCCTCAGCCTTGCCACATTTTGTGATCTGGCTATAAAGGAGGGCAGTCAGTAGGCCTCACCCTTCAAGCCCACTCCAATTTGACAGAGAAAACACCAGGCCTCGGTGTGCCTTCCTGTGGCAAGGAAACTTTGCTTTCATTCCTTAGGTGGCACTTTGGCTCAGAACTGTCCTACCCCAAGGATTCAGGGATGTGCAGCCCGATTAGTTGAGATCAGCCCTTCTGGCTCTTTCATGGATGAAAACAGCTGGGCATAGGGCCGTTCTAAGCTTGGGACTATGGTGTCTTTCCCTAGTCTACACAGAAACAGCACTCTGAGGGAGACAAGCTGCTGGCGTTTCGTAGCAAAATCTCCTATTCTGAAGAGAAAAATTTCGTTATAAGCGGGTGGCATCAGCCTTGCCACATTTTCTCAAATGGCTCTAAAGGAGGGCAGTCAGTTGGCAGACTTACTTGTGGCCCTGCTTCCCAGGTTGGAAACTTTGCTTTCATTCCTTAGGTGGCCCATTGGCTCAAGACTGCCCTACCCCAAGAATTCAGGCTTGTGACACCCGATTAGTTGAGATCAGCCCTTCTGGCTCTTTCATGGATGAAACCAACTGGGAAAAGAGCCGTTCTAAACTGGGGACCATGGTGTCTTTCCCTAGTCTACACGGAAACAGCACTCTGAGGGAGACGAGCTGCTGGTGTTTGGTAGCAACATCTCCTATTCTGAAGCGAAACATTTCTTTGTAAGCGGGTTGCATCAGCCTTGCCACATGTTCTCAACTGCTTATAATGGAGGCAAGTCAGTAGGCCTCACCCTTCAAGCCCACTCCAATTTCATAGAGAAAACATCAGGCCTCGGTGTGCCTTTCTGTGGCAATGAAACTTTGCTTTCATTCCTTAGGTGGCACTTCGGCTCAGAACTGCCCGACCTCAAGGATTCAGGGATGTGCAGCC
Organism: Eschrichtius robustus; assembly: GCF_028021215.1. Lineage (NCBI taxonomy): Eukaryota > Metazoa > Chordata > Mammalia > Artiodactyla > Eschrichtiidae > Eschrichtius > Eschrichtius robustus. The sequence continues at coordinate 46,976,763 of NC_090842.1, forward strand.
TGATTAGTTGAGATCACCCCTTCTAGGTCTTTCATGGATGAAACCAACTGGGAAAAGAGCCGTTCTAAGCTGGGGACCATGGTGTCTTTCCCTAGTCTACACAGAAACAGCACTCTGAGGGAGACGAGCTGCTGGCGTTTGGTAGCAACGTCTACTATCCTGAAGAGCAACATTTCGTTGTAAGCGGGTTGCCTCAGCATTGCCACATTTTCTGAACTGGCTATAAAGTAGGGCAGTCAGTAGGCCTCACCCTTCAAGCCCACTCCAATTTCATAGAGAAAACATCAGGCCTCGGTGTGCCTTCCTGTGGCAATGAAACTTTGCTTTCATTCCTTAGGTGGCACTTGGGCTCAGAACTGCCCTACCTCAAGGATTCAGGGATGTGCAGCCTGATTAGTTGAGATCACCCCTTCTAGGTCGTTCATGGACTCAACCAACTGGGAAAAGAGCCGTTCTAAGCTGGGGACCACGGTGTCCTTCCCTAGTCTACACAGAAACAGCACTCTGAGGGAGACGAGCTGCTGGCGTTTGGTAGCAACAACTCTTATTCTGAAGAGAAACATTTCGTTGTAAGCGGGTTGCCTCAGCCTTGCCACATTTACTGAACTGGCTATAAAGGAGGGCAGTTAGTAGGCCTCACCCTTCAAGCCCACTCCAATTTCATAGAGAAAACACCAGACCTCGGTGTGCCTTCCTGTGGCAAGGAAACTTTGCTTTCATTCTTAGGTGGCTCTTTGGCTCAGAACTGCCCTACCCCAAGGATTCAGGGATGTGCAGCCCGATTAGTTGAGATCAGTCCTTCTGGCTCTTTCATGGATGAAACCAACTGGGAAAAGAGCCGTTCTAAGCTGGGGACCATGGTGTCTTTCCCTAGTCTACACAGAAACAGCACTCTGAGGGAGACGAGCTGCTGGCGTTTGGTAGCAACATCTCCTAATCTGAAGAGAAACATTTCGTTGTAAGCGGGTTGCCTCAGCCTTGCCACATTTTCTGAACTGGCTATAAAGGAGGGCAGTCAGTAGGCCTCACCCTTCAAGCCCACTCCAATTTCATAGAGAAAACACCAGGCCTCGGTGTGCCTTCCTGTGACAAGGAAACTTTGCTTTCATTCTTTAGGTGGCACTTTGGCTCAGAACTGCCCTACCCCAAGGATTCAGGGATGTGCAGCCCGATTAGTTGAGATCAGCCATTCTGGCTCTTTCATGGATGAAACCAACTGGGAAAAGAGCCGTTCTAAGCTGGGGACCATGGTGTCTTTCCCTAGTCTACACAGAAACAGCACTCTGAGGGAGACGAGCTGCTGGCGTTTGGTAGCAACATCTCCTAATCTGAAGAGAAACATTTCGTTGTAAGCGGGTTGCCTCAGCCTTGCCACATGTTCTCAACTGGTTATAAAGGAGGGCAGTCACTAGGCCTCACCTTTCAAGCACACTCCAATTTCATACAGAAAACACCAGGCCTCGGTGTGCCTTCCTGTGGCAAGGAAACTTTGCTTTCATTCCTTAGGTGGCACTTTGGCTCAGAAGTGCCCTACCCCAAGGATTCAGGGATGTGCAGCCCGATTAGTTGAGATCAGCCCTTCTGGCTCTTTCATGGATGAAACCAACTGGGCAAAGAGCCGTTCTAAGCTGGGGACCATGCTGTCTTTCCCTGGTCTACACAGAAACAGCACTCTGAGGGAGACGAGCTGCTGGTGTTTGGTAGCAACAACTCTTGTTCTGAAGAGAAACATTTCTTTGTAAGGGGGGTTGCCTCAGCCTTCCCACATTTTGTGATCTGGCTATAAAGGAGGGCAGTCAGTAGGCCACACCCTTCAAGCCCACTCCAATTTGACAGAGAAAACACCAGGCCTCGGTGTGCCTTCCTGTGGCAAGGAAACTTTGCTTTCATTCCTTAGGTGGCACTTTGGCTCAGAACTGCCCTACCCCAAGGATTCAGGGATGTGCAGCCCGATTAGTTGAGATCAGCCCTTCTGGCTCTTTCATGGATGAAAACAGCTGGGCATAGGGCCGTTCTAAGCTTGGGACTATGGTGTCTTTCCCTAGTCTACACAGAAACAGCACTCTGAGGGAGACGAGCTGCTGGCGTTTGGTAGCAACATCTCCTAATCTGAAGAGAAACGTTTCGTTGTAAGCGGGTTGCCTCAGCCTTGCCACATGTTCTCAACTGGTTATAAAGGAGGGCAGTCACTAGGCCTCACCTTTCAAGCACACTCCAATTTCATACAGAAAACACCAGGCCTCGGTGTGCCTTCCTGTGGCAAGGAAACTTTGCTTTCATTCCTTAGGTGGCACTTTGGCTCAGAACTGCCCTACCCCAAGGATTCAGGGATGTGCAGCCCGATTAGTTGAGATCAGCCCTTCTGGCTCTTTCATGGATGAAACCAACTGGGCAAAGAGCCGTTCTAAGCTGGGGACCATGCTGTCTTTCCCTGGTCTACACAGAAACAGCACTCTGAGGGAGACGAGCTGCTGGCGTTTGGTAGCAACAACTATTGTTCTGAAGAGAAACATTTCTTTGTAAGGGGGGTTGCCTCAGCCTTGCCACATTTTGTGATCTGGCTATAAAGGAGGGCAGTCAGTAGGCCTCACCCTTCAAGCCCACTCCAATTTGACAGAGAAAACACCAGGACTCGGTGTGCCTTCCTGTGGCAAGGAAACTTTGCTTTCATTCCTTAGGTGGCACTTTGGCTCAGAAGTGCCCTACCCCAAGGATTCAGGGATGTGCAGCCCGATTAGTTGAGATCAGCCCTTCTGGCTCTTTCATGGATGAAACCAACTGGGCAAAGAGCCGTTCTAAGCTGGGGACCATGCTGTCTTTCCCTGGTCTACACAGAATCAGCACTCTGAGTGAGACGAGCTGCTGGCGTTTGGTAGCAACAACTCTTGTTCTGAAGAGAAACATTTCTTTGTAAGGGGGGTTGCCTCAGCCTTGCCACATTTTGTGATCTGGCTATAAAGGAGGGCAGTCAGTAGGCCTCACCCTTCAAGCCCACTCCAATTTGACAGAGAAAACACCAGGCCTCGGTGTGCCTTCCTGTGGCAAGGAAACTTTGCTTTCATTCCTTAGGTGGCACTTTGGCTCAGAACTGCCCTACCCCAAGGATTCAGGGATGTGCAGCCCGATTAGTTGAGATCAGCCCTTCTGGCTCTTTCATGGATGAAAACAGCTGGGCATAGGGCAGTTCTAAGCTTGGGACTATGGTGTCTTTCCCTAGTCTACACAGAAACAGCACTCTGAGGGAGACGAGCTGCTGGCGTTTGGTAGCAAAATCTCCTATTCTGAAGAGAAAAATTTCGTTATAAGCGGGTGGCATCAGCCTTACCACATTTTCTCAAATGGCTCTAAAGGAGGGCAGTCAGTTGGCAGACTTACTTGCGGCCCTGCTTCCCAGGTTGGAAACTTTGCTTTCATTCCTTAGGTGGCCCATTGGCTCAGGACTGCCCTACCCCAAGAATTCAGGCTTGTGACGCCCGATTAGTTGAGATCAGCCCTTCTGGCTCTTTCATGGATGAAACCAACTGGGAAAAGAGCCGTTCTAAGCTGGGGACCATGGTGTCTTTCCCTAGTCTACACGGAAACAGCACTCTGAGGGAGACGAGCTGCTGGTGTTTGGTAGCAACATCTCCTATTCTGAAGGGAAACATTTCTTTGTAAGCGGGTTGCATCAGCCTTGCCACATGTTCTCAAGTGCTTATAATGGAGGCAAGTCAGTAGGCCTCACCCTTCAAGCCCACTCCAATTTCATAGAGAAAACATCAGGCCTCGGTGTGCCTTCCTGTGGCAAGGAAACTTTGCTTTCATTCTTAGGTGGCTCTTTGGCTCAGAACTGCCCTACCCCAATGATTCAAGGATGTGCAGCCCGATTAGTTGAGATCAGTCCTTCTGGCTCTTTCATGGATGAAACCAACTGGGAAAAGAGCCGTTCTAAGCTGGGGACCATGCTGTCTTTCCCTGGTCTACACAGAAACAGCACTCTGAGGGAGACGAGCTGCTGGCGTTTGGTAGCAACAACACTTGTTCTGAAGAGAAACATTTCTTTGTAAGGAGGGTTGCCTCAGCCTTGCCACATTTTGTGATCTGGCTATAAAGGAGGGCAGTCAGTAGGCCTCACCCTTCAAGCCCACTCCAATTTCATAGAGAAAACACCAGGCCTCGGTGTGCCTTCCTGTGGCAAGGAAATTTTGCTTTCATTCTTAGGTGGCTCTTTGGCTCAGAACTGCCCTACCCCAAGGATTCAGGGATGTGCAGCCCGATTAGTTGAGATCAGTCCTTCTGGCTCTTTCATGGATGAAACCAACTGGGAAAAGAGCCGTTCTAAGCTGGGGACAATGGTGTCTTTTCCTAGTCTACACAGAAACAGCACTCTGAGGGAGACGAGCTGCTGGCGTTTGGTAGCAACATCTCCTAATCTGAAGAGAAACATTTCGTTGTAAGCGGGTTGCCTCAGCCTTGCCACATTTTCTGAACTGGCTATAAAGGAGGGCAGTCAGTAGGCCTCACCCTTCAAGCCCACTCCAATTTCATAGAGAAAACACCAGGCCTCGGTGTGCCTTCCTGTGAGAAGGAAACTTTGCTTTCATTCTTTAGGTGGCACTTTGGCTCAGAACTGCCCTACCCCAAGGATTCAGGGATGTGCAGCCCGATTAGTTGAGATCAGTCCTTCTGGCACTTTCATGGATGAAACCAACTGGGCAAAGAGCCGTTCTAAGCTGGGGACCATGCTGTCTTTCCCTGGTCTACACAGAAACAGCACTCTGAGGGAGACGAGCTGCTGGCGTTTGGTAGCAACAACTCTTGTTCTGAAGAGAAACATTTCTTTGTAAGGGGGGTTGCCTCAGCCTTGCCACATTTTGTGATCTGGCTATAAAGGAGGGCAGTCAGTAGGCCTCACCCTTCAAGCCCACTCCAATTTGACAGAGAAAACACCAGGCCTCGGTGTGCCTTCCTGTGGCAAGGAAACTTTGCTTTCATTCCTTAGGTGGCACTTTGGCTCAGAACTGCCCTACCCCAAGGATTCAGGGATGTGCAGCCCGATTAGTTGAGATCAGCCCTTCTGGCTCTTTCATGGATGAAAACAGCTGGGCATAGGGCCGTTCTAAGCTTGGGACTATGGTGTCTTTCCCTAGTCTACACAGAAACAGCACTCTGAGGGAGACAAGCTGCTGGCGTTTCGTAGCAAAATCTCCTATTCTGAAGAGAAAAATTTCGTTATAAGCGGGTGGCATCAGCCTTGCCACATTTTCTCAAATGGCTCTAAAGGAGGGCAGTCAGTTGGCAGACTTACTTGTGGCCCTGCTTCCCAGGTTGGAAACTTTGCTTTCATTCCTTAGGTGGCCCATTGGCTCAAGACTGCCCTACCCCAAGAATTCAGGCTTGTGACGCCCGATTAGTTGAGATCAGCCCTTCTGGCTCTTTCATGGATGAAACCAACTGGGAAAAGAGCCGTTCTAAACTGGGGACCATGGTGTCTTTCCCTAGTCTACACGGAAACAGCACTCTGAGTGAGACGAGCTGCTGGCGTTTGGTAGCAACAACTCTTGTTCTGAAGAGAAACATTTCTTTGTAAGCGGGTTGCATCAGCCTTGCCACATGTTCTCAACTGCTTATAATGGAGGCAAGTCAGTAGGCCTCACCCTTCAAGCCCACTCCAATTTCATAGAGAAAACATCAGGCCTCGGTGTGCCTTTCTGTGGCAATGAAACTTTGCTTTCATTCCTTAGGTGGCACTTCGGCTCAGAACTGCCCGACCTCAAGGATTCAGGGATGTGCAGCCTGATTAGTTGAGATCACCCCTTCTAGGTCTTTCATGGATGAAACCAACTGGGAAAAGAGCCGTTCTAAGCTGGGGACCATGGTGTCTTTCCCTAGTCTACACAGAAACAGCACTCTGAGGGAGACGAGCTGCTGGCGTTTGGTAGCAACGTCTACTATCCTGAAGAGCAACATTTCGTTGTAAGCGGGTTGCCTCAGCATTGCCACATTTTCTGAACTGGCTATAAAGTAGGGCAGTCAGTAGGCCTCACCCTTCAAGCCCACTCCAATTTCATAGAGAAAACATCAGGCCTCGGTGTGCCTTCCTGTGGCAATGAAACTTTAATTTCATTCCTTAGGTGGCACTTGGGCTCAGAACTGCCCTACCTCAAGGATTCAGGGATGTGCAGCCTGATTAGTTGAGATCACCCCTTCTAGGTCGTTCATGGACTCAACCAACTGGGAAAAGAGCCGTTCTAAGCTGGGGACCACGGTGTCCTTCCCTAGTCTACACAGAAACAGGACTCTGAGGGAGACGAGCTTCTGGCGTTTGGTAGCAACAACTCTTATTCTGAAGAGAAACATTTCGTTGTAAGCGGGTTGCCTCAGCCTAGCCACATTTACTGAACTGGCTATAAAGGAGGGCAGTTAGTAGGCCTCACCCTTCAAGCCCACTCCAATTTCATAGAGAAAACACCAGGCCTCGGTGTGCCTTCCTGTGGCAAGGAAACTTTGCTTTAATTCTTAGGTGGCTCTTTGGCTCAGAACTGCCCTACCCCAAGGATTCAGGGATGTGCAGCCCGATTAGTTGAGATCAGTCCTTCTGGCTCTTTCATGGATGAAACCAACTGGGAAAAGAGCCGTTCTAAGCTGGGGACCATGGTGTCTTTCCCTAGTCTACACAGAAACAGCACTCTGAGGGAGACGAGCTGCTGGCGTTTGGTAGCAACATCTCCTAATCTGAAGAGAAACATTTCGTTGTAAGCGGTTTGCCTCAGCCTTGCCACATTTTCTGAACTGGCTATAAAGGAGGGCAGTCAGTAGGCCTCACCCTTCAAGCCCACTCCAATTTCATAGAGAAAACACCAGGCCTCGGTGTGCCTTCCTGTGACAAGGAAACTTTGCTTTCATTCTTTACGTGGCACTTTGGCTCAGAACTGCCCTACCCCAAGGATTCAGGGATGTGCAGCCCGATTAGTTGAGATCAGCCATTCTGGCTCTTTCATGGATGAAACCAACTGGGAAAAGAGCCGTTCTAAGCTGGGGACCATGGTGTCTTTCCCTCGTCTACACAGAAACAGCACTCTGAGGGAGACGAGCTGCTGGCGTTTGGTAGCAACATCTCCTAATCTGAAGAGAAACATTTCGTTGTAAGCGGGTTACCTCAGCCTTGCCACATGTTCTCAACTGGTTATAAAGGAGGGCAGTCACTAGGCCTCACCTTTCAAGCACACTCCAATTTCATACAGAAAACACCAGGCCTCGGTGTGCCTTCCTGTGGCAAGGAAACTTTGCTTTCATTCCTTAGGTGGCACTTTGGCTCAGAACTGCCCTACCCCAAGGATTCAGGGATGTGCAGCCCGATTAGTTGAGATCAGCCCTTCTGGCTCTTTCATGGATGAAACCAACTGGGCAAAGAGCCGTTCTAAGCTGGGGACCATGCTGTCTTTCCCTGGTCTACACAGAAACAGCACTCTGAGGGAGACGAGCTGCTGGCGTTTGGTAGCAACAACACTTGTTCTGAAGAGAAACATTTCTTTTTAAGGGGGGTTGCCTCAGCCTTGCCACATTTTGTGATCTGGCTATAAAGGAGGGCAGTCAGTAGGCCTCACCCTTCAAGCCCACTCCAATTTGACAGAGAAAACACCAGGACTCGGTGTGCCTTCCTGTGGCAAGGAAACTTTGCTTTCATTCCTTAGGTGGCACTTTGGCTCAGAAGTGCCCTACCCCAAGGATTCAGGGATGTGCAGCCCGATTAGTTGAGATCAGCCCTTCTGGCTCTTTCATGGATGAAACCAACTGGGCAAAGAGCCGTTCTAAGCTGGGGACCATGCTGTCTTTCCCTGGTCTACACAGAAACAGCACTCTGAGTGAGACGAGCTGCTGGCGTTTGGTAGCAACAACTCTTGTTCTGAAGAGAAACATTTCTTTGTAAGGGGGGTTGCCTCAGCCTTGCCACATTTTGTGATCTGGCTATAAAGGAGGGCAGTCAGTAGGCCTCACCCTTCAAGCCCACTCCAATTTGACAGAGAAAACACCAGGCCTCGGTGTGCCTTCCTGTGGCAAGGAAACTTTGCTTTCATTCCTTAGGTGGCACTTTGGCTCAGAACTGCCCTACCCCAAGGATTCAGGGATGTGCAGCCCGATTAGTTGAGATCAGCCCTTCTGGCTCTTTCATGGATGAAAACAGCTGGGCATAGGGCCGTTCTAAGCTTGGGACTATGGTGTCTTTCCCTAGTCTACACAGAAACAGCACTCTGAGGGAGACGAGCTGCTGGCGTTTGGTAGCAAAATCTCCTATTCTGAAGAGAAAAATTTCGTTATAAGCGGGTGGCATCAGCCTTGCCACATTTTCTCAAATGGCTCTAAAGGAGGGCAGTCAGTTGGCAGACTTACTTGCGGCCCTGCTTCCCAGGTTGGAAACTTTGCTTTCATTCCTTAGGTGGCCCATTGGCTCAGGACTGCCCTACCCCAAGAATTCAGGCTTGTGACGCCCGATTAGTTGAGATCAGCCCTTCTGGCTTTTTCATGGATGAAACCAACTGGGAAAAGAGCCGTTCTAAGCTGGGGACCATGGTGTCTTTCCCTAGTCTACACGGAAACAGCACTCTGAGGGAGACGAGCTGCTGGTGTTTGGTAGCAACATCTCCTATTCTGAAGGGAAACATTTCTTTGTAAGCGGGTTGCATCAGCCTTGCCACATGTTCTCAACTGCTTATAATGGAGGCAAGTCAGTAGGCCTCACCCTTCAAGCCCACTCCAATTTCATAGAGAAAACATCAGGCCTCGGTGTGCCTTCCTGTGGCAAGGAAACTTTGCTTTCATTCTTAGGTGGCTCTTTGGCTCAGAACTGCCCTACCCCAATGATTCAAGGATGTGCAGCCCGATTAGTTGAGATCAGTCCTTCTGGCTCTTTCATGGATGAAACCAACTGGGAAAAGAGCCGTTCTAAGCTGGGGACCATGCTGTCTTTCCCTGGTCTACACAGAAACAGCACTCTGAGGGAGACGAGCTGCTGGCGTTTGGTAGCAACAACACTTGTTCTGAAGAGAAACATTTCTTTGTAAGGGGGGTTGCCTCAGCCTTGCCACATTTTGTGATCTGGCTATAAAGGAGGGCAGTCAGTAGGCCTCACCCTTCAAGCCCACTCCAATTTCATAGAGAAAACACCAGGCCTCGGTGTGCCTTCCTGTGGCAAGGAAACTTTGCTTTCATTCTTAGGTGGCTCTTTGGCTCAGAACTGCCCTACCCCAAGGATTCAGGGATGTGCAGCCCGATTAGTTGAGATCAGTCCTTCTGGCTCTTTCATGGATGAAACCAACTGGGAAAAGAGCCGTTCTAAGCTGGGGACAATGGTGTCTTTCCCTAGTCTACACAGAAACAGCACTCTGAGGGAGACGAGCTGCTGGCGTTTGGTAGCAACATCTCCTAATCTGAAGAGAAACATTTCGTTGTAAGCGGGTTGCCTCAGCCTTGCCACATTTTCTGAACTGGCTATAAAGGAGGGCAGTCAGTAGGCCTCACCCTTCAAGCCCACTCCAATTTCATAGAGAAAACACCAGGCCTCGGTGTGCCTTCCTGTGAGAAGGAAACTTTGCTTTCATTCTTTAGGTGGCACTTTGGCTCAGAACTGCCCTACCCCAAGGATTCAGGGATGTGCAGCCCGATTAGTTGAGATCAGTCCTTCTGGCACTTTCATGGATGAAACCAACTGGGAAAAGAGCCGTTCTAAGCTGGGGACCATGGTGTCTTACCCTAGTCTACACAGAAACAGCACTCTGAGGGAGACGAGCTGCTGGCGTTTGGTAGCAACATCTCCTAATCTGAAGAGAAACATTTCGTTGTAAGCGGGTTGCCTCAGCCTTGCCACATGTTCTCAACTGGTTATAAAGGAGGGCAGTCACTAGGCCTCACCTTTCAAGCACACTCCAATTTCATACAGAAAACACCAGGCCTCGGTGTGCCTTCCTGTGGCAAGGAAACTTTGCTTTCATTCCTTAGGTGGCACTTTGGCTCAGAAGTGCCCTACCCCAAGGATTCAGGGATGTGCAGCCCGATTAGTTGAGATCAGTCCTTCTGGCTCTTTCATGGATGAAACCAACTGGGCAAAGAGCCGTTCTAAGCTGGGGACCATGCTGTCTTTCCCTGGTCTACACAGAAACAGCACTCTGAGGGAGACGAGCTGCTGGCGTTTGGTAGCAACAACTCTTGTTCTGAAGAGAAACATTTATTTGTAAGGGGGGTTGCCTCAGCCTTGCCACATTTTGTGATCTGGCTATAAAGGAGGGCAGTCAGTAGGCCTCACCCTTCAAGCCCACTCCAATTTGACAGAGAAAACACCAGGCCTCGGTGTGCCTTCCTGTGGCAAGGAAACTTTGCTTTCATTCCTTAGGTGGCACTTTGGCTCAGAACTGCCCTACCCCAAGGATTCAGGGATGTGCAGCCCGATTAGTTGAGATCAGCCCTTCTGGCTCTTTCATGGATGAAAACAGCTGGGCATAGGGCCGTTCTAAGCTTGGGACTATGGTGTCTTTCCCTAGTCTACACAGAAACAGCACTCTGAGGGAGACGAGCTGCTGGCGTTTGGTAGCAAAATCTCCTATTCTGAAGAGGAAAATTTCGTTATAAGCGGGTGGCATCAGCCTTGCCACATTTTCTCAAATGGCTCTAAAGGAGGGCAGTCAGTTGGCAGACTTACTTGCGGCCCTGCTTCCCAGGTTGGAAACTTTGCTTTCATTCCTTAGGTGGCCCATTGGCTCAGGACTGCCCTACCCCAAGAATTCAGGCTTGTGACGCCCGATTAGTTGAGATCAGCCCTTCTGGCTCTTTCATGGATGAAACCAACTGGGAAAAGAGCCGTTCTAAGCTGGGGACCATGGTGTCTTTCCCTAGTCTACACGGAAACAGCACTCTGAGGGAGACGAGCTGCTGGTGTTTGGTAGCAACATCTCCTATTCTGAAGGGAAACATTTCTTTGTAAGCGGGTTGCATCAGCCTTGCCACATGTTCTCAACTGCTTATAATGGAGGCAAGTCAGTAGGCCTCACCCTTCAAGCCCACTCCAATTTCATAGAGAAAACATCAGGCCTCGGTGTGCCTTCCTGTGGCAATGAAACTTTTCTTTCTTTCCTTAGGTGGCACTTGTGCTCAGAACTGCCCGACCTCAAGGATTCAGGGATGTGCAGCCTGATTAGTTGAGATCACCCCTTCTAGGTCTTTCATGGATGAAACCAACTGGGAAAAGAGCCGTTCTAAGCTGGGGACCATGGGGTCTTTCCCTTGTCTACACAGAAACAGCACTCTGAGGGAGACGAGCTGCTGGCGTTTGGTAGCAACGTCTACTATCCTGAAGAGCAACATTTCGTTGTAAGCGGGTTGCCTCAGCATTGCCACATTTTCTGAACTGGCTATAAAGTAGGGCAGTCAGTAGGCCTCACCCTTCAAGCCCACTCCAATTTCATAGAGAAAACATCAGGCCTCGGTGTGCCTTCCTGTGGCAATGAAACTTTGCTTTCATTCCTTAGGTGGCACTTGGGCTCAGAACTGCCCTACCTCAAGAATTCAGGGATGTGCAGCCTGATTAGTTGAGATCACCCCTTCTAGGTCGTTCATGGACTCAACCAACTGGGAAAAGAGCCATTCTAAGCTGGGGACCACGGTGTCCTTCCCTAGTCTACACAGAAACAGCACTCTGAGGGAGACGAGCTTCTGGCGTTTGGTAGCAACAACTCTTATTCTGAAGAGAAACATTTCGTTGTAAGCGGGTTGCCTCAGCCTTGCCACATTTTCTGAACTGGCTATAAAGGAGGGCAGTCAGTAGGCCTCACCCTTCAAGCCCACTCCAATTTCATAGAGAAATCACCAGGCCTCGGTGTGCCTTCCTGTGACAAGGAAACTTTGCTTTCATTCTTTAGGTGGCACTTTGGCTCAGAACTGCCCTACCCCAAGGATTCAGGGATGTGCAGCCCGATTAGTTGAGATCAGTCCTTCTGGCTCTTTCATGGATGAAACCAACTGGGAAAAGAGCCGTTATAAGCTGGGGACCATGGTGTCTTTCCCTAGTCTACACAGAAACAGCACTCTGAGGGAGACGAGCTGCTGGCGTTTGGTAGCAACATCTCCTAATCTGAAGAGAAACATTTCGTTGTAAGCGGGTTGCCTCAGCCTTGCCACATGTTCTCAACTGGTTATAAAGGAGGGCAGTCACTAGGCCTCACCTTTCAAGCACACTCCAATTTCATAGAGAAAACACCAGGCCTCGGTGTGCCTTCCTGTGGCAAGGAAACTTTGCTTTCATTCCTTAGGTGGCACTTTGGCTCAGAAGTGCCCTACCCCAAGGATTCAGGGATGTGCAGCCCGATTAGTTGAGATCAGCCCTTCTGGCTCTTTCATGGATGAAACCAACTGGGCAAAGAGCCGTTCTAAGCTGGGGACCATGCTGTCTTTCCCTGGTCTACACAGAAACAGCACTCTGAGGGAGACGAGCTGCTGGCGTTTGGTAGCAACAACTCTTGTTCTGAAGAGAAACATTTCTTTGTAAGGGGGGTTGCCTCAGCCTTGCCACATTTTGTGATCTGGCTATAAAGGAGGGCAGTCAGTAGGCCTCACCCTTCAAGCCCACTCCAATTTGACAGAGAAAACACCAGGCCTCGGTGTGCCTTCCTGTGGCAAGGAAACTTTGCTTTCATTCCTTAGGTGGCACTTTGGCTCAGAACTGCCCTACCCCAAGGATTCAGGGATGTGCAGCCCGATTAGTTGAGATCAGCCCTTCTGGCTCTTTCATGGATGAAAACAGCTGGGCATAGGGCCGTTCTAAGCTTGGGACTATGGTGTCTTTCCCTAGTCTACACAGAAACAGCACTCTGAGGGAGACGAGCTGCTGGCGTTTGGTAGCAAAATCTCCTATTCTGAAGAGAAAAATTTCGTTATAAGCGGGTGGCATCAGCCTTGCCACATTTTCTCAAATGGCTCTAAAGGAGGGCAGTCAGTTGGCAGACTTACTTGCGGCCCTGCTTCCCAGGTTGGAAACTTTGCTTTCATTCCTTAGGTGGCCCATTGGCTCAGGACTGCCCTACCCCAAGAATTCAGGCTTGTGACGCCCGATTAGTTGAGATCAGCCCTTCTGGCTCTTTCATGGATGAAACCAACTGGGAAAAGAGCCGTTCTAAGCTGGGGACCATGGTGTCTTTCCCTAGTCTACACGGAAACAGCACTCTGAGGGAGACGAGCTGCTGGTGTTTGGTAGCAACATCTCCTATTCTGAAGGGAAACATTTCTTTGTAAGCGGGTTGCATCAGCCATGCCACATGTTCTCAACTGCTTATAATGGAGGCAAGTCAGTAGGCCTCACCCTTCAAGCCCACTCCAATTTCATAGAGAAAACATCAGGCCTCGGTGTGCCTTCCTGTGGCAAGGAAACTTTGCTTTCATTCTTAGGTGGCTCTTTGGCTCAGAACTGCCCTACCCCAATGATTCAAGGATGTGCAGCCCGATTAGTTGAGATCAGTCCTTCTGGCTCTTTCATGGATGAAACCAACTGGGAAAAGAGCCGTTCTAAGCTGGGGACCATGCTGTCTTTCCCTGGTCTACACAGAAACAGCACTCTGAGGGAGACGAGCTGCTGGCGTTTGGTAGCAACAACACTTGTTCTGAAGAGAAACATTTCTTTGTAAGGAGGGTTGCCTCAGCCTTGCCACATTTTGTGATCTGGCTATAAAGGAGGGCAGTCAGTAGGCCTCACCCTTCAAGCCCACTCCAATTTCATAGAGAAAACACCAGGCCTCGGTGTGCCTTCCTGTGGCAAGGAAACTTTGCTTTCATTCTTAGGTGGCTCTTTGGCTCAGAACTGCCCTACCCCAAGGATTCAGGGATGTGCAGCCCGATTAGTTGAGATCAGTCCTTCTGGCTCTTTCATGGATGAAACCAACTGGGAAAAGAGCCGTTCTAAGCTGGGGACAATGGTGTCTTTCCCTAGTCTACACAGAAACAGCACTCTGAGGGAGACGAGCTGCTGGCGTTTGGTAGCAACATCTCCTAATCTGAAGAGAAACATTTCGTTGTAAGCGGGTTGCCTCAGCCTTGCCACATTTTCTGAACTGGCTATAAAGGAGGGCAGTCAGTAGGCCTCACCCTTCAAGCCCACTCCAATTTCATAGAGAAAACACCAGGCCTCGGTGTGCCTTCCTGTGACAAGGAAACTTTGCTTTCATTCTTTACGTGGCACTTTGGCTCAGAACTGCCCTACCCCAAGGATTCAGGGATGTGCAGCCCGATTAGTTGAGATCAGTCCTTCTGGCACTTTCATGGATGAAACCAACTGGGAAAAGAGCCGTTCTAAGCTGGGGACCATGGTGTCTTACCCTAGTCTACACAGAAACAGCACTCTGAGGGAGACGAGCTGCTGGCGTTTGGTAGCAACATCTCCTAATCTGAAGAGAAACATTTCGTTGTAAGCGGGTTGCCTCAGCCTTGCCACATGTTCTCAACTGGTTATAAAGGAGGGCAGTCACTAGGCCTCACCTTTCAAGCACACTCCAATTTCATACAGAAAACACCAGGCCTCGGTGTGCTTTCCTGTGGCAAGGAAACTTTGCTTTCATTCCTTAGGTGGCACTTTGGCTCAGAAGTGCCCTACCCCAAGGATTCAGGGATGTGCAGCCCGATTAGTTGAGATCAGTCCTTCTGGCTCTTTCATGGATGAAACCAACTGGGCAAAGAGCCGTTCTAAGCTGGGGACCATGCTGTCTTTCCCTGGTCTACACAGAAACAGCACTCTGAGGGAGACGAGCTGCTGGCGTTTGGTAGCAACAACTCTTGTTCTGAAGAGAAACATTTATTTGTAAGGGGGGTTGCCTCAGCCTTGCCACATTTTGTGATCTGGCTATAAAGGAGGGCAGTCAGTAGGCCTCACCCTTCAAGCCCACTCCAATTTGACAGAGAAAACACCAGGCCTCGGTGTGCCTTCCTGTGGCAAGGAAACTTTGCTTTCATTCCTTAGGTGGCACTTTGGCTCAGAACTGCCCTACCCCAAGGATTCAGGGATGTGCAGCCCGATTAGTTGAGATCAGCCCTTCTGGCTCTTTCATGGATGAAAACAGCTGGGCATAGGGCCGTTCTAAGCTTGGGACTATGGTGTCTTTCCCTAGTCTACACAGAAACAGCACTCTGAGGGAGACGAGCTGCTGGCGTTTGGTAGCAAAATCTCCTATTCTGAAGAGGAAAATTTCGTTATAAGCGGGTGGCATCAGCCTTGCCACATTTTCTCAAATGGCTCTAAAGGAGGGCAGTCAGTTGGCAGACTTACTTGCGGCCCTGCTTCCCAGGTTGGAAACTTTGCTTTCATTCCTTAGGTGGCCCATTGGCTCAGGACTGCCCTACCCCAAGAATTCAGGCTTGTGACGCCCGATTAGTTGAGATCAGCCCTTCTGGCTCTTTCATGGATGAAACCAACTGGGAAAAGAGCCGTTCTAAGCTGGGGACCATGGTGTCTTTCCCTAGTCTACACGGAAACAGCACTCTGAGGGAGACGAGCTGCTGGTGTTTGGTAGCAACATCTCCTATTCTGAAGGGAAACATTTCTTTGTAAGCGGGTTGCATCAGCCTTGCCACATGTTCTCAACTGCTTATAATGGAGGCAAGTCAGTAGGCCTCACCCTTCAAGCCCACTCCAATTTCATAGAGAAAACATCAGGCCTCGGTGTGCCTTCCTGTGGCAATGAAACTTTTCTTTCTTTCCTTAGGTGGCACTTGGGCTCAGAACTGCCCGACCTCAAGGATTCAGGGATGTGCAGCCTGAATAGTTGAGATCACTCCTTCTAGGTCTTTCATGGATGAAACCAACTGGGAAAAGAGCCGTTCTAAGCTGGGGACCATGGGGTCTTTCCCTAGTCTACACAGAAACAGCACTCTGAGGGAGACGAGCTGCTGGCGTTTGGTAGCAACGTCTACTATCCTGAAGAGCAACATTTCGTTGTAAGCGGGTTGCCTCAGCATTGCCACATTTTCTGAACTGGCTATAAAGTAGGGCAGTCAGTAGGCCTCACCCTTCAAGCCCACTCCAATTTCATAGAGAAAACATCAGGCCTCGGTGTGCCTTCCTGTGGCAAGGAAACTTTGCTTTCATTCCTTAGGTGGCACTTGGGCTCAGAACTGCCCTACCTCAAGGATTCAGGGATGTGCAGCCTGATTAGTTGAGATCACCCCTTCTAGGTCGTTCATGGACTCAACCAACTGGGAAAAGAGCCATTCTAAGCTGGGGACCACGGTGTCCTTCCCTAGTCTACACAGAAACAGCACTCTGAGGGAGACGAGCTTCTGGCGTTTGGTAGCAACAACTCTTATTCTGAAGAGAAACATTTCGTTGTAAGCGGGTTGCCTCAGCCTTGCCACATTTTCTGAACTGGCTATAAAGGAGGGCAGTCAGTAGGCCTCACCCTTCAAGCCCACTCCAATTTCATAGAGAAAACACCAGGCCTCGGTGTGCCTTCCTGTGACAAGGAAACTTTGCTTTCATTCTTTAGGTGGCACTTTGGCTCAGAACTGCCCTACCCCAAGGATTCAGGGATGTGCAGCCCGATTAGTTGAGATCAGTCCTTCTGGCTCTTTCATGGATGAAACCAACTGGGAAAAGAGCCGTTATAAGCTGGGGACCATGGTGTCTTTCCCTAGTCTACACAGAAACAGCACTCTGAGGGAGACGAGCTGCTGGCGTTTGGTAGCAACATCTCCTAAACTGAAGAGAAACATTTCGTTGTAAGCGGGTTGCCTCAGCCTTGCCACATGTTCTCAACTGGTTATAAAGGAGGGCAGTCACTAGGCCTCACCTTTCAAGCACACTCCAATTTCATACAGAAAACACCAGGCCTCGGTGTGCCTTCCTGTGGCAAGGAAACTTTGCTTTCATTCCTTAGGTGGCACTTTGGCTCAGATCTGCCCTACCCCAAGGATTCAGGTATGTGCAGCCCGATTAGTTGAGATCAGCCCTTCTGGCTCTTTCATGGATGAAACCAACTGGGCAAAGAGCCGTTCTAAGCTGGGGACCATGCTGTCTTTCCCTGGTCTACACAGAAACAGCACTCTGAGGGAGACGAGCTGCTGGCGTTTGGTAGCAACAACTCTTGTTCTGAAGAGAAACATTTCTTTGTAAGGGGGGTTGCCTCAGCCTTGCCACATTTTGTGATCTGGCTATAAAGGAGGGCAGTCAGTAGGCCTCACCCTTCAAGCCCACTCCAATTTGACAGAGAAAACACCAGGCCTCGGTGTGCCTTCCTGTGGCAAGGAAACTTTGCTTTCATTCCTTAGGTGGCACTTTGGCTCAGAACTGCCCTACCCCAAGGATTCAGGGATGTGCAGCCCGATTAGTTGAGATCAGCCCTTCTGGCTCTTTCATGGATGAAAACAGCTGGGCATAGGGCCGTTCTAAGCTTGGGACTATGGTGTCTTTCCCTAGTCTACACAGAAACAGCACTCTGAGGGAGACGAGCTGCTGGCGTTTGGTAGCAAAATCTCCTATTCTGAAGAGAAAAATTTCGTTATAAGCGGGTGGCATCAGCCTTGCCACATTTTCTCAAATGGCTCTAAAGGAGGGCAGTCAGTTGGCAGACTTACTTGCGGCCCTGCTTCCCAGGTTGGAAACTTTGCTTTCATTCCTTAGGTGGCCCATTGGCTCAGGACTGCCCTACCCCAAGAATTCAGGCTTGTGACGCCCGATTAGTTGAGATCAGCCCTTCTGGCTCTTTCATGGATGAAACCAACTGGGAAAAGAGCCGTTCTAAGCTGGGGACCATGGTGTCTTTCCCTAGTCTACACGGAAACAGCACTCTGAGGGAGACGAGCTGCTGGTGTTTGGTAGCAACATCTCCTATTCTGAAGGGAAACATTTCTTTGTAAGCGGGTTGCATCAGCCTTGCCACATGTTCTCAACTGCTTATAATGGAGGCAAGTCAGTAGGCCTCACCCTTCAAGCCCACTCCAATTTCATAGAGAAAACATCAGGCCTCGGTGTGCATTCCTGTGGCAAGGAAACTTTGCTTTCATTCTTAGGTGGCTCTTTGGCTCAGAACTGCCCTACCCCAATGATTCAAGGATGTGCAGCCCGATTAGTTGAGATCAGTCCTTCTGGCTCTTTCATGGATGAAACCAACTGGGAAAAGAGCTGTTCTAAGCTGGGGACCATGCTGTCTTTCCCTGGTCTACACAGAAACAGCACTCTGAGGGAGACGAGCTGCTGGCGTTTGGTAGCAACAACACTTGTTCTGAAGAGAAACATTTCTTTGTAAGGAGGGTTGCCTCAGCCTTGCCACATTTTGTGATCTGGCTATAAAGGAGGGCAGTCAGTAGGCCTCACCCTTCAAGCCCACTCCAATTTCATAGAGAAAACACCAGGCCTCGGTGTGCCTTCCTGTGGCAAGGAAACTTTGCTTTCATTCTTAGGTGGCTCTTTGGCTCAGAACTGCCCTACCCCAAGGATTCAGGGATGTGCAGCCCGATTAGTTGAGATCAGTCCTTCTGGCTCTTTCATGGATGAAACCAACTGGAAAAGAGCCGTTCTAAGCTGGGGACAATGGTGTCTTTCCCTAGTCTACACAGAAACAGCACTCTGAGGGAGACGAGCTGCTGGCGTTTGGTAGCAACATCTCCTAATCTGAAGAGAAACATTTCGTTGTAAGCGGGTTGCCTCAGCCTTGCCACATGTTCTCAACTGGTTATAAAGGAGGGCAGTCACTAGGCCTCACCTTTCAAGCACACTCCAATTTCATACAGAAAACACCAGGCCTCGGTGTGCCTTCCTGTGGCAAGGAAACTTTGCTTTCATTCCTTAGGTGGCACTTTGGCTCAGAAGTGCCCTACCCCAAGGATTCAGGGATGTGCAGCCCGATTAGTTGAGATCAGTCCTTCTGGCTCTTTCATGGATGAAACCAACTGGGCAAAGAGCCGTTCTAAGCTGGGGACCATGCTGTCTTTCCCTGGTCTACACAGAAACAGCACTCTGAGGGAGACGAGCTGCTGGCGTTTGGTAGCAACAACTCTTGTTCTGAAGAGAAACATTTCTTTGTAAGGGGGGTTGCCTCAGCCTTGCCACATTTTGTGATCTGGCTATAAAGGAGGGCAGTCAGTAGGCCTCACCCTTCAAGCCCACTCCAATTTGACAGAGAAAACACCAGGCCTCGGTGTGCCTTCCTGTGGCAAGGAAACTTTGCTTTCATTCCTTAGGTGGCACTTTGGCTCAGAACTGTCCTACCCCAAGGATTCAGGGATGTGCAGCCCGATTAGTTGAGATCAGCCCTTCTGGCTCTTTCATGGATGAAAACAGCTGGGCATAGGGCCGTTCTAAGCTTGGGACTATGGTGTCTTTCCCTAGTCTACACAGAAACAGCACTCTGAGGGAGACAAGCTGCTGGCGTTTCGTAGCAAAATCTCCTATTCTGAAGAGAAAAATTTCGTTATAAGCGGGTGGCATCAGCCTTGCCACATTTTCTCAAATGGCTCTAAAGGAGGGCAGTCAGTTGGCAGACTTACTTGTGGCCCTGCTTCCCAGGTTGGAAACTTTGCTTTCATTCCTTAGGTGGCCCATTGGCTCAAGACTGCCCTACCCCAAGAATTCAGGCTTGTGACGCCCGATTAGTTGAGATCAGCCCTTCTGGCTCTTTCATGGATGAAACCAACTGGGAAAAGAGCCGTTCTAAACTGGGGACCATGGTGTCTTTCCCTAGTCTACACGGAAACAGCACTCTGAGGGAGACGAGCTGCTGGCGTTTGGTAGCAACGTCTACTATCCTGAAGAGCAACATTTCTTTGTAAGCGGGTTGCATCAGCCTTGCCACATGTTCTCAACTGCTTATAATGGAGGCAAGTCAGTAGGCCTCACCCTTCAAGCCCACTCCAATTTCATAGAGAAAACATCAGGCCTCGGTGTGCCTTCCTGTGGCAATGAAACTTTGCTTTCATTCCTTAGGTGGCACTTGGGCTCAGAACTGCCCTACCTCAAGGATTCAGGGATGTGCAGCCTGATTAGTTGAGATCACCCCTTCTAGGTCGTTCATGGACTCAACCAACTGGGAAAAGAGCCGTTCTAAGCTGGGGACCACGGTGTCCTTCCCTAGTCTACACAGAAACAGCACTCTGAGGGAGACGAGCTTCTGGCGTTTGGTAGCAACAACTCTTATTCTGAAGAGAAACATTTCTTTGTAAGCGGGTTGCATCAGCCTTGCCACATGTTCTCAACTGCTTATAATGGAGGCAAGTCAGTAGGCCTCACCCTTCAAGCCCACTCCAATTTCATAGAGAAAACACCAGGCCTCGGTGTGCCTTCCTGTGGCAAGGAAACTTTGCTTTCATTCCTTAGGTGGCACTTTGGCTCAGAAGTGCCCTACCCCAAGGATTCAGGGATGTGCAGCCCGATTAGTTGAGATCAGCCCTTCTGGCTCTTTCATGGATGAAACCAACTGGGCAAAGAGCCGTTCTAAGCTGGGGACCATGCTGTCTTTCCCTGGTCTACACAGAAACAGCACTCTGAGGGAGACGAGCTGCTGGCGTTTGGTAGCAACAACTCTTGTTCTGAAGAGAAACATTTCTTTGTAAGGGGGGTTGCCTCAGCCTTGCCACATTTTGTGATCTGGCTATAAAGGAGGGCAGTCAGTAGGCCTCACCCTTCAAGCCCACTCCAATTTCATAGAGAAAACACCAGGCCTCGGTGTGCCTTCCTGTGGCAAGGAAACTTTGCTTTCATTCTTAGGTGGCTCTTTGGCTCAGAACTGCCCTACCCCAAGGATTCAGGGATGTGCAGCCCGATTAGTTGAGATCAGTCCTTCTGGCTCTTTCATGGATGAAACCAACTGGAAAAGAGCCGTTCTAAGCTGGGGACAATGGTGTCTTTCCCTAGTCTACACAGAAACAGCACTCTGAGGGAGACGAGCTGCTGGCGTTTGGTAGCAACATCTCCTAATCTGAAGAGAAACATTTCGTTGTAAGCGGGTTGCCTCAGCCTTGCCACATTTTCTGAACTGGCTATAAAGGAGGGCAGTCAGTAGGCCTCACCCTTCAAGCCCACTCCAATTTCATAGAGAAAACACCAGGCCTCGGTGTGCCTTCCTGTGAGAAGGAAACTTTGCTTTCATTCTTTAGGTGGCACTTTGGCTCAGAACTGCCCTACCCCAAGGATTCAGGGATGTGCAGCCCGATTAGTTGAGATCAGTCCTTCTGGCACTTTCATGGATGAAACCAACTGGGAAAAGAGCCGTTCTAAGCTGGGGACCATGGTGTCTTACCCTAGTCTACACAGAAACAGCACTCTGAGGGAGACGAGCTGCTGGCGTTTGGTAGCAACATCTCCTAATCTGAAGAGGAACATTTCGTTGTAAGCGGGTTGCCTCAGCCTTGCCACATGTTCTCAACTGGTTATAAAGGAGGGCAGTCACTAGGCCTCACCTTTCAAGCACACTCCAATTTCATACAGAAAACACCAGGCCTCGGTGTGCCTTCCTGTGGCAAGGAAACTTTGCTTTCATTCCTTAGGTGGCACTTTGGCTCAGAAGTGCCCTACCCCAAGGATTCAGGGATGTGCAGACCGATTAGTTGAGATCAGTCCTTCTGGCTCTTTCATGGATGAAACCAACTGGGCAAAGAGCCGTTCTAAGCTGGGGACCATGCTGTCTTTCCCTGGTCTACACAGAAACAGCACTCTGAGGGAGACGAGCTGCTGGCGTTTGGTAGCAACAACTCTTGTTCTGAAGAGAAACATTTCTTTGTAAGGGGGGTTGCCTCAGCCTTGCCACATTTTGTGATCTGGCTATAAAGGAGGGCAGTCAGTAGGCCTCACCCTTCAAGCCCACTCCAATTTGACAGAGAAAACACCAGGCCTCGGTGTGCCTTCCTGTGGCAAGGAAACTTTGCTTTCATTCCTTAGGTGGCACTTTGGCTCAGAACTGTCCTACCCCAAGGATTCAGGGATGTGCAGCCCGATTAGTTGAGATCAGCCCTTCTGGCTCTTTCATGGATGAAAACAGCTGGGCATAGGGCCGTTCTAAGCTTGGGACTATGGTGTCTTTCCCTAGTCTACACAGAAACAGCACTCTGAGGGAGACAAGCTGCTGGCGTTTCGTAGCAAAATCTCCTATTCTGAAGAGAAAAATTTCGTTATAAGCGGGTGGCATCAGCCTTGCCACATTTTCTCAAATGGCTCTAAAGGAGGGCAGTCAGTTGGCAGACTTACTTGTGGCCCTGCTTCCCAGGTTGGAAACTTTGCTTTCATTCCTTAGGTGGCCCATTGGCTCAAGACTGCCCTACCCCAAGAATTCAGGCTTGTGACGCCCGATTAGTTGAGATCAGCCCTTCTGGCTCTTTCATGGATGAAACCAACTGGGAAAAGAGCCGTTCTAAACTGGGGACCATGGTGTCTTTCCCTAGTCTACACGGAAACAGCACTCTGAGGGAGACGAGCTGCTGGTGTTTGGTAGCAACATCTCCTATTCTGAAGCGAAACATTTCTTTGTAAGCGGGTTGCATCAGCCTTGCCACATGTTCTCAACTGCTTATAATGGAGGCAAGTCAGTAGGCCTCACCCTTCAAGCCCACTCCAATTTCATAGAGAAAACATCAGGCCTCGGTGTGCCTTTCTGTGGCAATGAAACTTTGCTTTCATTCCTTAGGTGGCACTTCGGCTCAGAACTGCCCGACCTCAAGGATTCAGGGATGTGCAGCCTGATTAGTTGAGATCACCCCTTCTAGGTCTTTCATGGATGAAACCAACTGGGAAAAGAGCCGTTCTAAGCTGGGGACCATGGTGTCTTTCCCTAGTCTACACAGAAACAGCACTCTGAGGGAGACGAGCTGCTGGCGTTTGGTAGCAACGTCTACTATCCTGAAGAGCAACATTTCGTTGTAAGCGGGTTGCCTCAGCATTGCCACATTTTCTGAACTGGCTATAAAGTAGGGCAGTCAGTAGGCCTCACCCTTCAAGCCCACTCCAATTTCATAGAGAAAACATCAGGCCTCGGTGTGCCTTCCTGTGGCAATGAAACTTTGCTTTCATTCCTTTGGTGGCACTTGGGCTCAGAACTGCCCTACCTCAAGGATTCAGGGATGTGCAGCCTGATTAGTTGAGATCACCCCTTCTAGGTCGTTCATGGACTCAACCAACTGGGAAAAGAGCCGTTCTAAGCTGGGGACCACGGTGTCCTTCCCTAGTCTACACAGAAACAGCACTCTGAGGGAGACGAGCTTCTGGCGTTTGGTAGCAACAACTCTTATTCTGAAGAGAAACATTTCGTTGTAAGCGGGTTGCCTCAGCCTTGCCACATTTACTGAACTGGCTATAAAGGAGGGCAGTTAGTAGGCCTCACCCTTCAAGCCCACTCCAATTTCATAGAGAAAACACCAGGCCTCGGTGTGCCTTCCTGTGGCAAGGAAACTTTGCTTTCATTCTTAGGTGGCTCTTTGGCTCAGAACTGCCCTACCCCAAGGATTCAGGGATGTGCAGCCCGATT
Source organism: Eschrichtius robustus (assembly GCF_028021215.1). Lineage (NCBI taxonomy): Eukaryota > Metazoa > Chordata > Mammalia > Artiodactyla > Eschrichtiidae > Eschrichtius > Eschrichtius robustus. Next base: position 47,000,219 of record NC_090842.1, read on the forward strand.
AGTTGAGATCAGTCCTTCTGGCTCTTTCATGGATGAAACCAACTGGGAAAAGAGCCGTTCTAAGCTGGGGACCATGGTGTCTTTCCCTAGTCTACACAGAAACAGCACTCTGAGGGAGACGAGCTGCTGGCGTTTGGTAGCAACATCTCCTAATCTGAAGAGAAACATTTCGTTGTAAGCGGGTTGCCTCAGCCTTGCCACATTTTCTGAACTGGCTATAAAGGAGGGCAGTCAGTAGGCCTCACCCTTCAAGCCCACTCCAATTTCATAGAGAAAACACCAGGCCTCGGTGTGCCTTCCTGTGACAAGGAAACTTTGCTTTCATTCTTTAGGTGGCACTTTGGCTCAGAACTGCCCTACCCCAAGGATTCAGGGATGTGCAGCCCGATTAGTTGAGATCAGCCATTCTGGCTCTTTCATGGATGAAACCAACTGGGAAAAGAGCCGTTCTAAGCTGGGGACCATGGTGTCTTTCCCTAGTCTACACAGAAACAGCACTCTGAGGGAGACGAGCTGCTGGCGTTTGGTAGCAACATCTCCTAATCTGAAGAGAAACATTTCGTTGTAAGCGGGTTGCCTCAGCCTTGCCACATGTTCTCAACTGGTTATAAAGGAGGGCAGTCACTAGGCCTCACCTTTCAAGCACACTCCAATTTCATACAGAAAACACCAGGCCTCGGTGTGCCTTCCTGTGGCAAGGAAACTTTGCTTTCATTCCTTAGGTGGCACTTTGGCTCAGAAGTGCCCTACCCCAAGGATTCAGGGATGTGCAGCCCGATTAGTTGAGATCAGTCCTTCTGGCTCTTTCATGGATGAAACCAACTGGGCAAAGAGCCGTTCTAAGCTGGGGACCATGCTGTCTTTCCCTGGTCTACACAGAAACAGCACTCTGAGTGAGACGAGCTGCTGGCGTTTGGTAGCAACAACTCTTGTTCTGAAGAGAAACATTTCTTTGTAAGGGGGGTTGCCTCAGCCTTGCCACATTTTGTGATCTGGCTATAAAGGAGGGCAGTCAGTAGGCCTCACCCTTCAAGCCCACTCCAATTTGACAGAGAAAACACCAGGCCTCGGTGTGCCTTCCTGTGGCAAGGAAACTTTGCTTTCATTCCTTAGGTGGCACTTTGGCTCAGAACTGCCCTACCCCAAGGATTCAGGGATGTGCAGCCCGATTAGTTGAGATCAGCCCTTCTGGCTCTTTCATGGATGAAAACAGCTGGGCATAGGGCCGTTCTAAGCTTGGGACTATGGTGTCTTTCCCTAGTCTACACAGAAACAGCACTCTGAGGGAGACAAGCTGCTGGCGTTTCGTAGCAAAATCTCCTATTCTGAAGAGAAAAATTTCGTTAAAAGCGGGTGGCATCAGCCTTGCCACATTTTCTCAAATGGCTCTAAAGGAGGGCAGTCAGTTGGCAGACTTACTTGTGGCCCTGCTTCCCAGGTTGGAAACTTTGCTTTCATTCCTTAGGTGGCCCATTGGCTCAAGACTGCCCTACCCCAAGAATTCAGGCTTGTGACGCCCGATTAGTTGAGATCAGCCCTTCTGGCTCTTTCATGGATGAAACCAACTGGGAAAAGAGCCGTTCTAAACTGGGGACCATGGTGTCTTTCCCTAGTCTACACGGAAACAGCACTCTGAGGGAGACGAGCTGCTGGCGTTTGGTAGCAACGTCTACTATCCTGAAGAGCAACATTTCTTTGTAAGCGGGTTGCATCAGCCTTGCCACATGTTCTCAACTGCTTATAATGGAGGCAAGTCAGTAGGCCTCACCCTTCAAGCCCACTCCAATTTCATAGAGAAAACATCAGGCCTCGGTGTGCCTTCCTGTGGCAATGAAACTTTGCTTTCATTCCTTAGGTGGCACTTGGGCTCAGAACTGCCCTACCTCAAGGATTCAGGGATGTGCAGCCTGATTAGTTGAGATCACCCCTTCTAGGTCGTTCATGGACTCAACCAACTGGGAAAAGAGCCGTTCTAAGCTGGGGACCACGGTGTCCTTCCCTAGTCTACACAGAAACAGCACTCTGAGGGAGACGAGCTTCTGGCGTTTGGTAGCAACAACTCTTATTCTGAAGAGAAACATTTCTTTGTAAGCGGGTTGCATCAGCCTTGCCACATGTTCTCAACTGCTTATAATGGAGGCAAGTCAGTAGGCCTCACCCTTCAAGCCCACTCCAATTTCATAGAGAAAACACCAGGCCTCGGTGTGCCTTCCTGTGGCAAGGAAACTTTGCTTTCATTCCTTAGGTGGCACTTTGGCTCAGAAGTGCCCTACCCCAAGGATTCAGGGATGTGCAGCCCGATTAGTTGAGATCAGCCCTTCTGGCTCTTTCATGGATGAAACCAACTGGGCAAAGAGCCGTTCTAAGCTGGGGACCATGCTGTCTTTCCCTGGTCTACACAGAAACAGCACTCTGAGGGAGACGAGCTGCTGGCGTTTGGTAGCAACAACTCTTGTTCTGAAGAGAAACATTTCTTTGTAAGGGGGGTTGCCTCAGCCTTGCCACATTTTGTGATCTGGCTATAAAGGAGGGCAGTCAGTAGGCCTCACCCTTCAAGCCCACTCCAATTTCATAGAGAAAACACCAGGCCTCGGTGTGCCTTCCTGTGGCAAGGAAACTTTGCTTTCATTCTTAGGTGGCTCTTTGGCTCAGAAGTGCCCTACCCCAAGGATTCAGGGATGTGCAGCCCGATTAGTTGAGATCAGTCCTTCTGGCTCTTTCATGGATGAAACCAACTGGAAAAGAGCCGTTCTAAGCTGGGGACAATGGTGTCTTTCCCTAGTCTACACAGAAACAGCACTCTGAGGGAGACGAGCTGCTGGCGTTTGGTAGCAACATCTCCTAATCTGAAGAGAAACATTTCGTTGTAAGCGGGTTGCCTCAGCCTTGCCACATTTTCTGAACTGGCTATAAAGGAGGGCAGTCAGTAGGCCTCACCCTTCAAGCCCACTCCAATTTCATAGAGAAAACACCAGGCCTCGGTGTGCCTTCCTGTGAGAAGGAAACTTTGCTTTCATTCTTTAGGTGGCACTTTGGCTCAGAACTGCCCTACCCCAAGGATTCAGGGATGTGTAGCCCGATTAGTTGAGATCAGTCCTTCTGGCACTTTCATGGATGAAACCAACTGGGAAAAGAGCCGTTCTAAGCTGGGGACCATGGTGTCTTACCCTAGTCTACACAGAAACAGCACTCTGAGGGAGACGAGCTGCTGGCGTTTGGTAGCAACATCTCCTAATCTGAAGAGAAACATTTCGTTGTAAGCGGGTTGCCTCAGCCTTGCCACATGTTCTCAACTGGTTATAAAGGAGGGCAGTCACTAGGCCTCACCTTTCAAGCACACTCCAATTTCATACAGAAAACACCAGGCCTCGGTGTGCCTTCCTGTGGCAAGGAAACTTTGCTTTCATTCCTTAGGTGGCACTTTGGCTCAGAAGTGCCCTACCCCAAGGATTCAGGGATGTGCAGCCCGATTAGTTGAGATCAGTCCTTCTGGCTCTTTCATGGATGAAACCAACTGGGCAAAGAGCCGTTCTAAGCTGGGGACCATGCTGTCTTTCCCTGGTCTACACAGAAACAGCACTCTGAGGGAGACGAGCTGCTGGCGTTTGGTAGCAACAACTCTTGTTCTGAAGAGAAACATTTCTTTGTAAGGGGGGTTGCCTCAGCCTTGCCACATTTTGTGATCTGGCTATAAAGGAGGGCAGTCAGTAGGCCTCACCCTTCAAGCCCACTCCAATTTGACAGAGAAAACACCAGGCCTCGGTGTGCCTTCCTGTGGCAAGGAAACTTTGCTTTCATTCCTTAGGTGGCACTTTGGCTCAGAACTGTCCTACCCCAAGGATTCAGGGATGTGCAGCCCGATTAGTTGAGATCAGCCCTTCTGGCTCTTTCATGGATGAAAACAGCTGGGCATAGGGCCGTTCTAAGCTTGGGACTATGGTGTCTTTCCCTAGTCTACACAGAAACAGCACTCTGAGGGAGACAAGCTGCTGGCGTTTCGTAGCAAAATCTCCTATTCTGAAGAGAAAAATTTCGTTATAAGCGGGTGGCATCAGCCTTGCCACATTTTCTCAAATGGCTCTAAAGGAGGGCAGTCAGTTGGCAGACTTACTTGTGGCCCTGCTTCCCAGGTTGGAAACTTTGCTTTCATTCCTTAGGTGGCCCATTGGCTCAAGACTGCCCTACCCCAAGAATTCAGGCTTGTGACGCCCGATTAGTTGAGATCAGCCCTTCTGGCTCTTTCATGGATGAAACCAACTGGGAAAAGAGCCGTTCTAAACTGGGGACCATGGTGTCTTTCCCTAGTCTACACGGAAACAGCACTCTGAGGGAGACGAGCTGCTGGTGTTTGGTAGCAACATCTCCTATTCTGAAGCGAAACATTTCTTTGTAAGCGGGTTGCATCAGCCTTGCCACATGTTCTCAACTGCTTATAATGGAGGCAAGTCAGTAGGCCTCACCCTTCAAGCCCACTCCAATTTCATAGAGAAAACATCAGGCCTCGGTGTGCCTTTCTGTGGCAATGAAACTTTGCTTTCATTCCTTAGGTGGCACTTCGGCTCAGAACTGCCCGACCTCAAGGATTCAGGGATGTGCAGCCTGATTAGTTGAGATCACCCCTTCTAGGTCTTTCATGGATGAAACCAACTGGGAAAAGAGCCGTTCTAAGCTGGGGACCATGGTGTCTTTCCCTAGTCTACACAGAAACAGCACTCTGAGGGAGACGAGCTGCTGGCGTTTGGTAGCAACGTCTACTATCCTGAAGAGCAACATTTCGTTGTAAGCGGGTTGCCTCAGCATTGCCACATTTTCTGAACTGGCTATAAAGTAGGGCAGTCAGTAGGCCTCACCCTTCAAGCCCACTCCAATTTCATAGAGAAAACATCAGGCCTCGGTGTGCCTTCCTGTGGCAATGAAACTTTGCTTTCATTCCTTTGGTGGCACTTGGGCTCAGAACTGCCCTACCTCAAGGATTCAGGGATGTGCAGCCTGATTAGTTGAGATCACCCCTTCTAGGTCGTTCATGGACTCAACCAACTGGGAAAAGAGCCGTTCTAAGCTGGGGACCACGGTGTCCTTCCCTAGTCTACACAGAAACAGCACTCTGAGGGAGACGAGCTTCTGGCGTTTGGTAGCAACAACTCTTATTCTGAAGAGAAACATTTCGTTGTAAGCGGGTTGCCTCAGCCTTGCCACATTTACTGAACTGGCTATAAAGGAGGGCAGTTAGTAGGCCTCACCCTTCAAGCCCACTCCAATTTCATAGAGAAAACACCAGGCCTCGGTGTGCCTTCCTGTGGCAAGGAAACTTTGCTTTCATTCTTAGGTGGCTCTTTGGCTCAGAACTGCCCTACCCCAAGGATTCAGGGATGTGCAGCCCGATTAGTTGAGATCAGTCCTTCTGGCTCTTTCATGGATGAAACCAACTGGGAAAAGAGCCGTTCTAAGCTGGGGACCATGGTGTCTTTCCCTAGTCTACACAGAAACAGCACTCTGAGGGAGACGAGCTGCTGGCGTTTGGTAGCAACATCTCCTAATCTGAAGAGAAACATTTCGTTGTAAGCGGGTTGCCTCAGCCTTGCCACATTTTCTGAACTGGCTATAAAGGAGGGCAGTCAGTAGGCCTCACCCTTCAAGCCCACTCCAATTTCATAGAGAAAACACCAGGCCTCGGTGTGCCTTCCTGTGACAAGGAAACTTTGCTTTCATTCTTTAGGTGGCACTTTGGCTCAGAACTGCCCTACCCCAAGGATTCAGGGATGTGCAGCCCGATTAGTTGAGATCAGCCATTCTGGCTCTTTCATGGATGAAACCAACTGGGAAAAGAGCCGTTCTAAGCTGGGGACCATGGTGTCTTTCCCTAGTCTACACAGAAACAGCACTCTGAGGGAGACGAGCTGCTGGCGTTTGGTAGCAACATCTCCTAATCTGAAGAGAAACATTTCGTTGTAAGCGGGTTGCCTCAGCCTTGCCACATGTTCTCAACTGGTTATAAAGGAGGGCAGTCACTAGGCCTCACCTTTCAAGCACACTCCAATTTCATACAGAAAACACCAGGCCTCGGTGTGCCTTCCTGTGGCAAGGAAACTTTGCTTTCATTCCTTAGGTGGCACTTTGGCTCAGAAGTGCCCTACCCCAAGGATTCAGGGATGTGCAGCCCGATTAGTTGAGATCAGCCCTTCTGGCTCTTTCATGGATGAAACCAACTGGGCAAAGAGCCGTTCTAAGCTGGGGACCATGCTGTCTTTCCCTGGTCTACACAGAAACAGCACTCTGAGTGAGACGAGCTGCTGGCGTTTGGTAGCAACAACTCTTGTTCTGAAGAGAAACATTTCTTTGTAAGGGGGGTTGCCTCAGCCTTGCCACATTTTGTGATCTGGCTATAAAGGAGGGCAGTCAGTAGGCCTCACCCTTCAAGCCCACTCCAATTTGACAGAGAAAACACCAGGCCTCGGTGTGCCTTCCTGTGGCAAGGAAACTTTGCTTTCATTCCTTAGGTGGCACTTTGGCTCAGAACTGCCCTACCCCAAGGATTCAGGGATGTGCAGCCCGATTAGTTGAGATCAGCCCTTCTGGCTCTTTCATGGATGAAAACAGCTGGGCATAGGGCCGTTCTAAGCTTGGGACTATGGTGTCTTTCCCTAGTCTACACAGAAACAGCACTCTGAGGGAGACGAGCTGCTGGCGTTTGGTAGCAACATCTCCTAATCTGAAGAGAAACATTTCGTTGTAAGCGGGTTGCCTCAGCCTTGCCACATGTTCTCAACTGGTTATAAAGGAGGGCAGTCACTAGGCCTCACCTTTCAAGCACACTCCAATTTCATACAGAAAACACCAGGCCTCGGTGTGCCTTCCTGTGGCAAGGAAACTTTGCTTTCATTCCTTAGGTGGCACTTTGGCTCAGAACTGCCCTACCCCAAGGATTCAGGGATGTGCAGCCCGATTAGTTGAGATCAGCCCTTCTGGCTCTTTCATGGATGAAACCAACTGGGCAAAGAGCCGTTCTAAGCTGGGGACCATGCTGTCTTTCCCTGGTCTACACAGAAACAGCACTCTGAGTGAGACGAGCTGCTGGCGTTTGGTAGCAACAACTCTTGTTCTGAAGAGAAACATTTCTTTGTAAGGGGGGTTGCCTCAGCCTTGCCACATTTTGTGATCTGGCTATAAAGGAGGGCAGTCAGTAGGCCTCACCCTTCAAGCCCACTCCAATTTGACAGAGAAAACACCAGGCCTCAGTGTGCCTTCCTGTGGCAAGGAAACTTTGCTTTCATTCCTTAGGTGGCACTTTGGCTCAGAACTGCCCTACCCCAAGGATTCAGGGATGTGCAGCCCGATTAGTTGAGATCAGCCCTTCTGGCTCTTTCATGGATGAAAACAGCTGGGCATAGGGCCGTTCTAAGCTTGGGACTATGGTGTCTTTCCCTAGTCTACACAGAAACAGCACTCTGAGGGAGACGAGCTGCTGGCGTTTGGTAGCAACATCTCCTAATCTGAAGAGAAACATTTCGTTGTAAGCGGGTTGCCTCAGCCTTGCCACATGTTCTCAACTGGTTATAAAGGAGGGCAGTCACTAGGCCTCCCCTTTCAAGCACACTCCAATTTCATACAGAAAACACCAGGCCTCGGTGTGCCTTCCTGTGGCAAGGAAACTTTGCTTTCATTCCTTAGGTGGCACTTTGGCTCAGAACTGCCCTACCCCAAGGATTCAGGGATGTGCAGCCCGATTAGTTGAGATCAGCCCTTCTGGCTCTTTCATGGATGAAACCAACTGGGCAAAGAGCCGTTCTAAGCTGGGGACCATGCTGTCTTTCCCTGGTCTACACAGAAACAGCACTCTGAGGGAGACGAGCTGCTGGCGTTTGGTAGCAACAACTCTTGTTCTGAAGAGAAACATTTCTTTGTAAGGGGGGTTGCCTCAGCCTTGCCACATTTTGTGATCTGGCTATAAAGGAGGGCAGTCAGTAGGCCTCACCCTTCAAGCCCACTCCAATTTGACAGAGAAAACACCAGGACTCGGTGTGCCTTCCTGTGGCAAGGAAACTTTGCTTTCATTCGTTAGGTGGCACTTTGGCTCAGAAGTGCCCTACCCCAAGGATTCAGGGATGTGCAGCCCGATTAGTTGAGATCAGCCCTTCTGGCTCTTTCATGGATGAAACCAACTGGGCAAAGAGCCGTTCTAAGCTGGGGACCATGCTGTCTTTCCCTGGTCTACACAGAAACAGCACTCTGAGTGAGACGAGCTGCTGGCGTTTGGTAGCAACAACTCTTGTTCTGAAGAGAAACATTTCTTTGTAAGGGGGGTTGCCTCAGCCTTGCCACATTTTGTGATCTGGCTATAAAGGAGGGCAGTCAGTAGGCCTCACCCTTCAAGCCCACTCCAATTTGACAGAGAAAACACCAGGCCTCGGTGTGCCTTCCTGTGGCAAGGAAACTTTGCTTTCATTCCTTAGGTGGCACTTTGGCTCAGAACTGCCCTACCCCAAGGATTCAGGGATGTGCAGCCCGATTAGTTGAGATCAGCCCTTCTGGCTCTTTCATGGATGAAAACAGCTGGGCATAGGGCCGTTCTAAGCTTGGGACTATGGTGTCTTTCCCTAGTCTACACAGAAACAGCACTCTGAGGGAGACGAGCTGCTGGCGTTTGGTAGCAAAATCTCCTATTCTGAAGAGAAAAATTTCGTTATAAGCGGGTGGCATCAGCCTTGCCACATTTTCTCAAATGGCTCTAAAGGAGGGCAGTCAGTTGGCAGACTTACTTGCGGCCCTGCTTCCCAGGTTGGAAACTTTGCTTTCATTCCTTAGGTGGCCCATTGGCTCAGGACTGCCCTACCCCAAGAATTCAGGCTTGTGACGCCCGATTAGTTGAGATCAGCCCTTCTGGCTCTTTCATGGATGAAACCAACTGGGAAAAGAGCCGTTCTAAACTGGGGACCATGGTGTCTTTCCCTAGTCTACACGGAAACAGCACTCTGAGGGAGACGAGCTGCTGGTGTTTGGTAGCAACATCTCCTATTCTGAAGGGAAACATTTCTTTGTAAGCGGGTTGCATCAGCCTTGCCACATGTTCTCAACTGCTTATAATGGAGGCAAGTCAGTAGGCCTCACCCTTCAAGCCCACTCCAATTTCATAGAGAAAACATCAGGCCTCGGTGTGCCTTTCTGTGGCAATGAAACTTTGCTTTCATTCCTTAGGTGGCACTTCGGCTCAGAACTGCCCGACCTCAAGGATTCAGGGATGTGCAGCCTGATTAGTTGAGATCACCCCTTCTAGGTCTTTCATGGATGAAACCAACTGGGAAAAGAGCTGTTCTAAGCTGGGGACCATGGTGTCTTTCCCTAGTCTACACAGAAACAGCACTCTGAGGGAGACGAGCTGCTGGCGTTTGGTAGCAACGTCTACTATCCTGAAGAGCAACATTTCGTTGTAAGCGGGTTGCCTCAGCATTGCCACATTTTCTGAACTGGCTATAAAGTAGGGCAGTCAGTAGGCCTCACCCTTCAAGCCCACTCCAATTTCATAGAGAAAACATCAGGCCTCGGTGTGCCTTCCTGTGGCAATGAAACTTTGCTTTCATTCCTTAGGTGGCACTTGGGCTCAGAACTGCCCTACCTCAAGGATTCAGGGATGTGCAGCCTGATTAGTTGAGATCACCCCTTCTAGGTCGTTCATGGACTCAACCAACTGGGAAATGAGCCGTTCTAAGCTGGGGACCACGGTGTCCTTCCCTAGTCTACACAGAAAGAGCACTCTGAGGGAGACGAGCTTCTGGCGTTTGGTAGCAACAACTCTTATTCTGAAGAGAAACATTTCGTTGTAAGCGGGTTGCCTCAGCCTTGCCACATTTACTGAACTGGCTATAAAGGAGGGCAGTTAGTAGGCCTCACCCTTCAAGCCCACTCCAATTTCATAGAGAAAACACCAGGCCTCGGTGTGCCTTCCTGTGGCAAGGAAACTTTGCTTTCATTCTTAGGTGGCTCTTTGGCTCAGAACTGCCCTACCCCAAGGATTCAGGGATGTGCAGCCCGATTAGTTGAGATCAGTCCTTCTGGCTCTTTCATGGATGAAACCAACTGGGAAAAGAGCCGTTCTAAGCTGGGGACCATGGTGTCTTTCCCTAGTCTACACAGAAACAGCACTCTGAGGGAGACGAGCTGCTGGCGTTTGGTAGCAACATCTCCTAATCTGAAGAGAAACATTTCGTTGTAAGCGGGTTGCCTCAGCCTTGCCACATTTTCTGAACTGGCTATAAAGGAGGGCAGTCAGTAGGCCTCACCCTTCAAGCCCACTCCAATTTCATAGAGAAAACACCAGGCCTCGGTGTGCCTTCCTGTGACAAGGAAACTTTGCTTTCATTCTTTAGGTGGCACTTTGGCTCAGAACTGCCCTACCCCAAGGATTCAGGGATGTGCAGCCCGATTAGTTGAGATCAGCCATTCTGGCTCTTTCATGGATGAAACCAACTGGGAAAAGAGCCGTTCTAAGCTGGGGACCATGGTGTCTTTCCCTAGTCTACACAGAAACAGCACTCTGAGGGAGACGAGCTGCTGGCGTTTGGTAGCAACATCTCCTAATCTGAAGAGAAACATTTCGTTGTAAGCGGGTTGCCTCAGCCTTGCCACATGTTCTCAACTGGTTATAAAGGAGGGCAGTCACTAGGCCTCACCTTTCAAGCACACTCCAATTTCATACAGAAAACACCAGGCCTCGGTGTGCCTTCCTGTGGCAAGGAAACTTTGCTTTCATTCCTTAGGTGGCACTTTGGCTCAGAAGTGCCCTACCCCAAGGATTCAGGGATGTGCAGCCCGATTAGTTGAGATCAGCCCTTCTGGCTCTTTCATGGATGAAACCAACTGGGCAAAGAGCCGTTCTAAGCTGGGGACCATGCTGTCTTTCCCTGGTCTACACAGAAACAGCACTCTGAGGGAGACGAGCTGCTGGTGTTTGGTAGCAACAACTCTTGTTCTGAAGAGAAACATTTCTTTGTAAGGGGGGTTGCCTCAGCCTTGCCACATTTTGTGATCTGGCTATAAAGGAGGGCAGTCAGTAGGCCTCACCCTTCAAGCCCACTCCAATTTGACAGAGAAAACACCAGGCCTCGGTGTGCCTTCCTGTGGCAAGGAAACTTTGCTTTCATTCCTTAGGTGGCACTTTGGCTCAGAACTGCCCTACCCCAAGGATTCAGGGATGTGCAGCCCGATTAGTTGAGATCAGCCCTTCTGGCTCTTTCATGGATGAAAACAGCTGGGCATAGGGCCGTTCTAAGCTTGGGACTATGGTGTCTTTCCCTAGTCTACACAGAAACAGCACTCTGAGGGAGACGAGCTGCTGGCGTTTGGTAGCAACATCTCCTAATCTGTAGAGAAACATTTCGTTGTAAGCGGGTTGCCTCAGCCTTGCCACATGTTCTCAACTGGTTATAAAGGAGGGCAGTCACTAGGCCTCACCTTTCAAGCACACTCCAATTTCATACAGAAAACACCAGGCCTCGGTGTGCCTTCCTGTGGCAAGGAAACTTTGCTTTCATTCCTTAGGTGGCACTTTGGCTCAGAACTGCCCTACCCCAAGGATTCAGGGATGTGCAGCCCGATTAGTTGAGATCAGCCCTTCTGGCTCTTTCATGGATGAAACCAACTGGGCAAAGAGCCGTTCTAAGCTGGGGACCATGCTGTCTTTCCCTGGTCTACACAGAAACAGCACTCTGAGGGAGACGAGCTGCTGGCGTTTGGTAGCAACAACTCTTGTTCTGAAGAGAAACATTTCTTTGTAAGGGGGGTTGCCTCAGCCTTGCCACATTTTGTGATCTGGCTATAAAGGAGGGCAGTCAGTAGGCCTCACCCTTCAAGCCCACTCCAATTTGACAGAGAAAACACCAGGACTCGGTGTGCCTTCCTGTGGCAAGGAAACTTTGCTTTCATTCGTTAGGTGGCACTTTGGCTCAGAAGTGCCCTACCCCAAGGATTCAGGGATGTGCAGCCCGATTAGTTGAGATCAGCCCTTCTGGCTCTTTCATGGATGAAACCAACTGGGCAAAGAGCCGTTCTAAGCTGGGGACCATGCTGTCTTTCCCTGGTCTACACAGAAACAGCACTCTGAGTGAGACGAGCTGCTGGCGTTTGGTAGCAACAACTCTTGTTCTGAAGAGAAACATTTCTTTGTAAGGGGGGTTGCCTCAGCCTTGCCACATTTTGTGATCTGGCTATAAAGGAGGGCAGTCAGTAGGCCTCACCCTTCAAGCCCACTCCAATTTGACAGAGAAAACACCAGGCCTCAGTGTGCCTTCCTGTGGCAAGGAAACTTTGCTTTCATTCCTTAGGTGGCACTTTGGCTCAGAACTGCCCTACCCCAAGGATTCAGGGATGTGCAGCCCGATTAGTTGAGATCAGCCCTTCTGGCTCTTTCATGGATGAAAACAGCTGGGCATAGGGCCGTTCTAAGCTTGGGACTATGGTGTCTTTCCCTAGTCTACACAGAAACAGCACTCTGAGGGAGACGAGCTGCTGGCGTTTGGTAGCAACATCTCCTAATCTGAAGAGAAACATTTCGTTGTAAGCGGGTTGCCTCAGCCTTGCCACATGTTCTCAACTGGTTATAAAGGAGGGCAGTCACTAGGCCTCCCCTTTCAAGCACACTCCAATTTCATACAGAAAACACCAGGCCTCGGTGTGCCTTCCTGTGGCAAGGAAACTTTGCTTTCATTCCTTAGGTGGCACTTTGGCTCAGAACTGCCCTACCCCAAGGATTCAGGGATGTGCAGCCCGATTAGTTGAGATCAGCCCTTCTGGCTCTTTCATGGATGAAACCAACTGGGCAAAGAGCCGTTCTAAGCTGGGGACCATGCTGTCTTTCCCTGGTCTACACAGAAACAGCACTCTGAGGGAGACGAGCTGCTGGCGTTTGGTAGCAACAACTCTTGTTCTGAAGAGAAACATTTCTTTGTAAGGGGGGTTGCCTCAGCCTTGCCACATTTTGTGATCTGGCTATAAAGGAGGGCAGTCAGTAGGCCTCACCCTTCAAGCCCACTCCAATTTGACAGAGAAAACACCAGGACTCGGTGTGCCTTCCTGTGGCAAGGAAACTTTGCTTTCATTCGTTAGGTGGCACTTTGGCTCAGAAGTGCCCTACCCCAAGGATTCAGGGATGTGCAGCCCGATTAGTTGAGATCAGCCCTTCTGGCTCTTTCATGGATGAAACCAACTGGGCAAAGAGCCGTTCTAAGCTGGGGACCATGCTGTCTTTCCCTGGTCTACACAGAAACAGCACTCTGAGGGAGACGAGCTGCTGGCGTTTGGTAGCAACAACTCTTGTTCTGAAGAGAAACATTTCTTTGTAAGGGGGGTTGCCTCAGCCTTGCCACATTTTGTGATCTGGCTATAAAGGAGGGCAGTCAGTAGGCCTCACCCTTCAAGCCCACTCCAATTTGACAGAGAAAACACCAGGCCTCGGTGTGCCTTCCTGTGGCAAGGAAACTTTGCTTTCATTCCTTAGGTGGCACTTTGGCTCAGTACTGCCCTACCCCAAGGATTCAGGGATGTGCAGCCCGATTAGTTGAGATCAGCCCTTCTGGCTCTTTCATGGATGAAAACAGCTGGGCATAGGGCCGTTCTAAGCTTGGGACTATGGTGTCTTTCCCTAGTCTACACAGAAACAGCACTCTGAGGGAGACGAGCTGCTGGCGTTTGGTAGCAAAATCTCCTATTCTGAAGAGAAAAATTTCGTTATAAGCGGGTGGCATCAGCCTTGCCACATTTTCTCAAATGGCTCTAAAGGAGGGCAGTCAGTTGGCAGACTTACTTGCGGCCCTGCTTCCCAGGTTGGAAACTTTGCTTTCATTCCTTAGGTGGCCCATTGGCTCAGGACTGCCCTACCCCAAGAATTCAGGCTTGTGACGCCCGATTAGTTGAGATCAGCCCTTCTGGCTCTTTCATGGATGAAACCAACTGGGAAAAGAGCCGTTCTAAACTGGGGACCATGGTGTCTTTCCCTAGTCTACACGGAAACAGCACTCTGAGGGAGACGAGCTGCTGGTGTTTGGTAGCAACATCTCCTATTCTGAAGCGAAACATTTCTTTGTAAGCGGGTTGCATCAGCCTTGCCACATGTTCTCAACTGCTTATAATGGAGGCAAGTCAGTAGGCCTCACCCTTCAAGCCCACTCCAATTTCATAGAGAAAACATCAGGCCTCGGTGTGCCTTTCTGTGGCAATGAAACTTTGCTTTCATTCCTTAGGTGGCACTTCGGCTCAGAACTGCCCGACCTCAAGGATTCAGGGATGTGCAGCCTGATTAGTTGAGATCACCCCTTCTAGGTCTTTCATGGATGAAACCAACTGGGAAAAGAGCTGTTCTAAGCTGGGGACCATGGTGTCTTTCCCTAGTCTACACAGAAACAGCACTCTGAGGGAGACGAGCTGCTGGCGTTTGGTAGCAACGTCTACTATCCTGAAGAGCAACATTTCGTTGTAAGCGGGTTGCCTCAGCATTGCCACATTTTCTGAACTGGCTATAAAGTAGGGCAGTCAGTAGGCCTCACCCTTCAAGCCCACTCCAATTTCATAGAGAAAACATCAGGCCTCGGTGTGCCTTCCTGTGGCAATGAAACTTTGCTTTCATTCCTTAGGTGGCACTTGGGCTCAGAACTGCCCTACCTCAAGGATTCAGGGATGTGCAGCCTGATTAGTTGAGATCACCCCTTCTAGGTCGTTCATGGACTCAACCAACTGGGAAAAGAGCCGTTCTAAGCTGGGGACCACGGTGTCCTTCCCTAGTCTACACAGAAACAGCACTCTGAGGGAGACGAGCTTCTGGCGTTTGGTAGCAACAACTCTTATTCTGAAGAGAAACATTTCGTTGTAAGCGGGTTGCCTCAGCCTTGCCACATTTACTGAACTGGCTATAAAGGAGGGCAGTTAGTAGGCCTCACCCTTCAAGCCCACTCCAATTTCATAGAGAAAACACCAGGCCTCGGTGTGCCTTCCTGTGGCAAGGAAACTTTGCTTTCATTCTTAGGTGGCTCTTTGGCTCAGAACTGCCCTACCCCAAGGATTCAGGGATGTGCAGCCCGATTAGTTGAGATCAGTCCTTCTGGCTCTTTCATGGATGAAACCAACTGGGAAAAGAGCCGTTCTAAGCTGGGGACCATGGTGTCTTTCCCTAGTCTACACAGAAACAGCACTCTGAGGGAGACGAGCTGCTGGCGTTTGGTAGCAACATCTCCTAATCTGAAGAGAAACATTTCGTTGTAAGCGGGTTGCCTCAGCCTTGCCACATTTTCTGAACTGGCTATAAAGGAGGGCAGTCAGTAGGCCTCACCCTTCAAGCCCACTCCAATTTCATAGAGAAAACACCAGGCCTCGGTGTGCCTTCCTGTGACAAGGAAACTTTGCTTTCATTCTTTAGGTGGCACTTTGGCTCAGAACTGCCCTACCCCAAGGATTCAGGGATGTGCAGCCCGATTAGTTGAGATCAGCCATTCTGGCTCTTTCATGGATGAAACCAACTGGGAAAAGAGCCGTTCTAAGCTGGGGACCATGGTGTCTTTCCCTAGTCTACACAGAAACAGCACTCTGAGGGAGACGAGCTGCTGGCGTTTGGTAGCAACATCTCCTAATCTGAAGAGAAACATTTCGTTGTAAGCGGGTTGCCTCAGCCTTGCCACATGTTCTCAACTGGTTATAAAGGAGGGCAGTCACTAGGCCTCACCTTTCAAGCACACTCCAATTTCATACAGAAAACACCAGGCCTCGGTGTGCCTTCCTGTGGCAAGGAAACTTTGCTTTCATTCCTTAGGTGGCACTTTGGCTCAGAAGTGCCCTACCCCAAGGATTCAGGGATGTGCAGCCCGATTAGTTGAGATCAGTCCTTCTGGCTCTTTCATGGATGAAACCAACTGGGCAAAGAGCCGTTCTAAGCTGGGGACCATGCTGTCTTTCCCTGGTCTACACAGAAACAGCACTCTGAGTGAGACGAGCTGCTGGCGTTTGGTAGCAACAACTCTTGTTCTGAAGAGAAACATTTCTTTGTAAGGGGGGTTGCCTCAGCCTTGCCACATTTTGTGATCTGGCTATAAAGGAGGGCAGTCAGTAGGCCTCACCCTTCAAGCCCACTCCAATTTGACAGAGAAAACACCAGGCCTCGGTGTGCCTTCCTGTGGCAAGGAAACTTTGCTTTCATTCCTTAGGTGGCACTTTGGCTCAGAACTGCCCTACCCCAAGGATTCAGGGATGTGCAGCCCGATTAGTTGAGATCAGCCCTTCTGGCTCTTTCATGGATGAAAACAGCTGGGCATAGGGCCGTTCTAAGCTTGGGACTATGGTGTCTTTCCCTAGTCTACACAGAAACAGCACTCTGAGGGAGACAAGCTGCTGGCGTTTCGTAGCAAAATCTCCTATTCTGAAGAGAAAAATTTCGTTAAAAGCGGGTGGCATCAGCCTTGCCACATTTTCTCAAATGGCTCTAAAGGAGGGCAGTCAGTTGGCAGACTTACTTGTGGCCCTGCTTCCCAGGTTGGAAACTTTGCTTTCATTCCTTAGGTGGCCCATTGGCTCAAGACTGCCCTACCCCAAGAATTCAGGCTTGTGACGCCCGATTAGTTGAGATCAGCCCTTCTGGCTCTTTCATGGATGAAACCAACTGGGAAAAGAGCCGTTCTAAACTGGGGACCATGGTGTCTTTCCCTAGTCTACACGGAAACAGCACTCTGAGGGAGACGAGCTGCTGGCGTTTGGTAGCAACGTCTACTATCCTGAAGAGCAACATTTCTTTGTAAGCGGGTTGCATCAGCCTTGCCACATGTTCTCAACTGCTTATAATGGAGGCAAGTCAGTAGGCCTCACCCTTCAAGCCCACTCCAATTTCATAGAGAAAACATCAGGCCTCGGTGTGCCTTCCTGTGGCAATGAAACTTTGCTTTCATTCCTTAGGTGGCACTTGGGCTCAGAACTGCCCTACCTCAAGGATTCAGGGATGTGCAGCCTGATTAGTTGAGATCACCCCTTCTAGGTCGTTCATGGACTCAACCAACTGGGAAAAGAGCCGTTCTAAGCTGGGGACCACGGTGTCCTTCCCTAGTCTACACAGAAACAGCACTCTGAGGGAGACGAGCTTCTGGCGTTTGGTAGCAACAACTCTTATTCTGAAGAGAAACATTTCTTTGTAAGCGGGTTGCATCAGCCTTGCCACATGTTCTCAACTGCTTATAATGGAGGCAAGTCAGTAGGCCTCACCCTTCAAGCCCACTCCAATTTCATAGAGAAAACACCAGGCCTCGGTGTGCCTTCCTGTGGCAAGGAAACTTTGCTTTCATTCCTTAGGTGGCACTTTGGCTCAGAAGTGCCCTACCCCAAGGATTCAGGGATGTGCAGCCCGATTAGTTGAGATCAGCCCTTCTGGCTCTTTCATGGATGAAACCAACTGGGCAAAGAGCCGTTCTAAGCTGGGGACCATGCTGTCTTTCCCTGGTCTACACAGAAACAGCACTCTGAGGGAGACGAGCTGCTGGCGTTTGGTAGCAACAACTCTTGTTCTGAAGAGAAACATTTCTTTGTAAGGGGGGTTGCCTCAGCCTTGCCACATTTTGTGATCTGGCTATAAAGGAGGGCAGTCAGTAGGCCTCACCCTTCAAGCCCACTCCAATTTCATAGAGAAAACACCAGGCCTCGGTGTGCCTTCCTGTGGCAAGGAAACTTTGCTTTCATTCTTAGGTGGCTCTTTGGCTCAGAAGTGCCCTACCCCAAGGATTCAGGGATGTGCAGCCCGATTAGTTGAGATCAGTCCTTCTGGCTCTTTCATGGATGAAACCAACTGGAAAAGAGCCGTTCTAAGCTGGGGACAATGGTGTCTTTCCCTAGTCTACACAGAAACAGCACTCTGAGGGAGACGAGCTGCTGGCGTTTGGTAGCAACATCTCCTAATCTGAAGAGAAACATTTCGTTGTAAGCGGGTTGCCTCAGCCTTGCCACATTTTCTGAACTGGCTATAAAGGAGGGCAGTCAGTAGGCCTCACCCTTCAAGCCCACTCCAATTTCATAGAGAAAACACCAGGCCTCGGTGTGCCTTCCTGTGAGAAGGAAACTTTGCTTTCATTCTTTAGGTGGCACTTTGGCTCAGAACTGCCCTACCCCAAGGATTCAGGGATGTGTAGCCCGATTAGTTGAGATCAGTCCTTCTGGCACTTTCATGGATGAAACCAACTGGGAAAAGAGCCGTTCTAAGCTGGGGACCATGGTGTCTTACCCTAGTCTACACAGAAACAGCACTCTGAGGGAGACGAGCTGCTGGCGTTTGGTAGCAACATCTCCTAATCTGAAGAGAAACATTTCGTTGTAAGCGGGTTGCCTCAGCCTTGCCACATGTTCTCAACTGGTTATAAAGGAGGGCAGTCACTAGGCCTCACCTTTCAAGCACACTCCAATTTCATACAGAAAACACCAGGCCTCGGTGTGCCTTCCTGTGGCAAGGAAACTTTGCTTTCATTCCTTAGGTGGCACTTTGGCTCAGAAGTGCCCTACCCCAAGGATTCAGGGATGTGCAGCCCGATTAGTTGAGATCAGTCCTTCTGGCTCTTTCATGGATGAAACCAACTGGGCAAAGAGCCGTTCTAAGCTGGGGACCATGCTGTCTTTCCCTGGTCTACACAGAAACAGCACTCTGAGGGAGACGAGCTGCTGGCGTTTGGTAGCAACAACTCTTGTTCTGAAGAGAAACATTTCTTTGTAAGGGGGGTTGCCTCAGCCTTGCCACATTTTGTGATCTGGCTATAAAGGAGGGCAGTCAGTAGGCCTCACCCTTCAAGCCCACTCCAATTTGACAGAGAAAACACCAGGCCTCGGTGTGCCTTCCTGTGGCAAGGAAACTTTGCTTTCATTCCTTAGGTGGCACTTTGGCTCAGAACTGTCCTACCCCAAGGATTCAGGGATGTGCAGCCCGATTAGTTGAGATCAGCCCTTCTGGCTCTTTCATGGATGAAAACAGCTGGGCATAGGGCCGTTCTAAGCTTGGGACTATGGTGTCTTTCCCTAGTCTACACAGAAACAGCACTCTGAGGGAGACAAGCTGCTGGCGTTTCGTAGCAAAATCTCCTATTCTGAAGAGAAAAATTTCGTTATAAGCGGGTGGCATCAGCCTTGCCACATTTTCTCAAATGGCTCTAAAGGAGGGCAGTCAGTTGGCAGACTTACTTGTGGCCCTGCTTCCCAGGTTGGAAACTTTGCTTTCATTCCTTAGGTGGCCCATTGGCTCAAGACTGCCCTACCCCAAGAATTCAGGCTTGTGACGCCCGATTAGTTGAGATCAGCCCTTCTGGCTCTTTCATGGATGAAACCAACTGGGAAAAGAGCCGTTCTAAACTGGGGACCATGGTGTCTTTCCCTAGTCTACACGGAAACAGCACTCTGAGGGAGACGAGCTGCTGGTGTTTGGTAGCAACATCTCCTATTCTGAAGCGAAACATTTCTTTGTAAGCGGGTTGCATCAGCCTTGCCACATGTTCTCAACTGCTTATAATGGAGGCAAGTCAGTAGGCCTCACCCTTCAAGCCCACTCCAATTTCATAGAGAAAACATCAGGCCTCGGTGTGCCTTTCTGTGGCAATGAAACTTTGCTTTCATTCCTTAGGTGGCACTTCGGCTCAGAACTGCCCGACCTCAAGGATTCAGGGATGTGCAGCCTGATTAGTTGAGATCACCCCTTCTAGGTCTTTCATGGATGAAACCAACTGGGAAAAGAGCCGTTCTAAGCTGGGGACCATGGTGTCTTTCCCTAGTCTACACAGAAACAGCACTCTGAGGGAGACGAGCTGCTGGCGTTTGGTAGCAACGTCTACTATCCTGAAGAGCAACATTTCGTTGTAAGCGGGTTGCCTCAGCATTGCCACATTTTCTGAACTGGCTATAAAGTAGGGCAGTCAGTAGGCCTCACCCTTCAAGCCCACTCCAATTTCATAGAGAAAACATCAGGCCTCGGTGTGCCTTCCTGTGGCAATGAAACTTTGCTTTCATTCCTTTGGTGGCACTTGGGCTCAGAACTGCCCTACCTCAAGGATTCAGGGATGTGCAGCCTGATTAGTTGAGATCACCCCTTCTAGGTCGTTCATGGACTCAACCAACTGGGAAAAGAGCCGTTCTAAGCTGGGGACCACGGTGTCCTTCCCTAGTCTACACAGAAACAGCACTCTGAGGGAGACGAGCTTCTGGCGTTTGGTAGCAACAACTCTTATTCTGAAGAGAAACATTTCGTTGTAAGCGGGTTGCCTCAGCCTTGCCACATTTACTGAACTGGCTATAAAGGAGGGCAGTTAGTAGGCCTCACCCTTCAAGCCCACTCCAATTTCATAGAGAAAACACCAGGCCTCGGTGTGCCTTCCTGTGGCAAGGAAACTTTGCTTTCATTCTTAGGTGGCTCTTTGGCTCAGAACTGCCCTACCCCAAGGATTCAGGGATGTGCAGCCCGATTAGTTGAGATCAGTCCTTCTGGCTCTTTCATGGATGAAACCAACTGGGAAAAGAGCCGTTCTAAGCTGGGGACCATGGTGTCTTTCCCTAGTCTACACAGAAACAGCACTCTGAGGGAGACGAGCTGCTGGCGTTTGGTAGCAACATCTCCTAATCTGAAGAGAAACATTTCGTTGTAAGCGGGTTGCCTCAGCCTTGCCACATTTTCTGAACTGGCTATAAAGGAGGGCAGTCAGTAGGCCTCACCCTTCAAGCCCACTCCAATTTCATAGAGAAAACACCAGGCCTCGGTGTGCCTTCCTGTGACAAGGAAACTTTGCTTTCATTCTTTAGGTGGCACTTTGGCTCAGAACTGCCCTACCCCAAGGATTCAGGGATGTGCAGCCCGATTAGTTGAGATCAGCCATTCTGGCTCTTTCATGGATGAAACCAACTGGGAAAAGAGCCGTTCTAAGCTGGGGACCATGGTGTCTTTCCCTAGTCTACACAGAAACAGCACTCTGAGGGAGACGAGCTGCTGGCGTTTGGTAGCAACATCTCCTAATCTGAAGAGAAACATTTCGTTGTAAGCGGGTTGCCTCAGCCTTGCCACATGTTCTCAACTGGTTATAAAGGAGGGCAGTCACTAGGCCTCACCTTTCAAGCACACTCCAATTTCATACAGAAAACACCAGGCCTCGGTGTGCCTTCCTGTGGCAAGGAAACTTTGCTTTCATTCCTTAGGTGGCACTTTGGCTCAGAAGTGCCCTACCCCAAGGATTCAGGGATGTGCAGCCCGATTAGTTGAGATCAGCCCTTCTGGCTCTTTCATGGATGAAACCAACTGGGCAAAGAGCCGTTCTAAGCTGGGGACCATGCTGTCTTTCCCTGGTCTACACAGAAACAGCACTCTGAGTGAGACGAGCTGCTGGCGTTTGGTAGCAACAACTCTTGTTCTGAAGAGAAACATTTCTTTGTAAGGGGGGTTGCCTCAGCCTTGCCACATTTTGTGATCTGGCTATAAAGGAGGGCAGTCAGTAGGCCTCACCCTTCAAGCCCACTCCAATTTGACAGAGAAAACACCAGGCCTCGGTGTGCCTTCCTGTGGCAAGGAAACTTTGCTTTCATTCCTTAGGTGGCACTTTGGCTCAGAACTGCCCTACCCCAAGGATTCAGGGATGTGCAGCCCGATTAGTTGAGATCAGCCCTTCTGGCTCTTTCATGGATGAAAACAGCTGGGCATAGGGCCGTTCTAAGCTTGGGACTATGGTGTCTTTCCCTAGTCTACACAGAAACAGCACTCTGAGGGAGACGAGCTGCTGGCGTTTGGTAGCAACATCTCCTAATCTGAAGAGAAACATTTCGTTGTAAGCGGGTTGCCTCAGCCTTGCCACATGTTCTCAACTGGTTATAAAGGAGGGCAGTCACTAGGCCTCCCCTTTCAAGCACACTCCAATTTCATACAGAAAACACCAGGCCTCGGTGTGCCTTCCTGTGGCAAGGAAACTTTGCTTTCATTCCTTAGGTGGCACTTTGGCTCAGAACTGCCCTACCCCAAGGATTCAGGGATGTGCAGCCCGATTAGTTGAGATCAGCCCTTCTGGCTCTTTCATGGATGAAACCAACTGGGCAAAGAGCCGTTCTAAGCTGGGGACCATGCTGTCTTTCCCTGGTCTACACAGAAACAGCACTCTGAGGGAGACGAGCTGCTGGCGTTTGGTAGCAACAACTCTTGTTCTGAAGAGAAACATTTCTTTGTAAGGGGGGTTGCCTCAGCCTTGCCACATTTTGTGATCTGGCTATAAAGGAGGGCAGTCAGTAGGCCTCACCCTTCAAGCCCACTCCAATTTGACAGAGAAAACACCAGGACTCGGTGTGCCTTCCTGTGGCAAGGAAACTTTGCTTTCATTCGTTAGGTGGCACTTTGGCTCAGAAGTGCCCTACCCCAAGGATTCAGGGATGTGCAGCCCGATTAGTTGAGATCAGCCCTTCTGGCTCTTTCATGGATGAAACCAACTGGGCAAAGAGCCGTTCTAAGCTGGGGACCATGCTGTCTTTCCCTGGTCTACACAGAAACAGCACTCTGAGTGAGACGAGCTGCTGGCGTTTGGTAGCAACAACTCTTGTTCTGAAGAGAAACATTTCTTTGTAAGGGGGGTTGCCTCAGCCTTGCCACATTTTGTGATCTGGCTATAAAGGAGGGCAGTCAGTAGGCCTCACCCTTCAAGCCCACTCCAATTTGACAGAGAAAACACCAGGCCTCGGTGTGCCTTCCTGTGGCAAGGAAACTTTGCTTTCATTCCTTAGGTGGCACTTTGGCTCAGAACTGCCCTACCCCAAGGATTCAGGGATGTGCAGCCCGATTAGTTGAGATCAGCCCTTCTGGCTCTTTCATGGATGAAAACAGCTGGGCATAGGGCCGTTCTAAGCTTGGGACTATGGTGTCTTTCCCTAGTCTACACAGAAACAGCACTCTGAGGGAGACGAGCTGCTGGCGTTTGGTAGCAAAATCTCCTATTCTGAAGAGAAAAATTTCGTTATAAGCGGGTGGCATCAGCCTTGCCACATTTTCTCAAATGGCTCTAAAGGAGGGCAGTCAGTTGGCAGACTTACTTGCGGCCCTGCTTCCCAGGTTGGAAACTTTGCTTTCATTCCTTAGGTGGCCCATTGGCTCAGGACTGCCCTACCCCAAGAATTCAGGCTTGTGACGCCCGATTAGTTGAGATCAGCCCTTCTGGCTCTTTCATGGATGAAACCAACTGGGAAAAGAGCCGTTCTAAACTGGGGACCATGGTGTCTTTCCCTAGTCTACACGGAAACAGCACTCTGAGGGAGACGAGCTGCTGGTGTTTGGTAGCAACATCTCCTATTCTGAAGGGAAACATTTCTTTGTAAGCGGGTTGCATCAGCCTTGCCACATGTTCTCAACTGCTTATAATGGAGGCAAGTCAGTAGGCCTCACCCTTCAAGCCCACTCCAATTTCATAGAGAAAACATCAGGCCTCGGTGTGCCTTTCTGTGGCAATGAAACTTTGCTTTCATTCCTTAGGTGGCACTTCGGCTCAGAACTGCCCGACCTCAAGGATTCAGGGATGTGCAGCCTGATTAGTTGAGATCACCCCTTCTAGGTCTTTCATGGATGAAACCAACTGGGAAAAGAGCTGTTCTAAGCTGGGGACCATGGTGTCTTTCCCTAGTCTACACAGAAACAGCACTCTGAGGGAGACGAGCTGCTGGCGTTTGGTAGCAACGTCTACTATCCTGAAGAGCAACATTTCGTTGTAAGCGGGTTGCCTCAGCATTGCCACATTTTCTGAACTGGCTATAAAGTAGGGCAGTCAGTAGGTCTCACCCTTCAAGCCCACTCCAATTTCATAGAGAAAACATCAGGCCTCAGTGTGCCTTCCTGTGGCAATGAAACTTTGCTTTCATTCCTTAGGTGGCACTTGGGCTCAGAACTGCCCTACCTCAAGGATTCAGGGATGTGCAGCCTGATTAGTTGAGATCACCCCTTCTAGGTCGTTCATGGACTCAACCAACTGGGAAATGAGCCGTTCTAAGCTGGGGACCACGGTGTCCTTCCCTAGTCTACACAGAAAGAGCACTCTGAGGGAGACGAGCTTCTGGCGTTTGGTAGCAACAACTCTTATTCTGAAGAGAAACATTTCGTTGTAAGCGGGTTGCCTCAGCCTTGCCACATTTACTGAACTGGCTATAAAGGAGGGCAGTTAGTAGGCCTCACCCTTCAAGCCCACTCCAATTTCATAGAGAAAACACCAGGCCTCGGTGTGCCTTCCTGTGGCAAGGAAACTTTGCTTTCATTCTTAGGTGGCTCTTTGGCTCAGAACTGCCCTACCCCAAGGATTCAGGGATGTGCAGCCCGATTAGTTGAGATCAGTCCTTCTGGCTCTTTCATGGATGAAACCAACTGGGAAAAGAGCCGTTCTAAGCTGGGGACCATGGTGTCTTTCCCTAGTCTACACAGAAACAGCACTCTGAGGGAGACGAGCTGCTGGCGTTTGGTAGCAACATCTCCTAATCTGAAGAGAAACATTTCGTTGTAAGCGGGTTGCCTCAGCCTTGCCACATTTTCTGAACTGGCTATAAAGGAGGGCAGTCAGTAGGCCTCACCCTTCAAGCCCACTCCAATTTCATAGAGAAAACACCAGGCCTCGGTGTGCCTTCCTGTGACAAGGAAACTTTGCTTTCATTCTTTAGGTGGCACTTTGGCTCAGAACTGCCCTACCCCAAGGATTCAGGGATGTGCAGCCCGATTAGTTGAGATCAGCCATTCTGGCTCTTTCATGGATGAAACCAACTGGGAAAAGAGCCGTTCTAAGCTGGGGACCATGGTGTCTTTCCCTAGTCTACACAGAAACAGCACTCTGAGGGAGACGAGCTGCTGGCGTTTGGTAGCAACATCTCCTAATCTGAAGAGAAACATTTCGTTGTAAGCGGGTTGCCTCAGCCTTGCCACATGTTCTCAACTGGTTATAAAGGAGGGCAGTCACTAGGCCTCACCTTTCAAGCACACTCCAATTTCATACAGAAAACACCAGGCCTCGGTGTGCCTTCCTGTGGCAAGGAAACTTTGCTTTCATTCCTTAGGTGGCACTTTGGCTCAGAAGTGCCCTACCCCAAGGATTCAGGGATGTGCAGCCCGATTAGTTGAGATCAGCCCTTCTGGCTCTTTCATGGATGAAACCAACTGGGCAAAGAGCCGTTCTAAGCTGGGGACCATGCTGTCTTTCCCTGGTCTACACAGAAACAGCACTCTGAGGGAGACGAGCTGCTGGTGTTTGGTAGCAACAACTCTTGTTCTGAAGAGAAACATTTCTTTGTAAGGGGGGTTGCCTCAGCCTTGCCACATTTTGTGATCTGGCTATAAAGGAGGGCAGTCAGTAGGCCTCACCCTTCAAGCCCACTCCAATTTGACAGAGAAAACACCAGGCCTCGGTGTGCCTTCCTGTGGCAAGGAAACTTTGCTTTCATTCCTTAGGTGGCACTTTGGCTCAGAACTGCCCTACCCCAAGGATTCAGGGATGTGCAGCCCGATTAGTTGAGATCAGCCCTTCTGGCTCTTTCATGGATGAAAACAGCTGGGCATAGGGCCGTTCTAAGCTTGGGACTATGGTGTCTTTCCCTAGTCTACACAGAAACAGCACTCTGAGGGAGACGAGCTGCTGGCGTTTGGTAGCAACATCTCCTAATCTGTAGAGAAACATTTCGTTGTAAGCGGGTTGCCTCAGCCTTGCCACATGTTCTCAACTGGTTATAAAGGAGGGCAGTCACTAGGCCTCACCTTTCAAGCACACTCCAATTTCATACAGAAAACACCAGGCCTCGGTGTGCCTTCCTGTGGCAAGGAAACTTTGCTTTCATTCCTTAGGTGGCACTTTGGCTCAGAACTGCCCTACCCCAAGGATTCAGGGATGTGCAGCCCGATTAGTTGAGATCAGCCCTTCTGGCTCTTTCATGGATGAAACCAACTGGGCAAAGAGCCGTTCTAAGCTGGGGACCATGCTGTCTTTCCCTGGTCTACACAGAAACAGCACTCTGAGGGAGACGAGCTGCTGGCGTTTGGTAGCAACAACTCTTGTTCTGAAGAGAAACATTTCTTTGTAAGGGGGGTTGCCTCAGCCTTGCCACATTTTGTGATCTGGCTATAAAGGAGGGCAGTCAGTAGGCCTCACCCTTCAAGCCCACTCCAATTTGACAGAGAAAACACCAGGACTCGGTGTGCCTTCCTGTGGCAAGGAAACTTTGCTTTCATTCGTTAGGTGGCACTTTGGCTCAGAAGTGCCCTACCCCAAGGATTCAGGGATGTGCAGCCCGATTAGTTGAGATCAGCCCTTCTGGCTCTTTCATGGATGAAACCAACTGGGCAAAGAGCCGTTCTAAGCTGGGGACCATGCTGTCTTTCCCTGGTCTACACAGAAACAGCACTCTGAGTGAGACGAGCTGCTGGCGTTTGGTAGCAACAACTCTTGTTCTGAAGAGAAACATTTCTTTGTAAGGGGGGTTGCCTCAGCCTTGCCACATTTTGTGATCTGGCTATAAAGGAGGGCAGTCAGTAGGCCTCACCCTTCAAGCCCACTCCAATTTGACAGAGAAAACACCAGGCCTCAGTGTGCCTTCCTGTGGCAAGGAAACTTTGCTTTCATTCCTTAGGTGGCACTTTGGCTCAGAACTGCCCTACCCCAAGGATTCAGGGATGTGCAGCCCGATTAGTTGAGATCAGCCCTTCTGGCTCTTTCATGGATGAAAACAGCTGGGCATAGGGCCGTTCTAAGCTTGGGACTATGGTGTCTTTCCCTAGTCTACACAGAAACAGCACTCTGAGGGAGACGAGCTGCTGGCGTTTGGTAGCAACATCTCCTAATCTGAAGAGAAACATTTCGTTGTAAGCGGGTTGCCTCAGCCTTGCCACATGTTCTCAACTGGTTATAAAGGAGGGCAGTCACTAGGCCTCCCCTTTCAAGCACACTCCAATTTCATACAGAAAACACCAGGCCTCGGTGTGCCTTCCTGTGGCAAGGAAACTTTGCTTTCATTCCTTAGGTGGCACTTTGGCTCAGAACTGCCCTACCCCAAGGATTCAGGGATGTGCAGCCCGATTAGTTGAGATCAGCCCTTCTGGCTCTTTCATGGATGAAACCAACTGGGCAAAGAGCCGTTCTAAGCTGGGGACCATGCTGTCTTTCCCTGGTCTACACAGAAACAGCACTCTGAGGGAGACGAGCTGCTGGCGTTTGGTAGCAACAACTCTTGTTCTGAAGAGAAACATTTCTTTGTAAGGGGGGTTGCCTCAGCCTTGCCACATTTTGTGATCTGGCTATAAAGGAGGGCAGTCAGTAGGCCTCACCCTTCAAGCCCACTCCAATTTGACAGAGAAAACACCAGGACTCGGTGTGCCTTCCTGTGGCAAGGAAACTTTGCTTTCATTCGTTAGGTGGCACTTTGGCTCAGAAGTGCCCTACCCCAAGGATTCAGGGATGTGCAGCCCGATTAGTTGAGATCAGCCCTTCTGGCTCTTTCATGGATGAAACCAACTGGGCAAAGAGCCGTTCTAAGCTGGGGACCATGCTGTCTTTCCCTGGTCTACACAGAAACAGCACTCTGAGGGAGACGAGCTGCTGGCGTTTGGTAGCAACAACTCTTGTTCTGAAGAGAAACATTTCTTTGTAAGGGGGGTTGCCTCAGCCTTGCCACATTTTGTGATCTGGCTATAAAGGAGGGCAGTCAGTAGGCCTCACCCTTCAAGCCCACTCCAATTTGACAGAGAAAACACCAGGCCTCGGTGTGCCTTCCTGTGGCAAGGAAACTTTGCTTTCATTCCTTAGGTGGCACTTTGGCTCAGTACTGCCCTACCCCAAGGATTCAGGGATGTGCAGCCCGATTAGTTGAGATCAGCCCTTCTGGCTCTTTCATGGATGAAAACAGCTGGGCATAGGGCCGTTCTAAGCTTGGGACTATGGTGTCTTTCCCTAGTCTACACAGAAACAGCACTCTGAGGGAGACGAGCTGCTGGCGTTTGGTAGCAAAATCTCCTATTCTGAAGAGAAAAATTTCGTTATAAGCGGGTGGCATCAGCCTTGCCACATTTTCTCAAATGGCTCTAAAGGAGGGCAGTCAGTTGGCAGACTTACTTGCGGCCCTGCTTCCCAGGTTGGAAACTTTGCTTTCATTCCTTAGGTGGCCCATTGGCTCAGGACTGCCCTACCCCAAGAATTCAGGCTTGTGACGCCCGATTAGTTGAGATCAGCCCTTCTGGCTCTTTCATGGATGAAACCAACTGGGAAAAGAGCCGTTCTAAACTGGGGACCATGGTGTCTTTCCCTAGTCTACACGGAAACAGCACTCTGAGGGAGACGAGCTGCTGGTGTTTGGTAGCAACATCTCCTATTCTGAAGCGAAACATTTCTTTGTAAGCGGGTTGCATCAGCCTTGCCACATGTTCTCAACTGCTTATAATGGAGGCAAGTCAGTAGGCCTCACCCTTCAAGCCCACTCCAATTTCATAGAGAAAACATCAGGCCTCGGTGTGCCTTTCTGTGGCAATGAAACTTTGCTTTCATTCCTTAGGTGGCACTTCGGCTCAGAACTGCCCGACCTCAAGGATTCAGGGATGTGCAGCCTGATTAGTTGAGATCACCCCTTCTAGGTCTTTCATGGATGAAACCAACTGGGAAAAGAGCTGTTCTAAGCTGGGGACCATGGTGTCTTTCCCTAGTCTACACAGAAACAGCACTCTGAGGGAGACGAGCTGCTGGCGTTTGGTAGCAACGTCTACTATCCTGAAGAGCAACATTTCGTTGTAAGCGGGTTGCCTCAGCATTGCCACATTTTCTGAACTGGCTATAAAGTAGGGCAGTCAGTAGGCCTCACCCTTCAAGCCCACTCCAATTTCATAGAGAAAACATCAGGCCTCGGTGTGCCTTCCTGTGGCAATGAAACTTTGCTTTCATTCCTTAGGTGGCACTTGGGCTCAGAACTGCCCTACCTCAAGGATTCAGGGATGTGCAGCCTGATTAGTTGAGATCACCCCTTCTAGGTCGTTCATGGACTCAACCAACTGGGAAAAGAGCCGTTCTAAGCTGGGGACCACGGTGTCCTTCCCTAGTCTACACAGAAACAGCACTCTGAGGGAGACGAGCTTCTGGCGTTTGGTAGCAACAACTCTTATTCTGAAGAGAAACATTTCTTTGTAAGCGGGTTGCATCAGCCTTGCCACATGTTCTCAACTGCTTATAATGGAGGCAAGTCAGTAGGCCTCACCCTTCAAGCCCACTCCAATTTCATAGAGAAAACATCACGCCTCGGTGTGCATTCCTGTGGCAAGGAAACTTTGCTTTCATTCTTAGGTGGCTCTTTGGCTCAGAACTGCCCTACCCCAATGATTCAAGGATGTGCAGCCCGATTAGTTGAGATCAGTCCTTCTGGCTCTTTCATGGATGAAACCAACTGGGAAAAGAGCTGTTCTAAGCTGGGGACCATGCTGTCTTTCCCTGGTCTACACAGAAACAGCACTCTGAGGGAGACGAGCTGCTGGCGTTTGGTAGCAACAACACTTGTTCTGAAGAGAAACATTTCTTTGTAAGGAGGGTTGCCTCAGCCTTGCCACATTTTGTGATCTGGCTATAAAGGAGGGCAGTCAGTAGGCCTCACCCTTCAAGCCCACTCCAATTTCATAGAGAAAACACCAGGCCTCGGTGTGCCTTCCTGTGGCAAGGAAACTTTGCTTTCATTCTTAGGTGGCTCTTTGGCTCAGAACTGCCCTACCCCAAGGATTCAGGGATGTGCAGCCCGATTAGTTGAGATCAGTCCTTCTGGCTCTTTCATGGATGAAACCAACTGGAAAAGAGCCGTTCTAAGCTGGGGACAATGGTGTCTTTCCCTAGTCTACACAGAAACAGCACTCTGAGGGAGACGAGCTGCTGGCGTTTGGTAGCAACATCTCCTAATCTGAAGAGAAACATTTCGTTGTAAGCGGGTTGCCTCAGCCTTGCCACATTTTCTGAACTGGCTATAAAGGAGGGCAGTCAGTAGGCCTCACCCTTCAAGCCCACTCCAATTTCATAGAGAAAACACCAGGCCTCGGTGTGCCTTCCTGTGAGAAGGAAACTTTGCTTTCATTCTTTAGGTGGCACTTTGGCTCAGAACTGCCCTACCCCAAGGATTCAGGGATGTGCAGCCCGATTAGTTGAGATCAGTCCTTCTGGCACTTTCATGGATGAAACCAACTGGGAAAAGAGCCGTTCTAAGCTGGGGACCATGGTGTCTTACCCTAGTCTACACAGAAACAGCACTCTGAGGGAGACGAGCTGCTGGCGTTTGGTAGCAACATCTCCTAATCTGAAGAGAAACATTTCGTTGTAAGCGGGTTGCCTCAGCCTTGCCACATGTTCTCAACTGGTTATAAAGGAGGGCAGTCACTAGGCCTCACCTTTCAAGCACACTCCAATTTCATACAGAAAACACCAGGCCTCGGTGTGCCTTCCTGTGGCAAGGAAACTTTGCTTTCATTCCTTAGGTGGCACTTTGGCTCAGAAGTGCCCTACCCCAAGGATTCAGGGATGTGCAGCCCGATTAGTTGAGATCAGTCCTTCTGGCTCTTTCATGGATGAAACCAACTGGGCAAAGAGCCGTTCTAAGCTGGGGACCATGCTGTCTTTCCCTGGTCTACACAGAAACAGCACTCTGAGGGAGACGAGCTGCTGGCGTTTGGTAGCAACAACTCTTGTTCTGAAGAGAAACATTTCTTTGTAAGGGGGGTTGCCTCAGCCTTGCCACATTTTGTGATCTGGCTATAAAGGAGGGCAGTCAGTAGGCCTCACCCTTCAAGCCCACTCCAATTTGACAGAGAAAACACCAGGCCTCGGTGTGCCTTCCTGTGGCAAGGAAACTTTGCTTTCATTCCTTAGGTGGCACTTTGGCTCAGTACTGCCCTACCCCAAGGATTCAGGGATGTGCAGCCCGATTAGTTGAGATCAGCCCTTCTGGCTCTTTCATGGATGAAAACAGCTGGGCATAGGGCCGTTCTAAGCTTGGGACTATGGTGTCTTTCCCTAGTCTACACAGAAACAGCACTCTGAGGGAGACGAGCTGCTGGCGTTTGGTAGCAAAATCTCCTATTCTGAAGAGAAAAATTTCGTTATAAGCGGGTGGCATCAGCCTTGCCACATTTTCTCAAATGGCTCTAAAGGAGGGCAGTCAGTTGGCAGACTTACTTGCGGCCCTGCTTCCCAGGTTGGAAACTTTGCTTTCATTCCTTAGGTGGCCCATTGGCTCAGGACTGCCCTACCCCAAGAATTCAGGCTTGTGACGCCCGATTAGTTGAGATCAGCCCTTCTGGCTCTTTCATGGATGAAACCAACTGGGAAAAGAGCCGTTCTAAACTGGGGACCATGGTGTCTTTCCCTAGTCTACACGGAAACAGCACTCTGAGGGAGACGAGCTGCTGGTGTTTGGTAGCAACATCTCCTATTCTGAAGCGAAACATTTCTTTGTAAGCGGGTTGCATCAGCCTTGCCACATGTTCTCAACTGCTTATAATGGAGGCAAGTCAGTAGGCCTCACCCTTCAAGCCCACTCCAATTTCATAGAGAAAACATCAGGCCTCGGTGTGCCTTTCTGTGGCAATGAAACTTTGCTTTCATTCCTTAGGTGGCACTTCGGCTCAGAACTGCCCGACCTCAAGGATTCAGGGATGTGCAGCCTGATTAGTTGAGATCACCCCTTCTAGGTCTTTCATGGATGAAACCAACTGGGAAAAGAGCCGTTCTAAGCTGGGGACCATGGTGTCTTTCCCTAGTCTACACAGAAACAGCACTCTGAGGGAGACGAGCTGCTGGCGTTTGGTAGCAACGTCTACTATCCTGAAGAGCAACATTTCGTTGTAAGCGGGTTGCCTCAGCATTGCCACATTTTCTGAACTGGCTATAAAGTAGGGCAGTCAGTAGGCCTCACCCTTCAAGCCCACTCCAATTTCATAGAGAAAACATCAGGCCTCGGTGTGCCTTCCTGTGGCAATGAAACTTTGCTTTCATTCCTTAGGTGGCACTTGGGCTCAGAACTGCCCTACCTCAAGGATTCAAGGATGTGCAGCCTGATTAGTTGAGATCACCCCTTCTAGGTCGTTCATGGACTCAACCAACTGGGAAAAGAGCCGTTCTAAGCTGGGGACCACGGTGTCCTTCCCTAGTCTACACAGAAACAGCACTCTGAGGGAGACGAGCTGCTGGTGTTTGGTAGCAACATCTCCTATTCTGAAGGGAAACATTTCTTTGTAAGCGGGTTGCATCAGCCTTGCCACATGTTCTCAACTGCTTATAATGGAGGCAAGTCAGTAGGCCTCACCCTTCAAGCCCACTCCAATTTCATAGAGAAAACATCAGGCCTCGGTGTGCCTTCCTGTGGCAAGGAAACTTTGCTTTCATTCTTAGGTGGCTCTTTGGCTCAGAACTGCCCTACCCCAATGATTCAAGGATGTGCAGCCCGATTAGTTGAGATCAGTCCTTCTGGCTCTTTCATGGATGAAACCAACTGGGAAAAGAGCCGTTCTAAGCTGGGGACCATGCTGTCTTTCCCTGGTCTACACAGAAACAGCACTCTGAGGGAGACGAGCTGCTGGCGTTTGGTAGCAACAACACTTGTTCTGAAGAGAAACATTTCTTTGTAAGGAGGGTTGCCTCAGCCTTGCCACATTTTGTGATCTGGCTATAAAGGAGGGCAGTCAGTAGGCCTCACCCTTCAAGCCCACTCCAATTTCATAGAGAAAACACCAGGCCTCGGTGTGCCTTCCTGTGGCAAGGAAACTTTGCTTTCATTCTTAGGTGGCTCTTTGGCTCAGAACTGCCCTACCCCAAGGATTCAGGGATGTGCAGCCCGATTAGTTGAGATCAGTCCTTCTGGCTCTTTCATGGATGAAACCAACTGGGAAAAGAGCCGTTCTAAGCTGGGGACCATGGTGTCTTTCCCTAGTCTACACAGAAACAGCACTCTGAGGGAGACGAGCTGCTGGCGTTTGGTAGCAACATCTCCTAATCTGAAGAGAAACATTTCGTTGTAAGCGGGTTGCCTCAGCCTTGCCACATTTTCTGAACTGGCTATAAAGGAGGGCAGTCAGTAGGCCTCACCCTTCAAGCCCACTCCAATTTCATAGAGAAAACACCAGGCCTCGGTGTGCCTTCCTGTGAGAAGGAAACTTTGCTTTCATTCTTTAGGTGGCACTTTGGCTCAGAACTGCCCTACCCCAAGGATTCAGGGATGTGCAGCCCGATTAGTTGAGATCAGTCCTTCTGGCACTTTCATGGATGAAACCAACTGGGAAAAGAGCCGTTCTAAGCTGGGGACCATGGTGTCTTTCCCTAGTCTACACAGAAACAGCACTCTGAGGGAGACGAGCTGCTGGCGTTTGGTAGCAACATCTCCTAATCTGAAGAGAAACATTTCGTTGTAAGCGGGTTGCCTCAGCCTTGCCACATGTTCTCAACTGGTTATAAAGGAGGGCAGTCACTAGGCCTCACCTTTCAAGCACACTCCAATTTCATACAGAAAACACCAGGCCTCGGTGTGCCTTCCTGTGGCAAGGAAACTTTGCTTTCATTCCTTAGGTGGCACTTTGGCTCAGAAGTGCCCTACCCCAAGGATTCAGGGATGTGCAGCCCGATTAGTTGAGATCAGCCCTTCTGGCTCTTTCATGGATGAAACCAACTGGGCAAAGAGCCGTTCTAAGCTGGGGACCATGCTGTCTTTCCCTGGTCTACACAGAAACAGCACTCTGAGGGAGACGAGCTGCTGGTGTTTGGTAGCAACAACTCTTGTTCTGAAGAGAAACATTTCTTTGTAAGGGGGGTTGCCTCAGCCTTGCCACATTTTGTGATCTGGCTATAAAGGAGGGCAGTCAGTAGGCCTCACCCTTCAAGCCCACTCCAATTTGACAGAGAAAACACCAGGCCTCGGTGTGCCTTCCTGTGGCAAGGAAACTTTGCTTTCATTCCTTAGGTGGCACTTTGGCTCTGAACTGCCCTACCCCAAGGATTCAGGGATGTGCAGCCCGATTAGTTGAGATCAGCCCTTCTGGCTCTTTCATGGATGAAAACAGCTGGGCATAGGGCCGTTCTAAACTTGGGACTATGGTGTCTTTCCCTAGTCTACACAGAAACAGCACTCTGAGGGAGACGAGCTGCTGGCGTTTGGTAGCAACATCTCCTAATCTGAAGAGAAACATTTCGTTGTAAGCGGGTTGCCTCAGCCTTGCCACATGTTCTCAACTGGTTATAAAGGAGGGCAGTCACTAGGCCTCACCTTTCAAGCACACTCCAATTTCATACAGAAAACACCAGGCCTCGGTGTGCCTTCCTGTGGCAAGGAAACTTTGCTTTCATTCCTTAGGTGGCACTTTGGCTCAGAACTGCCCTACCCCAAGGATTCAGGGATGTGCAGCCCGATTAGTTGAGATCAGCCCTTCTGGCTCTTTCATGGATGAAACCAACTGGGCAAAGAGCCGTTCTAAGCTGGGGACCATGCTGTCTTTCCCTGGTCTACACAGAAACAGCACTCTGAGGGAGACGAGCTGCTGGCGTTTGGTAGCAACAACTCTTGTTCTGAAGAGAAACATTTCTTTGTAAGGGGGGTTGCCTCAGCCTTGCCACATTTTGTGATCTGGCTATAAAGGAGGGCAGTCAGTAGGCCTCACCCTTCAAGCCCACTCCAATTTGACAGAGAAAACACCAGGACTCGGTGTGCCTTCCTGTGGCAAGGAAACTTTGCTTTCATTCGTTAGGTGGCACTTTGGCTCAGAAGTGCCCTACCCCAAGGATTCAGGGATGTGCAGCCCGATTAGTTGAGATCAGCCCTTCTGGCTCTTTCATGGATGAAACCAACTGGGCAAAGAGCCGTTCTAAGCTGGGGACCATGCTGTCTTTCCCTGGTCTACACAGAAACAGCACTCTGAGTGAGACGAGCTGCTGGCGTTTGGTAGCAACAACTCTTGTTCTGAAGAGAAACATTTCTTTGTAAGGGGGGTTGCCTCAGCCTTGCCACATTTTGTGATCTGGCTATAAAGGAGGGCAGTCAGTAGGCCTCACCCTTCAAGCCCACTCCAATTTGACAGAGAAAACACCAGGCCTCGGTGTGCCTTCCTGTGGCAAGGAAACTTTGCTTTCATTCCTTAGGTGGCACTTTGGCTCAGAACTGCCCTACCCCAAGGATTCAGGGATGTGCAGCCCGATTAGTTGAGATCAGCCCTTCTGGCTCTTTCATGGATGGAAACAGCTGGGCATAGGGCCGTTCTAAGCTTGGGACTATGGTGTCTTTCCCTAGTCTACACAGAAACAGCACTCTGAGGGAGACGAGCTGCTGGCGTTTGGTAGCAAAATCTCCTATTCTGAAGAGAAAAATTTCGTTATAAGCGGGTGGCATCAGCCTTGCCACATTTTCTCAAATGGCTCTAAAGGAGGGCAGTCAGTTGGCAGACTTACTTGCGGCCCTGCTTCCCAGGTTGGAAACTTTGCTTTCATTCCTTAGGTGGCCCATTGGCTCAGGACTGCCCTACCCCAAGAATTCAGGCTTGTGACGCCCGATTAGTTGAGATCAGCCCTTCTGGCTCTTTCATGGATGAAACCAACTGGGAAAAGAGCCGTTCTAAGCTGGGGACCATGGTGTCTTTCCCTAGTCTACACGGAAACAGCACTCTGAGGGAGACGAGCTGCTGGTGTTTGGTAGCAACATCTCCTATTCTGAAGGGAAACATTTCTTTGTAAGCGGGTTGCATCAGCCTTGCCACATGTTCTCAACTGCTTATAATGGAGGCAAGTCAGTAGGCCTCACCCTTCAAGCCCACTCCAATTTCATAGAGAAAACATCAGGCCTCGGTGTGCCTTCCTGTGGCAAGGAAACTTTGCTTTCATTCTTAGGTGGCTCTTTGGCTCAGAACTGCCCTACCCCAATGATTCAAGGATGTGCAGCCCGATTAGTTGAGATCAGTCCTTCTGGCTCTTTCATGGATGAAACCAACTGGGAAAAGAGCCGTTCTAAGCTGGGGACCATGCTGTCTTTCCCTGGTCTACACAGAAACAGCACTCTGAGGGAGACGAGCTGCTGGCGTTTGGTAGCAACAACACTTGTTCTGAAGAGAAACATTTCTTTGTAAGGAGGGTTGCCTCAGCCTTGCCACATTTTGTGATCTGGCTATAAAGGAGGGCAGTCAGTAGGCCTCACCCTTCAAGCCCACTCCAATTTCATAGAGAAAACACCAGGCCTCGGTGTGCCTTCCTGTGGCAAGGAAACTTTGCTTTCATTCTTAGGTGGCTCTTTGGCTCAGAACTGCCCTACCCCAAGGATTCAGGGATGTGCAGCCCGATTAGTTGAGATCAGTCCTTCTGGCTCTTTCATGGATGAAACCAACTGGGAAAAGAGCCGTTCTAAGCTGGGGACCATGGTGTCTTTCCCTAGTCTACACAGAAACAGCACTCTGAGGGAGACGAGCTGCTGGCGTTTGGTAGCAACATCTCCTAATCTGAAGAGAAACATTTCGTTGTAAGCGGGTTGCCTCAGCCTTGCCACATTTTCTGAACTGGCTATAAAGGAGGGCAGTCAGTAGGCCTCACCCTTCAAGCCCACTCCAATTTCATAGAGAAAACACCAGGCCTCGTTGTGCCTTCCTGTGAGAAGGAAACTTTGCTTTCATTCTTTAGGTGGCACTTTGGCTCAGAAATGCCCTACCCCAAGGATTCAGGGATGTGCAGCCCGATTAGTTGAGATCAGTCCTTCTGGCACTTTCATGGATGAAACCAACTGGGAAAAGAGCCGTTCTAAGCTGGGGACCATGGTGTCTTACCCTAGTCTACACAGAAACAGCACTCTGAGGGAGACGAGCTGCTGGCGTTTGGTAGCAACATCTCCTAATCTGAAGAGAAACATTTCGTTGTAAGCGGGTTGCCTCAGCCTTGCCACATGTTCTCAACTGGTTATAAAGGAGGGCAGTCACTAGGCCTCACCTTTCAAGCACACTCCAATTTCATACAGAAAACACCAGGCCTCGGTGTGCCTTCCTGTGGCAAGGAAACTTTGCTTTCATTCCTTAGGTGGCACTTTGGCTCAGAAGTGCCCTACCCCAAGGATTCAGGGATGTGCAGCCCGATTAGTTGAGATCAGTCCTTCTGGCTCTTTCATGGATGAAACCAACTGGGCAAAGAGCCGTTCTAAGCTGGGGACCATGCTGTCTTTCCCTGGTCTACAGAGAAACAGCACTCTGAGGGAGACGAGCTGCTGGCGTTTGGTAGCAACAACTCTTGTTCTGAAGAGAAACATTTCTTTGTAAGGGGGGTTGCCTCAGCCTTGCCACATTTTGTGATCTGGCTATAAAGGAGGGCAGTCAGTAGGCCTCACCCTTCAAGCCCACTCCAATTTGACAGAGAAAACACCAGGCCTCGGTGTGCCTTCCTGTGGCAAGGAAACTTTGCTTTCATTCCTTAGGTGGCACTTTGGCTCAGAACTGCCCTACCCCAAGTATTCAGGGATGTGCAGCCCGATTAGTTGAGATCAGCCCTTCTGGCTCTTTCATGGATGAAAACAGCTGGGCATAGGGCCGTTCTAAGCTTGGGACTATGGTGTCTTTCCCTAGTCTACACAGAAACAGCACTCTGAGGGAGACAAGCTGCTGGCGTTTCGTAGCAAAATCTCCTATTCTGAAGAGAAAAATTTCGTTATAAGCGGGTGGCATCAGCCTTGCCACATTTTCTCAAATGGCTCTAAAGGAGGGCAGTCAGTTGGCAGACTTACTTGTGGCCCTGCTTCCCAGGTTGGAAACTTTGCTTTCATTCCTTAGGTGGCCCATTGGCTCAAGACTGCCCTACCCCAAGAATTCAGGCTTGTGACGCCCGATTAGTTGAGATCAGCCCTTCTGGCTCTTTCATGGATGAAACCAACTGGGAAAAGAGCCGTTCTAAACTGGGGACCATGGTGTCTTTCCCTAGTCTACACGGAAACAGCACTCTGAGGGAGACGAGCTGCTGGTGTTTGGTAACAACATCTCCTATTCTGAAGCGAAACATTTCTTTGTAAGCGGGTTGCATCAGCCTTGCCACATGTTCTCAACTGCTTATAATGGAGGCAAGTCAGTAGGCCTCACCCTTCAAGCCCACTCCAATTTCATAGAGAAAACATCAGGCCTCGGTGTGCCTTTCTGTGGCAATGAAACTTTGCTTTCATTCCTTAGGTGGCACTTCGGCTCAGAACTGCCCGACCTCAAGGATTCAGGGATGTGCAGCCTGATTAGTTGAGATCACCCCTTCTAGGTCTTTCATGGATGAAACCAACTGGGAAAAGAGCCGTTCTAAGCTGGGGACCATGGTGTCTTTCCCTAGTCTACACAGAAACAGCACTCTGAGGGAGACGAGCTGCTGGCGTTTGGTAGCAACGTCTACTATCCTGAAGAGCAACATTTCGTTGTAAGCGGGTTGCCTCAGCATTGCCACATTTTCTGAACTGGCTATAAAGTAGGGCAGTCAGTAGGCCTCACCCTTCAAGCCCACTCCAATTTCATAGAGAAAACATCAGGCCTCGGTGTGCCTTCCTGTGGCAATGAAACTTTGCTTTCATTCCTTAGGTGGCACTTGGGCTCAGAACTGCCCTACCTCAAGGATTCAGGGATGTGCAGCCTGATTAGTTGAGATCACCCCTTCTAGGTCGTTCATGGACTCAACCAACTGGGAAAAGAGCCGTTCTAAGCTGGGGACCACGGTGTCCTTCCCTAGTCTACACAGAAACAGCACTCTGAGGGAGACGAGCTTCTGGCGTTTGGTAGCAACAACTCTTATTCTGAAGAGAAACATTTCGTTGTAAGCGGGTTGCCTCAGCCTTGCCACATTTACTGAACTGGCTATAAAGGAGGGCAGTTAGTAGGCCTCACCCTTCAAGCCCACTCCAATTTCATAGAGAAAACACCAGGCCTCGGTGTGCCTTCCTGTGGCAAGGAAACTTTGCTTTCATTCTTAGGTGGCTCTTTGGCTCAGAACTGCCCTACCCCAAGGATTCAGGGATGTGCAGCCCGATTAGTTGAGATCAGTCCTTCTGGATCTTTCATGGATGAAACCAACTGGGAAAAGAGCCGTTCTAAGCTGGGGACCATGGTGTCTTTCCCTAGTCTACACAGAAACAGCACTCTGAGGGAGACGAGCTGCTGGCGTTTGGTAGCAACATCTCCTAATCTGAAGAGAAACATTTCGTTGTAAGCGGGTTGCCTCAGCCTTGCCACATTTTCTGAACTGGCTATAAAGGAGGGCAGTCAGTAGGCCTCACCCTTCAAGCCCACTCCAATTTCATAGAGAAAACACCAGGCCTCGGTGTGCCTTCCTGTGACAAGGAAACTTTGCTTTCATTCTTTACGTGGCACTTTGGCTCAGAACTGCCCTACCCCAAGGATTCAGGGATGTGCAGCCCGATTAGTTGAGATCAGCCATTCTGGCTCTTTCATGGATGAAACCAACTGGGAAAAGAGCCGTTCTAAGCTGGGGACCATGGTGTCTTTCCCTAGTCTACACAGAAACAGCACTCTGAGGGAGACGAGCTGCTGGCGTTTGGTAGCAACATCTCCTAATCTGAAGAGAAACATTTCGTTGTAAGCGGGTTGCCTCAGCCTTGCCACATGTTCTCAACTGGTTATAAAGGAGGGCAGTCACTAGGCCTCACCTTTCAAGCACACTCCAATTTCATACAGAAAACACCAGGCCTCGGTGTGCCTTCCTGTGGCAAGGAAACTTTGCTTTCATTCCTTAGGTGGCACTTTGGCTCAGAACTGCCCTACCCCAAGGATTCAGGGATGTGCAGCCCGATTAGTTGAGATCAGCCCTTCTGGCTCTTTCATGGATGAAACCAACTGGGCAAAGAGCCGTTCTAAGCTGGGGACCATGCTGTCTTTCCCTGGTCTACACAGAAACAGCACTCTGAGGGAGACGAGCTGCTGGCGTTTGGTAGCAACAACACTTGTTCTGAAGAGAAACATTTCTTTGTAAGGGGGGTTGCCTCAGCCTTGCCACATTTTGTGATCTGGCTATAAAGGAGGGCAGTCAGTAGGCCTCACCCTTCAAGCCCACTCCAATTTGACAGAGAAAACACCAGGACTCGGTGTGCCTTCCTGTGGCAAGGAAACTTTGCTTTCATTCCTTAGGTGGCACTTTGGCTCAGAAGTGCCCTACCCCAAGGATTCAGGGATGTGCAGCCCGATTAGTTGAGATCAGCCCTCCTGGCCCTTTCATGGATGAAACCAACTGGGCAAAGAGCCGTTCTAAGCTGGGGACCATGCTGTCTTTCCCTGGTCTACACAGAAACAGCACTCTGAGTGAGACGAGCTGCTGGCGTTTGGTAGCAACAACTCTTGTTCTGAAGAGAAACATTTCTTTGTAAGGGGGGTTGCCTCAGCCTTGCCACATTTTGTGATCTGGCTATAAAGGAGGGCAGTCAGTAGGCCTCACCCTTCAAGCCCACTCCAATTTGACAGAGAAAACACCAGGCCTCGGTGTGCCTTCCTGTGGCAAGGAAACTTTGCTTTCATTCCTTAGGTGGCACTTTGGCTCAGAACTGCCCTACCCCAAGGATTCAGGGATGTGCAGCCCGATTAGTTGAGATCAGCCCTTCTGGCTCTTTCATGGATGAAAACAGCTGGGCATAGGGCCGTTCTAAGCTTGGGACTATGGTGTCTTTCCCTAGTCTACACAGAAACAGCACTCTGAGGGAGACGAGCTGCTGGCGTTTGGTAGCAAAATCTCCTATTCTGAAGAGAAAAATTTCGTTATAAGCGGGTGGCATCAGCCTTGCCACATTTTCTCAAATGGCTCTAAAGGAGGGCAGTCAGTTGGCAGACTTACTTGCGGCCCTGCTTCCCAGGTTGGAAACTTTGCTTTCATTCCTTAGGTGGCCCATTGGCTCAGGACTGCCCTACCCCAAGGATTCAGGGATGTGCAGCCCGATTAGTTGAGATCAGCCATTCTGGCTCTTTCATGGATGAAACCAACTGGGAAAAGAGCCGTTCTAAGCTGGGGACCATGCTGTCTTTCCCTAGTCTACACAGAAACAGCACTCTGAGGGAGACGAGCTGCT
Source organism: Eschrichtius robustus (assembly GCF_028021215.1). Classification (NCBI taxonomy): domain Eukaryota; kingdom Metazoa; phylum Chordata; class Mammalia; order Artiodactyla; family Eschrichtiidae; genus Eschrichtius; species Eschrichtius robustus. The sequence goes on from NC_090842.1 coordinate 47,041,247, forward strand.
GGCGTTTGGTAGCAACATCTCCTAATCTGAAGAGAAACATTTCGTTGTAAGCGGGTTGCCTCAGCCTTGCCACATGTTCTCAACTGGTTATAAAGGAGGGCAGTCACTAGGCCTCACCTTTCAAGCACACTCCAATTTCATACAGAAAACACCAGGCCTCGGTGTGCCTTCCTGTGGCAAGGAAACTTTGCTTTCATTCCTTAGGTGGCACTTTGGCTCAGAAGTGCCCTACCCCAAGGATTCAGGGATGTGCAGCCCGATTAGTTGAGATCAGCCCTTCTGGCTCTTTCATGGATGAAACCAACTGGGCAAAGAGCCGTTCTAAGCTGGGGACCATGCTGTCTTTCCCTGGTCTACACAGAAACAGCACTCTGAGGGAGACGAGCTGCTGGTGTTTGGTAGCAACAACTCTTGTTCTGAAGAGAAACATTTCTTTGTAAGGGGGGTTGCCTCAGCCTTGCCACATTTTGTGATCTGGCTATAAAGGAGGGCAGTCAGTAGGCCTCACCCTTCAAGCCCACTCCAATTTGACAGAGAAAACACCAGGCCTCGGTGTGCCTTCCTGTGGCAAGGAAACTTTGCTTTCATTCCTTAGGTGGCACTTTGGCTCAGAACTGCCCTACCCCAAGGATTCAGGGATGTGCAGCCCGATTAGTTGAGATCAGCCCTTCTGGCTCTTTCATGGATGAAAACAGCTGGGCATAGGGCCGTTCTAAGCTTGGGACTATGGTGTCTTTCCCTAGTCTACACAGAAACAGCACTCTGAGGGAGACGAGCTGCTGGCGTTTGGTAGCAACATCTCCTAATCTGAAGAGAAACATTTCGTTGTAAGCGGGTTGCCTCAGCCTTGCCACATGTTCTCAACTGGTTATAAAGGAGGGCAGTCACTAGGCCTCACCTTTCAAGCACACTCCAATTTCATACAGAAAACACCAGGCCTCGGTGTGCCTTCCTGTGGCAAGGAAACTTTGCTTTCATTCCTTAGGTGGCACTTTGGCTCAGAACTGCCCTACCCCAAGGATTCAGGGATGTGCAGCCCGATTAGTTGAGATCAGCCCTTCTGGCTCTTTCATGGATGAAACCAACTGGGCAAAGAGCCGTTCTAAGCTGGGGACCATGCTGTCTTTCCCTGGTCTACACAGAAACAGCACTCTGAGGGAGACGAGCTGCTGGCGTTTGGTAGCAACAACTCTTGTTCTGAAGAGAAACATTTCTTTGTAAGGGGGGTTGCCTCAGCCTTGCCACATTTTGTGATCTGGCTATAAAGGAGGGCAGTCAGTAGGCCTCACCCTTCAAGCCCACTCCAATTTGACAGAGAAAACACCAGGACTCGGTGTGCCTTCCTGTGGCAAGGAAACTTTGCTTTCATTCGTTAGGTGGCACTTTGGCTCAGAAGTGCCCTACCCCAAGGATTCAGGGATGTGCAGCCCGATTAGTTGAGATCAGCCCTTCTGGCTCTTTCATGGATGAAACCAACTGGGCAAAGAGCCGTTCTAAGCTGGGGACCATGCTGTCTTTCCCTGGTCTACACAGAAACAGCACTCTGAGTGAGACGAGCTGCTGGCGTTTGGTAGCAACAACTCTTGTTCTGAAGAGAAACATTTCTTTGTAAGGGGGGTTGCCTCAGCCTTGCCACATTTTGTGATCTGGCTATAAAGGAGGGCAGTCAGTAGGCCTCACCCTTCAAGCCCACTCCAATTTGACAGAGAAAACACCAGGCCTCGGTGTGCCTTCCTGTGGCAAGGAAACTTTGCTTTCATTCCTTAGGTGGCACTTTGGCTCAGAACTGCCCTACCCCAAGGATTCAGGGATGTGCAGCCCGATTAGTTGAGATCAGCCCTTCTGGCTCTTTCATGGATGAAAACAGCTGGGCATAGGGCCGTTCTAAGCTTGGGACTATGGTGTCTTTCCCTAGTCTACACAGAAACAGCACTCTGAGGGAGACGAGCTGCTGGCGTTTGGTAGCAAAATCTCCTATTCTGAAGAGAAAAATTTCGTTATAAGCGGGTGGCATCAGCCTTGCCACATTTTCTCAAATGGCTCTAAAGGAGGGCAGTCAGTTGGCAGACTTACTTGCGGCCCTGCTTCCCAGGTTGGAAACTTTGCTTTCATTCCTTAGGTGGCCCATTGGCTCAGGACTGCCCTACCCCAAGAATTCAGGCTTGTGACGCCCGATTAGTTGAGATCAGCCCTTCTGGCTCTTTCATGGATGAAACCAACTGGGAAAAGAGCCGTTCTAAGCTGGGGACCATGGTGTCTTTCCCTAGTCTACACGGAAACAGCACTCTGAGGGAGACGAGCTGCTGGTGTTTGGTAGCAACATCTCCTATTCTGAAGGGAAACATTTCTTTGTAAGCGGGTTGCATCAGCCTTGCCACATGTTCTCAACTGCTTATAATGGAGGCAAGTCAGTAGGCCTCACCCTTCAAGCCCACTCCAATTTCATAGAGAAAACATCAGGCCTCGGTGTGCCTTCCTGTGGCAAGGAAACTTTGCTTTCATTCTTAGGTGGCTCTTTGGCTCAGAACTGCCCTACCCCAATGATTCAAGGATGTGCAGCCCGATTAGTTGAGATCAGTCCTTCTGGCTCTTTCATGGATGAAACCAACTGGGAAAAGAGCCGTTCTAAGCTGGGGACCATGCTGTCTTTCCCTGGTCTACACAGAAACAGCACTCTGAGGGAGACGAGCTGCTGGCGTTTGGTAGCAACAACACTTGTTCTGAAGAGAAACATTTCTTTGTAAGGAGGGTTGCCTCAGCCTTGCCACATTTTGTGATCTGGCTATAAAGGAGGGCAGTCAGTAGGCCTCACCCTTCAAGCCCACTCCAATTTCATAGAGAAAACACCAGGCCTCGGTGTGCCTTCCTGTGGCAAGGAAACTTTGCTTTCATTCTTAGGTGGCTCTTTGGCTCAGAACTGCCCTACCCCAAGGATTCAGGGATGTGCAGCCCGATTAGTTGAGATCAGTCCTTCTGGCTCTTTCATGGATGAAACCAACTGGGAAAAGAGCCGTTCTAAGCTGGGGACAATGGTGTCTTTCCCTAGTCTACACAGAAACAGCACTCTGAGGGAGACGAGCTGCTGGCGTTTGGTAGCAACATCTCCTAATCTGAAGAGAAACATTTCGTTGTAAGCGGGTTGCCTCAGCCTTGCCACATTTTCTGAACTGGCTATAAAGGAGGGCAGTCAGTAGGCCTCACCCTTCAAGCCCACTCCAATTTCATAGAGAAAACACCAGGCCTCGGTGTGCCTTCCTGTGAGAAGGAAACTTTGCTTTCATTCTTTAGGTGGCACTTTGGCTCAGAACTGCCCTACCCCAAGGATTCAGGGATGTGCAGCCCGATTAGTTGAGATCAGTCCTTCTGGCACTTTCATGGATGAAACCAACTGGGAAAAGAGCCGTTCTAAGCTGGGGACCATGGTGTCTTACCCTAGTCTACACAGAAACAGCACTCTGAGGGAGACGAGCTGCTGGCGTTTGGTAGCAACATCTCCTAATCTGAAGAGAAACATTTCTTTGTAAGCGGGTTGCCTCAGCCTTGCCACATGTTCTCAACTGCTTATAATGGAGGCAAGTCAGTAGGCCTCACCCTTCAAGCCCACTCCAATTTCATAGAGAAAACATCAGGCCTCGGTGTGCCTTCCTGTGGCAATGAAACTTTGCTTTCATTCCTTAGGTGGCACTTGGGCTCAGAACTGCCCGACCTCAAGGATTCAGGAATGTGCAGCCTGATTAGTTGAGATCACCCCTTCTAGGTCTTTCATGGATGAAACCAACTGGGAAAAGAGCCGTTCTAAGCTGGGGACCATGGTGTCTTTCCCTAGTCTACACAGAAACAGCACTCTGAGGGAGACGAGCTGCTGGCGTTTGGTAGCAACGTCTACTATCCTGAAGAGCAACATTTCGTTGTAAGCGGGTTGCCTCAGCATTGCCACATTTTCTGAACTGGCTATAAAGTAGGGCAGTCAGTAGGCCTCACCCTTCAAGCCCACTCCAATTTCATAGAGAAAACATCAGGCCTCGGTGTGCCTTCCTGTGGCAATGAAACTTTGCTTTCATTCCTTAGGTGGCACTTGGGCTCAGAACTGCCCTACCTCAAGGATTCAGGGATGTGCAGCCTGATTAGTTGAGATCACCCCTTCTAGGTCGTTCATGGACTCAACCAACTGGGAAAAGAGCCGTTCTAAGCTGGGGACCACGGTGTCCTTCCCTAGTCTACACAGAAACAGCACTCTGAGGGAGACGAGCTTCTGGCGTTTGGTAGCAACAACTCTTATTCTGAAGAGAAACATTTCGTTGTAAGCGGGTTGCCTCAGCCTTGCCACATTTACTGAACTGGCTATAAAGGAGGGCAGTTAGTAGGCCTCACCCTTCAAGCCCACTCCAATTTCATAGAGAAAACACCAGGCCTCGGTGTGCCTTCCTGTGGCAAGGAAACTTTGCTTTCATTCTTAGGTGGCTCTTTGGCTCAGAACTGCCCTACCCCAAGGATTCAGGGATGTGCAGCCCGATTAGTTGAGATCAGTCCTTCTGGATCTTTCATGGATGAAACCAACTGGGAAAAGAGCCGTTCTAAGCTGGGGACCATGGTGTCTTTCCCTAGTCTACACAGAAACAGCACTCTGAGGGAGACGAGCTGCTGGCGTTTGGTAGCAACATCTCCTAATCTGAAGAGAAACATTTCGTTGTAAGCGGGTTGCCTCAGCCTTGCCACATTTTCTGAACTGGCTATAAAGGAGGGCAGTCAGTAGGCCTCACCCTTCAAGCCCACTCCAATTTCATAGAGAAAACACCAGGCCTCGGTGTGCCTTCCTGTGACAAGGAAACTTTGCTTTCATTCTTTACGTGGCACTTTGGCTCAGAACTGCCCTACCCCAAGGATTCAGGGATGTGCAGCCCGATTAGTTGAGATCAGCCATTCTGGCTCTTTCATGGATGAAACCAACTGGGAAAAGAGCCGTTCTAAGCTGGGGACCATGGTGTCTTTCCCTAGTCTACACAGAAACAGCACTCTGAGGGAGACGAGCTGCTGGCGTTTGGTAGCAACATCTCCTAATCTGAAGAGAAACATTTCGTTGTAAGCGGGTTGCCTCAGCCTTGCCACATGTTCTCAACTGGTTATAAAGGAGGGCAGTCACTAGGCCTCACCTTTCAAGCACACTCCAATTTCATACAGAAAACACCAGGCCTCGGTGTGCCTTCCTGTGGCAAGGAAACTTTGCTTTCATTCCTTAGGTGGCACTTTGGCTCAGAACTGCCCTACCCCAAGGATTCAGGGATGTGCAGCCCGATTAGTTGAGATCAGCCCTTCTGGCTCTTTCATGGATGAAACCAACTGGGCAAAGAGCCGTTCTAAGCTGGGGACCATGCTGTCTTTCCCTGGTCTACACAGAAACAGCACTCTGAGGGAGACGAGCTGCTGGCGTTTGGTAGCAACAACTCTTGTTCTGAAGAGAAACATTTCTTTGTAAGGGGGGTTGCCTCAGCCTTGCCACATTTTGTGATCTGGCTATAAAGGAGGGCAGTCAGTAGGCCTCACCCTTCAAGCCCACTCCAATTTGACAGAGAAAACACCAGGACTCGGTGTGCCTTCCTGTGGCAAGGAAACTTTGCTTTCATTCCTTAGGTGGCACTTTGGCTCAGAAGTGCCCTACCCCAAGGATTCAGGGATGTGCAGCCCGATTAGTTGAGATCAGCCCTCCTGGCTCTTTCATGGATGAAACCAACTGGGCAAAGAGCCGTTCTAAGCTGGGGACCATGCTGTCTTTCCCTGGTCTACACAGAAACAGCACTCTGAGTGAGACGAGCTGCTGGCGTTTGGTAGCAACAACTCTTGTTCTGAAGAGAAACATTTCTTTGTAAGGGGGGTTGCCTCAGCCTTGCCACATTTTGTGATCTGGCTATAAAGGAGGGCAGTCAGTAGGCCTCACCCTTCAAGCCCACTCCAATTTGACAGAGAAAACACCAGGCCTCGGTGTGCCTTCCTGTGGCAAGGAAACTTTGCTTTCATTCCTTAGGTGGCACTTTGGCTCAGAACTGCCCTACCCCAAGGATTCAGGGATGTGCAGCCCGATTAGTTGAGATCAGCCCTTCTGGCTCTTTCATGGATGAAAACAGCTGGGCATAGGGCCGTTCTAAGCTTGGGACTATGGTGTCTTTCCCTAGTCTACACAGAAACAGCACTCTGAGGGAGACGAGCTGCTGGCGTTTGGTAGCAAAATCTCCTATTCTGAAGAGAAAAATTTCGTTATAAGCGGGTGGCATCAGCCTTGCCACATTTTCTCAAATGGCTCTAAAGGAGGGCAGTCAGTTGGCAGACTTACTTGCGGCCCTGCTTCCCAGGTTGGAAACTTTGCTTTCATTCCTTAGGTGGCCCATTGGCTCAGGACTGCCCTACCCCAAGAATTCAGGCTTGTGACGCCCGATTAGTTGAGATCAGCCCTTCTGGCTCTTTCATGGATGAAACCAACTGGGAAAAGAGCCGTTCTAAGCTGGGGACCATGGTGTCTTTCCCTAGTCTACACGGAAACAGCACTCTGAGGGAGACGAGCTGCTGGTGTTTGGTAGCAACATCTCCTATTCTGAAGGGAAACATTTCTTTGTAAGCGGGTTGCATCAGCCTTGCCACATGTTCTCAACTGCTTATAATGGAGGCAAGTCAGTAGGCCTCACCCTTCAAGCCCACTCCAATTTCATAGAGAAAACATCAGGCCTCGGTGTGCCTTCCTGTGGCAAGGAAACTTTGCTTTCATTCTTAGGTGGCTCTTTGGCTCAGAACTGCCCTACCCCAATGATTCAAGGATGTGCAGCCCGATTAGTTGAGATCAGTCCTTCTGGCTCTTTCATGGATGAAACCAACTGGGAAAAGAGCCGTTCTAAGCTGGGGACCATGCTGTCTTTCCCTGGTCTACACAGAAACAGCACTCTGAGGGAGACGAGCTGCTGGCGTTTGGTAGCAACAACACTTGTTCTGAAGAGAAACATTTCTTTGTAAGGAGGGTTGCCTCAGCCTTGCCACATTTTGTGATCTGGCTATAAAGGAGGGCAGTCAGTAGGCCTCACCCTTCAAGCCCACTCCAATTTCATAGAGAAAACACCAGGCCTCGGTGTGCCTTCCTGTGGCAAGGAAACTTTGCTTTCATTCTTAGGTGGCTCTTTGGCTCAGAACTGCCCTACCCCAAGGATTCAGGGATGTGCAGCCCGATTAGTTGAGATCAGTCCTTCTGGCTCTTTCATGGATGAAACCAACTGGGAAAAGAGCCGTTCTAAGCTGGGGACAATGGTGTCTTTCCCTAGTCTACACAGAAACAGCACTCTGAGGGAGACGAGCTGCTGGCGTTTGGTAGCAACATCTCCTAATCTGAAGAGAAACATTTCGTTGTAAGCGGGTTGCCTCAGCCTTGCCACATTTTCTGAACTGGCTATAAAGGAGGGCAGTCAGTAGGCCTCACCCTTCAAGCCCACTCCAATTTCATAGAGAAAACACCAGGCCTCGGTGTGCCTTCCTGTGAGAAGGAAACTTTGCTTTCATTCTTTAGGTGGCACTTTGGCTCAGAACTGCCCTACCCCAAGGATTCAGGGATGTGCAGCCCGATTAGTTGAGATCAGTCCTTCTGGCACTTTCATGGATGAAACCAACTGGGAAAAGAGCCGTTCTAAGCTGGGGACCATGGTGTCTTACCCTAGTCTACACAGAAACAGCACTCTGAGGGAGACGAGCTGCTGGCGTTTGGTAGCAACATCTCCTAATCTGAAGAGAAACATTTCGTTTTAAGCGGGTTGCCTCAGCCTTGCCACATGTTCTCAACTGGTTATAAAGGAGGGCAGTCACTAGGCCTCACCTTTCAAGCACACTCCAATTTCATACAGAAAACACCAGGCCTCGGTGTGCCTTCCTGTGGCAAGGAAACTTTGCTTTCATTCCTTAGGTGGCACTTTGGCTCAGAAGTGCCCTACCCCAAGGATTCAGGGATGTGCAGCCCGATTAGTTGAGATCAGTCCTTCTGGCTCTTTCATGGATGAAACCAACTGGGCAAAGAGCCGTTCTAAGCTGGGGACCATGCTGTCTTTCCCTGGTCTACAGAGAAACAGCACTCTGAGGGAGACGAGCTGCTGGCGTTTGGTAGCAACAACTCTTGTTCTGAAGAGAAACATTTCTTTGTAAGGGGGGTTGCCTCAGCCTTGCCACATTTTGTGATCTGGCTATAAAGGAGGGCAGTCAGTAGGCCTCACCCTTCAAGCCCACTCCAATTTGACAGAGAAAACACCAGGCCTCGGTGTGCCTTCCTGTGGCAAGGAAACTTTGCTTTCATTCCTTAGGTGGCACTTTGGCTCAGAACTGCCCTACCCCAAGGATTCAGGGATGTGCAGCCCGATTAGTTGAGATCAGCCCTTCTGGCTCTTTCATGGATGAAAACAGCTGGGCATAGGGCCGTTCTAAGCTTGGGACTATGGTGTCTTTCCCTAGTCTACACAGAAACAGCACTCTGAGGGAGACAAGCTGCTGGCGTTTCGTAGCAAAATCTCCTATTCTGAAGAGAAAAATTTCGTTATAAGCGGGTGGCATCAGCCTTGCCACATTTTCTCAAATGGCTCTAAAGGAGGGCAGTCAGTTGGCAGACTTACTTGTGGCCCTGCTTCCCAGGTTGGAAACTTTGCTTTCATTCCTTAGGTGGCCCATTGGCTCAAGACTGCCCTACCCCAAGAATTCAGGCTTGTGACGCCCGATTAGTTGAGATCAGCCCTTCTGGCTCTTTCATGGATGAAACCAACTGGGAAAAGAGCCGTTCTAAACTGGGGACCATGGTGTCTTTCCCTAGTCTACACGGAAACAGCACTCTGAGGGAGACGAGCTGCTGGTGTTTGGTAACAACATCTCCTATTCTGAAGCGAAACATTTCTTTGTAAGCGGGTTGCATCAGCCTTGCCACATGTTCTCAACTGCTTATAATGGAGGCAAGTCAGTAGGCCTCACCCTTCAAGCCCACTCCAATTTCATAGAGAAAACATCAGGCCTCGGTGTGCCTTTCTGTGGCAATGAAACTTTGCTTTCATTCCTTAGGTGGCACTTCGGCTCAGAACTGCCCGACCTCAAGGATTCAGGGATGTGCAGCCTGATTAGTTGAGATCACCCCTTCTAGGTCTTTCATGGATGAAACCAACTGGGAAAAGAGCCGTTCTAAGCTGGGGACCATGGTGTCTTTCCCTAGTCTACACAGAAACAGCACTCTGAGGGAGACGAGCTGCTGGCGTTTGGTAGCAACGTCTACTATCCTGAAGAGCAACATTTCGTTGTAAGCGGGTTGCCTCAGCATTGCCACATTTTCTGAACTGGCTATAAAGTAGGGCAGTCAGTAGGCCTCACCCTTCAAGCCCACTCCAATTTCATAGAGAAAACATCAGGCCTCGGTGTGCCTTCCTGTGGCAATGAAACTTTGCTTTCATTCCTTAGGTGGCACTTGGGCTCAGAACTGCCCTACCTCAAGGATTCAGGGATGTGCAGCCTGATTAGTTGAGATCACCCCTTCTAGGTCGTTCATGGACTCAACCAACTGGGAAAAGAGCCGTTCTAAGCTGGGGACCACGGTGTCCTTCCCTAGTCTACACAGAAAGAGCACTCTGAGGGAGACGAGCTTCTGGCGTTTGGTAGCAACAACTCTTATTCTGAAGAGAAACATTTCGTTGTAAGCGGGTTGCCTCAGCCTTGCCACATTTACTGAACTGGCTATAAAGGAGGGCAGTTAGTAGGCCTCACCCTTCAAGCCCACTCCAATTTCATAGAGAAAACACCAGGCCTCGGTGTGCCTTCCTGTGGCAAGGAAACTTTGCTTTCATTCTTAGGTGGCTCTTTGGCTCAGAACTGCCCTACCCCAAGGATTCAGGGATGTGCAGCCCGATTAGTTGAGATCAGTCCTTCTGGATCTTTCATGGATGAAACCAACTGGGAAAAGAGCCGTTCTAAGCTGGGGACCATGGTGTCTTTCCCTAGTCTACACAGAAACAGCACTCTGAGGGAGACGAGCTGCTGGCGTTTGGTAGCAACATCTCCTAATCTGAAGAGAAACATTTCGTTGTAAGCGGGTTGCCTCAGCCTTGCCACATTTTCTGAACTGGCTATAAAGGAGGGCAGTCAGTAGGCCTCACCCTTCAAGCCCACTCCAATTTCATAGAGAAAACACCAGGCCTCGGTGTGCCTTCCTGTGACAAGGAAACTTTGCTTTCATTCTTTACGTGGCACTTTGGCTCAGAACTGCCCTACCCCAAGGATTCAGGGATGTGCAGCCCGATTAGTTGAGATCAGCCATTCTGGCTCTTTCATGGATGAAACCAACTGGGAAAAGAGCCGTTCTAAGCTGGGGACCATGGTGTCTTTCCCTAGTCTACACAGAAACAGCACTCTGAGGGAGACGAGCTGCTGGCGTTTGGTAGCAACATCTCCTAATCTGAAGAGAAACATTTCGTTGTAAGCGGGTTGCCTCAGCCTTGCCACATGTTCTCAACTGGTTATAAAGGAGGGCAGTCACTAGGCCTCACCTTTCAAGCACACTCCAATTTCATACAGAAAACACCAGGCCTCGGTGTGCCTTCCTGTGGCAAGGAAACTTTGCTTTCATTCCTTAGGTGGCACTTTGGCTCAGAAATGCCCTACCCCAAGGATTCAGGGATGTGCAGCCCGATTAGTTGAGATCAGCCCTTCTGGCTCTTTCATGGATGAAACCAACTGGGCAAAGAGCCGTTCTAAGCTGGGGACCATGCTGTCTTTCCCTGGTCTACACAGAAACAGCACTCTGAGGGAGACGAGCTGCTGGCGTTTGGTAGCAACAACTCTTGTTCTGAAGAGAAACATTTCTTTGTAAGGGGGGTTGCCTCAGCCTTGCCACATTTTGTGATCTGGCTATAAAGGAGGGCAGTCAGTAGGCCTCACCCTTCAAGCCCACTCCAATTTGACAGAGAAAACACCAGGACTCGGTGTGCCTTCCTGTGGCAAGGAAACTTTGCTTTCATTCCTTAGGTGGCACTTTGGCTCAGAAGTGCCCTACCCCAAGGATTCAGGGATGTGCAGCCCGATTAGTTGAGATCAGCCCTCCTGGCTCTTTCATGGATGAAACCAACTGGGCAAAGAGCCGTTCTAAGCTGGGGACCATGCTGTCTTTCCCTGGTCTACACAGAAACAGCACTCTGAGTGAGACGAGCTGCTGGCGTTTGGTAGCAACAACTCTTGTTCTGAAGAGAAACATTTCTTTGTAAGGGGGGTTGCCTCAGCCTTGCCACATTTTGTGATCTGGCTATAAAGGAGGGCAGTCAGTAGGCCTCACCCTTCAAGCCCACTCCAATTTGACAGAGAAAACACCAGGCCTCGGTGTGCCTTCCTGTGGCAAGGAAACTTTGCTTTCATTCCTTAGGTGGCACTTTGGCTCAGAACTGCCCTACCCCAAGGATTCAGGGATGTGCAGCCCGATTAGTTGAGATCAGCCCTTCTGGCTCTTTCATGGATGAAAACAGCTGGGCATAGGGCCGTTCTAAGCTTGGGACTATGGTGTCTTTCCCTAGTCTACACAGAAACAGCACTCTGAGGGAGACGAGCTGCTGGCGTTTGGTAGCAAAATCTCCTATTCTGAAGAGAAAAATTTCGTTATAAGCGGGTGGCATCAGCCTTGCCACATTTTCTCAAATGGCTCTAAAGGAGGGCAGTCAGTTGGCAGACTTACTTGCGGCCCTGCTTCCCAGGTTGGAAACTTTGCTTTCATTCCTTAGGTGGCCCATTGGCTCAGGACTGCCCTACCCCAAGGATTCAGGGATGTGCAGCCCGATTAGTTGAGATCAGCCATTCTGGCTCTTTCATGGATGAAACCAACTGGGAAAAGAGCCGTTCTAAGCTGGGGACCATGCTGTCTTTCCCTAGTCTACACAGAAACAGCACTCTGAGGGAGACGAGCTGCTGGCGTTTGGTAGCAACATCTCCTAATCTGAAGAGAAACATTTCGTTGTAAGCGGGTTGCCTCAGCCTTGCCACATGTTCTCAACTGGTTATAAAGGAGGGCAGTCACTAGGCCTCACCTTTCAAGCACACTCCAATTTCATACAGAAAACACCAGGCCTCGGTGTGCCTTCCTGTGGCAAGGAAACTTTGCTTTCATTCCTTAGGTGGCACTTTGGCTCAGAAGTGCCCTACCCCAAGGATTCAGGGATGTGCAGCCCGATTAGTTGAGATCAGCCCTTCTGGCTCTTTCATGGATGAAACCAACTGGGCAAAGAGCCGTTCTAAGCTGGGGACCATGCTGTCTTTCCCTGGTCTACACAGAAACAGCACTCTGAGGGAGACGAGCTGCTGGTGTTTGGTAGCAACAACTCTTGTTCTGAAGAGAAACATTTCTTTGTAAGGGGGGTTGCCTCAGTCTTGCCACATTTTGTGATCTGGCTATAAAGGAGGGCAGTCAGTAGGCCTCACCCTTCAAGCCCACTCCAATTTGACAGAGAAAACACCAGGCCTCGGTGTGCCTTCCTGTGGCAAGGAAACTTTGCTTTCATTCCTTAGGTGGCACTTTGGCTCAGAACTGCCCTACCCCAAGGATTCAGGGATGTGCAGCCCGATTAGTTGAGATCAGCCCTTCTGGCTCTTTCATGGATGAAAACAGCTGGGCATAGGGCCGTTCTAAGCTTGGGACTATGGTGTCTTTCCCTAGTCTACACAGAAACAGCACTCTGAGGGAGACGAGCTGCTGGCGTTTGGTAGCAACATCTCCTAATCTGAAGAGAAACATTTCGTTGTAAGCGGGTTGCCTCAGCCTTGCCACATGTTCTCAACTGGTTATAAAGGAGGGCAGTCACTAGGCCTCACCTTTCAAGCCCACTCCAATTTCATACAGAAAACACCAGGCCTCGGTGTGCCTTCCTGTGGCAAGGAAACTTTGCTTTCATTCCTTAGGTGGCACTTTGGCTCAGAACTGCCCTACCCCAAGGATTCAGGGATGTGCAGCCCGATTAGTTGAGATCAGCCCTTCTGGCTCTTTCATGGATGAAACCAACTGGGCAAAGAGCCGTTCTAAGCTGGGGACCATGCTGTCTTTCCCTGGTCTACACAGAAACAGCACTCTGAGGGAGACGAGCTGCTGGCGTTTGGTAGCAACAACTCTTGTTCTGAAGAGAAACATTTCTTTGTAAGGGGGGTTGCCTCAGCCTTGCCACATTTTGTGATCTGGCTATAAAGGAGGGCAGTCAGTAGGCCTCACCCTTCAAGCCCACTCCAATTTGACAGAGAAAACACCAGGACTCGGTGTGCCTTCCTGTGGCAAGGAAACTTTGCTTTCATTCGTTAGGTGGCACTTTGGCTCAGAAGTGCCCTACCCCAAGGATTCAGGGATGTGCAGCCCGATTAGTTGAGATCAGCCCTTCTGGCTCTTTCATGGATGAAACCAACTGGGCAAAGAGCCGTTCTAAGCTGGGGACCATGCTGTCTTTCCCTGGTCTACACAGAAACAGCACTCTGAGTGAGACGAGCTGCTGGTGTTTGGTAGCAACAACTCTTGTTCTGAAGAGAAACATTTCTTTGTAAGGGGGGTTGCCTCAGCCTTGCCACATTTTGTGATCTGGCTATAAAGGAGGGCAGTCAGTAGGCCTCACCCTTCAAGCCCACTCCAATTTGACAGAGAAAACACCAGGCCTCGGTGTGCCTTCCTGTGGCAAGGAAACTTTGCTTTCATTCCTTAGGTGGCACTTTGGCTCAGAACTGCCCTACCCCAAGGATTCAGGGATGTGCAGCCCGATTAGTTGAGATCAGCCCTTCTGGCTCTTTCATGGATGAAAACAGCTGGGCATAGGGCCGTTCTAAGCTTGGGACTATGGTGTCTTTCCCTAGTCTACACAGAAACAGCACTCTGAGGGAGACGAGCTGCTGGCGTTTGGTAGCAAAATCTCCTATTCTGAAGAGAAAAATTTCGTTATAAGCGGGTGGCATCAGCCTTGCCACATTTTCTCAAATGGCTCTAAAGGAGGGCAGTCAGTTGGCAGACTTACTTGCGGCCCTGCTTCCCAGGTTGGAAACTTTGCTTTCATTCCTTAGGTGGCCCATTGGCTCAGGACTGCCCTACCCCAAGAATTCAGGCTTGTGACGCCCGATTAGTTGAGATCAGCCCTTCTGGCTCTTTCATGGATGAAACCAACTGGGAAAAGAGCCGTTCTAAGCTGGGGACCATGGTGTCTTTCCCTAGTCTACACGGAAACAGCACTCTGAGGGAGACGAGCTGCTGGTGTTTGGTAGCAACATCTCCTATTCTGAAGGGAAACATTTCTTTGTAAGCGGGTTGCATCAGCCTTGCCACATGTTCTCAACTGCTTATAATGGAGGCAAGTCAGTAGGCCTCACCCTTCAAGCCCACTCCAATTTCATAGAGAAAACATCAGGCCTCGGTGTGCCTTTCTGTGGCAAGGAAACTTTGCTTTCATTCCTTAGGTGGCACTTCGGCTCAGAACTGCCCGACCTCAAGGATTCAGGGATGTGCAGCCTGATTAGTTGAGATCACCCCTTCTAGGTCTTTCATGGATGAAACCAACTGGGAAAAGAGCCGTTCTAAGCTGGGGACCATGGTGTCTTTCCCTAGTCTACACAGAAACAGCACTCTGAGGGAGACGAGCTGCTGGCGTTTGGTAGCAACGTCTACTATCCTGAAGAGCAACATTTCGTTGTAAGCGGGTTGCCTCAGCATTGCCACATTTTCTGAACTGGCTATAAAGTAGGGCAGTCAGTAGGCCTCACCCTTCAAGCCCACTCCAATTTCATAGAGAAAACATCAGGCCTCGGTGTGCCTTCCTGTGGCAATGAAACTTTGCTTTCATTCCTTAGGTGGCACTTGGGCTCAGAACTGCCCTACCTCAAGGATTCAGGGATGTGCAGCCTGATTAGTTGAGATCACCCCTTCTAGGTCTTTCATGGATGAAACCAACTGGGAAAAGAGCCGTTCTAAGCTGGGGACCATGGTGTCTTTCCCTAGTCTACACAGAAACAGCACTCTGAGGGAGACGAGCTGCTGGCGTTTGGTAGCAACATCTCCTAATCTGAAGAGAAACATTTCGTTGTAAGCGGGTTGCCTCAGCCTTGCCACATTTTCTGAACTGGCTATAAAGTAGGGCAGTCAGTAGGCCTCACCCTTCAAGCCCACTCCAATTTCATAGAGAAAACACCAGGCCTCGGTGTGCCTTCCTGTGACAAGGAAACTTTGCTTTCATTCTTTACGTGGCACTTTGGCTCAGAACTGCCCTACCCCAAGGATTCAGGGATGTGCAGCCCGATTAGTTGAGATCAGCCATTCTGGCTCTTTCATGGATGAAACCAACTGGGAAAAGAGCCGTTCTAAGCTGGGGACCATGGTGTCTTTCCCTAGTCTACACAGAAACAGCACTCTGAGGGAGACGAGCTGCTGGCGTTTGGTAGCAACATCTCCTAATCTGAAGAGAAACATTTCGTTGTAATCGGGTTGCCTCAGCCTTGCCACATGTTCTCAACTGGTTATAAAGGAGGGCAGTCACTAGGCCTCACCTTTCAAGCACACTCCAATTTCATACAGAAAACACCAGGCCTCGGTGTGCCTTCCTGTGGCAAGGAAACTTTGCTTTCATTCCTTAGGTGGCACTTTGGCTCAGAACTGCCCTACCCCAAGGATTCAGGGATGTGCAGCCCGATTAGTTGAGATCAGCCCTTCTGGCTCTTTCATGGATGAAACCAACTGGGCAAAGAGCCGTTCTAAGCTGGGGACCATGCTGTCTTTCCCTGGTCTACACAGAAACAGCACTCTGAGGGAGACGAGCTGCTGGCGTTTGGTAGCAACAACTCTTGTTCTGAAGAGAAACATTTCTTTGTAAGGGGGGTTGCCTCAGCCTTGCCACATTTTGTGATCTGGCTATAAAGGAGGGCAGTCAGTAGGCCTCACCCTTCAAGCCCACTCCAATTTGACAGAGAAAACACCAGGCCTCGGTGTGCCTTCCTGTGGCAAGGAAACTTTGCTTTCATTCCTTAGGTGGCACTTTGGCTCAGAACTGCCCTACCCCAAGGATTCAGGGATGTGCAGCCCGATTAGTTGAGATCAGCCCTTCTGGCTCTTTCATGGATGAAAACAGCTGGGCATAGGGCCGTTCTAAGCTTGGGACTATGGTGTCTTTCCCTAGTCTACACAGAAACAGCACTCTGAGGGAGACGAGCTGCTGGCGTTTGGTAGCAAAATCTCCTATTCTGAAGAGAAAAATTTCGTTATAAGCGGGTGGCATCAGCCTTGCCACATTTTCTCAAATGGCTCTAAAGGAGGGCAGTCAGTTGGCAGACTTACTTGCGGCCCTGCTTCCCAGGTTGGAAACTTTGCTTTCATTCCTTAGGTGGCCCATTGGCTCAGGACTGCCCTACCCCAAGAATTCAGGCTTGTGACGCCCGATTAGTTGAGATCAGCCCTTCTGGCTCTTTCATGGATGAAACCAACTGGGAAAAGTGCCGTTCTAAGCTGGGGACCATGGTGTCTTTCCCTAGTCTACACGGAAACAGCACTCTGAGGGAGACGAGCTGCTGGTGTTTGGTAGCAACATCTCCTATTCTGAAGGGAAACATTTCTTTGTAAGCGGGTTGCATCAGCCTTGCCACATGTTCTCAACTGCTTATAATGGAGGCAAGTCAGTAGGCCTCACCCTTCAAGCCCACTCCAATTTCATAGAGAAAACATCAGGCCTCGGTGTGCCTTCCTGTGGCAAGGAAACTTTGCTTTCATTCTTAGGTGGCTCTTTGGCTCAGAACTGCCCTACCCCAATGATTCAAGGATGTGCAGCCCGATTAGTTGAGATCAGTCCTTCTGGCTCTTTCATGGATGAAACCAACTGGGAAAAGAGCCGTTCTAAGCTGGGGACCATGCTGTCTTTCCCTGGTCTACACAGAAACAGCACTCTGAGGGAGACGAGCTGCTGGCGTTTGGTAGCAACAACACTTGTTCTGAAGAGAAACATTTCTTTGTAAGGAGGGTTGCCTCAGCCTTGCCACATTTTGTGATCTGGCTATAAAGGAGGGCAGTCAGTAGGCCTCACCCTTCAAGCCCACTCCAATTTCATAGAGAAAACACCAGGCCTCGGTGTGCCTTCCTGTGGCAAGGAAACTTTGCTTTCATTCTTAGGTGGCTCTTTGGCTCAGAACTGCCCTACCCCAAGGATTCAGGGATGTGCAGCCCGATTAGTTGAGATCAGTCCTTCTGGCTCTTTCATGGATGAAACCAACTGGGAAAAGAGCCGTTCTAAGCTGGGGACAATGGTGTCTTTCCCTAGTCTACACAGAAACAGCACTCTGAGGGAGACGAGCTGCTGGCGTTTGGTAGCAACATTTCCTAATCTGAAGAGAAACATTTCGTTGTAAGCGGGTTGCCTCAGCCTTGCCACATTTTCTGAACTGGCTATAAAGGAGGGCAGTCAGTAGGCCTCACCCTTCAAGCCCACTCCAATTTCATAGAGAAAACACCAGGCCTCGGTGTGCCTTCCTGTGAGAAGGAAACTTTGCTTTCATTCTTTAGGTGGCACTTTGGCTCAGAACTGCCCTACCCCAAGGATTCAGGGATGTGCAGCCCGATTAGTTGAGATCAGTCCTTCTGGCACTTTCATGGATGAAACCAACTGGGAAAAGAGCCGTTCTAAGCTGGGGACCATGGTGTCTTACCCTAGTCTACACAGAAACAGCACTCTGAGGGAGACGAGCTGCTGGCGTTTGGTAGCAACATCTCCTAATCTGAAGAGAAACATTTCGTTGTAAGCGGGTTGCCTCAGCCTTGCCACATGTTCTCAACTGGTTATAAAGGAGGGCAGTCACTAGGCCTCACCTTTCAAGCACACTCCAATTTCATACAGAAAACACCAGGCCTCGGTGTGCCTTCCTGTGGCAAGGAAACTTTGCTTTCATTCCTTAGGTGGCACTTTGGCTCAGAAGTGCCCTACCCAAGGATTCAGGGATGTGCAGCCCGATTAGTTGAGATCAGTCCTTCTGGCTCTTTCATGGATGAAACCAACTGGGCAAAGAGCCGTTCTAAGCTGGGGACCATGCTGTCTTTCCCTGGTCTACAGAGAAACAGCACTCTGAGGGAGACGAGCTGCTGGCGTTTGGTAGCAACAACTCTTGTTCTGAAGAGAAACATTTCTTTGTAAGGGGGGTTGCCTCAGCCTTGCCACATTTTGTGATCTGGCTATAAAGGAGGGCAGTCAGTAGGCCTCACCCTTCAAGCCCACTCCAATTTGACAGAGAAAACACCAGGCCTCGGTGTGCCTTCCTGTGGCAAGGAAACTTTGCTTTCATTCCTTAGGTGGCACTTTGGCTCAGAACTGCCCTACCCCAAGGATTCAGGGATGTGCAGCCCGATTAGTTGAGATCAGCCCTTCTGGCTCTTTCATGGATGAAAACAGCTGGGCATAGGGCCGTTCTAAGCTTGGGACTATGGTGTCTTTCCCTAGTCTACACAGAAACAGCACTCTGAGGGAGACAAGCTGCTGGCGTTTCGTAGCAAAATCTCCTATTCTGAAGAGAAAAATTTCGTTATAAGCGGGTGGCATCAGCCTTGCCACATTTTCTCAAATGGCTCTAAAGGAGGGCAGTCAGTTGGCAGACTTACTTGTGGCCCTGCTTCCCAGGTTGGAAACTTTGCTTTCATTCCTTAGGTGGCCCATTGGCTCAAGACTGCCCTACCCCAAGAATTCAGGCTTGTGACGCCCGATTAGTTGAGATCAGCCCTTCTGGCTCTTTCATGGATGAAACCAACTGGGAAAAGAGCCGTTCTAAACTGGGGACCATGGTGTCTTTCCCTAGTCTACACGGAAACAGCACTCTGAGGGAGACGAGCTGCTGGTGTTTGGTAGCAACATCTCCTATTCTGAAGCGAAACATTTCTTTGTAAGCGGGTTGCATCAGCCTTGCCACATGTTCTCAACTGCTTATAATGGAGGCAAGTCAGTAGGCCTCACCCTTCAAGCCCACTCCAATTTCATAGAGAAAACATCAGGCCTCGGTGTGCCTTTCTGTGGCAATGAAACTTTGCTTTCATTCCTTAGGTGGCACTTCGGCTCAGAACTGCCCGACCTCAAGGATTCAGGGATGTGCAGCCTGATTAGTTGAGATCACCCCTTCTAGGTCTTTCATGGATGAAACCAACTGGGAAAAGAGCCGTTCTAAGCTGGGGACCATGGTGTCTTTCCCTAGTCTACACAGAAACAGCACTCTGAGGGAGACGAGCTGCTGGCGTTTGGTAGCAACGTCTACTATCCTGAAGAGCAACATTTCGTTGTAAGCGGGTTGCCTCAGCATTGCCACATTTTCTGAACTGGCTATAAAGTAGGGCAGTCAGTAGGCCTCACCCTTCAAGCCCACTCCAATTTCATAGAGAAAACATCAGGCCTCGGTGTGCCTTCCTGTGGCAATGAAACTTTGCTTTCATTCCTTAGGTGGCACTTGGGCTCAGAACTGCCCTACCTCAAGGATTCAGGGATGTGCAGCCTGATTAGTTGAGATCACCCCTTCTAGGTCGTTCATGGACTCAACCAACTGGGAAAAGAGCCGTTCTAAGCTGGGGACCACGGTGTCCTTCCCTAGTCTACACAGAAACAGCACTCTGAGGGAGACGAGCTTCTGGCGTTTGGTAGCAACAACTCTTATTCTGAAGAGAAACATTTCGTTGTAAGCGGGTTGCCTCAGCCTTGCCACATTTACTGAACAGGCTATAAAGGAGGGCAGTCAGTAGGCCTCACCCTTCAAGCCCACTCCAATTTCATAGAGAAAACACCAGGCCTCGGTGTGCCTTCCTGTGGCAAGGAAACTTTGCTTTCATTCTTAGGTGGCTCTTTGGCTCAGAACTGCCCTACCCCAAGGATTCAGGGATGTGCAGCCCGATTAGTTGAGATCAGTCCTTCTGGCTCTTTCATGGATGAAACCAACTGGGAAAAGAGCCGTTCTAAGCTGGGGTCCATGGTGTCTTTCCCTAGTCTACACAGAAACAGCACTCTGAGGGAGACGAGCTGCTGGCGTTTGGTAGCAACATCTCCTAATCTGAAGAGAAACATTTCGTTGTAAGCGGGTTGCCTCAGCCTTGCCACATTTTCCGAACTGGCTATAAAGGAGGGCAGTCAGTAGGCCTCACCCTTCAAGCCCACTCCAATTTCATAGAGAAAACACCAGGCCTCGGTGTGCCTTCCTGTGACAAGGAAACTTTGCTTTCATTTTTTAGGTGGCACTTTGGCTCAGAACTGCCCTACCCCAAGGATTCAGGGATGTGCAGCCCGATTAGTTGAGATCAGCCATTCTGGCTCTTTCATGGATGAAACCAACTGGGAAAAGAGCCGTTCTAAGCTGGGGACCATGGTGTCTTTCCCTAGTCTACACAGAAACAGCACTCTGAGGGAGACGAGCTGCTGGCGTTTGGTAGCAACATCTCCTAATCTGAAGAGAAACATTTCGTTGTAAGCGGGTTGCCTCAGCCTTGCCACATGTTCTCAACTGGTTATAAAGGAGGGCAGTCACTAGGCCTCACCTTTCAAGCACACTCCAATTTCATACAGAAAACACCAGGCCTCGGTGTGCCTTCCTGTGGCAAGGAAACTTTGCTTTCATTCCTTAGGTGGCACTTTGGCTCAGAAGTGCCCTACCCCAAGGATTCAGGGATGTGCAGCCCGATTAGTTGAGATCAGCACTTCTGGCTCTTTCATGGATGAAACCAACTGGGCAAAGAGCCGTTCTAAGCTGGGGACCATGCTGTCTTTCCCTGGTCTACACAGAAACAGCACTCTGAGGGAGACGAGCTGCTGGTGTTTGGTAGCAACAACTCTTGTTCTGAAGAGAAACATTTCTTTGTAAGGGGGGTTGCCTCAGCCTTGCCACATTTTGTGATCTGGCTATAAAGGAGGGCAGTCAGTAGGCCTCACCCTTCAAGCCCACTCCAATTTGACAGAGAAAACACCAGGCCTCGGTGAGCCTTCCTGTGGCAAGGAAACTTTGCTTTCATTCCTTAGGTGGCACTTTGGCTCAGAACTGCCCTACCCCAAGGATTCAGGGATGTGCAGCCCGATTAGTTGAGATCAGCCCTTCTGGCTCTTTCATGGATGAAAACAGCTGGGCATAGGGCCGTTCTAAGCTTGGGACTATGGTGTCTTTCCCTAGTCTACACAGAAACAGCACTCTGAGGGAGACGAGCTGCTGGCGTTTGGTAGCAAAATCTCCTATTCTGAAGAGAAAAATATCGTTATAAGCGGGTGGCATCAGCCTTGCCACATTTTCTCAAATGGCTCTCAAGGAGGGCAGTCAGTTGGCAGACTTACTTGCGGCCCTGCTTCCCAGGTTGGAAACTTTGCTTTCATTCCTTAGGTGGCCCATTGGCTCAGGACTGCCCTACCCCAAGAATTCAGGCTTGTGACGCCCGATTAGTTGAGATCAGCCCTTCTGGCTCTTTCTTGGATGAAACCAACTGGGAAAAGAGCCGTTCTAAGCTGGGGACCATGGTGTCTTTCCCTAGTCTACACGGAAACAGCACTCTGAGGGAGACGAGCTGCTGGTGTTTGGTAGCAACATCTCCTATTCTGAAGGGAAACATTTCTTTGTAAGCGGGTTGCATCAGCCTTGGCACATGTTCTCAACTGCTTATAATGGAGGCAAGTCAGTAGGCCTCACCCTTCAAGCCCACTCCAATTTCATAGAGAAAACATCAGGCCTCGGTGTGCCTTCCTGTGGCAAGGAAACTTTGCTTTCATTCTTAGGTGGCTCTTTGGCTCAGAACTGCCCTACCCCAATGATTCAAGGATGTGCAGCCCGATTAGTTGAGATCAGTCCTTCTGGCTCTTTCATGGATGAAACCAACTGGGAAAAGAGCCGTTCTAAGCTGGGGACCATGCTGTCTTTCCCTGGTCTACACAGAAACAGCACTCTGAGGGAGACGAGCTGCTGGCGTTTGGTAGCTACAACACTTGTTCTGAAGAGAAACATTTCTTTGTAAGGGGGGTTGCCTCAGCCTTGCCACATTTTGTGATCTGGCTATAAAGGAGGGCAGTCAGTAGGCCTCACCCTTCAAGCCCACTCCAATTTCATAGAGAAAACACCAGGCCTCGGTGTGCCTTCCTTTGGCAAGGAAACTTTGCTTTCATTCTTAGGTGGCTCTTTGGCTCAGAACTGCCCTACCCCAAGGATTCAGGGATGTGCAGCCCGATTAGTTGAGATCAGTCCTTCTGGCTCTTTCATGGATGAAACCAACTGGGAAAAGAGCCGTTCTAAGCTGGGGACTATGGTGTCTTTCCCTAGTCTACACAGAAACAGCACTCTGAGGGAGACGAGCTGCTGGCGTTTGGTAGCAACATCTCCTAATCTGAAGAGAAACATTTCGTTGTAAGCGGGTTGCCTCAGCCTTGCCACATTTTCTGAACAGGCTATAAAGGAGGGCAGTCAGTAGGCCTCACCCTTCAAGCCCACTCCAATTTGACAGAGAAAACACCAGGCCTCGGTGTGCCTTCCTGTGGCAAGGAAACTTTGCTTTCATTCCTTAGGTGGCACTTTGGCTCAGAACTGCCCTACCCCAAGGATTCAGGGATGTGCAGCCCGATTAGTTGAGATCAGCCCTTCTGGCTCTTTCATGGATGAAAACAGCTGGGCATAGGGCCGTTCTAAGCTTAGGACTATGGTGTCTTTCCCTAGTCTACACAGAAACAGCACTCTGAGGGAGACAAGCTGCTGGCGTTTGGTAGCAAAATCTCCTATTCTGAAGAGAAAAATTTCGTTATAAGCGGGTGGCATCAGCCTTGCCACATTTTCTCAAATGGCTCTAAAGTAGCGCAGTCAGTTGGCAGACTTACTTGTGGCCCTGCTTCCCAGGTTGGAAACTTTGCTTTCATTCCTTAGGTGGCCCATTGGCTCAAGACTGCCCTACCCCAAGAATTCAGGCTTGTGACGCCCGATTAGTTGAGATCAGCCCTTCTGGCTCTTTCATGGATGAAACCAACTGGGAAAAGAGCCGTTCTAAACTGGGGACCATGGTGTCTTTCCCTAGTCTACACGGAAACAGCACTCTGAGGGAGACGAGCTGCTGGTGTTTGGTAGCAACATCTCCTATTCTGAAGCGAAACATTTCTTTGTAAGCGGGTTGCATCATCCTTGCCACATGTTCTCAACTGCTTATAATGGAGGCAAGTCAGTAGGCCTCACCCTTCAAGCCCACTCCAATTTCATAGAGAAAACATCAGGCCTCGGTGTGCCTTTCTGTGGCAATGAAACTTTGCTTTCATTCCTTAGGTGGCACTTTGGCTCAGAACTGCCCGACCTCAAGGATTCAGGGATGTGCAGCCTGATTAGTTGAGATCACCCCTTCTAGGTCTTTCATGGATGAAACCAACTGGGAAAAGAGCCGTTCTAAGCTGGGGACCATGGTGTCTTTCCCTAGTCTACACAGAAACAGCACTCTGAGGGAGACGAGCTGCTGGCGTTTGGTAGCAACATCTCCTAATCTGAAGAGAAACATTTCGTTGTAAGCGGGTTGCCTCAGCCTTGCCACATTTTCCGAACTGGCTATAAAGGAGGGCAGTCAGTAGGCCTCACCCTTCAAGCCCACTCCAATTTCATAGAGATAACACCAGGCCTCGGTGTGCCTTCCTGTGACAAGGAAACTTTGCTTTCATTCTTTAGGTGGCACTTTGGCTCAGAACTGCCCTACCCCAAGGATTCACTGATGTGCAGCCCGATTAGTTGAGATCAGCCATTCTGGCTCTTTCATGGATGAAACCAACTGGGAAAAGAGCCGTTCTAAGCTGGGGACCATGGTGTCTTTCCCTAGTCTACACAGAAACAGCACTCTGAGGGAGACGAGCTGCTGGCGTTTGGTAGCAACATCTCCTAATCTGAAGAGAAACATTTCGTTGTAAGCGGGTTGCCTCACCCTTGCCACATGTTCTCAACTGATTATAAAGGAGGGCAGTCACTAGGCCTCACCTTTCAAGCACACTCCAATTTCATACAGAAAACACCAGGCCTCGGTGTGCCTTCCTGTGGCAAGGAAACTTTGCTTTCATTCCTTAGGTGGCACTTTGGCTCAGAAGTGCCCTACCCCAAGGATTCAGGGATGTGCAGCCCGATTAGTTGAGATCAGCACTTCTGGCTCTTTCATGGATGAAACCAACTGGGCAAAGAGCCGTTCTAAGCTGGGGACCATGCTGTCTTTCCCTGGTCTACACAGAAACAGCACTCTGAGGGAGACGAGCTGCTGGTGTTTGGTAGCAACAACTCTTGTTCTGAAGAGCAACATTTCTTTGTAAGGGGGGTTGCCTCAGCCTTGCCACATTTTGTGATCTGGCTATAAAGGAGGGCAGTCAGTAGGCCTCACCCTTCAAGCCCACTCCAATTTGACAGAGAAAACACCAGGCCTCGGTGTGCCTTCTTGTGGCAAGGAAACTTTGCTTTCATTCCTTAGGTGGCACTTTGGCTCAGAACTGCCCTACCCCAAGGATTCAGGGATGTGCAGCCCGATTAGTTGAGATCAGTCCTTCTGGCTCTTTCATGGATGAAACCAACTGGGAAAAGAGCCGTTCTAAGCTGGGGACTATGGTGTCTTTCCCTAGTCTACACAGAAACAGCACTCTGAGGGAGACGAGCTGCTGGCGTTTGGTAGCAACATCTCCTAATCTGAAGAGAAACATTTCGTTGTAAGCGGGTTGCCTCAGCCTTGCCACATTTTCTGAACAGGCTATAAAGGAGGGCAGTCAGTAGGCCTCACCCTTCAAGCCCACTCCAATTTGACAGAGAAAACACCAGGCCTCGGTGTGCCTTCCTGTGGCAAGGAAACTTTGCTTTCATTCCTTAGGTGGCACTTTGGCTCAGAACTGCCCTACCCCAAGGATTCAGGGATGTGCAGCCCGATTAGTTGAGATCAGCCCTTCTGGCTCTTTCATGGATGAAAACAGCTGGGCATAGGGCCGTTCTAAGCTTAGGACTATGGTGTCTTTCCCTAGTCTACACAGAAACAGCACTCTGAGGGAGACAAGCTGCTGGCGTTTGGTAGCAAAATCTCCTATTCTGAAGAGAAAAATTTCGTTATAAGCGGGTGGCATCAGCCTTGCCACATTTTCTCAAATGGCTCTAAAGTAGCGCAGTCAGTTGGCAGACTTACTTGTGGCCCTGTTTCCCAGGTTGGAAACTTTGCTTTCATTCCTTAGGTGGCCCATTGGCTCAAGACTGCCCTACCCCAAGAATTCAGGCTTGTGACGCCCGATTAGTTGAGATCAGCCCTTCTGGCTCTTTCATGGATGAAACCAACTGGGAAAAGAGCCGTTCTAAACTGGGGACCATGGTGTCTTTCCCTAGTCTACACGGAAACAGCACTCTGAGGGAGACGAGCTGCTGGTGTTTGGTAGCAACATCTCCTATTCTGAAGCGAAACATTTCTTTGTAAGCGGGTTGCATCATCCTTGCCACATGTTCTCAACTGCTTATAATGGAGGCAAGTCAGTAGGCCTCACCCTTCAAGCCCACTCCAATTTCATAGAGAAAACATCAGGCCTCGGTGTGCCTTTCTGTGGCAATGAAACTTTGCTTTCATTCCTTAGGTGGCACTTTGGCTCAGAACTGCCCGACCTCAAGGATTCAGGGATGTGCAGCCTGATTAGTTGAGATCACCCCTTCTAGGTCTTTCATGGATGAAACCAACTGGGAAAAGAGCCGTTCTAAGCTGGGGACCATGGTGTCTTTCCCTAGTCTACACAGAAACAGCACTCTGAGGGAGACGAGCTGCTGGCGTTTGGTAGCAACGTCTACTATCCTGAAGAGCAACATTTCGTTGTAAGCGGGTTGCCTCAGCATTGCCACATTTTCTGAACTGGCTATAAAGTAGGGCAGTCAGTAGGCCTCACCCTTCAAGCCCACTCCAATTTCATAGAGAAAACATGAGGCCTCGGTGTGCCTTCCTGTGGCAATGAAACTTTGCTTTCATTCCTTAGGTGGCACTTGGGCTCAGAACTGCCCTACCTCAAGGATTCAGGGATGTGCAGCCTGATTAGTTGAGATCACCCCTTCTAGGTCGTTCATGGACTCAACCAACTGGGAAAAGAGCCGTTCTAAGCTGGGGACCACGGTGTCCTTCCCTAGTCTACACAGAAACAGCACTCTGAGGGAGACGAGCTTCTGGCGTTTGGTAGCAACAACTCTTATTCTGAAGAGAAACATTTCGTTGTAAGCGGGTTGCCTCAGCCTTGCCACATTTACTGAACTGGCTATAAAGGAGGGCAGTCAGTAGGCCTCACCCTTCAAGCCCACTCCAATTTCATAGAGAAAACACCAGGCCTCGGTGTGCCTTCCTGTGGCAAGGAAACTTTGCTTTCATTCTTAGGTGGCTCTTTGGCTCAGAACTGCCCTACCCCAAGGATTCAGGGATGTGCAGCCCGATTAGTTGAGATCAGTCCTTCTGGCTCTTTCATGGATGAAACCAACTGGGAAAAGAGCCGTTCTAAGCTGGGGACCATGGTGTCTTTCCCTAGTCTACACAGAAACAGCACTCTGAGGGAGACGAGCTGCTGGCGTTTGGTAGCAACATCTCCTAATCTGAAGAGAAACATTTCGTTGTAAGCGGGTTGCCTCAGCCTTGCCACATTTTCTGAACTGGCTATAAAGGAGGGCAGTCAGTAGGCCTCACCCTTCAAGCCCACTCCAATTTCATAGAGAAAACACCAGGCCTCGGTGTGCCTTCCTGTGACAAGGAAACTTTGCTTTCATTCTTTAGGTGGCACTTTGGCTCAGAACTGCCCTACCCCAAGGATTCAGGGATGTGCAGCCCGATTAGTTGAGATCAGCCATTCTGGCTCTTTCATGGATGAAACCAACTGGGCAAAGAGCCGTTCTAAGCTGGGGACCATGCTGTCTTTCCCTGGTCTACACAGAAACAGCACTCTGAGGGAGACGAGCTGCTGGTGTTTGGTAGCAACAACTCTTGTTCTGAAGAGAAACATTTCTTTGTAAGGGGGGTTGCCTCAGCCTTGCCACATTTTGTGATCTGGCTATAAAGGAGGGCAGTCAGTAGGCCTCACCCTTCAAGCCCACTCCAATTTGACAGAGAAAACACCAGGCCTCGGTGTGCCTTCCTGTGGCAAGGAAACTTTGCTTTCATTCCTTAGGTGGCACTTTGGCTCAGAACTGCCCTACCCCAAGGATTCAGGGATGTGCAGCCCGATTAGTTGAGATCAGCCCTTCTGGCTCTTTCATGGATGAAAACAGCTGGGCATAGGGCCGTTCTAAGCTTGGGACTATGGTGTCTTTCCCTAGTCTACACAGAAACAGCACTCTGAGGGAGACGAGCTGCTGGCGTTTGGTAGCAAAATCTCCTATTCTGAAGAGAAAAATTTCGTTATAAGCGGGTGGCATCAGCCTTGCCACATTTTCTCAAATGGCTCTCAAGGAGGGCAGTCAGTTGGCAGACTTACTTGCGGCCCTGCTTCCCAGGTTGGAAACTTTGCTTTCATTCCTTAGGTGGCCCATTGGCTCAGGACTGCCCTACCCCAAGAATTCAGGCTTGTGACGCCCGATTAGTTGAGATCAGCCCTTCTGGCTCTTTCATGGATGAAACCAACTGGGAAAAGAGCCGTTCTAAGCTGGGGACCATGGTGTCTTTCCCTAGTCTACACGGAAACAGCACTCTGAGGGAGACGAGCTGCTGGTGTTTGGTAGCAAAATCTCCTATTCTGAAGGGAAACATTTCTTTGTAAGCGGGTTGCATCAGCCTTGCCACATGTTCTCAACTGCTTATAATGGAGGCAAGTCAGTAGGCCTCACCCTTCAAGCCCACTCCAATTTCATAGAGAAAACATCAGGCCTCGGTGTGCCTTCCTGTGGCAAGGAAACTTTGCTTTCATTCTTAGGTGGCTCTTTGGCTCAGAACTGCCCTACCACAATGATTCAAGGATGTGCAGCCCGATTAGTTGAGATCAGTCCTTCTGGCTCTTTCATGGATGAAACCAACTGGGAAAAGAGCCGTTCTAAGCTGGGGACCATGCTGTCTTTCCCTGGTCTACACAGAAACAGCACTCTGAGGGAGACGAGCTGCTGGCGTTTGGTAGCAACAACACTTGTTCTGAAGAGAAACATTTCTTTGTAAGGGGGGTTGCCTCAGCCTTGCCACATTTTGTGATCTGGCTATAAAGGAGGGCAGTCAGTAGGCCTCACCCTTCAAGCCCACTCCAATTTCATAGAGAAAACACCAGGCCTCGGTGTGCCTTCCTGTGGCAAGGAAACTTTGCTTTCATTCTTAGGTGGCTCTTTGGCTCAGAACTGCCCTACCCCAAGGATTCAGGGATGTGCAGCCCGATTAGTTGAGATCAGTCCTTCTGGCTCTTTCATGGATGAAACCAACTGGGAAAAGAGCCGTTCTAAGCTGGGGACAATGGTGTCTTTCCCTAGTCTACACAGAAACAGCACTCTGAGGGAGACGAGCTGCTGGCGTTTGGTAGCAACATCTCCTAATCTGAAGAGAAACATTTCGTTGTAAGCGGGTTGCCTCAGCCTTGCCACATTTTCTGAACTGGCTATAAAGGAGGGCAGTCAGTAGGCCTCACCCTTCAAGCCCACTCCAATTTCATAGAGAAAACACCAGGCCTCGGTGTGCCTTCCTGTGACAAGGAAACTTTGCTTTCATTCTTTAGGTGGCACTTTGGCTCAGAACTGCCCTACCCCAAGGATTCAGGGATGTGCAGCCCGATTAGTTGAGATCAGCCCTTCTGGCTCTTTCATGGATGAAACCAACTGGGCAAAGAGCCGTTCTAAGCTGGGGACCATGCTGTCTTTCCCTGGTCTACACAGAAACAGCACTCTGAGGGAGACGAACTGCTGGCGTTTGGTAGCAACAACTCTTGTTCTGAAGAGAAACATTTCTTTGTAAGGGGGGTTGCCTCAGCCTTGCCACATTTTGTGATCTGGCTATAAAGGAGGGCAGTCAGTAGGCCTCACCCTTCAAGCCCACTCCAATTTGACAGAGAAAACACCAGGCCTCGGTGTGCCTTCCTGTGGCAAGGAAACTTTGCTTTCATTCCTTAGGTGGCACTTTGGCTCAGAACTGCCCTACCCCAAGGATTCAGGGATGTGCAGCCCGATTAGTTGAGATCAGCCCTTCTGGCTCTTTCATGGATGAAAACAGCTGGGCATAGGGCCGTTCTAAGCTTGGGACTATGGTGTCTTTCCCTAGTCTACACAGAAACAGCACTCTGAGGGAGACGAGCTGCTGGCGTTTGGTAGCAAAATCTCCTATTCTGAAGAGAAAAATTTCGTTATAAGCGGGTGGCATCAGCCTTGCCACATTTTCTCAAATGGCTCTCAAGGAGGGCAGTCAGTTGGCAGACTTACTTGCGGCCCTGCTTCCCAGGTTGGAAACTTTGCTTTCATTCCTTAGGTGGCCCATTGGCTCAGGACTGCCCTACCCCAAGAATTCAGGCTTGTGACGCCCGATTAGTAGAGATCAGCCCTTCTGGCTCTTTCATGGATGAAACCAACTGGGAAAAGAGCCGTTCTAAACTGGGGACCATGGTGTCTTTCCCTAGTCTACACGGAAACAGCACTCTGAGGGAGACGAGCTGCTGGTGTTTGGTAGCAACATCTCCTATTCTGAAGCGAAACATTTCTTTGTAAGCGGGTTGCATCATCCTTGCCACATGTTCTCAACTGCTTATAATGGAGGCAAGTCAGTAGGCCTCACCCTTCAAGCCCACTCCAATTTCATAGAGAAAACATCAGGCCTCGGTGTGCCTTCCTGTGGCAATGAAACTTTGCTTTCTTTCCTTAGGTGGCACTTGGGCACAGAACTGCCCGACCTCAAGGATTCAGGGATGTGCAGCCTGATTAGTTGAGATCACCCCTTCTAGGTCTTTCATGGATGAAACCAACTGGGAAAAGAGCCGTTCTAAGCTGGGGACCATGGTGTCTTTCCCTAGTCTACACAGAAACAGCACTCTGAGGGAGACGAGCTGCTGGCGTTTGGTAGCAACGTCTACTATCCTGAAGACAAACATTTCGTTGTAAGCGGGTTGCCTCAGCATTGCCACATTTTCTGAACTGGCTATAAAGTAGGGCAGTCAGTAGGCCTCACCCTTCAAGCCCACTCCAATTTCATAGAGAAAACATCAGGCCTCGGTGTGCCTTCCTGTGGCAATGAAACTTTGCTTTCATTCCTTAGGTGGCACTTGGGCTCAGAACTGCCCTACCTCAAGGATTCAGGGATGTGCAGCCTGATTAGTTGAGATCACCCCTTCTAGGTCGTTCATGGACTCAACCAACTGGGAAAAGAGCCGTTCTAAGCTGGGGACCACGGTGTCCTTCCCTAGTCTACACAGAAACAGCACTCTGAGGGAGACGAGCTTCTGGCGTTTGGTAGCAACAACTCTTATTCTGAAGAGAAACATTTCGTTGTAAGCGGGTTGCCTCAGCCTTGCCACATTTACTGAACTGGCTATAAAGGAGGGCAGTCAGTAGGCCTCACCCTTCAAGCCCACTCCAATTTCATAGAGAAAACACCAGGCCTCGGTGTGCCTTCCTGTGGCAAGGAAACTTTGCTTTCATTCTTTAGGTGGCACTATGGCTCAGAACTGCCCTACCCCAAGGATTCAGGGATGTGCAGCCTGATTAGTTGAGATCACCCCTTCTAGGTCGTTCATGGACTCAACCAACTGGGAAAAGAGCCGTTCTAAGCTGGGGACCACGGTGTCCTTCCCTAGTCTACACAGAAACACCACTCTGAGGGAGACGAGCTTCTGGCGTTTGGTAGCAACAACTCTTATTCTGAAGAGAAACATTTCGTTGTAAGCGGGTTGCCTCAGCCTTGCCACATTTACTGAACTGGCTATAAAGGAGGGCAGTCAGTAGGCCTCACCCTTCAAGCCCACTCCAATTTCACAGAGAAAACACCAGGCCTCGGTGTGCCTTCCTGTGGCAAGGAAACTTTGCTTTCATTCTTAGGTGGCTCTTTGGCTCAGAACTGCCCTACCCCAAGGATGCAGGGATGTGCAGCCCGATTAGTTGAGATCAGTCCTTCTGGCTCTTTCATGGATGAAACCAACTGGGAAAAGAGCCGTTCTAAGCTGGGGACCATGGTGTCTTTCCCTAGTCTACACAGAAACAGCACTCTGAGGGAGACGAGCTGCTGGCGTTTGGTAGCAACAACTCTTTTTCTGAAGAGAAACATTTCTTTGTAAGGGGGGTTGCCTCAGCCTTGCCACATTTTGTGGTCTGGCTATAAAGGAGGGCAGTCAGTAGGCCTCAACCTTCAAGCCCACTCCAATTTGACAGAGAAAACACCAGGCCTCGGTGTGCCTTCCTGTGGCAAGGAAACTTTGCTTTCATTCCTTAGGTGGCACTTTGGCTCAGAACTGCCCTACCCCAAGGATTCAGGGATGTGCAGCCCGATTAGTTGAGATCAGCCCTTCCGGCTCTTTCATGGATGAAAACAGCTGGGCATAGGGCCGTTCTAAGCTTGGGACTATGGTGTCTTTCCCTAGTCTACACAGAAACAGCACTCTGAGGGAGACGAGCTGCTGGCGTTTGGTAGCAAAATCTCCTATTCTGAAGGGAAACATTTCTTTGTAAGCGGGTTGCATCAGCCTTGCCACATGTTCTCAACTGCTTATAATGGAGGCAAGTCAGTAGGCCTCACCCTTCAAGCCCACTCCAATTTCATAGAGAAAACATCAGGCCTCGGTGTGCCTTCCTGTGGCAATGAAACTTTGCTTTCTTTCCTTAGGTGGCACTTGGGCTCAGAACTGCCCGACCTCAAGGATTCAGGGATGTGCAGCCTGATTAGTTGAGATCACCCCTTCTAGGTCTTTCATGGATGAAACCAACTGGGAAAAGAGCCGTTCTAAGCTGGGGACCATGGTGTCTTTCCCTAGTCTACACAGAAACAGCACTCTGAGGGAGACGAGCTGCTGGCGTTTGGTAGCAACGTCTACTATCCTGAAGAGCAACATTTCGTTGTAAGCGGGTTGCCTCAGCATTGCCACATTTTCTGAACTGGCTATAAAGTAGGGCAGTCAGTAGGCCTCACCCTTCAAGCCCACTCCAATTTCATAGAGAAAACACCAGGCCTCGGTGTGCCTTCCTGTGGCAAGGAAACTTTGCTTTCATTCCTTAGGTGGCACTTTGGCTCAGATCTGCCCTACCCCAAGGATTCAGTGATGTGCAGCCTGATTAGTTGAGATCAGCCCTTCTGGCTCTTTCATGGATGAAACCAACTGGGCAAAGAGCCGTTCTAAGCTGGGGACCATGCTGTCTTTCCCTGGTCTACACAGAAACAGCACTCTGAGGGAGACGAGCTGCTGGCGTTTGGTAGCAACAACTCTTGTTCTGAAGAGAAACATTTCTTTGTAAGGGGGGTTGCCTCAGCCTTGCCACATTTTGTGATCTGGCTATAAAGGAGGGCAGTCAGTAGGCCTCACCCTTCAAGCCCACTCCAATTTGACAGAGAAAACACCAGGCCTCGGTGTGCCTTCCTGTGGCAAGGAAACTTTGCTTTCATTCCTTAGGTGGCACTTTGGCTCAGAACTGCCCTACCCCAAGGATTCAGGGATGTGCAGCCCGATTAGTTGAGATCAGCCCTTCTGGCTCTTTCATGGATGAAAACAGCTGGGCATAGGGCCGTTCTAAGCTTGGGACTATGGTGTCTTTCCCTAGTCTACACAGAAACAGCACTCTGAGGGAGACGAGCTGCTGGCGTTTGGTAGCAAAATCTCCTATTCTGAAGAGAAAAATTTCGTTATAAGCGGGTGGCATCAGCCTTGCCACATTTTCTCAAATGGCTCTCAAGGAGGGCAGTCAGTTGGCAGACTTACTTGCGGCCCTGCTTCCCAGGTTGGAAACTTTGCTTTCATTCCTTAGGTGGCCCATTGGCTCAGGACTGCCCTACCCCAAGAATTCAGGCTTGTGACGCCCGATTAGTTGAGATCAGCCCTTCTGGCTCTTTCATGGATGAAACCAACTGGGAAACGAGCCGTTCTAAGCTGGGGACCATGGTGTCTTTCCCTAGTCTACACGGAAACAGCACTCTGAGGGAGACGAGCTGCTGGTGTTTGGTAGCAACATCTCCTATTCTGAAGCGAAACATTTCTTTGTAAGCGGGTTGCATCAGCCTTGCCACATGTTCTCAACTGCTTATAATGGAGGCAAGTCAGTAGGCCTCAACCTTCAAGCCCACTCCAATTTCATAGAGAAAACATCAGGCCTCGGTGTGCCTTCCTGTGGCAATGAAACTTTGCTTTCATTCCTTAGGTGGCACTTGGGCTCAGAACTGCCCTACCTCAAGGATTCAGGGATGTGCAGCCTGATTAGTTGAGATCACCCCTTCTAGGTCGTTCATGGACTCAACCAACTGGGAAAAGAGCCGTTCTAAGCTGGGGACCACGGTGTCCTTCCCTAGTCTACACAGAAACAGCACTCTGAGGGAGAAGAGCTTCTGGCGTTTGGTAGCAACAACTCTTATTCTGAAGAGAAACATTTCGTTGTAAGCGGGTTGCCTCAGCCTTGCCACATTTACTGAACTGGCTATAAAGGAGGGCAGTCAGTAGGCCTCACCCTTCAAGCCCACTCCAATTTCATAGAGAAAACATCAGGCCTCGGTGTGCCTTCCTGTGGCAAGGAAACTTTGCTTTCATTCTTAGGTGGCTCTTTGGCTCAGAACTGCCCTACCCCAATGATTCAAGGATGTGCAGCCCGATTAGTTGAGATCAGTCCTTCTGGCTCTTTCATGGATGAAACCAACTGGGAAAAGAGCCGTTCTAAGCTGGGGACCATGCTGTCTTTCCCTGGTCTACACAGAAACAGCACTCTGAGGGAGACGAGCTGCTGGCGTTTGGTAGCAACAACACTTGTTCTGAAGAGAAACATTTCTTTGTAAGGAGGGTTGCCTCAGCCTTGCCACATTTTGTGATCTGGCTATAAAGGAGGGCAGTCAGTAGGCCTCACCCTTCAAGCCCACTCCAATTTCATAGAGAAAACACCAGGCCTCGGTGTGCCTTCCTGTGGCAAGGAAACTTTGCTTTCATTCTTAGGTGGCTCTTTGGCTCAGAACTGCCCTACCCCAAGGATTCAGGGATGTGCAGCCCGATTAGTTGAGATCAGTCCTTCTGGCTCTTTCATGGATGAAACCAACTGGGAAAAGAGCCGTTCTAAGCTGGGGACAATGGTGTCTTTCCCTAGTCTACACAGAAACAGCACTCTGAGGGAGACGAGCTGCTGGCGTTTGGTAGCAACATCTCCTAA
Organism: Eschrichtius robustus; assembly: GCF_028021215.1. NCBI lineage: Eukaryota > Metazoa > Chordata > Mammalia > Artiodactyla > Eschrichtiidae > Eschrichtius > Eschrichtius robustus. Next base: position 47,075,495 of record NC_090842.1, read on the forward strand.
TCTGAAGAGAAACATTTCGTTGTAAGCGGGTTGCCTCAGCCTTGCCACATTTTCTGAACTGGCTATAAAGGAGGGCAGTCAGTAGGCCTCACCCTTCAAGCGCACTCCAATTTCATAGAGAAAACACCAGGCCTCGGTGTGCCTTCCTGTGACAAGGAAACTTTGCTTTCATTCTTTAGGTGGCACTTTGGCTCAGAACTGCCCTACCCCAAGGATTCAGGGATGTGCAGCCCGATTAGCTGAGATCAGTCCTTCTGGCACTTTCATGGATGAAACCAACTGGGAAAAGAGCCGTTCTAAGCTGGGGACCATGGTGTCTTACCCTAGTCTACACAGAAACAGCACTCTGAGGGAGACGAGCTGCTGGCGTTTGGTAGCAACATCTCCTAATCTGAAGAGAAACATTTCGTTGTAAGCGGGTTGCCTCAGCTTTGCCACATGTTCTCAACTGGTTATAAAGGAGGGCAGTCACTAGGCCTCACCTTTCAAGCACACTCCAATTTCATACAGAAAACACCAGGCCTCGGTGTGCCTTCCTGTGGCAAGGAAACTTTGCTTTCATTCCTTAGGTGGCACTTTGGCTCAGAAGTGCCCTACCCCAAGGATTCAGGGATGTGCAGCCCGATTAGTTGAGATCAGCCCTTCTGGCTCTTTCATGGATGAAAACAGCTGGGCATAGGGCCGTTCTAAGCTTGGGACTCTGGTGTCTTTCCCTAGTCTACACAGAAACAGCACTCTGAGGGAGACGAGCTGCTGGCGTTTGGTAGCAAAATCTCCTATTCTGAAGAGAAAAATTTCGTTATAAGCGGGTGGCATCAGCCTTGCCACATTTTCTCAAATGGCTCTCAAGGAGGGCAGTCAGTTGGCAGACTTACTTGCGGCCCTGCTTCCCAGGTTGGAAACTTTGCTTTCATTCCTTAGGTGGCCCATTGGCTCAGGACTGCCCTACCCCAAGAATTCAGGCTTGTGACGCCTGATTAGTTGAGATCAGCCCTTCTGGCTCTTTCATGGATGAAACCAACTGGGAAAAGAGCCGTTCTAAGCTGGGGACCATGGTGTCTTTCCCTAGTCTACACGGAAACAGCACTCTGAGGGAGACGAGCTGCTGGTGTTTGGTAGCAACATCTCCTATTCTGAAGGGAAACATTTCTTTGTAAGCGGGTTGCATCAGCCTTGCCACATGTTCTCAACTGCTTATAATGGAGGCAAGTCAGTAGGCCTCACCCTTCAAGCCCACTCCAATTTCATAGAGAAAACATCAGGCCTCGGTGTGCCTTCCTGTGGCAAGGAAACTTTGCTTTCATTCTTAGGTGGCTCTTTGGCTCAGAACTGCCCTACCCCAATGATTCAAGGATGTGCAGCCCGATTAGTTGAGATCAGTCCTTCTGGCTCTTTCATGGATGAAACCAACTGGGAAAAGAGCCGTTCTAAGCTGGGGACCATGCTGTCTTTCCCTGGTCTACACAGAAACAGCACTCTGAGGGAGACGAGCTGCTGGCGTTTGGTAGCAACAACACTTGTTCTGAAGAGAAACATTTCTTTGTAAGGGGGGTTGCCTCAGCCTTGCCACATTTTGTGATCTGGCTATAAAGGAGGGCAGTCAGTAGGCCTCACCCTTCAAGCCCACTCCAATTTCATAGAGAAAACACCAGGCCTCGGTGTGCCTTCCTGTGGCAAGGAAACTTTGCTTTCATTCTTAGGTGGCTCTTTGGCTCAGAACTGCCCTACCCCAAGGATTCAGGGATGTGCAGCCCGATTAGTTGAGATCAGTCCTTCTGGCTCTTTCATGGATGAAACCAACTGGGAAAAGAGCCGTTCTAAGCTGGGGACAATGGTGTCTTTCCCTAGTCTACACAGAAACAGCACTCTGAGGGAGACGAGCTGCTGGCGTTTGGTAGCAACATCTCCTAATCTGAAGAGAAACATTTCGTTGTAAGCGGGTTGCCTCAGCCTTGCCACATTTTCTGAACTGGCTATAAAGGAGGGCAGTCAGTAGGCCTCACCCTTCAAGCCCACTCCAATTTCATAGAGAAAACACCAGGCCTCGGTGTGCCTTCCTGTGGCAAGGAAACTTTGCTTTCATTCTTTAGGTGGCACTTTGGCTCAGAACTGCCCTACCCCAAGGATTCAGGGATGTGCAGCCCGATTAGTTGAGATCAGTCCTTCTGGCTCTTTCATGGATGAAACCAACTGGGCAAAGAGCCGTTCTAAGCTGGAGACCATGGTGTCTTTCCCTAGTCTACACAGAAACAGCACTCTGAGGGAGACGAGCTGCTGGCGTTTGGTAGCAACATCTCCTAATCTGAAGAGAAACATTTCGTTGTAAGCGGGTTGCCTCAGCCTTGCCACATGTTCTCAACTGGTTATAAAGGAGGGCAGTCACTAGGCCTCACCTTTCAAGCACACTCCAATTTCATACAGAAAACACCAGGCCTCGGTGTGCCTTCCTGTGGCAAGGAAACTTTGCTTTCATCCCTTAGGTGGCACTTTGGCTCAGAACTGCTCTACCCCAAGGATTCAGGGATGTGCAGCCCGATTAGTTGAGATCAGCCCCTCTGGCTCTTTCATGGATGAAACCAACTGGGCAAAGAGCCGTTCTAAGCTGGGGACCATGCTGTCTTTCCCTGGTCTACACAGAAACAGCACTCTGAGGGAGACGAACTGCTGGCGTTTGGTAGCAACAACTCTTGTTCTGAAGAGAAACATTTCTTTGTAAGGGGGGTTGCCTCAGCTTTGCCACATTTTGTGATCTGGCTATAAAGGAGGGCAGTCAGTAGGCCTCACCCTTCAAGCCCACTCCAATTTGACAGAGAAAACACCAGGCCTCGGTGTGCCTTCCTGTGGCAAGGAAACTTTGCTTTCATTCCTTAGGTGGCACTTTGGCTCAGAACTGCCCTACCCCAAGGATTCAGGGATGTGCAGCCCGATTAGTTGAGATCAGCCCTTCTGGCTCTTTCATGGATGAAAACAGCTGGGCATAGGGCCGTTCTAAGCTTGGGACTATGGTGTCTTTCCCTAGTCTACACAGAAACAGCACTCTGAGGGAGACGAGCTGCTGGCGTTTGGTAGCAAAATCTCCTATTCTGAGGAGGAAAATTTCGTTATAAGCGGGTGGCATCAGCCTTGCCACATTTTCTCAAATGGCTCTAAAGGAGGGCAGTCAGTTGGCAGACTTACTTGCGGCCCTGCTTCCCAGGTTGGAAACTTTGCTTTCATTCCTTAGGTGGCCCATTGGCTCAGGACTGCCCTACCCCAAGAATTCAGGCTTGTGACGCCCGATTAGTAGAGATCAGCCCTTCTGGCTCTTTCATGGATGAAACCAACTGGGAAAAGAGCCGTTCTAAACTGGGGACCATGGTGTCTTTCCCTAGTCTACACGGAAACAGCACTCTGAGGGAGACGAGCTGCTGGTGTTTGGTAGCAACATCTCCTATTCTGAAGCGAAACATTTCTTTGTAAGCGGGTTGCATCAGCCTTGCCACATGTTCTCAACTGCTTATAATGGAGGCAAGTCAGTAGGCCTCACCCTTCAAGCCCACTCCAATTTCATAGAGAAAACATCAGGCCTCGGTGTGCCTTCCTGTGGCAATGAAACTTTGCTTTCTTTCCTTAGGTGGCACTTGGGCTCAGAACTGCCCGACCTCAAGGATTCAGGGATGTGCAGCCTGATTAGTTGAGATCACCCCTTCTAGGTCTTTCATGGATGAAACCAACTGGGAAAAGAGCCGTTCTAAGCTGGGGACCATGGTGTCTTTCCCTAGTCTACACAGAAACAGCACTCTGAGGGAGACGAGCTGCTGGCGTTTGGTAGCAACGTCTACTATCCTGAAGACAAACATTTCGTTGTAAGCGGGTTGCCTCAGCATTGCCACATTTTCTGAACTGGCTATAAAGTAGGGCAGTCAGTAGGCCTCACCCTTCAAGCCCACTCCAATTTCATAGAGAAAACATCAGGCCTCGGTGTGCCTTGCTGTGGCAATGAAACTTTGCTTTCATTCCTTAGGTGGCACTTGGGCTCAGAACTGCCCTACCTCAAGGATTCAGGGATGTGCAGCCTGATTAGTTGAGATCACCCCTTCTAGGTCGTTCATGGACTCAACCAACTGGGAAAAGAGCCGTTTTAAGCTTGGGACCACGGTGTCCTTCCCTAGTCTACACAGAAACAGCACTCTGAGGGAGACGAGCTTCTGGCGTTTGGTAGCAACAACTCTTATTCTGAAGAGAAACATTTCGTTGTAAGCGGGTTGCCTCAGCCTTGCCACATTTACTGAACTGGCTATAAAGGAGGGCAGTCAGTAGGCCTCACCCTTCAAGCCCACTCCAATTTCATAGAGAAAACACCAGGCCTCGGTGTGCCTTCCTGTGGCAAGGAAACTTTGCTTTCATTCTTTAGGTGGCACTTTGGCTCAGAACTGCCCTACCCCAAGGATTCAGGGATGTGCAGCCTGATTAGTTGAGATCACCCCTTCTAGGTCGTTCATGGACTCAACCAACTGGGAAAAGAGCCGTTCTAAGCTGGGGACCACGGTGTCCTTCCCTAGTCTACACAGAAACAGCACTCTGAGGGAGACGAGCTTCTGGCGTTTGGTAGCAACAACACTTATTCTGAAGAGAAACATTTCGTTGTAAGCGGGTTGCCTCAGCCTTGCCACATTTACTGAACTGGCTATAAAGGAGGGCAGTCAGTAGGCCTCACCCTTCAAGCCCACTCCAATTTCATAGAGAAAACACCAGGCCTCGGTGTGCCTTCCTGTGGCAAGGAAACTTTGCTTTCATTCTTAGGTGGCTCTTTGGCTCAGAACTGCCCTACCCCAAGGATTCAGGGATGTGCAGCCCGATTAGTTGAGATCAGTCCTTCTGGCTCTTTCATGGATGAAACCAACTGGGAAAAGAGCCGTTCTAAGCTGGGGACCATGGTGTCTTTCCCTAGTCTACACAGAAACAGCACTCTGAGGGAGACGAGCTGCTGGCGTTTGGTAGCAACATCTCCTAATCTGAAGAGAAACATTTCGTTGTAAGCGGGTTGCCTCAGCCTTGCCACATTTTCTGAACTGGCTATAAAGGAGGGCAGTCAGTAGGCCTCACCCTTCAAGCCCACTCCAATTTCATAGAGAAAACACCAGGCCTCGGTGTGCCTTCCTGTGACAAGGAAACTTTGCTTTCATTCTTTAGGTGGCACTTTGGCTCAGAACTGCCCTACCCCAAGGATTCAGGGATGTGCAGCCCGATTAGTTGAGATCAGCCATTCTGGCTCTTTCATGGATGAAACCAACTGGGAAAAGAGCCGTTCTAAGCTGGGGACCATGCTGTCTTTCCCTAGTCTACACAGAAACAGCACTCTGAGGGAGACGAGCTGCTGGCGTTTGGTAGCAACATCTCCTAATCTGAAGAGAAACATTTCGTTGTAAGCGGGTTGCCTCAGCCTTGCCACATGTTCTCAACTGGTTATAAAGGAGGGCAGTCACTAGGCCTCACCTTTCAAGCACACTCCAATTTCATACAGAAAACACCAGGCCTCGGTGTGCCTTCCTGTGGCAAGGAAACTTTGCTTTCATTCCTTAGGTGGCACTTTGGCTCAGAAGTGCCCTACCCCAAGGATTCAGGGATGTGCAGCCCGATTAGTTGAGATCAGCCCTTCTGGCTCTTTCATGGATGAAACCAACTGGGCAAAGAGCCGTTCTAAGCTGGGGACCATGCTGTCTTTCCCTGGTCTACACAGAAACAGCACTCTGAGGGAGACGAGCTGCTGGTGTTTGGTAGCAACAACTCTTGTTCTGAAGAGAAACATTTCTTTGTAAGGGGGGTTGCCTCAGCCTTGCCACATTTTGTGATCTGGCTATAAAGGAGGGCAGTCAGTAGGCCTCACCCTTCAAGCCCACTCCAATTTGACAGAGAAAACACCAGGCCTCGGTGTGCCTTCCTGTGGCAAGGAAACTTTGCTTTCATTCCTTAGGTGGCACTTTGGCTCAGAACTGCCCTACCCCAAGGATTCAGGGATGTGCAGCCCGATTAGTTGAGATCAGCCCTTCTGGCTCTTTCATGGATGAAAACAGCTGGGCATAGGGCCGTTCTAAGCTTGGGACTATGGTGTCTTTCCCTAGTCTACACAGAAACAGCACTCTGAGGGAGACGAGCTGCTGGCGTTTGGTAGCAAAATCTCCTATTCTGAAGAGGAAAATTTCGTTATAAGCGGGTGGCATCAGCCTTGCCACATTTTCTCAAATGGCTCTAAAGGAGGGCAGTCAGTTGGCAGACTTACTTGCGGCCCTGCTTCCCAGGTTGGAAACTTTGCTTTCATTCCTTAGGTGGCCCATTGGCTCAGGACTGCCCTACCCCAAGAATTCAGGCTTGTGACGCCCGATTAGTAGAGATCAGCCCTTCTGGCTCTTTCATGGATGAAACCAACTGGGAAAAGAGCCGTTCTAAACTGGGGACCATGGTGTCTTTCCCTAGTCTACACGGAAACAGCACTCTGAGGGAGACGAGCTGCTGGTGTTTGGTAGCAACATCTCCTATTCTGAAGCGAAACATTTCTTTGTAAGCGGGTTGCATCAGCCTTGCCACATGTTCTCAACTGCTTATAATGGAGGCAAGTCAGTAGGCCTCACCCTTCAAGCCCACTCCAATTTCATAGAGAAAACATCAGGCCTCGGTGTGCCTTCCTGTGGCAATGAAACTTTGCTTTCTTTCCTTAGGTGGCACTTGGGCTCAGAACTGCCCGACCTCAAGGATTCAGGGATGTGCAGCCTGATTAGTTGAGATCACCCCTTCTAGGTCTTTCATGGATGAAACCAACTGGGAAAAGAGCCGTTCTAAGCTGGGGACCATGGTGTCTTTCCCTAGTCTACACAGAAACAGCACTCTGAGGGAGACGAGCTGCTGGCGTTTGGTAGCAACGTCTACTATCCTGAAGACAAACATTTCGTTGTAAGCGGGTTGCCTCAGCATTGCCACATTTTCTGAACTGGCTATAAAGTAGGGCAGTCAGTAGGCCTCACCCTTCAAGCCCACTCCAATTTCATAGAGAAAACATCAGGCCTCGGTGTGCCTTCCTGTGGCAATGAAACTTTGCTTTCATTCCTTAGGTGGCACTTGGGCTCAGAACTGCCCTACCTCAAGGATTCAGGGATGTGCAGCCTGATTAGTTGAGATCACCCCTTCTAGGTCGTTCATGGACTCAACCAACTGGGAAAAGAGCCGTTCTAAGCTTGGGACCACGGTGTCCTTCCCTAGTCTACACAGAAACAGCACTCTGAGGGAGACGAGCTTCTGGCGTTTGGTAGCAACAACTCTTATTCTGAAGAGAAACATTTCGTTGTAAGCGGGTTGCCTCAGCCTTGCCACATTTACTGAACTGGCTATAGAGGAGGGCAGTCAGTAGGCCTCACCCTTCAAGCCCACTCCAATTTCATAGAGAAAACACCAGGCCTCGGTGTGCCTTCCTGTGGCAAGGAAACTTTGCTTTCATTCTTTAGGTGGCACTTTGGCTCAGAACTGCCCTACCCCAAGGATTCAGGGATGTGCAGCCTGATTAGTTGAGATCATCCCTTCTCGGTCGTTCATGGACTCAACCAACTGGGAAAAGAGCCGTTCTAAGCTGGGGACCACGGTGTCCTTCCCTAGTCTACACAGAAACAGCACTCTGAGGGAGACGAGCTTCTGGCGTTTGGTAGCAACAACACTTATTCTGAAGAGAAACATTTCGTTGTAAGCGGGTTGCCTCAGCCTTGCCACATTTACTGAACTGGCTATAAAGGAGGGCAGTCAGTAGGCCTCACCCTTCAAGCCCACTCCAATTTCATAGAGAAAACACCAGGCCTCGGTGTGCCTTCCTGTGGCAAGGAAACTTTGCTTTCATTCTTAGGTGGCTCTTTGGCTCAGAACTGCCCTACCCCAAGGATTCAGGGATGTGCAGCCCGATTAGTTGAGATCAGTCCTTCTGGCTCTTTCATGGATGAAACCAACTGGGAAAAGAGCCGTTCTAAGCTGGGGACCATGGTGTCTTTCCCTAGTCTACACAGAAACAGCACTCTGAGGGAGACGAGCTGCTGGCGTTTGGTAGCAACATCTCCTAATCTGAAGAGAAACATTTCGTTGTAAGCGGGTTGCCTCAGCCTTGCCACATTTTCTGAACTGGCTATAAAGGAGGGCAGTCAGTAGGCCTCACCCTTCAAGCCCACTCCAATTTCATAGAGAAAACACCAGGCCTCGGTGTGCCTTCCTGTGACAAGGAAACTTTGCTTTCATTCTTTAGGTGGCACTTTGGCTCAGAACTGCCCTACCCCAAGGATTCAGGGATGTGCAGCCCGATTAGTTGAGATCAGCCATTCTGGCTCTTTCATGGATGAAACCAACTGGGAAAAGAGCCGTTCTAAGCTGGGGACCATGCTGTCTTTCCCTAGTCTACACAGAAAGAGCACTCTGAGGGAGACGAGCTGCTGGCGTTTGGTAGCAACATCTCCTAATCTGAAGAGAAACATTTCGTTGTAAGCGGGTTGCCTCAGCCTTGCCACATGTTCTCAACTGGTTATAAAGGAGGGCAGTCACTAGGCCTCACCTTTCAAGCACACTCCAATTTCATACAGAAAACACCAGGCCTCGGTGTGCCTTCCTGTGGCAAGGAAACTTTGCTTTCATTCCTTAGGTGGCACTTTGGCTCAGAAGTGCCCTACCCCAAGGATTCAGGGATGTGCAGCCCGATTAGTTGAGATCAGCCCTTCTGGCTCTTTCATGGATGAAACCAACTGGGCAAAGAGCCGTTCTAAGCTGGGGACCATGCTGTCTTTCCCTGGTCTACACAGAAACAGCACTCTGAGGGAGACGAGCTGCTGGTGTTTGGTAGCAACAACTCTTGTTCTGAAGAGAAACATTTCTTTGTAAGGGGGGTTGCCTCAGCCTTGCCACATTTTGTGATCTGGCTATAAAGGAGGGCAGTCAGTAGGCCTCACCCTTCAAGCCCACTCCAATTTGACAGAGAAAACACCAGGCCTCGGTGTGCCTTCCTGTGGCAAGGAAACTTTGCTTTCATTCCTTAGGTGGCACTTTGGCTCAGAACTGCCCTACCCCAAGGATTCAGGGATGTGCAGCCCGATTAGTTGAGATCAGCCCTTCTGGCTCTTTCATGGATGAAAACAGCTGGGCATAGGGCCGTTCTAAGCTTGGGACTATGGTGTCTTTCCCTAGTCTACACAGAAACAGCCCTCTGAGGGAGACGAGCTGCTGGCGTTTGGTAGCAAAATCTCCTATTCTGAAGAGAAAAATTTCGTTATAAGCGGGTGGCATCAGCCTTGCCACATTTTCTCAAATGGCTCTCAAGGAGGGCAGTCAGTTGGCAGACTTACTTGCGGCCCTGCTTCCCAGGTTGGAAACTTTGCTTTCATTCCTTAGGTGGCCCATTGGCTCAGGACTGCCCTACCCCAAGAATTCAGGCTTGTGACGCCCGATTAGTTGAGATCAGCCCTTCTGGCTCTTTCATGGATGAAACCAACTGGGAAAAGAGCCGTTCTAAACTGGGGACCATGGTGTCTTTCCCTAGTCTACACGGAAACAGCACTCTGAGGGAGACGAGCTGCTGGTGTTTGGTAGCAACATCTCCTATTCTGAAGCGAAACATTTCTTTGTAAGCGGGTTGCATCAGCCTTGCCACATGTTCTCAACTGCTTATAATGGAGGCAAGTCAGTAGGCCTCAACCTTCAAGCCCACTCCAATTTCATAGAGAAAACATCAGGCCTCGGTGTGCCTTCCTGTGGCAATGAAACTTTGCTTTCTTTCCTTAGGTGGCACTTGGGCTCAGAACTGCCCGACCTCAAGGATTCAGGGATGTGCAGCCTGATTAGTTGAGATCACCCCTTCTAGGTCTTTCATGGATGAAACCAACTGGGAAAAGAGCCGTTCTAAGCTGGGGACCATGGTGTCTTTCCCTAGTCTACACAGAAACAGCACTCTGAGGGAGACGAGCTGCTGGCGTTTGGTAGCAACGTCTACTATCCTGAAGACAAACATTTCGTTGTAAGCGGGTTGCCTCAGCATTGCCACATTTTCTGAACTGGCTATAAAGTAGGGCAGTCAGTAGGCCTCACCCTTCAAGCCCACTCCAATTTCATAGAGAAAACATCAGGCCTCGGTGTGCCTTCCTGTGGCAAAGAAACTTTGCTTTCATTCCTTAGGTGGCACTTGGGCTCAGAACTGCCCTACCTCAAGGATTCAGGGATGTGCAGCCTGATTAGTTGAGATCACCCCTTCTAGGTCGTTCATGGACTCAACCAACTGGGAAAAGAGCCGTTCTAAGCTGGGGACCACGGTGTCCTTCCCTAGTCTACACAGAAACAGCACTCTGAGGGAGACGAGCTTCTGGCGTTTGGTAGCAACAACTCTTATTCTGAAGAGAAACATTTCGTTGTAAGCGGGTTGCCTCAGCCTTGCCACATTTACTGAACTGGCTATAAAGGAGGGCAGTCAGTAGGCCTCACCCTTCAAGCCCACTCCAATTTCATAGAGAAAACACCAGGCCTCGGTGTGCCTTCCTGTGGCAAGGAAACTTTGCTTTCATTCTTAGGTGGCTCTTTGGCTCAGAACTGCCCTACCCCAAGGATTCAGGGATGTGCAGCCCGATTAGTTGAGATCAGTCCTTCTGGCTCTTTCATGGATGAAACCAACTGGGAAAAGAGCCGTTCTAAGCTGGGGACCATGGTGTCTTTCCCTAGTCTACACAGAAACAGCACTCTGAGGGAGACGAGCTGCTGGCGTTTGGTAGCAACATCTCCTAATCTGAAGAGAAACATTTCGTTGTAAGCGGGTTGCCTCAGCCTTGCCACATTTTCTGAACTGGCTATAAAGGAGGGCAGTCAGTAGGCCTCACCCTTCAAGCCCACTCCAATTTCATAGAGAAAACACCAGGCCTCGGTGTGCCTTCCTGTGACAAGGAAACTTTGCTTTCATTCTTTAGGTGGCACTTTGGCTCAGAACTGCCCTACCCCAAGGATTCAGGGATGTGCAGCCCGATTAGTTGAGATCAGCCATTCTGGCTCTTTCATGGATGAAACCAACTGGGAAAAGAGCCGTTCTAAGCTGGGGACCATGCTGTCTTTCCCTAGTCTACACAGAAACAGCACTCTGAGGGAGACGAGCTGCTGGCGTTTGGTAGCAACATCTCCTAATCTGAAGAGAAACATTTCGTTGTAAGCGGGTTGCCTCAGCCTTGCCACATGTTCTCAACTGGTTATAAAGGAGGGCAGTCACTAGGCCTCACCTTTCAAGCACACTCCAATTTCATACAGAAAACACCAGGCCTCGGTGTGCCTTCCTGTGGCAAGGAAACTTTGCTTTCATTCCTTAGGTGGCACTTTGGCTCAGAAGTGCCCTACCCCAAGGATTCAGGGATGTGCAGCCCGATTAGTTGAGATCAGCCCTTCTGGCTCTTTCATGGATGAAACCAACTGGGCAAAGAGCCGTTCTAAGCTGGGGACCATGCTGTCTTTCCCTGGTCTACACAGAAACAGCACTCTGAGGGAGACGAGCTGCTGGTGTTTGGTAGCAACAACTCTTGTTCTGAAGAGAAACATTTCTTTGTAAGGGGGGTTGCCTCAGCCTTGCCACATTTTGTGATCTGGCTATAAAGGAGGGCAGTCAGTAGGCCTCACCCTTCAAGCCCACTCCAATTTGACAGAGAAAACACCAGGCCTCGGTGTGCCTTCCTGTGGCAAGGAAACTTTGCTTTCATTCCTTAGGTGGCACTTTGGCTCAGAACTGCCCTACCCCAAGGATTCAGGGATGTGCAGCCCGATTAGTTGAGATCAGCCCTTCTGGCTCTTTCATGGATGAAAACAGCTGGGCATAGGGCCGTTCTAAGCTTGGGACTATGGTGTCTTTCCCTAGTCTACACAGAAACAGCCCTCTGAGGGAGACGAGCTGCTGGCGTTTGGTAGCAAAATCTCCTATTCTGAAGAGAAAAATTTCGTTATAAGCGGGTGGCATCAGCCTTGCCACATTTTCTCAAATGGCTCTCAAGGAGGGCAGTCAGTTGGCAGACTTACTTGCGGCCCTGCTTCCCAGGTTGGAAACTTTGCTTTCATTCCTTAGGTGGCCCATTGGCTCAGGACTGCCCTACCCCAAGAATTCAGGCTTGTGACGCCCGATTAGTTGAGATCAGCCCTTCTGGCTCTTTCATGGATGAAACCAACTGGGAAAAGAGCCGTTCTAAGCTGGGGACCATGGTGTCTTTCCCTAGTCTACACGGAAACAGCACTCTGAGGGAGACGAGCTGCTGGTGTTTGGTAGCAACATCTCCTATTCTGAAGGGAAACATTTCTTTGTAAGCGGGTTGCATCAGCCTTGCCACATGTTCTCAACTGCTTATAATGGAGGCAAGTCAGTAGGCCTCACCCTTCAAGCCCACTCCAATTTCATAGAGAAAACATCAGGCCTCGGTGTGCCTTCCTGTGGCAAGGAAACTTTGCTTTCATTCTTAGGTGGCTCTTTGGCTCAGAACTGCCCTACCCCAATGATTCAAGGATGTGCAGCCCGATTAGTTGAGATCAGTCCTTCTGGCTCTTTCATGGATGAAACCAACTGGGAAAAGAGCCGTTCTAAGCTGGGGACCATGCTGTCTTTCCCTGGTCTACACAGAAACAGCACTCTGAGGGAGACGAGCTGCTGGCGTTTGGTAGCAACAACACTTGTTCTGAAGAGAAACATTTCTTTGTAAGGAGGGTTGCCTCAGCCTTGCCACATTTTGTGATCTGGCTATAAAGGAGGGCAGTCAGTAGGCCTCACCCTTCAAGCCCACTCCAATTTCATAGAGAAAACACCAGGCCTCAGTGTGCCTTCCTGTGGCAAGGAAACTTTGCTTTCATTCTTAGGTGGCTCTTTGGCTCAGAACTGCCCTACCCCAAGGATTCAGGGATGTGCAGCCCGATTAGTTGAGATCAGTCCTTCTGGCTCTTTCATGGATGAAACCAACTGGGAAAAGAGCCGTTCTAAGCTGGGGACAATGGTGTCTTTCCCTAGTCTACACAGAAACAGCACTCTGAGGGAGACGAGCTGCTGGCGTTTGGTAGCAACATCTCCTAATCTGAAGAGAAACATTTCGTTGTAAGCGGGTTGCCTCAGCCTTGCCACATTTTCTGAACTGGCTATAAAGGAGGGCAGTCAGTAGGCCTCACCCTTCAAGCCCACTCCAATTTCATAGAGAAAACACCAGGCCTCGGTGTGCCTTCCTGTGGCAAGGAAACTTTGCTTTCATTCTTTAGGTGGCACTTTGGCTCAGAACTGCCCTACCCCAAGGATTCAGGGATGTGCAGCCCGATTAGTTGAGATCAGTCCTTCTGGCTCTTTCATGGATGAAACCAACTGGGCAAAGAGCCGTTCTAAGCTGGAGACCATGGTGTCTTTCCCTAGTCTACACAGAAACAGCACTCTGAGGGAGACGAGCTGCTGGCGTTTGGTAGCAACATCTCCTAATCTGAAGAGAAACATTTCGTTGTAAGCGGGTTGCCTCAGCCTTGCCACATGTTCTCAACTGGTTATAAAGGAGGGCAGTCACTAGGCCTCACCTTTCAAGCACACTCCAATTTCATACAGAAAACACCAGGCCTCGGTGTGCCTTCCTGTGGCAAGGAAACTTTGCTTTCATTCCTTAGGTGGCACTTTGGCTCAGAACTGCCCTACCCCAAGGATTCAGGGATGTGCAGCCCGATTAGTTGAGATCAGCCCTTCTGGCTCTTTCATGGATGAAACCAACTGGGCAAAGAGCCGTTCTAAGCTGGGGACCATGCTGTCTTTCCCTGGTCTACACAGAAACAGCACTCTGAGGGAGACGAGCTGCTGGCGTTTGGTAGCAACAACTCTTGTTCTGAAGAGAAACATTTCTTTGTAAGGGGGGTTGCCTCAGCCTTGCCACATTTTGTGATCTGGCTATAAAGGAGGGCAGTCAGTAGGCCTCACCCTTCAAGCCCACTCCAATTTGACAGAGAAAACACCAGGCCTCGGTGTGCCTTCCTGTGGCAAGGAAACTTTGCTTTCATTCCTTAGGTGGCACTTTGGCTCAGAACTGCCCTACCCCAAGGATTCAGGGATGTGCAGCCCGATTAGTTGAGATCAGCCCTTCTGGCTCTTTCATGGATGAAAACAGCTGGGCATAGGGCCGTTCTAAGCTTGGGACTATGGTGTCTTTCCCTAGTCTACACAGAAACAGCACTCTGAGGGAGACGAGCTGCTGGCGTTTGGTAGCAAAATCTCCTATTCTGAAGAGGAAAATTTCGTTATAAGCGGGTGGCATCAGCCTTGCCACATTTTCTCAAATGGCTCTAAAGGAGGGCAGTCAGTTGGCAGACTTACTTGCGGCCCTGCTTCCCAGGTTGGAAACTTTGCTTTCATTCCTTAGGTGGCCCATTGGCTCAGGACTGCCCTACCCCAAGAATTCAGGCTTGTGACGCCCGATTAGTAGAGATCAGCCCTTCTGGCTCTTTCATGGATGAAACCAACTGGGAAAAGAGCCGTTCTAAACTGGGGACCATGGTGTCTTTCCCTAGTCTACACGGAAACAGCACTCTGAGGGAGACGAGCTGCTGGTGTTTGGTAGCAACATCTCCTATTCTGAAGCGAAACATTTCTTTGTAAGCGGGTTGCATCAGCCTTGCCACATGTTCTCAACTGCTTATAATGGAGGCAAGTCAGTAGGCCTCACCCTTCAAGCCCACTCCAATTTCATAGAGAAAACATCAGGCCTCGGTGTGCCTTCCTGTGGCAATGAAACTTTGCTTTCTTTCCTTAGGTGGCACTTGGGCTCAGAACTGCCCGACCTCAAGGATTCAGGGATGTGCAGCCTGATTAGTTGAGATCACCCCTTCTAGGTCTTTCATGGATGAAACCAACTGGGAAAAGAGCCGTTCTAAGCTGGGGACCATGGTGTCTTTCCCTAGTCTACACAGAAACAGCACTCTGAGGGAGACGAGCTGCTGGCGTTTGGTAGCAACGTCTACTATCCTGAAGACAAACATTTCGTTGTAAGCGGGTTGCCTCAGCATTGCCACATTTTCTGAACTGGCTATAAAGTAGGGCAGTCAGTAGGCCTCACCCTTCAAGCCCACTCCAATTTCATAGAGAAAACATCAGGCCTCGGTGTGCCTTCCTGTGGCAATGAAACTTTGCTTTCATTCCTTAGGTGGCACTTGGGCTCAGAACTGCCCTACCTCAAGGATTCAGGGATGTGCAGCCTGATTAGTTGAGATCACCCCTTCTAGGTCGTTCATGGACTCAAACAACTGGGAAAAGAGCCGTTCTAAGCTTGGGACCACGGTGTCCTTCCCTAGTCTACACAGAAACAGCACTCTGAGGGAGACGAGCTTCTGGCGTTTGGTAGCAACAACTCTTATTCTGAAGAGAAACATTTCGTTGTAAGCGGGTTGCCTCAGCCTTGCCACATTTACTGAACTGGCTATAAAGGAGGGCAGTCAGTAGGCCTCACCCTTCAAGCCCACTCCAATTTCATAGAGAAAACACCAGGCCTCGGTGTGCCTTCCTGTGGCAAGGAAACTTTGCTTTCATTCTTTAGGTGGCACTTTGGCTCAGAACTGCCCTACCCCAAGGATTCAGGGATGTGCAGCCTGATTAGTTGAGATCACCCCTTCTAGGTCGTTCATGGACTCAACCAACTGGGAAAAGAGCCGTTCTAAGCTGGGGACCACGGTGTCCTTCCCTAGTCTACACAGAAACAGCACTCTGAGGGAGACGAGCTTCTGGCGTTTGGTAGCAACAACACTTATTCTGAAGAGAAACATTTCGTTGTAAGCGGGTTGCCTCAGCCTTGCCACATTTACTGAACTGGCTATAAAGGAGGGCAGTCAGTAGGCCTCACCCTTCAAGCCCACTCCAATTTCATAGAGAAAACACCAGGCCTCGGTGTGCCTTCCTGTGGCAAGGAAACTTTGCTTTCATTCTTAGGTGGCTCTTTGGCTCAGAACTGCCCTACCCCAAGGATTCAGGGATGTGCAGCCCGATTAGTTGAGATCAGTCCTTCTGGCTCTTTCATGGATGAAACCAACTGGGAAAAGAGCCGTTCTAAGCTGGGGACCATGGTGTCTTTCCCTAGTCTACACAGAAACAGCACTCTGAGGGAGACGAGCTGCTGGCGTTTGGTAGCAACATCTCCTAATCTGAAGAGAAACATTTCGTTGTAAGCGGGTTGCCTCAGCCTTGCCACATTTTCTGAACTGGCTATAAAGGAGGGCAGTCAGTAGGCCTCACCCTTCAAGCCCACTCCAATTTCATAGAGAAAACACCAGGCCTCGGTGTGCCTTCCTGTGACAAGGAAACTTTGCTTTCATTCTTTAGGTGGCACTTTGGCTCAGAACTGCCCTACCCCAAGGATTCAGGGATGTGCAGCCCGATTAGTTGAGATCAGCCATTCTGGCTCTTTCATGGATGAAACCAACTGGGAAAAGAGCCGTTCTAAGCTGGGGACCATGCTGTCTTTCCCTAGTCTACACAGAAACAGCACTCTGAGGGAGACGAGCTGCTGGCGTTTGGTAGCAACATCTCCTAATCTGAAGAGAAACATTTCGTTGTAAGCGGGTTGCCTCAGCCTTGCCACATGTTCTCAACTGGTTATAAAGGAGGGCAGTCACTAGGCCTCACCTTTCAAGCACACTCCAATTTCATACAGAAAACACCAGGCCTCGGTGTGCCTTCCTGTGGCAAGGAAACTTTGCTTTCATTCCTTAGGTGGCACTTTGGCTCAGAAGTGCCCTACCCCAAGGATTCAGGGATGTGCAGCCCGATTAGTTGAGATCAGCCCTTCTGGCTCTTTCATGGATGAAACCAACTGGGCAAAGAGCCGTTCTAAGCTGGGGACCATGCTGTCTTTCCCTGGTCTACACAGAAACAGCACTCTGAGGGAGACGAGCTGCTGGTGTTTGGTAGCAACAACTCTTGTTCTGAAGAGAAACATTTCTTTGTAAGGGGGGTTGCCTCAGCCTTGCCACATTTTGTGATCTGGCTATAAAGGAGGGCAGTCAGTAGGCCTCACCCTTCAAGCCCACTCCAATTTGACAGAGAAAACACCAGGCCTCGGTGTGCCTTCCTGTGGCAAGGAAACTTTGCTTTCATTCCTTAGGTGGCACTTTGGCTCAGAACTGCCCTACCCCAAGGATTCAGGGATGTGCAGCCCGATTAGTTGAGATCAGCCCTTCTGGCTCTTTCATGGATGAAAACAGCTGGGCATAGGGCCGTTCTAAGCTTGGGACTATGGTGTCTTTCCCTAGTCTACACAGAAACAGCCCTCTGAGGGAGACGAGCTGCTGGCGTTTGGTAGCAAAATCTCCTATTCTGAAGAGAAAAATTTCGTTATAAGCGGGTGGCATCAGCCTTGCCACATTTTCTCAAATGGCTCTCAAGGAGGGCAGTCAGTTGGCAGACTTACTTGCGGCCCTGCTTCCCAGGTTGGAAACTTTGCTTTCATTCCTTAGGTGGCCCATTGGCTCAGGACTGCCCTACCCCAAGAATTCAGGCTTGTGACGCCCGATTAGTTGAGATCAGCCCTTCTGGCTCTTTCATGGATGAAACCAACTGGGAAAAGAGCCGTTCTAAGCTGGGGACCATGGTGTCTTTCCCTAGTCTACACGGAAACAGCACTCTGAGGGAGACGAGCTGCTGGTGTTTGGTAGCAACATCTCCTATTCTGAAGGGAAACATTTCTTTGTAAGCGGGTTGCATCAGCCTTGCCACATGTTCTCAACTGCTTATAATGGAGGCAAGTCAGTAGGCCTCACCCTTCAAGCCCACTCCAATTTCATAGAGAAAACATCAGGCCTCGGTGTGCCTTCCTGTGGCAAGGAAACTTTGCTTTCATTCTTAGGTGGCTCTTTGGCTCAGAACTGCCCTACCCCAATGATTCAAGGATGTGCAGCCCGATTAGTTGAGATCAGTCCTTCTGGCTCTTTCATGGATGAAACCAACTGGGAAAAGAGCCGTTCTAAGCTGGGGACCATGCTGTCTTTCCCTGGTCTACACAGAAACAGCACTCTGAGGGAGACGAGCTGCTGGCTTTTGGTAGCAACAACACTTGTTCTGAAGAGAAACATTTCTTTGTAAGGAGGGTTGCCTCAGCCTTGCCACATTTTGTGATCTGGCTATAAAGGAGGGCAGTCAGTAGGCCTCACCCTTCAAGCCCACTCCAATTTCATAGAGAAAACACCAGGCCTCAGTGTGCCTTCCTGTGGCAAGGAAACTTTGCTTTCATTCTTAGGTGGCTCTTTGGCTCAGAACTGCCCTACCCCAAGGATTCAGGGATGTGCAGCCCGATTAGTTGAGATCAGTCCTTCTGGCTCTTTCATGGATGAAACCAACTGGGAAAAGAGCCGTTCTAAGCTGGGGACAATGGTGTCTTTCCCTAGTCTACACAGAAACAGCACTCTGAGGGAGACGAGCTGCTGGCGTTTGGTAGCAACATCTCCTAATCTGAAGAGAAACATTTCGTTGTAAGCGGGTTGCCTCAGCCTTGCCACATTTTCTGAACTGGCTATAAAGGAGGGCAGTCAGTAGGCCTCACCCTTCAAGCCCACTCCAATTTCATAGAGAAAACACCAGGCCTCGGTGTGCCTTCCTGTGACAAGGAAACTTTGCTTTCATTCTTTAGGTGGCACTTTGGCTCAGAACTGCCCTACCCCAAGGATTCAGGGATGTGCAGCCCGATTAGTTGAGATCAGTCCTTCTGGCTCTTTCATGGATGAAACCAACTGGGCAAAGAGCCGTTCTAAGCTGGAGACCATGGTGTCTTTCCCTAGTCTACACAGAAACAGCACTCTGAGGGAGACGAGCTGCTGGCGTTTGGTAGCAACATCTCCTAATCTGAAGAGAAACATTTCGTTGTAAGCGGGTTGCCTCAGCCTTGCCACATGTTCTCAACTGGTTATAAAGGAGGGCAGTCACTAGGCCTCACCTTTCAAGCACACTCCAATTTCATACAGAAAACACCAGGCCTCGGTGTGCCTTCCTGTGGCAAGGAAACTTTGCTTTCATTCCTTAGGTGGCACTTTGGCTCAGAACTGCCCTACCCCAAGGATTCAGGGATGTGCAGCCCGATTAGTTGAGATCAGCCCTTCTGGCTCTTTCATGGATGAAACCAACTGGGCAAAGAGCCGTTCTAAGCTGGGGACCATGCTGTCTTTCCCTGGTCTACACAGAAACAGCACTCTGAGGGAGACGAGCTGCTGGCGTTTGGTAGCAACAACTCTTGTTCTGAAGAGAAACATTTCTTTGTAAGGGGGGTTGCCTCAGCCTTGCCACATTTTGTGATCTGGCTATAAAGGAGGGCAGTCAGTAGGCCTCACCCTTCAAGCCCACTCCAATTTGACAGAGAAAACACCAGGCCTCGGTGTGCCTTCCTGTGGCAAGGAAACTTTGCTTTCATTCCTTAGGTGGCACTTTGGCTCAGAACTGCCCTACCCCAAGGATTCAGGGATGTGCAGCCCGATTAGTTGAGATCAGCCCTTCTGGCTCTTTCATGGATGAAAACAGCTGGGCATAGGGCCGTTCTAAGCTTGGGACTATGGTGTCTTTCCCTAGTCTACACAGAAACAGCACTCTGAGGGAGACGAGCTGCTGGCGTTTGGTAGCAAAATCTCCTATTCTGAAGAGGAAAATTTCGTTATAAGCGGGTGGCATCAGCCTTGCCACATTTTCTCAAATGGCTCTAAAGGAGGGCAGTCAGTTGGCAGACTTACTTGCGGCCCTGCTTCCCAGGTTGGAAACTTTGCTTTCATTCCTTAGGTGGCCCATTGGCTCAGGACTGCCCTACCCCAAGAATTCAGGCTTGTGACGCCCGATTAGTAGAGATCAGCCCTTCTGGCTCTTTCATGGATGAAACCAACTGGGAAAAGAGCCGTTCTAAACTGGGGACCATGGTGTCTTTCCCTAGTCTACACGGAAACAGCACTCTGAGGGAGACGAGCTGCTGGTGTTTGGTAGCAACATCTCCTATTCTGAACCGAAACATTTCTTTGTAAGCGGGTTGCATCAGCCTTGCCACATGTTCTCAACTGCTTATAATGGAGGCAAGTCAGTAGGCCTCACCCTTCAAGCCCACTCCAATTTCATAGAGAAAACATCAGGCCTCGGTGTGCCTTCCTGTGGCAATGAAACTTTGCTTTCTTTCCTTAGGTGGCACTTGGGCTCAGAACTGCCCGACCTCAAGGATTCAGGGATGTGCAGCCTGATTAGTTGAGATCACCCCTTCTAGGTCTTTCATGGATGAAACCAACTGGGAAAAGAGCCGTTCTAAGCTGGGGACCATGGTGTCTTTCCCTAGTCTACACAGAAACAGCACTCTGAGGGAGACGAGCTGCTGGCGTTTGGTAGCAACGTCTACTATCCTGAAGACAAACATTTCGTTGTAAGCGGGTTGCCTCAGCCTTGCCACATTTACTGAACTGGCTATAAAGAGGGCAGTCAGTAGGCCTCACCCTTCAAGCCCACTCCAATTTCATAGAGAAAACACCAGGCCTCGGTGTGCCTTCCTGTGGCAAGGAAACTTTGCTTTCATTCTTTAGGTGGCACTTTGGCTCAGAACTGCCCTACCCCAAGGATTCAGGGATGTGCAGCCTGATTAGTTGAGATCACCCCTTCTAGGTCGTTCATGGACTCAACCAACTGGGAAAAGAGCCGTTCTAAGCTGGGGACCACGGTGTCCTTCCCTAGTCTACACAGAAACAGCACTCTGAGGGAGACGAGCTTCTGGCGTTTGGTAGCAACAACTCTTATTCTGAAGAGAAACATTTCGTTGTAAGCGGGTTGCCTCAGCCTTGCCACATTTACTGAACTGGCTATAAAGGAGGGCAGTCAGTAGGCCTCACCCTTCAAGCCCACTCCAATTTCATAGAGAAAACACCAGGCCTCGGTGTGCCTTCCTGTGGCAAGGAAACTTTGCTTTCATTCTTAGGTGGCTCTTTGGCTCAGAACTGCCCTACCCCAAGGATTCAGGGATGTGCAGCCCGATTAGTTGAGATCAGTCCTTCTGGCTCTTTCATGGATGAAACCAACTGGGAAAAGAGCCGTTCTAAGCTGGGGACCATGGTGTCTTTCCCTAGTCTACACAGAAACAGCACTCTGAGGGAGACGAGCTGCTGGCGTTTGGTAGCAACAACTCTTTTTCTGAAGAGAAACATTTCTTTGTAACGGGGGTTGCCTCAGCCTTGCCACATTTTGTGGTCTGGCTATAAAGGAGGGCAGTCAGTAGGCCTCAACCTTCAATCCCACTCCAATTTGACAGAGAAAACACCAGGCCTCGGTGTGCCTTCCTGTGGCAAGGAAACTTTGCTTTCATTCCTTAGGTGGCACTTTGGCTCAGAACTGCCCTACCCCAAGGATTCAGGGATGTGCAGCCCGATTAGTTGAGATCAGCCCTTCCGGCTCTTTCATGGATGAAAACAGCTGGGCATAGGGCCGTTCTAAGCTTGGGACTATGGTGTCTTTCCCTAGTCTACTCAGAAACAGCACTCTGAGGGAGACGAGCTGCTGGCGTTTGGTAGCAAAATCTCCTATTCTGAAGGGAAACATTTCTTTGTAAGCGGGTTGCATCAGCCTTGCCACATGTTCTCAACTGCTTATAATGGAGGCAAGTCAGTAGGCCTCACCCTTCAAGCCCACTCCAATTTCATAGAGAAAACATCAGGCCTCGGTGTGCCTTCCTGTGGCAATGAAACTTTGCTTTCTTTCCTTAGGTGGCACTTGGGCTCAGAACTGCCCGACCTCAAGGATTCAGGGATGTGCAGCCTGATTAGTTGAGATCACCCCTTCTAGGTCTTTCATGGATGAAACCAACTGGGAAAAGAGCCGTTCTAAGCTGGGGACCATGCTGTCTTTCCCTGGTCTACACAGAAACAGCACTCTGAGGGAGACGAGCTTCTGGCGTTTGGTAGCAACAACTCTTATTCTGAAGAGAAACATTTCGTTGTAAGCGGGTTGCCTCAGCCTTGCCACATTTTGTGATCTGGCTATAAAGGAGGGCAGTCAGTAGGCCTCACCCTTCAAGCCCACTCCAATTTCATAGAGAAAACACCAGGCCTCGGTGTGCCTTCCTGTGGCAAGGAAACTTTGCTTTCATTCTTAGGTGGCTCTTTGGCTCAGAACTGCCCTACCCCAATGATTCAAGGATGTGCAGCCCGATTAGTTGAGATCAGTCCTTCTGGCTCTTTCATGGATGAAACCAACTGGGAAAAGAGCCGTTCTAAGCTGGGGACCATGCTGTCTTTCCCTGGTCTACACAGAAACAGCACCCTGAGGGAGACGAGCTGCTGGCGTTTGGTAGCAACAACACTTGTTCTGAAGAGAAACATTTCTTTGTAAGGAGGGTTGCCTCAGCCTTGCCACATTTTGTGATCTGGCTATAAAGGAGGGCAGTCAGTAGGCCTCACCCTTCAAGCCCACTCCAATTTCATAGAGAAAACACCAGGCCTCGGTGTGCCTTCCTGTGGCAAGGAAACTTTGCTTTCATTCTTAGGTGGCTCTTTGACTCAGAACTGCCCTACCCCAAGGATTCAGGGATGTGCAGCCCGATTATTTGAGATCAGTCCTTCTGGCACTTTCATGGATGAAACCAACTGGGAAAAGAGCCGTTCTAAGCTGGGGACCATGGTGTCTTACCCTAGTCTACACAGAAACAGCACTCTGAGGGAGACGAGCTGCTGGCGTTTGGTAGCAACATCTCCTAATCTGAAGAGAAACATTTCATTGTAAGCGGGTTGCCTCAGCCTTGCCACATGTTCTCAACTGGTTATAAAGGAGGGCAGTCACTAGGCCTCACCTTTCAAGCACACTCCAATTTCATACAGAAAACACCAGGCCTCGGTGTGCCTTCCTGTGGCAAGGAAACTTTGCTTTCATTCCTTAGGTGGCACTTTGGCTCAGAAGTGCCCTACCCCAAGGATTCAGGGATGTGCAGCCCGATTAGTTGAGATCAGCCCTTCTGGCTCTTTCATGGATGAAAACAGCTGGGCATAGGGCCGTTCTAAGCTTGGGACTATGGTGTCTTTCCCTAGTCTACACAGAAACAGCACTCTGAGGGAGACGAGCTGCTGGCGTTTGGTAGCCAAATCTCCTATTCTGAAGAGAAAAATTTCGTTATAAGCGGGTGGCATCAGCCTTGCCACATTTTCTCAAATGGCTCTCAAGGAGGGCAGTCAGTTGGCAGACTTACTTGCGGCCCTGCTTCCCAGGTTGGAAACTTTGCTTTCATTCCTTAGGTGGCCCATTGGCTCAGGACTGCCCTACCATAAGAATTCAGGCTTGTGACGCCCGATTAGTTGAGATCAGCCCTTCTGGCTCTTTCATGGATGAAACCAACTGGGAAAAGAGCCGTTCTAAGCTGGGGACCATGGTGTCTTTCCCTAGTCTACACGGAAACAGCACTCTGAGGGAGACGAGCTGCTGGTGTTTGGTAGCAACATCTCCTATTCTGAAGGGAAACATTTCTTTGTAAGCGGGTTGCATCAGCCTTGCCACATGTTCTCAACTGCTTATAATGGAGGCAAGTCAGTAGGCCTCACCCTTCAAGCGCACTCCAATTTCATAGAGAAAACACCAGGCCTCGGTGTGCCTTCCTGTGACAAGGAAACTTTGCTTTCATTCTTTAGGTGGCACTTTGGCTCAGAACTGCCCTACCCCAAGGATTCAGGGATGTGCAGCCCGATTAGTTGAGATCAGTCCTTCTGGCACTTTCATGGATGAAACCAACTGGGAAAAGAGCCGTTCTAAGCTGGGGACCATGGTGTCTTACCCTAGTCTACACAGAAACAGCACTCTGAGGGAGACGAGCTGCTGGCGTTTGGTAGCAACATCTCCTAATCTGAAGAGAAACATTTCATTGTAAGCGGGTTGCCTCAGCCTTGCCACATGTTCTCAACTGGTTATAAAGGAGGGCAGTCACTAGGCCTCACCTTTCAAGCACACTCCAATTTCATACAGAAAACACCAGGCCTCGGTGTGCCTTCCTGTGGCAAGGAAACTTTGCTTTCATTCCTTAGGTGGCACTTTGGCTCAGAAGTGCCCTACCCCAAGGATTCAGGGATGTGCAGCCCGATTAGTTGAGATCAGCCCTTCTGGCTCTTTCATGGATGAAAACAGCTGGGCATAGGGCCGTTCTAAGCTTGGGACTATGGTGTCTTTCCCTAGTATACACAGAAACAGCACTCTGAGGGAGACGAGCTGCTGGCGTTTGGTAGCCAAATCTCCTATTCTGAAGAGAAAAATTTCGTTATAAGCGGGTGGCATCAGCCTTGCCACATTTTCTCAAATGGCTCTCAAGGAGGGCAGTCAGTTGGCAGACTTACTTGCGGCCCTGCTTCCCAGGTTGGAAACTTTGCTTTCATTCCTTAGGTGGCCCATTGGCTCAGGACTGCCCTACCATAAGAATTCAGGCTTGTGACGCCCGATTAGTTGAGATCAGCCCTTCTGGCTCTTTCATGGATGAAACCAACTGGGAAAAGAGCCGTTCTAAGCTGGGGACCATGGTGTCTTTCCCTAGTCTACACGGAAACAGCACTCTGAGGGAGACGAGCTGCTGGTGTTTGGTAGCAACATCTCCTATTCTGAAGGGAAACATTTCTTTGTAAGCGGGTTGCATCAGCCTTGCCACATGTTCTCAACTGCTTATAATGGAGGCAAGTCAGTAGGCCTCACCCTTCAAGCCCACTCCAATTTCATAGAGAAAACATCAGGCCTCGGTGTGCCTTCCTGTGGCAAGGAAACTTTGCTTTCATTCTTAGGTGGCTCTTTGGCTCAGAACTGCCCTACCCCAATGATTCAAGGATGTGCAGCCCGATTAGCTGAGATCAGTCCTTCTGGCTCTTTCATGGATGAAACCAACTGGGAAAAGAGCCGTTCTAAGCTGGGGACCATGCTGTCTTTCCCTGGTCTACACAGAAACAGCACTCTGAGGGAGACGAGCTGCTGGCGTTTGGTAGCAACAACACTTGTTCTGAAGAGAAACATTTCTTTGTAAGGGGGGTTGCCTCAGCCTTGCCACATTTTGTGATCTGGCTATAAAGGAGGGCAGTCAGTAGGCCTCACCCTTCAAGCCCACTCCAATTTCATAGAGAAAACACCAGGCCTCGGTGTGCCTTCCTGTGGCAAGGAAACTTTGCTTTCATTCTTAGGTGGCTCTTTGGCTCAGAACTGCCCTACCCCAAGGATTCAGGGATGTGCAGCCCGATTAGTTGAGATCAGTCCTTCTGGCTCTTTCATGGATGAAACCAACTGGGAAAAGAGCCGTTCTAAGCTGGGGACAATGGTGTCTTTCCCTAGTCTACACAGAAACAGCACTCTGAGGGAGACGAGCTGCTGGCGTTTGGTAGCAACATCTCCTAATCTGAAGAGAAACATTTCGTTGTAAGCGGGTTGCCTCAGCCTTGCCACATTTTCTGAACTGGCTATAAAGGAGGGCAGTCAGTAGGCCTCACCCTTCAAGCCCACTCCAATTTCATAGAGAAAACACCAGGCCTCGGTGTGCCTTCCTGTGGCAAGGAAACTTTGCTTTCATTCTTTAGGTGGCACTTTGGCTCAGAACTGCCCTACCCCAAGGATTCAGGGATGTGCAGCCCGATTAGTTGAGATCAGTCCTTCTGGCTCTTTCATGGATGAAACCAACTGGGCAAAGAGCCGTTCTAAGCTGGAGACCATGGTGTCTTTCCCTAGTCTACACAGAAACAGCACTCTGAGGGAGACGAGCTGCTGGCGTTTGGTAGCAACATCTCCTAATCTGAAGAGAAACATTTCGTTGTAAGCGGGTTGCCTCAGCCTTGCCACATGTTCTCAACTGGTTATAAAGGAGGGCAGTCACTAGGCCTCACCTTTCAAGCACACTCCAATTTCATAGAGAAAACACCAGGCCTCGGTGTGCCTTCCTGTGGCTAGGAAACTTTGCTTTCATTCCTTAGGTGGCACTTTGGCTCAGAACTGCCCTACCCCAAGGATTCAGGGATGTGCAGCCCGATTAGTTGAGATCAGCCCTTCTGGCTCTTTCATGGATGAAACCAACTGGGCAAAGAGCCGTTCTAAGCTGGGGACCATGCTGTCTTTCCCTGGTCTACACAGAAACAGCACTCTGAGGGAGACGAACTGCTGGCGTTTGGTAGCAACAACTCTTGTTCTGAAGAGAAACATTTCTTTGTAAGGGGGGTTGCCTCAGCCTTGCCACATTTTGTGATCTGGCTATAAAGGAGGGCAGTCAGTAGGCCTCACCCTTCAAGCCCACTCCAATTTGACAGAGAAAACACCAGGCCTCGGTGTGCCTTCCTGTGGCAAGGAAACTTTGCTTTCATTCCTTAGGTGGCAATTTGGCTCAGAACTGCCCTACCCCAAGGATTCAGGGATGTGCAGCCCGATTAGTTGAGATCAGCCCTTCTGGCTCTTTCATGGATGAAAACAGCTGGGCATAGGGCCGTTCTAAGCTTGGGACTATGGTGTCTTTCCCTAGTCTACACAGAAACAGCACTCTGAGGGAGACGAGCTGCTGGCGTTTGGTAGCAAAATCTCCTATTCTGAAGAGGAAAATTTCGTTATAAGCGGGTGGCATCAGCCTTGCCACATTTTCTCAAATGGCTCTAAAGGAGGGCAGTCAGTTGGCAGACTTACTTGCGGCCCTGCTTCCCAGGTTGGAAACTTTGCTTTCATTCCTTAGGTGGCCCATTGGCTCAGGACTGCCCTACCCCAAGAATTCAGGCTTGTGACGCCCGATTAGTAGAGATCAGCCCTTCTGGCTCTTTCATGGATGAAACCAACTGGTAAAAGAGCCGTTCTAAACTGGGGACCATGGTGTCTTTCCCTAGTCTACACGGAAACAGCACTCTGAGGGAGACGAGCTGCTGGTGTTTGGTAGCAACATCTCCTATTCTGAAGCGAAACATTTCTTTGTAAGCGGGTTGCATCAGCCTTGCCACATGTTCTCAACTGCTTATAATGGAGGCAAGTCAGTAGGCCTCACCCTTCAAGCCCACTCCAATTTCATAGAGAAAACATCAGGCCTCGGTGTGCCTTCCTGTGGCAATGAAACTTTGCTTTCTTTCCTTAGGTGGCACTTGGGCTCAGAACTGCCCGACCTCAAGGATTCAGGGATGTGCAGCCTGATTAGTTGAGATCACCCCTTCTAGGTCTTTCATGGATGAAACCAACTGGGAAAAGAGCCGTTCTAAGCTGGGGACCATGGTGTCTTTCCCTAGTCTACACAGAAACAGCACTCTGAGGGAGACGAGCTGCTGGCGTTTGGTAGCAACGTCTACTATCCTGAAGACAAACATTTCGTTGTAAGCGGGTTGCCTCAGCATTGCCACATTTTCTGAACTGGCTATAAAGTAGGGCAGTCAGTAGGCCTCACCCTTCAAGCCCACTCCAATTTCATAGAGAAAACATCAGGCCTCGGTGTGCCTTCCTGTGGCAATGAAACTTTGCTTTCATTCCTTAGGTGGCACTTGGGCTCAGAACTGCCCTACATCAAGGATTCAGGGATGTGCAGCCTGATTAGTTGAGATCACCCCTTCTAGGTCGTTCATGGACTCAACCAACTGGGAAAAGAGCCGTTCTAAGCTGGGGACCACGGTGTCCTTCCCTAGTCTACACAGAAACAGCACTCTGAGGGAGACGAGCTTCTGGCGTTTGGTAGCAACAACTCTTATTCTGAAGAGAAACATTTCGTTGTAAGCGGGTTGCCTCAGCCTTGCCACATTTTGTGATCTGGCTATAAAGGAGGGCAGTCAGTAGGCCTCACCCTTCAAGCCCACTCCAATTTCATAGAGAAAACACCAGGCCTCGGTGTGCCTTCCTGTGGCAAGGAAACTTTGCTTTCATTCTTAGGTGGCTCTTTGGCTCAGAACTGCCCTACCCCAATGATTCAAGGATGTGCAGCCCGATTAGTTGAGATCAGTCCTTCTGGCTCTTTCATGGATGAAACCAACTGGGAAAAGAGCCGTTCTAAGCTGGGGACCATGCTGTCTTTCCCTGGTCTACACAGAAACAGCACTCTGAGGGAGACGAGCTGCTGGCGTTTGGTAGCAACAACACTTGTTCTGAAGAGAAACATTTCTTTGTAAGGAGGGTTGCCTCAGCCTTGCCACATTTTGTGATCTGGCTATAAAGGAGGGCAGTCAGTAGGCCTCACCCTTCAAGCCCACTCCAATTTCATAGAGAAAACACCAGGCCTCGGTGTGCCTTCCTGTGGCAAGGAAACTTTGCTTTCATTCTTAGGTGGCTCTTTGGCTCAGAACTGCCCTACCCCAAGGATTCAGGGATGTGCAGCCCGATTAGTTGAGATCAGTCCTTCTGGCTCTTTCATGGATGAAACCAACTGGGAAAAGAGCCGTTCTAAGCTGGGGACAATGGTGTCTTTCCCTAGTCTACACAGAAACAGCACTCTGAGGGAGACGAGCTTCTGGCGTTTGGTAGCAACAACTCTTATTCTGAAGAGAAACATTTCGTTGTAAGCGGGTTGCCTCAGCCTTGCCACATTTACTGAACTGGCTATAAAGGAGGGCAGTTAGTAGGCCTCACCCTTCAAGCCCACTCCAATTTCATAGAGAAAACACCAGGCCTCGGTGTGCCTTCCTGTGGCAAGGAAACTTTGCTTTCATTCTTAGGTGGCTCTTTGGCTCAGAACTGCCCTACCCCAAGGATTCAGGGATGTGCAGCCCGATTAGTTGAGATCAGTCCTTCTGGCTCTTTCATGGATGAAACCAACTGGGAAAAGAGCCGTTCTAAGCTGGGGACCATGGTGTCTTTCCCTAGTCTACACAGAAACAGCACTCTGAGGGAGAAGAGCTGCTGGCGTTTGGTAGCAACATCTCCTAATCTGAAGAGAAACATTTCGTTGTAAGCGGGTTGCCTCAGCCTTGCCACATTTTCTGAACTGGCTATAAAGGAGGGCAGTCAGTAGGCCTCACCCTTCAAGCCCACTCCAATTTCATAGAGAAAACACCAGGCCTCGGTGTGCCTTCCTGTGAGAAGGAAACTTTGCTTTCATTCTTTAGGTGGCACTTTGGCTCAGAACTGCCCTACCCCAAGGATTCAGGGATGTGCAGCCCGATTAGTTGAGATCAG
Organism: Eschrichtius robustus; assembly: GCF_028021215.1. Lineage (NCBI taxonomy): Eukaryota > Metazoa > Chordata > Mammalia > Artiodactyla > Eschrichtiidae > Eschrichtius > Eschrichtius robustus. The sequence continues at coordinate 47,104,572 of NC_090842.1, forward strand.
TCCTTCTGGCACTTTCATGGATGAAACCAACTGGGAAAAGAGCCGTTCTAAGCTGGGGACCATGGTGTCTTACCCTAGTCTACACAGAAACAGCACTCTGAGGGAGACGAGCTGCTGGCGTTTGGTAGCAACAACTCTTGTTCTGAAGAGAAACATTTCTTTGTAAGGGGGGTTGCCTCAGCCTTGCCACATTTTGTGATCTGGCTATAAAGGAGGGCAGTCAGTAGGCCTCACCCTTCAAGCCCACTCCAATTTGACAGAGAAAACACCAGGACTCGGTGTGCCTTCCTGTGGCAAGGAAACTTTGCTTTCATTCCTTAGGTGGCACTTTGGCTCAGAAGTGCCCTACCCCAAGGATTCAGGGATGTGCAGCCCGATTAGTTGAGATCAGCCCTTCTGGCTCTTTCATGGCTGAAACCAACTGGGCAAAGAGCCGTTCTAAGCTGGGGACCATGCTGTCTTTCCCTGGTCTACACAGAAACAGCACTCTGAGTGAGACGAGCTGCTGGCGTTTGGTAGCAACAACTCTTGTTCTGAAGAGAAACATTTCTTTGTAAGGGGGGTTGCCTCAGCCTTGCCACATTTTGTGATCTGGCTATAAAGGAGGGCAGTCAGTAGGCCTCACCCTTCAAGCCCACTCCAATTTGACAGAGAAAACACCAGGCCTCGGTGTGCCTTCCTGTGGCAAGGAAACTTTGCTTTCATTCCTTAGGTGGCACTTTGGCTCAGAACTGCCCTACCCCAAGGATTCAGGGATGTGCAGCCCGATTAGTTGAGATCAGCCCTTCTGGCTCTTTCATGGATGAAAACAGCTGGGCATAGGGCCGTTCTAAGCTTGGGACTATGGTGTCTTTCCCTAGTCTACACAGAAACAGCACTCTGAGGGAGACGAGCTGCTGGCGTTTGGTAGCAAAATCTCCTATTCTGAAGAGAAAAATTTCGTTATAAGCGGGTGGCATCAGCCTTGCCACATTTTCTCAAATGGCTCTAAAGGAGGGCAGTCAGTTGGCAGACTTACTTGCGGCCCTGCTTCCCAGGTTGGAAACTTTGCTTTCATTCCTTAGGTGGCCCATTGGCTCAGGACTGCCCTACCCCAAGAATTCAGGCTTGTGACGCCCGATTAGTTGAGATCAGCCCTTCTGGCTCTTTCATGGATGAAAACAGCTGGGCATAGGGCCGTTCTAAGCTTGGGACTATGGTGTCTTTCCCTAGTCTACACAGAAACAGCACTCTGAGGGAGACGAGCTGCTGGCGTTTGGTAGCAAAATCTCCTATTCTGAAGAGAAAAATTTCGTTATAAGCGGGTGGCATCAGCCTTGCCACATTTTCTCAAATGGCTCTAAAGGAGGGCAGTCAGTTGGCAGACTTACTTGCGGCCCTGCTTCCCAGGTTGGAAACTTTGCTTTCATTCCTTAGGTGGCCCATTGGCTCAGGACTGCCCTACCCCAAGAATTCAGGCTTGTGACGCCCGATTAGTTGAGATCAGCCCTTCTGGCTCTTTCATGGATGAAAACAGCTGGGCATAGGGCCGTTCTAAGCTTGGGACTATGGTGTCTTTCCCTAGTCTACACAGAAACAGCACTCTGAGGGAGACGAGCTGCTGGCGTTTGGTAGCAAAATCTCCTATTCTGAAGAGAAAAATTTCGTTATAAGCGGGTGGCATCAGCCTTGCCACATTTTCTCAAATGGCTCTAAAGGAGGGCAGTCAGTTGGCAGACTTACTTGCGGCCCTGCTTCCCAGGTTGGAAACTTTGCTTTCATTCCTTAGGTGGCCCATTGGCTCAGGACTGCCCTACCCCAAGAATTCAGGCTTGTGACGCCCGATTAGTTGAGATCAGCCCTTCTGGCTCTTTCATGGATGAAACCAACTGGGAAAAGAGCCGTTCTAAGCTGGGGACCATGGTGTCTTTCCCTAGTCTACACAGAAACAGCACTCTGAGGGAGACGAGCTGCTGGCGTTTGGTAGCAAAATCTCCTATTCTGAAGAGAAAAATTTCGTTATAAGCGGGTGGCATCAGCCTTGCCACATTTTCTCAAATGGCTCTAAAGGAGGGCAGTCAGTTGGCAGACTTACTTGCGGCCCTGCTTCCCAGGTTGGAAACTTTGCTTTCATTCCTTAGGTGGCCCATTGGCTCAGGACTGCCCTACCCCAAGAATTCAGGCTTGTGACGCCCGATTAGTTGAGATCAGCCCTTCTGGCTCTTTCATGGATGAAACCAACTGGGAAAAGAGCCGTTCTAAGCTGGGGACCATGGTGTCTTTCCCTAGTCTACACGGAAACAGCACTCTGAGGGAGACGAGCTGCTGGTGTTTGGTAGCAACATCTCCTATTCTGAAGGGAAACATTTCTTTGTAAGCGGGTTGCATCAGCCTTGCCACATGTTCTCAACTGCTTATAATGGAGGCAAGTCAGTAGGCCTCACCCTTCAAGCCCACTCCAATTTCATAGAGAAAACATCAGGCCTCGGTGTGCCTTCCTGTGGCAAGGAAACTTTGCTTTCATTCTTAGGTGGCTCTTTGGCTCAGAACTGCCCTACCCCAATGATTCAAGGATGTGCAGCCCGATTAGTTGAGATCAGTCCTTCTGGCTCTTTCATGGATGAAACCAACTGGGAAAAGAGCCGTTCTAAGCTGGGGACCATGCTGTCTTTCCCTGGTCTACACAGAAACAGCACTCTGAGGGAGACGAGCTGCTGGCGTTTGGTAGCAACAACACTTGTTCTGAAGAGAAACATTTCTTTGTAAGGAGGGTTGCCTCAGCCTTGCCACATTTTGTGATCTGGCTATAAAGGAGGGCAGTCAGTAGGCCTCACCCTTCAAGCCCACTCCAATTTCATAGAGAAAACACCAGGCCTCGGTGTGCCTTCCTGTGGCAAGGAAACTTTGCTTTCATTCTTAGGTGGCTCTTTGGCTCAGAACTGCCCTACCCCAAGGATTCAGGGATGTGCAGCCCGATTAGTTGAGATCAGTCCTTCTGGCCCTTTCATGGATGAAACCAACTGGGAAAAGAGCCGTTCTAAGCTGGGGACAATGGTGTCTTTCCCTAGTCTACACAGAAACAGCACTCTGAGGGAGACGAGCTCCTGGCGTTTGGTAGCAACATCTCCTAATCTGAAGAGAAACATTTCGTTGTAAGCGGGTTGCCTCAGCCTTGCCACATTTTCTGAACAGGCTATAAAGGAGGGCAGTCAGTAGGCCTCACCCTTCAAGCCCACTCCAATTTGACAGAGAAAACACCAGGACTCGGTGTGCCTTCCTGTGGCAAGGAAACTTTGCTTTCATTCCTTAGGTGGCACTTTGGCTCAGAACTGCCCTACCCCAAGGATTCAGGGATGTGCAGCCCGATTAGTTGAGATCAGCCCTTCTGGCTCTTTCATGGATGAAAACAGCTGGGCATAGGGCCGTTCTAAGCTTGGGACTATGGTGTCTTTCCCTAGTCTACACAGAAACAGCACTCTGAGGGAGACAAGCTGCTGGCGTTTCGTAGCAAAATCTCCTATTCTGAAGAGAAAAATTTCGTTATAAGCGGGTGGCATCAGCCTTGCCACATTTTCTCAAATGGCTCTAAAGGAGGGCAGTCAGTTGGCAGACTTACTTGTGGCCCTGCTTCCCAGGTTGGAAACTTTGCTTTCATTCCTTAGGTGGCCCATTGGCTCAAGACTGCCCTACCCCAAGAATTCAGGCTTGTGACGCCCGATTAGTTGAGATCAGCCCTTCTGGCTCTTTCATGGATGAAACCAACTGGGAAAAGAGGCGTTCTAAACTGGGGACCATGGTGTCTTTCCCTAGTCTACACGGAAACAGCACTCTGAGGGAGACGAGCTGCTGGTGTTTGGTAGCAACATCTCCTATTCTGAAGCGAAACATTTCTTTGTAAGCGGGTTGCATCAGCCTTGCCACATGTTCTCAACTGCTTATAATGGAGGCAAGTCAGTAGGCCTCACCCTTCAAGCCCACTCCAATTTCATAGAGAAAACATCAGGCCTCGGTGTGCCTTCCTGTGGCAAGGAAACTTTGCTTTCATTCTTAGGTGGCTCTTTGGCTCAGAACTGCCCTACCCCAATGATTCAAGGATGTGCAGCCCGATTAGTTGAGATCAGTCCTTCTGGCTCTTTCATGGATGAAACCAACTGGGAAAAGAGCCGTTCTAAGCTGGGGACCATGCTGTCTTTCCCTGGTCTACACAGAAACAGCACTCTGAGGGAGACGAGCTGCTGGCGTTTGGTAGCAACAACACTTGTTCTGAAGAGAAACATTTCTTTGTAAGGAGGGTTGCCTCAGCCTTGCCACATTTTGTGATCTGGCTATAAAGGAGGGCAGTCAGTAGGCCTCACCCTTCAAGCCCACTCCAATTTCATAGAGAAAACACCAGGCCTCGGTGTGCCTTCCTGTGGCAAGGAAACTTTGCTTTCATTCTTAGGTGGCTCTTTGGCTCAGAACTGCCCTACCCCAAGGATTCAGGGATGTGCAGCCCGATTAGTTGAGATCAGTCCTTCTGGCCCTTTCATGGATGAAACCAACTGGGAAAAGAGCCGTTCTAAGCTGGGGACAATGGTGTCTTTCCCTAGTCTACACAGAAACAGCACTCTGAGGGAGACGAGCTGCTGGCGTTTGGTAGCAACATCTCCTAATCTGAAGAGAAACATTTCGTTGTAAGCGGGTTGCCTCAGCCTTGCCACATTTTCTGAACAGGCTATAAAGGAGGGCAGTCAGTAGGCCTCACCCTTCAAGCCCACTCCAATTTGACAGAGAAAACACCAGGACTCGGTGTGCCTTCCTGTGGCAAGGAAACTTTGCTTTCATTCCTTAGGTGGCACTTTGGCTCAGAACTGCCCTACCCCAAGGATTCAGGGATGTGCAGCCCGATTAGTTGAGATCAGCCCTTCTGGCTCTTTCATGGATGAAAACAGCTGGGCATAGGGCCGTTCTAAGCTTGGGACTATGGTGTCTTTCCCTAGTCTACACAGAAACAGCACTCTGAGGGAGACAAGCTGCTGGCGTTTGGTAGCAAAATCTCCTATTCTGAAGAGAAAAATTTCGTTATAAGCGGGTGGCATCAGCCTTGCCACATTTTCTCAAATGGCTCTAAAGGAGGGCAGTCAGTTGGCAGACTTACTTGTGGCCCTGCTTCCCAGGTTGGAAACTTTGCTTTCATTCCTTAGGTGGCCCATTGGCTCAAGACTGCCCTACCCCAAGAATTCAGGCTTGTGACGCCCGATTAGTTGAGATCAGCCCTTCTGGCTCTTTCATGGATGAAACCAACTGGGAAAAGAGGCGTTCTAAACTGGGGACCATGGTGTCTTTCCCTAGTCTACACGGAAACAGCACTCTGAGGGAGACGAGCTGCTGGTGTTTGGTAGCAACATCTCCTATTCTGAAGCGAAACATTTCTTTGTAAGCGGGTTGCATCAGCCTTGCCACATGTTCTCAACTGCTTATAATGGAGGCAAGTCAGTAGGCCTCACCCTTCAAGCCCACTCCAATTTCATAGAGAAAACATCAGGCCTCGGTGTGCCTTTCTGTGGCAATGAAACTTTGCTTTCATTCCTTAGGTGGCACTTCGGCTCAGAACTGCCCGACCTCAAGGATTCAGGGATGTGCAGCCTGATTAGTTGAGATCACCCCTTCTAGGTCTTTCATGGATGAAACCAACTGGGAAAAGAGCCGTTCTAAGCTGGGGACCATGGTGTCTTTCCCTAGTCTACACAGAAGCAGCATTCTGAGGGAGACGAGCTGCTGGCGTTTGGTAGCAACGTCTACTATCCTGAAGAGCAACATTTCGTTGTAAGCGGGTTGCCTCAGCATTGCCACATTTTCTGAACTGGCTATAAAGTAGGGCAGTCAGTAGGCCTCACCCTTCAAGCCCACTCCAATTTCATAGAGAAAACATCAGGCCTCGGTGTGCCTTCCTGTGGCAATGAAACTTTGCTTTCATTCCTTAGGTGGCACTTGGGCTCAGAACTGCCCTACCTCAAGGATTCAGGGATGTGCAGCCTGATTAGTTGAGATCACCCATTCTAGGTCGTTCATGGACTCAACCAACTGGGAAAAGAGCCGTTCTAAGCTGGGGACCACGGTGTCCTTCCCTAGTCTACACAGAAACAGCACTCTGAGGGAGACGAGCTTCTGGCGTTTGGTAGCAACAACTCTTATTCTGAAGAGAAACATTTCGTTGTAAGCGGGTTGCCTCAGCCTTGCCACATTTACTGAACTGGCTATAAAGGAGGGCAGTTAGTAGGCCTCACCCTTCAAGCCCACTCCAATTTCATAGAGAAAACACCAGGCCTCGGTGTGCCTTCCTGTGGCAAGGAAACTTTGCTTTCATTCTTAGGTGGCTCTTTGGCTCAGAACTGCCCTACCCCAAGGATTCAGGGATGTGCAGCCCGATTAGTTGAGATCAGTCCTTCTGGCTCTTTCATGGATGAAACCAACTGGGAAAAGAGCCGTTCTAAGCTGGGGACCATGGTGTCTTTCCCTAGTCTACACAGAAACAGCACTCTGAGGGAGAAGAGCTGCTGGCGTTTGGTAGCAACATCTCCTAATCTGAAGAGAAACATTTCGTTGTAAGCGGGTTGCCTCAGCCTTGCCACATTTTCTGAACTGGCTATAAAGGAGGGCAGTCAGTAGGCCTCACCCTTCAAGCCCACTCCAATTTCATAGAGAAAACACCAGGCCTCGGTGTGCCTTCCTGTGAGAAGGAAACTTTGCTTTCATTCTTTAGGTGGCACTTTGGCTCAGAACTGCCCTACCCCAAGGATTCAGGGATGTGCAGCCCGATTAGTTGAGATCAGTCCTTCTGGCACTTTCATGGATGAAACCAACTGGGAAAAGAGCCGTTCTAAGCTGGGGACCATGGTGTCTTACCCTAGTCTACACAGAAACAGCACTCTGAGGGAGACGAGCTGCTGGCGTTTGGTAGCAACATCTCCTAATCTGAAGAGAAACATTTCGTTGTAAGCGGGTTGCCTCAGCCTTGCCACATGTTCTCAACTGGTTATAAAGGAGGGCAGTCACTAGGCCTCACCTTTCAAGCACACTCCAATTTCATACAGAAAACACCAGGCCTCGGTGTGCCTTCCTGTGGCAAGGAAACTTTGCTTTCATTCCTTAGGTGGCACTTTGGCTCAGAACTGCCCTACCCCAAGGATTCAGGGATGTGCAGCCCGATTAGTTGAGATCAGCCCTTCTGGCTCTTTCATGGATGAAACCAACTGGGCAAAGAGCCGTTCTAAGCTGGGGACCATGCTGTCTTTCCCTGGTCTACACAGAAACAGCACTCTGAGGGAGACGAGCTGCTGGCGTTTGGTAGCAACAACTCTTGTTCTGAAGAGAAACATTTCTTTGTAAGGGGGGTTGCCTCAGCCTTGCCACATTTTGTGATCTGGCTATAAAGGAGGGCAGTCAGTAGGCCTCACCCTTCAAGCCCACTCCAATTTGACAGAGAAAACACCAGGACTCGGTGTGCCTTCCTGTGGCAAGGAAACTTTGCTTTCATTCCTTAGGTGGCACTTTGGCTCAGAAGTGCCCTACCCCAAGGATTCAGGGATGTGCAGCCCGATTAGTTGAGATCAGCCCTTCTGGCTCTTTCATGGCTGAAACCAACTGGGCAAAGAGCCGTTCTAAGCTGGGGACCATGCTGTCTTTCCCTGGTCTACACAGAAACAGCACTCTGAGTGAGACGAGCTGCTGGCGTTTGGTAGCAACAACTCTTGTTCTGAAGAGAAACATTTCTTTGTAAGGGGGGTTGCCTCAGCCTTGCCACATTTTGTGATCTGGCTATAAAGGAGGGCAGTCAGTAGGCCTCACCCTTCAAGCCCACTCCAATTTGACAGAGAAAACACCAGGCCTCGGTGTGCCTTCCTGTGGCAAGGAAACTTTGCTTTCATTCCTTAGGTGGCACTTTGGCTCAGAACTGCCCTACCCCAAGGATTCAGGGATGTGCAGCCCGATTAGTTGAGATCAGCCCTTCTGGCTCTTTCATGGATGAAAACAGCTGGGCATAGGGCCGTTCTAAGCTTGGGACTATGGTGTCTTTCCCTAGTCTACACAGAAACAGCACTCTGAGGGAGACGAGCTGCTGGCGTTTGGTAGCAAAATCTCCTATTCTGAAGAGAAAAATTTCGTTATAAGCGGGTGGCATCAGCCTTGCCACATTTTCTCAAATGGCTCTAAAGGAGGGCAGTCAGTTGGCAGACTTACTTGCGGCCCTGCTTCCCAGGTTGGAAACTTTGCTTTCATTCCTTAGGTGGCCCATTGGCTCAGGACTGCCCTACCCCAAGAATTCAGGCTTGTGACGCCCGATTAGTTGAGATCAGCCCTTCTGGCTCTTTCATGGATGAAAACAGCTGGGCATAGGGCCGTTCTAAGCTTGGGACTATGGTGTCTTTCCCTAGTCTACACAGAAACAGCACTCTGAGGGAGACGAGCTGCTGGCGTTTGGTAGCAAAATCTCCTATTCTGAAGAGAAAAATTTCGTTATAAGCGGGTGGCATCAGCCTTGCCACATTTTCTCAAATGGCTCTAAAGGAGGGCAGTCAGTTGGCAGACTTACTTGCGGCCCTGCTTCCCAGGTTGGAAACTTTGCTTTCATTCCTTAGGTGGCCCATTGGCTCAGGACTGGCCTACCCCAAGAATTCAGGCTTGTGACGCCCGATTAGTTGAGATCAGCCCTTCTGGCTCTTTCATGGATGAAACCAACTGGGAAAAGAGCCGTTCTAAGCTGGGGACCATGGTGTCTTTCCCTAGTCTACACGGAAACAGCACTCTGAGGGAGACGAGCTGCTGGTGTTTGGTAGCAACATCTCCTATTCTGAAGGGAAACATTTCTTTGTAAGCGGGTTGCATCAGCCTTGCCACATGTTCTCAACTGCTTATAATGGAGGCAAGTCAGTAGGCCTCACCCTTCAAGCCCACTCCAATTTCATAGAGAAAACATCAGGCCTCGGTGTGCCTTCCTGTGGCAAGGAAACTTTGCTTTCATTCTTAGGTGGCTCTTTGGCTCAGAACTGCCCTACCCCAATGATTCAAGGATGTGCAGCCCGATTAGTTGAGATCAGTCCTTCTGGCTCTTTCATGGATGAAACCAACTGGGAAAAGAGCCGTTCTAAGCTGGGGACCATGCTGTCTTTCCCTGGTCTACACAGAAACAGCACTCTGAGGGAGACGAGCTGCTGGCGTTTGGTAGCAACAACACTTGTTCTGAAGAGAAACATTTCTTTGTAAGGAGGGTTGCCTCAGCCTTGCCACATTTTGTGATCTGGCTATAAAGGAGGGCAGTCAGTAGGCCTCACCCTTCAAGCCCACTCCAATTTCATAGAGAAAACACCAGGCCTCGGTGTGCCTTCCTGTGGCAAGGAAACTTTGCTTTCATTCTTAGGTGGCTCTTTGGCTCAGAACTGCCCTACCCCAAGGATTCAGGGATGTGCAGCCCGATTAGTTGAGATCAGTCCTTCTGGCTCTTTCATGGATGAAACCAACTGGGAAAAGAGCCGTTCTAAGCTGGGGACCATGGTGTCTTTCCCTAGTCTACACAGAAGCAGCACTCTGAGGGAGACGAGCTGCTGGCGTTTGGTAGCAACGTCTACTATCCTGAAGAGCAACATTTCGTTGTAAGCGGGTTGCCTCAGCATTGCCACATTTTCTGAACTGGCTATAAAGTAGGGCAGTCAGTAGGCCTCACCCTTCAAGCCCACTCCAATTTCATAGAGAAAACATCAGGCCTCGGTGTGCCTTCCTGTGGCAATGAAACTTTGCTTTCATTCCTTAGGTGGCACTTGGGCTCAGAACTGCCCTACCTCAAGGATTCAGGGATGTGCAGCCTGATTAGTTGAGATCACCCCTTCTAGGTCGTTCATGGACTCAACCAACTGGGAAAAGAGCCGTTCTAAGCTGGGGACCACGGTGTCCTTCCCTAGTCTACACAGAAACAGCACTCTGAGGGAGACGAGCTTCTGGCGTTTGGTAGCAACAACTCTTATTCTGAAGAGAAACATTTCGTTGTAAGCGGGTTGCCTCAGCCTTGCCACATTTACTGAACTGGCTATAAAGGAGGGCAGTTAGTAGGCCTCACCCTTCAAGCCCACTCCAATTTCATAGAGAAAACACCAGGCCTCGGTGTGCCTTCCTGTGGCAAGGAAACTTTGCTTTCATTCTTAGGTGGCTCTTTGGCTCAGAACTGCCCTACCCCTAGGATTCAGGGATGTGCAGCCCGATTAGTTGAGATCAGTCCTTCTGGCTGTTTCATGGATGAAACCAACTGGGAAAAGAGCCGTTCTAAGCTGGGGACCATGGTGTCTTTCCCTAGTCTACACAGAAACAGCACTCTGAGGGAGAAGAGCTGCTGGCGTTTGGTAGCAACATCTCCTAATCTGAAGAGAAACATTTCGTTGTAAGCGGGTTGCCTCAGCCTTGCCACATTTTCTGAACTGGCTATAAAGGAGGGCAGTCAGTAGGCCTCACCCTTCAAGCCCACTCCAATTTCATAGAGAAAACACCAGGCCTCGGTGTGCCTTCCTGTGAGAAGGAAACTTTGCTTTCATTCTTTAGGTGGCACTTTGGCTCAGAACTGCCCTACCCCAAGGATTCAGGGATGTGCAGCCCGATTAGTTGAGATCAGTCCTTCTGGCACTTTCATGGATGAAACCAACTGGGAAAAGAGCCGTTCTAAGCTGGGGACCATGGTGTCTTACCCTAGTCTACACAGAAACAGCACTCTGAGGGAGACGAGCTGCTGGCGTTTGGTAGCAACATCTCCTAATCTGAAGAGAAACATTTCGTTGTAAGCGGGTTGCCTCAGCCTTGCCACATGTTCTCAACTGGTTATAAAGGAGGGCAGTCACTAGGCCTCACCTTTCAAGCACACTCCAATTTCATACAGAAAACACCAGGCCTCGGTGTGCCTTCCTGTGGCAAGGAAACTTTGCTTTCATTCCTTAGGTGGCACTTTGGCTCAGGACTGCCCTACCCCAAGGATTCAGGGATGTGCAGCCCGATTAGTTGAGATCAGCCCTTCTGGCTCTTTCATGGATGAAACCAACTGGGCAAAGAGCCGTTCTAAGCTGGGGACCATGCTGTCTTTCCCTGGTCTACACAGAAACAGCACTCTGAGGGAGACGAGCTGCTGGCGTTTGGTAGCAACAACTCTTGTTCTGAAGAGAAACATTTCTTTGTAAGGGGGGTTGCCTCAGCCTTGCCACATTTTGTGATCTGGCTATAAAGGAGGGCAGTCAGTAGGCCTCACCCTTCAAGCCCACTCCAATTTGACAGAGAAAACACCAGGACTCGGTGTGCCTTCCTGTGGCAAGGAAACTTTGCTTTCATTCCTTAGGTGGCACTTTGGCTCAGAAGTGCCCTACCCCAAGGATTCAGGGATGTGCAGCCCGATTAGTTGAGATCAGCCCTTCTGGCTCTTTCATGGCTGAAACCAACTGGGCAAAGAGCCGTTCTAAGCTGGGGACCATGCTGTCTTTCCCTGGTCTACACAGAAACAGCACTCTGAGTGAGACGAGCTGCTGGCGTTTGGTAGCAACAACTCTTGTTCTGAAGAGAAACATTTCTTTGTAAGGGGGGTTGCCTCAGCCTTGCCACATTTTGTGATCTGGCTATAAAGGAGGGCAGTCAGTAGGCCTCACCCTTCAAGCCCACTCCAATTTGACAGAGAAAACACCAGGCCTCGGTGTGCCTTCCTGTGGCAAGGAAACTTTGCTTTCATTCCTTAGGTGGCACTTTGGCTCAGAACTGCCCTACCCCAAGGATTCAGGGATGTGCAGCCCGATTAGTTGAGATCAGCCCTTCTGGCTCTTTCATGGATGAAAACAGCTGGGCATAGGGCCGTTCTAAGCTTGGGACTATGGTGTCTTTCCCTAGTCTACACAGAAACAGCACTCTGAGGGAGACGAGCTGCTGGCGTTTGGTAGCAAAATCTCCTATTCTGAAGAGAAAAATTTCGTTATAAGCGGGTGGCATCAGCCTTGCCACATTTTCTCAAATGGCTCTAAAGGAGGGCAGTCAGTTGGCAGACTTACTTGCGGCCCTGCTTCCCAGGTTGGAAACTTTGCTTTCATTCCTTAGGTGGCCCATTGGCTCAGGACTGCCCTACCCCAAGAATTCAGGCTTGTGACGCCCGATTAGTTGAGATCAGCCCTTCTGGCTCTTTCATGGATGAAAACAGCTGGGCATAGGGCCGTTCTAAGCTTGGGACTATGGTGTCTTTCCCTAGTCTACACAGAAACAGCACTCTGAGGGAGACGAGCTGCTGGCGTTTGGTAGCAAAATCTCCTATTCTGAAGAGAAAAATTTCGTTATAAGCGGGTGGCATCAGCCTTGCCACATTTTCTCAAATGGCTCTAAAGGAGGGCAGTCAGTTGGCAGACTTACTTGCGGCCCTGCTTCCCAGGTTGGAAACTTTGCTTTCATTCCTTAGGTGGCCCATTGGCTCAGGACTGCCCTACCCCAAGAATTCAGGCTTGTGACGCCCGATTAGTTGAGATCAGCCCTTCTGGCTCTTTCATGGATGAAACCAACTGGGAAAAGAGCCGTTCTAAGCTGGGGACCATGGTGTCTTTCCCTAGTCTACACGGAAACAGCACTCTGAGGGAGACGAGCTGCTGGTGTTTGGTAGCAACATCTCCTATTCTGAAGGGAAACATTTCTTTGTAAGCGGGTTGCATCAGCCTTGCCACATGTTCTCAACTGCTTATAATGGAGGCAAGTCAGTAGGCCTCACCCTTCAAGCCCACTCCAATTTCATAGAGAAAACATCAGGCCTCGGTGTGCCTTCCTGTGGCAAGGAAACTTTGCTTTCATTCTTAGGTGGCTCTTTGGCTCAGAACTGCCCTACCCCAATGATTCAAGGATGTGCAGCCCGATTAGTTGAGATCAGTCCTTCTGGCTCTTTCATGGATGAAACCAACTGGGAAAAGAGCCGTTCTAAGCTGGGGACCATGCTGTCTTTCCCTGGTCTACACAGAAACAGCACTCTGAGGGAGACGAGCTGCTGGCGTTTGGTAGCAACAACACTTGTTCTGAAGAGAAACATTTCTTTGTAAGGAGGGTTGCCTCAGCCTTGCCACATTTTGTGATCTGGCTATAAAGGAGGGCAGTCAGTAGGCCTCACCCTTCAAGCCCACTCCAATTTCATAGAGAAAACACCAGGCCTCGGTGTGCCTTCCTGTGGCAAGGAAACTTTGCTTTCATTCTTAGGTGGCTCTTTGGCTCAGAACTGCCCTACCCCAAGGATTCAGGGATGTGCAGCCCGATTAGTTGAGATCAGTCCTTCTGGCCCTTTCATGGATGAAACCAACTGGGAAAAGAGCCGTTCTAAGCTGGGGACAATGGTGTCTTTCCCTAGTCTACACAGAAACAGCACTCTGAGGGAGACGAGCTGCTGGCGTTTGGTAGCAACATCTCCTAATCTGAAGAGAAACATTTCGTTGTAAGCGGGTTGCCTCAGCCTTGCCACATTTTCTGAACAGGCTATAAAGGAGGGCAGTCAGTAGGCCTCACCCTTCAAGCCCACTCCAATTTGACAGAGAAAACACCAGGACTCGGTGTGCCTTCCTGTGGCAAGGAAACTTTGCTTTCATTCCTTAGGTGGCACTTTGGCTCAGAACTGCCCTACCCCAAGGATTCAGGGATGTGCAGCCCGATTAGTTGAGATCAGCCCTTCTGGCTCTTTCATGGATGAAAACAGCTGGGCATAGGGCCGTTCTAAGCTTGGGACTATGGTGTCTTTCCCTAGTCTACACAGAAACAGCACTCTGAGGGAGACAAGCTGCTGGCGTTTCGTAGCAAAATCTCCTATTCTGAAGAGAAAAATTTCGTTATAAGCGGGTGGCATCAGCCTTGCCACATTTTCTCAAATGGCTCTAAAGGAGGGCAGTCAGTTGGCAGACTTACTTGTGGCCCTGCTTCCCAGGTTGGAAACTTTGCTTTCATTCCTTAGGTGGCCCATTGGCTCAAGACTGCCCTACCCCAAGAATTCAGGCTTGTGACGCCCGATTAGTTGAGATCAGCCCTTCTGGCTCTTTCATGGATGAAACCAACTGGGAAAAGAGGCGTTCTAAACTGGGGACCATGGTGTCTTTCCCTAGTCTACACGGAAACAGCACTCTGAGGGAGACGAGCTGCTGGTGTTTGGTAGCAACATCTCCTATTCTGAAGCGAAACATTTCTTTGTAAGCGGGTTGCATCAGCCTTGCCACATGTTCTCAACTGCTTATAATGGAGGCAAGTCAGTAGGCCTCACCCTTCAAGCCCACTCCAATTTCATAGAGAAAACATCAGGCCTCGGTGTGCCTTTCTGTGGCAATGAAACTTTGCTTTCATTCCTTAGGTGGCACTTCGGCTCAGAACTGCCCGACCTCAAGGATTCAGGGATGTGCAGCCTGATTAGTTGAGATCACCCCTTCTAGGTCTTTCATGGATGAAACCAACTGGGAAAAGAGCCGTTCTACGCTGGGGACCATGGTGTCTTTCCCTAGTCTACACAGAAGCAGCACTCTGAGGGAGATGAGCTGCTGGCGTTTGGTAGCAACGTCTACTATCCTGAAGAGCAACATTTCGTTGTAAGCGGGTTGCCTCAGCATTGCCACATTTTCTGAACTGGCTATAAAGTAGGGCAGTCAGTAGGCTTCACCCTTCAAGCCCACTCCAATTTCATAGAGAAAACATCAGGCCTCGGTGTGCCTTCCTGTGGCAATGAAACTTTGCTTTCATTCCTTAGGTGGCACTTGGGCTCAGAACTGCCCTACCTCAAGGATTCAGGGATGTGCAGCCTGATTAGTTGAGATCACCCCTTCTAGGTCGTTCATGGACTCAACCAACTGGGAAAAGAGCCGTTCTAAGCTGGGGACCACGGTGTCCTTCCCTAGTCTACACAGAAACAGCACTCTGAGGGAGACGAGCTTCTGGCGTTTGGTAGCAACAACTCTTATTCTGAAGAGAAACATTTCGTTGTAAGCGGGTTGCCTCAGCCTTGCCACATTTACTGAACTGGCTATAAAGGAGGGCAGTTAGTAGGCCTCACCCTTCAAGCCCACTCCAATTTCATAGAGAAAACACCAGGCCTCGGTGTGCCTTCCTGTGGCAAGGAAACTTTGCTTTCATTCTTAGGTGGCTCTTTGGCTCAGAACTGCCCTACCCCAAGGATTCAGGGATGTGCAGCCCGATTAGTTGAGATCAGTCCTTCTGGCTCTTTCATGGATGAAACCAACTGGGAAAAGAGCCGTTCTAAGCTGGGGACCATGGTGTCTTTCCCTAGTCTACACAGAAACAGCACTCTGAGGGAGAAGAGCTGCTGGCGTTTGGTAGCAACATCTCCTAATCTGAAGAGAAACATTTCGTTGTAAGCGGGTTGCCTCAGCCTTGCCACATTTTCTGAACTGGCTATAAAGGAGGGCAGTCAGTAGGCCTCACCCTTCAAGCCCACTCCAATTTCATAGAGAAAACACCAGGCCTCGGTGTGCCTTCCTGTGACAAGGAAACTTTGCTTTCATTCTTTAGGTGGCACTTTGGCTCAGAACTGCCCTACCCCAAGGATTCAGGGATGTGCAGCCCGATTTGTTGAGATCAGCCATTCTGGCTCTTTCATGGATGAAACCAACTGGGAAAAGAGCCGTTCTAAGCTGGGGACCATGGTGTCTTTCCCTAGTCTACAGAGAAACAGCACTCTGAGGGAGACGAGCTGCTGGCGTTTGGTAGCAACATCTCCTAATCTGAAGAGAAACATTTCGTTGTAAGCGGGTTGCCTCAGCCTTGCCACATGTTCTCAACTGGTTATAAAGGAGGGCAGTCACTAGGCCTCACCTTTCAAGCACACTCCAATTTCATACAGAAAACACCAGGCCTCGGTGTGCCTTCCTGTGGCAAGGAAACTTTGCTTTCATTCCTTAGGTGGCACTTTGGCTCAGAAGTGCCCTACCCCAAGGATTCAGGGATGTGCAGCCCGATTAGTTGAGATCAGCCCTTCTGGCTCTTTCATGGATGAAACCAACTGGGCAAAGAGCCGTTCTAAGCTGGGGACCATGCTGTCTTTCCCTGGTCTACACAGAAACAGCACTCTGAGGGAGACGAGCTGCTGGTGTTTGGTAGCAACAACTCTTGTTCTGAAGAGAAACATTTCTTTGTAAGGGGGGTTGCCTCAGCCTTGCCACATTTTGTGATCTGGCTATAAAGGAGGGCAGTCAGTAGGCCTCACCCTTCAAGCCCACTCCAATTTGACAGAGAAAACACCAGGCCTCGGTGTGCCTTCCTGTGGCAAGGAAACTTTGCTTTCATTCCTTAGGTGGCACTTTGGCTCAGAACTGCCCTACCCCAAGGATTCAGGGATGTGCAGCCCGATTAGTTGAGATCAGCCCTTCTGGCTCTTTCATGGATGAAAACAGCTGGGCATAGGGCCGTTCTAAGCTTGGGACTATGGTGTCTTTCCCTAGTCTACACAGAAACAGCACTCTGAGGGAGACGAGCTGCTGGCGTTTGGTAGGAAAATCTCCTATTCTGAAGAGAAAAATTTCGTTATAAGCGGGTGGCATCAGCCTTGCCACATTTTCTCAAATGGCTCTCAAGGAGGGCAGTCAGTTGGCAGACTTACTTGCGGCCCTGCTTCCCAGGTTGGAAACTTTGTTTTCATTCCTTAGGTGGCCCATTGGCTCAGGACTGCCCTACCCCAAGAATTCAGGCTTGTGACGCCCGATTAGTTGAGATCAGCCCTTCTGGCTCTTTCATGAATGAAACCAACTGGGAAAAGAGCCGTTCTAAGCTGGGGACCATGGTGTCTTTCCCTAGTCTACACGGAAACAGCACTCTGAGGGAGACGAGCTGCTGGTGTTTGGTAGCAACATCTCCTATTCTGAAGGGAAACATTTCTTTGTAAGCGGGTTGCATCAGCCTTGCCACATGTTCTCAACTGCTTATAATGGAGGCAAGTCAGTAGGCCTCACCCTTCAAGCCCACTCCAATTTCATAGAGAAAACATCAGGCCTCGGTGTGCCTTCCTGTGGCAAGGAAACTTTGCTTTCATTCTTAGGTGGCTCTTTGGCTCAGAACTGCCCTACCCCAATGATTCAAGGATGTGCAGCCCGATTAGTTGAGATCAGTCCTTCTGGCTCTTTCATGGATGAAACCAACTGGGAAAAGAGCCGTTCTAAGCTGGGGACCATGCTGTCTTTCCCTGGTCTACACAGAAACAGCACTCTGAGGGAGACGGGCTGCTGGCGTTTGGTAGCTACAACACTTGTTCTGAAGAGAAACATTTCTTTGTAAGGGGGGTTGCCTCAGCCTTGCCACATTTTGTGATCTGGCTATAAAGGAGGGCAGTCAGTAGGCCTCACCCTTCAAGCCCACTCCAATTTCATAGAGAAAACACCAGGCCTCGGTGTGCCTTCCTGTGGCAAGGAAACTTTGCTTTCATTCCTAGGTGGCTCTTTGGCTCAGAACTGCCCTACCCCAAGGATTCAGGGATGTGCAGCCCGATTAGTTGAGATCAGTCCTTCTGGCTCTTTCATGGATGAAACCAACTGGGAAAAGAGCCGTTCTAAGCTGGGGACAATGGTGTCTTTCCCTAGTCTACACAGAAACAGCACTCTGAGGGAGACGAGCTGCTGGCGTTTGGTAGCAACATCTCCTAATCTGAAGAGAAACATTTCGTTGTAAGCGGGTTGCCTCAGCCTTGCCACATTTTCTGAACTGGCTATAAAGGAGGGCAGTCAGTAGGCCTCACCCTTCAAGCCCACTCCAATTTGACAGAGAAAACACCAGGCCTCGGTGTGCCTTCCTGTGGCAAGGAAACTTTGCTTTCATTCCTTAGGTGGCACTTTGGCTCAGAACTGCCCTACCCCAAGGATTCAGGGATGTGCAGCCCGATTAGTTGAGATCAGCCCTTCTGGCTCTTTCATGGATGAAAACAGCTGGGCATAGGGCCGTTCTAAGCTTGGGACTATGGTGTCTTTCCCTAGTCTACACAGAAACAGCACTCTGAGGGAGACAAGCTGCTGGCGTTTGGTAGCAAAATCTCCTATTCTGAAGAGAAAAATTTCGTTATAAGCGGGTGGCATCAGCCTTGCCACATTTTCTCAAATGGCTCTAAAGGAGGGCAGTCAGTTGGCAGACTTACTTGTGGCCCTGCTTCCCAGGTTGGAAACTTTGCTTTCATTCCTTAGGTGGCCCATTGGCTCAAGACTGCCCTACCCCAAGAATTCAGGCTTGTGACGCCCGATTAGTTGAGATCAGCCCTTCTGGCTCTTTCATGGATGAAACCAACTGGGAAAAGAGCCGTTCTAAACTGGGGACCATGGTGTCTTTCCCTAGTCTACACGGAAACAGCACTCTGAGGGAGACGAGCTGCTGGTGTTTGGTAGCAACATCTCCTATTCTGAAGCGAAACATTTCTTTGTAAGCGGGTTGCATCAGCCTTGCCACATGTTCTCAACTGCTTATAATGGAGGCAAGTCAGTAGGCCTCACCCTTCAAGCCCACTCCAATTTCATAGAGAAAACATCAGGCCTCGGTGTGCCTTTCTGTGGCAATGAAACTTTGCTTTCATTCCTTAGGTGGCACTTCGGCTCAGAACTGCCCGACCTCAAGGATTCAGGGATGTGCAGCCTGATTAGTTGAGATCACCCCTTCTAGGTCTTTCATGGATGAAACCAACTGGGAAAAGAGCCGTTCTAAGCTGGGGACCATGGTGTCTTTCCCTAGTCTACACAGAAACAGCACTCTGAGGGAGACGAGCTGCTGGCGTTTGGTAGCAACGTCTACTATCCTGAAGAGCAACATTTCGTTGTAAGCGGGTTGCCTCAGCATTGCCACATTTTCTGAACTGGCTATAAAGTAGGGCAGTCAGTAGGCCTCACCCTTCAAGCCCACTCCAATTTCATAGAGAAAACATCAGGCCTCGGTGTGCCTTCCTGTGGCAATGAAACTTTGCTTTCATTCCTTAGGTGGCACTTGGGCTCAGAACTGCCCTACCTCAAGGATTCAGGGATGTGCAGCCTGATTAGTTGAGATCACCCCTTCTAGGTCGTTCATGGACTCAACCAACTGGGAAAAGAGCCGTTCTAAGCTGGGGACCACGGTGTCCTTCCCTAGTCTACACAGAAACAGCACTCTGAGGGAGACGAGCTTCTGGCGTTTGGTAGCAACAACTCTTATTCTGAAGAGAAACATTTCGTTGTAAGCGGGTTGCCTCAGCCTTGCCACATTTACTGAACTGGCTATAAAGGAGGGCAGTCAGTAGGCCTCACCCTTCAAGCCCACTCCAATTTCATAGAGAAAACACCAGGCCTCGGTGTGCCTTCCTGTGGCAAGGAAACTTTGCTTTCATTCTTAGGTGGCTCTTTGGCTCAGAACTGCCCTACCCCAAGGATTCAGGGATGTGCAGCCCGATTAGTTGAGATCAGTCCTTCTGGCTCTTTCATGGATGAAACCAACTGGGAAAAGAGCCGTTCTAAGCTGGGGACCATGGTGTCTTTCCCTAGTCTACACAGAAACAGCACTCTGAGGGAGACGAGCTGCTGGCGTTTGGTAGCAACATCTCCTAATCTGAAGAGAAACATTTCGTTGTAAGCGGGTTGCCTCAGCCTTGCCACATTTTCTGAACTGGCTATAAAGGAGGGCAGTCAGTAGGCCTCACCCTTCAAGCCCACTCCAATTTCATAGAGAAAACACCAGGCCTCGGTGTGCCTTCCTGTGGCAAGGAAACTTTGCTTTCATTCTTTAGGTGGCACTTTGGCTCAGAACTGCCCTACCCCAAGGATTCAGGGATGTGCAGCCCGATTAGTTGAGATCAGTCCTTCTGGCTCTTTCATGGATGAAACCAAGTGGGAAAAGAGCCGTTCTAAGCTGGGGACCATGGTGTCTTTCCCTAGTCTACACAGAAACAGCACTCTGAGGGAGACGAGCTGCTGGCGTTTGGTAGCAACATCTCTTAATCTGAAGAGAAACATTTCGTTGTAAGCGGGTTGCCTCAGCCTTGCCACATGTTCTCAACTGGTTATAAAGGAGGGCAGTCACTAGGCCTCACCTTTCAAGCACACTCCAATTTCATACAGAAAACACTAGGCCTCGTTGTGCCTTCCTGTGGCAAGGAAACTTTGCTTTCATTCCTTAGGTGGCACTTTGGCTCAGAAGTGCCCTACCCCAAGGATTCAGGGATGTGCAGCCCGATTAGTTGAGATCAGCCCTTCTGGCTCTTTCATGGATGAAACCAACTGGGCAAAGAGCCGTTCTAAGCTGGGGACCATGCTGTCTTTCCCTGGTCTACACAGAAACAGCACTCTGAGGGAGACGAGCTGCTGGTGTTTGGTAGCAACAACTCTTGTTCTGAAGAGAAACATTTCTTTGTAAGGGGGGTTGCCTCAGCCTTGCCACATTTTGTGATCTGGCTATAAAGGAGGGCAGTCAGTAGGCCTCACCCTTCAAGCCCACTCCAATTTGACAGAGAAAACACCAGGCCTCGGTGTGCCTTCCTGTGGCAAGGAAACTTTGCTTTCATTCCTTAGGTGGCACTTTGGCTCAGAACTGCCCTACCCCAAGGATTCAGGGATGTGCAGCCCGATTAGTTGAGATCAGTCCTTCTGGCTCTTTCATGGATGAAACCAACTGGGAAAAGAGCCGTTCTAAGCTGGGGACAATGGTGTCTTTCCCTAGTCTACACAGAAACAGCACTCTGAGGGAGACGAGCTGCTGGCGTTTGGTAGCAACATCTCCTAATCTGAAGAGAAACATTTCGTTGTAAGCGGGTTGCCTCAGCCTTGCCACATTTTCTGAACTGGCTATAAAGGAGGGCAGTCAGTAGGCCTCACCCTTCAAGCCCACTCCAATTTGACAGAGAAAACACCAGGCCTCGGTGTGCCTTCCTGTGGCAAGGAAACTTTGCTTTCATTCCTTAGGTGGCACTTTGGCTCAGAACTGCCCTACCCCAAGGATTCAGGGATGTGCAGCCCGATTAGTTGAGATCAGCCCTTCTGGCTCTTTCATGGATGAAAACAGCTGGGCATAGGGCCGTTCTAAGCTTGGGACTATGGTGTCTTTCCCTAGTCTACACAGAAACAGCACTCTGAGGGAGACAAGCTGCTGGCGTTTGGTAGCAAAATCTCCTATTCTGAAGAGAAAAATTTCGTTATAAGCGGGTGGCATCAGCCTTGCCACATTTTCTCAAATGGCTCTAAAGGAGGGCAGTCAGTTGGCAGACTTACTTGTGGCCCTGCTTCCCAGGTTGGAAACTTTGCTTTCATTCCTTAGGTGGCCCATTGGCTCAAGACTGCCCTACCCCAAGAATTCAGGCTTGTGACGCCCGATTAGTTGAGATCAGCCCTTCTGGCTCTTTCATGGATGAAACCAACTGGGAAAAGAGCCGTTCTAAACTGGGGACCATGGTGTCTTTCCCTAGTCTACACGGAAACAGCACTCTGAGGGAGACGAGCTGCTGGTGTTTGGTAGCAACATCTCCTATTCTGAAGCGAAACATTTCTTTGTAAGCGGGTTGCATCAGCCTTGCCACATGTTCTCAACTGCTTATAATGGAGGCAAGTCAGTAGGCCTCACCCTTCAAGCCCACACCAATTTCATAGAGAAAACATCAGGCCTCGGTGTGCCTTTCTGTGGCAATGAAACTTTGCTTTCATTCCTTAGGTGGCACTTCGGCTCAGAACTGCCCGACCTCAAGGATTCAGGGATGTGCAGCCTGATTAGTTGAGATCACCCCTTCTAGGTCTTTCATGGATGAAACCAACTGGGAAAAGAGCCGTTCTAAGCTGGGGACCATGGTGTCTTTCCCTAGTCTACACAGAAACAGCACTCTGAGGGAGACGAGCTGCTGGCGTTTGGTAGCAACGTCTACTATCCTGAAGAGCAACATTTCGTTGTAAGCGGGTTGCCTCAGCATTGCCACATTTTCTGAACTGGCTATAAAGTAGGGCAGTCAGTAGGCCTCACCCTTCAAGCCCACTCCAATTTCATAGAGAAAACATCAGGCCTCGGTGTGCCTTCCTGTGGCAATGAAACTTTGCTTTCATTCCTTAGGTGGCACTTGGGCTCAGAACTGCCCTACCTCAAGGATTCAGGGATGTGCAGCCTGATTAGTTGAGATCACCCCTTCTAGGTCGTTCATGGACTCAACCAACTGGGAAAAGAGCCGTTCTAAGCTGGGGACCACGGTGTCCTTCCCTAGTCTACACAGAAACAGCACTCTGAGGGAGACGAGCTTCTGGCGTTTGGTAGCAACAACTCTTATTCTGAAGAGAAACATTTCGATGTAAGCGGGTTGCCTCAGCCTTGCCACATTTACTGAACTGGCTATAAAGGAGGGCAGTCAGTAGGCCTCACCCTTCAAGCCCACTCCAATTTCATAGAGAAAACACCAGGCCTCGGTGTGCCTTCCTGTGGCAAGGAAACTTTGCTTTCATTCTTAGGTGGCTCTTTGGCTCAGAACTGCCCTACCCCAAGGATTCAGGGATGTGCAGCCCGATTAGTTGAGATCAGTCCTTCTGGCTCTTTCATGGATGAAACCAACTGGGAAAAGAGCCGTTCTAAGCTGGGGACCATGGTGTCTTTCCCTAGTCTACACAGAAACAGCACTCTGAGGGAGAAGAGCTGCTGGCGTTTGGTAGCAACATCTCCTAATCTGAAGAGAAACATTTCGTTGTAAGCGGGTTGCCTCAGCCTTGCCACATTTTCTGAACTGGCTATAAAGGAGGGCAGTCAGTAGGCCTCACCCTTCAAGCCCACTCCAATTTCATAGAGAAAACACCAGGCCTCGGTGTGCCTTCCTGTGACAAGGAAACTTTGCTTTCATTCTTTAGGTGGCACTTTGGCTCAGAACTGCCCTACCCCAAGGATTCAGGGATGTGCAGCCCGATTAGTTGAGATCAGCCATTCTGGCTCTTTCATGGATGAAACCAACTGGGAAAAGAGCCGTTCTAAGCTGGGGACCATGGTGTCTTTCCCTAGTCTACACAGAAACAGCACTCTGAGGGAGACGAGCTGCTGGCGTTTGGTAGCAACATCTCCTAATCTGAAGAGAAACATTTCGTTGTAAGCGGGTTGCCTCAGCCTTGCCACATGTTCTCAACTGGTTATAAAGGAGGGCAGTCACTAGGCCTCACCTTTCAAGCACACTCCAATTTCATACAGAAAACACCAGGCCTCGGTGTGCCTTCCTGTGGCAAGGAAACTTTGCTTTCATTCCTTAGGTGGCACTTTGGCTCAGAAGTGCCCTACCCCAAGGATTCAGGGATGTGCAGCCCGATTAGTTGAGATCAGCCCTTCTGGCTCTTTCATGGATGAAACCAACTGGGCAAAGAGCCGTTCTAAGCTGGGGACCATGCTGTCTTTCCCTGGTCTACACAGAAACAGCACTCTGAGGGAGACGAGCTGCTGGTGTTTGGTAGCAACAACTCTTGTTCTGAAGAGAAACATTTCTTTGTAAGGGGGGTTGCCTCAGCCTTGCCACATTTTGTGATCTGGCTATAAAGGAGGGCAGTCAGTAGGCCTCACCCTTCAAGCCCACTCCAATTTGACAGAGAAAACACCAGGCCTCGGTGTGCCTTCCTGTGGCAAGGAAACTTTGCTTTCATTCCTTAGGTGGCACTTTGGCTCAGAACTGCCCTACCCCAAGGATTCAGGGATGTGCAGCCCGATTAGTTGAGATCAGCCCTTCTGGCTCTTTCATGGATGAAAACAGCTGGGCATAGTGCCGTTCTAAGCTTGGGACTATGGTGTCTTTCCCTAGTCTACACAGAAACAGCACTCTGAGGGAGACGAGCTGCTGGCGTTTGGTAGCAAAATCTCCTATTCTGAAGAGAAAAATTTCGTTATAAGCGGGTGGCATCAGCCTTGCCACATTTTCTCAAATGGCTCTCAAGGAGGGCAGTCAGTTGGCAGACTTACTTGCGGCCCTGCTTCCCAGGTTGGAAACTTTGCTTTCATTCCTTAGGTGGCCCATTGGCTCAGGACTGCCCTACCCCAAGAATTCAGGCTTGTGACGCCCGATTAGTTGATATCAGCCCTTCTGGCTCTTTCATGAATGAAACCAACTGGGAAAAGAGCCGTTGTAAGCTGGGGACCATGGTGTCTTTCCCTAGTCTACACGGAAACAGCACTCTGAGGGAGACGAGCTGCTGGTGTTTGGTAGCAACATCTCCTATTCTGAAGGGAAACATTTCTTTGTAAGCGGGTTGCATCAGCCTTGCCACATGTTCTCAACTGCTTATAATGGAGGCAAGTCAGTAGGCCTCACCCTTCAAGCCCACTCCAATTTCATAGAGAAAACATCAGGCCTCGGTGTGCCTTCCTGTGGCAAGGAAACTTTGCTTTCATTCTTAGGTGGCTCTTTGGCTCAGAACTGCCCTACCCCAATGATTCAAGGATGTGCAGCCCGATTAGTTGAGATCAGTCCTTCTGGCTCTTTCATGGATGAAACCAACTGGGAAAAGAGCCGTTCTAAGCTGGGGACCATGCTGTCTTTCCCTGGTCTACACAGAAACAGCACTCTGAGGGAGACGGGCTGCTGGCGTTTGGTAGCTACAACACTTGTTCTGAAGAGAAACATTTCTTTGTAAGGGGGGTTGCCTCAGCCTTGCCACATTTTGTGATCTGGCTATAAAGGAGGGCAGTCAGTAGGCCTCACCCTTCAAGCCCACTCCAATTTCATAGAGAAAACACCAGGCCTCGGTGTGCCTTCCTGTGGCAAGGAAACTTTGCTTTCATTCCTAGGTGGCTCTTTGGCTCAGAACTGCCCTACCCCAAGGATTCAGGGATGTGCAGCCCGATTAGTTGAGATCAGTCCTTCTGGCTCTTTCATGGATGAAACCAACTGGGAAAAGAGCCGTTCTAAGCTGGGGACAATGGTGTCTTTCCCTAGTCTACACAGAAACAGCACTCTGAGGGAGACGAGCTGCTGGCGTTTGGTAGCAACATCTCCTAATCTGAAGAGAAACATTTCGTTGTAAGCGGGTTGCCTCAGCCTTGCCACATTTTCTGAACTGGCTATAAAGGAGGGCAGTCAGTAGGCCTCACCCTTCAAGCCCACTCCAATTTGACAGAGAAAACACCAGGCCTCGGTGTGCCTTCCTGTGGCAAGGAAACTTTGCTTTCATTCCTTAGGTGGCACTTTGGCTCAGAACTGCCCTACCCCAAGGATTCAGGGATGTGCAGCCCGATTAGTTGAGATCAGCCCTTCTGGCTCTTTCATGGATGAAAACAGCTGGGCATAGGGCCGTTCTAAGCTTGGGACTATGGTGTCTTTCCCTAGTCTACACAGAAACAGCACTCTGAGGGAGACAAGCTGCTGGCGTTTGGTAGCAAAATCTCCTATTCTGAAGAGAAAAATTTCGTTATAAGCGGGTGGCATCAGCCTTGCCACATTTTCTCAAATGGCTCTAAAGGAGGGCAGTCAGTTGGCAGACTTACTTGTGGCCCTGCTTCCCAGGTTGGAAACTTTGCTTTCATTCCTTAGGTGGCCCATTGGCTCAAGACTGCCCTACCCCAAGAATTCAGGCTTGTGACGCCCGATTAGTTGAGATCAGCCCTTCTGGCTCTTTCATGGATGAAACCAACTGGGAAAAGAGCCGTTCTAAACTGGGGACCATGGTGTCTTTCCCTAGTCTACACGGAAACAGCACTCTGAGGGAGACGAGCTGCTGGTGTTTGGTAGCAACATCTCCTATTCTGAAGCGAAACATTTCTTTGTAAGCGGGTTGCATCAGCCTTGCCACATGTTCTCAACTGCTTATAATGGAGGCAAGTCAGTAGGCCTCACCCTTCAAGCCCACTCCAATTTCATAGAGAAAACATCAGGCCTCGGTGTGCCTTTCTGTGGCAATGAAACTTTGCTTTCATTCCTTAGGTGGCACTTCGGCTCAGAACTGCCCGACCTCAAGGATTCAGGGATGTGCAGCCTGATTAGTTGAGATCACCCCTTCTAGGTCTTTCATGGATGAAACCAACTGGGAAAAGAGCCGTTCTAAGCTGGGGACCATGGTGTCTTTCCCTAGTCTACACAGAAACAGCACTCTGAGGGAGACGAGCTGCTGGCGTTTGGTAGCAACGTCTACTATCCTGAAGAGCAACATTTCGTTGTAAGCGGGTTGCCTCAGCATTGCCACATTTTCTGAACTGGCTATAAAGTAGGGCAGTCAGTAGGCCTCACCCTTCAAGCCCACTCCAATTTCATAGAGAAAACATCAGGCCTCGGTGTGCCTTCCTGTGGCAATGAAACTTTGCTTTCATTCCTTAGGTGGCACTTGGGCTCAGAACTGCCCTACCTCAAGGATTCAGGGATGTGCAGCCTGATTAGTTGAGATCACCCCTTCTAGGTCGTTCATGGACTCAACCAACTGGGAAAAGAGCCGTTCTAAGCTGGGGACCACGGTGTCCTTCCCTAGTCTACACAGAAACAGCACTCTGAGGGAGACGAGCTTCTGGCGTTTGGTAGCAACAACTCTTATTCTGAAGAGAAACATTTCGTTGTAAACGGGTTGCCTCAGCCTTGCCACATTTACTGAACTGGCTATAAAGGAGGGCAGTCAGTAGGCCTCACCCTTCAAGCCCACTCCAATTTCATAGAGAAAACACCAGGCCTCGGTGTGCCTTCCTGTGGCAAGGAAACTTTGCTTTCATTCTTAGGTGGCTCTTTGGCTCAGAACTGCCCTACCCCAAGGATTCAGGGATGTGCAGCCCGATTAGTTGAGATCAGTCCTTCTGGCTCTTTCATGGATGAAACCAACTGGGAAAAGAGCCGTTCTAAGCTGGGGAACATGGTGTCTTTCCCTAGTCTACACAGAAACAGCACTCTGAGGGAGACGAGCTGCTGGCGTTTGGTAGCAACATCTCCTAATCTGAAGAGAAACATTTCGTTGTAAGCGGGTTGCCTCAGCCTTGCCACATTTTCTGAACTGGCTATAAAGGAGGGCAGTCAGTAGGCCTCACCCTTCAAGCCCACTCCAATTTCATAGAGAAAACACCAGGCCTCGGTGTGCCTTCCTGTGGCAAGGAAACTTTGCTTTCATTCTTTAGGTGGCACTTTGGCTCAGAACTGCCCTACCCCAAGGATTCAGGGATGTGCAGCCCGATTAGTTGAGATCAGTCCTTCTGGCTCTTTCATGGATGAAACCAAGTGGGAAAAGAGCCGTTCTAAGCTGGGGACCATGGTGTCTTTCCCTAGTCTACACAGAAACAGCACTCTGAGGGAGACGAGCTGCTGGCGTTTGGTAGCAACATCTCTTAATCTGAAGAGAAACATTTCGTTGTAAGCGGGTTGCCTCAGCCTTGCCACATGTTCTCAACTGGTTATAAAGGAGGGCAGTCACTAGGCCTCACCTTTCAAGCACACTCCAATTTCATACAGAAAACACCAGGCCTCGGTGTGCCTTCCTGTGGCAAGGAAACTTTGCTTTCATTCCTTAGGTGGCACTTTGGCTCAGAAGTGCCCTACCCCAAGGATTCAGGGATGTGCAGCCCGATTAGTTGAGATCAGCCCTTCTGGCTCTTTCATGGATGAAACCAACTGGGCAAAGAGCCGTTCTAAGCTGGGGACCATGCTGTCTTTCCCTGGTCTACACAGAAACAGCACTCTGAGGGAGACGAGCTGCTGGTGTTTGGTAGCAACAACTCTTGTTCTGAAGAGAAACATTTCTTTGTAAGGGGGGTTGCCTCAGCCTTGCCACATTTTGTGATCTGGCTATAAAGGAGGGCAGTCAGTAGGCCTCACCCTTCAAGCCCACTCCAATTTGACAGAGAAAACACCAGGCCTCGGTGTGCCTTCCTGTGGCAAGGAAACTTTGCTTTCATTCCTTAGGTGGCACTTTGGCTCAGAACTGCCCTACCCCAAGGATTCAGGGATGTGCAGCCCGATTAGTTGAGATCAGCCCTTCTGGCTCTTTCATGGATGAAAACAGCTGGGCATAGGGCCGTTCTAAGCTTGGGACTATGGTGTCTTTCCCTAGTCTACACAGAAACAGCACTCTGAGGGAGACGAGCTGCTGGCGTTTGGTAGGAAAATCTCCTATTCTGAAGAGAAAAATTTCGTTATAAGCGGGTGGCATCAGCCTTGCCACATTTTCTCAAATGGCTCTCAAGGAGGGCAGTCAGTTGGCAGACTTACTTGCGGCCCTGCTTCCCAGGTTGGAAACTTTGTTTTCATTCCTTAGGTGGCCCATTGGCTCAGGACTGCCCTACCCCAAGAATTCAGGCTTGTGACGCCCGATTAGTTGAGATCAGCCCTTCTGGCTCTTTCATGAATGAAACCAACTGGGAAAAGAGCCGTTCTAAGCTGGGGACCATGGTGTCTTTCCCTAGTCTACACGGAAACAGCACTCTGAGGGAGACGAGCTGCTGGTGTTTGGTAGCAACATCTCCTATTCTGAAGGGAAACATTTCTTTGTAAGCGGGTTGCATCAGCCTTGCCACATGTTCTCAACTGCTTATAATGGAGGCAAGTCAGTAGGCCTCACCCTTCAAGCCCACTCCAATTTCATAGAGAAAACATCAGGCCTCGGTGTGCCTTCCTGTGGCAAGGAAACTTTGCTTTCATTCTTAGGTGGCTCTTTGGCTCAGAACTGCCCTACCCCAATGATTCAAGGATGTGCAGCCCGATTAGTTGAGATCAGTCCTTCTGGCTCTTTCATGGATGAAACCAACTGGGAAAAGAGCCGTTCTAAGCTGGGGACCATGCTGTCTTTCCCTGGTCTACACAGAAACAGCACTCTGAGGGAGACGGGCTGCTGGCGTTTGGTAGCTACAACACTTGTTCTGAAGAGAAACATTTCTTTGTAAGGGGGGTTGCCTCAGCCTTGCCACATTTTGTGATCTGGCTATAAAGGAGGGCAGTCAGTAGGCCTCACCCTTCAAGCCCACTCCAATTTCATAGAGAAAACACCAGGCCTCGGTGTGCCTTCCTGTGGCAAGGAAACTTTGCTTTCATTCCTAGGTGGCTCTTTGGCTCAGAACTGCCCTACCCCAAGGATTCAGGGATGTGCAGCCCGATTAGTTGAGATCAGTCCTTCTGGCTCTTTCATGGATGAAACCAACTGGGAAAAGAGCCGTTCTAAGCTGGGGACAATGGTGTCTTTCCCTAGTCTACACAGAAACAGCACTCTGAGGGAGACGAGCTGCTGGCGTTTGGTAGCAACATCTCCTAATCTGAAGAGAAACATTTCGTTGTAAGCGGGTTGCCTCAGCCTTGCCACATTTTCTGAACTGGCTATAAAGGAGGGCAGTCAGTAGGCCTCACCCTTCAAGCCCACTCCAATTTGACAGAGAAAACACCAGGCCTCGGTGTGCCTTCCTGTGGCAAGGAAACTTTGCTTTCATTCCTTAGGTGGCACTTTGGCTCAGAACTGCCCTACCCCAAGGATTCAGGGATGTGCAGCCCGATTAGTTGAGATCAGCCCTTCTGGCTCTTTCATGGATGAAAACAGCTGGGCATAGGGCCGTTCTAAGCTTGGGACTATGGTGTCTTTCCCTAGTCTACACAGAAACAGCACTCTGAGGGAGACAAGCTGCTGGCGTTTGGTAGCAAAATCTCCTATTCTGAAGAGAAAAATTTCGTTATAAGCGGGTGGCATCAGCCTTGCCACATTTTCTCAAATGGCTCTAAAGGAGGGCAGTCAGTTGGCAGACTTACTTGTGGCCCTGCTTCCCAGGTTGGAAACTTTGCTTTCATTCCTTAGGTGGCCCATTGGCTCAAGACTGCCCTACCCCAAGAATTCAGGCTTGTGACGCCCGATTAGTTGAGATCAGCCCTTCTGGCTCTTTCATGGATGAAACCAACTGGGAAAAGAGCCGTTCTAAACTGGGGACCATGGTGTCTTTCCCTAGTCTACACGGAAACAGCACTCTGAGGGAGACGAGCTGCTGGTGTTTGGTAGCAACATCTCCTATTCTGAAGCGAAACATTTCTTTGTAAGCGGGTTGCATCAGCCTTGCCACATGTTCTCAACTGCTTATAATGGAGGCAAGTCAGTAGGCCTCACCCTTCAAGCCCACACCAATTTCATAGAGAAAACATCAGGCCTCGGTGTGCCTTTCTGTGGCAATGAAACTTTGCTTTCATTCCTTAGGTGGCACTTCGGCTCAGAACTGCCCGACCTCAAGGATTCAGGGATGTGCAGCCTGATTAGTTGAGATCACCCCTTCTAGGTCTTTCATGGATGAAACCAACTGGGAAAAGAGCCGTTCTAAGCTGGGGACCATGGTGTCTTTCCCTAGTCTACACAGAAACAGCACTCTGAGGGAGACGAGCTGCTGGCGTTTGGTAGCAACGTCTACTATCCTGAAGAGCAACATTTCGTTGTAAGCGGGTTGCCTCAGCATTGCCACATTTTCTGAACTGGCTATAAAGTAGGGCAGTCAGTAGGCCTCACCCTTCAAGCCCACTCCAATTTCATAGAGAAAACATCAGGCCTCGGTGTGCCTTCCTGTGGCAATGAAACTTTGCTTTCATTCCTTAGGTGGCACTTGGGCTCAGAACTTCCCTACCTCAAGGATTCAGGGATGTGCAGCCTGATTAGTTGAGATCACCCCTTCTAGGTCGTTCATGGACTCAACCAACTGGGAAAAGAGCCGTTCTAAGCTGGGGACCACGGTGTCCTTCCCTAGTCTACACAGAAACAGCACTCTGAGGGAGACGAGCTTCTGGCGTTTGGTAGCAACAACTCTTATTCTGAAGAGAAACATTTCGATGTAAGCGGGTTGCCTCAGCCTTGCCACATTTACTGAACTGGCTATAAAGGAGGGCAGTCAGTAGGCCTCACCCTTCAAGCCCACTCCAATTTCATAGAGAAAACACCAGGCCTCGGTGTGCCTTCCTGTGGCAAGGAAACTTTGCTTTCATTCTTAGGTGGCTCTTTGGCTCAGAACTGCCCTACCCCAAGGATTCAGGGATGTGCAGCCCGATTAGTTGAGATCAGTCCTTCTGGCTCTTTCATGGATGAAACCAACTGGGAAAAGAGCCGTTCTAAGCTGGGGACCATGGTGTCTTTCCCTAGTCTACACAGAAACAGCACTCTGAGGGAGAAGAGCTGCTGGCGTTTGGTAGCAACATCTCCTAATCTGAAGAGAAACATTTCGTTGTAAGCGGGTTGCCTCAGCCTTGCCACATTTTCTGAACTGGCTATAAAGGAGGGCAGTCAGTAGGCCTCACCCTTCAAGCCCACTCCAATTTCATAGAGAAAACACCAGGCCTCGGTGTGCCTTCCTGTGACAAGGAAACTTTGCTTTCATTCTTTAGGTGGCACTTTGGCTCAGAACTGCCCTACCCCAAGGATTCAGGGATGTGCAGCCCGATTAGTTGAGATCAGCCATTCTGGCTCTTTCATGGATGAAACCAACTGGGAAAAGAGCCGTTCTAAGCTGGGGACCATGGTGTCTTTCCCTAGTCTACACAGAAACAGCACTCTGAGGGAGACGAGCTGCTGGCGTTTGGTAGCAACATCTCCTAATCTGAAGAGAAACATTTCGTTGTAAGCGGGTTGCCTCAGCCTTGCCACATGTTCTCAACTGGTTATAAAGGAGGGCAGTCACTAGGCCTCACCTTTCAAGCACACTCCAATTTCATACAGAAAACACCAGGCCTCGGTGTGCCTTCCTGTGGCAAGGAAACTTTGCTTTCATTCCTTAGGTGGCACTTTGGCTCAGAAGTGCCCTACCCCAAGGATTCAGGGATGTGCAGCCCGATTAGTTGAGATCAGCCCTTCTGGCTCTTTCATGGATGAAACCAACTGGGCAAAGAGCCGTTCTAAGCTGGGGACCATGCTGTCTTTCCCTGGTCTACACAGAAACAGCACTCTGAGGGAGACGAGCTGCTGGTGTTTGGTAGCAACAACTCTTGTTCTGAAGAGAAACATTTCTTTGTAAGGGGGGTTGCCTCAGCCTTGCCACATTTTGTGATCTGGCTATAAAGGAGGGCAGTCAGTAGGCCTCACCCTTCAAGCCCACTCCAATTTGACAGAGAAAACACCAGGCCTCGGTGTGCCTTCCTGTGGCAAGGAAACTTTGCTTTCATTCCTTAGGTGGCACTTTGGCTCAGAACTGCCCTACCCCAAGGATTCAGGGATGTGCAGCCCGATTAGTTGAGATCAGCCCTTCTGGCTCTTTCATGGATGAAAACAGCTGGGCATAGTGCCGTTCTAAGCTTGGGACTATGGTGTCTTTCCCTAGTCTACACAGAAACAGCACTCTGAGGGAGACGAGCTGCTGGCGTTTGGTAGCAAAATCTCCTATTCTGAAGAGAAAAATTTCGTTATAAGCGGGTGGCATCAGCCTTGCCACATTTTCTCAAATGGCTCTCAAGGAGGGCAGTCAGTTGGCAGACTTACTTGCGGCCCTGCTTCCCAGGTTGGAAACTTTGCTTTCATTCCTTAGGTGGCCCATTGGCTCAGGACTGCCCTACCCCAAGAATTCAGGCTTGTGACGCCCGATTAGTTGAGATCAGCCCTTCTGGCTCTTTCATGAATGAAACCAACTGGGAAAAGAGCCGTTGTAAGCTGGGGACCATGGTGTCTTTCCCTAGTCTACACGGAAACAGCACTCTGAGGGAGACGAGCTGCTGGTGTTTGGTAGCAACATCTCCTATTCTGAAGGGAAACATTTCTTTGTAAGCGGGTTGCATCAGCCTTGCCACATGTTCTCAACTGCTTATAATGGAGGCAAGTCAGTAGGCCTCACCCTTCAAGCCCACTCCAATTTCATAGAGAAAACATCAGGCCTCGGTGTGCCTTCCTGTGGCAAGGAAACTTTGCTTTCATTCTTAGGTGGCTCTTTGGCTCAGAACTGCCCTACCCCAATGATTCAAGGATGTGCAGCCCGATTAGTTGAGATCAGTCCTTCTGGCTCTTTCATGGATGAAACCAACTGGGAAAAGAGCCGTTCTAAGCTGGGGACCATGCTGTCTTTCCCTGGTCTACACAGAAACAGCACTCTGAGGGAGACGGGCTGCTGGCGTTTGGTAGCTACAACACTTGTTCTGAAGAGAAACATTTCTTTGTAAGGGGAGTTGCCTCAGCCTTGCCACATTTTGTGATCTGGCTATAAAGGAGGGCAGTCAGTAGGCCTCACCCTTCAAGCCCACTCCAATTTCATAGAGAAAACACCAGGCATCGGTGTGCCTTCCTGTGGCAAGGAAACTTTGCTTTCATTCTTAGGTGGCTCTTTGGCTCAGAACTGCCCTACCCCAAGGATTCAGGGATGTGCAGCCCGATTAGTTGAGATCAGTCCTTCTGGCTCTTTCATGGATGAAACCAACTGGGAAAAGAGCCGTTCTAAGCTGGGGACAATGGTGTCTTTCCCTAGTCTACACAGAAACAGCACTCTGAGGGAGACGAGCTGCTGGCGTTTGGTAGCAACATCTCCTAATCTGAAGAGAAACATTTCGTTGTAAGCGGGTTGCCTCAGCCTTGCCACATTTTCTGAACTGGCTATAAAGGAGGGCAGTCAGTAGGCCTCACCCTTCAAGCCCACTCCAATTTGACAGAGAAAACACCAGGCCTCGGTGTGCCTTCCTGTGGCAAGGAAACTTTGCTTTCATTCCTTAGGTGGCACTTTGGCTCAGAACTGCCCTACCCCAAGGATTCAGGGATGTGCAGCCCGATTAGTTGAGATCAGCCCTTCTGGCTCTTTCATGGATGAAAACAGCTGGGCATAGGGCCGTTCTAAGCTTGGGACTATGGTGTCTTTCCCTAGTCTACACAGAAACAGCACTCTGAGGGAGACAAGCTGCTGGCGTTTGGTAGCAAAATCTCCTATTCTGAAGAGAAAAATTTCGTTATAAGCGGGTGGCATCAGCCTTGCCACATTTTCTCAAATGGCTCTAAAGGAGGGCAGTCAGTTGGCAGACTTACTTGTGGCCCTGCTTCCCAGGTTGGAAACTTTGCTTTCATTCCTTAGGTGGCCCATTGGCTCAAGACTGCCCTACCCCAAGAATTCAGGCTTGTGACGCCCGATTAGTTGAGATCAGCCCTTCTGGCTCTTTCATGGATGAAACCAACTGGGAAAAGAGCCGTTCTAAACTGGGGACCATGGTGTCTTTCCCTAGTCTACACGGAAACAGCACTCTGAGGGAGACGAGCTGCTGGTGTTTGGTAGCAACATCTCCTATTCTGAAGCGAAACATTTCTTTGTAAGCGGGTTGCATCAGCCTTGCCACATGTTCTCAACTGCTTATAATGGAGGCAAGTCAGTAGGCCTCACCCTTCAAGCCCACTCCAATTTCATAGAGAAAACATCAGGCCTCGGTGTGCCTTTCTGTGGCAATGAAACTTTGCTTTCATTCCTTAGGTGGCACTTCGGCTCAGAACTGCCCGACCTCAAGGATTCAGGGATGTGCAGCCTGATTAGTTGAGATCACCCCTTCTAGGTCTTTCATGGATGAAACCAACTGGGAAAAGAGCCGTTCTAAGCTGGGGACCATGGTGTCTTTCCCTAGTCTACACAGAAACAGCACTCTGAGGGAGACGAGCTGCTGGCGTTTGGTAGCAACGTCTACTATCCTGAAGAGCAACATTTCGTTGTAAGCGGGTTGCCTCAGCATTGCCACATTTTCTGAACTGGCTATAAAGTAGGGCAGTCAGTAGGCCTCACCCTTCAAGCCCACTCCAATTTCATAGAGAAAACATCAGGCCTCGGTGTGCCTTCCTGTGGCAATGAAACTTTGCTTTCATTCCTTAGGTGGCAATTGGGCTCAGAACTGCCCTACCTCAAGGATTCAGGGATGTGCAGCCTGATTAGTTGAGATCACCCCTTCTAGGTCGTTCATGGACTCAACCAACTGGGAAAAGAGCCGTTCTAAGCTGGGGACCACGGTGTCCTTCCCTAGTCTACACAGAAACAGCACTCTGAGGGAGACGAGCTTCTGGCGTTTGGTAGCAACAACTCTTATTCTGAAGAGAAACATTTCGATGTAAGCGGGTTGCCTCAGCCTTGCCATATTTACTGAACTGGCTATAAAGGAGGGCAGTCAGTAGGCCTCACCCTTCAAGCCCACTCCAATTTCATAGAGAAAACACCAGGCCTCGGTGTGCCTTCCTGTGGCAAGGAAACTTTGCTTTCATTCTTAGGTGGCTCTTTGGCTCAGAACTGCCCTACCCCAAGGATTCAGGGATGTGCAGCCCGATTAGTTGAGATCAGTCCTTCTGGCTCTTTCATGGATGAAACCAACTGGGAAAAGAGCCGTTCTAAGCTGGGGACCATGGTGTCTTTCCCTAGTCTACACAGAAACAGCACTCTGAGGGAGAAGAGCTGCTGGCGTTTGGTAGCAACATCTCCTAATCTGAAGAGAAACATTTCGTTGTAAGCGGGTTGCCTCAGCCTTGCCACATTTTCTGAACTGGCTATAAAGGAGGGCAGTCAGTAGGCCTCACCCTTCAAGCCCACTCCAATTTCATAGAGAAAACACCAGGCCTCGGTGTGCCTTCCTGTGGCAAGGAAACTTTGCTTTCATTCCTTAGGTGGCACTTTGGCTCAGAAGTGCCCTACCCCAAGGATTCAGGGATGTGCAGCCCGATTAGTTGAGATCAGCCCTTCTGGCTCTTTCATGGATGAAACCAACTGGGCAAAGAGCCGTTCTAAGCTGGGGACCATGCTGTCTTTCCCTGGTCTACACAGAAACAGCACTCTGAGGGAGACGAGCTGCTGGTGTTTGGTAGCAACAACTCTTGTTCTGAAGAGAAACATTTCTTTGTAAGGGGGGTTGCCTCAGCCTTGCCACATTTTGTGATCTGGCTATAAAGGAGGGCAGTCAGTAGGCCTCACCCTTCAAGCCCACTCCAATTTGACAGAGAAAACACCAGGCCTCGGTGTGCCTTCCTGTGGCAAGGAAACTTTGCTTTCATTCCTTAGGTGGCACTTTGGCTCAGAACTGCCCTACCCCAAGGATTCAGGGATGTGCAGCCCGATTAGTTGAGATCAGCCCTTCTGGCTCTTTCATGGATGAAAACAGCTGGGCATAGGGCCGTTCTAAGCTTGGGACTATGGTGTCTTTCCCTAGTCTACACAGAAACAGCACTCTGAGGGAGACGAGCTGCTGGCGTTTGGTAGCAAAATCTCCTATTCTGAAGAGAAAAATTTCGTTATAAGCGGGTGGCATCAGCCTTGCCACATTTTCTCAAATGGCTCTCAAGGAGGGCAGTCAGTTGGCAGACTTACTTGCGGCCCTGCTTCCCAGGTTGGAAACTTTGCTTTCATTCCTTAGGTGGCCCATTGGCTCAGGACTGCCCTACCCCAAGAATTCAGGCTTGTGACGCCCGATTAGTTGAGATCAGCCCTTCTGGCTCTTTCATGAATGAAACCAACTGGGAAAAGAGCCGTTCTAAGCTGGGGACCATGGTGTCTTTCCCTAGTCTACACGGAAACAGCACTCTGAGGGAGACGAGCTGCTGGTGTTTGGTAGCAACATCTCCTATTCTGAAGGGAAACATTTCTTTGTAAGCGGGTTGCATCAGCCTTGCCACATGTTCTCAACTGCTTATAATGGAGGCAAGTCAGTAGGCCTCACCCTTCAAGCCCACTCCAATTTCATAGAGAAAACATCAGGCCTCGGTGTGCCTTCCTGTGGCAAGGAAACTTTGCTTTCATTCTTAGGTGGCTCTTTGGCTCAGAACTGCCCTACCCCAATGATTCAAGGATGTGCAGCCCGATTAGTTGAGATCAGTCCTTCTGGCTCTTTCATGGATGAAACCAACTGGGAAAAGAGCCGTTCTAAGCTGGGGACCATGCTGTCTTTCCCTGGTCTACACAGAAACAGCACTCTGAGGGAGACGGGCTGCTGGCGTTTGGTAGCTACAACACTTGTTCTGAAGAGAAACATTTCTTTGTAAGGGGGGTTGCCTCAGCCTTGCCACATTTTGTGATCTGGCTATAAAGGAGGGCAGTCAGTAGGCCTCACCCTTCAAGCCCACTCCAATTTCATAGAGAAAACACCAGGCCTCGGTGTGCCTTCCTGTGGCAAGGAAACTTTGCTTTCATTCTTAGGTGGCTCTTTGGCTCAGAACTGCCCTACCCCAAGGATTCAGGGATGTGCAGCCCGATTAGTTGAGATCAGTCCTTCTGGCTCTTTCATGGATGAAACCAACTGGGAAAAGAGCCGTTCTAAGCTGGGGACAATGGTGTCTTTCCCTAGTCTACACAGAAACAGCACTCTGAGGGAGACGAGCTGCTGGCGTTTGGTAGCAACATCTCCTAATCTGAAGAGAAACATTTCGTTGTAAGCGGGTTGCCTCAGCCTTGCCACATTTTCTGAACTGGCTATAAAGGAGGGCAGTCAGTAGGCCTCACCCTTCAAGCCCACTCCAATTTGACAGAGAAAACACCAGGCCTCGGTGTGCCTTCCTGTGGCAAGGAAACTTTGCTTTCATTCCTTAGGTGGCACTTTGGCTCAGAACTGCCCTACCCCAAGGATTCAGGGATGTGCAGCCCGATTAGTTGAGATCAGCCCTTCTGGCTCTTTCATGGATGAAAACAGCTGGGCATAGGGCCGTTCTAAGCTTGGGACTATGGTGTCTTTCCCTAGTCTACACAGAAACAGCACTCTGAGGGAGACAAGCTGCTGGCGTTTGGTAGCAAAATCTCCTATTCTGAAGAGAAAAATTTCGTTATAAGCGGGTGGCATCAGCCTTGCCACATTTTCTCAAATGGCTCTAAAGGAGGGCAGTCAGTTGGCAGACTTACTTGTGGCCCTGCTTCCCAGGTTGGAAACTTTGCTTTCATTCCTTAGGTGGCCCATTGGCTCAAGACTGCCCTACCCCAAGAATTCAGGCTTGTGACGCCCGATTAGTTGAGATCAGCCCTTCTGGCTCTTTCATGGATGAAACCAACTGGGAAAAGAGCCGTTCTAAACTGGGGACCATGGTGTCTTTCCCTAGTCTACACGGAAACAGCACTCTGAGGGAGACTAGCTGCTGGTGTTTGGTAGCAACATCTCCTATTCTGAAGCGAAACATTTCTTTGTAAGCGGGTTGCATCAGCCTTGCCACATGTTCTCAACTGCTTATAATGGAGGCAAGTCAGTAGGCCTCACACTTCAAGCCCACTCCAATTTCATAGAGAAAACATCAGGCCTCGGTGTGCCTTTCTGTGGCAATGAAACTTTGCTTTCATTCCTTAGGTGGCACTTCGGCTCAGAACTGCCCGACCTCAAGGATTCATTGATGTGCAGCCTGATTAGTTGAGATCACCCCTTCTAGGTCTTTCATGGATGAAACCAACTGGGAAAAGAGCCGTTCTAAGCTGGGGACCATGGTGTCTTTCCCTAGTCTACACAGAAACAGCACTCTGAGGGAGACGAGCTGCTGGCGTTTGGTAGCAACGTCTACTATCCTGAAGAGCAACATTTCGTTGTAAGCGGGTTGCCTCAGCATTGCCACATTTTCTGAACTGGCTATAAAGTAGGGCAGTCAGTAGGCCTCACCCTTCAAGCCCACTCCAATTTCATAGAGAAAACATCAGGCCTCGGTGTGCCTTCCTGTGGCAATGAAACTTTGCTTTCATTCCTTAGGTGGCACTTGGGCTCAGAACTGCCCTACCTCAAGGATTCAGGGATGTGCAGCCTGATTAGTTGAGATCACCCCTTCTAGGTCGTTCATGGACTCAACCAACTGGGAAAAGAGCCGTTCTAAGCTGGGGACCACGGTGTCCTTCCCTAGTCTACACAGAAACAGCACTCTGAGGGAGACGAGCTTCTGGCGTTTGGTAGCAACAACTCTTATTCTGAAGAGAAACATTTCGTTGTAAGCGGGTTGCCTCAGCCTTGCCACATTTACTGAACTGGCTATAAAGGAGGGCAGTCAGTAGGCCTCACCCTTCAAGCCCACTCCAATTTCATAGAGAAAACACCAGGCCTCGGTGTGCCTTCCTGTGGCAAGGAAACTTTGCTTTCATTCTTAGGTGGCTCTTTGGCTCAGAACTGCCCTACCCCAAGGATTCAGGGATGTGCAGCCCGATTAGTTGAGATCAGTCCTTCTGGCTCTTTCATGGATGAAACCAACTGGGAAAAGAGCCGTTCTAAGCTGGGGACCATGGTGTCTTTCCCTAGTCTACACAGAAACAGCACTCTGAGGGAGACGAGCTGCTGGCGTTTGGTAGCAACATCTCCTAATCTGAAGAGAAACATTTCGTTGTAAGCGGGTTGCCTCAGCCTTGCCACATTTTCTGAACTGGCTATAAAGGAGGGCAGTCAGTAGGCCTCACCCTTCAAGCCCACTCCAATTTCATAGAGAAAACACCAGGCCTCGGTGTGCCTTCCTGTGGGAAGGAAACTTTGCTTTCATTCTTTAGGTGGCACTTTGGCTCAGAACTGCCCTACCCCAAGGATTCAGGGATGTGCAGCCCGATTAGTTGAGATCAGTCCTTCTGGCTCTTTCATGGATGAAACCAAGTGGGAAAAGAGCCGTTCTAAGCTGGAGACCATGGTGTCTTTCCCTAGTCTACACAGAAACAGCACTCTGAGGGAGACGAGCTGCTGGCGTTTGGTAGCAACATCTCTTAATCTGAAGAGAAACATTTCGTTGTAAGCGGGTTGCCTCAGCCTTGCCACATGTTCTCAACTGGTTATAAAGGAGGGCAGTCACTAGGCCTCACCTTTCAAGCACACTCCAATTTCATACAGAAAACACTAGGCCTCGTTGTGCCTTCCTGTGGCAAGGAAACTTTGCTTTCATTCCTTAGGTGGCACTTTGGCTCAGAAGTGCCCTACCCCAAGGATTCAGGGATGTGCAGCCCGATTAGTTGAGATCAGCCCTTCTGGCTCTTTCATGGATGAAACCAACTGGGCAAAGAGCCGTTCTAAGCTGGGGACCATGCTGTCTTTCCCTGGTCTACACAGAAACAGCACTCTGAGGGAGACGAGCTGCTGGTGTTTGGTAGCAACAACTCTTGTTCTGAAGAGAAACATTTCTTTGTAAGCGGGGTTGCCTCAGCCTTGCCACATTTTGTGATCTGGCTATAAAGGAGGGCAGTCAGTAGGCCTCACCCTTCAAGCCCACTCCAATTTGACAGAGAAAACACCAGGCCTCGGTGTGCCTTCCTGTGGCAAGGAAACTTTGCTTTCATTCCTTAGGTGGCACTTTGGCTCAGAACTGCCCTACCCCAAGGATTCAGGGATGTGCAGCCCGATTAGTTGAGATCAGCCCTTCTGGCTCTTTCATGGATGAAAACAGCTGGGCATAGGGCCGTTCTAAGCTTGGGACTATGGTGTCTTTCCCTAGTCTACACAGAAACAGCACTCTGAGGGAGACGAGCTGCTGGCGTTTGGTAGCAAAATCTCCTATTCTGAAGAGAAAAATTTCGTTATAAGCGGGTGGCATCAGCCTTGCCACATTTTCTCAAATGGCTCTCAAGGAGGGCAGTCAGTTGGCAGACTTACTTGCGGCCCTGCTTCCCAGGTTGGAAACTTTGCTTTCATTCCTTAGGTGGCCCATTGGCTCAGGACTGCCCTACCCCAAGAATTCAGGCTTGTGACGCCCGATTAGTTGAGATCAGCCCTTCTGGCTCTTTCATGAATGAAACCAACTGGGAAAAGAGCCGTTCTAAGCTGGGGACCATGGTGTCTTTCCCTAGTCTACACGGAAACAGCACTCTGAGGGAGACGAGCTGCTGGTGTTTGGTAGCAACATCTCCTATTCTGAAGGGAAACATTTCTTTGTAAGCGGGTTGCATCAGCCTTGCCACATGTTCTCAACTGCTTATAATGGAGGCAAGTCAGTAGGCCTCACCCTTCAAGCCCACTCCAATTTCATAGAGAAAACATCAGGCCTCGGTGTGCCTTCCTGTGGCAAGGAAACTTTGCTTTCATTCTTAGGTGGCTCTTTGGCTCAGAACTGCCCTACCCCAATGATTCAAGGATGTGCAGCCCGATTAGTTGAGATCAGTCCTTCTGGCTCTTTCATGGATGAAACCAACTGGGAAAAGAGCCGTTCTAAGCTGGGGACCATGCTGTCTTTCCCTGGTCTACACAGAAACAGCACTCTGAGGGAGACGGGCTGCTGGCGTTTGGTAGCTACAACACTTGTTCTGAAGAGAAACATTTCTTTGTAAGGGGGGTTGCCTCAGCCTTGCCACATTTTGTGATCTGGCTATAAAGGAGGGCAGTCAGTAGGCCTCACCCTTCAAGCCCACTCCAATTTCATAGAGAAAACACCAGGCCTCGGTGTGCCTTCCTGTGGCAAGGAAACTTTGCTTTCATTCTTAGGTGGCTCTTTGGCTCAGAACTGCCCTACCCCAAGGATTCAGGGATGTGCAGCCCGATTAGTTGAGATCAGTCCTTCTGGCTCTTTCATGGATGAAACCAACTGGGAAAAGAGCCGTTCTAAGCTGGGGACAATGGTGTCTTTCCCTAGTCTACACAGAAACAGCACTCTGAGGGAGACGAGCTGCTGGCGTTTGGTAGCAACATCTCCTAATCTGAAGAGAAACATTTCGTTGTAAGCGGGTTGCCTCAGCCTTGCCACATTTTCTGAACTGGCTATAAAGGAGGGCAGTCAGTAGGCCTCACCCTTCAAGCCCACTCCAATTTGACAGAGAAAACACCAGGCCTCGGTGTGCCTTCCTGTGGCAAGGAAACTTTGCTTTCATTCCTTAGGTGGCACTTTGGCTCAGAACTGCCCTACCCCAAGGATTCAGGGATGTGCAGCCCGATTAGTTGAGATCAGCCCTTCTGGCTCTTTCATGGATGAAAACAGCTGGGCATAGGGCCGTTCTAAGCTTGGGACTATGGTGTCTTTCCCTAGTCTACACAGAAACAGCACTCTGAGGGAGACAAGCTGCTGGCGTTTGGTAGCAAAATCTCCTATTCTGAAGAGAAAAATTTCGTTATAAGCGGGTGGCATCAGCCTTGCCACATTTTCTCAAATGGCTCTAAAGGAGGGCAGTCAGTTGGCAGACTTACTTGTGGCCCTGCTTCCCAGGTTGGAAACTTTGCTTTCATTCCTTAGGTGGCCCATTGGCTCAAGACTGCCCTACCCCAAGAATTCAGGCTTGTGACGCCCGATTAGTTGAGATCAGCCCTTCTGGCTCTTTCATGGATGAAACCAACTGGGAAAAGAGCCGTTCTAAACTGGGGACCATGGTGTCTTTCCCTAGTCTACACGGAAACAGCACTCTGAGGGAGACTAGCTGCTGGTGTTTGGTAGCAACATCTCCTATTCTGAAGCGAAACATTTCTTTGTAAGCGGGTTGCATCAGCCTTGCCACATGTTCTCAACTGCTTATAATGGAGGCAAGTCAGTAGGCCTCACACTTCAAGCCCACTCCAATTTCATAGAGAAAACATCAGGCCTCGGTGTGCCTTTCTGTGGCAATGAAACTTTGCTTTCATTCCTTAGGTGGCACTTCGGCTCAGAACTGCCCGACCTCAAGGATTCATTGATGTGCAGCCTGATTAGTTGAGATCACCCCTTCTAGGTCTTTCATGGATGAAACCAACTGGGAAAAGAGCCGTTCTAAGCTGGGGACCATGGTGTCTTTCCCTAGTCTACACAGAAACAGCACTCTGAGGGAGACGAGCTGCTGGCGTTTGGTAGCAACGTCTACTATCCTGAAGAGCAACAT
This sequence comes from Eschrichtius robustus, assembly GCF_028021215.1. NCBI lineage: Eukaryota > Metazoa > Chordata > Mammalia > Artiodactyla > Eschrichtiidae > Eschrichtius > Eschrichtius robustus. Next base: position 47,147,100 of record NC_090842.1, read on the forward strand.
TTCGTTGTAAGCGGGTTGCCTCAGCATTGCCACATTTTCTGAACTGGCTATAAAGTAGGGCAGTCAGTAGGCCTCACCCTTCAAGCCCACTCCAATTTCATAGAGAAAACATCAGGCCTCGGTGTGCCTTCCTGTGGCAATGAAACTTTGCTTTCATTCCTTAGGTGGCACTTGGGCTCAGAACTGCCCTACCTCAAGGATTCAGGGATGTGCAGCCTGATTAGTTGAGATCACCCCTTCTAGGTCGTTCATGGACTCAACCAACTGGGAAAAGAGCCGTTCTAAGCTGGGGACCACGGTGTCCTTCCCTAGTCTACACAGAAACAGCACTCTGAGGGAGACGAGCTTCTGGCGTTTGGTAGCAACAACTCTTATTCTGAAGAGAAACATTTCGTTGTAAGCGGGTTGCCTCAGCCTTGCCACATTTACTGAACTGGCTATAAAGGAGGGCAGTCAGTAGGCCTCACCCTTCAAGCCCACTCCAATTTCATAGAGAAAACACCAGGCCTCGGTGTGCCTTCCTGTGGCAAGGAAACTTTGCTTTCATTCTTAGGTGGCTCTTTGGCTCAGAACTGCCCTACCCCAAGGATTCAGGGATGTGCAGCCCGATTAGTTGAGATCAGTCCTTCTGGCTCTTTCATGGATGAAACCAACTGGGAAAAGAGCCGTTCTAAGCTGGGGACCATGGTGTCTTTCCCTAGTCTACACAGAAACAGCACTCTGAGGGAGACGAGCTGCTGGCGTTTGGTAGCAACATCTCCTAATCTGAAGAGAAACATTTCGTTGTAAGCGGGTTGCCTCAGCCTTGCCACATTTTCTGAACTGGCTATAAAGGAGGGCAGTCAGTAGGCCTCACCCTTCAAGCCCACTCCAATTTCATAGAGAAAACACCAGGCCTCGGTGTGCCTTCCTGTGGGAAGGAAACTTTGCTTTCATTCTTTAGGTGGCACTTTGGCTCAGAACTGCCCTACCCCAAGGATTCAGGGATGTGCAGCCCGATTAGTTGAGATCAGTCCTTCTGGCTCTTTCATGGATGAAACCAAGTGGGAAAAGAGCCGTTCTAAGCTGGAGACCATGGTGTCTTTCCCTAGTCTACACAGAAACAGCACTCTGAGGGAGACGAGCTGCTGGCGTTTGGTAGCAACATCTCTTAATCTGAAGAGAAACATTTCGTTGTAAGCGGGTTGCCTCAGCCTTGCCACATGTTCTCAACTGGTTATAAAGGAGGGCAGTCACTAGGCCTCACCTTTCAAGCACACTCCAATTTCATACAGAAAACACTAGGCCTCGTTGTGCCTTCCTGTGGCAAGGAAACTTTGCTTTCATTCCTTAGGTGGCACTTTGGCTCAGAAGTGCCCTACCCCAAGGATTCAGGGATGTGCAGCCCGATTAGTTGAGATCAGCCCTTCTGGCTCTTTCATGGATGAAACCAACTGGGCAAAGAGCCGTTCTAAGCTGGGGACCATGCTGTCTTTCCCTGGTCTACACAGAAACAGCACTCTGAGGGAGACGAGCTGCTGGTGTTTGGTAGCAACAACTCTTGTTCTGAAGAGAAACATTTCTTTGTAAGCGGGGTTGCCTCAGCCTTGCCACATTTTGTGATCTGGCTATAAAGGAGGGCAGTCAGTAGGCCTCACCCTTCAAGCCCACTCCAATTTGACAGAGAAAACACCAGGCCTCGGTGTGCCTTCCTGTGGCAAGGAAACTTTGCTTTCATTCCTTAGGTGGCACTTTGGCTCAGAACTGCCCTACCCCAAGGATTCAGGGATGTGCAGCCCGATTAGTTGAGATCAGCCCTTCTGGCTCTTTCATGGATGAAACCAACTGGGAAAAGAGCCGTTCTAAACTGGGGACCATGGTGTCTTTCCCTAGTCTACACGGAAACAGCACTCTGAGGGAGACTAGCTGCTGGTGTTTGGTAGCAACATCTCCTATTCTGAAGCGAAACATTTCTTTGTAAGCGGGTTGCATCAGCCTTGCCACATGTTCTCAACTGCTTATAATGGAGGCAAGTCAGTAGGCCTCACACTTCAAGCCCACTCCAATTTCATAGAGAAAACATCAGGCCTCGGTGTGCCTTTCTGTGGCAATGAAACTTTGCTTTCATTCCTTAGGTGGCACTTCGGCTCAGAACTGCCCGACCTCAAGGATTCATTGATGTGCAGCCTGATTAGTTGAGATCACCCCTTCTAGGTCTTTCATGGATGAAACCAACTGGGAAAAGAGCCGTTCTAAGCTGGGGACCATGGTGTCTTTCCCTAGTCTACACAGAAACAGCACTCTGAGGGAGACGAGCTGCTGGCGTTTGGTAGCAACGTCTACTATCCTGAAGAGCAACATTTCGTTGTAAGCGGGTTGCCTCAGCATTGCCACATTTTCTGAACTGGCTATAAAGTAGGGCAGTCAGTAGGCCTCACCCTTCAAGCCCACTCCAATTTCATAGAGAAAACATCAGGCCTCGGTGTGCCTTCCTGTGGCAATGAAACTTTGCTTTCATTCCTTAGGTGGCACTTGGGCTCAGAACTGCCCTACCTCAAGGATTCAGGGATGTGCAGCCTGATTAGTTGAGATCACCCCTTCTAGGTCGTTCATGGACTCAACCAACTGGGAAAAGAGCCGTTCTAAGCTGGGGACCACGGTGTCCTTCCCTAGTCTACACAGAAACAGCACTCTGAGGGAGACGAGCTTCTGGCGTTTGGTAGCAACAACTCTTATTCTGAAGAGAAACATTTCGTTGTAAGCGGGTTGCCTCAGCCTTGCCACATTTACTGAACTGGCTATAAAGGAGGGCAGTCAGTAGGCCTCACCCTTCAAGCCCACTCCAATTTCATAGAGAAAACACCAGGCCTCGGTGTGCCTTCCTGTGGCAAGGAAACTTTGCTTTCATTCTTAGGTGGCTCTTTGGCTCAGAACTGCCCTACCCCAAGGATTCAGGGATGTGCAGCCCGATTAGTTGAGATCAGTCCTTCTGGCTCTTTCATGGATGAAACCAACTGGGAAAAGAGCCGTTCTAAGCTGGGGACCATGGTGTCTTTCCCTAGTCTACACAGAAACAGCACTCTGAGGGAGACGAGCTGCTGGCGTTTGGTAGCAACATCTCCTAATCTGAAGAGAAACATTTCGTTGTAAGCGGGTTGCCTCAGCCTTGCCACATTTTCTGAACTGGCTATAAAGGAGGGCAGTCAGTAGGCCTCACCCTTCAAGCCCACTCCAATTTCATAGAGAAAACACCAGGCCTCGGTGTGCCTTCCTGTGGGAAGGAAACTTTGCTTTCATTCTTTAGGTGGCACTTTGGCTCAGAACTGCCCTACCCCAAGGATTCAGGGATGTGCAGCCCGATTAGTTGAGATCAGTCCTTCTGGCTCTTTCATGGATGAAACCAAGTGGGAAAAGAGCCGTTCTAAGCTGGAGACCATGGTGTCTTTCCCTAGTCTACACAGAAACAGCACTCTGAGGGAGACGAGCTGCTGGCGTTTGGTAGCAACATCTCTTAATCTGAAGAGAAACATTTCGTTGTAAGCGGGTTGCCTCAGCCTTGCCACATGTTCTCAACTGGTTATAAAGGAGGGCAGTCACTAGGCCTCACCTTTCAAGCACACTCCAATTTCATACAGAAAACACTAGGCCTCGTTGTGCCTTCCTGTGGCAAGGAAACTTTGCTTTCATTCCTTAGGTGGCACTTTGGCTCAGAAGTGCCCTACCCCAAGGATTCAGGGATGTGCAGCCCGATTAGTTGAGATCAGCCCTTCTGGCTCTTTCATGGATGAAACCAACTGGGCAAAGAGCCGTTCTAAGCTGGGGACCATGCTGTCTTTCCCTGGTCTACACAGAAACAGCACTCTGAGGGAGACGAGCTGCTGGTGTTTGGTAGCAACAACTCTTGTTCTGAAGAGAAACATTTCTTTGTAAGCGGGGTTGCCTCAGCCTTGCCACATTTTGTGATCTGGCTATAAAGGAGGGCAGTCAGTAGGCCTCACCCTTCAAGCCCACTCCAATTTGACAGAGAAAACACCAGGCCTCGGTGTGCCTTCCTGTGGCAAGGAAACTTTGCTTTCATTCCTTAGGTGGCACTTTGGCTCAGAACTGCCCTACCCCAAGGATTCAGGGATGTGCAGCCCGATTAGTTGAGATCAGCCCTTCTGGCTCTTTCATGGATGAAAACAGCTGGGCATAGGGCCGTTCTAAGCTTGGGACTATGGTGTCTTTCCCTAGTCTACACAGAAACAGCACTCTGAGGGAGACGAGCTGCTGGCGTTTGGTATCAAAATCTCCTATTCTGAAGAGAAAAATTTCGTTATACGCGGGTGGCATCAGCCTTGCCACATTTTCTCAAATGGCTCTAAAGGAGGGCAGTCAGTTGGCAGACTTACTTGCGGCCCTGCTTCCCAGTTTGGAAACTTTGCTTTCATTCCTTAGGTGGCCCATTGGCTCAGGACTGCCCTACCCCAAGAATTCAGGCTTGTGACGCCCGATTAGTTGAGATCAGCCCTTCTGGCTCTTTCATGGATGAAACCAACTGGGAAAAGAGCCGTTCTAAGCTGGGGACCATGGTGTCTTTCCCTAGTCTACACAGAAACAGCACTCTGAGGGAGACGAGCTGCTGGCGTTTGGTAGCAACATCTCCTAATCTGAAGAGAAACATTTCGTTGTAAGCGGGTTGCCTCAGCCTTGCCACATGTTCTCAACTGGTTATAAAGGAGGGCAGTCACTAGGCCTCACCTTTCAAGCACACTCCAATTTCATACAGAAAACACCAGGCCTCGGTGTGCCTTCCTGTGGCAAGGAAACTTTGCTTTCATTCCTTAGGTGGCACTTTGGCTCAGAAGTGCCCTACCCCAAGGATTCAGGGATGTGCAGCCCGATTAGTTGAGATCAGCCCTTCTGGCTCTTTCATGGATGAAACCAACTGGGCAAAGAGCCGTTCTAAGCTGGGGACCATGCTGTCTTTCCCTGGTCTACACAGAAACAGCACTCTGAGGGAGACGAGCTGCTGGTGTTTGGTAGCAACAACTCTTGTTCTGAAGAGAAACATTTCTTTGTAAGGGGGGTTGCCTCAGCCTTGCCACATTTTGTGATCTGGCTATAAAGGAGGGCAGTCAGTAGGCCTCACCCTTCAAGCCCACTCCAATTTGACAGAGAAAACACCAGGCCTCGGTGTGCCTTCCTGTGGCAAGGAAACTTTGCTTTCATTCCTTAGGTGGCACTTTGGCTCAGAACTGCCCTACCCCAAGGATTCAGGGATGTGCAGCCCGATTAGTTGAGATCAGCCCTTCTGGCTCTTTCATGGATGAAAACAGCTGGGCATAGTGCCGTTCTAAGCTTGGGACTATGGTGTCTTTCCCTAGTCTACACAGAAACAGCACTCTGAGGGAGACGAGCTGCTGGCGTTTGGTAGCAAAATCTCCTATTCTGAAGAGAAAAATTTCGTTATAAGCGGGTGGCATCAGCCTTGCCACATTTTCTCAAATGGCTCTCAAGGAGGGCAGTCAGTTGGCAGACTTACTTGCGGCCCTGCTTCCCAGGTTGGAAACTTTGCTTTCATTCCTTAGGTGGCCCATTGGCTCAGGACTGCCCTACCCCAAGAATTCAGGCTTGTGACGCCCGATTAGTTGAGATCAGCCCTTCTGGCTCTTTCATGAATGAAACCAACTGGGAAAAGAGCCGTTCTAAGCTGGGGACCATGGTGTCTTTCCCTAGTCTACACGGAAACAGCACTCTGAGGGAGACGAGCTGCTGGTGTTTGGTAGCAACATCTCCTATTCTGAAGGGAAACATTTCTTTGTAAGCGGGTTGCATCAGCCTTGCCACATGTTCTCAACTGCTTATAATGGAGGCAAGTCAGTAGGCCTCACCCTTCAAGCCCACTCCAATTTCATAGAGAAAACATCAGGCCTCGGTGTGCCTTCCTGTGGCAAGGAAACTTTGCTTTCATTCTTAGGTGGCTCTTTGGCTCAGAACTGCCCTACCCCAATGATTCAAGGATGTGCAGCCCGATTAGTTGAGATCAGTCCTTCTGGCTCTTTCATGGATGAAACCAACTGGGAAAAGAGCCGTTCTAAGCTGGGGACCATGCTGTCTTTCCCTGGTCTACACAGAAACAGCACTCTGAGGGAGACGGGCTGCTGGCGTTTGGTAGCTACAACACTTGTTCTGAAGAGAAACATTTCTTTGTAAGGGGAGTTGCCTCAGCCTTGCCACATTTTGTGATCTGGCTATAAAGGAGGGCAGTCAGTAGGCCTCACCCTTCAAGCCCACTCCAATTTCATAGAGAAAACACCAGGCATCGGTGTGCCTTCCTGTGGCAAGGAAACTTTGCTTTCATTCTTAGGTGGCTCTTTGGCTCAGAACTGCCCTACCCCAAGGATTCAGGGATGTGCAGCCCGATTAGTTGAGATCAGTCCTTCTGGCTCTTTCATGGATGAAACCAACTGGGAAAAGAGCCGTTCTAAGCTGGGGACAATGGTGTCTTTCCCTAGTCTACACAGAAACAGCACTCTGAGGGAGACGAGCTGCTGGCGTTTGGTAGCAACATCTCCTAATCTGAAGAGAAACATTTCGTTGTAAGCGGGTTGCCTCAGCCTTGCCACATTTTCTGAACTGGCTATAAAGGAGGGCAGTCAGTAGGCCTCACCCTTCAAGCCCACTCCAATTTGACAGAGAAAACACCAGGCCTCGGTGTGCCTTCCTGTGGCAAGGAAACTTTGCTTTCATTCCTTAGGTGGCACTTTGGCTCAGAACTGCCCTACCCCAAGGATTCAGGGATGTGCAGCCCGATTAGTTGAGATCAGCCCTTCTGGCTCTTTCATGGATGAAAACAGCTGGGCATAGGGCCGTTCTAAGCTTGGGACTATGGTGTCTTTCCCTAGTCTACACAGAAACAGCACTCTGAGGGAGACAAGCTGCTGGCGTTTGGTAGCAAAATCTCCTATTCTGAAGAGAAAAATTTCGTTATAAGCGGGTGGCATCAGCCTTGCCACATTTTCTCAAATGGCTCTAAAGGAGGGCAGTCAGTTGGCAGACTTACTTGTGGCCCTGCTTCCCAGGTTGGAAACTTTGCTTTCATTCCTTAGGTGGCCCATTGGCTCAAGACTGCCCTACCCCAAGAATTCAGGCTTGTGACGCCCGATTAGTTGAGATCAGCCCTTCTGGCTCTTTCATGGATGAAACCAACTGGGAAAAGAGCCGTTCTAAACTGGGGACCATGGTGTCTTTCCCTAGTCTACACGGAAACAGCACTCTGAGGGAGACGAGCTGCTGGTGTTTGGTAGCAACATCTCCTATTCTGAAGCGAAACATTTCTTTGTAAGCGGGTTGCATCAGCCTTGCCACATGTTCTCAACTGCTTATAATGGAGGCAAGTCAGTAGGCCTCACCCTTCAAGCCCACTCCAATTTCATAGAGAAAACATCAGGCCTCGGTGTGCCTTTCTGTGGCAATGAAACTTTGCTTTCATTCCTTAGGTGGCACTTCGGCTCAGAACTGCCCGACCTCAAGGATTCAGGGATGTGCAGCCTGATTAGTTGAGATCACCCCTTCTAGGTCTTTCATGGATGAAACCAACTGGGAAAAGAGCCGTTCTAAGCTGGGGACCATGGTGTCTTTCCCTAGTCTACACAGAAACAGCACTCTGAGGGAGACGAGCTGCTGGCGTTTGGTAGCAACGTCTACTATCCTGAAGAGCAACATTTCGTTGTAAGCGGGTTGCCTCAGCATTGCCACATTTTCTGAACTGGCTATAAAGTAGGGCAGTCAGTAGGCCTCACCCTTCAAGCCCACTCCAATTTCATAGAGAAAACATCAGGCCTCGGTGTGCCTTCCTGTGGCAATGAAACTTTGCTTTCATTCCTTAGGTGGCAATTGGGCTCAGAACTGCCCTACCTCAAGGATTCAGGGATGTGCAGCCTGATTAGTTGAGATCACCCCTTCTAGGTCGTTCATGGACTCAACCAACTGGGAAAAGAGCCGTTCTAAGCTGGGGACCACGGTGTCCTTCCCTAGTCTACACAGAAACAGCACTCTGAGGGAGACGAGCTTCTGGCGTTTGGTAGCAACAACTCTTATTCTGAAGAGAAACATTTCGATGTAAGCGGGTTGCCTCAGCCTTGCCATATTTACTGAACTGGCTATAAAGGAGGGCAGTCAGTAGGCCTCACCCTTCAAGCCCACTCCAATTTCATAGAGAAAACACCAGGCCTCGGTGTGCCTTCCTGTGGCAAGGAAACTTTGCTTTCATTCTTAGGTGGCTCTTTGGCTCAGAACTGCCCTACCCCAAGGATTCAGGGATGTGCAGCCCGATTAGTTGAGATCAGTCCTTCTGGCTCTTTCATGGATGAAACCAACTGGGAAAAGAGCCGTTCTAAGCTGGGGACCATGGTGTCTTTCCCTAGTCTACACAGAAACAGCACTCTGAGGGAGAAGAGCTGCTGGCGTTTGGTAGCAACATCTCCTAATCTGAAGAGAAACATTTCGTTGTAAGCGGGTTGCCTCAGCCTTGCCACATTTTCTGAACTGGCTATAAAGGAGGGCAGTCAGTAGGCCTCACCCTTCAAGCCCACTCCAATTTCATAGAGAAAACACCAGGCCTCGGTGTGCCTTCCTGTGGCAAGGAAACTTTGCTTTCATTCCTTAGGTGGCACTTTGGCTCAGAAGTGCCCTACCCCAAGGATTCAGGGATGTGCAGCCCGATTAGTTGAGATCAGCCCTTCTGGCTCTTTCATGGATGAAACCAACTGGGCAAAGAGCCGTTCTAAGCTGGGGACCATGCTGTCTTTCCCTGGTCTACACAGAAACAGCACTCTGAGGGAGACGAGCTGCTGGTGTTTGGTAGCAACAACTCTTGTTCTGAAGAGAAACATTTCTTTGTAAGGGGGGTTGCCTCAGCCTTGCCACATTTTGTGATCTGGCTATAAAGGAGGGCAGTCAGTAGGCCTCACCCTTCAAGCCCACTCCAATTTGACAGAGAAAACACCAGGCCTCGGTGTGCCTTCCTGTGGCAAGGAAACTTTGCTTTCATTCCTTAGGTGGCACTTTGGCTCAGAACTGCCCTACCCCAAGGATTCAGGGATGTGCAGCCCGATTAGTTGAGATCAGCCCTTCTGGCTCTTTCATGGATGAAAACAGCTGGGCATAGGGCCGTTCTAAGCTTGGGACTATGGTGTCTTTCCCTAGTCTACACAGAAACAGCACTCTGAGGGAGACGAGCTGCTGGCGTTTGGTAGCAAAATCTCCTATTCTGAAGAGAAAAATTTCGTTATAAGCGGGTGGCATCAGCCTTGCCACATTTTCTCAAATGGCTCTCAAGGAGGGCAGTCAGTTGGCAGACTTACTTGCGGCCCTGCTTCCCAGGTTGGAAACTTTGCTTTCATTCCTTAGGTGGCCCATTGGCTCAGGACTGCCCTACCCCAAGAATTCAGGCTTGTGACGCCCGATTAGTTGAGATCAGCCCTTCTGGCTCTTTCATGAATGAAACCAACTGGGAAAAGAGCCGTTCTAAGCTGGGGACCATGGTGTCTTTCCCTAGTCTACACGGAAACAGCACTCTGAGGGAGACGAGCTGCTGGTGTTTGGTAGCAACATCTCCTATTCTGAAGGGAAACATTTCTTTGTAAGCGGGTTGCATCAGCCTTGCCACATGTTCTCAACTGCTTATAATGGAGGCAAGTCAGTAGGCCTCACCCTTCAAGCCCACTCCAATTTCATAGAGAAAACATCAGGCCTCGGTGTGCCTTCCTGTGGCAAGGAAACTTTGCTTTCATTCTTAGGTGGCTCTTTGGCTCAGAACTGCCCTACCCCAATGATTCAAGGATGTGCAGCCCGATTAGTTGAGATCAGTCCTTCTGGCTCTTTCATGGATGAAACCAACTGGGAAAAGAGCCGTTCTAAGCTGGGGACCATGCTGTCTTTCCCTGGTCTACACAGAAACAGCACTCTGAGGGAGACGGGCTGCTGGCGTTTGGTAGCTACAACACTTGTTCTGAAGAGAAACATTTCTTTGTAAGGGGGGTTGCCTCAGCCTTGCCACATTTTGTGATCTGGCTATAAAGGAGGGCAGTCAGTAGGCCTCACCCTTCAAGCCCACTCCAATTTCATAGAGAAAACACCAGGCCTCGGTGTGCCTTCCTGTGGCAAGGAAACTTTGCTTTCATTCTTAGGTGGCTCTTTGGCTCAGAACTGCCCTACCCCAAGGATTCAGGGATGTGCAGCCCGATTAGTTGAGATCAGTCCTTCTGGCTCTTTCATGGATGAAACCAACTGGGAAAAGAGCCGTTCTAAGCTGGGGACAATGGTGTCTTTCCCTAGTCTACACAGAAACAGCACTCTGAGGGAGACGAGCTGCTGGCGTTTGGTAGCAACATCTCCTAATCTGAAGAGAAACATTTCGTTGTAAGCGGGTTGCCTCAGCCTTGCCACATTTTCTGAACTGGCTATAAAGGAGGGCAGTCAGTAGGCCTCACCCTTCAAGCCCACTCCAATTTGACAGAGAAAACACCAGGCCTCGGTGTGCCTTCCTGTGGCAAGGAAACTTTGCTTTCATTCCTTAGGTGGCACTTTGGCTCAGAACTGCCCTACCCCAAGGATTCAGGGATGTGCAGCCCGATTAGTTGAGATCAGCCCTTCTGGCTCTTTCATGGATGAAAACAGCTGGGCATAGGGCCGTTCTAAGCTTGGGACTATGGTGTCTTTCCCTAGTCTACACAGAAACAGCACTCTGAGGGAGACAAGCTGCTGGCGTTTGGTAGCAAAATCTCCTATTCTGAAGAGAAAAATTTCGTTATAAGCGGGTGGCATCAGCCTTGCCACATTTTCTCAAATGGCTCTAAAGGAGGGCAGTCAGTTGGCAGACTTACTTGTGGCCCTGCTTCCCAGGTTGGAAACTTTGCTTTCATTCCTTAGGTGGCCCATTGGCTCAAGACTGCCCTACCCCAAGAATTCAGGCTTGTGACGCCCGATTAGTTGAGATCAGCCCTTCTGGCTCTTTCATGGATGAAACCAACTGGGAAAAGAGCCGTTCTAAACTGGGGACCATGGTGTCTTTCCCTAGTCTACACGGAAACAGCACTCTGAGGGAGACTAGCTGCTGGTGTTTGGTAGCAACATCTCCTATTCTGAAGCGAAACATTTCTTTGTAAGCGGGTTGCATCAGCCTTGCCACATGTTCTCAACTGCTTATAATGGAGGCAAGTCAGTAGGCCTCACACTTCAAGCCCACTCCAATTTCATAGAGAAAACATCAGGCCTCGGTGTGCCTTTCTGTGGCAATGAAACTTTGCTTTCATTCCTTAGGTGGCACTTCGGCTCAGAACTGCCCGACCTCAAGGATTCATTGATGTGCAGCCTGATTAGTTGAGATCACCCCTTCTAGGTCTTTCATGGATGAAACCAACTGGGAAAAGAGCCGTTCTAAGCTGGGGACCATGGTGTCTTTCCCTAGTCTACACAGAAACAGCACTCTGAGGGAGACGAGCTGCTGGCGTTTGGTAGCAACGTCTACTATCCTGAAGAGCAACATTTCGTTGTAAGCGGGTTGCCTCAGCATTGCCACATTTTCTGAACTGGCTATAAAGTAGGGCAGTCAGTAGGCCTCACCCTTCAAGCCCACTCCAATTTCATAGAGAAAACATCAGGCCTCGGTGTGCCTTCCTGTGGCAATGAAACTTTGCTTTCATTCCTTAGGTGGCACTTGGGCTCAGAACTGCCCTACCTCAAGGATTCAGGGATGTGCAGCCTGATTAGTTGAGATCACCCCTTCTAGGTCGTTCATGGACTCAACCAACTGGGAAAAGAGCCGTTCTAAGCTGGGGACCACGGTGTCCTTCCCTAGTCTACACAGAAACAGCACTCTGAGGGAGACGAGCTTCTGGCGTTTGGTAGCAACAACTCTTATTCTGAAGAGAAACATTTCGTTGTAAGCGGGTTGCCTCAGCCTTGCCACATTTACTGAACTGGCTATAAAGGAGGGCAGTCAGTAGGCCTCACCCTTCAAGCCCACTCCAATTTCATAGAGAAAACACCAGGCCTCGGTGTGCCTTCCTGTGGCAAGGAAACTTTGCTTTCATTCTTAGGTGGCTCTTTGGCTCAGAACTGCCCTACCCCAAGGATTCAGGGATGTGCAGCCCGATTAGTTGAGATCAGTCCTTCTGGCTCTTTCATGGATGAAACCAACTGGGAAAAGAGCCGTTCTAAGCTGGGGACCATGGTGTCTTTCCCTAGTCTACACAGAAACAGCACTCTGAGGGAGACGAGCTGCTGGCGTTTGGTAGCAACATCTCCTAATCTGAAGAGAAACATTTCGTTGTAAGCGGGTTGCCTCAGCCTTGCCACATTTTCTGAACTGGCTATAAAGGAGGGCAGTCAGTAGGCCTCACCCTTCAAGCCCACTCCAATTTCATAGAGAAAACACCAGGCCTCGGTGTGCCTTCCTGTGGGAAGGAAACTTTGCTTTCATTCTTTAGGTGGCACTTTGGCTCAGAACTGCCCTACCCCAAGGATTCAGGGATGTGCAGCCCGATTAGTTGAGATCAGTCCTTCTGGCTCTTTCATGGATGAAACCAAGTGGGAAAAGAGCCGTTCTAAGCTGGAGACCATGGTGTCTTTCCCTAGTCTACACAGAAACAGCACTCTGAGGGAGACGAGCTGCTGGCGTTTGGTAGCAACATCTCTTAATCTGAAGAGAAACATTTCGTTGTAAGCGGGTTGCCTCAGCCTTGCCACATGTTCTCAACTGGTTATAAAGGAGGGCAGTCACTAGGCCTCACCTTTCAAGCACACTCCAATTTCATACAGAAAACACTAGGCCTCGTTGTGCCTTCCTGTGGCAAGGAAACTTTGCTTTCATTCCTTAGGTGGCACTTTGGCTCAGAAGTGCCCTACCCCAAGGATTCAGGGATGTGCAGCCCGATTAGTTGAGATCAGCCCTTCTGGCTCTTTCATGGATGAAACCAACTGGGCAAAGAGCCGTTCTAAGCTGGGGACCATGCTGTCTTTCCCTGGTCTACACAGAAACAGCACTCTGAGGGAGACGAGCTGCTGGTGTTTGGTAGCAACAACTCTTGTTCTGAAGAGAAACATTTCTTTGTAAGCGGGGTTGCCTCAGCCTTGCCACATTTTGTGATCTGGCTATAAAGGAGGGCAGTCAGTAGGCCTCACCCTTCAAGCCCACTCCAATTTGACAGAGAAAACACCAGGCCTCGGTGTGCCTTCCTGTGGCAAGGAAACTTTGCTTTCATTCCTTAGGTGGCACTTTGGCTCAGAACTGCCCTACCCCAAGGATTCAGGGATGTGCAGCCCGATTAGTTGAGATCAGCCCTTCTGGCTCTTTCATGGATGAAAACAGCTGGGCATAGGGCCGTTCTAAGCTTGGGACTATGGTGTCTTTCCCTAGTCTACACAGAAACAGCACTCTGAGGGAGACGAGCTGCTGGCGTTTGGTATCAAAATCTCCTATTCTGAAGAGAAAAATTTCGTTATACGCGGGTGGCATCAGCCTTGCCACATTTTCTCAAATGGCTCTAAAGGAGGGCAGTCAGTTGGCAGACTTACTTGCGGCCCTGCTTCCCAGTTTGGAAACTTTGCTTTCATTCCTTAGGTGGCCCATTGGCTCAGGACTGCCCTACCCCAAGAATTCAGGCTTGTGACGCCCGATTAGTTGAGATCAGCCCTTCTGGCTCTTTCATGGATGAAACCAACTGGGAAAAGAGCCGTTCTAAGCTGGGGACCATGGTGTCTTTCCCTAGTCTACACAGAAACAGCACTCTGAGGGAGACGAGCTGCTGGCGTTTGGTAGCAACATCTCCTAATCTGAAGAGAAACATTTCGTTGTAAGCGGGTTGCCTCAGCCATGCCACATGTTCTCAACTGGTTATAAAGGAGGGCAGTCACTAGGCCTCACCTTTCAAGCACACTCCAATTTCATACAGAAAACACCAGGCCTCGGTGTGCCTTCCTGTGGCAAGGAAACTTTGCTTTCATTCCTTAGGTGGCACTTTGGCTCAGAAGTGCCCTACCCCAAGGATTCAGGGATGTGCAGCCCGATTAGTTGAGATCAGCCCTTCTGGCTCTTTCATGGATGAAACCAACTGGGCAAAGAGCCGTTCTAAGCTGGGGACCATGCTGTCTTTCCCTGGTCTACACAGAAACAGCACTCTGAGGGAGACGAGCTGCTGGTGTTTGGTAGCAACAACTCTTGTTCTGAAGAGAAACATTTCTTTGTAAGGGGGGTTGCCTCAGCCTTGCCACATTTTGTGATCTGGCTATAAAGGAGGGCAGTCAGTAGGCCTCACCCTTCAAGCCCACTCCAATTTGACAGAGAAAACACCAGGCCTCGGTGTGCCTTCCTGTGGCAAGGAAACTTTGCTTTCATTCCTTAGGTGGCACTTTGGCTCAGAACTGCCCTACCCCAAGGATTCAGGGATGTGCAGCCCGATTAGTTGAGATCAGCCCTTCTGGCTCTTTCATGGATGAAAACAGCTGGGCATAGTGCCGTTCTAAGCTTGGGACTATGGTGTCTTTCCCTAGTCTACACAGAAACAGCACTCTGAGGGAGACGAGCTGCTGGCGTTTGGTAGCAAAATCTCCTATTCTGAAGAGAAAAATTTCGTTATAAGCGGGTGGCATCAGCCTTGCCACATTTTCTCAAATGGCTCTCAAGGAGGGCAGTCAGTTGGCAGACTTACTTGCGGCCCTGCTTCCCAGGTTGGAAACTTTGCTTTCATTCCTTAGGTGGCCCATTGGCTCAGGACTGCCCTACCCCAAGAATTCAGGCTTGTGACGCCCGATTAGTTGAGATCAGCCCTTCTGGCTCTTTCATGAATGAAACCAACTGGGAAAAGAGCCGTTGTAAGCTGGGGACCATGGTGTCTTTCCCTAGTCTACACGGAAACAGCACTCTGAGGGAGACGAGCTGCTGGTGTTTGGTAGCAACATCTCCTATTCTGAAGGGAAACATTTCTTTGTAAGCGGGTTGCATCAGCCTTGCCACATGTTCTCAACTGCTTATAATGGAGGCAAGTCAGTAGGCCTCACCCTTCAAGCCCACTCCAATTTCATAGAGAAAACATCAGGCCTCGGTGTGCCTTCCTGTGGCAAGGAAACTTTGCTTTCATTCTTAGGTGGCTCTTTGGCTCAGAACTGCCCTACCCCAATGATTCAAGGATGTGCAGCCCGATTAGTTGAGATCAGTCCTTCTGGCTCTTTCATGGATGAAACCAACTGGGAAAAGAGCCGTTCTAAGCTGGGGACCATGCTGTCTTTCCCTGGTCTACACAGAAACAGCACTCTGAGGGAGACGGGCTGCTGGCGTTTGGTAGCTACAACACTTGTTCTGAAGAGAAACATTTCTTTGTAAGGGGAGTTGCCTCAGCCTTGCCACATTTTGTGATCTGGCTATAAAGGAGGGCAGTCAGTAGGCCTCACCCTTCAAGCCCACTCCAATTTCATAGAGAAAACACCAGGCATCGGTGTGCCTTCCTGTGGCAAGGAAACTTTGCTTTCATTCTTAGGTGGCTCTTTGGCTCAGAACTGCCCTACCCCAAGGATTCAGGGATGTGCAGCCCGATTAGTTGAGATCAGTCCTTCTGGCTCTTTCATGGATGAAACCAACTGGGAAAAGAGCCGTTCTAAGCTGGGGACAATGGTGTCTTTCCCTAGTCTACACAGAAACAGCACTCTGAGGGAGACGAGCTGCTGGCGTTTGGTAGCAACATCTCCTAATCTGAAGAGAAACATTTCGTTGTAAGCGGGTTGCCTCAGCCTTGCCACATTTTCTGAACTGGCTATAAAGGAGGGCAGTCAGTAGGCCTCACCCTTCAAGCCCACTCCAATTTGACAGAGAAAACACCAGGCCTCGGTGTGCCTTCCTGTGGCAAGGAAACTTTGCTTTCATTCCTTAGGTGGCACTTTGGCTCAGAACTGCCCTACCCCAAGGATTCAGGGATGTGCAGCCCGATTAGTTGAGATCAGCCCTTCTGGCTCTTTCATGGATGAAAACAGCTGGGCATAGGGCCGTTCTAAGCTTGGGACTATGGTGTCTTTCCCTAGTCTACACAGAAACAGCACTCTGAGGGAGACAAGCTGCTGGCGTTTGGTAGCAAAATCTCCTATTCTGAAGAGAAAAATTTCGTTATAAGCGGGTGGCATCAGCCTTGCCACATTTTCTCAAATGGCTCTAAAGGAGGGCAGTCAGTTGGCAGACTTACTTGTGGCCCTGCTTCCCAGGTTGGAAACTTTGCTTTCATTCCTTAGGTGGCCCATTGGCTCAAGACTGCCCTACCCCAAGAATTCAGGCTTGTGACGCCCGATTAGTTGAGATCAGCCCTTCTGGCTCTTTCATGGATGAAACCAACTGGGAAAAGAGCCGTTCTAAACTGGGGACCATGGTGTCTTTCCCTAGTCTACACGGAAACAGCACTCTGAGGGAGACGAGCTGCTGGTGTTTGGTAGCAACATCTCCTATTCTGAAGCGAAACATTTCTTTGTAAGCGGGTTGCATCAGCCTTGCCACATGTTCTCAACTGCTTATAATGGAGGCAAGTCAGTAGGCCTCACCCTTCAAGCCCACTCCAATTTCATAGAGAAAACATCAGGCCTCGGTGTGCCTTTCTGTGGCAATGAAACTTTGCTTTCATTCCTTAGGTGGCACTTCGGCTCAGAACTGCCCGACCTCAAGGATTCAGGGATGTGCAGCCTGATTAGTTGAGATCACCCCTTCTAGGTCTTTCATGGATGAAACCAACTGGGAAAAGAGCCGTTCTAAGCTGGGGACCATGGTGTCTTTCCCTAGTCTACACAGAAACAGCACTCTGAGGGAGACGAGCTGCTGGCGTTTGGTAGCAACGTCTACTATCCTGAAGAGCAACATTTCGTTGTAAGCGGGTTGCCTCAGCATTGCCACATTTTCTGAACTGGCTATAAAGTAGGGCAGTCAGTAGGCCTCACCCTTCAAGCCCACTCCAATTTCATAGAGAAAACATCAGGCCTCGGTGTGCCTTCCTGTGGCAATGAAACTTTGCTTTCATTCCTTAGGTGGCAATTGGGCTCAGAACTGCCCTACCTCAAGGATTCAGGGATGTGCAGCCTGATTAGTTGAGATCACCCCTTCTAGGTCGTTCATGGACTCAACCAACTGGGAAAAGAGCCGTTCTAAGCTGGGGACCACGGTGTCCTTCCCTAGTCTACACAGAAACAGCACTCTGAGGGAGACGAGCTTCTGGCGTTTGGTAGCAACAACTCTTATTCTGAAGAGAAACATTTCGATGTAAGCGGGTTGCCTCAGCCTTGCCATATTTACTGAACTGGCTATAAAGGAGGGCAGTCAGTAGGCCTCACCCTTCAAGCCCACTCCAATTTCATAGAGAAAACACCAGGCCTCGGTGTGCCTTCCTGTGGCAAGGAAACTTTGCTTTCATTCTTAGGTGGCTCTTTGGCTCAGAACTGCCCTACCCCAAGGATTCAGGGATGTGCAGCCCGATTAGTTGAGATCAGTCCTTCTGGCTCTTTCATGGATGAAACCAACTGGGAAAAGAGCCGTTCTAAGCTGGGGACCATGGTGTCTTTCCCTAGTCTACACAGAAACAGCACTCTGAGGGAGAAGAGCTGCTGGCGTTTGGTAGCAACATCTCCTAATCTGAAGAGAAACATTTCGTTGTAAGCGGGTTGCCTCAGCCTTGCCACATTTTCTGAACTGGCTATAAAGGAGGGCAGTCAGTAGGCCTCACCCTTCAAGCCCACTCCAATTTCATAGAGAAAACACCAGGCCTCGGTGTGCCTTCCTGTGGCAAGGAAACTTTGCTTTCATTCCTTAGGTGGCACTTTGGCTCAGAAGTGCCCTACCCCAAGGATTCAGGGATGTGCAGCCCGATTAGTTGAGATCAGCCCTTCTGGCTCTTTCATGGATGAAACCAACTGGGCAAAGAGCCGTTCTAAGCTGGGGACCATGCTGTCTTTCCCTGGTCTACACAGAAACAGCACTCTGAGGGAGACGAGCTGCTGGTGTTTGGTAGCAACAACTCTTGTTCTGAAGAGAAACATTTCTTTGTAAGGGGGGTTGCCTCAGCCTTGCCACATTTTGTGATCTGGCTATAAAGGAGGGCAGTCAGTAGGCCTCACCCTTCAAGCCCACTCCAATTTGACAGAGAAAACACCAGGCCTCGGTGTGCCTTCCTGTGGCAAGGAAACTTTGCTTTCATTCCTTAGGTGGCACTTTGGCTCAGAACTGCCCTACCCCAAGGATTCAGGGATGTGCAGCCCGATTAGTTGAGATCAGCCCTTCTGGCTCTTTCATGGATGAAAACAGCTGGGCATAGGGCCGTTCTAAGCTTGGGACTATGGTGTCTTTCCCTAGTCTACACAGAAACAGCACTCTGAGGGAGACGAGCTGCTGGCGTTTGGTAGCAAAATCTCCTATTCTGAAGAGAAAAATTTCGTTATAAGCGGGTGGCATCAGCCTTGCCACATTTTCTCAAATGGCTCTCAAGGAGGGCAGTCAGTTGGCAGACTTACTTGCGGCCCTGCTTCCCAGGTTGGAAACTTTGCTTTCATTCCTTAGGTGGCCCATTGGCTCAGGACTGCCCTACCCCAAGAATTCAGGCTTGTGACGCCCGATTAGTTGAGATCAGCCCTTCTGGCTCTTTCATGAATGAAACCAACTGGGAAAAGAGCCGTTCTAAGCTGGGGACCATGGTGTCTTTCCCTAGTCTACACGGAAACAGCACTCTGAGGGAGACGAGCTGCTGGTGTTTGGTAGCAACATCTCCTATTCTGAAGGGAAACATTTCTTTGTAAGCGGGTTGCATCAGCCTTGCCACATGTTCTCAACTGCTTATAATGGAGGCAAGTCAGTAGGCCTCACCCTTCAAGCCCACTCCAATTTCATAGAGAAAACATCAGGCCTCGGTGTGCCTTCCTGTGGCAAGGAAACTTTGCTTTCATTCTTAGGTGGCTCTTTGGCTCAGAACTGCCCTACCCCAATGATTCAAGGATGTGCAGCCCGATTAGTTGAGATCAGTCCTTCTGGCTCTTTCATGGATGAAACCAACTGGGAAAAGAGCCGTTCTAAGCTGGGGACCATGCTGTCTTTCCCTGGTCTACACAGAAACAGCACTCTGAGGGAGACGGGCTGCTGGCGTTTGGTAGCTACAACACTTGTTCTGAAGAGAAACATTTCTTTGTAAGGGGGGTTGCCTCAGCCTTGCCACATTTTGTGATCTGGCTATAAAGGAGGGCAGTCAGTAGGCCTCACCCTTCAAGCCCACTCCAATTTCATAGAGAAAACACCAGGCCTCGGTGTGCCTTCCTGTGGCAAGGAAACTTTGCTTTCATTCTTAGGTGGCTCTTTGGCTCAGAACTGCCCTACCCCAAGGATTCAGGGATGTGCAGCCCGATTAGTTGAGATCAGTCCTTCTGGCTCTTTCATGGATGAAACCAACTGGGAAAAGAGCCGTTCTAAGCTGGGGACAATGGTGTCTTTCCCTAGTCTACACAGAAACAGCACTCTGAGGGAGACGAGCTGCTGGCGTTTGGTAGCAACATCTCCTAATCTGAAGAGAAACATTTCGTTGTAAGCGGGTTGCCTCAGCCTTGCCACATTTTCTGAACTGGCTATAAAGGAGGGCAGTCAGTAGGCCTCACCCTTCAAGCCCACTCCAATTTGACAGAGAAAACACCAGGCCTCGGTGTGCCTTCCTGTGGCAAGGAAACTTTGCTTTCATTCCTTAGGTGGCACTTTGGCTCAGAACTGCCCTACCCCAAGGATTCAGGGATGTGCAGCCCGATTAGTTGAGATCAGCCCTTCTGGCTCTTTCATGGATGAAAACAGCTGGGCATAGGGCCGTTCTAAGCTTGGGACTATGGTGTCTTTCCCTAGTCTACACAGAAACAGCACTCTGAGGGAGACAAGCTGCTGGCGTTTGGTAGCAAAATCTCCTATTCTGAAGAGAAAAATTTCGTTATAAGCGGGTGGCATCAGCCTTGCCACATTTTCTCAAATGGCTCTAAAGGAGGGCAGTCAGTTGGCAGACTTACTTGTGGCCCTGCTTCCCAGGTTGGAAACTTTGCTTTCATTCCTTAGGTGGCCCATTGGCTCAAGACTGCCCTACCCCAAGAATTCAGGCTTGTGACGCCCGATTAGTTGAGATCAGCCCTTCTGGCTCTTTCATGGATGAAACCAACTGGGAAAAGAGCCGTTCTAAACTGGGGACCATGGTGTCTTTCCCTAGTCTACACGGAAACAGCACTCTGAGGGAGACTAGCTGCTGGTGTTTGGTAGCAACATCTCCTATTCTGAAGCGAAACATTTCTTTGTAAGCGGGTTGCATCAGCCTTGCCACATGTTCTCAACTGCTTATAATGGAGGCAAGTCAGTAGGCCTCACACTTCAAGCCCACTCCAATTTCATAGAGAAAACATCAGGCCTCGGTGTGCCTTTCTGTGGCAATGAAACTTTGCTTTCATTCCTTAGGTGGCACTTCGGCTCAGAACTGCCCGACCTCAAGGATTCATTGATGTGCAGCCTGATTAGTTGAGATCACCCCTTCTAGGTCTTTCATGGATGAAACCAACTGGGAAAAGAGCCGTTCTAAGCTGGGGACCATGGTGTCTTTCCCTAGTCTACACAGAAACAGCACTCTGAGGGAGACGAGCTGCTGGCGTTTGGTAGCAACGTCTACTATCCTGAAGAGCAACATTTCGTTGTAAGCGGGTTGCCTCAGCATTGCCACATTTTCTGAACTGGCTATAAAGTAGGGCAGTCAGTAGGCCTCACCCTTCAAGCCCACTCCAATTTCATAGAGAAAACATCAGGCCTCGGTGTGCCTTCCTGTGGCAATGAAACTTTGCTTTCATTCCTTAGGTGGCACTTGGGCTCAGAACTGCCCTACCTCAAGGATTCAGGGATGTGCAGCCTGATTAGTTGAGATCACCCCTTCTAGGTCGTTCATGGACTCAACCAACTGGGAAAAGAGCCGTTCTAAGCTGGGGACCACGGTGTCCTTCCCTAGTCTACACAGAAACAGCACTCTGAGGGAGACGAGCTTCTGGCGTTTGGTAGCAACAACTCTTATTCTGAAGAGAAACATTTCGTTGTAAGCGGGTTGCCTCAGCCTTGCCACATTTACTGAACTGGCTATAAAGGAGGGCAGTCAGTAGGCCTCACCCTTCAAGCCCACTCCAATTTCATAGAGAAAACACCAGGCCTCGGTGTGCCTTCCTGTGGCAAGGAAACTTTGCTTTCATTCTTAGGTGGCTCTTTGGCTCAGAACTGCCCTACCCCAAGGATTCAGGGATGTGCAGCCCGATTAGTTGAGATCAGTCCTTCTGGCTCTTTCATGGATGAAACCAACTGGGAAAAGAGCCGTTCTAAGCTGGGGACCATGGTGTCTTTCCCTAGTCTACACAGAAACAGCACTCTGAGGGAGACGAGCTGCTGGCGTTTGGTAGCAACATCTCCTAATCTGAAGAGAAACATTTCGTTGTAAGCGGGTTGCCTCAGCCTTGCCACATTTTCTGAACTGGCTATAAAGGAGGGCAGTCAGTAGGCCTCACCCTTCAAGCCCACTCCAATTTCATAGAGAAAACACCAGGCCTCGGTGTGCCTTCCTGTGGGAAGGAAACTTTGCTTTCATTCTTTAGGTGGCACTTTGGCTCAGAACTGCCCTACCCCAAGGATTCAGGGATGTGCAGCCCGATTAGTTGAGATCAGTCCTTCTGGCTCTTTCATGGATGAAACCAAGTGGGAAAAGAGCCGTTCTAAGCTGGAGACCATGGTGTCTTTCCCTAGTCTACACAGAAACAGCACTCTGAGGGAGACGAGCTGCTGGCGTTTGGTAGCAACATCTCTTAATCTGAAGAGAAACATTTCGTTGTAAGCGGGTTGCCTCAGCCTTGCCACATGTTCTCAACTGGTTATAAAGGAGGGCAGTCACTAGGCCTCACCTTTCAAGCACACTCCAATTTCATACAGAAAACACTAGGCCTCGTTGTGCCTTCCTGTGGCAAGGAAACTTTGCTTTCATTCCTTAGGTGGCACTTTGGCTCAGAAGTGCCCTACCCCAAGGATTCAGGGATGTGCAGCCCGATTAGTTGAGATCAGCCCTTCTGGCTCTTTCATGGATGAAACCAACTGGGCAAAGAGCCGTTCTAAGCTGGGGACCATGCTGTCTTTCCCTGGTCTACACAGAAACAGCACTCTGAGGGAGACGAGCTGCTGGTGTTTGGTAGCAACAACTCTTGTTCTGAAGAGAAACATTTCTTTGTAAGCGGGGTTGCCTCAGCCTTGCCACATTTTGTGATCTGGCTATAAAGGAGGGCAGTCAGTAGGCCTCACCCTTCAAGCCCACTCCAATTTGACAGAGAAAACACCAGGCCTCGGTGTGCCTTCCTGTGGCAAGGAAACTTTGCTTTCATTCCTTAGGTGGCACTTTGGCTCAGAACTGCCCTACCCCAAGGATTCAGGGATGTGCAGCCCGATTAGTTGAGATCAGCCCTTCTGGCTCTTTCATGGATGAAAACAGCTGGGCATAGGGCCGTTCTAAGCTTGGGACTATGGTGTCTTTCCCTAGTCTACACAGAAACAGCACTCTGAGGGAGACGAGCTGCTGGCGTTTGGTATCAAAATCTCCTATTCTGAAGAGAAAAATTTCGTTATACGCGGGTGGCATCAGCCTTGCCACATTTTCTCAAATGGCTCTAAAGGAGGGCAGTCAGTTGGCAGACTTACTTGCGGCCCTGCTTCCCAGTTTGGAAACTTTGCTTTCATTCCTTAGGTGGCCCATTGGCTCAGGACTGCCCTACCCCAAGAATTCAGGCTTGTGACGCCCGATTAGTTGAGATCAGCCCTTCTGGCTCTTTCATGGATGAAACCAACTGGGAAAAGAGCCGTTCTAAGCTGGGGACCATGGTGTCTTTCCCTAGTCTACACGGAAACAGCACTCTGAGGGAGACGAGCTGCTGGTGTTTGGTAGCAACATCTCCTATTCTGAAGGGAAACATTTCTTTGTAAGCGGGTTGCATCAGCCTTGCCACATGTTCTCAACTGCTTATAATGGAGGCAAGTCAGTAGGCCTCACCCTTCAAGCCCACTCCAATTTCATAGAGAAAACATCAGGCCTCGGTGTGCCTTCCTGTGGCAAGGAAACTTTGCTTTCATTCTTAGGTGGCTCTTTGGCTCAGAACTGCCCTACCCCAATGATTCAAGGATGTGCAGCCCGATTAGTTGAGATCAGTCCTTCTGGCTCTTTCATGGATGAAACCAACTGGGAAAAGAGCCGTTCTAAGCTGGGGACCATGCTGTCTTTCCCTGGTCTACACAGAAACAGCACTCTGAGGGAGACGAGCTGCTGGTGTTTGGTAGCAACAACTCTTGTTCTGAAGAGAAACATTTCTTTGTAAGGGGGGTTGCCTCAGCCTTGCCACATTTTGTGATCTGGCTATAAAGGAGGGCAGTCAGTAGGCCTCACCCTTCAAGCCCACTCCAATTTGACAGAGAAAACACCAGGCCTCGGTGTGCCTTCCTGTGGCAAGGAAACTTTGCTTTCATTCCTTAGGTGGCACTTTGGCTCAGAACTGCCCTACCCCAAGGATTCAGGGATGTGCAGCCCGATTAGTTGAGATCAGCCCTTCTGGCTCTTTCATGGATGAAAACAGCTGGGCATAGGGCCGTTCTAAGCTTGGGACTATGGTGTCTTTCCCTAGTCTACACAGAAACAGCACTCTGAGGGAGACGAGCTGCTGGCGTTTGGTAGCAAAATCTCCTATTCTGAAGAGAAAAATTTCGTTATAAGCGGGTGGCATCAGCCTTGCCACATTTTCTCAAATGGCTCTCAAGGAGGGCAGTCAGTTGGCAGACTTACTTGCGGCCCTGCTTCCCAGGTTGGAAACTTTGCTTTCATTCCTTAGGTGGCCCATTGGCTCAGGACTGCCCTACCCCAAGAATTCAGGCTTGTGACGCCCGATTAGTTGAGATCAGCCCTTCTGGCTCTTTCATGAATGAAACCAACTGGGAAAAGAGCCGTTCTAAGCTGGGGACCATGGTGTCTTTCCCTAGTCTACACGGAAACAGCACTCTGAGGGAGACGAGCTGCTGGTGTTTGGTAGCAACATCTCCTATTCTGAAGGGAAACATTTCTTTGTAAGCGGGTTGCATCAGCCTTGCCACATGTTCTCAACTGCTTATAATGGAGGCAAGTCAGTAGGCCTCACCCTTCAAGCCCACTCCAATTTCATAGAGAAAACATCAGGCCTCGGTGTGCCTTCCTGTGGCAAGGAAACTTTGCTTTCATTCTTAGGTGGCTCTTTGGCTCAGAACTGCCCTACCCCAATGATTCAAGGATGTGCAGCCCGATTAGTTGAGATCAGTCCTTCTGGCTCTTTCATGGATGAAACCAACTGGGAAAAGAGCCGTTCTAAGCTGGGGACCATGCTGTCTTTCCCTGGTCTACACAGAAACAGCACTCTGAGGGAGACGGGCTGCTGGCGTTTGGTAGCTACAACACTTGTTCTGAAGAGAAACATTTCTTTGTAAGGGGGGTTGCCTCAGCCTTGCCACATTTTGTGATCTGGCTATAAAGGAGGGCAGTCAGTAGGCCTCACCCTTCAAGCCCACTCCAATTTCATAGAGAAAACACCAGGCCTCGGTGTGCCTTCCTGTGGCAAGGAAACTTTGCTTTCATTCTTAGGTGGCTCTTTGGCTCAGAACTGCCCTACCCCAAGGATTCAGGGATGTGCAGCCCGATTAGTTGAGATCAGTCCTTCTGGCTCTTTCATGGATGAAACCAACTGGGAAAAGAGCCGTTCTAAGCTGGGGACAATGGTGTCTTTCCCTAGTCTACACAGAAACAGCACTCTGAGGGAGACGAGCTGCTGGCGTTTGGTAGCAACATCTCCTAATCTGAAGAGAAACATTTCGTTGTAAGCGGGTTGCCTCAGCCTTGCCACATTTTCTGAACTGGCTATAAAGGAGGGCAGTCAGTAGGCCTCACCCTTCAAGCCCACTCCAATTTGACAGAGAAAACACCAGGCCTCGGTGTGCCTTCCTGTGGCAAGGAAACTTTGCTTTCATTCCTTAGGTGGCACTTTGGCTCAGAACTGCCCTACCCCAAGGATTCAGGGATGTGCAGCCCGATTAGTTGAGATCAGCCCTTCTGGCTCTTTCATGGATGAAAACAGCTGGGCATAGGGCCGTTCTAAGCTTGGGACTATGGTGTCTTTCCCTAGTCTACACAGAAACAGCACTCTGAGGGAGACAAGCTGCTGGCGTTTGGTAGCAAAATCTCCTATTCTGAAGAGAAAAATTTCGTTATAAGCGGGTGGCATCAGCCTTGCCACATTTTCTCAAATGGCTCTCAAGGAGGGCAGTCAGTTGGCAGACTTACTTGTGGCCCTGCTTCCCAGGTTGGAAACTTTGCTTTCATTCCTTAGGTGGCCCATTGGCTCAAGACTGCCCTACCCCAAGAATTCAGGCTTGTGACGCCCGATTAGTTGAGATCAGCCCTTCTGGCTCTTTCATGGATGAAACCAACTGGGAAAAGAGCCGTTCTAAACTGGGGACCATGGTGTCTTTCCCTAGTCTACACGGAAACAGCACTCTGAGGGAGACTAGCTGCTGGTGTTTGGTAGCAACATCTCCTATTCTGAAGCGAAACATTTCTTTGTAAGCGGGTTGCATCAGCCTTGCCACATGTTCTCAACTGCTTATAATGGAGGCAAGTCAGTAGGCCTCACCCTTCAAGCCCACTCCAATTTCATAGAGAAAACATCAGGCCTCGGTGTGCCTTTCTGTGGCAATGAAACTTTGCTTTCATTCCTTAGGTGGCACTTCGGCTCAGAACTGCCCGACCTCAAGGATTCATTGATGTGCAGCCTGATTAGTTGAGATCACCCCTTCTAGGTCTTTCATGGATGAAACCAACTGGGAAAAGAGCCGTTCTAAGCTGGGGACCATGGTGTCTTTCCCTAGTCTACACAGAAACAGCACTCTGAGGGAGACGAGCTGCTGGCGTTTGGTAGCAACGTCTACTATCCTGAAGAGCAACATTTCGTTGTAAGCGGGTTGCCTCAGCATTGCCACATTTTCTGAACTGGCTATAAAGTAGGGCAGTCAGTAGGCCTCACCCTTCAAGCCCACTCCAATTTCATAGAGAAAACATCAGGCCTCGGTGTGCCTTCCTGTGGCAATGAAACTTTGCTTTCATTCCTTAGGTGGCACTTGGGCTCAGAACTGCCCTACCTCAAGGATTCAGGGATGTGCAGCCTGATTAGTTGAGATCACCCCTTCTAGGTCGTTCATGGACTCAACCAACTGGGAAAAGAGCCGTTCTAAGCTGGGGACCACGGTGTCCTTCCCTAGTCTACACAGAAACAGCACTCTGAGGGAGACGAGCTTCTGGCGTTTGGTAGCAACAACTCTTATTCTGAAGAGAAACATTTCGTTGTAAGCGGGTTGCCTCAGCCTTGCCACATTTACTGAACTGGCTATAAAGGAGGGCAGTCAGTAGGCCTCACCCTTCAAGCCCACTCCAATTTCATAGAGAAAACACCAGGCCTCGGTGTGCCTTCCTGTGGCAAGGAAACTTTGCTTTCATTCTTAGGTGGCTCTTTGGCTCAGAACTGCCCTACCCCAAGGATTCAGGGATGTGCAGCCCGATTAGTTGAGATCAGTCCTTCTGGCTCTTTCATGGATGAAACCAACTGGGAAAAGAGCCGTTCTAAGCTGGGGACCATGGTGTCTTTCCCTAGTCTACACAGAAACAGCACTCTGAGGGAGACGAGCTGCTGGCGTTTGGTAGCAACATCTCCTAATCTGAAGAGAAACATTTCGTTGTAAGCGGGTTGCCTCAGCCTTGCCACATTTTCTGAACTGGCTATAAAGGAGGGCAGTCAGTAGGCCTCACCCTTCAAGCCCACTCCAATTTCATAGAGAAAACACCAGGCCTCGGTGTGCCTTCCTGTGGGAAGGAAACTTTGCTTTCATTCTTTAGGTGGCACTTTGGCTCAGAACTGCCCTACCCCAAGGATTCAGGGATGTGCAGCCCGATTAGTTGAGATCAGTCCTTCTGGCTCTTTCATGGATGAAACCAAGTGGGAAAAGAGCCGTTCTAAGCTGGGGACCATGGTGTCTTTCCCTAGTCTACACAGAAACAGCACTCTGAGGGAGACGAGCTGCTGGCGTTTGGTAGCAACATCTCTTAATCTGAAGAGAAACATTTCGTTGTAAGCGGGTTGCCTCAGCCTTGCCACATGTTCTCAACTGGTTATAAAGGAGGGCAGTCACTAGGCCTCACCTTTCAAGCACACTCCAATTTCATACAGAAAACACTAGGCCTCGTTGTGCCTTCCTGTGGCAAGGAAACTTTGCTTTCATTCCTTAGGTGGCACTTTGGCTCAGAAGTGCCCTACCCCAAGGATTCAGGGATGTGCAGCCCGATTAGTTGAGATCAGCCCTTCTGGCTCTTTCATGGATGAAACCAACTGGGCAAAGAGCCGTTCTAAGCTGGGGACCATGCTGTCTTTCCCTGGTCTACACAGAAACAGCACTCTGAGGGAGACGAGCTGCTGGTGTTTGGTAGCAACAACTCTTGTTCTGAAGAGAAACATTTCTTTGTAAGGGGGGTTGCCTCAGCCTTGCCACATTTTGTGATCTGGCTATAAAGGAGGGCAGTCAGTAGGCCTCACCCTTCAAGCCCACTCCAATTTGACAGAGAAAACACCAGGCCTCGGTGTGCCTTCCTGTGGCAAGGAAACTTTGCTTTCATTCCTTAGGTGGCACTTTGGCTCAGAACTGCCCTACCCCAAGGATTCAGGGATGTGCAGCCCGATTAGTTGAGATCAGCCCTTCTGGCTCTTTCATGGATGAAAACAGCTGGGCATAGGGCCGTTCTAAGCTTGGGACTATGGTGTCTTTCCCTAGTCTACACAGAAACAGCACTCTGAGGGAGACGAGCTGCTGGCGTTTGGTATCAAAATCTCCTATTCTGAAGAGAAAAATTTCGTTATACGCGGGTGGCATCAGCCTTGCCACATTTTCTCAAATGGCTCTAAAGGAGGGCAGTCAGTTGGCAGACTTACTTGCGGCCCTGCTTCCCAGTTTGGAAACTTTGCTTTCATTCCTTAGGTGGCCCATTGGCTCAGGACTGCCCTACCCCAAGAATTCAGGCTTGTGACGCCCGATTAGTTGAGATCAGCCCTTCTGGCTCTTTCATGGATGAAACCAACTGGGAAAAGAGCCGTTCTAAGCTGGGGACCATGGTGTCTTTCCCTAGTCTACACGGAAACAGCACTCTGAGGGAGACGAGCTGCTGGTGTTTGGTAGCAACATCTCCTATTCTGAAGGGAAACATTTCTTTGTAAGCGGGTTGCATCAGCCTTGCCACATGTTCTCAACTGCTTATAATGGAGGCAAGTCAGTAGGCCTCACCCTTCAAGCCCACTCCAATTTCATAGAGAAAACATCAGGCCTCGGTGTGCCTTCCTGTGGCAAGGAAACTTTGCTTTCATTCTTAGGTGGCTCTTTGGCTCAGAACTGCCCTACCCCAATGATTCAAGGATGTGCAGCCCGATTAGTTGAGATCAGTCCTTCTGGCTCTTTCATGGATGAAACCAACTGGGAAAAGAGCCGTTCTAAGCTGGGGACCATGCTGTCTTTCCCTGGTCTACACAGAAACAGCACTCTGAGGGAGACGAGCTGCTGGTGTTTGGTAGCAACAACTCTTGTTCTGAAGAGAAACATTTCTTTGTAAGGGGGGTTGCCTCAGCCTTGCCACATTTTGTGATCTGGCTATAAAGGAGGGCAGTCAGTAGGCCTCACCCTTCAAGCCCACTCCAATTTGACAGAGAAAACACCAGGCCTCGGTGTGCCTTCCTGTGGCAAGGAAACTTTGCTTTCATTCCTTAGGTGGCACTTTGGCTCAGAACTGCCCTACCCCAAGGATTCAGGGATGTGCAGCCCGATTAGTTGAGATCAGCCCTTCTGGCTCTTTCATGGATGAAAACAGCTGGGCATAGGGCCGTTCTAAGCTTGGGACTATGGTGTCTTTCCCTAGTCTACACAGAAACAGCACTCTGAGGGAGACGAGCTGCTGGCGTTTGGTAGCAAAATCTCCTATTCTGAAGAGAAAAATTTCGTTATAAGCGGGTGGCATCAGCCTTGCCACATTTTCTCAAATGGCTCTCAAGGAGGGCAGTCAGTTGGCAGACTTACTTGCGGCCCTGCTTCCCAGGTTGGAAACTTTGCTTTCATTCCTTAGGTGGCCCATTGGCTCAAGACTGCCCTACCCCAAGAATTCAGGCTTGTGACGCCCGATTAGTTGAGATCAGCCCTTCTGGCTCTTTCATGAATGAAACCAACTGGGAAAAGAGCCGTTCTAAGCTGGGGACCATGGTGTCTTTCCCTAGTCTACACGGAAACAGCACTCTGAGGGAGACGAGCTGCTGGTGTTTGGTAGCAACATCTCCTATTCTGAAGGGAAACATTTCTTTGTAAGCGGGTTGCATCAGCCTTGCCACATGTTCTCAACTGCTTATAATGGAGGCAAGTCAGTAGGCCTCACCCTTCAAGCCCACTCCAATTTCATAGAGAAAACATCAGGCCTCGGTGTGCCTTCCTGTGGCAAGGAAACTTTGCTTTCATTCTTAGGTGGCTCTTTGGCTCAGAACTGCCCTACCCCAATGATTCAAGGATGTGCAGCCCGATTAGTTGAGATCAGTCCTTCTGGCTCTTTCATGGATGAAACCAACTGGGAAAAGAGCCGTTCTAAGCTGGGGACCATGCTGTCTTTCCCTGGTCTACACAGAAACAGCACTCTGAGGGAGACGGGCTGCTGGCGTTTGGTAGCTACAACACTTGTTCTGAAGAGAAACATTTCTTTGTAAGGGGGGTTGCCTCAGCCTTGCCACATTTTGTGATCTGGCTATAAAGGAGGGCAGTCAGTAGGCCTCACCCTTCAAGCCCACTCCAATTTCATAGAGAAAACACCAGGCCTCGGTGTGCCTTCCTGTGGCAAGGAAACTTTGCTTTCATTCTTAGGTGGCTCTTTGGCTCAGAACTGCCCTACCCCAAGGATTCAGGGATGTGCAGCTCGATTAGTTGAGATCAGTCCTTCTGGCTCTTTCATGGATGAAACCAACTGGGAAAAGAGCCGTTCTAAGCTGGGGACAATGGTGTCTTTCCCTAGTCTACACAGAAACAGCACTCTGAGGGAGACGAGCTGCTGGCGTTTGGTAGCAACATCTCCTAATCTGAAGAGAAACATTTCGTTGTAAGCGGGTTGCCTCAGCCTTGCCACATTTTCTGAACTGGCTATAAAGGAGGGCAGTCAGTAGGCCTCACCCTTCAAGCCCACTCCAATTTGACAGAGAAAACACCAGGCCTCGGTGTGCCTTCCTGTGGCAAGGAAACTTTGCTTTCATTCCTTAGGTGGCACTTTGGCTCAGAACTGCCCTACCCCAAGGATTCAGGGATGTGCAGCCCGATTAGTTGAGATCAGCCCTTCTGGCTCTTTCATGGATGAAAACAGCTGGGCATAGGGCCGTTCTAAGCTTGGGACTATGGTGTCTTTCCCTAGTCTACACAGAAACAGCACTCTGAGGGAGACAAGCTGCTGGCGTTTGGTAGCAAAATCTCCTATTCTGAAGAGAAAAATTTCGTTATAAGCGGGTGGCATCAGCCTTGCCACATTTTCTCAAATGGCTCTAAAGGAGGGCAGTCAGTTGGCAGACTTACTTGTGGCCCTGCTTCCCAGGTTGGAAACTTTGCTTTCATTCCTTAGGTGGCCCATTGGCTCAAGACTGCCCTACCCCAAGAATTCAGGCTTGTGACGCCCGATTAGTTGAGATCAGCCCTTCTGGCTCTTTCATGGATGAAACCAACTGGGAAAAGAGCCGTTCTAAACTGGGGACCATGGTGTCTTTCCCTAGTCTACACGGAAACAGCACTCTGAGGGAGACGAGCTGCTGGTGTTTGGTAGCAACATCTCCTATTCTGAAGGGAAACATTTCTTTGTAAGCGGGTTGCATCAGCCTTGCCACATGTTCTCAACTGCTTATAATGGAGGCAAGTCAGTAGGCCTCACCCTTCAAGCCCACTCCAATTTCATAGAGAAAACATCAGGCCTCGGTGTGCCTTTCTGTGGCAATGAAACTTTGCTTTCATTCCTTAGGTGGCACTTCGGCTCAGAACTGCCCGACCTCAAGGATTCAGGGATGTGCAGCCTGATTAGTTGAGATCACCCCTTCTAGGTCTTTCATGGATGAAACCAACTGGGAAAAGAGCCGTTCTAAGCTGGGGACCATGGTGTCTTTCCCTAGTCTACACAGAAACAGCACTCTGAGGGAGACGAGCTGCTGGCGTTTGGTAGCAACGTCTACTATCCTGAAGAGCAACATTTCGTTGTAAGCGGGTTGCCTCAGCATTGCCACATTTTCTGAACTGGCTATAAAGTAGGGCAGTCAGTAGGCCTCACCCTTCAAGCCCACTCCAATTTCATAGAGAAAACATCAGGCCTCGGTGTGCCTTCCTGTGGCAATGAAACTTTGCTTTCATTCCTTAGGTGGCACTTGGGCTCAGAACTGCCCTACCTCAAGGATTCAGGGATGTGCAGCCTGATTAGTTGAGATCACCCCTTCTAGGTCGTTCATGGACTCAACCAACTGGGAAAAGAGCCGTTCTAAGCTGGGGACCACGGTGTCCTTCCCTAGTCTACACAGAAACAGCACTCTGAGGGAGACGAGCTTCTGGCGTTTGGTAGCAACAACTCTTATTCTGAAGAGAAACATTTCGTTGTAAGCGGGTTGCCTCAGCCTTGCCACATTTACTGAACTGGCTATAAAGGAGGGCAGTCAGTAGGCCTCACCCTTCAAGCCCACTCCAATTTCATAGAGAAAACACCAGGCCTCGGTGTGCCTTCCTGTGGCAAGGAAACTTTGCTTTCATTCTTAGGTGGCTCTTTGGCTCAGAACTGCCCTACCCCAAGGATTCAGGGATGTGCAGCCCGATTAGTTGAGATCAGTCCTTCTGGCTCTTTCATGGATGAAACCAACTGGGAAAAGAGCCGTTCTAAGCTGGGGACCATGGTGTCTTTCCCTAGTCTACACAGAAACAGCACTCTGAGGGAGACGAGCTGCTGGCGTTTGGTAGCAACATCTCCTAATCTGAAGAGTAACATTTCGTTGTAAGCGGGTTGCCTCAGCCTTGCCACATTTTCTGAACTGGCTATAAAGGAGGGCAGTCAGTAGGCCTCACCCTTCAAGCCCACTCCAATTTCATAGAGAAAACACCAGGCCTCGGTGTGCCTTCCTGTGGCAAGGAAACTTTGCTTTCATTCTTTAGGTGGCACTTTGGCTCAGAACTGCCCTACCCCAAGGATTCAGGGATGTGCAGCCCGATTAGTTGAGATCAGTCCTTCTGGCTCTTTCATGGATGAAACCAAGTGGGAAAAGAGCCGTTCTAAGCTGGGGACCATGGTGTCTTTCCCTAGTCTACACAGAAACAGCACTCTGAGGGAGACGAGCTGCTGGCGTTTGGTATCAAAATCTCCTATTCTGAAGAGAAAAATTTCGTTATACGCGGGTGGCATCAGCCTTGCCACATTTTCTCAAATGGCTCTAAAGGAGGGCAGTCAGTTGGCAGACTTACTTGCGGCCCTGCTTCCCAGTTTGGAAACTTTGCTTTCATTCCTTAGGTGGCCCATTGGCTCAGGACTGCCCTACCCCAAGAATTCAGGCTTGTGACGCCCGATTAGTTGAGATCAGCCCTTCTGGCTCTTTCATGGATGAAACCAACTGGGAAAAGAGCCGTTCTAAGCTGGGGACCATGGTGTCTTTCCCTAGTCTACACGGAAACAGCACTCTGAGGGAGACGAGCTGCTGGTGTTTGGTAGCAACATCTCCTATTCTGAAGGGAAACATTTCTTTGTAAGCGGGTTGCATCAGCCTTGCCACATGTTCTCAACTGCTTATAATGGAGGCAAGTCAGTAGGCCTCACCCTTCAAGCCCACTCCAATTTCATAGAGAAAACATCAGGCCTCGGTGTGCCTTCCTGTGTCAAGGAAACTTTGCTTTCATTCTTAGGTGGCTCTTTGGCTCAGAACTGCCCTACCCCAATGATTCAAGGATGTGCAGCCCGATTAGTTGAGATCAGTCCTTCTGGCTCTTTCATGGATGAAACCAACTGGGAAAAGAGCCGTTCTAAGCTGGGGACCATGCTGTCTTTCCCTGGTCTACACAGAAACAGCACTCTGAGGGAGACGAGCTGCTGGCGTTTGGTAGCAACAACACTTGTTCTGAAGAGAAACATTTCTTTGTAAGGAGGGTTGCCTCAGCCTTGCCACATTTTGTGATCTGGCTATAAAGGAGGGCAGTCAGTAGGCCTCACCCTTCAAGCCCACTCCAATTTCATAGAGAAAACACCAGGCCTCGGTGTGCCTTCCTGTGGCAAGGAAACTTTGCTTTCATTCTTAGGTGGCTCTTTGGCTCAGAACTGCCCTACCCCAAGGATTCAGGGATGTGCAGCCCGATTAGTTGAGATCAGTCCTTCTGGCCCTTTCATGGATGAAACCAACTGGGAAAAGAGCCGTTCTAAGCTGGGGACAATGGTGTCTTTCCCTAGTCTACACAGAGACAGCACTCTGAGGGAGACGAGCTGCTGGCGTTTGGTAGCAACATCTCCTAATCTGAAGAGAAACATTTCGTTGTAAGCGGGTTGCCTCAGCCTTGCCACATTTTCTGAACAGGCTATAAAGGAGGGCAGTCAGTAGGCCTCACCCTTCAAGCCCACTCCAATTTGACAGAGAAAACACCAGGACTCGGTGTGCCTTCCTGTGGCAAGGAAACTTTGCTTTCATTCCTTAGGTGGCACTTTGGCTCAGAACTGCCCTACCCCAAGGATTCAGGGATGTGCAGCCCGATTAGTTGAGATCAGCCCTTCTGGCTCTTTCATGGATGAAAACAGCTGGGCATAGGGCCGTTCTAAGCTTGGGACTATGGTGTCTTTCCCTAGTCTACACAGAAACAGCACTCTGAGGGAGACAAGCTGCTGGCGTTTCGTAGCAAAATCTCCTATTCTGAAGAGAAAAATTTCGTTATAAGCGGGTGGCATCAGCCTTGCCACATTTTCTCAAATGGCTCTAAAGGAGGGCAGTCAGTTGGCAGACTTACTTGTGGCCCTGCTTCCCAGGTTGGAAACTTTGCTTTCATTCCTTAGGTGGCCCATTGGCTCAAGACTGCCCTACCCCAAGAATTCAGGCTTGTGACGCCCGATTAGTTGAGATCAGCCCTTCTGGCTCTTTCATGGATGAAACCAACTGGGAAAAGAGGCGTTCTAAACTGGGGACCATGGTGTCTTTCCCTAGTCTACACGGAAACAGCACTCTGAGGGAGACGAGCTGCTGGTGTTTGGTAGCAACATCTCCTATCCTGAAGCGAAACATTTCTTTGTAAGCGGGTTGCATCAGCCTTGCCACATGTTCTCAACTGCTTATAATGGAGGCAAGTCAGTAGGCCTCACCCTTCAAGCCCACTCCAATTTCATAGAGAAAACATCAGGCCTCGGTGTGCCTTTCTGTGGCAATGAAACTTTGCTTTCATTCCTTAGGTGGCACTTCGGCTCAGAACTGCCCGACCTCAAGGATTCAGGGATGTGCAGCCTGATTAGTTGAGATCACCCCTTCTAGGTCTTTCATGGATGAAACCAACTGGGAAAAGAGCCGTTCTAAGCTGGGGACCTTGGTGTCTTTCCCTAGTCTACACAGAAGCAGCACTCTGAGGGAGACGAGCTGCTGGCGTTTGGTAGCAACGTCTACTATCCTGAAGAGCAACATTTCGTTGTAAGCGGGTTGCCTCAGCATTGCCACATTTTCTGAACAGGCTATAAAGGAGGGCAGTTAGTAGGCCTCACCCTTGAAGCCCACTCCAATTTCATAGAGAAAACACCAGGCCTCGGTGTGCCTTCCTGTGGCAAGGAAACTTTGCTTTTATTCTTAGTTGGCTCTTTGGCTCAGAACTGCCCTACCCCAAGGATTCAGTGATGTGCAGCCTGATTAGTTGAGATCAGCCCTTCTGGCTCTTTCATGGATGAAACCAACTGGGCAAAGAGCCGTTCTAAGCTGGGGACCATGCTGTCTTTCCCTGGTCTACACAGAAACAGCACTCTGAGGGAGACGAGCTGCTGGCGTTTGGTAGCAACAACTCTTGTTCTGAAGAGAAACATTTCTTTGTAAGGGGGGTTGCCTCAGCCTTGCCACATTTTGTGATCTGGCTATAAAGGAGGGCAGTCAGTAGGCCTCACCCTTCAAGCCCACTCCAATTTCATAGAGAAAACACCAGGCCTCGGTGTGCCTTCCTGTGGCAAGGAAACTTTGCTTTCATTCCTTAGGTGGCACTTTGGCTCAGAACTGCCCTACCCCAAGGATTCAGGGATGTGCAGCCCGATTAGTTGAGATCAGCCCTTCTGGCTCTTTCATGGATGAAAACAGCTGGGCATAGGGCCGTTCTAAGCTTGGGACTATGGTGTCTTTCCCTAGTCTTCACAGAAACAGCACTCTGAGGGAGACGAGCTGCTGGCGTTTGGTAGCAAAATCTCCTATTCTGAAGAGAAAAATTTCGTTATAAGCGGGTGGCATCAGCCTTGCCACATTTTCTCAAATGGCTCTAAAGGAGGGCAGTCAGTTGGCAGACTTACTTGCGGCCCTGCTTCCCAGGTTGGAAACTTTGCTTTCATTCCTTAGGTGGCCCATTGGCTCAGGACTGCCCTACCCCAAGAATTCAGGCTTGTGACGCCCGATTAGTTGAGATCAGCCCTTCTGGCTCTTTCATGGATGAAACCAACTGGGAAAAGAGCCGTTCTAAGCTGGGGACCATGGTGTCTTTCCCTAGTCTACACGGAAACAGCACTCTGAGGGAGACGAGCTGCTGGTGTTTGGTAGCAACATCTCCTATTCTGAAGGGAAACATTTCTTTGTAAGCGGGTTGCATCAGCCTTGCCACATGTTCTCAACTGCTTATAATGGAGGCAAGTCAGTAGGCCTCACCCTTCAAGCCCACTCCAATTTCATAGAGAAAACATCAGGCCTCGGTGTGCCTTCCTGTGGCAAGGAAACTTTGCTTTCATTCTTAGGTGGCTCTTTGGCTCAGAACTGCCCTACCCCAATGATTCAAGGATGTGCAGCCCGATTAGTTGAGATCAGTCCTTCTGGCTCTTTCATGGATGAAACCAACTGGGAAAAGAGCCGTTCTAAGCTGGGGACCATGCTGTCTTTCCCTGGTCTACACAGAAACAGCACTCTGAGGGAGACGAGCTGCTGGCGTTTGGTAGCAACAACACTTGTTCTGAAGAGAAACATTTCTTTGTAAGGAGGGTTGCCTCAGCCTTGCCACATTTTGTGATCTGGCTATAAAGGAGGGCAGTCAGTAGGCCTCACCCTTCAAGCCCACTCCAATTTCATAGAGAAAACACCAGGCCTCGGTGTGCCTTCCTGTGGCAAGGAAACTTTGCTTTCATTCTTAGGTGGCTCTTTGGCTCAGAACTGCCCTACCCCAAGGATTCAGGGATGTGCAGCCCGATTAGTTGAGATCAGTCCTTCTGGCCCTTTCATGGATGAAACCAACTGGGAAAAGAGCCGTTCTAAGCTGGGGACAATGGTGTCTTTCCCTAGTCTACACAGAAACAGCACTCTGAGGGAGACGAGCTGCTGGCGTTTGGTAGCAACATCTCCTAATCTGAAGAGAAACATTTCGTTGTAAGCGGGTTGCCTCAGCCTTGCCACATTTTCTGAACAGGCTATAAAGGAGGGCAGTCAGTAGGCCTCACCCTTCAAGCCCACTCCAATTTGACAGAGAAAACACCAGGCCTCGGTGTGCCTTCCTGTGGCAAGGAAACTTTGCTTTCATTCCTTAGGTGGCACTTTGGCTCAGAACTGCCCTACCCCAAGGATTCAGGGATGTGCAGCCCGATTAGTTGAGATCAGCCCTTCTGGCTCTTTCATGGATGAAAACAGCTGGGCATAGGGCCGTTCTAAGCTTGGGACTATGGTGTCTTTCCCTAGTCTACACAGAAACAGCACTCTGAGGGAGACAAGCTGCTGGCGTTTCGTAGCAAAATCTCCTATTCTGAAGAGAAAAATTTCGTTATAAGCGGGTGGCATCAGCCTTGCCACATTTTCTCAAATGGCTCTAAAGGAGGGCAGTCAGTTGGCAGACTTACTTGTGGCCCTGCTTCCCAGGTTGGAAACTTTGCTTTCATTCCTTAGGTGGCCCATTGGCTCAAGACTGCCCTACCCCAAGAATTCAGGCTTGTGACGCCCGATTAGTTGAGATCAGCCCTTCTGGCTCTTTCATGGATGAAACCAACTGGGAAAAGAGGCGTTCTAAACTGGGGACCATGGTGTCTTTCCCTAGTCTACACGGAAACAGCACTCTGAGGGAGACGAGCTGCTGGTGTTTGGTAGCAACATCTCCTATTCTGAAGCGAAACATTTCTTTGTAAGCGGGTTGCATCAGCCTTGCCACATGTTCTCAACTGCTTATAATGGAGGCAAGTCAGTAGGCCTCACCCTTCAAGCCCACTCCAATTTCATAGAGAAAACATCAGGCCTCGGTGTGCCTTTCTGTGGCAATGAAACTTTGCTTTCATTCCTTAGGTGGCACTTCGGCTCAGAACTGCCCGACCTCAAGGATTCAGGGATGTGCAGCCTGATTAGTTGAGATCACCCCTTCTAGGTCTTTCATGGATGAAACCAACTGGGAAAAGAGCCGTTCTAAGCTGGGGACCATGGTGTCTTTCCCTAGTCAACACAGAAGCAGCACTCTGAGGGAGACGAGCTGCTGGCGTTTGGTACCAACGTCTACTATCCTGAAGAGCAACATTTCGTTGTAAGCGGGTTGCCTCAGCATTGCCACATTTTCCGAACTGGCTATAAAGGAGGGCAGTCAGTAGGCCTCACCCTTCAAGCCCACTCCAATTTCATAGAGAAAACACCAGGCCTCGGTGTGCCTTCCTGTGGCAAGGAAACTTTGCTTTCATTCTTAGGTGGCTCTTTGGCTCAGAACTGCCCTACCC
This sequence comes from Eschrichtius robustus, assembly GCF_028021215.1. Lineage (NCBI taxonomy): Eukaryota > Metazoa > Chordata > Mammalia > Artiodactyla > Eschrichtiidae > Eschrichtius > Eschrichtius robustus. The sequence goes on from NC_090842.1 coordinate 47,185,136, forward strand.
CAAGGATTCAGGGATGTGCAGCCCGATTAGTTGAGATCAGTCCTTCTGGCTCTTTCATGGATGAAACCAACTGGGAAAAGAGCCGTTCTAAGCTGGGGACAATGGTGTCTTTCCCTAGTCTACACAGAAACAGCACTCTGAGGGAGACGAGCTGCTGGCGTTTGGTAGCAACATCTCCTAATCTGAAGAGAAACATTTCGTTGTAAGCGGGTTGCCTCAGCCTTGCCACATTTTCTGAACTGGCTATAAAGGAGGGCAGTCAGTAGGCCTCACCCTTCAAGCCCACTCCAATTTCATAGAGAAAACACCAGGCCTCGGTGTGCCTTCCTGTGACAAGTAAACTTTGCTCTCATTCTTTAGGTGGCACTTTGGCTCAGAACTGCCCTACCCCAAGGATTCAGGGATGTGCAGCCCGATTAGTTGAGATCAGTCCTTCTGGCTCTTTCATGGATGAAACCAACTGGGAAAAGAGCCGTTCTAAGCTGGGGACCATGGTGTCTTACCCTAGTCTACACAGAAACAGCACTCTGAGGGAGACGAGCTGCTGGCGTTTGGTAGCAACATCTCCTAATCTGAAGAGAAACATTTCGTTGTAAGCGGGTTGCCTCAGCCTTGCCACATGTTCTCAACTGGTTATAAAGGAGGGCAGTCACTAGGCCTCACCTTTCAAGCACACTCCAATTTCATACAGAAAACACCAGGCCTCGGTGTGCCTTCCTGTGGCAAGGAAACATTGCTTTCATTCTTAGGTGGCACTTTGGCTCAGAACTGCCCTACCCCAAGGATTCAGGGATGTGCAGCCCGATTTGTTGAGATCAGCCCTTCTGGCTCTTTCATGGATGAAACCAACTGGGCAAAGAGCCGTTCTAAGCTGGGGACCATGCTGTCTTTCCCTGGTCTACACAGAAACAGCACTCTGAGGGAGACGAGCTGCTGGTGTTTGGTAGCAACAACTCTTGTTCTGAAGAGAAACATTTCTTTGTAAGGGGGGTTGCCTCAGCCTTGCCACATTTTGTGATCTGGCTATAAAGGAGGGCAGTCAGTAGGCCTCACCCTTCAAGCCCACTCCAATTTGACAGAGAAAACACCAGGCCTCGGTGTGCCTTCCTGTGGCAAGGAAACTTTGCTTTCATTCCTTAGGTGGCACTTTGGCTCAGAACTGCCCTACCCCAAGGATTCAGGGATGTGCAGCCCGATTAGTTGAGATCAGCCCTTCTGGCTCTTTCATGGATGAAAACAGCTGGGCATAGGGCCGTTCTAAGCTTGGGACTATGGTGTCTTTCCCTAGTCTACACAGAAACAGCACTCTGAGGGAGACGAGCTGCTGGCGTTTGGTAGCAAAATCTCCTATTCTGAAGAGAAAAATTTCGTTATAAGCGGGTGGCATCAGCCTTGCCACATTTTCTCAAATGGCTCTCAAGGAGGGCAGTCAGTTGGCAGACTTACTTGCGGCCCTGCTTCCCAGGTTGGAAACTTTGCTTTCATTCCTTAGGTGGCCCATTGGCTCAGGACTGCCCTACCCCAAGAATTCAGGCTTGTGACGCCCGATTAGTTGAGATCAGCCCTTCTGGCTCTTTCATGGATGAAATCAACTGGGAAAAGAGCCGTTCTAAGCTGGGGACCATGGTGTCTTTCCCTAGTCTACACGGAAACAGCACTCTGAGGGAGACGAGCTGCTGGTGTTTGGTAGCAACATCTCCTATTCTGAAGGGAAACATTTCTTTGTAAGCGGGTTGCATCAGCCTTGCCACATGTTCTCAACTGCTTATAATGGAGGCAAGTCAGTAGGCCTCACCCTTCAAGCCCACTCCAATTTCATAGAGAAAACATCAGGCCTCGGTGTGCCTTCCTGTGGCAAGGAAACTTTGCTTTCATTCTTAGGTGGCTCTTTGGCTCAGAACTGCCCTACCCCAATGATTCAAGGATGTGCAGCCCGATTAGTTGAGATCAGTCCTTCTGGCTCTTTCATGGATGAAACCAACTGGGAAAAGAGCCGTTCTAAGCTGGGGACCATGCTGTCTTTCCCTGGTCTACACAGAAACAGCACTCTGAGGGAGACGAGCTGCTGGCGTTTGGTAGCAACAACACTTGTTCTGAAGAGAAACATTTCTTTGTAAGGGGGGTTGCCTCAGCCTTGCCACATTTTGTGATCTGGCTATAAAGGAGGGCAGTCAGTAGGCCTCACCCTTCAAGCCCACTCCAATTTCATAGAGAAAACACCAGGCCTCGGTGTGCCTTCCTGTGGCAAGGAAACTTTGCTTTCATTCTTAGGTGGCTCTTTGGCTCAGAACTGCCCTACCCCAAGGATTCAGGGATGTGCAGCCCGATTAGTTGAGATCAGTCCTTCTGGCTCTTTCATGGATGAAACCAACTGGGAAAAGAGCCGTTCTAAGCTGGGGACAATGGTGTCTTTCCCTAGTCTACACAGAAACAGCACTCTGAGGGAGACGAGCTGCTGGCGTTTGGTAGCAACATCTCCTAATCTGAAGAGAAACATTTCGTTGTAAGCGGGTTGCCTCAGCCTTGCCACATTTTCTGAACTGGCTATAAAGGAGGGCAGTCAGTAGGCCTCACCCTTCAAGCCCACTCCAATTTCATAGAGAAAACACCAGGCCTCGGTGTGCCTTCCTGTGACAAGGAAACTTTGCTCTCATTCTTTAGGTGGCACTTTGGCTCAGAACTGCCCTACCCCAAGGATTCAGGGATGTGCAGCCCGATTAGTTGAGATCAGTCCTTCTGGCTCTTTCATGGATGAAACCAACTGGGAAAAGAGCCGTTCTAAGCTGGGGACCATGGTGTCTTACCCTAGTCTACACAGAAACAGCACTCTGAGGGAGACGAGCTGCTGGCGTTTGGTAGCAACATCTCCTAATCTGAAGAGAAACATTTCGTTGTAAGCGGGTTGCCTCAGCCTTGCCACATGTTCTCAACTGGTTATAAAGGAGGGCAGTCACTAGGCCTCACCTTTCAAGCACACTCCAATTTCATACAGAAAACACCAGGCCTCGGTGTGCCTTCCTGTGGCAAGGAAACATTGCTTTCATTCTTAGGTGGCACTTTGGCTCAGAAGTGCCCTACCCCAAGGATTCAGGGATGTGCAGCCCGATTAGTTGAGATCAGCCCTTCTGGCTCTTTCATGGATGAAACCAACTGGGCAAAGAGCCGTTCTAAGCTGGGGACCATGCTGTCTTTCCCTGGTCTACACAGAAACAGCACTCTGAGGGAGACGAGCTGCTGGTGTTTGGTAGCAACAACTCTTGTTCTGAAGAGAAACATTTCTTTGTAAGGGGGGTTGCCTCAGCCTTGCCACATTTTGTGATCTGGCTATAAAGGAGGGCAGTCAGTAGGCCTCACCCTTCAAGCCCACTCCAATTTGACAGAGAAAACACCAGGCCTCGGTGTGCCTTCCTGTGGCAAGGAAACTTTGCTTTCATTCCTTAGGTGGCACTTTGGCTCAGAACTGCCCTACCCCAAGGATTCAGGGATGTGCAGCCCGATTAGTTGAGATCAGCCCTTCTGGCTCTTTCATGGATGAAAACAGCTGGGCATAGGGCCGTTCTAAGCTTGGGACTATGGTGTCTTTCCCTAGTCTACACAGAAACAGCACTCTGAGGGAGACGAGCTGCTGGCGTTTGGTAGCAAAATCTCCTATTCTGAAGAGAAAAATTTCGTTATAAGCGGGTGGCATCAGCCTTGCCACATTTTCTCAAATGGCTCTAAAGGAGGGCAGTCAGTTGGCAGACTTACTTGCGGCCCTGCTTCCCAGGTTGGAAACTTTGCTTTCATTCCTTAGGTGGCCCATTGGCTCAGGACTGCCCTACCCCAAGAATTCAGGCTTGTGACGCCCGATTAGTTGAGATCAGCCCTTCTGGCTCTTTCATGGATGAAATCAACTGGGAAAAGAGCCGTTCTAAGCTGGGGACCATGGTGTCTTTCCCTAGTCTACACGGAAACAGCACTCTGAGGGAGACGAGCTGCTGGTGTTTGGTAGCAACATCTCCTATTCTGAAGGGAAACATTTCTTTGTAAGCGGGTTGCATCAGCCTTGCCACATGTTCTCAACTGCTTATAATGGAGGCAAGTCAGTAGGCCTCACCCTTCAAGCCCACTCCAATTTCATAGAGAAAACATCAGGCCTCGGTGTGCCTTCCTGTGGCAAGGAAACTTTGCTTTCATTCTTAGGTGGCTCTTTGGCTCAGAACTGCCCTACCCCAATGATTCAAGGATGTGCAGCCCGATTAGTTGAGATCAGTCCTTCTGGCTCTTTCATGGATGAAACCAACTGGGAAAAGAGCCGTTCTAAGCTGGGGACCATGCTGTCTTTCCCTGGTCTACACAGAAACAGCACTCTGAGGGAGACGAGCTGCTGGCGTTTGGTAGCAACAACACTTGTTCTGAAGAGAAACATTTCGTTGTAAGCGGGTTGCCTCAGCCTTGCCACATTTTCTGAACTGGCTATAAAGGAGGGCAGTCAGTAGGCCTCACCCTTCAAGCCCACTCCAATTTCATAGAGAAAACACCAGGCCTCGGTGTGCCTTCCTGTGACAAGTAAACTTTGCTCTCATTCTTTAGGTGGCACTTTGGCTCAGAACTGCCCTACCCCAAGGATTCAGGGATGTGCAGCCCGATTAGTTGAGATCAGTCCTTCTGGCTCTTTCATGGATGAAACCAACTGGGAAAAGAGCCGTTCTAAGCTGGGGACCATGGTGTCTTACCCTAGTCTACACAGAAACAGCACTCTGAGGGAGACGAGCTGCTGGCGTTTGGTAGCAACATCTCCTAATCTGAAGAGAAACATTTCGTTGTAAGCGGGTTGCCTCAGCCTTGCCACATGTTCTCAACTGGTTATAAAGGAGGGCAGTCACTAGGCCTCACCTTTCAAGCACACTCCAATTTCATACAGAAAACACCAGGCCTCGGTGTGCCTTCCTGTGGCAAGGAAACATTGCTTTCATTCTTAGGTGGCACTTTGGCTCAGAACTGCCCTACCCCAAGGATTCAGGGATGTGCAGCCCGATTTGTTGAGATCAGCCCTTCTGGCTCTTTCATGGATGAAACCAACTGGGCAAAGAGCCGTTCTAAGCTGGGGACCATGCTGTCTTTCCCTGGTCTACACAGAAACAGCACTCTGAGGGAGACGAGCTGCTGGTGTTTGGTAGCAACAACTCTTGTTCTGAAGAGAAACATTTCTTTGTAAGGGGGGTTGCCTCAGCCTTGCCACATTTTGTGATCTGGCTATAAAGGAGGGCAGTCAGTAGGCCTCACCCTTCAAGCCCACTCCAATTTGACAGAGAAAACACCAGGCCTCGGTGTGCCTTCCTGTGGCAAGGAAACTTTGCTTTCATTCCTTAGGTGGCACTTTGGCTCAGAACTGCCCTACCCCAAGGATTCAGGGATGTGCAGCCCGATTAGTTGAGATCAGCCCTTCTGGCTCTTTCATGGATGAAAACAGCTGGGCATAGGGCCGTTCTAAGCTTGGGACTATGGTGTCTTTCCCTAGTCTACACAGAAACAGCACTCTGAGGGAGACGAGCTGCTGGCGTTTGGTAGCAAAATCTCCTATTCTGAAGAGAAAAATTTCGTTATAAGCGGGTGGCATCAGCCTTGCCACATTTTCTCAAATGGCTCTCAAGGAGGGCAGTCAGTTGGCAGACTTACTTGCGGCCCTGCTTCCCAGGTTGGAAACTTTGCTTTCATTCCTTAGGTGGCCCATTGGCTCAGGACTGCCCTACCCCAAGAATTCAGGCTTGTGACGCCCGATTAGTTGAGATCAGCCCTTCTGGCTCTTTCATGGATGAAATCAACTGGGAAAAGAGCCGTTCTAAGCTGGGGACCATGGTGTCTTTCCCTAGTCTACACGGAAACAGCACTCTGAGGGAGACGAGCTGCTGGTGTTTGGTAGCAACATCTCCTATTCTGAAGGGAAACATTTCTTTGTAAGCGGGTTGCATCAGCCTTGCCACATGTTCTCAACTGCTTATAATGGAGGCAAGTCAGTAGGCCTCACCCTTCAAGCCCACTCCAATTTCATAGAGAAAACATCAGGCCTCGGTGTGCCTTCCTGTGGCAAGGAAACTTTGCTTTCATTCTTAGGTGGCTCTTTGGCTCAGAACTGCCCTACCCCAATGATTCAAGGATGTGCAGCCCGATTAGTTGAGATCAGTCCTTCTGGCTCTTTCATGGATGAAACCAACTGGGAAAAGAGCCGTTCTAAGCTGGGGACCATGCTGTCTTTCCCTGGTCTACACAGAAACAGCACTCTGAGGGAGACGAGCTGCTGGCGTTTGGTAGCAACAACACTTGTTCTGAAGAGAAACATTTCTTTGTAAGGGGGGTTGCCTCAGCCTTGCCACATTTTGTGATCTGGCTATAAAGGAGGGCAGTCAGTAGGCCTCACCCTTCAAGCCCACTCCAATTTCATAGAGAAAACACCAGGCCTCGGTGTGCCTTCCTGTGGCAAGGAAACTTTGCTTTCATTCTTAGGTGGCTCTTTGGCTCAGAACTGCCCTACCCCAAGGATTCAGGGATGTGCAGCCCGATTAGTTGAGATCAGTCCTTCTGGCTCTTTCATGGATGAAACCAACTGGGAAAAGAGCCGTTCTAAGCTGGGGACAATGGTGTCTTTCCCTAGTCTACACAGAAACAGCACTCTGAGGGAGACGAGCTGCTGGCGTTTGGTAGCAACATCTCCTAATCTGAAGAGAAACATTTCGTTGTAAGCGGGTTGCCTCAGCCTTGCCACATTTTCTGAACTGGCTATAAAGGAGGGCAGTCAGTAGGCCTCACCCTTCAAGCCCACTCCAATTTCATAGAGAAAACACCAGGCCTCGGTGTGCCTTCCTGTGACAAGGAAACTTTGCTCTCATTCTTTAGGTGGCACTTTGGCTCAGAACTGCCCTACCCCAAGGATTCAGGGATGTGCAGCCCGATTAGTTGAGATCAGTCCTTCTGGCTCTTTCATGGATGAAACCAACTGGGAAAAGAGCCGTTCTAAGCTGGGGACCATGGTGTCTTACCCTAGTCTACACAGAAACAGCACTCTGAGGGAGACGAGCTGCTGGCGTTTGGTAGCAACATCTCCTAATCTGAAGAGAAACATTTCGTTGTAAGCGGGTTGCCTCAGCCTTGCCACATGTTCTCAACTGGTTATAAAGGAGGGCAGTCACTAGGCCTCACCTTTCAAGCACACTCCAATTTCATACAGAAAACACCAGGCCTCGGTGTGCCTTCCTGTGGCAAGGAAACATTGCTTTCATTCTTAGGTGGCACTTTGGCTCAGAAGTGCCCTACCCCAAGGATTCAGGGATGTGCAGCCCGATTAGTTGAGATCAGCCCTTCTGGCTCTTTCATGGATGAAACCAACTGGGCAAAGAGCCGTTCTAAGCTGGGGACCATGCTGTCTTTCCCTGGTCTACACAGAAACAGCACTCTGAGGGAGACGAGCTGCTGGTGTTTGGTAGCAACAACTCTTGTTCTGAAGAGAAACATTTCTTTGTAAGGGGGGTTGCCTCAGCCTTGCCACATTTTGTGATCTGGCTATAAAGGAGGGCAGTCAGTAGGCCTCACCCTTCAAGCCCACTCCAATTTGACAGAGAAAACACCAGGCCTCGGTGTGCCTTCCTGTGGCAAGGAAACTTTGCTTTCATTCCTTAGGTGGCACTTTGGCTCAGAACTGCCCTACCCCAAGGATTCAGGGATGTGCAGCCCGATTAGTTGAGATCAGCCCTTCTGGCTCTTTCATGGATGAAAACAGCTGGGCATAGGGCCGTTCTAAGCTTGGGACTATGGTGTCTTTCCCTAGTCTACACAGAAACAGCACTCTGAGGGAGACGAGCTGCTGGCGTTTGGTAGCAAAATCTCCTATTCTGAAGAGAAAAATTTCGTTATAAGCGGGTGGCATCAGCCTTGCCACATTTTCTCAAATGGCTCTAAAGGAGGGCAGTCAGTTGGCAGACTTACTTGCGGCCCTGCTTCCCAGGTTGGAAACTTTGCTTTCATTCCTTAGGTGGCCCATTGGCTCAGGACTGCCCTACCCCAAGAATTCAGGCTTGTGACGCCCGATTAGTTGAGATCAGCCCTTCTGGCTCTTTCATGGATGAAATCAACTGGGAAAAGAGCCGTTCTAAGCTGGGGACCATGGTGTCTTTCCCTAGTCTACACGGAAACAGCACTCTGAGGGAGACGAGCTGCTGGTGTTTGGTAGCAACATCTCCTATTCTGAAGGGAAACATTTCTTTGTAAGCGGGTTGCATCAGCCTTGCCACATGTTCTCAACTGCTTATAATGGAGGCAAGTCAGTAGGCCTCACCCTTCAAGCCCACTCCAATTTCATAGAGAAAACATCAGGCCTCGGTGTGCCTTCCTGTGGCAAGGAAACTTTGCTTTCATTCTTAGGTGGCTCTTTGGCTCAGAACTGCCCTACCCCAATGATTCAAGGATGTGCAGCCCGATTAGTTGAGATCAGTCCTTCTGGCTCTTTCATGGATGAAACCAACTGGGAAAAGAGCCGTTCTAAGCTGGGGACCATGCTGTCTTTCCCTGGTCTACACAGAAACAGCACTCTGAGGGAGACGAGCTGCTGGCGTTTGGTAGCAACAACACTTGTTCTGAAGAGAAACATTTCTTTGTAAGGGGGGTTGCCTCAGCCTTGCCACATTTTGTGATCTGGCTATAAAGGAGGGCAGTCAGTAGGCCTCACCCTTCAAGCCCACTCCAATTTCATAGAGAAAACACCAGGCCTCGGTGTGCCTTCCTGTGGCAAGGAAACTTTGCTTTCATTCTTAGGTGGCTCTTTGGCTCAGAACTGCCCTACCCCAAGGATTCAGGGATGTGCAGCCCGATTAGTTGAGATCAGCCCTTCTGGCTCTTTCATGGATGAAACCAACTGGGAAAAGAGCCGTTCTAAGCTGGGGACAATGGTGTCTTTCCCTAGTCTACACACAAACAGCAGTCTGAGGGAGACGAGCTGCTGGCGTTTGGTAGCAACATCTCCTAATCTGAAGAGAAACATTTCGTTGTAAGCGGGTTGCCTCAGCCTTGCCACATTTTCTGAACTGGCTATAAAGGAGGGCAGTCAGTAGGCCTCACCCTTCAAGCCCACTCCAATTTCATAGAGAAAACACCAGGCCTCGGTGTGCCTTCCTGTGGCAAGGAAACTTTGCTTTCATTCCTTAGGTGGCACTTGGGCTCAGAACTGCCCTACCTCAAGGATTCAGGGATGTGCAGCCCGATTAGTTGAGTTCAGTCCTTCTGGCACTTTCATGGATGAAACCAACTGGGAAAAGAGCCGTTCTAAGCTGGGGACCATGGTGTCTTACCCTAGTCTACACAGAAACAGAACTCTGAGGGAGACGAGCTGCTGGCGTTTGGTAGCAACATCTCCTAATCTGAAGAGAAACATTTCGTTGTAAGCGGGTTGCCTCAGCCTTGCCACATGTTCTCAACTGGTTATAAAGGAGGGCAGTCACTAGGCCTCACCTTTCAAGCACACTCCAATTTCATACAGAAAACACCAGGCCTCGGTGTGCCTTCCTGTGGCAAGGAAACTTTGCTTTCATTCCTTAGGTGGCACTTTGGCTCAGAACTGCCCTACCCCAAGGATTCAGGGATGTGCAGCCCGATTAGTTGAGATCAGCCCTTCTGGCTCTTTCATGGATGAAACCAACTGGGCAAAGAGCCGTTCTAAGCTGGGGACCATGCTGTCTTTCCCTGGTCTACACAGAAACAGCACTCTGAGGGAGACGAGCTGCTGGCGTTTGGTAGCAACAACTCTTGTTCTGAAGAGAAACATTTCTTTGTAAGGGGGGTTGCCTCAGCCTTGCCACATTTTGTGATCTGGCTATAAAGGAGGGCAGTCAGTAGGCCTCACCCTTCAAGCCCACTCCAATTTGACAGAGAAAACACCAGGACTCGGTGTGCCTTCCTGTGGCAAGGAAACTTTGCTTTCATTCCTTAGGTGGCACTTTGGCTCAGAAGTGCCCTACCCCAAGGATTCAGGGATGTGCAGCCCGATTAGTTGAGATCAGCCCTTCTGGCTCTTTCATGGATGAAACCAACTGGGCAAAGAGCCGTTCTAAGCTGGGGACCATGCTGTCTTTCCCTGGTCTACACAGAAACAGCACTCTGAGTGAGACGAGCTGCTGGCGTTTGGTAGCAACAACTCTTGTTCTGAAGAGAAACATTTCTTTGTAAGGGGGGTTGCCTCAGCCTTGCCACATTTTGTGATCTGGCTATAAAGGAGGGCAGTCAGTAGGCCTCACCCTTCAAGCCCACTCCAATTTGACAGAGAAAACACCAGGCCTCGGTGTGCCTTCCTGTGGCAAGGAAACTTTGCTTTCATTCCTTAGGTGGCACTTTGGCTCAGAACTGCCCTACCCCAAGGATTCAGGGATGTGCAGCCCGATTAGTTGAGATCAGCCCTTCTGGCTCTTTCATGGATGAAAACAGCTGGGCATAGGGCCGTTCTAAGCTTGGGACTATGGTGTCTTTCCCTAGTCTACACAGAAACAGCACTCTGAGGGAGACGAGCTGCTGGCGTTTGGTAGCAAAATCTCCTATTCTGAAGAGAAAAATTTCGTTATAAGCGGGTGGCATCAGCCTTGCCACATTTTCTCAAATGGCTCTCAAGGAGGGCAGTCAGTTGGCAGACTTACTTGCGGCCCTGCTTCCCAGGTTGGAAACTTTGCTTTCATTCCTTAGGTGGCCCATTGGCTCAGGACTGCCCTACCCCAAGAATTCAGGCTTGTGACGCCCGATTAGTTGAGATCAGCCCTTCTGGCTCTTTCATGGATGAAACCAACTGGGAAAAGAGCCGTTCTAAGCTGGGGACCATGGTGTCTTTCCCTAGTCTACACGGAAACAGCACTCTGAGGGAGACGAGCTGCTGGTGTTTGGTAGCAACATCTCCTATTCTGAAGGGAAACATTTCTTTGTAAGCGGGTTGCATCAGCCTTGCCACATGTTCTCAACTGCTTATAATGGAGGCAAGTCAGTAGGCCTCACCCTTCAAGCCCACTCCAATTTCATAGAGAAAACATCAGGCCTCGGTGTGCCTTCCTGTGGCAAGGAAACTTTGCTTTCATTCTTAGGTGGCTCTTTGGCTCAGAACTGCCCTACCCCAATGATTCAAGGATGTGCAGCCCGATTAGTTGAGATCAGTCCTTCTGGCTCTTTCATGGATGAAACCAACTGGGAAAAGAGCCGTTCTAAGCTGGGGACCATGCTGTCTTTCCCTGGTCTACACAGAAACAGCACTCTGAGGGAGACGAGCTGCTGGCGTTTGGTAGCAACAACACTTGTTCTGAAGAGAAACATTTCTTTGTAAGGAGGGTTGCCTCAGCCTTGCCACATTTTGTGATCTGGCTATAAAGGAGGGCAGTCAGTAGGCCTCACCCTTCAAGCCCACTCCAATTTCATAGAGAAAACACCAGGCCTCGGTGTGCCTTCCTGTGGCAAGGAAACTTTGCTTTCATTCTTAGGTGGCTCTTTGGCTCAGAACTGCCCTACCCCAAGGATTCAGGGATGTGCAGCCCGATTAGTTGAGATCAGTCCTTCTGGCCCTTTCATGGATGAAACCAACTGGGAAAAGAGCCGTTCTAAGCTGGGGACAATGGTGTCTTTCCCTAGTCTACACAGAAACAGCACTCTGAGGGAGACGAGCTGCTGGCGTTTGGTAGCAACATCTCCTAATCTGAAGAGAAACATTTCGTTGTAAGCGGGTTGCCTCAGCCTTGCCACATTTTCTGAACAGGCTATAAAGGAGGGCAGTCAGTAGGCCTCACCCTTCAAGCCCACTCCAATTTGACAGAGAAAACACCAGGACTCGGTGTGCCTTCCTGTGGCAAGGAAACTTTGCTTTCATTCCTTAGGTGGCACTTTGGCTCAGAACTGCCCTACCCCAAGGATTCAGGGATGTGCAGCCCGATTAGTTGAGATCAGCCCTTCTGGCTCTTTCATGGATGAAAACAGCTGGGCATAGGGCCGTTCTAAGCTTGGGACTATGGTGTCTTTCCCTAGTCTACACAGAAACAGCACTCTGAGGGAGACAAGCTGCTGGCGTTTCGTAGCAAAATCTCCTATTCTGAAGAGAAAAATTTCGTTATAAGCGGGTGGCATCAGCCTTGCCACATTTTCTCAAATGGCTCTAAAGGAGGGCAGTCAGTTGGCAGACTTACTTGTGGCCCTGCTTCCCAGGTTGGAAACTTTGCTTTCATTCCTTAGGTGGCCCATTGGCTCAAGACTGCCCTACCCCAAGAATTCAGGCTTGTGACGCCCGATTAGTTGAGATCAGCCCTTCTGGCTCTTTCATGGATGAAACCAACTGGGAAAAGAGGCGTTCTAAACTGGGGACCATGGTGTCTTTCCCTAGTCTACACGGAAACAGCACTCTGAGGGAGACGAGCTGCTGGTGTTTGGTAGCAACATCTCCTATTCTGAAGCGAAACATTTCTTTGTAAGCGGGTTGCATCAGCCTTGCCACATGTTCTCAACTGCTTATAATGGAGGCAAGTCAGTAGGCCTCACCCTTCAAGCCCACTCCAATTTCATAGAGAAAACATCAGGCCTCGGTGTGCCTTTCTGTGGCAATGAAACTTTGCTTTCATTCCTTAGGTGGCACTTCGGCTCAGAACTGCCCGACCTCAAGGATTCAGGGATGTGCAGCCTGATTAGTTGAGATCACCCCTTCTAGGTCTTTCATGGATGAAACCAACTGGGAAAAGAGCCGTTCTAAGCTGGGGACCATGGTGTCTTTCCCTAGTCTACACAGAAGCAGCACTCTGAGGGAGACGAGCTGCTGGCGTTTGGTAGCAACGTCTACTATCCTGAAGAGCAACATTTCGTTGTAAGCGGGTTGCCTCAGCATTGCCACATTTTCTGAACTGGCTATAAAGTAGGGCAGTCAGTAGGCCTCACCCTTCAAGCCCACTCCAATTTCATAGAGAAAACATCAGGCCTCGGTGTGCCTTCCTGTGGCAATGAAACTTTGCTTTCATTCCTTAGGTGGCACTTGGGCTCAGAACTGCCCTACCTCAAGGATTCAGGGATGTGCAGCCTGATTAGTTGAGATCACCCCTTCTAGGTCGTTCATGGACTCAACCAACTGGGAAAAGAGCCGTTCTAAGCTGGGGACCACGGTGTCCTTCCCTAGTCTACACAGAAACAGCACTCTGAGGGAGACGAGCTGCTGGCGTTTGGTAGCAACATCTCCTAATCTGAAGAGAAACATTTCGTTGTAAGCGGGTTGCCTCAGCCTTGCCACATTTTCTGAACTGGCTATAAAGGAGGGCAGTCAGTAGGCCTCGCCCTTCAAGCCCACTCCAATTTCATAGAGAAAACACCAGGCCTCGGTGTGCCTTCCTGTGGCAAGGAAACTTTGCTTTCATTCTTTAGGTGGCACTTTGGCTCAGAACTGCCCTACCCCAAGGATTCAGGGATGTGCAGCCCGATTAGTTGGGATCAGCCCTTCTGGCTCTTTCATGGATGAAACCAACTGGGCAAAGAGCCGTTCTAAGCTGGGGACCATGCTGTCTTTTCCTGGTCTACACAGAAACAGCACTCTGAGGGAGACGAGCTGCTGGCGTTTGGTAGCAACAACTCTTGTTCTGAAGAGAAACATTTCTTTGTAAGGGGGGTTGCCTCAGCCTTGCCACATTTTGTGATCTGGCTATAAAGGAGGGCAGTCAGTAGGCCTCACCTTTCAAGCCCACTCCAATTTGACAGAGAAAACACCAGGACTCGGTGTGCCTTCCTGTGGCAAGGAAACTTTGCTTTCATTCCTTAGGTGGCACTTTGGCTCAGAAGTGCCCTACCCCAAGGATTCAGGGATGTGCAGCCCGATTAGTTGAGATCAGCCCTTCTGGCTCTTTCATGGATGAAACCAACTGGGCAAAGAGCCGTTCTAAGCTGGGGACCATGCTGTCTTTCCCTGGTCTACACAGAAACAGCACTCTGAGTGAGACGAGCTGCTGGCGTTTGGTAGCAACAACTCTTGTTCTGAAGAGAAACATTTCTTTGTAAGGGGGGTTGCCTCAGCCTTGCCACATTTTGTGATCTGGCTATAAAGGAGGGCAGTCAGTAGGCCTCACCCTTCAAGCCCACTCCAATTTGACAGAGAAAACACCAGGCCTCGGTGTGCCTTCCTGTGGCAAGGAAACTTTGCTTTCATTCCTTAGGTGGCACTTTGGCTCAGAACTGCCCTACCCCAAGGATTCAGGGATGTGCAGCCCGATTAGTTGAGATCAGCCCTTCTGGCTCTTTCATGGATGAAAACAGCTGGGCATAGGGCCGTTCTAAGCTTGGGACTATGGTGTCTTTCCCTAGTCTACACAGAAACAGCACTCTGAGGGAGACGAGCTGCTGGCGTTTGGTAGCAAAATCTCCTATTCTGAAGAGAAAAATTTCGTTATAAGCGGGTGGCATCAGCCTTGCCACATTTTCTCAAATGGCTCTAAAGGAGGGCAGTCAGTTGGCAGACTTAATTGCGGCCCTGCTTCCCAGGTTGGAAACTTTGCTTTCATTCCTTAGGTGGCCCATTGGCTCAGGACTGCCCTACCCCAAGAATTCAGACTTGTGACGCCCGATTAGTTGAGATCAGCCCTTCTGGCTCTTTCATGGATGAAACCAACTGGGAAAAAAGCCGTTCTAAGCTGGGGACCATGGTGTCTTTCCCTAGTCTACACGGAAACAGCACTCTGAGGGAGACGAGCTGCTGGTGTTTGGTAGCAACATCTCCTATTCTGAAGGGAAACATTTCTTTGTAAGCGGGTTGCATCAGCCTTGCCACATGTTCTCAACTGCTTATAATGGAGGCAAGTCAGTAGGCCTCACCCTTCAAGCCCACTCCAATTTCATAGAGAAAACATCAGGCCTCGGTGTGCCTTCCTGTGGCAAGGAAACTTTGCTTTCATTCTTAGGTGGCTCTTTGGCTCAGAACTGCCCTACCCCAATGATTCAAGGATGTGCAGCCCGATTAGTTGAGATCAGTCCTTCTGGCTCTTTCATGGATGAAACCAACTGGGAAAAGAGCTGTTCTAAGCTGGGGACCATGCTGTCTTTCCCTGGTCTACACAGAAACAGCACTCTGAGGGAGACGAGCTGCTGGCGTTTGGTAGCAACAACACTTGTTCTGAAGAGAAACATTTCTTTGTAAGGAGGGTTGCCTCAGCCTTGCCACATTTTGTGATCTGGCTATAAAGGAGGGCAGTCAGTAGGCCTCACCCTTCAAGCCCACTCCAATTTCATAGAGAAAACACCAGGCCTCGGTGTGCCTTCCTGTGGCAAGGAAACTTTGCTTTCATTCTTAGGTGGCTCTTTGGCTCAGAACTGCCCTACCCCAAGGATTCAGGGATGTGCAGCCCGATTAGTTGAGATCAGTCCTTCTGGCCCTTTCATGGATGAAACCAACTGGGAAAAGAGCCGTTCTAAGCTGGGGACAATGGTGTCTTTCCCTAGTCTACACAGAAACAGCACTCTGAGGGAGACGAGCTGCTGGCGTTTGGTAGCAACATCTCCTAATCTGAAGAGAAACATTTCGTTGTAAGCGGGTTGCCTCAGCCTTGCCACATTTTCTGAACTGGCTATAAAGGAGGGCAGTCAGTAGGCCTCACCCTTCAAGCCCACTCCAATTTCATAGAGAAAACACCAGGCCTCGGTGTGCCTTCCTGTGAGAAGGAAACTTTGCTTTCATTCTTTAGGTGGCACTTTGGCTCAGAACTGCCCTACCCCAAGGATTCAGGGATGTGCAGCCCGATTAGTTGAGTTCAGTCCTTCTGGCACTTTCATGGATGAAACCAACTGGGAAAAGAGCCGTTCTAAGCTGGGGACCATGGTGTCTTACCCTAGTCTACACAGAAACAGCACTCTGAGGGAGACGAGCTGCTGGCGTTTGGTAGCAACATCTCCTAATCTGAAGAGAAACATTTCGTTGTAAGCGGGTTGCCTCAGCCTTGCCACATGTTCTCAACTGGTTATAAAGGAGGGCAGTCACTAGGCCTCACCTTTCAAGCACACTCCAATTTCATACAGAAAACACCAGGCCTCGGTGTGCCTTCCTGTGGCAAGGAAACTTTGCTTTCATTCCTTAGGTGGCACTTTGGCTCAGAACTGCCCTACCCCAAGGATTCAGGGATGTGCAGCCCGATTAGTTGAGATCAGCCCTTCTGGCTCTTTCATGGATGAAACCAACTGGGCAAAGAGCCGTTCTAAGCTGGGGACCATGCTGTCTTTCCCTGGTCTACACAGAAACAGCACTCTGAGGGAGACGAGCTGCTGGCGTTTGGTAGCAACAACTCTTGTTCTGAAGAGAAACATTTCTTTGTAAGGGGGGTTGCCTCAGCCTTGCCACATTTTGTGATCTGGCTATAAAGGAGGGCAGTCAGTAGGCCTCACCCTTCAAGCCCACTCCAATTTGACAGAGAAAACACCAGGACTCGGTGTGCCTTCCTGTGGCAAGGAAACTTTGCTTTCATTCCTTAGGTGGCACTTTGGCTCAGAAGTGCCCTACCCCAAGGATTCAGGGATGTGCAGCCCGATTAGTTGAGATCAGCCCTTCTGGCTCTTTCATGGATGAAACCAACTGGGCAAAGAGCCGTTCTAAGCTGGGGACCATGCTGTCTTTCCCTGGTCTACACAGAAACAGCACTCTGAGTGAGACGAGCTGCTGGCGTTTGGTAGCAACCACTCTTGTTCTGAAGAGAAACATTTCTTTGTAAGGGGGGTTGCCTCAGCCTTGCCACATTTTGTGATCTGGCTATAAAGGAGGGCAGTCAGTAGGCCTCACCCTTCAAGCCCACTCCAATTTGACAGAGAAAACACCAGGCCTCGGTGTGCCTTCCTGTGGCAAGGAAACTTTGCTTTCATTCCTTAGGTGGCACTTTGGCTCAGAACTGCCCTACCCCAAGGATTCAGGGATGTGCAGCCCGATTAGTTGAGATCAGCCCTTCTGGCTCTTTCATGGATGAAAACAGCTGGGCATAGGGCCGTTCTAAGCTTGGGACTATGGTGTCTTTCCCTAGTCTACACAGAAACAGCACTCTGAGGGAGACGAGCTGCTGGCGTTTGGTAGCAAAATCTCCTATTCTGAAGAGAAAAATTTCGTTATAAGCGGGTGGCATCAGCCTTGCCACATTTTCTCAAATGGCTCTAAAGGAGGGCAGTCAGTTGGCAGACTTACTTGCGGCCCTGCTTCCCAGGTTGGAAACTTTGCTTTCATTCCTTAGGTGGCCCATTGGCTCAGGACTGCCCTACCCCAAGAATTCAGGCTTGTGACGCCCGATTAGTTGAGATCAGCCCTTCTGGCTCTTTCATGGATGAAACCAACTGGGAAAAGAGCCGTTCTAAGCTGGGGACCATGGTGTCTTTCCCTAGTCTACACGGAAACAGCACTCTGAGGGAGACGAGCTGCTGGTGTTTGGTAGCAACATCTCCTATTCTGAAGGGAAACATTTCTTTGTAAGCGGGTTGCATCAGCCTTGCCACATGTTCTCAACTGCTTATAATGGAGGCAAGTCAGTAGGCCTCACCCTTCAAGCCCACTCCAATTTCATAGAGAAAACATCAGGCCTCGGTGTGCCTTCCTGTGGCAAGGAAACTTTGCTTTCATTCTTAGGTGGCTCTTTGGCTCAGAACTGCCCTACCCCAATGATTCAAGGATGTGCAGCCCGATTAGTTGAGATCAGTCCTTCTGGCTCTTTCATGGATGAAACCAACTGGGAAAAGAGCTGTTCTAAGCTGGGGACCATGCTGTCTTTCCCTGGTCTACACAGAAACAGCACTCTGAGGGAGACGAGCTGCTGGCGTTTGGTAGCAACAACACTTGTTCTGAAGAGAAACATTTCTTTGTAAGGAGGGTTGCCTCAGCCTTGCCACATTTTGTGATCTGGCTATAAAGGAGGGCAGTCAGTAGGCCTCACCCTTCAAGCCCACTCCAATTTCATAGAGAAAACACCAGGCCTCGGTGTGCCTTCCTGTGGCAAGGAAACTTTGCTTTCATTCTTAGGTGGCTCTTTGGCTCAGAACTGCCCTACCCCAAGGATTCAGGGATGTGCAGCCCGATTAGTTGAGATCAGTCCTTCTGGCTCTTTCATGGATGAAACCAACTGGGAAAAGAGCCGTTCTAAGCTGGGGACAATGGTGTCTTTCCCTAGTCTACACAGAAACAGCACTCTGAGGGAGACGAGCTGCTGGCGTTTGGTAGCAATATCTCCTAATCTGAAGAGAAACATTTCGTTGTAAGCGGGTTGCCTCAGCCTTGCCACATTTTCTGAACTGGCTATAAAGGAGGGCAGTCAGTAGGCCTCACCCTTCAAGCCCACTCCAATTTCATAGAGAAAACACCAGGCCTCGGTGTGCCTTCCTGTGAGAAGGAAACTTTGCTTTCATTCTTTAGGTGGCACTTTGGCTCAGAACTGCCCTACCCCAAGGATTCAGGGATGTGCAGCCCGATTAGTTGAGTTCAGTCCTTCTGGCACTTTCATGGATGAAACCAACTGGGAAAAGAGCCGTTCTAAGCTGGGGACCATGGTGTCTTACCCTAGTCTACACAGAAACAGCACTCTGAGGGAGACGAGCTGCTGGCGTTTGGTAGCAACATCTCCTAATCTGAAGAGAAACATTTCGTTGTAAGCGGGTTGCCTCAGCCTTGCCACATGTTCTCAACTGGTTATAAAGGAGGGCAGTCACTAGGCCTCACCTTTCAAGCACACTCCAATTTCATACAGAAAACACCAGGCCTCGGTGTGCCTTCCTGTGGGAAGGAAACTTTGCTTTCATTCCTTAGGTGGCACTTTGGCTCAGAACTGCCCTACCCCAAGGATTCAGGGATGTGCAGCCCGATTAGTTGAGATCAGCCCTTCTGGCTCTTTCATGGATGAAACCAACTGGGCAAAGAGCCGTTCTAAGCTGGGGACCATGCTGTCTTTCCCTGGTCTACACAGAAACAGCACTCTGAGGGAGACGAGCTGCTGGCGTTTGGTAGCAACAACTCTTGTTCTGAAGAGAAACATTTCTTTGTAAGGGGGGTTGCCTCAGCCTTGCCACATTTTGTGATCTGGCTATAAAGGAGGGCAGTCAGTAGGCCTCACCCTTCAAGCCCACTCCAATTTGACAGAGAAAACACCAGGCCTCGGTGTGCCTTCCTGTGGCAAGGAAACTTTGCTTTCATTCCTTAGGTGGCACTTTGGCTCAGAAGTGCCCTACCCCAAGGATTCAGGGATGTGCAGCCCGATTAGTTGAGATCAGCCCTTCTGGCTCTTTCATGGATGAAACCAACTGGGCAAAGAGCCGTTCTAAGCTGGGGACCATGCTGTCTTTCCCTGGTCTACACAGAAACAGCACTCTGAGTGAGACGAGCTGCTGGCGTTTGGTAGCAACAACTCTTGTTCTGAAGAGAAACATTTCTTTGTAAGGGGGGTTGCCTCAGCCTTGCCACATTTTGTGATCTGGCTATAAAGGAGGGCAGTCAGTAGGCCTCACCCTTCAAGCCCACTCCAATTTGACAGAGAAAACACCAGGCCTCGGTGTGCCTTCCTGTGGCAAGGAAACTTTGCTTTCATTCCTTAGGTGGCACTTTGGCTCAGAACTGCCCTACCCCAAGGATTCAGGGATGTGCAGCCCGATTAGTTGAGATCAGCCCTTCTGGCTCTTTCATGGATGAAAACAGCTGGGCATAGGGCCGTTCTAACCTTGGGACTATGGTGTCTTTCCCTAGTCTACACAGAAACAGCACTCTGAGGGAGACGAGCTGCTGGCGTTTGGTAGCAAAATCTCCTATTCTGAAGAGAAAAATTTCGTTATAAGCGGGTGGCATCAGCCTTGCCACATTTTCTCAAATGGCTCTAAAGGAGGGCAGTCAGTTGGCAGACTTACTTGCGGCCCTGCTTCCCAGGTTGGAAACTTTGCTTTCATTCCTTAGGTGGCCCATTGGCTCAGGACTGCCCTACCCCAAGAATTCAGGCTTGTGACGCCCGATTAGTTGAGATCAGCCCTTCTGGCTCTTTCATGGATGAAACCAACTGGGAAAAGAGCCGTTCTAAGCTGGGGACCATGGTGTCTTTCCCTAGTCTACACAGAAACAGCACTCTGAGGGAGACGAGCTGCTGGTGTTTGGTAGCAACATCTCCTATTCTGAAGGGAAACATTTCTTTGTAAGCGGGTTGCATCAGCCTTGCCACATGTTCTCAACTGCTTATAATGGAGGCAAGTCAGTAGGCCTCACCCTTCAAGCCCACTCCAATTTCATAGAGAAAACATCAGGCCTCGGTGTGCCTTCCTGTGGCAAGGAAACTTTGCTTTCATTCTTAGGTGGCTCTTTGGCTCAGAACTGCCCTACCCCAATGATTCAAGGATGTGCAGCCCGATTAGTTGAGATCAGTCCTTCTGGCTCTTTCATGGATGAAACCAACTGGGAAAAGAGCCGTTCTAAGCTGGGGACCATGCTGTCTTTCCCTGGTCTACACAGAAACAGCACTCTGAGGGAGACGAGCTGCTGGCGTTTGGTAGCAACAACACTTGTTCTGAAGAGAAACATTTCTTTGTAAGGAGGGTTGCCTCAGCCTTGCCACATTTTGTGATCTGGCTATAAAGGAGGGCAGTCAGTAGGCCTCACCCTTCAAGCCCACTCCAATTTCATAGAGAAAACACCAGGCCTCGGTGTGCCTTCCTGTGGCAAGGAAACTTTGCTTTCATTCTTAGGTGGCTCTTTGGCTCAGAAGTGCCCTACCCCAAGGATTCAGGGATGTGCAGCCCGATTAGTTGAGATCAGTCCTTCTGGCCCTTTCATGGATGAAACCAACTGGGAAAAGAGCCGTTCTAAGCTGGGGACAATGGTGTCTTTCCCTAGTCTACACAGAAACAGCACTCTGAGGGAGACGAGCTGCTGGCGTTTGGTAGCAACATCTCCTAATCTGAAGAGAAACATTTCGTTGTAAGCGGGTTGCCTCAGCCTTGCCACATTTTCTGAACAGGCTATAAAGGAGGGCAGTCAGTAGGCCTCACCCTTCAAGCCCACTCCAATTTGACAGAGAAAACACCAGGACTCGGTGTGCCTTCCTGTGGCAAGGAAACTTTGCTTTCATTCCTTAGGTGGCACTTTGGCTCAGAACTGCCCTACCCCAAGGATTCAGGGATGTGCAGCCCGATTAGTTGAGATCAGCCCTTCTGGCTCTTTCATGGATGAAAACAGCTGGGCATAGGGCCGTTCTAAGCTTGGGACTATGGTGTCTTTCCCTAGTCTACACAGAAACAGCACTCTGAGGGAGACAAGCTGCTGGCGTTTCGTAGCAAAATCTCCTATTCTGAAGAGAAAAATTTCGTTATAAGCGGGTGGCATCAGCCTTGC
The DNA here is from genome assembly GCF_028021215.1 of Eschrichtius robustus. Taxonomy (NCBI): domain Eukaryota; kingdom Metazoa; phylum Chordata; class Mammalia; order Artiodactyla; family Eschrichtiidae; genus Eschrichtius; species Eschrichtius robustus. The sequence continues at coordinate 47,206,470 of NC_090842.1, forward strand.
CACATTTTCTCAAATGGCTCTAAAGGAGGGCAGTCAGTTGGCAGACTTACTTGTGGCCCTGCTTCCCAGGTTGGAAACTTTGCTTTCATTCCTTAGGTGGCCCATTGGCTCAAGACTGCCCTACCCCAAGAATTCAGGCTTGTGACGCCCGATTAGTTGAGATCAGCCCTTCTGGCTCTTTCATGGATGAAACCAACTGGGAAAAGAGGCGTTCTAAACTGGGGACCATGGTGTCTTTCCCTAGTCTACACGGAAACAGCACTCTGAGGGAGACGAGCTGCTGGTGTTTGGTAGCAACATCTCCTATTCTGAAGCGAAACATTTCTTTGTAAGCGGGTTGCATCAGCCTTGCCACATGTTCTCAACTGCTTATAATGGAGGCAAGTCAGTAGGCCTCACCCTTCAAGCCCACTCCAATTTCATAGAGAAAACATCAGGCCTCGGTGTGCCTTTCTGTGGCAATGAAACTTTGCTTTCATTCCTTAGGTGGCACTTCGGCTCAGAACTGCCCGACCTCAAGGATTCAGGGATGTGCAGCCTGATTAGTTGAGATCACCCCTTCTAGGTCTTTCATGGATGAAACCAACTGGGAAAAGAGCCGTTCTAAGCTGGGGACCATGGTGTCTTTCCCTAGTCTACACAGAAGCAGCACTCTGAGGGAGACGAGCTGCTGGCGTTTGGTAGCAACGTCTACTATCCTGAAGAGCAACATTTCGTTGTAAGCGGGTTGCCTCAGCATTGCCACATTTTCTGAACTGGCTATAAAGTAGGGCAGTCAGTAGGCCTCACCCTTCAAGCCCACTCCAATTTCATAGAGAAAACATCAGGCCTCGGTGTGCCTTCCTGTGGCAATGAAACTTTGCTTTCATTCCTTAGGTGGCACTTGGGCTCAGAACTGCCCTACCTCAAGGATTCAGGGATGTGCAGCCTGATTAGTTGAGATCACCCCTTCTAGGTCGTTCATGGACTCAACCAACTGGGAAAAGAGCCGTTCTAAGCTGGGGACCACGGTGTCCTTCCCTAGTCTACACAGAAACAGCACTCTGAGGGAGACGAGCTTCTGGCGTTTGGTAGCAACAACTCTTATTCTGAAGAGAAACATTTCGTTGTAAGCGGGTTGCCTCAGCCTTGCCACATTTACTGAACTGGCTATAAAGGAGGGCAGTTAGTAGGCCTCACCCTTCAAGCCCACTCCAATTTCATAGAGAAAACACCAGGCCTCGGTGTGCCTTCCTGTGGCAAGGAAACTTTGCTTTCATTCTTAGGTGGCTCTTTGGCTCAGAACTGCCCTACCCCAAGGATTCAGGGATGTGCAGCCCGATTAGTTGAGATCAGTCCTTCTGGCTCTTTCATGGATGAAACCAACTGGGAAAAGAGCCGTTCTAAGCTGGGGACCATGGTGTCTTTCCCTAGTCTACACAGAAACAGCACTCTGAGGGAGAAGAGCTGCTGGAATTTGGTAGCAACATCTCCTAATCTGAAGAGAAACATTTCGTTGTAAGCGGGTTGCCTCAGCCTTGCCACATTTTCTGAACTGGCTATAAAGGAGGGCAGTCAGTAGGCCTCACCCTTCAAGCCCACTCCAATTTCATAGAGAAAACACCAGGCCTCGGTGTGCCTTCCTGTGACAAGGAAACTTTGCTTTCATTCTTTAGGTGGCACTTTGGCTCAGAACTGCCCTACCCCAAGGATTCAGGGATGTGCAGCCCGATTAGTTGAGATCAGCCATTCTGGCTCTTTCATGGATGAAACCAACTGGGAAAAGAGCCGTTCTAAGCTGGGGACCATGGTGTCTTTCCCTAGTCTACACAGAAACAGCACTCTGAGGGAGACGAGCTGCTGGCGTTTGGTAGCAACATCTCCTAATCTGAAGAGAAACATTTCGTTGTAAGCGGGTTGCCTCAGCATTGCAACATGTTCTCAACTGGTTATAAAGGAGGGCAGTCACTAGGCCTCACCTTTCAAGCACACTCCAATTTCATACAGAAAACACCAGGCCTCGGTGTGCCTTCCTGTGGCAAGGAAACTTTGCTTTCATTCCTTAGGTGGCACTTTGGCTCAGAAGTGCCCTACCCCAAGGATTCAGGGATGTGCAGCCCGATTAGTTGAGATCAGCCCTTCTGGCTCTTTCATGGATGAAACCAACTGGGCAAAGAGCCGTTCTAAGCTGGGGACCATGCTGTCTTTCCCTGGTCTACACAGAAACAGCACTCTGAGGGAGACGAGCTGCTGGTGTTTGGTAGCAACAACTCTTGTTCTGAAGAGAAACATTTCTTTGTAAGGGGGGTTGCCTCAGCCTTGCCACATTTTGTGATCTGGCTATAAAGGAGGGCAGTCAGTAGGCCTCACCCTTCAAGCCCACTCCAATTTGACAGAGAAAACACCAGGCCTCGGTGTGCCTTCCTGTGGCAAGGAAACTTTGCTTTCATTCCTTAGGTGGCACTTTGGCTCAGAAATGCCCTACCCCAAGGATTCAGGGATGTGCAGCCCGATTAGTTGAGATCAGCCTTTCTGGCTCTTTCATGGATGAAAACAGCTGGGCATAGGGCCGTTCTAAGCTTGGGACTATGGTGTCTTTCCCTAGTCTACACAGAAACAGCACTCTGAGGGAGACGAGCTGCTGGCGTTTGGTAGCAAAATCTCCTATTCTGAAGAGAAAAATTTCGTTATAAGCGGGTGGCATCAGCCTTGCCACATTTTCTCAAATGGCTCTCAAGGAGGGCAGTCAGTTGGCAGACTTACTTGCGGCCCTGCTTCCCAGGTTGGAAACTTTGCTTTCATTCCTTAGGTGGCCCATTGGCTCAGGACTGCCCTACCCCAAGAATTCAGGATTGTGACGCCCGATTAGTTGAGATCAGCCCTTCTGGCTCTTTCATGAATGAAACCAACTGGGAAAAGAGCCGTTCTAAGCTGGGGACCATGGTGTCTTTCCCTAGTCTACACGGAAACAGCACTCTGAGGGAGACGAGCTGCTGGTGTTTGGTAGCAACATCTCCTATTCTGAAGGGAAACATTTCTTTGTAAGCGGGTTGCATCAGCCTTGCCACATGTTCTCAACTGCTTATAATGGAGGCAAGTCAGTAGGCCTCACCCTTCAAGCCCACTCCAATTTCATAGAGAAAACATCAGGCCTCGGTGTGCCTTCCTGTGGCAAGGAAACTTTGCTTTCATTCTTAGGTGGCTCTTTGGCTCAGAACTGCCCTACCCCAATGATTCAAGGATGTGCAGCCCGATTAGTTGAGATCAGTCCTTCTGGCTCTTTCATGGATGAAACCAACTGGGAAAAGAGCCGTTCTAAGCTGGGGACCATGCTGTCTTTCCCTGGTCTACACAGAAACAGCACTCTGAGGGAGACGGGCTGCTGGCGTTTGGTAGCTACAACACTTGTTCTGAAGAGAAACATTTCTTTGTAAGGGGGGTTGCCTCAGCCTTGCCACATTTTGTGATCTGGCTATAAAGGAGGGCAGTCAGTAGGCCTCACCCTTCAAGCCCACTCCAATTTCATAGAGAAAACACCAGGCCTCGGTGTGCCTTCCTGTGGCAAGGAAACTTTGCTTTCATTCTTAGGTGGCTCTTTGGCTCAGAACTGCCCTACCCCAAGGATTCAGGGATGTGCAGCCCGATTAGTTGAGATCAGTCCTTCTGGCTCTTTCATGGATGAAACCAACTGGGAAAAGAGCCGTTCTAAGCTGGGGACAATGGTGTCTTTCCCTAGTCTACACAGAAACAGCACTCTGAGGGAGACGAGCTGCTGGCGTTTGGTAGCAACATCTCCTAATCTGAAGAGAAACATTTCGTTGTAAGCGGGTTGCCTCAGCCTTGCCACATTTTCTGAACTGGCTATAAAGTAGGGCAGTCAGTAGGCCTCACCCTTCAAGCCCACTCCAATTTGACAGAGAAAACACCAGGCCTCGGTGTGCCTTCCTGTGGCAAGGAAACTTTGCTTTCATTCGTTAGGTGGCACTTTGGCTCAGAACTGCCCTACCCCAAGGATTCAGGGATGTGCAGCCCGATTAGTTGAGATCAGCCCTTCTGGCTCTTTCGTGGATGAAAACAGCTGGGCATAGGGCCGTTCTAAGCTTGGGACTATGGTGTCTTTCCCTGGTGTACACAGAAACAGCACTCTGAGTGAGACGAGCTGCTGGCGTTTGGTAGCAACAACTCTTGTTCTGAAGAGAAACATTTCTTTGTAAGGGGGGTTGCCTCAGCCTTGCCACATTTTGTGATCTGGCTATAAAGGAGGGCAGTCAGTAGGCCTCACCCTTCAAGCCCACTCCAATTTGACAGAGAAAACACCAGGCCTCGGTGTGCCTTCCTGTGGCAAGGAAACTTTGCTTTCATTCCTTAGGTGGCACTTTGGCTCAGAACTGCCCTACCCCAAGGATTCAGGGATGTGCAGCCCGATTAGTTGAGATCAGCCCTTCTGGCTCTTTCATGGATGAAAACAGCTGGGCATAGGGCCGTTCTAAGCTTGGGACTATGGTGTCTTTCCCTAGTCTACACAGAAACAGCACTCTGAGGGAGACGAGCTGCTGGCGTTTGGTAGCAAAATCTCCTATTCTGAAGAGAAAAATTTCGTTATAAGCGGGTGGCATCAGCCTTGCCACATTTTCTCAAATGGCTCTAAAGGAGGGCAGTCAGTTGGCAGACTTACTTGCGGCCCTGCTTCCCAGGTTGGAAACTTTGCTTTCATTCCTTAGGTGGCCCATTGGCTCAGGACTGCCCTACCCCAAGAATTCAGGCTTGTGACGCCCGATTAGTTGAGATCAGCCCTTCTGGCTCTTTCATGGATGAAACCAACTGGGAAAAGAGCCGTTCTAAGCTGGGGACCATGGTGTCTTTCCCTAGTCTACACGGAAACAGCACTCTGAGGGAGACGAGCTGCTGGTGTTTGGTAGCAACATCTCCTATTCTGAAGGGAAACATTTCTTTGTAAGCGGGTTGCATCAGCCTTGCCACATGTTCTCAACTGCTTATAATGGAGGCAAGTCAGTAGGCCTCACCCTTCAAGCCCACTCCAATTTCATAGAGAAAACATCAGGCCTCGGTGTGCCTTCCTGTGGCAAGGAGACTTTGCTTTCATTCTTAGGTGGCTCTTTGGCTCAGAACTGCCCTACCCCAATGATTCAAGGATGTGCAGCCCGATTAGTTGAGATCAGTCCTTCTGGCTCTTTCATGGATGAAACCAACTGGGAAAAGAGCCGTTCTAAGCTGGGGACCATGCTGTCTTTCCCTGGTCTACACAGAAACAGCACTCTGAGGGAGACGGGCTGCTGGCGTTCGGTAGCTACAACACTTGTTCTGAAGAGAAACATTTCTTTGTAAGGGGGGTTGCCTCAGCCTTGCCACATTTTGTGATCTGGCTATAAAGGAGGGCAGTCAGTAGGCCTCACCCTTCAAGCCCACTCCAATTTCATAGAGAAAACACCAGGCCTCGGTGTGCCTTCCTGTGGCAAGGAAACTTTGCTTTCATTCTTAGGTGGCTCTTTGGCTCAGAACTGCCCTACCCCAAGGATTCAGGGATGTGCAGCCCGATTAGTTGAGATCAGTCCTTCTGGCTCTTTCATGGATGAAACCAACTGGGAAAAGAGCCGTTCTAAGCTGGGGACAATGGTGTCTTTCCCTAGTCTACACAGAAACAGCACTCTGAGGGAGACGAGCTGCTGGCGTTTGGTAGCAACATCTCCTAATCTGAAGAGAAACATTTCGTTGTAAGCGGGTTGCCTCAGCCTTGCCACATTTTCTGAACTGGCTATAAAGGAGGGCAGTCAGTAGGCCTCACCCTTCAAGCCCACTCCAATTTCATAGAGAAAACACCAGGCCTCGGTGTGCCTTCCTGTGGCAAGGAAACTTTGCTTTCATTCCTTAGGTGGCACTTTGGCTCAGAACTGCCCTACCCCAAGGATTCAGGGATGTGCAGCCCGATTAGTTGAGATCAGCCCTTCTGGCTCTTTCATGGATGAAAACAGCTGGGCATAGGGCCGTTCTAAGCTTGGGACTATGGTGTCTTTCCCTGGTCTACACAGAAACAGCACTCTGAGTGAGACGAGCTGCTGGCGTTTGGTAGCAACAACTCTTGTTCTGAAGAGAAACATTTCTTTGTAAGGGGGGTTGCCTCAGCCTTGCCACATTTTGTGATCTGGCTATAAAGGAGGGCAGTCAGTAGGCCTCACCCTTCAAGCCCACTCCAATTTGACAGAGAAAACACCAGGCCTCGGTGTGCCTTCCTGTGGCAAGGAAACTTTGCTTTCATTCCTTAGGTGGCACTTTGGCTCAGAACTGCCCTACCCCAAGGATTCAGGGATGTGCAGCCCGATTAGTTGAGATCAGCCCTTCTGGCTCTTTCATGGATGAAAACAGCTGGGCATAGGGCCGTTCTAAGCTGGGGACCATGGTGTCTTTCCCTAGTCTACACGGAAACAGCACTCTGAGGGAGACGAGCTGCTGGCGTTTGGTAGCAAAATCTCCTATTCTGAAGAGAAAAATTTCGTTATAAGCGGGTGGCATCAGCCTTGCCACATTTTCTCAAATGGCTCTAAAGGAGGGCAGTCAGTTGGCAGACTTACTTGCGGCCCTGCTTCCCAGGTTGGAAACTTTGCTTTCATTCCTTAGGTGGCCCATTGGCTCAGGACTGCCCTACCCCAAGAATTCAGGCTTGTGACGCCCGATTAGTTGAGATCAGCCCTTCTGGCTCTTTCATGGATGAAACCAACTGGGAAAAGAGCCGTTCTAAGCTGGGGACCATGGTGTCTTTCCCTAGTCTACACGGAAACAGCACTCTGAGGGAGACGAGCTGCTGGTGTTTGGTAGCAACATCTCCTATTCTGAAGGGAAACATTTCTTTGTAAGCGGGTTGCATCAGACTTGCCACATGTTCTCAACTGCTTATAATGGAGGCAAGTCAGTAGGCCTCACCCTTCAAGCCCACTCCAATTTCATAGAGAAAACATCAGGCCTCGGTGTGCCTTCCTGTGGCAAGGAAACTTTGCTTTCATTCTTAGGTGGCTCTTTGGCTCAGAACTGCCCTACCCCAATGATTCAAGGATGTGCAGCCCGATTAGTTGAGATCAGTCCTTCTGGCTCTTTCATGGATGAAACCAACTGGGAAAAGAGCTGTTCTAAGCTGGGGACCGTGCTGTCTTTCCCTGGTCTACACAGAAACAGCACTCTGAGGGAGACGAGCTGCTGGCGTTTGGTAGCAACATCTCCTAATCTGAAGAGAAACATTTCGTTGTAAGCGGGTTGCCTCAGCCTTGCCACATTTTCTGAACTGGCTATAAAGGAGGGCAGTCAGTAGGCCTCACCCTTCAAGCCCACTCCAATTTCATAGAGAAAACACCAGGCCTCGGTGTGCCTTCCTGTGAGAAGGAAACTTTGCTTTCATTCTTTAGGTGGCACTTTGGCTCAGAACTGCCCTACCCCAAGGATTCAGGGATGTGCAGCCCGATTAGTTGAGTTCAGTCCTTCTGGCACTTTCATGGATGAAACCAACTGGGAAAAGAGCCGTTCTAAGCTGGGGACCATGGTGTCTTACCCTAGTCTACACAGAAACAGCACTCTGAGGGAGACGAGCTGCTGGCGTTTGGTAGCAACATCTCCTAATCTGAAGAGAAACATTTCGTTGTAAGCGGGTTGCCTCAGCCTTGCCACATGTTCTCAACTGGTTATAAAGGAGGGCAGTCACTAGGCCTCACCTTTCAAGCACACTCCAATTTCATACAGAAAACACCAGGCCTCGGTGTGCCTTCCTGTGGCAAGGAAACTTTGCTTTCATTCCTTAGGTGGCACTTTGGCTCAGAACTGCCCTACCCCAAGGATTCAGGGATGTGCAGCCCGATTAGTTGAGATCAGCCCTTCTGGCTCTTTCATGGATGAAACCAACTGGGCAAAGAGCCGTTCTAAGCTGGGGACCATGCTGTCTTTCCCTGGTCTACACAGAAACAGCACTCTGAGGGAGACGAGCTGCTGGCGTTTGGTAGCAACAACTCTTGTTCTGAAGAGAAACATTTCTTTGTAAGGGGGGTTGCCTCAGCCTTGCCACATTTTGTGATCTGGCTATAAAGGAGGGCAGTCAGTAGGCCTCACCCTTCAAGCCCACTCCAATTTGACAGAGAAAACACCAGGACTCGGTGTGCCTTCCTGTGGCAAGGAAACTTTGCTTTCATTCCTTAGGTGGCACTTTGGCTCAGAAGTGCCCTACCCCAAGGATTCAGGGATGTGCAGCCCGATTAGTTGAGATCAGCCCTTCTGGCTCTTTCATGGATGAAACCAACTGGGCAAAGAGCCGTTCTAAGCTGGGGACCATGCTGTCTTTCCCTGGTCTACACAGAAACAGCACTCTGAGTGAGACGAGCTGCTGGCGTTTGGTAGCAACAACTCTTGTTCTGAAGAGAAACATTTCTTTGTAAGGGGGGTTGCCTCAGCCTTGCCACATTTTGTGATCTGGCTATAAAGGAGGGCAGTCAGTAGGCCTCACCCTTCAAGCCCACTCCAATTTGACAGAGAAAACACCAGGCCTCGGTGTGCCTTCCTGTGGCAAGGAAACTTTGCTTTCATTCCTTAGGTGGCACTTTGGCTCAGAACTGCCCTACCCCAAGGATTCAGGGATGTGCAGCCCGATTAGTTGAGATCAGCCCTTCTGGCTCTTTCATGGATGAAAACAGCTGGGCATAGGGCCGTTCTAAGCTTGGGACTATGGTGTCTTTCCCTAGTCTACACAGAAACAGCACTCTGAGGGAGACGAGCTGCTGGCGTTTGGTAGCAAAATCTCCTATTCTGAAGAGAAAAATTTCGTTATAAGCGGGTGGCATCAGCCTTGCCACATTTTCTCAAATGGCTCTAAAGGAGGGCAGTCAGTTGGCAGACTTACTTGCGGCCCTGCTTCCCAGGTTGGAAACTTTGCTTTCATTCCTTAGGTGGCCCATTGGCTCAGGACTGCCCTACCCCAAGAATTCAGGCTTGTGACGCCCGATTAGTTGAGATCAGCCCTTCTGGCTCTTTCATGGATGAAACCAACTGGGAAAAGAGCCGTTCTAAGCTGGGGACCATGGTGTCTTTCCCTAGTCTACACGGAAACAGCACTCTGAGGGAGACGAGCTGCTGGTGTTTGGTAGCAACATCTCCTATTCTGAAGGGAAACATTTCTTTGTAAGCGGGTTGCATCAGCCTTGCCACATGTTCTCAACTGCTTATAATGGAGGCAAGTCAGTAGGCCTCACCCTTCAAGCCCACTCCAATTTCATAGAGAAAACATCAGGCCTCGGTGTGCCTTCCTGTGGCAAGGAAACTTTGCTTTCATTCTTAGGTGGCTCTTTGGCTCAGAACTGCCCTACCCCAATGATTCAAGGATGTGCAGCCCGATTAGTTGAGATCAGTCCTTCTGGCTCTTTCATGGATGAAACCAACTGGGAAAAGAGCCGTTCTAAGCTGGGGACCATGCTGTCTTTCCCTGGTCTACACAGAAACAGCACTCTGAGGGAGACGAGCTGCTGGCGTTTGGTAGCAACAACACTTGTTCTGAAGAGAAACATTTCTTTGTAAGGAGGGTTGCCTCAGCCTTGCCACATTTTGTGATCTGGCTATAAAGGAGGGCAGTCAGTAGGCCTCACCCTTCAAGCCCACTCCAATTTCATAGAGAAAACACCAGGCCTCGGTGTGCCTTCCTGTGGCAAGGAAACTTTGCTTTCATTCTTAGGTGGCTCTTTGGCTCAGAACTGCCCTACCCCAAGGATTCAGGGATGTGCAGCCCGATTAGTTGAGATCAGTCCTTCTGGCCCTTTCATGGATGAAACCAACTGGGAAAAGAGCCGTTCTAAGCTGGGGACAATGGTGTCTTTCCCTAGTCTACACAGAAACAGCACTCTGAGGGAGACGAGCTGCTGGCGTTTGGTAGCAACATCTCCTAATCTGAAGAGAAACATTTCGTTGTAAGCGGGTTGCCTCAGCCTTGCCACATTTTCTGAACAGGCTATAAAGGAGGGCAGTCAGTAGGCCTCACCCTTCAAGCCCACTCCAATTTGACAGAGAAAACACCAGGACTCGGTGTGCCTTCCTGTGGCAAGGAAACTTTGCTTTCATTCCTTAGGTGGCACTTTGGCTCAGAACTGCCCTACCCCAAGGATTCAGGGATGTGCAGCCCGATTAGTTGAGATCAGCCCTTCTGGCTCTTTCATGGATGAAAACAGCTGGGCATAGGGCCGTTCTAAGCTTGGGACTATGGTGTCTTTCCCTAGTCTACACAGAAACAGCACTCTGAGGGAGACAAGCTGCTGGCGTTTCGTAGCAAAATCTCCTATTCTGAAGAGAAAAATTTCGTTATAAGCGGGTGGCATCAGCCTTGCCACATTTTCTCAAATGGCTCTAAAGGAGGGCAGTCAGTTGGCAGACTTACTTGTGGCCCTGCTTCCCAGGTTGGAAACTTTGCTTTCATTCCTTAGGTGGCCCATTGGCTCAAGACTGCCCTACCCCAAGAATTCAGGCTTGTGACGCCCGATTAGTTGAGATCAGCCCTTCTGGCTCTTTCATGGATGAAACCAACTGGGAAAAGAGCCGTTCTAAACTGGGGACCATGGTGTCTTTCCCTAGTCTACACGGAAACAGCACTCTGAGGGAGACGAGCTGCTGGTGTTTGGTAGCAACATCTCCTATTCTGAAGCGAAACATTTCTTTGTAAGCGGGTTGCATCAGCCTTGCCACATGTTCTCAACTGCTTATAATGGAGGCAAGTCAGTAGGCCTCACCCTTCAAGCCCACTCCAATTTCATAGAGAAAACATCAGGCCTCGGTGTGCCTTTCTGTGGCAATGAAACTTTGCTTTCATTCCTTAGGTGGCACGTCGGCTCAGAACTGCCCGACCTCAAGGATTCAGGGATGTGCAGCCTGATTAGTTGAGATCACCCCTTCTAGGTCTTTCATGGATGAAACCAACTGGGAAAAGAGCCGTTCTAAGCTGGGGACCATGGTGTCTTTCCCTAGTCTACACAGAAGCAGCACTCTGAGGGAGACGAGCTGCTGGCGTTTGGTAGCAACGTCTACTATCCTGAAGAGCAACATTTCGTTGTAAGCGGGTTGCCTCAGCATTGCCACATTTTCTGAACTGGCTATAAAGTAGGGCAGTCAGTAGGCCTCACCCTTCAAGCCCACTCCAATTTCATAGAGAAAACATCAGGCCTCGGTGTGCCTTCCTGTGGCAATGAAACTTTGCTTTCATTCCTTAGGTGGCACTTGGGCTCAGAACTGCCCTACCTCAAGGATTCAGGGATGTGCAGCCTGATTAGTTGAGATCACCCCTTCTAGGTCGTTCATGGACTCAACCAACTGGGAAAAGAGCCGTTCTAAGCTGGGGACCACGGTGTCCTTCCCTAGTCTACACAGAAACAGCACTCTGAGGGAGACGAGCTTCTGGCGTTTGGTAGCAACAACTCTTATTCTGAAGAGAAACATTTCGTTGTAAGCGGGTTGCCTCAGCCTTGCCACATTTACTGAACTGGCTATAAAGGAGGGCAGTTAGTAGGCCTAACCCTTCAAGCCCACTCCAATTTCATAGAGAAAACACCAGGCCTCGGTGTGCCTTCCTGTGGCAAGGAAACTTTGCTTTCATTCTTAGGTGGCTCTTTGGCTCAGAACTGCCCTACCCCAAGGATTCAGGGATGTGCAGCCCGATTAGTTGAGATCAGTCCTTCTGGCTCTTTCATGGATGAAACCAACTGGGAAAAGAGCCGTTCTAAGCTGGGGACCATGGTGTCTTTCCATAGTCTACACAGAAACAGCACTCTGAGGGAGAAGAGCTGCTGGCGTTTGGTAGCAACATCTCCTAATCTGAAGAGAAACATTTCGTTGTAAGCGGGTTGCCTCAGCCTTGCCACATTTTCTGAACTGGCTATAAAGGAGGGCAGTCAGTAGGCCTCACCCTTCAAGCCCACTCCAATTTCATAGAAAAAACACCAGGCCTCGGTGTGCCTTCCTGTGACAAGGAAACTTTGCTTTCATTCTTTAGGTGGCACTTTGGCTCAGAACTGCCCTACCCCAAGGATTCAGGGATGTGCAGCCCGATTAGTTGAGATCAGCCATTCTGGCTCTTTCATGGATGAAACCAACTGGGAAAAGAGCCGTTCTAAGCTGGGGACCATGGTGTCTTTCCCTAGTCTACACAGAAACAGCACTCTGAGGGAGACGAGCTGCTGGCGTTTGGTATCAAAATCTCCTATTCTGAAGAGAAAAATTTCGTTATACGCGGGTGGCATCAGCCTTGCCACATTTTCTCAAATGGCTCTAAAGGAGGGCAGTCAGTTGGCAGACTTACTTGCGGCCCTGCTTCCCAGTTTGGAAACTTTGCTTTCATTCCTTAGGTGGCCCATTGGCTCAGGACTGCCCTACCCCAAGAATTCAGGCTTGTGACGCCCGATTAGTTGAGATCAGCCCTTCTGGCTCTTTCATGGATGAAACCAACTGGGAAAAGAGCCGTTCTAAGCTGGGGACCATGGTGTCTTTCCCTAGTCTACACGGAAACAGCACTCTGAGGGAGACGAGCTGCTGGCGTTTGGTAGCAACATCTCCTAATCTGAAGAGAAACATTTCGTTGTAAGCGGGTTGCCTCAGCCTTGCCACATTTTCTGAACTGGCTATAAAGGAGGGCAGTCAGTAGGCCTCGCCCTTCAAGCCCACTCCAATTTCATAGAGAAAACACCAGACCTCGGTGTGCCTTCCTGTGGCAAGGAAACTTTGCTTTCATTCTTTAGGTGGCACTTTGGCTCAGAACTGCCCTACCCCAAGGATTCAGGGATGTGCAGCCCGATTAGTTGGGATCAGCCCTTCTGGCTCTTTCATGGATGAAACCAACTGGGCAAAGTGCCGTTCTAAGCTGGGGACCATGCTGTCTTTTCCTGGTCTACACAGAAACAGCACTCTGAGGGAGACGAGCTGCTGGCGTTTGGTAGCAACAACTCTTGTTCTGAAGAGAAACATTTCTTTGTAAGGGGGGTTGCCTCAGCCTTGCCACATTTTGTGATCTGGCTATAAAGGAGGGCAGTCAGTAGGCCTCACCCTTCAAGCCCACTCCAATTTGACAGAGAAAACACCAGGACTCGGTGTGCCTTCCTGTGGCAAGGAAACTTTGCTTTCATTCCTTAGGTGGCACTTTGGCTCAGAAGTGCCCTACCCCAAGGATTCAGGGATGTGCAGCCCGATTAGTTGAGATCAGCCCTTCTGGCTCTTTCATGGATGAAACCAACTGGGCAAAGAGCCGTTCTAAGCTGGGGACCATGCTGTCTTTCCCTGGTCTACACAGAAACAGCACTCTGAGTGAGACGAGCTGCTGGCGTTTGGTAGCAACAACTCTTGTTCTGAAGAGAAACATTTCTTTGTAAGGGGGGTTGCCTCAGCCTTGCCACATTTTGTGATCTGGCTATAAAGGAGGGCAGTCAGTAGGCCTCACCCTTCAAGCCCACTCCAATTTGACAGAGAAAACACCAGGCCTCGGTGTGCCTTCCTGTGGCAAGGAAACTTTGCTTTCATTCCTTAGGTGGCACTTTGGCTCAGAACTGCCCTACCCCAAGGATTCAGGGATGTGCAGCCCGATTAGTTGAGATCAGCCCTTCTGGCTCTTTCATGGATGAAAACAGCTGGGCATAGGGCCGTTCTAAGCTTGGGACTATGGTGTCTTTCCCTAGTCTACACAGAAACAGCACTCTGAGGGAGACGAGCTGCTGGCGTTTGGTAGCAAAATCTCCTATTCTGAAGAGAAAAATTTCGTTATAAGCGGGTGGCATCAGCCTTGCCACATTTTCTCAAATGGCTCTAAAGGAGGGCAGTCAGTTGGCAGACTTACTTGCGGCCCTGCTTCCCAGGTTGGAAACTTTGCTTTCATTCCTTAGGTGGCCCATTGGCTCAGGACTGCCCTACCCCAAGAATTCAGGCTTGTGACGCCCGATTAGTTGAGATCAGCCCTTCTGGCTCTTTCATGGATGAAACCAACTGGGAAAAGAGCCGTTCTAAGCTGGGGACCATGGTGTCTTTCCCTAGTCTACACGGAAACAGCACTCTGAGGGAGACGAGCTGCTGGTGTTTGGTAGCAACATCTCCTATTCTGAAGGGAAACATTTCTTTGTAAGCGGGTTGCATCAGCCTTGCCACATGTTCTCAACTGCTTATAATGGAGGCAAGTCAGTAGGCCTCACCCTTCAAGCCCACTCCAATTTCATAGAGAAAACATCAGGCCTCGGTGTGCCTTCCTGTGGCAAGGAAACTTTGCTTTCATTCTTAGGTGGCTCTTTGGCTCAGAACTGCCCTACCCCAATGATTCAAGGATGTGCAGCCCGATTAGTTGAGATCAGTCCTTCTGGCTCTTTCATGGAAGAAACCAACTGGGAAAAGAGCTGTTCTAAGCTGGGGACCATGCTGTCTTTCCCTGGTCTACACAGAAACAGCACTCTGAGGGAGACGAGCTGCTGGCGTTTGGTAGCAACAACACTTGTTCTGAAGAGAAACATTTCTTTGTAAGGAGGGTTGCCTCAGCCTTGCCACATTTTGTGATCTGGCTATAAAGGAGGGCAGTCAGTAGGCCTCACCCTTCAAGCCCACTCCAATTTCATAGAGAAAACACCAGGCCTCGGTGTGCCTTCCTGTGGCAAGGAAACTTTGCTTTCATTCTTAGGTGGCTCTTTGGCTCAGAACTGCCCTACCCCAAGGATTCAGGGATGTGCAGCCCGATTAGTTGAGATCAGTCCTTCTGGCTCTTTCATGGATGAAACCAACTGGGAAAAGAGCCGTTCTAAGCTGGGGACAATGGTGTCTTTCCCTAGTCTACACAGAAACAGCACTCTGAGGGAGACGAGCTGCTGGCGTTTGGTAGCAACATCTCCTAATCTGAAGAGAAACATTTCGTTGTAAGCGGGTTGCCTCAGCCTTGCCACATTTTCTGAACTGGCTATAAAGGAGGGCAGTCAGTAGGCCTCACCCTTCAAGCCCACTCCAATTTCATAGAGAAAACACCAGGCCTCGGTGTGCCTTCCTGTGAGAAGGAAACTTTGCTTTCATTCTTTAGGTGGCACTTTGGCTCAGAACTGCCCTACCCCAAGGATTCAGGGATGTGCAGCCCGATTAGTTGAGATCAGTCCTTCTGGCACTTTCATGGATGAAACCAACTGGGAAAAGAGCCGTTCTAAGCTGGGGACCATGGTGTCTTACCCTAGTCTACACAGAAACAGCACTCTGAGGGAGACGAGCTGCTGGCGTTTGGTAGCAACATCTCCTAATCTGAAGAGAAACATTTCGTTGTAAGCGGGTTGCCTCAGCCTTGCCACATGTTCTCAACTGGTTATAAAGGAGGGCAGTCACTAGGCCTCACCTTTCAAGCACACTCCAATTTCATACAGAAAACACCAGGCCTCGGTGTGCCTTCCTGTGGCAAGGAAACTTTGCTTTCATTCCTTAGGTGGCACTTTGGCTCAGAACTGCCCTACCCCAAGGATTCAGGGATGTGCAGCCCGATTAGTTGAGATCAGCCCTTCTGGCTCTTTCATGGATGAAACCAACTGGGCAAAGAGCCGTTCTAAGCTGGGGACCATGCTGTCTTTCCCTGGTCTACACAGAAACAGCACTCTGAGGGAGACGAGCTGCTGGCGTTTGGTAGCAACAACTCTTGTTCTGAAGAGAAACATTTCTTTGTAAGGGGGGTTGCCTCAGCCTTGCCACATTTTGTGATCTGGCTATAAAGGAGGGCAGTCAGTAGGCCTCACCCTTCAAGCCCACTCCAATTTGACAGAGAAAACACCAGGCCTCGGTGTGCCTTCCTGTGGCAAGGAAACTTTGCTTTCATTCTTTAGGTGGCACTTTGGCTCAGAACTGCCCTACCCCAAGGATTCAGGGATGTGCAGCCCGATTAGTTGAGATCAGCCATTCTGGCTCTTTCATGGATGAAACCAACTGGGAAAAGAGCCGTTCTAAGCTGGGGACCATGGTGTCTTTCCCTAGTCTACACAGAAACAGCACTCTGAGGGAGACGAGCTGCTGGCGTTTGGTATCAAAATCTCCTATTCTGAAGAGAAAAATTTCGTTATACGCGGGTGGCATCAGCCTTGCCACATTTTCTCAAATGGCTCTAAAGGAGGGCAGTCAGTTGGCAGACTTACTTGCGGCCCTGCTTCCCAGTTTGGAAACTTTGCTTTCATTCCTTAGGTGGCCCATTGGCTCAGGACTGCCCTACCCCAAGAATTCAGGCTTGTGACGCCCGATTAGTTGAGATCAGCCCTTCTGGCTCTTTCATGGATGAAACCAACTGGGAAAAGAGCCGTTCTAAGCTGGGGACCATGGTGTCTTTCCCTAGTCTACACGGAAACAGCACTCTGAGGGAGACGAGCTGCTGGCGTTTGGTAGCAACATCTCCTAATCTGAAGAGAAACATTTCGTTGTAAGCGGGTTGCCTCAGCCTTGCCACATTTTCTGAACTGGCTATAAAGGAGGGCAGTCAGTAGGCCTCGCCCTTCAAGCCCACTCCAATTTCATAGAGAAAACACCAGACCTCGGTGTGCCTTCCTGTGGCAAGGAAACTTTGCTTTCATTCTTTAGGTGGCACTTTGGCTCAGAACTGCCCTACCCCAAGGATTCAGGGATGTGCAGCCCGATTAGTTGGGATCAGCCCTTCTGGCTCTTTCATGGATGAAACCAACTGGGCAAAGAGCCGTTCTAAGCTGGGGACCATGCTGTCTTTTCCTGGTCTACACAGAAACAGCACTCTGAGGGAGACGAGCTGCTGGCGTTTGGTAGCAACAACTCTTGTTCTGAAGAGAAACGTTTCTTTGTAAGGGGGGTTGCCTCAGCCTTGCCACATTTTGTGATCTGGCTATAAAGGAGGGCAGTCAGTAGGCCTCACCCTTCAAGCCCACTCCAATTTGACAGAGAAAACACCAGGACTCGGTGTGCCTTCCTGTGGCAAGGAAACTTTGCTTTCATTCCTTAGGTGGCACTTTGGCTCAGAAGTGCCCTACCCCAAGGATTCAGGGATGTGCAGCCCGATTAGTTGAGATCAGCCCTTCTGGCTCTTTCATGGATGAAACCAACTGGGCAAAGAGCCGTTCTAAGCTGGGGACCATGCTGTCTTTCCCTGGTCTACACAGAAACAGCACTCTGAGGGAGACGAGCTGCTGGCGTTTGGTAGCAACAACTCTTGTTCTGAAGAGAAACATTTCTTTGTAAGGGGGGTTGCCTCAGCCTTGCCACATTTTGTGATCTGGCTATAAAGGAGGGCAGTCAGTAGGCCTCACCCTTCAAGCCCACTCCAATTTGACAGAGAAAACACCAGGCCTCGGTGTGCCTTCCTGTGGCAAGGAAACTTTGCTTTCATTCCTTAGGTGGCACTTTGGCTCAGAACTGCCCTACCCCAAGGATTCAGGGATGTGCAGCCCGATTAGTTGAGATCAGCCCTTCTGGCTCTTTCATGGATGAAAACAGCTGGGCATAGGGCCGTTCTAAGCTTGGGACTATGGTGTCTTTCCCTAGTCTACACAGAAACAGCACTCTGAGGGAGACGAGCTGCTGGCGTTTGGTAGCAAAATCTCCTATTCTGAAGAGAAAAATTTCGTTATAAGCGGGTGGCATCAGCCTTGCCACATTTTCTCAAATGGCTCTAAAGGAGGGCAGTCAGTTGGCAGACTTACTTGCGGCCCTGCTTCCCAGGTTGGAAACTTTGCTTTCATTCCTTAGGTGGCCCATTGGCTCAGGACTGCCCTACCCCAAGAATTCAGGCTTGTGACGCCCGATTAGTTGAGATCAGCCCTTCTGGCTCTTTCATGGATGAAACCAACTGGGAAAAGAGCCGTTCTAAGCTGGGGACCATGGTGTCTTTCCCTAGTCTACACGGAAACAGCACTCTGAGGGAGACGAGCTGCTGGTGTTTGGTAGCAACATCTCCTATTCTGAAGGGAAACATTTCTTTGTAAGCGGGTTGCATCAGCCTTGCCACATGTTCTCAACTGCTTATAATGGAGGCAAGTCAGTAGGCCTCACCCTTCAAGCCCACTCCAATTTCATAGAGAAAACATCAGGCCTCGGTGTGCCTTCCTGTGGCAAGGAAACTTTGCTTTCATTCTTAGGTGGCTCTTTGGCTCAGAACTGCCCTACCCCAATGATTCAAGGATGTGCAGCCCGATTAGTTGAGATCAGTCCTTCTGGCTCTTTCATGGAAGAAACCAACTGGGAAAAGAGCTGTTCTAAGCTGGGGACCATGCTGTCTTTCCCTGGTCTACACAGAAACAGCACTCTGAGGGAGACGAGCTGCTGGCGTTTGGTAGCAACAACACTTGTTCTGAAGAGAAACATTTCTTTGTAAGGAGGGTTGCCTCAGCCTTGCCACATTTTGTGATCTGGCTATAAAGGAGGGCAGTCAGTAGGCCTCACCCTTCAAGCCCACTCCAATTTCATAGAGAAAACACCAGGCCTCGGTGTGCCTTCCTGTGGCAAGGAAACTTTGCTTTCATTCTTAGGTGGCTCTTTGGCTCAGAACTGCCCTACCCCAAGGATTCAGGGATGTGCAGCCCGATTAGTTGAGATCAGTCCTTCTGGCTCTTTCATGGATGAAACCAACTGGGAAAAGAGCCGTTCTAAGCTGGGCACAATGGTGTCTTTCCCTAGTCTACACAGAAACAGCACTCTGAGGGAGACGAGCTGCTGGCGTTTGGTAGCAACATCTCCTAATCTGAAGAGAAACATTTCGTTGTAAGCGGGTTGCCTCAGCCTTGCCACATTTTCTGAACTGGCTATAAAGGAGGGCAGTCAGTAGGCCTCACCCTTCAAGCCCACTCCAATTTCATAGAGAAAACACCAGGCCTCGGTGTGCCTTCCTGTGAGAAGGAAACTTTGCTTTCATTCTTTAGGTGGCACTTTGGCTCAGAACTGCCCTACCCCAAGGATTCAGGGATGTGCAGCCCGATTAGTTGAGATCAGTCCTTCTGGCACTTTCATGGATGAAACCAACTGGGAAAAGAGCCGTTCTAAGCTGGGGACCATGGTGTCTTACCCTAGTCTACACAGAAACAGCACTCTGAGGGAGACGAGCTGCTGGCGTTTGGTAGCAACATCTCCTAATCTGAAGAGAAACATTTCGTTGTAAGCGGGTTGCCTCAGCCTTGCCACATGTTCTCAACTGGTTATAAAGGAGGGCAGTCACTAGGCCTCACCTTTCAAGCACACTCCAATTTCATACAGAAAACACCAAGCCTCGGTGTGCCTTCCTGTGGCAAGGAAACTTTGCTTTCATTCCTTAGGTGGCACTTTGGCTCAGAACTGCCCTACCCCAAGGATTCAGGGATGTGCAGCCCGATTAGTTGAGATCAGCCCTTCTGGCTCTTTCATGGATGAAACCAACTGGGCAAAGAGCCGTTCTAAGCTGGGGACCATGCTGTCTTTCCCTGGTCTACACAGAAACAGCACTCTGAGGGAGACGAGCTGCTGGCGTTTGGTAGCAACAACTCTTGTTCTGAAGAGAAACATTTCTTTGTAAGGGGGGTTGCCTCAGCCTTGCCACATTTTGTGATCTGGCTATAAAGGAGGGCAGTCAGTAGGCCTCACCCTTCAAGCCCACTCCAATTTGACAGAGAAAACACCAGGCCTCGGTGTGCCTTCCTGTGGCAAGGAAACTTTGCTTTCATTCCTTAGGTGGCACTTTGGCTCAGAAGTGCCCTACCCCAAGGATTCAGGGATGTGCAGCCCGATTAGTTGAGATCAGCCCTTCTGGCTCTTTCATGGATGAAAACAGCTGGGCATAGGGCCGTTCTAAGCTTGGGACTATGGTGTCTTTCCCTAGTCTACACAGAAACAGCACTCTGAGGGAGACGAGCTGCTGGCGTTTGGTAGCAAAATCTCCTATTCTGAAGAGAAAAATTTCGTTATAAGCGGGTGGCATCAGCCTTGCCACATTTTCTCAAATGGCTCTAAAGGAGGGCAGTCAGTTGGCAGACTTACTTGCGGCCCTGCTTCCCAGGTTGGAAACTTTGCTTTCATTCCTTAGGTGGCCCATTGGCTCAGGACTGCCCTACCCCAAGAATTCAGGCTTGTGACGCCCGATTAGTTGAGATCAGCCCTTCTGGCTCTTTCATGGATGAAACCAACTGGGAAAAGAGCCGTTCTAAGCTGGGGACCATGGTGTCTTTCCCTAGTCTACACGGAAACAGCACTCTGAGGGAGACGAGCTGCTGGTGTTTGGTAGCAACATCTCCTATTCTGAAGGGAAACATTTCTTTGTAAGCGGGTTGCATCAGCCTTGCCACATGTTCTCAACTGCTTATAATGGAGGCAAGTCAGTAGGCCTCACCCTTCAAGCCCACTCCAATTTCATAGAGAAAACACCAGGCCTCGGTGTGCCTTCCTGTGGCAAGGAAACTTTGCTTTCATTCTTAGGTGGCTCTTTGGCTCAGAACTGCCCTACCCCAAGGATTCAGGGATGTGCAGCCCGATTAGTTGAGATCAGTCCTTCTGGCCCTTTCATGGATGAAACCAACTGGGAAAAGAGCCGTTCTAAGCTGGGGACAATGGTGTCTTTCCCTAGTCTACACAGAAACAGCACTCTGAGGGAGACGAGCTGCTGGCGTTTGGTAGCAACATCTCCTAATCTGAAGAGAAACATTTCGTTGTAAGCGGGTTGCCTCAGCCTTGCCACATTTTCTGAACAGGCTATAAAGGAGGGCAGTCAGTAGGCCTCACCCTTCAAGCCCACTCCAATTTGACAGAGAAAACACCAGGACTCGGTGTGCCTTCCTGTGGCAAGGAAACTTTGCTTTCATTCCTTAGGTGGCACTTTGGCTCAGAACTGCCCTACCCCAAGGATTCAGGGATGTGCAGCCCGATTAGTTGAGATCAGCCCTTCTGGCTCTTTCATGGATGAAAACAGCTGGGCATAGGGCCGTTCTAAGCTTGGGACTATGGTGTCTTTCCCTAGTCTACACAGAAACAGCACTCTGAGGGAGACAAGCTGCTGGCGTTTCGTAGCAAAATCTCCTATTCTGAAGAGAAAAATTTCGTTATAAGCGGGTGGCATCAGCCTTGCCACATTTTCTCAAATGGCTCTAAAGGAGGGCAGTCAGTTGGCAGACTTACTTGTGGCCCTGCTTCCCAGGTTGGAAACTTTGCTTTCATTCCTTAGGTGGCCCATTGGCTCAAGACTGCCCTACCCCAAGAATTCAGGCTTGTGACGCCCGATTAGTTGAGATCAGCCCTTCTGGCTCTTTCATGGATGAAACCAACTGGGAAAAGAGGCGTTCTAAACTGGGGACCATGGTGTATTTCCCTAGTCTACACGGAAACAGCACTCTGAGGGAGACGAGCTGCTGGTGTTTGGTAGCAACATCTCCTATTCTGAAGCGAAACATTTCTTTGTAAGCGGGTTGCATCAGCCTTGCCACATGTTCTCAACTGCTTATAATGGAGGCAAGTCAGTAGGCCTCACCCTTCAAGCCCACTCCAATTTCATAGAGAAAACATCAGGCCTCGGTGTGCCTTTCTGTGGCAATGAAACTTTGCTTTCATTCCTTAGGTGGCACTTCGGCTCAGAACTGCCCGACCTCAAGGATTCAGGGATGTGCAGCCTGATTAGTTGAGATCACCCCTTCTAGGTCTTTCATGGATGAAACCAACTGGGAAAAGAGCCGTTCTAAGCTGGGGACCATGGTGTCTTTCCCTAGTCTACACAGAAGCAGCACTCTGAGGGAGACGAGCTGCTGGCGTTTGGTAGCAACGTCTACTATCCTGAAGAGCAACATTTCGTTGTAAGCGGGTTGCCTCAGCATTGCCACATTTTCTGAACTGGCTATAAAGTAGGGCAGTCAGTAGGCCTCACCCTTCAAGCCCACTCCAATTTCATAGAGAAAACATCAGGCCTCGGTGTGCCTTCCTGTGGCAATGAAACTTTGCTTTCATTCCTTAGGTGGCACTTGGGCTCAGAACTGCCCTACCTCAAGGATTCAGGGATGTGCAGCCTGATTAGTTGAGATCACCCCTTCTAGGTCGTTCATGGACTCAACCAACTGGGAAAAGAGCCGTTCTAAGCTGGGGACCACGGTGTCCTTCCCTAGTCTACACAGAAACAGCACTCTGAGGGAGACGAGCTTCTGGCGTTTGGTAGCAACAACTCTTATTCTGAAGAGAAACATTTCGTTGTAAGCGGGTTGCCTCAGCCTTGCCACATTTACTGAACTGGCTATAAAGGAGGGCAGTTAGTAGGCCTCACCCTTCAAGCCCACTCCAATTTCATAGAGAAAACACCAGGCCTCGGTGTGCCTTCCTGTGGCAAGGAAACTTTGCTTTCATTCTTAGGTGGCTCTTTGGCTCAGAACTGCCCTACCCCAAGGATTCAGGGATGTGCAGCCCGATTAGTTGAGATCAGTCCTTCTGGCTCTTTCATGGATGAAACCAACTGGGAAAAGAGCCGTTCTAAGCTGGGGACCATGGTGTCTTTCCCTAGTCTACACAGAAACAGCACTCTGAGGGAGAAGAGCTGCTGGCGTTTGGTAGCAACATCTCCTAATCTGAAGAGAAACATTTCGTTGTAAGCGGGTTGCCTCAGCCTTGCCACATTTTCTGAACTGGCTATAAAGGAGGGCAGTCAGTAGGCCTCACCCTTCAAGCCCACTCCAATTTCATAGAGAAAACACCAGGCCTCGGTGTGCCTTCCTGTGACAAGGAAACTTTGCTTTCATTCTTTAGGTGGCACTTTGGCTCAGAACTGCCCTACCCCAAGGATTCAGGGATGTGCAGCCCGATTAGTTGAGATCAGCCATTCTGGCTCTTTCATGGATGAAACCAACTGGGAAAAGAGCCGTTCTAAGCTGGGGACCATGGTGTCTTTCCCTAGTCTACACAGAAACAGCACTCTGAGGGAGACGAGCTGCTGGCGTTTGGTAGCAACATCTCCTAATCTGAAGAGAAACATTTCGTTGTAAGCGGGTTGCCTCAGCCTTGCCACATGTTCTCAACTGGTTATAAAGGAGGGCAGTCACTAGGCCTCACCTTTCAAGCACACTCCAATTTCATACAGAAAACACCAGGCCTCGGTGTGCCTTCCTGTGGCAAGGAAACTTTGCTTTCATTCCTTAGGTGGCACTTTGGCTCAGAAGTGCCCTACCCCAAGGATTAAGGGATGTGCAGCCCGATTAGTTGAGATCAGTCCTTCTGGCTCTTTCATGGATGAAACCAACTGGGCAAAGAGCCGTTCTAAGCTGGGGACCATGCTGTCTTTCCCTGGTCTACACAGAAACAGCACTCTGAGGGAGACGAGCTGCTGGTGTTTGGTAGCAACAACTCTTGTTCTGAAGAGAAACATTTCTTTGTAAGGGGGGTTGCCTCAGCCTTGCCACATTTTGTGATCTGGCTATAAAGGAGGGCAGTCAGTAGGCCTCACCCTTCAAGCCCACTCCAATTTGACAGAGAAAACACCAGGCCTCGGTGTGCCTTCCTGTGGCAAGGAAACTTTGCTTTCATTCCTTAGGTGGCACTTTGGCTCAGAACTGCCCTACCCCAAGGATTCAGGGATGTGCAGCCCGATTAGTTGAGATCAGCCCTTCTGGCTCTTTCATGGATGAAAACAGCTGGGCATAGGGCCGTTCTAAGCTTGGGACTATGGTGTCTTTCCCTAGTCTACACAGAAACAGCACTCTGAGGGAGACGAGCTGCTGGCGTTTGGTAGCAAAATCTCCTATTCTGAAGAGAAAAATTTCGTTATAAGCGGGTGGCATCAGCCTTGCCACATTTTCTCAAATGGCTCTCAAGGAGGGCAGTCAGTTGGCAGACTTACTTGCGGCCCTTCTTCCCAGGTTGGAAACTTTGCTTTCATTCCTTAGGTGGCCCATTGGCTCAGGACTGCCCTACCCCAAGAATTCAGGCTTGTGACGCCCGATTAGTTGAGATCAGCCCTTCTGGCTCTTTCATGGATGAAACCAACTGGGAAAAGAGCCGTTCTAAGCTGGGGACCATGGTGTCTTTCCCTAGTCTACACGGAAACAGCACTCTGAGGGAGACGAGCTGCTGGTGTTTGGTAGCAACATCTCCTATTCTGAAGGGAAACATTTCTTTGTAAGCGGGTTGCATCAGCCTTGCCACATGTTCTCAACTGCTTATAATGGAGGCAAGTCAGTAGGCCTCACCCTTCAAGCCCACTCCAATTTCATAGAGAAAACATCAGGCCTCGGTGTGCCTTCCTGTGGCAAGGAAACTTTGCTTTCATTCTTAGGTGGCTCTTTGGCTCAGAACTGCCCTACCCCAATGATTCAAGGATGTGCAGCCCGATTAGTTGAGATCAGTCCTTCTGGCTCTTTCATGGATGAAACCAACTGGGAAAAGAGCCGTTCTAAGCTGGGGACCATGCTGTCTTTCCCTGGTCTACACAGAAACAGCACTCTGAGGGAGACGGGCTGCTGGCGTTTGGTAGCTACAACACTTGTTCTGAAGAGAAACATTTCTTTGTAAGGGGGGTTGCCTCAGCCTTGCCACATTTTGTGATCTGGCTATAAAGGAGGGCAGTCAGTAGGCCTCACCCTTCAAGCCCACTCCAATTTCATAGAGAAAACACCAGGCCTCGGTGTGCCTTCCTGTGGCAAGGAAACTTTGCTTTCATTCTTAGGTGGCTCTTTGGCTCAGAACTGCCCTACCCCAAGGATTCAGGGATGTGCAGCCCGATTAGTTGAGATCAGTCCTTCTGGCTCTTTCATGGATGAAACCAACTGGGAAAAGAGCCGTTCTAAGCGGGGGACAATGGTGTCTTTCCCTAGTCTACACAGAAACAGCACTCTGAGGGAGACGAGCTGCTGGCGTTTGGTAGCAACATCTCCTAATCTGAAGAGAAACATTTCGTTGTAAGCGGGTTGCCTCAGCCATGCCACATTTTCTGAACTGGCTATAAAGGAGGGCAGTCAGTAGGCCTCACCCTTCAAGCCCACTCCAATTTGACAGAGAAAACACCAGGCCTCGGTGTGCCTTCCTGTGGCAAGGAAACTTTGCTTTCATTCCTTAGGTGGCACTTTGGCTCAGAACTGCCCTACCCCAAGGATTCAGGGATGTGCAGCCCGATTAGTTGAGATCAGCCCTTCTGGCTCTTTCATGGATGAAAACAGCTGGGCATAGGGCCGTTCTAAGCTTGGGACTATGGTGTCTTTCCCTAGTCTACACAGAAACAGCACTCTGAGGGAGACAAGCTGCTGGCGTTTCGTAGCAAAATCTCCTATTCTGATGAGAAAAATTTCGTTATAAGCGGGTGGCATCAGCCTTGCCACATTTTCTCAAATGGCTCTAAAGGAGGGCAGTCAGTTGGCAGACTTACTTGTGGCCCTGCTTCCCAGGTTGGAAACTTTGCTTTCATTCCTTAGGTGGCCCATTGGCTCAAGACTGCCCTACCCCAAGAATTCAGGCTTGTGACGCCCGATTAGTTGAGATCAGCCCTTCTGGCTCTTTCATGGATGAAACCAACTGGGAAAAGAGCCGTTCTAAACTGGGGACCATGGTGTCTTTCCCTAGTCTACACGGAAACAGCACTCTGAGGGAGACGAGCTGCTGGTGTTTGGTAGCAACATCTCCTATTCTGAAGGGAAACATTTCTTTGTAAGCGGGTTGCATCAGCCTTGCCACATGTTCTCAACTGCTTATAATGGAGGCAAGTCAGTAGGCCTCACCCTTCAAGCCCACTCCAATTTCATAGAGAAAACATCAGGCCTCGGTGTGCCTTTCTGTGGCAATGAAACTTTGCTTTCATTCCTTAGGTGGCACTTCGGCTCAGAACTGCCCGACCTCAAGGATTCAGGGATGTGCAGCCTGATTAGTTGAGATCACCCCTTCTAGGTCTTTCATGGATGAAACCAACTGGGAAAAGAGCCGTTCTAAGCTGGGGACCATGGTGTCTTTCCCTAGTCTACACAGAAGCAGCACTCTGAGGGAGACGAGCTGCTGGCGTTTGGTAGCAACGTCTACTATCCTGAAGAGCAACATTTCGTTGTAAGCGGGTTGCCTCAGCATTGCCACATTTTCTGAACTGGCTATAAAGTAGAGCAGTCAGTAGGCCTCACCCTTCAAGCCCACTCCAATTTCATAGAGAAAACATCAGGCCTCGGTGTGCCTTCCTGTGGCAATGAAACTTTGCTTTCATTCCTTAGGTGGCACTTGGGCTCAGAACTGCCCTACCTCAAGGATTCAGGGATGTGCAGCCTGATTAGTTGAGATCACCCCTTCTAGTTCGTTCATGGACTCAACCAACTGGGAAAAGAGCCGTTCTAAGCTGGGGACCACGGTGTCCTTCCCTAGTCTACACAGAAACAGCACTCTGAGGGAGACGAGCTTCTGGCGTTTGGTAGCAACAACTCTTATTCTGAAGAGAAACATTTCGTTGTAAGCGGGTTGCCTCAGCCTTGCCACATTTACTGAACTGGCTATAAAGGAGGGCAGTTAGTAGGCCTCACCCTTCAAGCCCACTCCAATTTCATAGAGAAAACACCAGGCCTCGGTGTGCCTTCCTGTGGCAAGGAAACTTTGCTTTCATTCTTAGGTGGCTCTTTGGCTCAGAACTGCCCTACCCCAAGGATTCAGGGATGTGCAGCCCGATTAGTTGAGATCAGTCCTTCTGGCTCTTTCATGGATGAAACCAACTGGGAAAAGAGCCGTTCTAAGCTGGGGACCATGGTGTCTTTCCCTAGTCTACACAGAAACAGCACTCTGAGGGAGAAGAGCTGCTGGCGTTTGGTAGCAACATCTCCTAATCTGAAGAGAAACATTTCGTTGTAAGCGGGTTGCCTCAGCCTTGCCACATTTTCTGAACTGGCTATAAAGGAGGGCAGTCAGTAGGCCTCACCCTTCAAGCCCACTCCAATTTCATAGAGAAAACACCAGGCCTCGGTGTGCCTTCCCGTGACAAGGAAACTTTGCTTTCATTCTTTAGGTGGCACTTTGGCTCAGAACTGCCCTACCCCAAGGATTCAGGGATGTGCAGCCCGATTAGTTGAGATCAGCCATTCTGGCTCTTTCATGGATGAAACCAACTGGGAAAAGAGCCGTTCTAAGCTGGGGACCATGGTGTCTTTCCCTAGTCTACACAGAAACAGCACTCTGAGGGAGACGAGCTGCTGGCGTTTGGTAGCAACATCTCCTAATCTGAAGAGAAACATTTCGTTGTAAGCGGGTTGCCTCAGCCTTGCCACATGTTCTCAACTGGTTATAAAGGAGGGCAGTCACTAGGCCTCACCTTTCAAGCACACTCCAATTTCATACAGAAAACACCAGGCCTCGGTGTGCCTTCCTGTGGCAAGGAAACTTTGCTTTCATTCCTTAGGTGGCACTTTGGCTCAGAAGTGCCCTACCCCAAGGATTCAGGGATGTGCAGCCCGATTAGTTGAGATCAGCCCTACTGGCTCTTTCATGGATGAAACCAACTGGGCAAAGAGCCGTTCTAAGCTGGGGACCATGCTGTCTTTCCCTGGTCTACACAGAAACAGCACTCTGAGGGAGACGAGCTGCTGGTGTTTGGTAGCAACAACTCTTGTTCTGAAGAGAAACATTTCTTTGTAAGGGGGGTTGCCTCAGCCTTGCCACATTTTGTGATCTGGCTATAAAGGAGGGCAGTCAGTAGGCCTCACCCTTCAAGCCCACTCCAATTTGACAGAGAAAACACCAGGCCTCGGTGTGCCTTCCTGTGGCAAGGAAACTTTGCTTTCATTCCTTAGGTGGCACTTTGGCTCAGAACTGCCCTACCCCAAGGATTCAGGGATGTGCAGCCCGATTAGTTGAGATCAGCCCTTCTGGCTCTTTCATGGATGAAAACAGCTGGGCATAGGGCCGTTCTAAGCTTGGGACTATGGTGTCTTTCCCTAGTCTACACAGAAACAGCACTCTGAGGGAGACGAGCTGCTGGCGTTTGGTAGCAAAATCTCCTATTCTGAAGAGAAAAATTTCGTTATACGCGGGTGGCATCAGCCTTGCCACATTTTCTCAAATGGCTCTCAAGGAGGGCAGTCAGTTGGCAGACTTACTTGCGGCCCTGCTTCCCAGGTTGGAAACTTTGCTTTCATTCCTTAGGTGGCCCATTGGCTCAGGACTGCCCTACCCCAAGAATTCAGGCTTGTGACGCCCGATTAGTTGAGATCAGCCCTTCTGGCTCTTTCATGAATGAAACCAACTGGGAAAAGAGCCGTTCTAAGCTGGGGACCATGGTGTCTTTCCCTAGTCTACACGGAAACAGCACTCTGAGGGAGACGAGCTGCTGGTGTTTGGTAGCAACATCTCCTATTCTGAAGGGAAACATTTCTTTGTAAGCGGGTTGCATCAGCCTTGCCACATGTTCTCAACTGCTTATAATGGAGGCAAGTCAGTAGGCCTCACCCTTCAAGCCCACTCCAATTTCATAGAGAAAACATCAGGCCTCGGTGTGCCTTCCTGTGGCAAGGAAACTTTGCTTTCATTCTTAGGTGGCTCTTTGGCTCAGAACTGCCCTACCCCAATGATTCAAGGATGTGCAGCCCGATTAGTTGAGATCAGTCCTTCTGGCTCTTTCATGGATGAAACCAACTGGGAAAAGAGCCGTTCTAAGCTGGGGACCATGCTGTCTTTCCCTGGTCTACACAGAAACAGCACTCTGAGGGAGACGGGCTGCTGGCGTTTGGTAGCTACAACACTTGTTCTGAAGAGAAACATTTCTTTGTAAGGGGGGTTGCCTCAGCCTTGCCACATTTTGTGATCTGGCTATAAAGGAGGGCAGTCAGTAGGCCTCACCCTTCAAGCCCACTCCAATTTCACAGAGAAAACACCAGGCCTCGGTGTGCCTTCCTGTGGCAAGGAAACTTTGCTTTCATTCTTAGGTGGCTCTTTGGCTCAGAACTGCCCTACCCCAAGGATTCAGGGATGTGCAGCCCGATTAGTTGAGATCAGTCCTTCTGGCTCTTTCATGGATGAAACCAACTGGGAAAAGAGCCGTTCTAAGCTGGGGACAATGGTGTCTTTCCCTAGTCTACACAGAAACAGCACTCTGAGGGAGACGAGCTGCTGGCGTTTGGTAGCAACATCTCCTAATCTGAAGAGAAACATTTCGTTGTAAGCGGGTTGCCTCAGCCTTGCCACATTTTTTGAACTGGCTATAAAGGAGGGCAGTCAGTAGGCCTCACCCTTCAAGCCCACTCCAATTTCATAGAGAAAACACCAGGCCTCGGTGTGCCTTCCTGTGAGAAGGAAACTTTGCTTTCATTCTTTAGGTGGCACTTTGGCTCAGAACTGCCCTACCCCAAGGTTTCAGGGATGTGCAGCCCGATTAGTTGAGATCAGTCCTTCTGGCACTTTCATGGATGAAACCAACTGGGAAAAGAGCCGTTCTAAGCTGGGGACCATGGTGTCTTACCCTAGTCTACACAGAAACAGCACTCTGAGGGAGACGAGCTGCTGGCGTTTGGTAGCAACATCTCCTAATCTGAAGAGAAACATTTCGTTGTAAGCGGGTTGCCTCAGCCTTGCCACATGTTCTCAACTGGTTATAAAGGAGGGCAGTCACTAGGCCTCACCTTTCAAGCACACTCCAATTTCATACAGAAAACACCAGGCCTCGGTGTGCCTTCCTGTGGCAAGGAAACTTTGCTTTCATTCCTTAGGTGGCACTTTGGCTCAGAACTGCCCTACACCAAGGATTCAGGGATGTGCAGCCCGATTAGTTGAGATCAGCCCTTCTGGCTCTTTCATGGATGAAACCAACTGGGCAAAGAGCCGTTCTAAGCTGGGGACCATGCTGTCTTTCCCTGGTCTACACAGAAACAGCACTCTGAGGGAGACGAGCTGCTGGCGTTTGGTAGCAACAACTCTTGTTCTGAAGAGAAACATTTCTTTGTAAGGGGGGTTGCCTCAGCCTTGCCACATTTTGTGATCTGGCTATAAAGGAGGGCAGTCAGTAGGCCTCACCCTTCAAGCCCACTCCAATTTGACAGAGAAAACACCAGGACTCGGTGTGCCTTCCTGTGGCAAGGAAACTTTGCTTTCATTCCTTAGGTGGCACTTTGGCTCAGAAGTGCCCTACCCCAAGGATTCAGGGATGTGAAGCCCGATTAGTTGAGATCAGCCCTTCTGGCTCTTTCATGGATGAAACCAACTGGGCAAAGAGCCGTTCTAAGCTGGGGACCATGCTGTCTTTCCCTGGTCTACACAGAAACAGCACTCTGAGTGAGACGAGCTGCTGGCGTTTGGTAGCAACAACTCTTGTTCTGAAGAGAAACATTTCTTTGTAAG
The DNA here is from genome assembly GCF_028021215.1 of Eschrichtius robustus. NCBI lineage: Eukaryota > Metazoa > Chordata > Mammalia > Artiodactyla > Eschrichtiidae > Eschrichtius > Eschrichtius robustus. The sequence continues at coordinate 47,236,692 of NC_090842.1, forward strand.
GGGGGTTGCCTCAGCCTTGCCACATTTTGTGATCTGGCTATAAAGGAGGGCAGTCAGTAGGCCTCACCCTTCAAGCCCACTCCAATTTGACAGAGAAAACACCAGGCCTCGGTGTGCCTTCCTGTGGCAAGGAAACTTTGCTTTCATTCCTTAGGTGGCACTTTGGCTCAGAACTGCCCTACCCCAAGGATTCAGGGATGTGCAGCCCGATTAGTTGAGATCAGCCCTTCTGGCTCTTTCATGGATGAAAACAGCTGGGCATAGGGCCGTTCTAAGCTTGGGACTATGGTGTCTTTCCCTAGTCTACACAGAAACAGCACTCTGAGGGAGACGAGCTGCTGGCGTTTGGTAGCAAAATCTCCTATTCTGAAGAGAAAAATTTCGTTATAAGCGGGTGGCATCAGCCTTGCCACATTTTCTCAAATGGCTCTAAAGGAGGGCAGTCAGTTGGCAGACTTACTTGCGGCCCTGCTTCCCAGGTTGGAAACTTTGCTTTCATTCCTTAGGTGGCCCATTGGCTCAGGACTGCCCTACCCCAAGAATTCAGGCTTGTGACGCCCGATTAGTTGAGATCAGCCCTTCTGGCTCTTTCATGGATGAAACCAACTGGGAAAAGAGCCGTTCTAAGCTGGGGACCATGGTGTCTTTCCCTAGTCTACACGGAAACAGCACTCTGAGGGAGACGAGCTGCTGGTGTTTGGTAGCAACATCTCCTATTCTGAAGGGAAACATTTCTTTGTAAGCGGGTTGCATCAGCCTTGCCACATGTTCTCAACTGCTTATAATGGAGGCAAGTCAGTAGGCCTCACCCTTCAAGCCCACTCCAATTTCATAGAGAAAACATCAGGCCTCGGTGTGCCTTCCTGTGGCAAGGAAACTTTGCTTTCATTCTTAGGTGGCTCTTTGGCTCAGAACTGCCCTACCCCAATGATTCAAGGATGTGCAGCCCGATTAGTTGAGATCAGTCCTTCTGGCTCTTTCATGGATGAAACCAACTGGGAAAAGAGCCGTTCTAAGCTGGGGACAATGGTGTCTTTCCCTGGTCTACACAGAAACAGCACTCTGAGGGAGACGAGCTGCTGGCGTTTGGTAGCAACAACACTTGTTCTGAAGAGAAACATTTCTTTGTAAGGAGGGTTGCCTCAGCCTTGCCACGTTTTGTGATCTGGCTATAAAGGAGGGCAGTCAGTAGGCCTCACCCTTCAAGCCCACTCCAATTTCATAGAGAAAACACCAGGCCTCGGTGTGCCTTCCTGTGGCAAGGAAACTTTGCTTTCATTCTTAGGTGGCTCTTTGGCTCAGAACTGCCCTACCCCAAGGATTCAGGGATGTGCAGCCCGATTAGTTGAGATCAGTCCTTCTGGCCCTTTCATGGATGAAACCAACTGGGAAAAGAGCCGTTCTAAGCTGGGGACAATGGTGTCTTTCCCTAGTCTACACAGAAACAGCACTCTGAGGGAGACGAGCTGCTGGCGTTTGGTAGCAACATCTCCTAATCTGAAGAGAAACATTTCGTTGTAAGCGGGTTGCCTCAGCCTTGCCACATTTTCTGAACAGGTTATAAAGGAGGGCAGTCAGTAGGCCTCACCCTTCAAGCCCACTCCAATTTGACAGAGAAAACACCAGGACTCGGTGTGCCTTCCTGTGGCAAGGAAACTTTGCTTTCATTCCTTAGGTGGCACTTTGGCTCAGAACTGCCCTACCCCAAGGATTCAGGGATGTGCAGCCCGATTAGTTGAGATCAGCCCTTCTGGCTCTTTCATGGATGAAAACAGCTGGGCATAGGGCCGTTCTAAGCTTGGGACTATGGTGTCTTTCCCTAGTCTACACAGAAACAGCACTCTGAGGGAGACAAGCTGCTGGCGTTTCGTAGCAAAATCTCCTATTCTGAAGAGAAAAATTTCGTTATAAGCGGGTGGCATCAGCCTTGCCACATTTTCTCAAATGGCTCTCAAGGAGGGCAGTCAGTTGGCAGACTTACTTGTGGCCCTGCTTCCCAGGTTGGAAACTTTGCTTTCATTCCTTAGGTGGCCCATTGGCTCAAGACTGCCCTACCCCAAGAATTCAGGCTTGTGACGCCCGATTAGTTGAGATCAGCCCTTCTGGCTCTTTCATGGATGAAACCAACTGGGAAAAGAGGCGTTCTAAACTGGGGACCATGGTGTCTTTCCCTAGTCTACACGGAAACAGCACTCTGAGGGAGACGAGCTGCTGGTGTTTGGTAGCAACATCTCCTATTGTGAAGCGAAACATTTCTTTGTAAGCGGGTTGCATCAGCCTTGCCACATGTTCTCAACTGCTTATAATGGAGGCAAGTCAGTAGGCCTCACCCTTCAAGCCCACTCCAATTTCATAGAGAAAACATCAGGCCTCGGTGTGCCTTTCTGTGGCAATGAAACTTTGCTTTCATTCCTTAGGTGGCACTTCGGCTCAGAACTGCCCGACCTCAAGGATTCAGGGATGTGCAGCCTGATTAGTTGAGATCACCCCTTCTAGGTCTTTCATGGATGAAACCAACTGGGAAAAGAGCCGTTCTAAGCTGGGGACCATGGTGTCTTTCCCTAGTCTACACAGAAGCAGCACTCTGAGGGAGACGAGCTGCTGGCGTTTGGTAGCAAAGTCTACTATCCTGAAGAGCAACATTTCGTTGTAAGCGGGTTGCCTCAGCATTGCCACATTTTCTGAACTGGCTATAAAGTAGGGCAGTCAGTAGGCCTCACCCTTCAAGCCCACTCCAATTTCATAGAGAAAACATCAGGCCTCGGTGTGCCTTCCTGTGGCAATGAAACTTTGCTTTCATTCCTTAGGTGGCACTTGGGCTCAGAACTGCCCTACCTCAAGGATTCAGGGATGTGCAGCCTGATTAGTTGAGATCACCCCTTCTAGGTCGTTCATGGACTCAACCAACTGGGAAAAGAGCCGTTCTAAGCTGGGGACCACGGTGTCCTTCCCTAGTCTACACAGAAACAGCACTCTGAGGGAGACGAGCTTCTGGCGTTTGGTAGCAACAACTCTTATTCTGAAGAGAAACATTTCGTTGTAAGCGGGTTGCCTCAGCCTTGCCACATTTACTGAACTGGCTATAAAGGAGGGCAGTTAGTAGGCCTCACCCTTCAAGCCCACTCCAATTTCATAGAGAAAACACCAGGCCTTGGTGTGCCTTCCTGTGGCAAGGAAACTTTGCTTTCATTCTTAGGTGGCTCTTTGGCTCAGAACTGCCCTACCCCAAGGATTCAGGGATGTGCAGCCCGATTAGTTGAGATCAGTCCTTCTGGCTCTTTCATGGATGAAACCAACTGGGAAAAGAGCCGTTCTAAGCTGGGGACCATGGTGTCTTTCCCTAGTCTACACAGAAACAGCACTCTGAGGGAGAAGAGCTGCTGGCGTTTGGTAGCAACATCTCCTAATCTGAAGAGAAACATTTCGTTGTAAGCGGGTTGCCTCAGCCTTGCCACATTTTCTGAACTGGCTATAAAGGAGGGCAGTCAGTAGGCCTCACCCTTCAAGCCCACTCCAATTTCATAGAGAAAACACCAGGCCTCGGTGTGCCTTCCTGTGACAAGGAAACTTTGCTTTCATTCTTTAGGTGGCACTTTGGCTCAGAACTGCCCTACCCCAAGGATTCAGGGATGTGCAGCCCGATTAGTTGAGATCAGCCATTCTGGCTCTTTCATGGATGAAACCAACTGGGCAAAGAGCCGTTCTAAGCTGGGGACCATGGTGTCTTTCCCTAGTCTACACAGAAACAGCACTCTGAGGGAGACGAGCTGCTGGCGTTTGGTAGCAACATCTCCTAATCTGAAGAGAAACATTTCGTTGTAAGCGGGTTGCCTCAGCCTTGCCACATGTTCTCAACTGGTTATATAGGAGGGCAGTCACTAGGCCTCACCTTTCAAGCACACTCCAATTTCATACAGAAAACACCAGGCCTCGGTGTGCCTTCCTGTGGCAAGGAAACTTTGCTTTCATTCCTTAGGTGGCACTTTGGCTCAGAAGTGCCCTACCCCAAGGATTCAGGGATGTGCAGCCCGATTAGTTGAGATCAGCCCTTCTGGCTCTTTCATGGATGAAACCAACTGGGCAAAGAGCCGTTCTAAGCTGGGGACCATGCTGTCTTTCCCTGGTCTACACAGAAACAGCACTCTGAGGGAGACGAGCTGCTGGTGTTTGGTAGCAACAACTCTTGTTCTGAAGAGAAACATTTCTTTGTAAGGGGGGTTGCCTCAGCCTTGCCACATTTTGTGATCTGGCTATAAAGGAGGGCAGTCAGTAGGCCTCACCCTTCAAGCCCACTCCAATTTGACAGAGAAAACACCAGGCCTCGGTGTGCCTTCCTGTGGCAAGGAAACTTTGCTTTCATTCCTTAGGTGGCACTTTGGCTCAGAACTGCCCTACCCCAAGGATTCAGGGATGTGCAGCCCGATTAGTTGAGATCAGCCCTTCTGGCTCTTTCATGGATGAAAACAGCTGGGCATAGGGCCGTTCTAAGCTTGGGACTATGGTGTCTTTCCCTAGTCTACACAGAAACAGCACTCTGAGGGAGACGAGCTGCTGGCGTTTGGTAGCAAAATCTCCTATTCTGAAGAGAAAAATTTCGTTATAAGCGGGTGGCATCAGCCTTGCCACATTTTCTCAAATGGCTCTCAAGGAGGGCAGTCAGTTGGCAGACTTACTTGCGGCCCTGCTTCCCAGGTTGGAAACTTTGCTTTCATTCCTTAGGTGGCCCATTGGCTCAGGACTGCCCTACCCCAAGAATTCAGGCTTGTGACGCCCGATTAGTTGAGATCAGCCCTTCTGGCTCTTTCATGAATGAAACCAACTGGGAAAAGAGCCGTTCTAAGCTGGGGACCATGGTGTCTTTCCCTAGTCTACACGGAAACAGCACTCTGAGGGAGACGAGCTGCTGGTGTTTGGTAGCAACATCTCCTATTCTGAAGGGAAACATTTCTTTGTAAGCGGGTTGCATCAGCCTTGCCACATGTTCTCAACTGCTTATAATGGAGGCAAGTCAGTAGGCCTCACCCTTCAAGCCCACTCCAATTTCATAGAGAAAACATCAGGCCTCGGTGTGCCTTCCTGTGGCAAGGAAACTTTGCTTTCATTCTTAGGTGGCTCTTTGGCTCAGAACTGCCCTACCCCAATGATTCAAGGATGTGCAGCCCGATTAGTTGAGATCAGTCCTTCTGGCTCTTTCATGGATGAAACCAACTGGGAAAAGAGCCGTTCTAAGCTGGGGACCATGCTGTCTTTCCCTGGTCTACACAGAAACAGCACTCTGAGGGAGACGGGCTGCTGGCGTTTGGTAGCTACAACACTTGTTCTGAAGAGAAACATTTCTTTGTAAGGGGGGTTGCCTCAGCCTTGCCACATTTTGTGATCTGGCTATAAAGGAGGGCAGTCAGTAGGCCTCACCCTTCAAGCCCACTCCAATTTCACAGAGAAAACACCAGGCCTCGGTGTGCCTTCCTGTGGCAAGGAAACTTTGCTTTCATTCTTAGGTGGCTCTTTGGCTCAGAACTGCCCTACCCCAAGGATTCAGGGATGTGCAGCCCGATTAGTTGAGATCAGTCCTTCTGGCTCTTTCATGGATGAAACCAACTGGGAAAAGAGCCGTTCTAAGCTGGGGACAATGGTGTCTTTCCCTAGTCTACACAGAAACAGCACTCTGAGGGAGACGAGCTGCTGGCGTTTGGTAGCAACATCTCCTAATCTGAAGAGAAACATTTCGTTGTAAGCGGGTTGCCTCAGCCTTGCCACATTTTTTGAACTGGCTATAAAGGAGGGCAGTCAGTAGGCCTCACCCTTCAAGCCCACTCCAATTTCATAGAGAAAACACCAGGCCTCGGTGTGCCTTCCTGTGAGAAGGAAACTTTGCTTTCATTCTTTAGGTGGCACTTTGGCTCAGAACTGCCCTACCCCAAGGTTTCAGGGATGTGCAGCCCGATTAGTTGAGATCAGTCCTTCTGGCACTTTCATGGATGAAACCAACTGGGAAAAGAGCCGTTCTAAGCTGGGGACCATGGTGTCTTACCCTAGTCTACACAGAAACAGCACTCTGAGGGAGACGAGCTGCTGGCGTTTGGTAGCAACATCTCCTAATCTGAAGAGAAACATTTCGTTGTAAGCGGGTTGCCTCAGCCTTGCCACATGTTCTCAACTGGTTATAAAGGAGGGCAGTCACTAGGCCTCACCTTTCAAGCACACTCCAATTTCATACAGAAAACACCAGGCCTCGGTGTGCCTTCCTGTGGCAAGGAAACTTTGCTTTCATTCCTTAGGTGGCACTTTGGCTCAGAACTGCCCTACACCAAGGATTCAGGGATGTGCAGCCCGATTAGTTGAGATCAGCCCTTCTGGCTCTTTCATGGATGAAACCAACTGGGCAAAGAGCCGTTCTAAGCTGGGGACCATGCTGTCTTTCCCTGGTCTACACAGAAACAGCACTCTGAGGGAGACGAGCTGCTGGCGTTTGGTAGCAACAACTCTTGTTCTGAAGAGAAACATTTCTTTGTAAGGGGGGTTGCCTCAGCCTTGCCACATTTTGTGATCTGGCTATAAAGGAGGGCAGTCAGTAGGCCTCACCCTTCAAGCCCACTCCAATTTGACAGAGAAAACACCAGGACTCGGTGTGCCTTCCTGTGGCAAGGAAACTTTGCTTTCATTCCTTAGGTGGCACTTTGGCTCAGAAGTGCCCTACCCCAAGGATTCAGGGATGTGAAGCCCGATTAGTTGAGATCAGCCCTTCTGGCTCTTTCATGGATGAAACCAACTGGGCAAAGAGCCGTTCTAAGCTGGGGACCATGCTGTCTTTCCCTGGTCTACACAGAAACAGCACTCTGAGTGAGACGAGCTGCTGGCGTTTGGTAGCAACAACTCTTGTTCTGAAGAGAAACATTTCTTTGTAAGGGGGGTTGCCTCAGCCTTGCCACATTTTGTGATCTGGCTATAAAGGAGGGCAGTCAGTAGGCCTCACCCTTCAAGCCCACTCCAATTTGACAGAGAAAACACCAGGCCTCGGTGTGCCTTCCTGTGGCAAGGAAACTTTGCTTTCATTCCTTAGGTGGCACTTTGGCTCAGAACTGCCCTACCCCAAGGATTCAGGGATGTGCAGCCCGATTAGTTGAGATCAGCCCTTCTGGCTCTTTCATGGATGAAAACAGCTGGGCATAGGGCCGTTCTAAGCTTGGGACTATGGTGTCTTTCCCTAGTCTACACAGAAACAGCACTCTGAGGGAGACGAGCTGCTGGCGTTTGGTAGCAAAATCTCCTATTCTGAAGAGAAAAATTTCGTTATAAGCGGGTGGCATCAGCCTTGCCACATTTTCTCAAATGGCTCTAAAGGAGGGCAGTCAGTTGGCAGACTTACTTGCGGCCCTGCTTCCCAGGTTGGAAACTTTGCTTTCATTCCTTAGGTGGCCCATTGGCTCAGGACTGCCCTACCCCAAGAATTCAGGCTTGTGACGCCCGATTAGTTGAGATCAGCCCTTCTGGCTCTTTCATGGATGAAACCAACTGGGAAAAGAGCCGTTCTAAGCTGGGGACCATGGTGTCTTTCCCTAGTCTACACGGAAACAGCACTCTGAGGGAGACGAGCTGCTGGTGTTTGGTAGCAACATCTCCTATTCTGAAGGGAAACATTTCTTTGTAAGCGGGTTGCATCAGCCTTGCCACATGTTCTCAACTGCTTATAATGGAGGCAAGTCAGTAGGCCTCACCCTTCAAGCCCACTCCAATTTCATAGAGAAAACATCAGGCCTCGGTGTGCCTTCCTGTGGCAAGGAAACTTTGCTTTCATTCTTAGGTGGCTCTTTGGCTCAGAACTGCCCTACCCCAATGATTCAAGGATGTGCAGCCCGATTAGTTGAGATCAGTCCTTCTGGCTCTTTCATGGATGAAACCAACTGGGAAAAGAGCCGTTCTAAGCTGGGGACAATGGTGTCTTTCCCTGGTCTACACAGAAACAGCACTCTGAGGGAGACGAGCTGCTGGCGTTTGGTAGCAACAACACTTGTTCTGAAGAGAAACATTTCTTTGTAAGGAGGGTTGCCTCAGCCTTGCCACGTTTTGTGATCTGGCTATAAAGGAGGGCAGTCAGTAGGCCTCACCCTTCAAGCCCACTCCAATTTCATAGAGAAAACACCAGGCCTCGGTGTGCCTTCCTGTGGCAAGGAAACTTTGCTTTCATTCTTAGGTGGCTCTTTGGCTCAGAACTGCCCTACCCCAAGGATTCAGGGATGTGCAGCCCGATTAGTTGAGATCAGTCCTTCTGGCCCTTTCATGGATGAAACCAACTGGGAAAAGAGCCGTTCTAAGCTGGGGACAATGGTGTCTTTCCCTAGTCTACACAGAAACAGCACTCTGAGGGAGACGAGCTGCTGGCGTTTGGTAGCAACATCTCCTAATCTGAAGAGAAACATTTCGTTGTAAGCGGGTTGCCTCAGCCTTGCCACATTTTCTGAACAGGCTATAAAGGAGGGCAGTCAGTAGGCCTCACCCTTCAAGCCCACTCCAATTTGACAGAGAAAACACCAGGACTCGGTGTGCCTTCCTGTGGCAAGGAAACTTTGCTTTCATTCCTTAGGTGGCACTTTGGCTCAGAACTGCCCTACCCCAAGGATTCAGGGATGTGCAGCCCGATTAGTTGAGATCAGCCCTTCTGGCTCTTTCATGGATGAAAACAGCTGGGCATAGGGCCGTTCTAAGCTTGGGACTATGGTGTCTTTCCCTAGTCTACACAGAAACAGCACTCTGAGGGAGACAAGCTGCTGGCGTTTCGTAGCAAAATCTCCTATTCTGAAGAGAAAAATTTCGTTATAAGCGGGTGGCATCAGCCTTGCCACATTTTCTCAAATGGCTCTCAAGGAGGGCAGTCAGTTGGCAGACTTACTTGTGGCCCTGCTTCCCAGGTTGGAAACTTTGCTTTCATTCCTTAGGTGGCCCATTGGCTCAAGACTGCCCTACCCCAAGAATTCAGGCTTGTGACGCCCGATTAGTTGAGATCAGCCCTTCTGGCTCTTTCATGGATGAAACCAACTGGGAAAAGAGGCGTTCTAAACTGGGGACCATGGTGTCTTTCCCTAGTCTACACGGAAACAGCACTCTGAGGGAGACGAGCTGCTGGTGTTTGGTAGCAACATCTCCTATTGTGAAGCGAAACATTTCTTTGTAAGCGGGTTGCATCAGCCTTGCCACATGTTCTCAACTGCTTATAATGGAGGCAAGTCAGTAGGCCTCACCCTTCAAGCCCACTCCAATTTCATAGAGAAAACATCAGGCCTCGGTGTGCCTTTCTGTGGCAATGAAACTTTGCTTTCATTCCTTAGGTGGCACTTCGGCTCAGAACTGCCCGACCTCAAGGATTCAGGGATGTGCAGCCTGATTAGTTGAGATCACCCCTTCTAGGTCTTTCATGGATGAAACCAACTGGGAAAAGAGCCGTTCTAAGCTGGGGACCATGGTGTCTTTCCCTAGTCTACACAGAAGCAGCACTCTGAGGGAGACGAGCTGCTGGCGTTTGGTAGCAAAGTCTACTATCCTGAAGAGCAACATTTCGTTGTAAGCGGGTTGCCTCAGCATTGCCACATTTTCTGAACTGGCTATAAAGTAGGGCAGTCAGTAGGCCTCACCCTTCAAGCCCACTCCAATTTCATAGAGAAAACATCAGGCCTCGGTGTGCCTTCCTGTGGCAATGAAACTTTGCTTTCATTCCTTAGGTGGCACTTGGGCTCAGAACTGCCCTACCTCAAGGATTCAGGGATGTGCAGCCTGATTAGTTGAGATCACCCCTTCTAGGTCGTTCATGGACTCAACCAACTGGGAAAAGAGCCGTTCTAAGCTGGGGACCACGGTGTCCTTCCCTAGTCTACACAGAAACAGCACTCTGAGGGAGACGAGCTTCTGGCGTTTGGTAGCAACAACTCTTATTCTGAAGAGAAACATTTCGTTGTAAGCGGGTTGCCTCAGCCTTGCCACATTTACTGAACTGGCTATAAAGGAGGGCAGTTAGTAGGCCTCACCCTTCAAGCCCACTCCAATTTCATAGAGAAAACACCAGGCCTTGGTGTGCCTTCCTGTGGCAAGGAAACTTTGCTTTCATTCTTAGGTGGCTCTTTGGCTCAGAACTGCCCTACCGCAAGGATTCAGGGATGTGCAGCCCGATTAGTTGAGATCAGTCCTTCTGGCTCTTTCATGGATGAAACCAACTGGGAAAAGAGCCGTTCTAAGCTGGGGACCATGGTGTCTTTCCCTAGTCTACACAGAAACAGCACTCTGAGGGAGAAGAGCTGCTGGCGTTTGGTAGCAACATCTCCTAATCTGAAGAGAAACATTTCGTTGTAAGCGGGTTGCCTCAGCCTTGCCACATTTTCTGAACTGGCTATAAAGGAGGGCAGTCAGTAGGCCTCACCCTTCAAGCCCACTCCAATTTCATAGAGAAAACACCAGGCCTCGGTGTGCCTTCCTGTGACAAGGAAACTTTGCTTTCATTCTTTAGGTGGCACTTTGGCTCAGAACTGCCCTACCCCAAGGATTCAGGGATGTGCAGCCCGATTAGTTGAGATCAGCCATTCTGGCTCTTTCATGGATGAAACCAACTGGGCAAAGAGCCGTTCTAAGCTGGGGACCATGGTGTCTTTCCCTAGTCTACACAGAAACAGCACTCTGAGGGAGACGAGCTGCTGGCGTTTGGTAGCAACATCTCCTAATCTGAAGAGAAACATTTCGTTGTAAGCGGGTTGCCTCAGCCTTGCCACATGTTCTCAACTGGTTATATAGGAGGGCAGTCACTAGGCCTCACCTTTCAAGCACACTCCAATTTCATACAGAAAACACCAGGCCTCGGTGTGCCTTCCTGTGGCAAGGAAACTTTGCTTTCATTCCTTAGGTGGCACTTTGGCTCAGAAGTGCCCTACCCCAAGGATTCAGGGATGTGCAGCCCGATTAGTTGAGATCAGCCCTTCTGGCTCTTTCATGGATGAAACCAACTGGGCAAAGAGCCGTTCTAAGCTGGGGACCATGCTGTCTTTCCCTGGTCTACACAGAAACAGCACTCTGAGGGAGACGAGCTGCTGGTGTTTGGTAGCAACAACTCTTGTTCTGAAGAGAAACATTTCTTTGTAAGGGGGGTTGCCTCAGCCTTGCCACATTTTGTGATCTGGCTATAAAGGAGGGCAGTCAGTAGGCCTCACCCTTCAAGCCCACTCCAATTTGACAGAGAAAACACCAGGCCTCGGTGTGCCTTCCTGTGGCAAGGAAACTTTGCTTTCATTCCTTAGGTGGCACTTTGGCTCAGAACTGCCCTACCCCAAGGATTCAGGGATGTGCAGCCCGATTAGTTGAGATCAGCCCTTCTGGCTCTTTCATGGATGAAAACAGCTGGGCATAGGGCCGTTCTAAGCTTGGGACTATGGTGTCTTTCCCTAGTCTACACAGAAACAGCACTCTGAGGGAGACGAGCTGCTGGCGTTTGGTAGCAAAATCTCCTATTCTGAAGAGAAAAATTTCGTTATAAGCGGGTGGCATCAGCCTTGCCACATTTTCTCAAATGGCTCTCAAGGAGGGCAGTCAGTTGGCAGACTTACTTGCGGCCCTGCTTCCCAGGTTGGAAACTTTGCTTTCATTCCTTAGGTGGCCCATTGGCTCAGGACTGCCCTACCCCAAGAATTCAGGCTTGTGACGCCCGATTAGTTGAGATCAGCCCTTCTGGCTCTTTCATGAATGAAACCAACTGGGAAAAGAGCCGTTCTAAGCTGGGGACCATGGTGTCTTTCCCTAGTCTACACGGAAACAGCACTCTGAGGGAGACGAGCTGCTGGTGTTTGGTAGCAACATCTCCTATTCTGAAGGGAAACATTTCTTTGTAAGCGGGTTGCATCAGCCTTGCCACATGTTCTCAACTGCTTATAATGGAGGCAAGTCAGTAGGCCTCACCCTTCAAGCCCACTCCAATTTCATAGAGAAAACATCAGGCCTCGGTGTGCCTTCCTGTGGCAAGGAAACTTTGCTTTCATTCTTAGGTGGCTCTTTGGCTCAGAACTGCCCTACCCCAATGATTCAAGGATGTGCAGCCCGATTAGTTGAGATCAGTCCTTCTGGCTCTTTCATGGATGAAACCAACTGGGAAAAGAGCCGTTCTAAGCTGGGGACCATGCTGTCTTTCCCTGGTCTACACAGAAACAGCACTCTGAGGGAGACGGGCTGCTGGCGTTTGGTAGCTACAACACTTGTTCTGAAGAGAAACATTTCTTTGTAAGGGGGGTTGCCTCAGCCTTGCCACATTTTGTGATCTGGCTATAAAGGAGGGCAGTCAGTAGGCCTCACCCTTCAAGCCCACTCCAATTTCACAGAGAAAACACCAGGCCTCGGTGTGCCTTCCTGTGGCAAGGAAACTTTGCTTTCATTCTTAGGTGGCTCTTTGGCTCAGAACTGCCCTACCCCAAGGATTCAGGGATGTGCAGCCCGATTAGTTGAGATCAGTCCTTCTGGCTCTTTCATGGATGAAACCAACTGGGAAAAGAGCCGTTCTAAGCTGGGGACAATGGTGTCTTTCCCTAGTCTACACAGAAACAGCACTCTGAGGGAGACGAGCTGCTGGCGTTTGGTAGCAACATCTCCTAATCTGAAGAGAAACATTTCGTTGTAAGCGGGTTGCCTCAGCCTTGCCACATTTTTTGAACTGGCTATAAAGGAGGGCAGTCAGTAGGCCTCACCCTTCAAGCCCACTCCAATTTCATAGAGAAAACACCAGGCCTCGGTGTGCCTTCCTGTGAGAAGGAAACTTTGCTTTCATTCTTTAGGTGGCACTTTGGCTCAGAACTGCCCTACCCCAAGGTTTCAGGGATGTGCAGCCCGATTAGTTGAGATCAGTCCTTCTGGCACTTTCATGGATGAAACCAACTGGGAAAAGAGCCGTTCTAAGCTGGGGACCATGGTGTCTTACCCTAGTCTACACAGAAACAGCACTCTGAGGGAGACGAGCTGCTGGCGTTTGGTAGCAACATCTCCTAATCTGAAGAGAAACATTTCGTTGTAAGCGGGTTGCCTCAGCCTTGCCACATGTTCTCAACTGGTTATAAAGGAGGGCAGTCACTAGGCCTCACCTTTCAAGCACACTCCAATTTCATACAGAAAACACCAGGCCTCGGTGTGCCTTCCTGTGGCAAGGAAACTTTGCTTTCATTCCTTAGGTGGCACTTTGGCTCAGAACTGCCCTACACCAAGGATTCAGGGATGTGCAGCCCGATTAGTTGAGATCAGCCCTTCTGGCTCTTTCATGGATGAAACCAACTGGGCAAAGAGCCGTTCTAAGCTGGGGACCATGCTGTCTTTCCCTGGTCTACACAGAAACAGCACTCTGAGGGAGACGAGCTGCTGGCGTTTGGTAGCAACAACTCTTGTTCTGAAGAGAAACATTTCTTTGTAAGGGGGGTTGCCTCAGCCTTGCCACATTTTGTGATCTGGCTATAAAGGAGGGCAGTCAGTAGGCCTCACCCTTCAAGCCCACTCCAATTTGACAGAGAAAACACCAGGACTCGGTGTGCCTTCCTGTGGCAAGGAAACTTTGCTTTCATTCCTTAGGTGGCACTTTGGCTCAGAAGTGCCCTACCCCAAGGATTCAGGGATGTGAAGCCCGATTAGTTGAGATCAGCCCTTCTGGCTCTTTCATGGATGAAACCAACTGGGCAAAGAGCCGTTCTAAGCTGGGGACCATGCTGTCTTTCCCTGGTCTACACAGAAACAGCACTCTGAGTGAGACGAGCTGCTGGCGTTTGGTAGCAACAACTCTTGTTCTGAAGAGAAACATTTCTTTGTAAGGGGGGTTGCCTCAGCCTTGCCACATTTTGTGATCTGGCTATAAAGGAGGGCAGTCAGTAGGCCTCACCCTTCAAGCCCACTCCAATTTGACAGAGAAAACACCAGGCCTCGGTGTGCCTTCCTGTGGCAAGGAAACTTTGCTTTCATTCCTTAGGTGGCACTTTGGCTCAGAACTGCCCTACCCCAAGGATTCAGGGATGTGCAGCCCGATTAGTTGAGATCAGCCCTTCTGGCTCTTTCATGGATGAAAACAGCTGGGCATAGGGCCGTTCTAAGCTTGGGACTATGGTGTCTTTCCCTAGTCTACACAGAAACAGCACTCTGAGGGAGACGAGCTGCTGGCGTTTGGTAGCAAAATCTCCTATTCTGAAGAGAAAAATTTCGTTATAAGCGGGTGGCATCAGCCTTGCCACATTTTCTCAAATGGCTCTAAAGGAGGGCAGTCAGTTGGCAGACTTACTTGCGGCCCTGCTTCCCAGGTTGGAAACTTTGCTTTCATTCCTTAGGTGGCCCATTGGCTCAGGACTGCCCTACCCCAAGAATTCAGGCTTGTGACGCCCGATTAGTTGAGATCAGCCCTTCTGGCTCTTTCATGGATGAAACCAACTGGGAAAAGAGCCGTTCTAAGCTGGGGACCATGGTGTCTTTCCCTAGTCTACACGGAAACAGCACTCTGAGGGAGACGAGCTGCTGGTGTTTGGTAGCAACATCTCCTATTCTGAAGGGAAACATTTCTTTGTAAGCGGGTTGCATCAGCCTTGCCACATGTTCTCAACTGCTTATAATGGAGGCAAGTCAGTAGGCCTCACCCTTCAAGCCCACTCCAATTTCATAGAGAAAACATCAGGCCTCGGTGTGCCTTCCTGTGGCAAGGAAACTTTGCTTTCATTCTTAGGTGGCTCTTTGGCTCAGAACTGCCCTACCCCAATGATTCAAGGATGTGCAGCCCGATTAGTTGAGATCAGTCCTTCTGGCTCTTTCATGGATGAAACCAACTGGGAAAAGAGCCGTTCTAAGCTGGGGACAATGGTGTCTTTCCCTGGTCTACACAGAAACAGCACTCTGAGGGAGACGAGCTGCTGGCGTTTGGTAGCAACAACACTTGTTCTGAAGAGAAACATTTCTTTGTAAGGAGGGTTGCCTCAGCCTTGCCACGTTTTGTGATCTGGCTATAAAGGAGGGCAGTCAGTAGGCCTCACCCTTCAAGCCCACTCCAATTTCATAGAGAAAACACCAGGCCTCGGTGTGCCTTCCTGTGGCAAGGAAACTTTGCTTTCATTCTTAGGTGGCTCTTTGGCTCAGAACTGCCCTACCCCAAGGATTCAGGGATGTGCAGCCCGATTAGTTGAGATCAGTCCTTCTGGCCCTTTCATGGATGAAACCAACTGGGAAAAGAGCCGTTCTAAGCTGGGGACAATGGTGTCTTTCCCTAGTCTACACAGAAACAGCACTCTGAGGGAGACGAGCTGCTGGCGTTTGGTAGCAACATCTCCTAATCTGAAGAGAAACATTTCGTTGTAAGCGGGTTGCCTCAGCCTTGCCACATTTTCTGAACAGGCTATAAAGGAGGGCAGTCAGTAGGCCTCACCCTTCAAGCCCACTCCAATTTGACAGAGAAAACACCAGGACTCGGTGTGCCTTCCTGTGGCAAGGAAACTTTGCTTTCATTCCTTAGGTGGCACTTTGGCTCAGAACTGCCCTACCCCAAGGATTCAGGGATGTGCAGCCCGATTAGTTGAGATCAGCCCTTCTGGCTCTTTCATGGATGAAAACAGCTGGGCATAGGGCCGTTCTAAGCTTGGGACTATGGTGTCTTTCCCTAGTCTACACAGAAACAGCACTCTGAGGGAGACAAGCTGCTGGCGTTTCGTAGCAAAATCTCCTATTCTGAAGAGAAAAATTTCGTTATAAGCGGGTGGCATCAGCCTTGCCACATTTTCTCAAATGGCTCTCAAGGAGGGCAGTCAGTTGGCAGACTTACTTGTGGCCCTGCTTCCCAGGTTGGAAACTTTGCTTTCATTCCTTAGGTGGCCCATTGGCTCAAGACTGCCCTACCCCAAGAATTCAGGCTTGTGACGCCCGATTAGTTGAGATCAGCCCTTCTGGCTCTTTCATGGATGAAACCAACTGGGAAAAGAGGCGTTCTAAACTGGGGACCATGGTGTCTTTCCCTAGTCTACACGGAAACAGCACTCTGAGGGAGACGAGCTGCTGGTGTTTGGTAGCAACATCTCCTATTGTGAAGCGAAACATTTCTTTGTAAGCGGGTTGCATCAGCCTTGCCACATGTTCTCAACTGCTTATAATGGAGGCAAGTCAGTAGGCCTCACCCTTCAAGCCCACTCCAATTTCATAGAGAAAACATCAGGCCTCGGTGTGCCTTTCTGTGGCAATGAAACTTTGCTTTCATTCCTTAGGTGGCACTTCGGCTCAGAACTGCCCGACCTCAAGGATTCAGGGATGTGCAGCCTGATTAGTTGAGATCACCCCTTCTAGGTCTTTCATGGATGAAACCAACTGGGAAAAGAGCCGTTCTAAGCTGGGGACCATGGTGTCTTTCCCTAGTCTACACAGAAGCAGCACTCTGAGGGAGACGAGCTGCTGGCGTTTGGTAGCAAAGTCTACTATCCTGAAGAGCAACATTTCGTTGTAAGCGGGTTGCCTCAGCATTGCCACATTTTCTGAACTGGCTATAAAGTAGGGCAGTCAGTAGGCCTCACCCTTCAAGCCCACTCCAATTTCATAGAGAAAACATCAGGCCTCGGTGTGCCTTCCTGTGGCAATGAAACTTTGCTTTCATTCCTTAGGTGGCACTTGGGCTCAGAACTGCCCTACCTCAAGGATTCAGGGATGTGCAGCCTGATTAGTTGAGATCACCCCTTCTAGGTCGTTCATGGACTCAACCAACTGGGAAAAGAGCCGTTCTAAGCTGGGGACCACGGTGTCCTTCCCTAGTCTACACAGAAACAGCACTCTGAGGGAGACGAGCTTCTGGCGTTTGGTAGCAACAACTCTTATTCTGAAGAGAAACATTTCGTTGTAAGCGGGTTGCCTCAGCCTTGCCACATTTACTGAACTGGCTATAAAGGAGGGCAGTTAGTAGGCCTCACCCTTCAAGCCCACTCCAATTTCATAGAGAAAACACCAGGCCTTGGTGTGCCTTCCTGTGGCAAGGAAACTTTGCTTTCATTCTTAGGTGGCTCTTTGGCTCAGAACTGCCCTACCCCAAGGATTCAGGGATGTGCAGCCCGATTAGTTGAGATCAGTCCTTCTGGCTCTTTCATGGATGAAACCAACTGGGAAAAGAGCCGTTCTAAGCTGGGGACCATGGTGTCTTTCCCTAGTCTACACAGAAACAGCACTCTGAGGGAGAAGAGCTGCTGGCGTTTGGTAGCAACATCTCCTAATCTGAAGAGAAACATTTCGTTGTAAGCGGGTTGCCTCAGCCTTGCCACATTTTCTGAACTGGCTATAAAGGAGGGCAGTCAGTAGGCCTCACCCTTCAAGCCCACTCCAATTTCATAGAGAAAACACCAGGCCTCGGTGTGCCTTCCTGTGACAAGGAAACTTTGCTTTCATTCTTTAGGTGGCACTTTGGCTCAGAACTGCCCTACCCCAAGGATTCAGGGATGTGCAGCCCGATTAGTTGAGATCAGCCATTCTGGCTCTTTCATGGATGAAACCAACTGGGCAAAGAGCCGTTCTAAGCTGGGGACCATGGTGTCTTTCCCTAGTCTACACAGAAACAGCACTCTGAGGGAGACGAGCTGCTGGCGTTTGGTAGCAACATCTCCTAATCTGAAGAGAAACATTTCGTTGTAAGCGGGTTGCCTCAGCCTTGCCACATGTTCTCAACTGGTTATATAGGAGGGCAGTCACTAGGCCTCACCTTTCAAGCACACTCCAATTTCATACAGAAAACACCAGGCCTCGGTGTGCCTTCCTGTGGCAAGGAAACTTTGCTTTCATTCCTTAGGTGGCACTTTGGCTCAGAAGTGCCCTACCCCAAGGATTCAGGGATGTGCAGCCCGATTAGTTGAGATCAGCCCTTCTGGCTCTTTCATGGATGAAACCAACTGGGCAAAGAGCCGTTCTAAGCTGGGGACCATGCTGTCTTTCCCTGGTCTACACAGAAACAGCACTCTGAGGGAGACGAGCTGCTGGTGTTTGGTAGCAACAACTCTTGTTCTGAAGAGAAACATTTCTTTGTAAGGGGGGTTGCCTCAGCCTTGCCACATTTTGTGATCTGGCTATAAAGGAGGGCAGTCAGTAGGCCTCACCCTTCAAGCCCACTCCAATTTGACAGAGAAAACACCAGGCCTCGGTGTGCCTTCCTGTGGCAAGGAAACTTTGCTTTCATTCCTTAGGTGGCACTTTGGCTCAGAACTGCCCTACCCCAAGGATTCAGGGATGTGCAGCCCGATTAGTTGAGATCAGCCCTTCTGGCTCTTTCATGGATGAAAACAGCTGGGCATAGGGCCGTTCTAAGCTTGGGACTATGGTGTCTTTCCCTAGTCTACACAGAAACAGCACTCTGAGGGAGACGAGCTGCTGGCGTTTGGTAGCAAAATCTCCTATTCTGAAGAGAAAAATTTCGTTATAAGCGGGTGGCATCAGCCTTGCCACATTTTCTCAAATGGCTCTCAAGGAGGGCAGTCAGTTGGCAGACTTATTTGCGGCCCTGCTTCCCAGGTTGGAAACTTTGCTTTCATTCCTTAGGTGGCCCATTGGCTCAAGACTGCCCTACCCCAAGAATTCAGGCTTGTGACGCCCGATTAGTTGAGATCAGCCCTTCTGGCTCTTTCATGAATGAAACCAACTGGGAAAAGAGCCGTTCTAAGCTGGGGACCATGGTGTCTTTCCCTAGTCTACACGGAAACAGCACTCTGAGGGAGACGAGCTGCTGGTGTTTGGTAGCAACATCTCCTATTCTGAAGGGAAACATTTCTTTGTAAGCGGGTTGCATCAGCCTTGCCACATGTTCTCAACTGCTTATAATGGAGGCAAGTCAGTAGGCCTCACCCTTCAAGCCCACTCCAATTTCATAGAGAAAACATCAGGCCTCGGTGTGCCTTCCTGTGGCAAGGAAACTTTGCTTTCATTCTTTGGTGGCTCTTTGGCTCAGAACTGCCCTACCCCAATGATTCAAGGATGTGCAGCCCGATTAGTTGAGATCAGTCCTTCTGGCTCTTTCATGGATGAAACCAACTGGGAAAAGAGCCGTTCTAAGCTGGGGACCATGCTGTCTTTCCCTGGTCTACACAGAAACAGCACTCTGAGGGAGACGGGCTGCTGGCGTTTGGTAGCTACAACACTTGTTCTGAAGAGAAACATTTCTTTGTAAGGGGGGTTGCCTCAGCCTTGCCACATTTTGTGATCTGGCTATAAAGGAGGGCAGTCAGTAGGCCTCACCCTTCAAGCCCACTCCAATTTCATAGAGAAAACACCAGGCCTCGGTGTGCCTTCCTGTGGCAAGGAAACTTTGCTTTCATTCCTAGGTGGCTCTTTGGCTCAGAACTGCCCTACCCCAAGGATTCAGGGATGTGCAGCCCGATTAGTTGAGATCAGTCCTTCTGGCTCTTTCATGGATGAAACCAACTGGGAAAAGAGCCGTTCAAAGCTGGGGACAATGGTGTCTTTCCCTAGTCTACACAGAAACAGCACTCTGAGGGAGACGAGCTGCTGGCGTTTGGTAGCAACATCTCCTAATCTGAAGAGAAACATTTCGTTGTAAGCGGGTTGCCTCAGCCTTGCCACATTTTCTGAACTGGCTATAAAGGAGGGCAGTCAGTAGGCCTCACCCTTCAAGCCCACTCCAATTTGACAGAGAAAACACCAGGCCTCGGTGTGCCTTCCTGTGGCAAGGAAACTTTGCTTTCATTCCTTAGGTGGCACTTTGGCTCAGAACTGCCCTACCCCAAGGATTCAGGGATGTGCAGCCCGATTAGTTGAGATCAGCCCTTCTGGCTCTTTCATGGATGAAAACAGCTGGGCATAGGGCCGTTCTAAGCTTGGGACTATGGTGTCTTTCCCTAGTCTACACAGAAACAGCACTCTGAGGGAGACAAGCTGCTGGCGTTTCGTAGCAAAATCTCCTATTCTGAAGAGAAAAATTTCGTTATAAGCGGGTGGCATCAGCCTTGCCACATTTTCTCAAATGGCTCTAAAGGAGGGCAGTCAGTTGGCAGACTTACTTGTGGCCCTGCTTCCCAGGTTGGAAACTTTGCTTTCATTCCTTAGGTGGCCCATTGGCTCAAGACTGCCCTACCCCAAGAATTCAGGCTTGTGACGCCCGATTAGTTGAGATCAGCCCTTCTGGCTCTTTCATGGATGAAACCAACTGGGAAAAGAGGCGTTCTAAACTGGGGACCATGGTGTCTTTCCCTAGTCTACACGGAAACAGCACTCTGAGGGAGACGAGCTGCTGGTGTTTGGTAGCAACATCTCCTATTCTGAAGCGAAACATTTCTTTGTAAGCGGGTTGCATCAGCCTTGCCACATGTTCTCAACTGCTTATAATGGAGGCAAGTCAGTAGGCCTCACCCTTCAAGCCCACTCCAATTTCATAGAGAAAACATCAGGCCTCGGTGTGCCTTTCTGTGGCAATGAAACTTTGCTTTCATTCCTTAGGTGGCACTTCGGCTCAGAACTGCCCGACCTCAAGGATTCAGGGATGTGCAGCCTGATTAGTTGAGATCACCCCTTCTAGGTCTTTCATGGATGAAACCAACTGGGAAAAGAGCCGTTCTAAGCTGGGGACCATGGTGTCTTTCCCTAGTCTACACAGAAGCAGCACTCTGAGGGAGACGAGCTGCTGGCGTTTGGTAGCAACGTCTACTATCCTGAAGAGCAACATTTCGTTGTAAGCGGGTTGCCTCAGCATTGCCACATTTTCTGAACTGGCTATAAAGTAGAGCAGTCAGTAGGCCTCACCCTTCAAGCGCACTCCAATTTCATAGAGAAAACATCAGGCCTCGGTGTGCCTTCCTGTGGCAATGAAACTTTGCTTTCATTCCTTAGGTGGCACTTGGGCTCAGAACTGCCCTACCTCAAGGATTCAGGGATGTGCAGCCTGATTAGTTGAGATCACCCCTTCTAGGTCGTTCATGGACTCAACCAACTGGGAAAAGAGCCGTTCTAAGCTGGGGACCACGGTGTCCTTCCCTAGTCTACACAGAAACAGCACTCTGAGGGAGACGAGCTTCTGGCGTTTGGTAGCAACATCTCCTAATCTGAAGAGAAACATTTCGTTGTAAGCGGGTTGCCTCAGCCTTGCCACATTTTCTGAACTGGCTATAAAGGAGGGCAGTCAGTAGGCCTCACCCTTCAAGCCCACTCCAATTTCATAGAGAAAACACCAGGCCTCGGTGTGCCTTCCTGTGACAAGGAAACTTTGCTTTCATTCTTTAGGTGGCACTTTGGCTCAGAACTGCCCTACCCCAAGGATTCAGGGATGTGCAGCCCGATTAGTTGAGATCAGCCATTCTGGCTCTTTCATGGATGAAACCAACTGGGCAAAGAGCCGTTCTAAGCTGGGGACCATGGTGTCTTTCCCTAGTCTACACAGAAACAGCACTCTGAGGGAGACGAGCTGCTGGCGTTTGGTAGCAACATCTCCTAATCTGAAGAGAAACATTTCGTTGTAAGCGGGTTGCCTCAGCCTTGCCACATGTTCTCAACTGGTTATATAGGAGGGCAGTCACTAGGCCTCACCTTTCAAGCACACTCCAATTTCATACAGAAAACACCAGGCCTCGGTGTGCCTTCCTGTGGCAAGGAAACTTTGCTTTCATTCCTTAGGTGGCACTTTGGCTCAGAAGTGCCCTACCCCAAGGATTCAGGGATGTGCAGCCCGATTAGTTGAGATCAGCCCTTCTGGCTCTTTCATGGATGAAACCAACTGGGCAAAGAGCCGTTCTAAGCTGGGGACCATGCTGTCTTTCCCTGGTCTACACAGAAACAGCACTCTGAGGGAGACGAGCTGCTGGTGTTTGGTAGCAACAACTCTTGTTCTGAAGAGAAACATTTCTTTGTAAGGGGGGTTGCCTCAGCCTTGCCACATTTTGTGATCTGGCTATAAAGGAGGGCAGTCAGTAGGCCTCACCCTTCAAGCCCACTCCAATTTGACAGAGAAAACACCAGGCCTCGGTGTGCCTTCCTGTGGCAAGGAAACTTTGCTTTCATTCCTTAGGTGGCACTTTGGCTCAGAACTGCCCTACCCCAAGGATTCAGGGATGTGCAGCCCGATTAGTTGAGATCAGCCCTTCTGGCTCTTTCATGGATGAAAACAGCTGGGCATAGGGCCGTTCTAAGCTTGGGACTATGGTGTCTTTCCCTAGTCTACACAGAAACAGCACTCTGAGGGAGACGAGCTGCTGGCGTTTGGTAGCAAAATCTCCTATTCTGAAGAGAAAAATTTCGTTATAAGCGGGTGGCATCAGCCTTGCCACATTTTCTCAAATGGCTCTCAAGGAGGGCAGTCAGTTGGCAGACTTATTTGCGGCCCTGCTTCCCAGGTTGGAAACTTTGCTTTCATTCCTTAGGTGGCCCATTGGCTCAAGACTGCCCTACCCCAAGAATTCAGGCTTGTGACGCCCGATTAGTTGAGATCAGCCCTTCTGGCTCTTTCATGAATGAAACCAACTGGGAAAAGAGCCGTTCTAAGCTGGGGACCATGGTGTCTTTCCCTAGTCTACACGGAAACAGCACTCTGAGGGAGACGAGCTGCTGGTGTTTGGTAGCAACATCTCCTATTCTGAAGGGAAACATTTCTTTGTAAGCGGGTTGCATCAGCCTTGCCACATGTTCTCAACTGCTTATAATGGAGGCAAGTCAGTAGGCCTCACCCTTCAAGCCCACTCCAATTTCATAGAGAAAACATCAGGCCTCGGTGTGCCTTCCTGTGGCAAGGAAACTTTGCTTTCATTCTTTGGTGGCTCTTTGGCTCAGAACTGCCCTACCCCAATGATTCAAGGATGTGCAGCCCGATTAGTTGAGATCAGTCCTTCTGGCTCTTTCATGGATGAAACCAACTGGGAAAAGAGCCGTTCTAAGCTGGGGACCATGCTGTCTTTCCCTGGTCTACACAGAAACAGCACTCTGAGGGAGACGGGCTGCTGGCGTTTGGTAGCTACAACACTTGTTCTGAAGAGAAACATTTCTTTGTAAGGGGGGTTGCCTCAGCCTTGCCACATTTTGTGATCTGGCTATAAAGGAGGGCAGTCAGTAGGCCTCACCCTTCAAGCCCACTCCAATTTCATAGAGAAAACACCAGGCCTCGGTGTGCCTTCCTGTGGCAAGGAAACTTTGCTTTCATTCCTAGGTGGCTCTTTGGCTCAGAACTGCCCTACCCCAAGGATTCAGGGATGTGCAGCCCGATTAGTTGAGATCAGTCCTTCTGGCTCTTTCATGGATGAAACCAACTGGGAAAAGAGCCGTTCAAAGCTGGGGACAATGGTGTCTTTCCCTAGTCTACACAGAAACAGCACTCTGAGGGAGACGAGCTGCTGGCGTTTGGTAGCAACATCTCCTAATCTGAAGAGAAACATTTCGTTGTAAGCGGGTTGCCTCAGCCTTGCCACATTTTCTGAACTGGCTATAAAGGAGGGCAGTCAGTAGGCCTCACCCTTCAAGCCCACTCCAATTTGACAGAGAAAACACCAGGCCTCGGTGTGCCTTCCTGTGGCAAGGAAACTTTGCTTTCATTCCTTAGGTGGCACTTTGGCTCAGAACTGCCCTACCCCAAGGATTCAGGGATGTGCAGCCCGATTAGTTGAGATCAGCCCTTCTGGCTCTTTCATGGATGAAAACAGCTGGGCATAGGGCCGTTCTAAGCTTGGGACTATGGTGTCTTTCCCTAGTCTACACAGAAACAGCACTCTGAGGGAGACAAGCTGCTGGCGTTTCGTAGCAAAATCTCCTATTCTGAAGAGAAAAATTTCGTTATAAGCGGGTGGCATCAGCCTTGCCACATTTTCTCAAATGGCTCTAAAGGAGGGCAGTCAGTTGGCAGACTTACTTGTGGCCCTGCTTCCCAGGTTGGAAACTTTGCTTTCATTCCTTAGGTGGCCCATTGGCTCAAGACTGCCCTACCCCAAGAATTCAGGCTTGTGACGCCCGATTAGTTGAGATCAGCCCTTCTGGCTCTTTCATGGATGAAACCAACTGGGAAAAGAGGCGTTCTAAACTGGGGACCATGGTGTCTTTCCCTAGTCTACACGGAAACAGCACTCTGAGGGAGACGAGCTGCTGGTGTTTGGTAGCAACATCTCCTATTCTGAAGCGAAACATTTCTTTGTAAGCGGGTTGCATCAGCCTTGCCACATGTTCTCAACTGCTTATAATGGAGGCAAGTCAGTAGGCCTCACCCTTCAAGCCCACTCCAATTTCATAGAGAAAACATCAGGCCTCGGTGTGCCTTTCTGTGGCAATGAAACTTTGCTTTCATTCCTTAGGTGGCACTTCGGCTCAGAACTGCCCGACCTCAAGGATTCAGGGATGTGCAGCCTGATTAGTTGAGATCACCCCTTCTAGGTCTTTCATGGATGAAACCAACTGGGAAAAGAGCCGTTCTAAGCTGGGGACCATGGTGTCTTTCCCTAGTCTACACAGAAGCAGCACTCTGAGGGAGACGAGCTGCTGGCGTTTGGTAGCAACGTCTACTATCCTGAAGAGCAACATTTCGTTGTAAGCGGGTTGCCTCAGCATTGCCACATTTTCTGAACTGGCTATAAAGTAGAGCAGTCAGTAGGCCTCACCCTTCAAGCGCACTCCAATTTCATAGAGAAAACATCAGGCCTCGGTGTGCCTTCCTGTGGCAATGAAACTTTGCTTTCATTCCTTAGGTGGCACTTGGGCTCAGAACTGCCCTACCTCAAGGATTCAGGGATGTGCAGCCTGATTAGTTGAGATCACCCCTTCTAGGTCGTTCATGGACTCAACCAACTGGGAAAAGAGCCGTTCTAAGCTGGGGACCACGGTGTCCTTCCCTAGTCTACACAGAAACAGCACTCTGAGGGAGACGAGCTTCTGGCGTTTGGTAGCAACAACTCTTATTCTGAAGAGAAACATTTCGTTGTAAGCGGGTTGCCTCAGCCTTGCCACATTTACTGAACTGGCTATAAAGGAGGGCAGTTAGTAGGCCTCACCCTTCAAGCCCACTCCAATTTCATAGAGAAAACACCAGGCCTCGGTGTGCCTTCCTGTGGCAAGGAAACTTTGCTTTCATTCTTAGGTGGCTCTTTGGCTCAGAACTGCCCTACCCCAAGGATTCAGGGATGTGCAGCCCGATTAGTTGAGATCAGTCCTTCTGGCTCTTTCATGGATGAAACCAACTGGGAAAAGAGCCGTTCTAAGCTGGGGACCATGGTGTCTTTCCCTAGTCTACACAGAAACAGCACTCTGAGGGAGAAGAGCTGCTGGCGTTTGGTAGCAACATCTCCTAATCTGAAGAGAAACATTTCGTTGTAAGCGGGTTGCCTCAGCCTTGCCACATTTTCTGAACTGGCTATAAAGGAGGGCAGTCAGTAGGCCTCACCCTTCAAGCCCACTCCAATTTCATAGAGAAAACACCAGGCCTCGGTGTGCCTTCCTGTGACAAGGAAACTTTGCTTTCATTCTTTAGGTGGCACTTTGGCTCAGAACTGCCCTACCCCAAGGATTCAGGGATGTGCAGCCCGATTAGTTGAGATCAGCCATTCTGGCTCTTTCATGGATGAAACCAACTGGGAAAAGAGCCGTTCTAAGCTGGGGACCATGGTGTCTTTCCCTAGTCTACACAGAAACAGCACTCTGAGGGAGACGAGCTGCTGGCGTTTGGTAGCAACATCTCCTAATCTGAAGAGAAACATTTCGTTGTAAGCGGGTTGCCTCAGCCTTGCCACATGTTCTCAACTGGTTATAAAGGAGGGCAGTCACTAGGCCTCACCTTTCAAGCACACTCCAATTTCATACAGAAAACACCAGGCCTCGGTGTGCCTTCCTGTGGCAAGGAAACTTTGCTTTCATTCCTTAGGTGGCACTTTGGCTCAGAAGTGCCCTACCCCAAGGATTCAGGGATGTGCAGCCCGATTAGTTGAGATCAGCCCTTCTGGCTCTTTCATGGATGAAACCAACTGGGCAAAGAGCCGTTCTAAGCTGGGGACCATGCTGTCTTTCCCTGGTCTACACAGAAACAGCACTCTGAGGGAGACGAGCTGCTGGTGTTTGGTAGCATCAACTCTTGTTCTGAAGAGAAACATTTCTTTGTAAGGGGGGTTGCCTCAGCCTTGCCACATTTTGTGATCTGGCTATAAAGGAGGGCAGTCAGTAGGCCTCACCCTTCAAGCCCACTCCAATTTGACAGAGAAAACACCAGGCCTCGGTGTGCCTTCCTGTGGCAAGGAAACTTTGCTTTCATTCCTTAGGTGGCACTTTGGCTCAGAACTGCCCTACCCCAAGGATTCAGGGATGTGCAGCCCGATTAGTTGAGATCAGCCCTTCTGGCTCTTTCATGGATGAAAACAGCTGGGCATAGGGCCGTTCTAAGCTTGGGACTATGGTGTCTTTCCCTAGTCTACACAGAAACAGCACTCTGAGGGAGACGAGCTGCTGGCGTTTGGTAGCAAAATCTCCTATTCTGAAGAGAAAAATTTCGTTATACGCGGGTGGCATCAGCCTTGCCACATTTTCTCAAATGGCTCTCAAGGAGGGCAGTCAGTTGGCAGACTTACTTGCGGCCCTGCTTCCCAGGTTGGAAACTTTGCTTTCATTCCTTAGGTGGCCCATTGGCTCAGGACTGCCCTACCCCAAGAATTCAGGCTTGTGACGCCCGATTAGTTGAGATCAGCCCTTCTGGCTCTTTCATGAATGAAACCAACTGGGAAAAGAGCCGTTCTAAGCTGGGGACCATGGTGTCTTTCCCTAGTCTACACGGAAACAGCACTCTGAGGGAGACGAGCTGCTGGTGTTTGGTAGCAACATCTCCTATTCTGAAGGGAAACATTTCTTTGTAAGCGGGTTGCATCAGCCTTGCCACATGTTCTCAACTGCTTATAATGGAGGCAAGTCAGTAGGCCTCACCCTTCAAGCCCACTCCAATTTCATAGAGAAAACATCAGGCCTCGGTGTGCCTTCCTGTGGCAAGGAAACTTTGCTTTCATTCTTAGGTGGCTCTTTGGCTCAGAACTGCCCTACCCCAATGATTCAAGGATGTGCAGCCCGATTAGTTGAGATCAGTCCTTCTGGCTCTTTCATGGATGAAACCAACTGGGAAAAGAGCCGTTCTAAGCTGGGGACCATGCTGTCTTTCCCTGGTCTACACAGAAACAGCACTCTGAGGGAGACGGGCTGCTGGCGTTTGGTAGCTACAACACTTGTTCTGAAGAGAAACATTTCTTTGTAAGGGGGGTTGCCTCAGCCTTGCCACATTTTGTGATCTGGCTATAAAGGAGGGCAGTCAGTAGGCCTCACCCTTCAAGCCCACTCCAATTTCACAGAGAAAACACCAGGCCTCGGTGTGCCTTCCTGTGGCAAGGAAACTTTGCTTTCATTCTTAGGTGGCTCTTTGGCTCAGAACTGCCCTACCCCAAGGATTCAGGGATGTGCAGCCCGATTAGTTGAGATCAGTCCTTCTGGCTCTTTCATGGATGAAACCAACTGGGAAAAGAGCCGTTCTAAGCTGGGGACAATGGTGTCTTTCCCTAGTCTACACAGAAACAGCACTCTGAGGGAGACGAGCTGCTGGCGTTTGGTAGCAACATCTCCTAATCTGAAGAGAAACATTTCGTTGTAAGCGGGTTGCCTCAGCCTTGCCACATTTTTTGAACTGGCTATAAAGGAGGGCAGTCAGTAGGCCTCACCCTTCAAGCCCACTCCAATTTCATAGAGAAAACACCAGGCCTCGGTGTGCCTTCCTGTGAGAAGGAAACTTTGCTTTCATTCTTTAGGTGGCACTTTGGCTCAGAACTGCCCTACCCCAAGGTTTCAGGGATGTGCAGCCCGATTAGTTGAGATCAGTCCTTCTGGCACTTTCATGGATGAAACCAACTGGGAAAAGAGCCGTTCTAAGCTGGGGACCATGGTGTCTTACCCTAGTCTACACAGAAACAGCACTCTGAGGGAGACGAGCTGCTGGCGTTTGGTAGCAACATCTCCTAATCTGAAGAGAAACATTTCGTTGTAAGCGGGTTGCCTCAGCCTTGCCACATGTTCTCAACTGGTTATAAAGGAGGGCAGTCACTAGGCCTCACCTTTCAAGCACACTCCAATTTCATACAGAAAACACCAGGCCTCGGTGTGCCTTCCTGTGGCAAGGAAACTTTGCTTTCATTCCTTAGGTGGCACTTTGGCTCAGAACTGCCCTACACCAAGGATTCAGGGATGTGCAGCCCGATTAGTTGAGATCAGCCCTTCTGGCTCTTTCATGGATGAAACCAACTGGGCAAAGAGCCGTTCTAAGCTGGGGACCATGCTGTCTTTCCCTGGTCTACACAGAAACAGCACTCTGAGGGAGACGAGCTGCTGGCGTTTGGTAGCAACAACTCTTGTTCTGAAGAGAAACATTTCTTTGTAAGGGGGGTTGCCTCAGCCTTGCCACATTTTGTGATCTGGCTATAAAGGAGGGCAGTCAGTAGGCCTCACCCTTCAAGCCCACTCCAATTTGACAGAGAAAACACCAGGACTCGGTGTGCCTTCCTGTGGCAAGGAAACTTTGCTTTCATTCCTTAGGTGGCACTTTGGCTCAGAAGTGCCCTACCCCAAGGATTCAGGGATGTGAAGCCCGATTAGTTGAGATCAGCCCTTCTGGCTCTTTCATGGATGAAACCAACTGGGCAAAGAGCCGTTCTAAGCTGGGGACCATGCTGTCTTTCCCTGGTCTACACAGAAACAGCACTCTGAGTGAGACGAGCTGCTGGCGTTTGGTAGCAACAACTCTTGTTCTGAAGAGAAACATTTCTTTGTAAGGGGGGTTGCCTCAGCCTTGCCACATTTTGTGATCTGGCTATAAAGGAGGGCAGTCAGTAGGCCTCACCCTTCAAGCCCACTCCAATTTGACAGAGAAAACACCAGGCCTCGGTGTGCCTTCCTGTGGCAAGGAAACTTTGCTTTCATTCCTTAGGTGGCACTTTGGCTCAGAACTGCCCTACCCCAAGGATTCAGGGATGTGCAGCCCGATTAGTTGAGATCAGCCCTTCTGGCTCTTTCATGGATGAAAACAGCTGGGCATAGGGCCGTTCTAAGCTTGGGACTATGGTGTCTTTCCCTAGTCTACACAGAAACAGCACTCTGAGGGAGACGAGCTGCTGGCGTTTGGTAGCAAAATCTCCTATTCTGAAGAGAAAAATTTCGTTATAAGCGGGTGGCATCAGCCTTGCCACATTTTCTCAAATGGCTCTAAAGGAGGGCAGTCAGTTGGCAGACTTACTTGCGGCCCTGCTTCCCAGGTTGGAAACTTTGCTTTCATTCCTTAGGTGGCCCATTGGCTCAGGACTGCCCTACCCCAAGAATTCAGGCTTGTGACGCCCGATTAGTTGAGATCAGCCCTTCTGGCTCTTTCATGGATGAAACCAACTGGGAAAAGAGCCGTTCTAAGCTGGGGACCATGGTGTCTTTCCCTAGTCTACACGGAAACAGCACTCTGAGGGAGACGAGCTGCTGGTGTTTGGTAGCAACATCTCCTATTCTGAAGGGAAACATTTCTTTGTAAGCGGGTTGCATCAGCCTTGCCACATGTTCTCAACTGCTTATAATGGAGGCAAGTCAGTAGGCCTCACCCTTCAAGCCCACTCCAATTTCATAGAGAAAACATCAGGCCTCGGTGTGCCTTCCTGTGGCAAGGAAACTTTGCTTTCATTCTTAGGTGGCTCTTTGGCTCAGAACTGCCCTACCCCAATGATTCAAGGATGTGCAGCCCGATTAGTTGAGATCAGTCCTTCTGGCTCTTTCATGGATGAAACCAACTGGGAAAAGAGCCGTTCTAAGCTGGGGACAATGGTGTCTTTCCCTGGTCTACACAGAAACAGCACTCTGAGGGAGACGAGCTGCTGGCGTTTGGTAGCAACAACACTTGTTCTGAAGAGAAACATTTCTTTGTAAGGAGGGTTGCCTCAGCCTTGCCACGTTTTGTGATCTGGCTATAAAGGAGGGCAGTCAGTAGGCCTCACCCTTCAAGCCCACTCCAATTTCATAGAGAAAACACCAGGCCTCGGTGTGCCTTCCTGTGGCAAGGAAACTTTGCTTTCATTCTTAGGTGGCTCTTTGGCTCAGAACTGCCCTACCCCAAGGATTCAGGGATGTGCAGCCCGATTAGTTGAGATCAGTCCTTCTGGCCCTTTCATGGATGAAACCAACTGGGAAAAGAGCCGTTCTAAGCTGGGGACAATGGTGTCTTTCCCTAGTCTACACAGAAACAGCACTCTGAGGGAGACGAGCTGCTGGCGTTTGGTAGCAACATCTCCTAATCTGAAGAGAAACATTTCGTTGTAAGCGGGTTGCCTCAGCCTTGCCACATTTTCTGAACAGGCTAT
Organism: Eschrichtius robustus; assembly: GCF_028021215.1. Lineage (NCBI taxonomy): Eukaryota > Metazoa > Chordata > Mammalia > Artiodactyla > Eschrichtiidae > Eschrichtius > Eschrichtius robustus. Next base: position 47,267,009 of record NC_090842.1, read on the forward strand.
AAAGGAGGGCAGTCAGTAGGCCTCACCCTTCAAGCCCACTCCAATTTGACAGAGAAAACACCAGGACTCGGTGTGCCTTCCTGTGGCAAGGAAACTTTGCTTTCATTCCTTAGGTGGCACTTTGGCTCAGAACTGCCCTACCCCAAGGATTCAGGGATGTGCAGCCCGATTAGTTGAGATCAGCCCTTCTGGCTCTTTCATGGATGAAAACAGCTGGGCATAGGGCCGTTCTAAGCTTGGGACTATGGTGTCTTTCCCTAGTCTACACAGAAACAGCACTCTGAGGGAGACAAGCTGCTGGCGTTTCGTAGCAAAATCTCCTATTCTGAAGAGAAAAATTTCGTTATAAGCGGGTGGCATCAGCCTTGCCACATTTTCTCAAATGGCTCTCAAGGAGGGCAGTCAGTTGGCAGACTTACTTGTGGCCCTGCTTCCCAGGTTGGAAACTTTGCTTTCATTCCTTAGGTGGCCCATTGGCTCAAGACTGCCCTACCCCAAGAATTCAGGCTTGTGACGCCCGATTAGTTGAGATCAGCCCTTCTGGCTCTTTCATGGATGAAACCAACTGGGAAAAGAGGCGTTCTAAACTGGGGACCATGGTGTCTTTCCCTAGTCTACACGGAAACAGCACTCTGAGGGAGACGAGCTGCTGGTGTTTGGTAGCAACATCTCCTATTGTGAAGCGAAACATTTCTTTGTAAGCGGGTTGCATCAGCCTTGCCACATGTTCTCAACTGCTTATAATGGAGGCAAGTCAGTAGGCCTCACCCTTCAAGCCCACTCCAATTTCATAGAGAAAACATCAGGCCTCGGTGTGCCTTTCTGTGGCAATGAAACTTTGCTTTCATTCCTTAGGTGGCACTTCGGCTCAGAACTGCCCGACCTCAAGGATTCAGGGATGTGCAGCCTGATTAGTTGAGATCACCCCTTCTAGGTCTTTCATGGATGAAACCAACTGGGAAAAGAGCCGTTCTAAGCTGGGGACCATGGTGTCTTTCCCTAGTCTACACAGAAGCAGCACTCTGAGGGAGACGAGCTGCTGGCGTTTGGTAGCAAAGTCTACTATCCTGAAGAGCAACATTTCGTTGTAAGCGGGTTGCCTCAGCATTGCCACATTTTCTGAACTGGCTATAAAGTAGGGCAGTCAGTAGGCCTCACCCTTCAAGCCCACTCCAATTTCATAGAGAAAACATCAGGCCTCGGTGTGCCTTCCTGTGGCAATGAAACTTTGCTTTCATTCCTTAGGTGGCACTTGGGCTCAGAACTGCCCTACCTCAAGGATTCAGGGATGTGCAGCCTGATTAGTTGAGATCACCCCTTCTAGGTCGTTCATGGACTCAACCAACTGGGAAAAGAGCCGTTCTAAGCTGGGGACCACGGTGTCCTTCCCTAGTCTACACAGAAACAGCACTCTGAGGGAGACGAGCTTCTGGCGTTTGGTAGCAACAACTCTTATTCTGAAGAGAAACATTTCGTTGTAAGCGGGTTGCCTCAGCCTTGCCACATTTACTGAACTGGCTATAAAGGAGGGCAGTTAGTAGGCCTCACCCTTCAAGCCCACTCCAATTTCATAGAGAAAACACCAGGCCTTGGTGTGCCTTCCTGTGGCAAGGAAACTTTGCTTTCATTCTTAGGTGGCTCTTTGGCTCAGAACTGCCCTACCCCAAGGATTCAGGGATGTGCAGCCCGATTAGTTGAGATCAGTCCTTCTGGCTCTTTCATGGATGAAACCAACTGGGAAAAGAGCCGTTCTAAGCTGGGGACCATGGTGTCTTTCCCTAGTCTACACAGAAACAGCACTCTGAGGGAGAAGAGCTGCTGGCGTTTGGTAGCAACATCTCCTAATCTGAAGAGAAACATTTCGTTGTAAGCGGGTTGCCTCAGCCTTGCCACATTTTCTGAACTGGCTATAAAGGAGGGCAGTCAGTAGGCCTCACCCTTCAAGCCCACTCCAATTTCATAGAGAAAACACCAGGCCTCGGTGTGCCTTCCTGTGACAAGGAAACTTTGCTTTCATTCTTTAGGTGGCACTTTGGCTCAGAACTGCCCTACCCCAAGGATTCAGGGATGTGCAGCCCGATTAGTTGAGATCAGCCATTCTGGCTCTTTCATGGATGAAACCAACTGGGCAAAGAGCCGTTCTAAGCTGGGGACCATGGTGTCTTTCCCTAGTCTACACAGAAACAGCACTCTGAGGGAGACGAGCTGCTGGCGTTTGGTAGCAACATCTCCTAATCTGAAGAGAAACATTTCGTTGTAAGCGGGTTGCCTCAGCCTTGCCACATGTTCTCAACTGGTTATATAGGAGGGCAGTCACTAGGCCTCACCTTTCAAGCACACTCCAATTTCATACAGAAAACACCAGGCCTCGGTGTGCCTTCCTGTGGCAAGGAAACTTTGCTTTCATTCCTTAGGTGGCACTTTGGCTCAGAAGTGCCCTACCCCAAGGATTCAGGGATGTGCAGCCCGATTAGTTGAGATCAGCCCTTCTGGCTCTTTCATGGATGAAACCAACTGGGCAAAGAGCCGTTCTAAGCTGGGGACCATGCTGTCTTTCCCCGGTCTACACAGAAACAGCACTCTGAGGGAGACGAGCTGCTGGTGTTTGGTAGCAACAACTCTTGTTCTGAAGAGAAACATTTCTTTGTAAGGGGGGTTGCCTCAGCCTTGCCACATTTTGTGATCTGGCTATAAAGGAGGGCAGTCAGTAGGCCTCACCCTTCAAGCCCACTCCAATTTGACAGAGAAAACACCAGGCCTCGGTGTGCCTTCCTGTGGCAAGGAAACTTTGCTTTCATTCCTAGGTGGCTCTTTGGCTCAGAACTGCCCTACCCCAAGGATTCAGGGATGTGCAGCCCGATTAGTTGAGATCAGTCCTTCTGGCTCTTTCATGGATGAAACCAACTGGGAAAAGAGCCGTTCAAAGCTGGGGACAATGGTGTCTTTCCCTAGTCTACACAGAAACAGCACTCTGAGGGAGACGAGCTGCTGGCGTTTGGTAGCAACATCTCCTAATCTGAAGAGAAACATTTCGTTGTAAGCGGGTTGCCTCAGCCTTGCCACATTTTCTGAACTGGCTATAAAGGAGGGCAGTCAGTAGGCCTCACCCTTCAAGCCCACTCCAATTTGACAGAGAAAACACCAGGCCTCGGTGTGCCTTCCTGTGGCAAGGAAACTTTGCTTTCATTCCTTAGGTGGCACTTTGGCTCAGAACTGCCCTACCCCAAGGATTCAGGGATGTGCAGCCCGATTAGTTGAGATCAGCCCTTCTGGCTCTTTCATGGATGAAAACAGCTGGGCATAGGGCCGTTCTAAGCTTGGGACTATGGTGTCTTTCCCTAGTCTACACAGAAACAGCACTCTGAGGGAGACAAGCTGCTGGCGTTTCGTAGCAAAATCTCCTATTCTGAAGAGAAAAATTTCGTTATAAGCGGGTGGCATCAGCCTTGCCACATTTTCTCAAATGGCTCTAAAGGAGGGCAGTCAGTTGGCAGACTTACTTGTGGCCCTGCTTCCCAGGTTGGAAACTTTGCTTTCATTCCTTAGGTGGCCCATTGGCTCAAGACTGCCCTACCCCAAGAATTCAGGCTTGTGACGCCCGATTAGTTGAGATCAGCCCTTCTGGCTCTTTCATGGATGAAACCAACTGGGAAAAGAGGCGTTCTAAACTGGGGACCATGGTGTCTTTCCCTAGTCTACACGGAAACAGCACTCTGAGGGAGACGAGCTGCTGGTGTTTGGTAGCAACATCTCCTATTCTGAAGGGAAACATTTCTTTGTAAGCGGGTTGCATCAGCCTTGCCACATGTTCTCAACTGCTTATAATGGAGGCAAGTCAGTAGGCCTCACCCTTCAAGCCCACTCCAATTTCATAGAGAAAACATCAGGCCTCGGTGTGCCTTTCTGTGGCAATGAAACTTTGCTTTCATTCCTTAGGTGGCACTTCGGCTCAGAACTGCCCGACCTCAAGGATTCAGGGATGTGCAGCCTGATTAGTTGAGATCACCCCTTCTAGGTCTTTCATGGATGAAACCAACTGGGAAAAGAGCCGTTCTAAGCTGGGGACCATGGTGTCTTTCCCTAGTCTACACAGAAGCAGCACTCTGAGGGAGACGAGCTGCTGGCGTTTGGTAGCAACGTCTACTATCCTGAAGAGCAACATTTCGTTGTAAGCGGGTTGCCTCAGCATTGCCACATTTTCTGAACTGGCTATAAAGTAGAGCAGTCAGTAGGCCTCACCCTTCAAGCCCACTCCAATTTCATAGAGAAAACATCAGGCCTCGGTGTGCCTTCCTGTGGCAATGAAACTTTGCTTTCATTCCTTAGGTGGCACTTGGGCTCAGAACTGCCCTACCTCAAGGATTCAGGGATGTGCAGCCTGATTAGTTGAGATCACCCCTTCTAGGTCGTTCATGGACTCAACCAACTGGGAAAAGAGCCGTTCTAAGCTGGGGACCACGGTGTCCTTCCCTAGTCTACACAGAAACAGCACTCTGAGGGAGACGAGCTTCTGGCGTTTGGTAGCAACAACTCTTATTCTGAAGAGAAACATTTCGTTGTAAGCGGGTTGCCTCAGCCTTGCCACATTTACTGAACTGGCTATAAAGGAGGGCAGTTAGTAGGCCTCACCCTTCAAGCCCACTCCAATTTCATAGAGAAAACACCAGGCCTCGGTGTGCCTTCCTGTGGCAAGGAAACTTTGCTTTCATTCTTAGGTGGCTCTTTGGCTCAGAACTGCCCTACCCCAAGGATTCAGGGATGTGCAGCCCGATTAGTTGAGATCAGTCCTTCTGGCTCTTTCATGGATGAAACCAACTGGGAAAAGAGCCGTTCTAAGCTGGGGACCATGGTGTCTTTCCCTAGTCTACACAGAAACAGCACTCTGAGGGAGAAGAGCTGCTGGCGTTTGGTAGCAACATCTCCTAATCTGAAGAGAAACATTTCGTTGTAAGCGGGTTGCCTCAGCCTTGCCACATTTTCTGAACTGGCTATAAAGGAGGGCAGTCAGTAGGCCTCACCCTTCAAGCCCACTCCAATTTCATAGAGAAAACACCAGGCCTCGGTGTGCCTTCCTGTGACAAGGAAACTTTGCTTTCATTCTTTAGGTGGCACTTTGGCTCAGAACTGCCCTACCCCAAGGATTCAGGGATGTGCAGCCCGATTAGTTGAGATCAGCCATTCTGGCTCTTTCATGGATGAAACCAACTGGGAAAAGAGCCGTTCTAAGCTGGGGACCATGGTGTCTTTCCCTAGTCTACACAGAAACAGCACTCTGAGGGAGACGAGCTGCTGGCGTTTGGTAGCAACATCTCCTAATCTGAAGAGAAACATTTCGTTGTAAGCGGGTTGCCTCAGCCTTGCCACATGTTCTCAACTGGTTATAAAGGAGGGCAGTCACTAGGCCTCACCTTTCAAGCACACTCCAATTTCATACAGAAAACACCAGGCCTCGGTGTGCCTTCCTGTGGCAAGGAAACTTTGCTTTCATTCCTTAGGTGGCACTTTGGCTCAGAAGTGCCCTACCCCAAGGATTCAGGGATGTGCAGCCCGATTAGTTGAGATCAGCCCTTCTGGCTCTTTCATGGATGAAACCAACTGGGCAAAGAGCCGTTCTAAGCTGGGGACCATGCTGTCTTTCCCTGGTCTACACAGAAACAGCACTCTGAGGGAGACGAGCTGCTGGTGTTTGGTAGCAACAACTCTTGTTCTGAAGAGAAACATTTCTTTGTAAGGGGGGTTGCCTCAGCCTTGCCACATTTTGTGATCTGGCTATAAAGGAGGGCAGTCAGTAGGCCTCACCCTTCAAGCCCACTCCAATTTGACAGAGAAAACACCAGGCCTCGGTGTGCCTTCCTGTGGCAAGGAAACTTTGCTTTCATTCCTTAGGTGGCACTTTGGCTCAGAACTGCCCTACCCCAAGGATTCAGGGATGTGCAGCCCGATTAGTTGAGATCAGCCCTTCTGGCTCTTTCATGGATGAAAACAGCTGGGCATAGGGCCGTTCTAAGCTTGGGACTATGGTGTCTTTCCCTAGTCTACACAGAAACAGCACTCTGAGGGAGACGAGCTGCTGGCGTTTGGTAGCAAAATCTCCTATTCTGAAGAGAAAAATTTCGTTATAAGCGGGTGGCATCAGCCTTGCCACATTTTCTCAAATGGCTCTCAAGGAGGGCAGTCAGTTGGCAGACTTACTTGCGGCCCTGCTTCCCAGGTTGGAAACTTTGCTTTCATTCCTTAGGTGGCCCATTGGCTCAGGACTGCCCTACCCCAAGAATTCAGGCTTGTGACGCCCGATTAGTTGAGATCAGCCCTTCTGGCTCTTTCATGAATGAAACCAACTGGGAAAAGAGCCGTTCTAAGCTGGGGACCATGGTGTCTTTCCCTAGTCTACACGGAAACAGCACTCTGAGGGAGACGAGCTGCTGGTGTTTGGTAGCAACATCTCCTATTCTGAAGGGAAACATTTCTTTGTAAGCGGGTTGCATCAGCCTTGCCACATGTTCTCAACTGCTTATAATGGAGGCAAGTCAGTAGGCCTCACCCTTCAAGCCCACTCCAATTTCATAGAGAAAACATCAGGCCTCGGTGTGCCTTCCTGTGGCAAGGAAACTTTGCTTTCATTCTTAGGTGGCTCTTTGGCTCAGAACTGCCCTACCCCAATGATTCAAGGATGTGCAGCCCGATTAGTTGAGATCAGTCCTTCTGGCTCTTTCATGGATGAAACCAACTGGGAAAAGAGCCGTTCTAAGCTGGGGACCATGCTGTCTTTCCCTGGTCTACACAGAAACAGCACTCTGAGGGAGACGGGCTGCTGGCGTTTGGTAGCTACAACACTTGTTCTGAAGAGAAACATTTCTTTGTAAGGGGGGTTGCCTCAGCCTTGCCACATTTTGTGATCTGGCTATAAAGGAGGGCAGTCAGTAGGCCTCACCCTTCAAGCCCACTCCAATTTGACAGAGAAAACACCAGGCCTCGGTGTGCCTTCCTGTGGCAAGGAAACTTTGCTTTCATTCCTTAGGTGGCACTTTGGCTCAGAACTGCCCTACCCCAAGGATTCAGGGATGTGCAGCCCGATTAGTTGAGATCAGCCCTTCTGGCTCTTTCATGGATGAAAACAGCTGGGCATAGGGCCGTTCTAAGCTTGGGACTATGGTGTCTTTCCCTAGTCTACACAGAAACAGCACTCTGAGGGAGACGAGCTGCTGGCGTTTGGTAGCAAAATCTCCTATTCTGAAGAGAAAAATTTCGTTATAAGCGGGTGGCATCAGCCTTGCCACATTTTCTCAAATGGCTCTAAAGGAGGGCAGTCAGTTGGCAGACTTACTTGCGGCCCTGCTTCCCAGGTTGGAAACTTTGCTTTCATTCCTTAGGTGGCCCATTGGCTCAGGACTGCCCTACCCCAAGAATTCAGGCTTGTGACGCCCGATTAGTTGAGATCAGCCCTTCTGGCTCTTTCATGGATGAAACCAACTGGGAAAAGAGCCGTTCTAAGCTGGGGACCATGGTGTCTTTCCCTAGTCTACACGGAAACAGCACTCTGAGGGAGACGAGCTGCTGGTGTTTGGTAGCAACATCTCCTATTCTGAAGGGAAACATTTCTTTGTAAGCGGGTTGCATCAGCCTTGCCACATGTTCTCAACTGCTTATAATGGAGGCAAGTCAGTAGGCCTCACCCTTCAAGCCCACTCCAATTTCATAGAGAAAACATCAGGCCTCGGTGTGCCTTCCTGTGGCAAGGAAACTTTGCTTTCATTCTTAGGTGGCTCTTTGGCTCAGAACTGCCCTACCCCAATGATTCAAGGATGTGCAGCCCGATTAGTTGAGATCAGTCCTTCTGGCTCTTTCATGGATGAAACCAACTGGGAAAAGAGCCGTTCTAAGCTGGGGACAATGGTGTCTTTCCCTGGTCTACACAGAAACAGCACTCTGAGGGAGACGAGCTGCTGGCGTTTGGTAGCAACAACACTTGTTCTGAAGAGAAACATTTCTTTGTAAGGAGGGTTGCCTCAGCCTTGCCACATTTTGTGATCTGGCTATAAAGGAGGGCAGTCAGTAGGCCTCACCCTTCAAGCCCACTCCAATTTCATAGAGAAAACACCAGGCCTCGGTGTGCCTTCCTGTGGCAAGGAAACTTTGCTTTCATTCTTTAGGTGGCACTTTGGCTCAGAACTGCCCTACCCCAAGGATTCAGGGATGTGCAGCCTGATTAGTTGAGATCACCCCTTCTAGGTCGTTCATGGACTCAACCAACTGGGAAAAGAGCCGTTCTAAGCTGGGGACCACGGTGTCCTTCCCTAGTCTACACAGAAACAGCACTCTGAGGGAGACGAGCTTCTGGCGTTTGGTAGCAACAACTCTTATTCTGAAGAGAAACATTTCGTTGTAAGCGGGTTGCCTCAGCCTTGCCACATTTACTGAACTGGCTATAAAGGAGGGCAGTCAGTAGGCCTCACCCTTCAAGCCCACTCCAATTTCATAGAGAAAACACCAGGCCTCGGTGTGCCTTCCTGTGGCAAGGAAACTTTGCTTTCATTCTTAGGTGGCTCTTTGGCTCAGAACTGCCCTACCCCAAGGATTCAGGGATGTGCAGCCCGATTAGTTGAGATCAGTCCTTCTGGCTCTTTCATGGATGAAACCAACTGGGAAAAGAGCCGTTCTAAGCTGGGGACCATGGTGTCTTTCCCTAGTCTACACAGAAACAGCACTCTGAGGGAGACGAGCTGCTGGCGTTTGGTAGCAACAACTCTTTTTCTGAAGAGAAACATTTCTTTGTAAGGGGGGTTGCCTCAGCCTTGCCACATTTTGTGGTCTGGCTATAAAGGAGGGCAGTCAGTAGGCCTCAACCTTCAAGCCCACTCCAATTTGACAGAGAAAACACCAGGCCTCGGTGTGCCTTCCTGTGGCAAGGAAACTTTGCTTTCATTCCTTAGGTGGCACTTTGGCTCAGAACTGCCCTACCCCAAGGATTCAGGGATGTGCAGCCCGATTAGTTGAGATCAGCCCTTCCGACTCTTTCATGGATGAAAACAGCTGGGCATAGGGCCGTTCTAAGCTTGGGACTATGGTGTCTTTCCCTAGTCTACACAGAAACAGCACTCTGAGGGAGACGAGCTGCTGGCGTTTGGTAGCAAAATCTCCTATTCTGAAGGGAAACATTTCTTTGTAAGCGGGTTGCATCAGCCTTGCCACATGTTCTCAACTGCTTATAATGTAGGCAAGTCAGTAGGCCTCACCCTTCAAGCCCACTCCAATTTCATAGAGAAAACATCAGGCCTCGGTGTGCCTTCCTGTGGCAATGAAACTTTGCTTTCTTTCCTTAGGTGGCACTTGGGCTCAGAACTGCCCGACCTCAAGGATTCAGGGATGTGCAGCCTGATTAGTTGAGATCACCCCTTCTAGGTCTTTCATGGATGAAACCAACTGGGAAAAGAGCCGTTCTAAGCTGGGGACCATGGTGTCTTTCCCTAGTCTACACAGAAACAGCACTCTGAGGGAGACGAGCTGCTGGCGTTTGGTAGCAACGTCTACTATCCTGAAGAGCAACATTTCGTTGTAAGCGGGTTGCCTCAGCATTGCCACATTTTCTGAACTGGCTATAAAGTAGGGCAGTCAGTAGGCCTCACCCTTCAAGCCCACTCCAATTTCATAGAGAAAACACCAGGCCTCGGTGTGCCTTCCTGTGGCAAGGAAACTTTGCTTTCATTCCTTAGGTGGCACTTTGGCTCAGATCTGCCCTACCCCAAGGATTCAGTGATGTGCAGCCTGATTAGTGGAGATCAGCCCTTCTGGCTCTTTCATGGATGAAACCAACTGGGCAAAGAGCCGTTCTAAGCTGGGGACCATGCTGTCTTTCCCTGGTCTACACAGAAACAGCACTCTGAGGGAGACGAGCTGCTGGCGTTTGGTAGCAACAACTCTTTTTCTGAAGAGAAACATTTCTTTGTAAGGGGGGTTGCCTCAGCCTTGCCACATTTTGTGATCTGGCTATAAAGGAGGGCAGTCAGTAGGCCTCACCCTTCAAGCCCACTCCAATTTGACAGAGAAAACACCAGGCCTCGGTGTGCCTTCCTGTGGCAAGGAAACTTTGCTTTCATTCCTTAGGTGGCACTTTGGCTCAGAACTGCCCTACCCCAAGGATTCAGGGATGTGCAGCCCGATTAGTTGAGATCAGCCCTTCTGGCTCTTTCATGGATGAAAACAGCTGGGCATAGGGCCGTTCTAAGCTTGGGACTATGGTGTCTTTCCCTAGTCTACACAGAAACAGCACTCTGAGGGAGACGAGCTGCTGGCGTTTGGTAGCAAAATCTCCTATTCTGAAGAGAAAAATTTCGTTATAAGCGGGTGGCATCAGCCTTGCCACATTTTCTCAAATGGCTCTAAAGGAGGGCAGTCAGTTGGCAGACTTACTTGCGGCCCTGCTTCCCAGGTTGGAAACTTTGCTTTCATTCCTTAGGTGGCCCATTGGCTCAGGACTGCCCTACCCCAAGAATTCAGGCTTGTGAAGCCCGATTAGTTGAGATCAGCACTTCTGGCTCTTTCATGGATGAAACCAACTGGGAAAAGAGCCGTTCTAAGCTGGGGACCATGGTGTCTTTCCCTAGTCTACACGGAAACAGCACTCTGAGGGAGACGAGCTGCTGGTGTTTGGTAGCAACATCTCCTATTCTGAAGCGAAACATTTCTTTGTAAGCGGGTTGCATCAGCCTTGCCACATGTTCTCAACTGCTTATAATGGAGGCAAGTCAGTAGGCCTCAACCTTCAAGCCCACTCCAATTTCATAGAGAAAACATCAGGCCTCGGTGTGCCTTCCTGTGGCAATGAAACTTTGCTTTCATTCCTTAGGTGGCACTTGGGCTCAGAACTGCCCTACCTCAAGGATTCAGGGATGTGCAGCCTGATTAGTTGAGATCACCCCTTCTAGGTCGTTCATGGACTCAACCAACTGGGAAAAGAGCCGTTCTAAGCTGGGGACCACGGTGTCCTTCCCTAGTCTACACAGAAACAGCACTCTGTGGGAGACGAGCTTCTGGCGTTTGGTAGCAACAACTCTTATTCTGAAGAGAAACATTTCGTTGTAAGCGGGTTTCCTCAGCCTTGCCACATTTTGTGATCTGGCTATAAAGGAGGGCAGTCAGTAGGCCTCACCCTTCAAGCCCACTCCAATTTCATAGAGAAAACACCAGGCCTCGGTGTGCCTTCCTGTGGCAAGGAAACTTTGCTTTCATTCTTAGGTGGCTCTTTGGCTCAGAACTGCCCTACCCCAAGGATTCAGGGATGTGCAGCCCGATTAGTTGAGATCAGTCCTTCTGGCTCTTTCATGGATGAAACCAACTGGGAAAAGAGCCGTTCTAAGCTGGGGACCATGGTGTCTTTCCCTAGTCTACACAGAAACAGCACTCTGAGGGAGACGAGCTGCTGGCGTTTGGTAGCAACAACTCTTTTTCTGAAGAGAAACATTTCTTTGTAAGGGGGGTTGCCTCAGCCTTGCCACATTTTGTGGTCTGGCTATAAAGGAGGGCAGTCAGTAGGCCTCAACCTTCAAGCCCACTCCAATTTGACAGAGAAAACTCCAGGCCTCGGTGTGCCTTCCTGTGGCAAGGAAACTTTGCTTTCATTCCTTAGGTGGCACTTTGGCTCAGAACTGCCCTACCCCAAGGATTCAGGGATGTGCAGCCCGATTAGTTGAGATCAGCCCTTCCGGCTCTTTCATGGATGAAAACAGCTGGGCATAGGGCCGTTCTAAGCTTGGGACTATGGTGTCTTTCCCTAGTCTACACAGAAACAGCACTCTGAGGGAGACGAGCTGCTGGCGTTTGGTAGCAAAATCTCCTATTCTGAAGGGAAACATTTCTTTGTAAGCGGGTTGCATCAGCCTTGCCACATGTTCTCAACTGCTTATAATGTAGGCAAGTCAGTAGGCCTCACCCTTCAAGCCCACTCCAATTTCATAGAGAAAACATCAGGCCTCGGTGTGCCTTCCTGTGGCAATGAAACTTTGCTTTCTTTCCTTAGGTGGCACTTGGGCTCAGAACTGCCCGACCTCAAGGATTCAGGGATGTGCAGCCTGATTAGTTGAGATCACCCCTTCTAGGTCTTTCATGGATGAAACCAACTGGGAAAAGAGCCGTTCTAAGCTGGGGACCATGGTGTCTTTCCCTAGTCTACACAGAAACAGCACTCTGAGGGAGACGAGCTGCTGGCGTTTGGTAGCAACGTCTACTATCCTGAAGAGCAACATTTCGTTGTAAGCGGGTTGCCTCAGCATTGCCACATTTTCTGAACTGGCTATAAAGTAGGGCAGTCAGTAGGCCTCACCCTTCAAGCCCACTCCAATTTCATAGAGAAAACACCAGGCCTCGGTGTGCCTTCCTGTGGCAAGGAAACTTTGCTTTCATTCCTTAGGTGGCACTTTGGCTCAGATCTGCCCTACCCCAAGGATTCAGTGATGTGCAGCCTGATTAGTTGAGATCAGCCCTTCTGGCTCTTTCATGGATGAAACCAACTGGGCAAAGAGCCGTTCTAAGCTGGGGACCATGCTGTCTTTCCCTGGTCTACACAGAAACAGCACTCTGAGGGAGACGAGCTGCTGGCGTTTGGTAGCAACAACTCTTTTTCTGAAGAGAAACATTTCTTTGTAAGGGGGGTTGCCTCAGCCTTGCCACATTTTGTGATCTGGCTATAAAGGAGGGCAGTCAGTAGGCCTCACCCTTCAAGCCCACTCCAATTTGACAGAGAAAACACCAGGCCTCGGTGTGCCTTCCTGTGGCAAGGAAACTTTGCTTTCATTCCTTAGGTGGCACTTTGGCTCAGAACTGCCCTACCCCAAGGATTCAGGGATGTGCAGCCCGATTAGTTGAGATCAGCCCTTCTGGCTCTTTCATGGATGAAAACAGCTGGGCATAGGGCCGTTCTAAGCTTGGGACTATGGTGTCTTTCCCTAGTCTACACAGAAACAGCACTCTGAGGGAGACGAGCTGCTGGCGTTTGGTAGCAAAATCTCCTATTCTGAAGAGAAAAATTTCGTTATAAGCGGGTGGCATCAGCCTTGCCACATTTTCTCAAATGGCTCTAAAGGAGGGCAGTCAGTTGGCAGACTTACTTGCGGCCCTGCTTCCCAGGTTGGAAACTTTGCTTTCATTCCTTAGGTGGCCCATTGGCTCAGGACTGCCCTACCCCAAGAATTCAGGCTTGTGAAGCCCGATTAGTTGAGATCAGCCCTTCTGGCTCTTTCATGGATGAAACCAACTGGGAAAAGAGCCGTTCTAAGCTGGGGACCATGGTGTCTTTCCCTAGTCTACACGGAAACAGCACTCTGAGGGAGACGAGCTGCTGGTGTTTGGTAGCAACATCTCCTATTCTGAAGCGAAACATTTCTTTGTAAGCGGGTTGCATCAGCCTTGCCACATGTTCTCAACTGCTTATAATGGAGGCAAGTCAGTAGGCCTCAACCTTCAAGCCCACTCCAATTTCATAGAGAAAACATCAGGCCTCGGTGTGCCTTCCTGTGGCAATGAAACTTTGCTTTCATTCCTTAGGTGGCACTTGGGCTCAGAACTGCCCTACCTCAAGGATTCAGGGATGTGCAGCCTGATTAGTTGAGATCACCCCTTCTAGGTCGTTCATGGACTCAACCAACTGGGAAAAGAGCCGTTCTAAGCTGGGGACCACGGTGTCCTTCCCTAGTCTACACAGAAACAGCACTCTGAGGGAGACGAGCTTCTGGCGTTTGGTAGCAACAACTCTTATTCTGAAGAGAAACATTTCGTTGTAAGCGGGTTGCCTCAGCCTTGCCACATTTTGTGATCTGGCTATAAAGGAGGGCAGTCAGTAGGCCTCACCCTTCAAGCCCACTCCAATTTCATAGAGAAAACACCAGGCCTCGGTGTGCCTTCCTGTGGCAAGGAAACTTTGCTTTCATTCTTAGGTGGCTCTTTGGCTCAGAACTGCCCTACCCCAAGGATTCAGGGATGTGCAGCCCGATTAGTTGAGATCAGTCCTTCTGGCTCTTTCATGGATGAAACCAACTGGGAAAAGAGCCGTTCTAAGCTGGGGACAATGGTGTCTTTCCCTAGTCTACACAGAAACAGCACTATGAGGGAGACGAGCTGCTGGCGTTTGGTAGCAACATCTCCTAATCTGAAGAGAAACATTTCGTTGTAAGCGGGTTGCCTCAGCCTTGCCACATTTTCTGAACTGGCTATAAAGGAGGGCAGTCAGTAGGCCTCACCCTTCAAGCGCACTCCAATTTCATAGAGAAAACACCAGGCCTCGGTGTGCCTTCCTGTGACAAGGAAACTTTGCTTTCATTCTTTAGGTGGCACTTTGGCTCAGAACTGCCCTACCCCAAGGATTCAGGGATGTGCAGCCCGATTAGTTGAGATCAGTCCTTCTGGCACTTTCATGGATGAAACCAACTGGGAAAAGAGCCGTTCTAAGCTGGGGACCATGGTGTCTTACCCTAGTCTACACAGAAACAGCACTCTGAGGGAGACGAGCTGCTGGCGTTTGGTAGCAACATCTCCTAATCTGAAGAGAAACATTTCGTTGTAAGCGGGTTGCCTCAGCCTTGCCACATGTTCTCAACTGGTTATAAAGGAGGGCAGTCACTAGGCCTCACCTTTCAAGCACACTCCAATTTCATACAGAAAACACCAGGCCTCGGTGTGCCTTCCTGTGGCAATGAAACTTTGCTTTCATTCCTTAGGTGGCACTTGGGCTCAGAACTGCCCTACCTCAAGGATTCAGGGATGTGCAGCCTGATTAGTTGAGATCACCCCTTCTAGGTCGTTCATGGACTCAACCAACTGGGAAAAGAGCCGTTCTAAGCTTGGGACCACGGTGTCCTTCCCTAGTCTACACAGAAACAGCACTCTGAGGGAGACGAGCTTCTGGCGTTTGGTAGCAACAACTCTTATTCTGAAGAGAAACATTTCGTTGTAAGCGGGTTGCCTCAGCCTTGCCACATTTACTGAACTGGCTATAAAGAGGGCAGTCAGTAGGCCTCACCCTTCAAGCCCACTCCAATTTCATAGAGAAAACACCAGGCCTCGGTGTGCCTTCCTGTGGCAAGGAAACTTTGCTTTCATTCTTAGGTGGCTCTTTGGCTCAGAAATGCCCTACCCCAAGGATTCAGGGATGTGCAGCCCGATTAGTTGAGATCAGCCCTTCTGGCTCTTTCAAGGATGAAACCAACTGGGCAAAGAGCCGTTCTAAGCTGGGGACCATGCTGTCTTTCCCTGGTCTACACAGAAACAGCACTCTGAGGGAGACGAGCTGCTGGTGTTTGGTAGCAACATCTCCTATTCTGAAGGGAAACATTTCTTTGTAAGCGGGTTGCATCAGCCTTGCCACATGTTCTCAACTGCTTATAATGGAGGCAAGTCAGTAGGCCTCACCCTTCAAGCCCACTCCAATTTCATAGAGAAAACATCAGGCCTCGGTGTGCCTTCCTGTAGCAATGAAACTTTGCTTTCATTCCTTAGGTGGCACTTGGGCTCAGAACTGCCCTACCTCAAGGATTCAGGGATGTGCAGCCTGATTAGTTGAGATCACCCCTTCTAGGTCGTTCATGGACTCAACCAACTGGGAAAAGAGCCGTTCTAAGCTGGGGACCACGGTGTCCTTCCCTAGGCTAAACAGAAACAGCACTCTGAGGGAGACGAGCTTCTGGCGTTTGGTAGCAACAACTCTTATTCTGAAGAGAAACATTTCGTTGTAAGCGGGTTGCCTCAGCCTTGCCACATTTACTGAACTGGCTATAAAGGAGGGCAGTCAGTAGGCCTCACCCTTCAAGCCCACTCCAATTTCATAGAGAAAACACCAGGCCTCGGTGTGCCTTCCTGTGGCAAGGAAACTTTGCTTTCATTCTTAGGTGGCTCTTTGGCTCAGAACTGCCCTACCCCAAGGATTCAGTGATGTGCAGCCCGATTAGTTGAGATCAGTCCTTCTGGCTCTTTCATGGATGAAACCAACTGGGAAAAGAGCCGTTCTAAGCTGGGGACCATGGTGTCTTTCCCTAGTCTACACAGAAACAGCACTCTGAGGGAGACGAGCTGCTGGCGTTTGGTAGCAACATCTCCTAATCTGAAGAGAAATATTTCGTTGTAAGCGGGTTGCCTCAGCCTTGCCACATGTTCTCAACTGGTTATAAAGGAGGGCAGTCACTAGGCCTCACCTTTCAAGCACACTCCAATTTCATACAGAAAACACCAGGCCTCGGTGTGCCTTCCTGTGGCAAGGAAACTTTGCTTTCATTCCTTAGGTGGCACTTTGGCTCAGAAGTGCCCTACCCCAAGGATTCAGGGATGTGCAGCCCGATTAGTTGAGATCAGCCCTTCTGGCTCTTTCATGGATGAAACCAACTGGGCAAAAGGCCGTTCTAAGCTGGGGACCATGCTGTCTTTCCCTGGTCTACACAGAAACAGCACTCTGAGGGAGACGAGCTGCTGGCGTTTGGTAGCAACAACTCTTGTTCTGAAGAGAAACATTTCTTTGTAAGGGGGGTTGCCTCAGCCTTGCCACATTTTGTGATCTGGCTATAAAGGAGGGCAGTCAGTAGGCCTCACCCTTCAAGCCCACTCCAATTTGACAGAGAAAACACCAGGCCTCGGTGTGCCTTCCTGTGGCAAGGAAACTTTGCTTTCATTCCTTAGGTGGCACTTTGGCTCAGAACTGCCCTACCCCAAGAATTCAGGGATGTGCAGCCCGATTAGTTGAGATCAGCCCTTCCGGCTCTTTCATGGATGAAAACAGCTGGGCATAGGGCCGTTCTAAGCTTGGGACTATGGTGTCTTTCCCTAGTCTACACAGAAACAGCACTCTGAGGGAGACGAGCTGCTGGCGTTTGGTATCGAAATCTCCTATTCTGAAGAGAAAAATTTCGTTATACGCGGGTGGCATCAGCCTTGCCACATTTTCTCAAATGGCTCTAAAGGAGGGCAGTCAGTTGGCAGACTTACTTGCGGCCCTGCTTCCCAGTTTGGAAAATTTGCTTTCATTCCTTAGGTGGCCCATTGGCTCAGGACTGCCCTACCCCAAGAATTCAGGCTTGTGACGCCCGATTAGTTGAGATCAGCCCTTCTGGCTCTTTCATGGATGAAACCAACTGGGAAAAGAGCCGTTCTAAGCTGGGGACCATGGTGTCTTTCCCTAGTCTACACGGAAACAGCACTCTGAGGGAGACGAGCTGCTGGCGTTTGGTAGCAACATCTCCTAATCTGAAGAGAAACATTTCGTTGTAAGCGGGTTGCCTCAGCCTTGCCACATTTTCTGAACTGGCTATAAAGGAGGGCAGTCAGTAGGCCTCGCCCTTCAAGCCCACTCCAATTTCATAGAGAAAACACCAGGCCTCGGTGTGCCTTCCTGTGGCAAGGAAACTTTGCTTTCATTCTTTAGGTGGCACTTTGGCTCAGAACTGCCCTACCCCAAGGATTCAGGGATGTGCAGCCCGATTAGTTGGGATCAGTCCTTCTGGCTCTTTCATGGATGAAACCAACTGGGAAAAGAGCCGTTCTAAGCTGGGGACCATGGTGTCTTTCCCTAGTCTACACAGAAAGAGCACTCTGAGGGAGACGAGCTGCTGGCGTTTGGTAGCAACATCTCCTAATCTGAAGAGAAACATTTCGTTGTAAGCGGGTTGCCTCAGCCTTGCCACATGTTCTCAACTGGTTATAAAGGAGGGCAGTCACTAGGCCTCACCTTTCAAGCACACTCCAATTTCATACAGAAAACACCAGGCCTCGGTGTGCCTTCCTGTGGCAAGGAAACTTTGCTTTCATTCCTTAGGTGGCACTTTGGCTCAGAACTGCCCTACCCCAAGGATTCAGGGATGTGCAGCCCGATTAGTTGAGATCAGCCCTTCTGGCTCTTTCATGGATGAAACCAACTGGGCAAAGAGCCGTTCTAAGCTGGGGACCATGCTGTCTTTTCCTGGTCTACACAGAAAGAGCACTCTGAGGGAGACGAGCTGCTGGCGTTTGGTAGCAACAACTCTTGTTCTGAAGAGAAACATTTCTTTGTAAGGGGGGTTGCCTCAGCCTTGCCACATTTTGTGATCTGGCTATAAAGGAGGGCAGTCAGTAGGCCTCACCCTTCAAGCCCACTCCAATTTGACAGAGAAAACACCAGGACTCGGTGTGCCTTCCTGTGGCAAGGAAACTTTGCTTTCATTCCTTAGGTGGCACTTTGGCTCAGAAGTGCCCTACCCCAAGGATTCAGGGATGTGCAGCCCGATTAGTTGAGATCAGCCCTTCTGGCTCTTTCATGGATGAAACCAACTGGGCAAAGAGCCTTTCTAAGCTGGGGACCATGCTGTCTTTCCCTGGTCTACACAGAAACAGCACTCTGAGTGAGACGAGCTGCTGGCGTTTGGTAGCAACAACTCTTGTTCTGAAGAGAAACATTTCTTTGTAAGGGGGGTTGCCTCAGCCTTGCCACATTTTGTGATCTGGCTATAAAGGAGGGCAGTCAGTAGGCCTCACCCTTCAAGCCCACTCCAATTTGACAGAGAAAACACCAGGCCTCGGTGTGCCTTCCTGTGGCAAGGAAACTTTGCTTTCATTCCTTAGGTGGCACTTTGGCTCAGAACTGCCCTACCCCAAGGATTCAGGGATGTGCAGCCCGATTAGTTGAGATCAGCCCTTCTGGCTCTTTCATGGATGAAAACAGCTGGGCATAGGGCCGTTCTAAGCTTGGGACTATGGTGTCTTTCCCTAGTCTACACAGAAACAGCACTCTGAGGGAGACGAGCTGCTGGCGTTTGGTAGCAAAATCTCCTATTCTGAAGAGAAAAATTTCGTTATAAGCGGGTGGCATCAGCCTTGCCACATTTTCTCAAATGGCTCTAAAGGAGGGCAGTCAGTTGGCAGACTTACTTGCGGCCCTGCTTCCCAGGTTGGAAACTTTGCTTTCATTCCTTAGGTGGCCCATTGGCTCAGGACTGCCCTACCCCAAGAATTCAGGCTTGTGACGCCCGATTAGTTGAGATCAGCCCTTCTGGCTCTTTCATGGATGAAACCAACTGGGAAAAGAGCCGTTCTAAGCTGGGGACCATGGTGTCTTTCCCTAGTCTACACGGAAACAGCACTCTGAGGGAGATGAGCTGCTGGTGTTTGGTAGCAACATCTCCTATTCTGAAGGGAAACATTTCTTTGTAAGCGGGTTGCATCAGCCTTGCCACATGTTCTCAACTGCTTATAATGGAGGCAAGTCAGTAGGCCTCACCCTTCAAGCCCACTCCAATTTCATAGAGAAAACATCAGGCCTCGGTGTGCCTTCCTGTGGCAAGGAAACTTTGCTTTCATTCTTAGGTGGCTCTTTGGCTCAGAACTGCCCTACCCCAATGATTCAAGGATGTGCAGCCCGATTAGTTGAGATCAGTCCTTCTGGCTCTTTCATGGATGAAACCAACTGGGAAAAGAGCTGTTCTAAGCTGGGGACCATGCTGTCTTTCCCTGGTCTACACAGAAACAGCACTCTGAGGGAGACGAGCTGCTGGCGTTTGGTAGCAACAACACTTGTTCTGAAGAGAAACATTTCTTTGTAAGGAGGGTTGCCTCAGCCTTGCCACATTTTGTGATCTGGCTATAAAGGAGGGCAGTCAGTAGGCCTCACCCTTCAAGCCCACTCCAATTTCATAGAGAAAACACCAGGCCTCGGTGTGCCTTCCTGTGGCAAGGAAACTTTGCTTTCATTCTTAGGTGGCTCTTTGGCTCAGAACTGCCCTACCCCAAGGATTCAGGGATGTGCAGCCCGATTAGTTGAGATCAGTCCTTCTGGCTCTTTCATGGATGAAACCAACTGGGAAAAGAGCCGTTCTAAGCTGGGGACAATGGTGTCTTTCCCTAGTCTACACAGAAACAGCACTCTGAGGGAGACGAGCTGCTGGCGTTTGGTAGCAACATCTCCTAATCTGAAGAGAAACATTTCGTTGTAAGCGGGTTGCCTCAGCCTTGCCACATTTTCTGAACTGGCTATAAAGGAGGGCAGTCAGTAGGCCTCACCCTTCAAGCGCACTCCAATTTCATAGAGAAAACACCAGGCCTCGGTGTGCCTTCCTGTGACAAGGAAACTTTGCTTTCATTCTTTAGGTGGCACTTTGGCTCAGAACTGCCCTACCCCAAGGATTCAGGGATGTGCAGCCCGATTAGTTGAGATCAGTCCTTCTGGCACTTTCATGGATGAAACCAACTGGGAAAAGAGCCGTTCTAAGCTGGGGACCATGGTGTCTTACCCTAGTCTACACAGAAACAGCACTCTGAGGGAGACGAGCTGCTGGCGTTTGGTAGCAACATCTCCTAATCTGAAGAGAAACATTTCGTTGTAAGCGGGTTGCCACAGCCTTGCCACATGTTCTCAACTGGTTATAAAGGAGGGCAGTCACTAGGCCTCACCTTTCAAGCACACTCCAATTTCATACAGAAAACACCAGGCCTCGGTGTGCCTTCCTGTGGCAAGGAAACTTTGCTTTCATTCCTTAGGTGGCACTTTGGCTCAGAACTGCCCTACCCCAAGGATTCAGGGATGTGCAGCCCGATTAGTTGAGATCAGCCCTTCTGGCTCTTTCATGGATGAAACCAACTGGGCAAAGAGCCGTTCTAAGCTGGGGACCATGCTGTCTTTCCCTGGTCTACACAGAAACAGCACTCTGAGGGAGACGAGCTGCTGGCGTTTGGTAGCAACAACTCTTGTTCTGAAGAGAAACATTTCTTTGTAAGGGGGGTTGCCTCAGCCTTGCCACATTTTGTGATCTGGCTATAAAGGAGGGCAGTCAGTAGGCCTCACCCTTCAAGCCCACTCCAATTTGACAGAGAAAACACCAGGACTCGGTGTGCCTTCCTGTGGCAAGGAAACTTTGCTTTCATTCCTTAGGTGGCACTTTGGCTCAGAAGTGCCCTACCCCAAGGATTCAGGGATGTGCAGCCCGATTAGTTGAGATCAGCCCTTCTGGCTCTTTCATGGATGAAACCAACTGGGCAAAGAGCCGTTCTAAGCTGGGGACCATGCTGTCTTTCCCTGGTCTACACAGAAACAGCACTCTGAGTGAGACGAGCTGCTGGCGTTTGGTAGCAACAACTCTTGTTCTGAAGAGAAACATTTCTTTGTAAGGGGGGTTGCCTCAGCCTTGCCACATTTTGTGATCTGGCTATAAAGGAGGGCAGTCAGTAGGCCTCACCCTTCAAGCCCACTCCAATTTGACAGAGAAAACACCAGGCCTCGGTGTGCCTTCCTGTGGCAAGGAAACTTTGCTTTCATTCCTTAGGTGGCACTTTGGCTCAGAACTGCCCTACCCCAAGGATTCAGGGATGTGCAGCCCGATTAGTTGAGATCAGCCCTTCTGGCTCTTTCATGGATGAAAACAGCTGGGCATAGGGCCGTTCTAAGCTTGGGACTATGGTGTCTTTCCCTAGTCTACACAGAAACAGCACTCTGAGGGAGACGAGCTGCTGGCGTTTGGTAGCAAAATCTCCTATTCTGAAGAGAAAAATTTCGTTATAAGCGGGTGGCATCAGCCTTGCCACATTTTCTCAAATGGCTCTAAAGGAGGGCAGTCAGTTGGCAGACTTACTTGCGGCCCTGCTTCCCAGGTTGGAAACTTTGCTTTCATTCCTTAGGTGGCCCATTGGCTCAGGACTGCCCTACCCCAAGAATTCAGGCTTGTGACGCCCGATTAGTTGAGATCAGCCCTTCTGGCTCTTTCATGGATGAAACCAACTGGGAAAAGAGCCGTTCTAAGCTGGGGACCATGGTGTCTTTCCCTAGTCTACACGGAAACAGCACTCTGAGGGAGACGAGCTGCTGGTGTTTGGTAGCAACATCTCCTATTCTGAAGGGAAACATTTCTTTGTAAGCGGGTTGCATCAGCCTTGCCACATGTTCTCAACTGCTTATAATGGAGGCAAGTCAGTAGGCCTCACCCTTCAAGCCCACTCCAATTTCATAGAGAAAACATCAGGCCTCGGTGTGCCTTCCTGTGGCAAGGAAACTTTGCTTTCATTCTTAGGTGGCTCTTTGGCTCAGAACTGCCCTACCCCAATGATTCAAGGATGTGCAGCCCGATTAGTTGAGATCAGTCCTTCTGGCTCTTTCATGGATGAAACCAACTGGGAAAAGAGCCGTTCTAAGCTGGGGACCATGCTGTCTTTCCCTGGTCTACACAGAAACAGCACTCTGAGGGAGACGAGCTGCTGGCGTTTGGTAGCAACAACACTTGTTCTGAAGAGAAACATTTCTTTGTAAGGAGGGTTGCCTCAGCCTTGCCACATTTTGGGATCTGGCTATAAAGGAGGGCAGTCAGTAGGCCTCACCCTTCAAGCCCACTCCAATTTCATAGAGAAAACACCAGGCCTCGGTGTGCCTTCCTGTGGCAAGGAAACTTTGCTTTCATTCTTAGGTGGCTCTTTGGCTCAGAACTGCCCTACCCCAAGGATTCAGGGATGTGCAGCCCGATTAGTTGAGATCAGTCCTTCTGGCCCTTTCATGGATGAAACCAACTGGGAAAAGAGCCGTTCTAAGCTGGGGACAATGGTGTCTTTCCCTAGTCTACACAGAAACAGCACTCTGAGGGAGACGAGCTGCTGGCGTTTGGTAGCAACATCTCCTAATCTGAAGAGAAACATTTCGTTGTAAGCGGGTTGCCTCAGCCTTGCCACATTTTCTGAACAGGCTATAAGGGAGGGCAGTCAGTAGGCCTCACCCTTCAAGCCCACTCCAATTTGACAAAGAAAACACCAGGACTCGGTGTGCCTTCCTGTGGCAAGGAAACTTTGCTTTCATTCCTTAGGTGGCACTTTGGCTCAGAACTGCCCTACCCCAAGGATTCAGGGATGTGCAGCCCGATTAGTTGAGATCAGCCCTTCTGGCTCTTTCATGGATGAAAACAGCTGGGCATAGGGCCGTTCTAAGCTTGGGACTATGGTGTCTTTCCCTAGTCTACACAGAAACAGCACTCTGAGGGAGACAAGCTGCTGGCGTTTCGTAGCAAAATCTCCTATTCTGAAGAGAAAAATTTCGTTATAAGCGGGTGGCATCAGCCTTGCCACATTTTCTCAAATGGCTCTAAAGGAGGGCAGTCAGTTGGCAGACTTACTTGTGGCCCTGCTTCCCAGGTTGGAAACTTTGCTTTCATTCCTTAGGTGGCCCATTGGCTCAAGACTGCCCTACCCCAAGAATTCAGGCTTGTGACGCCCGATTAGTTGAGATCAGCCCTTCTGGCTCTTTCATGGATGAAACCAACTGGGAAAAGAGGCGTTCTAAACTGGGGACCATGGTGTCTTTCCCTAGTCTACACGGAAACAGCACTCTGAGGGAGACGAGCTGCTGGTGTTTGGTAGCAACATCTCCTATTCTGAAGCGAAACATTTCTTTGTAAGCGGGTTGCATCAGCCTTGCCACATGTTCTCAACTGCTTATAATGGAGGCAAGTCAGTAGGCCTCACCCTTCAAGCCCACTCCAATTTCATAGAGAAAACCTCAGGCCTCGGTGTGCCTTTCTGTGGCAATGAAACTTTGCTTTCATTCCTTAGGTGGCACTTCGGCTCAGAACTGCCCGACCTCAAGGATTCAGGGATGTGCAGCCTGATTAGTTGAGATCACCCCTTCTAGGTCTTTCATGGATGAAACCAACTGGGAAAAGAGCCGTTCTAAGCTGGGGACCATGGTGTCTTTCCCTAGTCTACACAGAAGCAGCACTCTGAGGGAGACGAGCTGCTGGCGTTTGGTAGCAACGTCTACTATCCTGAAGAGCAACATTTCGTTGTAAGCGGGTTGCCTCAGCATTGCCACATTTTCTGAACTGGCTATAAAGTAGGGCAGTCAGTAGGCCTCACCCTTCAAGCCCACTCCAATTTCATAGAGAAAACATCAGGCCTCGGTGTGCCTTCCTGTGGCAATGAAACTTTGCTTTCATTCCTTAGGTGGCACTTGGGCTCAGAACTGCCCTACCTCAAGGATTCAGGGATGTGCAGCCTGATTAGTTGAGATCACCCCTTCTAGGTCGTTCATGGACTCAACCAACTGGGAAAAGAGCCGTTCTAAGCTGGGGACCACGGTGTCCTTCCCTAGTCTACACAGAAACAGCACTCTGAGGGAGACGAGCTTCTGGCGTTTGGTAGCAACAACTCTTATTCTGAAGAGAAACATTTCGTTGTAAGCGGGTTGCCTCAGCCTTGCCACATTTACTGAACTGGCTATAAAGGAGGGCAGTTAGTAGGCCTCACCCTTCAAGCCCACTCCAATTTCATAGAGAAAACACCAGGCCTCGGTGTGCCTTCCTGTGGCAAGGAAACTTTGCTTTCATTCTTAGGTGGCTCTTTGGCTCAGAACTGCCCTACCCCAAGGATTCAGGGATGTGCAGCCCGATTAGTTGAGATCAGTCCTTCTGGCTCTTTCATGGATGAAACCAACTGGGAAAAGAGCCGTTCTAAGCTGGGGACAATGGTGTCTTTCCCTAGTCTACACAGAAACAGCACTCTGAGGGAGACGAGCTGCTGGCGTTTGGTAGCAACATCTCCTAATCTGAAGAGAAACATTTCGTTGTAAGCGGGTTGCCTCAGCCTTGCCACATTTTCTGAACTGGCTATAAAGGAGGGCAGTCAGTAGGCCTCACCCTTCAAGCCCACTCCAATTTCATAGAGAAAACACCAGGCCTCGGTGTGCCTTCCTGTGACAAGGAAACTTTGCTCTCATTCTTTAGGTGGCACTTTGGCTCAGAACTGCCCTACCCCAAGGATTCAGGGATGTGCAGCCCGATTAGTTGAGATCAGTCCTTCTGGCTCTTTCATGGATGAAACCAACTGGGAAAAGAGCCGTTCTAAGCTGGGGACCATGGTGTCTTACCCTAGTCTACACAGAAACTGCACTCTGAGGGAGACGAGCTGCTGGCGTTTGGTAGCAACATCTCCTAATCTGAAGAGAAACATTTCGTTGTAAGCGGGTTGCCTCAGCCTTGCCACATGTTCTCAACTGGTTATAAAGGAGGGCAGTCACTAGGCCTCACCTTTCAAGCACACTCCAATTTCATACAGAAAACACCAGGCCTCGGTGTGCCTTCCTGTGGCAAGGAAACATTGCTTTCATTCTTAGGTGGCACTTTGGCTCAGAAGTGCCCTACCCCAAGGATTCAGGGATGTGCAGCCCGATTAGTTGAGATCAGCCCTTCTGGCTCTTTCATGGATGAAACCAACTGGGCAAAGAGCCGTTCTAAGCTGGGGACCATGCTGTCTTTCCCTGGTCTACACAGAAACAGCACTCTGATGGAGACGAGCTGCTGGCGTTTGGTAGCAACAACTCTTTTTCTGAAGAGAAACATTTCTTTGTAAGGGGGGTTGCCTCAGCCTTGCCACATTTTGTGATCTGGCTATAAAGGAGGGCAGTCAGTAGGCCTCACCCTTCAAGCCCACTCCAATTTGACAGAGAAAACACCAGGCCTCGGTGTGCCTTCCTGTGGCAAGGAAACTTTGCTTTCATTCCTTAGGTGGCACTTGGGCTCAGAACTGCCCTACCCCAAGGATTCAGGGATGTGCAGCCCGATTAGTTGAGATCAGCCCTTCTGGCTCTTTCATGGATGAAAACAGCTGGGCATAGGGCCGTTCTAAGCTTGGGACTATGGTGTCTTTCCCTAGTCTACACAGAAACAGCACTCTGAGGGAGACGAGCTGCTGGCGTTTGGTAGCAAAATCTCCTATTCTGAAGAGAAAAATTTCGTTATAAGCGGGTGGCATCAGCCTTGCCACATTTTCTCAAATGGCTCTAAAGGAGGGCAGTCAGTTGGCAGACTTACTTGCGGCCCTGCATCCCAGGTTGGAAACTTTGCTTTCATTCCTTAGGTGGCCCATTGGCTCAGGACTGCCCTACCCCAAGAATTCAGGCTTGTGAAGCCCGATTAGTTGAGATCAGCCCTTCTGGCTCTTTCATGGATGAAACCAACTGGGAAAAGAGCCGTTCTAAGCTGGGGACCATGGTGTCTTTCCCTAGTCTACACGGAAACAGCACTCTGAGGGAGACGAGCTGCTGGTGTTTGGTAGCAACATCTCCTATTCTGAAGCGAAACATTTCTTTGTAAGCGGGTTGCATCAGCCTTGCCACAGGTTCTCAACTGCTTATAATGGAGGCAAGTCAGTAGGCCTCAACCTTCAAGCCCACTCCAATTTCATAGAGAAAACATCAGGCCTCGGTGTGCCTTCCTGTGGCAATGAAACTTTGCTTTCATTCCTTAGGTGGCACTTGGGCTCAGAACTGCCCTACCTCAAGGATTCAGGGATGTGCAGCCTGATTAGTTGAGATCACCCCTTCTAGGTCGTTCATGGACTCAACCAACTGGGAAAAGAGCCGTTCTAAGCTGGGGACCACGGTGTCCTTCCCTAGTCTACACAGAAACAGCACTCTGAGGGAGACGAGCTTCTGGCGTTTGGTAGCAACAACTCTTATTCTGAAGAGAAACATTTCGTTGTAAGCGGGTTGCCTCAGCCTTGCCACATTTTGTGATCTGGCTATAAAGGAGGGCAGTCAGTAGGCCTCACCCTTCAAGCCCACTCCAATTTCATAGAGAAAACACCAGGCCTCGGTGTGCCTTCCTGTGGCAAGGAAAGTTTGCTTTCATTCTTAGGTGGCTCTTTGGCTCAGAACTGCCCTACCCCAAGGATTCAGGGATGTGCAGCCCGATTAGTTGAGATCAGTCCTTCTGGCTCTTTCATGGATGAAACCAACTGGGAAAAGAGCCGTTCTAAGCTGGGGACAATGGTGTCTTTCCCTAGTCTACACAGAAACAGCACTCTGAGGGAGACGAGCTGCTGGCGTTTGGTAGCAACATCTCCTAATCTGAAGAGAAACATTTCGTTGTAAGCGGGTTGCCTCAGCCTTGCCACATTTTCTGAACTGGCTATAAAGGAGGGCAGTCAGTAGGCCTCACCCTTCAAGCGCACTCCAATTTCATAGAGAAAACACCAGGCCTCGGTGTGCCTTCCTGTGACAAGGAAACTTTGCTTTCATTCTTTAGGTGGCACTTTGGCTCAGAACTGCCCTACCCCAAGGATTCAGGGATGTGCAGCCCGATTAGTTGAGATCAGTCCTTCTGGCACTTTCATGGATGAAACCAACTGGGAAAAGAGCCGTTCTAAGCTGGGGACCATGGTGTCTTACCCTAGTCTACACAGAAACAGCACTCTGAGGGAGACGAGCTGCTGGCGTTTGGTAGCAACATCTCCTAATCTGAAGAGAAACATTTCGTTGTAAGCGGGTTGCCTCAGCCTTGCCACATGTTCTCAACTGGTTATAAAGGAGGGCAGTCACTAGGCCTCACCTTTCAAGCACACTCCAATTTCATACAGAAAACACCAGGCCTCGGTGTGCCTTCCTGTGGCAAGGAAACTTTGCTTTCATTGCTTAGGTGGCACTTTGGCTCAGAAGTGCCCTACCCCAAGGATTCAGGGATGTGCAGCCCGATTAGTTGAGATCAGCCCTTCTGGCTCTTTCATGGATGAAACCAACTGGGCAAAGAGCCGTTCTAAGCTGGGGACCATGCTGTCTTTCCCTGGTCTACACAGAAACAGCACTCTGAGGGAGACGAGCTGCTGGCGTTTGGTAGCAACAACTCTTGTTCTGAAGAGAAACATTTCTTTGTAAGGGGGGTTGCCTCAGCCTTGCCACATTTTGTGATCTGGCTATAAAGGAGGGCAGTCAGTAGGTCTCACACTTCAAGCCCACTCCAATTTGACAGAGAAAACACCAGGCCTCGGTGTGCCTTCCTGTGGCAAGGAAACTTTGCTTTCATTCCTTAGGTGGCACTTTGGCTCAGAACTGCCCTACCCCAAGGATTCAGGGATGTGCAGCCCGATTAGTTGAGATCAGCCCTTCTGGCTCTTTCATGGATGAAAACAGCTGGGCATAGGGCCGTTCTAAACTTGGGACTATGGTGTCTTTCCCTAGTCTACACAGAAACAGCACTCTGAGGGAGACGAGCTGCTGGCGTTTGGTAGCAAAATCTCCTATTCTGAAGAGAAAAATTTCGTTATAAGCGGGTGGCATCAGCCTTGCCACATTTTCTCAAATGGCTCTCAAGGAGGGCAGTCAGTTGGCAGACTTACTTGCGGCCCTGCTTCCCAGGTTGGAAACTTTGCTTTCATTCCTTAGGTGGCCCATTGGCTCAGGACTGCCCTACCCCAAGAATTCAGGCTTGTGACGCCCGATTAGTAGAGATCAGCCCTTCTGGCTCTTTCATGGATGAAACCAACTGGGAAAAGAGCCGTTCTAAACTGGGGACCATGGTGTCTTTCCCTAGTCTACACGGAAACAGCACTCTGAGGGAGACGAGCTGCTGGTGTTTGGTAGCAACATCTCCTATTCTGAAGCGAAACATTTCTTTGTAAGCGGGTTGCATCAGCCTTGCCACATGTTCTCAACTGCTTATAATGGAGGCAAGTCAGTAGGCCTCACCGTTCAAGCCCACTCCAATTTCATAGAGAAAACATCAGGCCTCGGTGTGCCTTCCTGTGGCAATGAAACTTTGCTTTCATTCCTTAGGTGGCACTTGGGCTCAGAACTGCCCGACCTCAAGGATTCAGGGATGTGCAGCCTGATTAGTTGAGATCACCCCTTCTAGGTCTTTCATGGATGAAACCAACTGGGAAAAGAGCCGTTCTAAGCTGGGGACCATGGTGTCTTTCCCTAGTCTACACAGAAACAGCACTCTGAGGGAGACGAGCTGCTGGCGTTTGGTAGCAACGTCTACTATCCTGAAGAGCAACATTTCGTTGTAAGCGGGTTGCCTCAGCATTGCCACATTTTCTGAACTGGCTATAAAGTAGGGCAGTCAGTAGGCCTCACCCTTCAAGCCCACTCCAATTTCATAGAGAAAACACCAGGCCTCGGTGTGCCTTCCTGTGACAAGGAAACTTTGCTTTCATTCTTTAGGTGGCACTTTGGCTCAGAACTGCCCTACCCCAAGGATTCAGGGATGTGCAGCCCGATTAGTTGAGATCAGTCCTTCTGGCTCTTTCATGGATGAAACCAACTGGGAAAAGAGCCGTTCTAAGCTGGGGACCATGGTGTCTTTCCCTAGTCTTCACAGAAACAGCACTCTGAGGGAGACGAGCTGCTGGCGTTTGGTAGCAACATCTCCTAATCTGAAGAGAAACATTTCGTTGTAAGCGGGTTGCCTCAGCCTTGCCACATTTTCTGAACTGGCTATAAAGGAGGGCAGTCAGTAGGCCTCACCCTTCAAGCCCACTCCAATTTCATAGAGAAAACACCAGGCCTCGGTGTGCCTTCCTGTGACAAGGAAACTTTGCTTTCATTCTTTAGGTGGCACTTTGGCTCAGAACTGCCCTACCCCAAGGATTCAGGGATGTGCAGCCCGATTAGTTGAGATCAGTCCTTCTGGCTCTTTCATGGATGAAACCAACTGGGAAAAGAGCCGTTCTAAGCTGGGGACCATGGTGTCTTTCCCTAGTCTTCACAGAAACAGCACTCTGAGGGAGACGAGCTGCTGGCGTTTGGTAGCAACATCTCCTAATCTGAAGAGAAACATTTCGTTGTAAGCGGGTTGCGTCAGCCTTGCCACATATTCTCAACTGGTTATAAAGGAGGGCAGTCACTAGGCCTCACCTTTCAAGCACACTCCAATTTCATACAGAAAACACCAGGCCTCGGTGTGCCTTCCTGTGGCAAGGAAACTTTGCTTTCATTCCTTAGGTGGCACTTTGGCTCAGAAGTGCCCTACCCCAAGGATTCAGGGATGTGCAGCCCGATTAGTTGAGATCAGCCCTTCTGGCTCTTTCATGGATGAAACCAACTGGGCAAAGAGCCGTTCTAAGCTGGGGACCATGCTGTCTTTCCCTGGTCTACACAGAAACAGCACTCTGAGGGAGACGAGCTGCTGGCGTTTGGTAGCAACAACTCTTGTTCTGAAGAGAAACATTTCTTTGTAAGGGGGGTTGCCTCAGCCTTGCCACATTTTGTGATCTGGCTATAAAGGAGGGCAGTCAGTAGGCCTCACCCTTCAAGCCCACTCCAATTTGACAGAGAAAACACCAGGCCTCGGTGTGCCTTCCTGTGGCAAGGAAACTTTGCTTTCATTCCTTAGGTGGCACTTTGGCTCAGAAGTGCCCTACCCCAAGGATTCAGGGATGTGCAGCCCGATTAGTTGAGATCAGCCCTTCTGGCTCTTTCATGGATGAAAACAGCTGGGCATAGGGCCGTTCTAAGCTTGGGACTATGGTGTCTTTCCCTAGTCTACACAGAAACAGCACTCTGAGGGAGACGAGCTGCTGGCGTTTAGTAGCAAAATCTCCTATTCTGAAGAGAAAAATTTCGTTATAAGCGGGTGGCATCAGCCTTGCCACATTTTCTCAAATGGCTCTCAAGGAGGGCAGTCAGTTGGCAGACTTACTTGCGGCCCTGCTTCCCAGGTTGGAAACTTTGCTTTCATTCCTTAGGTGGCCCATTGGCTCAGGACTGCCCTACCCCAAGAATTCAGGCTTGTGACGCCCGATTAGTTGAGATCAGCCCTTCTGGCTCTTTCATGGATGAAACCAACTGGGAAAAGAGCCGTTCTAAGCTGGGGACCATGGTGTCTTTCCCTAGTCTACACAGAAACAGCACTCTGAGGGAGACGAGCTGCTGGCGTTTGGTAGCAACGTCTACTATCCTGAAGAGCAACATTTCGTTGTAAGCGGGTTGCCTCAGCATTGCCACATTTTCTGAACTGGCTATAAAGTAGGGCAGTCAGTAGGCCTCACCCTTCAAGCCCACTCCAATTTCATAGAGAAAACATCAGGCCTCGGTGTGCCTTCCTGTGGCAATGAAACTTTGCTTTCATTCCTTAGGTGGCACTTGGTCTCAGAACTGCCCTACCTCAAGGATTCAGGGATGTGCAGCCTGATTAGTTGAGATCACCCCTTCTAGGTCGTTCATGGACTCAACCAACTGGGAAAAGAGCCGTTCTAAGCTGGTGACCACGGTGTCCTTCCCTAGTCTACACAGAAACAGCACTCTGAGGGAGACGAGGTTCTGGCGTTTGGTAGCAACAACTCTTATTCTGAAGAGAAACATTTCGTTGTAAGCGGGTTGCCTCAGCCTTGCCACATTTACTGAACTGGCTATAAAGGAGGGCAGTCAGTAGGCCTCACCCTTCAAGCCCACTCCAATTTCATAGAGAAAACACCAGGCCTCGGTGTGCCTTCCTGTGGCAAGGAAACTTTGCTTTCATTCTTAGGTGGCTCTTTGGCTCAGAACTGCCCTACCCCAAGGATTCAGGGATGTGCAGCCCGATTAGTTGAGATCAGCCCTTCTGGCTCTTTCAAGGATGAAACCAACTGGGCAAAGAGCCTTTCTAAGCTGGGGACCATGCTGTCTTTCCCTGGTCTACACAGAAACAGCACTCTGAGGGAGACGAGCTCCTGGTGTTTGGTAGCAACATCTCCTATTCTAAAGGGAAACATTTCTTTGTAAGCGGGTTGCATCAGCCTTGCCACATGTTCTCAACTGCTTATAATGGAGGCAAGTCAGTAGGCCTCACCCTTCAAGCCCACTCCAATTTCATAGAGAAAACATCAGGCCTCGGTGTGCCTTCCTGTAGCAATGAAACTTTGCTTTCATTCCTTAGGTGGCACTTGGGCTCAGAACTGCCCTACCTCAAGGATTCAGGGATGTGCAGCCTGATTAGTTGAGATCACCCCTTCTAGGTCGTTCATGGACTCAACCAACTGGGAAAAGAGCCGTTCTAAGCTGGGGACCACGGTGTCCTTCCCTAGGCTAAACAGAAACAGCACTCTGAGGGAGACGAGCTTCTGGCGTTTGGTAGCAACAACTCTTATTCTGAAGAGAAACATTTCGTTGTAAGCGGGTTGCCTCAGCCTTGCCACATTTACTGAACTGGCTATAAAGGAGGGCAGTCAGTAGGCCTCACCCTTCAAGCCCACTCCAATTTCATAGAGAAAACACCAGGCCTCGGTGTGCCTTCCTGTGGCAAGGAAACTTTGCTTTCATTCTTAGGTGGCTCTTTGGCTCAGAACTGCCCTACCCCAAGGATTCAGGGATGTGCAGCCCGATTAGTTGAGATCAGTCCTTCTGGCTCTTTCATGGATGAAACCAACTGGGAAAAGAGCCGTTCTAAGCTGGGGACCATGGTGTCTTTCCCTAGTCTACACAGAAACAGCACTCTGAGGGAGACGAGCTGCTGGCGTTTGGTAGCAACATCTCCTAATCTGAAGAGAAACATTTCGTTGTAAGCGGGTTGCCTCAGCCTTGCCACATGTTCTCAACTGGTTATAAAGGAGGGCAGTCACTAGGCCTCACCTTTCAAGCACACTCCAATTTCATACAGAAAACACCAGGCCTCGGTGTGCCTTCCTGTGGCAAGGAAACTTTGCTTTCATTCCTTAGGTGGCACTTTGGCTCAGAAGTGCCCTACCCCAAGGATTCAGGGATGTGCAGCCCGATTAGTTGAGATCAGCCCTTCTGGCTCTTTCATGGATGAAACCAACTGGGCAAAAAGCCGTTCTAAGCTGGGGACCATGCTGTCTTTCCCTGGTCTACACAGAAACAGCACTCTGAGGGAGACGAGCTGCTGGCGTTTGGTAGCAACAACTCTTGTTCTGAAGAGAAACATTTCTTTGTAAGGGGGGTTGCCTCAGCCTTGCCACATTTTGTGATCTGGCTATAAAGGAGGGCAGTCAGTAGGCCTCACCCTTCAAGCCCACTCCAATTTGACAGAGAAAACACCAGGCCTCGGTGTGCCTTCCTGTGGCAAGGAAACTTTGCTTTCATTCCTTAGGTGGCACTTTGGCTCAGAACTGCCCTACCCCAAGGATTCAGGGATGTGCAGCCCGATTAGGTGAGATCAGCCCTTCCGGCTCTTTCATGGATGAAAACAGCTGGGCATAGGGCCGTTCTAAGCTTGGGACTATGGTGTCTTTCCCTAGTCTACACAGAAACAGCACTCTGAGGGAGACGAGCTGCTGGCGTTTGGTATCAAAATCTCCTATTCTGAAGAGAAAAATTTCGTTATACGCGGGTGGCATCAGCCTTGCCACATTTTCTCAAATGGCTCTAAAGGAGGGCAGTCAGTTGGCAGACTTACTTGCGGCCCTGCTTCCCAGTTTGGAAACTTTGCTTTCATTCCTTAGGTGGCCCATTGGCTCAGGACTGCCCTACCCCAAGAATTCAGGCTTGTGACGCCCGATTAGTTGAGATCAGCCCTTCTGGCTCTTTCATGGATGAAACCAACTGGGAAAAGAGCCGTTCTAAGCTGGGGACCATGGTGTCTTTCCCTAGTCTACACGGAAACAGCACTCTGAGGGAGACGAGCTGCTGGCGTTTGGTAGCAACATCTCCTAATCTGAAGAGAAACATTTCGTTGTAAGCGGGTTGCCTCAGCCTTGCCACATTTTCTGAACTGGCTATAAAGGAGGGCAGTCAGTAGGCCTCGCCCTTCAAGCCCACTCCAATTTCATAGAGAAAACACCAGGCCTCGGTGTGCCTTCCTGTGGCAAGGAAACTTTGCTTTCATTCTTTAGGTGGCACTTTGGCTCAGAACTGCCTACCCCAAGGATTCAGGGATGTGCAGCCCGATTAGTTGGGATCAGTCCTTCTGGCTCTTTCATGGATGAAACCAACTGGGAAAAGAGCCGTTCTAAGCTGGGGACCATGGTGTCTTTCCCTAGTCTACACAGAAACAGCACTCTGAGGGAGACGAGCTGCTGGCGTTTGGTAGCAACATCTCCTAATCTGAAGAGAAACATTTCGTTGTAAGCGGGTTGCCTCAGCCTTGCCACATGTTCTCAACTGGTTATAAAGGAGGGCAGTCACTAGGCCTCACCTTTCAAGCACACTCCAATTTCATACAGAAAACACCAGGCCTCGGTGTGCCTTCCTGTGGCAAGGAAACTTTGCTTTCATTCCTTAGGTGGCACTTTGGCTCAGAACTGCCCTACCCCAAGGATTCAGGGATGTGCAGCCCGATTAGTTGAGATCAGCCCTTCTGGCTCTTTCATGGATGAAACCAACTGGGCAAAGAGCCGTTCTAAGCTGGGGACCATGCTGTCTTTCCCTGGTCTACACAGAAACAGCACTCTGAGGGAGACGAGCTGCTGGCGTTTGGTAGCAACAACTCTTGTTCTGAAGAGAAACATTTCTTTGTAAGGGGGGTTGCCTCAGCCTTGCCACATTTTGTGATCTGGCTATAAAGGAGGGCAGTCAGTAGGCCTCACCCTTCAAGCCCACTCCAATTTGACAGAGAAAACACCAGGACTCGGTGTGCCTTCCTGTGGCAAGGAAACTTTGCTTTCATTCCTTAGGTGGCACTTTGGCTCAGAAGTGCCCTACCCCAAGGATTCAGGGATGTGCAGCCCGATTAGTTGAGATCAGCCCTTCTGGCTCTTTCATGGATGAAACCAACTGGGCAAAGAGCCGTTCTAAGCTGGGGACCATGCTGTCTTTCCCTGGTCTACACAGAAACAGCACTCTGAGTGAGACGAGCTGCTGGCGTTTGGTAGCAACAACTCTTGTTCTGAAGAGAAACATTTCTTTGTAAGGGGGGTTGCCTCAGCCTTGCCACATTTTGTGATCAGGCTATAAAAGAGGGCAGTCAGTAGGCCTCACCCTTCAAGCCCACTCCAATTTGACAGAGAAAACACCAGGCCTCGGTGTGCCTTCCTGTGGCAAGGAAACTTTGCTTTCATTCCTTAGGTGGCACTTTGGCTCAGAACTGCCCTACCCCAAGGATTCAGGGATGTGCAGCCCGATTAGTTGAGATCAGCCCTTCTGGCTCTTTCATGGATGAAAACAGCTGGGCATAGGGCCGTTCTAAGCTTGGGACTATGGTGTCTTTCCCTAGTCTACACAGAAACAGCACTCTGAGGGAGACGAGCTGCTGGCGTTTGGTAGCAAAATCTCCTATTCTGAAGAGAAAAATTTCGTTATAAGCGGGTGGCATCAGCCTTGCCACATTTTCTCAAATGGCTCTAAAGGAGGGCAGTCAGTTGGCAGACTTACTTGCGGCCCTGCTCCCCAGGTTGGAAACTTTGCTTTCATTCCTTAGGTGGCCCATTGGCTCAGGACTGCCCTACCCCAAG
The DNA here is from genome assembly GCF_028021215.1 of Eschrichtius robustus. Classification (NCBI taxonomy): domain Eukaryota; kingdom Metazoa; phylum Chordata; class Mammalia; order Artiodactyla; family Eschrichtiidae; genus Eschrichtius; species Eschrichtius robustus. The sequence goes on from NC_090842.1 coordinate 47,302,076, forward strand.
AATTCAGGCTTGTGACGCCCGATTAGTTGAGATCAGCCCTTCTGGCTCTTTCATGGATGAAACCAACTGGGAAAAGAGCCGTTCTAAGCTGGGGACCATGGTGTCTTTCCCTAGTCTACACGGAAACAGCACTCTGAGGGAGACGAGCTGCTGGTGTTTGGTAGCAACATCTCCTATTCTGAAGGGAAACATTTCTTTGTAAGCGGGTTGCATCAGCCTTGCCACATGTTCTCAACTGCTTATAATGGAGGCAAGTCAGTAGGCCTCACCCTTCAAGCCCACTCCAATTTCATAGAGAAAACATCAGGCCTCGGTGTGCCTTCCTGTGGCAAGGAAACTTTGCTTTCATTCTTAGGTGGCTCTTTGGCTCAGAACTGCCCTACCCCAATGATTCAAGGATGTGCAGCCCGATTAGTTGAGATCAGTCCTTCTGGCTCTTTCATGGATGAAACCAACTGGGAAAAGAGCCGTTCTAAGCTGGGGACCATGCTGTCTTTCCCTGGTCTACACAGAAACAGCACTCTGAGGGAGACGAGCTGCTGGCGTTTGGTGGCAACAACACTTGTTCTGAAGAGAAACATTTCTTTGTAAGGGGGGTTGCCTCAGCCTTGCCACATTTTGTGATCTGGCTATAAAGGAGGGCAGTCAGTAGGCCTCACCCTTCAAGCCCACTCCAATTTCATAGAGAAAACACCAGGCCTCGGTGTGCCTTCCTGTGGCAAGGAAACTTTGCTTTCATTCTTAGGTGGCTCTTTGGCTCAGAACTGCCCTACCCCAAGGATTCAGGGATGTGCAGCCCGATTAGTTGAGATCAGCCCTTCTGGCTCTTTCATGGATGAAACCAACTGGGAAAAGAGCCGTTCTAAGCTGGGGACAATGGTGTCTTTCCCTAGTCTACACACAAACAGCACTCTGAGGGAGACGAGCTGCTGGCGTTTGGTAGCAACATCTCCTAATCTGAAGAGAAACATTTCGTTGTAAGCGGGTTGCCTCAGCCTTGCCACATTTTCTGAACTGGCTATAAAGGAGGGCAGTCAGTAGGCCTCACCCTTCAAGCCCACTCCAATTTCATAGAGAAAACACCAGGCCTCGGTGTGCCTTCCTGTGGCAAGGAAACTTTGCTTTCATTCTTAGGTGGCTCTTTGGCTCAGAAATGCCCTACCCCAAGGATTCAGGGATGTGCAGCCCGATTAGTTGAGATCAGCCCTTCTGGCTCTTTCAAGGATGAAACCAACTGGGCAAAGAGCCGTTCTAAGCTGGGGACCATGCTGTCTTTCCCTGGTCTACACAGAAACAGCACTCTGAGGGAGACGAGCTGCTGGTGTTTGGTAGCAACATCTCCTATTCTGAAGGGAAACATTTCTTTGTAAGCGGGTTGCATCAGCCTTGCCACATGTTCTCAACTGCTTATAATGGAGGCAAGTCAGTAGGCCTCACCCTTCAAGCCCACTCCAATTTCATAGAGAAAACATCAGGCCTCGGTGTGCCTTCCTGTAGCAATGAAACTTTGCTTTCATTCCTTAGGTGGCACTTGGGCTCAGAACTGCCCTACCTCAAGGATTCAGGGATGTGCAGCCTGATTAGTTGAGATCACCCCTTCTAGGTCGTTCATGGACTCAACCAACTGGGAAAAGAGCCGTTCTAAGCTGGGGACCACGGTGTCCTTCCCTAGGCTAAACAGAAACAGCACTCTGAGGGAGACGAGCTTCTGGCGTTTGGTAGCAACAACTCTTATTCTGAAGAGAAACATTTCGTTGTAAGCGGGTTGCCTCAGCCTTGCCACATTTACTGAACTGGCTATAAAGGAGGGCAGTCAGTAGGCCTCACCCTTCAAGCCCACTCCAATTTCATAGAGAAAACACCAGGCCTCGGTGTGCCTTCCTGTGGCAAGGAAACTTTGCTTTCATTCTTAGGTGGCTCTTTGGCTCAGAACTGCCCTACCCCAAGGATTCAGTGATGTGCAGCCCGATTAGTTGAGATCAGTCCTTCTGGCTCTTTCATGGATGAAACCAACTGGGAAAAGAGCCGTTCTAAGCTGGGGACCATGGTGTCTTTCCCTAGTCTACACAGAAACAGCACTCTGAGGGAGACGAGCTGCTGGCGTTTGGTAGCAACATCTCCTAATCTGAAGAGAAATATTTCGTTGTAAGCGGGTTGCCTCAGCCTTGCCACATGTTCTCAACTGGTTATAAAGGAGGGCAGTCACTAGGCCTCACCTTTCAAGCACACTCCAATTTCATACAGAAAACACCAGGCCTCGGTGTGCCTTCCTGTGGCAAGGAAACTTTGCTTTCATTCCTTAGGTGGCACTTTGGCTCAGAAGTGCCCTACCCCAAGGATTCAGGGATGTGCAGCCCGATTAGTTGAGATCAGCCCTTCTGGCTCTTTCATGGATGAAACCAACTGGGCAAAAGGCCGTTCTAAGCTGGGGACCATGCTGTCTTTCCCTGGTCTACACAGAAACAGCACTCTGAGGGAGACGAGCTGCTGGCGTTTGGTAGCAACAACTCTTGTTCTGAAGAGAAACATTTCTTTGTAAGGGGGGTTGCCTCAGCCTTGCCACATTTTGTGATCTGGCTATAAAGGAGGGCAGTCAGTAGGCCTCACCCTTCAAGCCCACTCCAATTTGACAGAGAAAACACCAGGCCTCGGTGTGCCTTCCTGTGGCAAGGAAACTTTGCTTTCATTCCTTAGGTGGCACTTTGGCTCAGAACTGCCCTACCCCAAGAATTCAGGGATGTGCAGCCCGATTAGTTGAGATCAGCCCTTCCGGCTCTTTCATGGATGAAAACAGCTGGGCATAGGGCCGTTCTAAGCTTGGGACTATGGTGTCTTTCCCTAGTCTACACAGAAACAGCACTCTGAGGGAGACGAGCTGCTGGCGTTTGGTATCGAAATCTCCTATTCTGAAGAGAAAAATTTCGTTATACGCGGGTGGCATCAGCCTTGCCACATTTTCTCAAATGGCTCTAAAGGAGGGCAGTCAGTTGGCAGACTTACTTGCGGCCCTGCTTCCCAGTTTGGAAAATTTGCTTTCATTCCTTAGGTGGCCCATTGGCTCAGGACTGCCCTACCCCAAGAATTCAGGCTTGTGACGCCCGATTAGTTGAGATCAGCCCTTCTGGCTCTTTCATGGATGAAACCAACTGGGAAAAGAGCCGTTCTAAGCTGGGGACCATGGTGTCTTTCCCTAGTCTACACGGAAACAGCACTCTGAGGGAGACGAGCTGCTGGCGTTTGGTAGCAACATCTCCTAATCTGAAGAGAAACATTTCGTTGTAAGCGGGTTGCCTCAGCCTTGCCACATTTTCTGAACTGGCTATAAAGGAGGGCAGTCAGTAGGCCTCGCCCTTCAAGCCCACTCCAATTTCATAGAGAAAACACCAGGCCTCGGTGTGCCTTCCTGTGGCAAGGAAACTTTGCTTTCATTCTTTAGGTGGCACTTTGGCTCAGAACTGCCCTACCCCAAGGATTCAGGGATGTGCAGCCCGATTAGTTGGGATCAGTCCTTCTGGCTCTTTCATGGATGAAACCAACTGGGAAAAGAGCCGTTCTAAGCTGGGGACCATGGTGTCTTTCCCTAGTCTACACAGAAAGAGCACTCTGAGGGAGACGAGCTGCTGGCGTTTGGTAGCAACATCTCCTAATCTGAAGAGAAACATTTCGTTGTAAGCGGGTTGCCTCAGCCTTGCCACATGTTCTCAACTGGTTATAAAGGAGGGCAGTCACTAGGCCTCACCTTTCAAGCACACTCCAATTTCATACAGAAAACACCAGGCCTCGGTGTGCCTTCCTGTGGCAAGGAAACTTTGCTTTCATTCCTTAGGTGGCACTTTGGCTCAGAACTGCCCTACCCCAAGGATTCAGGGATGTGCAGCCCGATTAGTTGAGATCAGCCCTTCTGGCTCTTTCATGGATGAAACCAACTGGGCAAAGAGCCGTTCTAAGCTGGGGACCATGCTGTCTTTTCCTGGTCTACACAGAAAGAGCACTCTGAGGGAGACGAGCTGCTGGCGTTTGGTAGCAACAACTCTTGTTCTGAAGAGAAACATTTCTTTGTAAGGGGGGTTGCCTCAGCCTTGCCACATTTTGTGATCTGGCTATAAAGGAGGGCAGTCAGTAGGCCTCACCCTTCAAGCCCACTCCAATTTGACAGAGAAAACACCAGGACTCGGTGTGCCTTCCTGTGGCAAGGAAACTTTGCTTTCATTCCTTAGGTGGCACTTTGGCTCAGAAGTGCCCTACCCCAAGGATTCAGGGATGTGCAGCCCGATTAGTTGAGATCAGCCCTTCTGGCTCTTTCATGGATGAAACCAACTGGGCAAAGAGCCTTTCTAAGCTGGGGACCATGCTGTCTTTCCCTGGTCTACACAGAAACAGCACTCTGAGTGAGACGAGCTGCTGGCGTTTGGTAGCAACAACTCTTGTTCTGAAGAGAAACATTTCTTTGTAAGGGGGGTTGCCTCAGCCTTGCCACATTTTGTGATCTGGCTATAAAGGAGGGCAGTCAGTAGGCCTCACCCTTCAAGCCCACTCCAATTTGACAGAGAAAACACCAGGCCTCGGTGTGCCTTCCTGTGGCAAGGAAACTTTGCTTTCATTCCTTAGGTGGCACTTTGGCTCAGAAGTGCCCTACCCCAAGGATTCAGGGATGTGCAGCCCGATTAGTTGAGATCAGCCCTTCTGGCTCTTTCATGGATGAAAACAGCTGGGCATAGGGCCGTTCTAAGCTTGGGACTATGGTGTCTTTCCCTAGTCTACACAGAAACAGCACTCTGAGGGAGACGAGCTGCTGGCGTTTGGTAGCAAAATCTCCTATTCTGAAGAGAAAAATTTCGTTATAAGCGGGTGGCATCAGCCTTGCCACATTTTCTCAAATGGCTCTAAAGGAGGGCAGTCAGTTGGCAGACTTACTTGCGGCCCTGCTTCCCAGGTTGGAAACTTTGCTTTCATTCCTTAGGTGGCCCATTGGCTCAGGACTGCCCTACCCCAAGAATTCAGGCTTGTGACGCCCGATTAGTTGAGATCAGCCCTTCTGGCTCTTTCATGGATGAAACCAACTGGGAAAAGAGCCGTTCTAAGCTGGGGACCATGGTGTCTTTCCCTAGTCTACACGGAAACAGCACTCTGAGGGAGATGAGCTGCTGGTGTTTGGTAGCAACATCTCCTATTCTGAAGGGAAACATTTCTTTGTAAGCGGGTTGCATCAGCCTTGCCACATGTTCTCAACTGCTTATAATGGAGGCAAGTCAGTAGGCCTCACCCTTCAAGCCCACTCCAATTTCATAGAGAAAACATCAGGCCTCGGTGTGCCTTCCTGTGGCAAGGAAACTTTGCTTTCATTCTTAGGTGGCTCTTTGGCTCAGAACTGCCCTACCCCAATGATTCAAGGATGTGCAGCCCGATTAGTTGAGATCAGTCCTTCTGGCTCTTTCATGGATGAAACCAACTGGGAAAAGAGCTGTTCTAAGCTGGGGACCATGCTGTCTTTCCCTGGTCTACACAGAAACAGCACTCTGAGGGAGACGAGCTGCTGGCGTTTGGTAGCAACAACACTTGTTCTGAAGAGAAACATTTCTTTGTAAGGAGGGTTGCCTCAGCCTTGCCACATTTTGTGATCTGGCTATAAAGGAGGGCAGTCAGTAGGCCTCACCCTTCAAGCCCACTCCAATTTCATAGAGAAAACACCAGGCCTCGGTGTGCCTTCCTGTGGCAAGGAAACTTTGCTTTCATTCTTAGGTGGCTCTTTGGCTCAGAACTGCCCTACCCCAAGGATTCAGGGATGTGCAGCCCGATTAGTTGAGATCAGTCCTTCTGGCTCTTTCATGGATGAAACCAACTGGGAAAAGAGCCGTTCTAAGCTGGGGACAATGGTGTCTTTCCCTAGTCTACACAGAAACAGCACTCTGAGGGAGACGAGCTGCTGGCGTTTGGTAGCAACATCTCCTAATCTGAAGAGAAACATTTCGTTGTAAGCGGGTTGCCTCAGCCTTGCCACATTTTCTGAACTGGCTATAAAGGAGGGCAGTCAGTAGGCCTCACCCTTCAAGCCCACTCCAATTTCATAGAGAAAACACCAGGCCTCGGTGTGCCTTCCTGTGAGAAGGAAACTTTGCTTTCATTCTTTAGGTGGCACTTTGGCTCAGAACTGCCCTACCCCAAGGATTCAGGGATGTGCAGCCCGATTAGTTGAGTTCAGTCCTTCTGGCACTTTCATGGATGAAACCAACTGGGAAAAGAGCCGTTCTAAGCTGGGGACCATGGTGTCTTACCCTAGTCTACACAGAAACAGCACTCTGAGGGAGACGAGCTGCTGGCGTTTGGTAGCAACATCTCCTAATCTGAAGAGAAACATTTCGTTGTAAGCGGGTTGCCACAGCCTTGCCACATGTTCTCAACTGGTTATAAAGGAGGGCAGTCACTAGGCCTCACCTTTCAAGCACACTCCAATTTCATACAGAAAACACCAGGCCTCGGTGTGCCTTCCTGTGGCAAGGAAACTTTGCTTTCATTCCTTAGGTGGCACTTTGGCTCAGAACTGCCCTACCCCAAGGATTCAGGGATGTGCAGCCCGATTAGTTGAGATCAGCCCTTCTGGCTCTTTCATGGATGAAACCAACTGGGCAAAGAGCCGTTCTAAGCTGGGGACCATGCTGTCTTTCCCTGGTCTACACAGAAACAGCACTCTGAGGGAGACGAGCTGCTGGCGTTTGGTAGCAACAACTCTTGTTCTGAAGAGAAACATTTCTTTGTAAGGGGGGTTGCCTCAGCCTTGCCACATTTTGTGATCTGGCTATAAAGGAGGGCAGTCAGTAGGCCTCACCCTTCAAGCCCACTCCAATTTGACAGAGAAAACACCAGGACTCGGTGTGCCTTCCTGTGGCAAGGAAACTTTGCTTTCATTCCTTAGGTGGCACTTTGGCTCAGAAGTGCCCTACCCCAAGGATTCAGGGATGTGCAGCCCGATTAGTTGAGATCAGCCCTTCTGGCTCTTTCATGGATGAAACCAACTGGGCAAAGAGCCGTTCTAAGCTGGGGACCATGCTGTCTTTCCCTGGTCTACACAGAAACAGCACTCTGAGTGAGACGAGCTGCTGGCGTTTGGTAGCAACAACTCTTGTTCTGAAGAGAAACATTTCTTTGTAAGGGGGGTTGCCTCAGCCTTGCCACATTTTGTGATCTGGCTATAAAGGAGGGCAGTCAGTAGGCCTCACCCTTCAAGCCCACTCCAATTTGACAGAGAAAACACCAGGCCTCGGTGTGCCTTCCTGTGGCAAGGAAACTTTGCTTTCATTCCTTAGGTGGCACTTTGGCTCAGAACTGCCCTACCCCAAGGATTCAGGGATGTGCAGCCCGATTAGTTGAGATCAGCCCTTCTGGCTCTTTCATGGATGAAAACAGCTGGGCATAGGGCCGTTCTAAGCTTGGGACTATGGTGTCTTTCCCTAGTCTACACAGAAACAGCACTCTGAGGGAGACGAGCTGCTGGCGTTTGGTAGCAAAATCTCCTATTCTGAAGAGAAAAATTTCGTTATAAGCGGGTGGCATCAGCCTTGCCACATTTTCTCAAATGGCTCTAAAGGAGGGCAGTCAGTTGGCAGACTTACTTGCGGCCCTGCTTCCCAGGTTGGAAACTTTGCTTTCATTCCTTAGGTGGCCCATTGGCTCAGGACTGCCCTACCCCAAGAATTCAGGCTTGTGACGCCCGATTAGTTGAGATCAGCCCTTCTGGCTCTTTCATGGATGAAACCAACTGGGAAAAGAGCCGTTCTAAGCTGGGGACCATGGTGTCTTTCCCTAGTCTACACGGAAACAGCACTCTGAGGGAGACGAGCTGCTGGTGTTTGGTAGCAACATCTCCTATTCTGAAGGGAAACATTTCTTTGTAAGCGGGTTGCATCAGCCTTGCCACATGTTCTCAACTGCTTATAATGGAGGCAAGTCAGTAGGCCTCACCCTTCAAGCCCACTCCAATTTCATAGAGAAAACATCAGGCCTCGGTGTGCCTTCCTGTGGCAAGGAAACTTTGCTTTCATTCTTAGGTGGCTCTTTGGCTCAGAACTGCCCTACCCCAATGATTCAAGGATGTGCAGCCCGATTAGTTGAGATCAGTCCTTCTGGCTCTTTCATGGATGAAACCAACTGGGAAAAGAGCCGTTCTAAGCTGGGGACCATGCTGTCTTTCCCTGGTCTACACAGAAACAGCACTCTGAGGGAGACGAGCTGCTGGCGTTTGGTAGCAACAACACTTGTTCTGAAGAGAAACATTTCTTTGTAAGGAGGGTTGCCTCAGCCTTGCCACATTTTGGGATCTGGCTATAAAGGAGGGCAGTCAGTAGGCCTCACCCTTCAAGCCCACTCCAATTTCATAGAGAAAACACCAGGCCTCGGTGTGCCTTCCTGTGGCAAGGAAACTTTGCTTTCATTCTTAGGTGGCTCTTTGGCTCAGAACTGCCCTACCCCAAGGATTCAGGGATGTGCAGCCCGATTAGTTGAGATCAGTCCTTCTGGCCCTTTCATGGATGAAACCAACTGGGAAAAGAGCCGTTCTAAGCTGGGGACAATGGTGTCTTTCCCTAGTCTACACAGAAACAGCACTCTGAGGGAGACGAGCTGCTGGCGTTTGGTAGCAACATCTCCTAATCTGAAGAGAAACATTTCGTTGTAAGCGGGTTGCCTCAGCCTTGCCACATTTTCTGAACAGGCTATAAGGGAGGGCAGTCAGTAGGCCTCACCCTTCAAGCCCACTCCAATTTGACAAAGAAAACACCAGGACTCGGTGTGCCTTCCTGTGGCAAGGAAACTTTGCTTTCATTCCTTAGGTGGCACTTTGGCTCAGAACTGCCCTACCCCAAGGATTCAGGGATGTGCAGCCCGATTAGTTGAGATCAGCCCTTCTGGCTCTTTCATGGATGAAAACAGCTGGGCATAGGGCCGTTCTAAGCTTGGGACTATGGTGTCTTTCCCTAGTCTACACAGAAACAGCACTCTGAGGGAGACAAGCTGCTGGCGTTTCGTAGCAAAATCTCCTATTCTGAAGAGAAAAATTTCGTTATAAGCGGGTGGCATCAGCCTTGCCACATTTTCTCAAATGGCTCTAAAGGAGGGCAGTCAGTTGGCAGACTTACTTGTGGCCCTGCTTCCCAGGTTGGAAACTTTGCTTTCATTCCTTAGGTGGCCCATTGGCTCAAGACTGCCCTACCCCAAGAATTCAGGCTTGTGACGCCCGATTAGTTGAGATCAGCCCTTCTGGCTCTTTCATGGATGAAACCAACTGGGAAAAGAGGCGTTCTAAACTGGGGACCATGGTGTCTTTCCCTAGTCTACACGGAAACAGCACTCTGAGGGAGACGAGCTGCTGGTGTTTGGTAGCAACATCTCCTATTCTGAAGCGAAACATTTCTTTGTAAGCGGGTTGCATCAGCCTTGCCACATGTTCTCAACTGCTTATAATGGAGGCAAGTCAGTAGGCCTCACCCTTCAAGCCCACTCCAATTTCATAGAGAAAACCTCAGGCCTCGGTGTGCCTTTCTGTGGCAATGAAACTTTGCTTTCATTCCTTAGGTGGCACTTCGGCTCAGAACTGCCCGACCTCAAGGATTCAGGGATGTGCAGCCTGATTAGTTGAGATCACCCCTTCTAGGTCTTTCATGGATGAAACCAACTGGGAAAAGAGCCGTTCTAAGCTGGGGACCATGGTGTCTTTCCCTAGTCTACACAGAAGCAGCACTCTGAGGGAGACGAGCTGCTGGCGTTTGGTAGCAACGTCTACTATCCTGAAGAGCAACATTTCGTTGTAAGCGGGTTGCCTCAGCATTGCCACATTTTCTGAACTGGCTATAAAGTAGGGCAGTCAGTAGGCCTCACCCTTCAAGCCCACTCCAATTTCATAGAGAAAACATCAGGCCTCGGTGTGCCTTCCTGTGGCAATGAAACTTTGCTTTCATTCCTTAGGTGGCACTTGGGCTCAGAACTGCCCTACCTCAAGGATTCAGGGATGTGCAGCCTGATTAGTTGAGATCACCCCTTCTAGGTCGTTCATGGACTCAACCAACTGGGAAAAGAGCCGTTCTAAGCTGGGGACCACGGTGTCCTTCCCTAGTCTACACAGAAACAGCACTCTGAGGGAGACGAGCTTCTGGCGTTTGGTAGCAACAACTCTTATTCTGAAGAGAAACATTTCGTTGTAAGCGGGTTGCCTCAGCCTTGCCACATTTACTGAACTGGCTATAAAGGAGGGCAGTTAGTAGGCCTCACCCTTCAAGCCCACTCCAATTTCATAGAGAAAACACCAGGCCTCGGTGTGCCTTCCTGTGGCAAGGAAACTTTGCTTTCATTCTTAGGTGGCTCTTTGGCTCAGAACTGCCCTACCCCAAGGATTCAGGGATGTGCAGCCCGATTAGTTGAGATCAGTCCTTCTGGCTCTTTCATGGATGAAACCAACTGGGAAAAGAGCCGTTCTAAGCTGGGGACAATGGTGTCTTTCCCTAGTCTACACAGAAACAGCACTCTGAGGGAGACGAGCTGCTGGCGTTTGGTAGCAACATCTCCTAATCTGAAGAGAAACATTTCGTTGTAAGCGGGTTGCCTCAGCCTTGCCACATTTTCTGAACTGGCTATAAAGGAGGGCAGTCAGTAGGCCTCACCCTTCAAGCCCACTCCAATTTCATAGAGAAAACACCAGGCCTCGGTGTGCCTTCCTGTGACAAGGAAACTTTGCTCTCATTCTTTAGGTGGCACTTTGGCTCAGAACTGCCCTACCCCAAGGATTCAGGGATGTGCAGCCCGATTAGTTGAGATCAGTCCTTCTGGCTCTTTCATGGATGAAACCAACTGGGAAAAGAGCCGTTCTAAGCTGGGGACCATGGTGTCTTACCCTAGTCTACACAGAAACTGCACTCTGAGGGAGACGAGCTGCTGGCGTTTGGTAGCAACATCTCCTAATCTGAAGAGAAACATTTCGTTGTAAGCGGGTTGCCTCAGCCTTGCCACATGTTCTCAACTGGTTATAAAGGAGGGCAGTCACTAGGCCTCACCTTTCAAGCACACTCCAATTTCATACAGAAAACACCAGGCCTCGGTGTGCCTTCCTGTGGCAAGGAAACATTGCTTTCATTCTTAGGTGGCACTTTGGCTCAGAAGTGCCCTACCCCAAGGATTCAGGGATGTGCAGCCCGATTAGTTGAGATCAGCCCTTCTGGCTCTTTCATGGATGAAACCAACTGGGCAAAGAGCCGTTCTAAGCTGGGGACCATGCTGTCTTTCCCTGGTCTACACAGAAACAGCACTCTGAGGGAGACGAGCTGCTGGCGTTTGGTAGCAACAACTCTTGTTCTGAAGAGAAACATTTCTTTGTAAGGGGGGTTGCCTCAGCCTTGCCACATTTTGTGATCTGGCTATAAAGGAGGGCAGTCAGTAGGCCTCACCCTTCAAGCCCACTCCAATTTGACAGAGAAAACACCAGGCCTCGGTGTGCCTTCCTGTGGCAAGGAAACTTTGCTTTCATTCCTTAGGTGGCACTTTGGCTCAGAACTGCCCTACCCCAAGGATTCAGGGATGTGCAGCCCGATTAGTTGAGATCAGCCCTTCTGGCTCTTTCATGGATGAAAACAGCTGGGCATAGGGCCGTTCTAAGCTTGGGACTATGGTGTCTTTCCCTAGTCTACACAGAAACAGCACTCTGAGGGAGACGAGCTGCTGGCGTTTGGTAGCAAAATCTCCTATTCTGAAGAGAAAAATTTCGTTATAAGCGGGTGGCATCAGCCTTGCCACATTTTCTCAAATGGCTCTAAAGGAGGGCAGTCAGTTGGCAGACTTACTTGCGGCCCTGCATCCCAGGTTGGAAACTTTGCTTTCATTCCTTAGGTGGCCCATTGGCTCAGGACTGCCCTACCCCAAGAATTCAGGCTTGTGACGCCCGATTAGTTGAGATCAGCCCTTCTGGCTCTTTCATGGATGAAACCAACTGGGAAAAGAGCCGTTCTAAGCTGGGGACCATGGTGTCTTTCCCTAGTCTACACGGAAACAGCACTCTGAGGGAGACGAGCTGCTGGTGTTTGGTAGCAACATCTCCTATTCTGAAGCGAAACATTTCTTTGTAAGCGGGTTGCATCAGCCTTGCCACAGGTTCTCAACTGCTTATAATGGAGGCAAGTCAGTAGGCCTCAACCTTCAAGCCCACTCCAATTTCATAGAGAAAACATCAGGCCTCGGTGTGCCTTCCTGTGGCAATGAAACTTTGCTTTCATTCCTTAGGTGGCACTTGGGCTCAGAACTGCCCTACCTCAAGGATTCAGGGATGTGCAGCCTGATTAGTTGAGATCACCCCTTCTAGGTCGTTCATGGACTCAACCAACTGGGAAAAGAGCCGTTCTAAGCTGGGGACCACGGTGTCCTTCCCTAGTCTACACAGAAACAGCACTCTGAGGGAGACGAGCTTCTGGCGTTTGGTAGCAACAACTCTTATTCTGAAGAGAAACATTTCGTTGTAAGCGGGTTGCCTCAGCCTTGCCACATTTTGTGATCTGGCTATAAAGGAGGGCAGTCAGTAGGCCTCACCCTTCAAGCCCACTCCAATTTCATAGAGAAAACACCAGGCCTCGGTGTGCCTTCCTGTGGCAAGGAAAGTTTGCTTTCATTCTTAGGTGGCTCTTTGGCTCAGAACTGCCCTACCCCAAGGATTCAGGGATGTGCAGCCCGATTAGTTGAGATCAGTCCTTCTGGCTCTTTCATGGATGAAACCAACTGGGAAAAGAGCCGTTCTAAGCTGGGGACAATGGTGTCTTTCCCTAGTCTACACAGAAACAGCACTCTGAGGGAGACGAGCTGCTGGCGTTTGGTAGCAACATCTCCTAATCTGAAGAGAAACATTTCGTTGTAAGCGGGTTGCCTCAGCCTTGCCACATTTTCTGAACTGGCTATAAAGGAGGGCAGTCAGTAGGCCTCACCCTTCAAGCGCACTCCAATTTCATAGAGAAAACACCAGGCCTCGGTGTGCCTTCCTGTGACAAGGAAACTTTGCTTTCATTCTTTAGGTGGCACTTTGGCTCAGAACTGCCCTACCCCAAGGATTCAGGGATGTGCAGCCCGATTAGTTGAGATCAGTCCTTCTGGCACTTTCATGGATGAAACCAACTGGGAAAAGAGCCGTTCTAAGCTGGGGACCATGGTGTCTTACCCTAGTCTACACAGAAACAGCACTCTGAGGGAGACGAGCTGCTGGCGTTTGGTAGCAACATCTCCTAATCTGAAGAGAAACATTTCGTTGTAAGCGGGTTGCCTCAGCCTTGCCACATGTTCTCAACTGGTTATAAAGGAGGGCAGTCACTAGGCCTCACCTTTCAAGCACACTCCAATTTCATACAGAAAACACCAGGCCTCGGTGTGCCTTCCTGTGGCAAGGAAACTTTGCTTTCATTGCTTAGGTGGCACTTTGGCTCAGAAGTGCCCTACCCCAAGGATTCAGGGATGTGCAGCCCGATTAGTTGAGATCAGCCCTTCTGGCTCTTTCATGGATGAAACCAACTGGGCAAAGAACCGTTCTAAGCTGGGGACCATGCTGTCTTTCCCTGGTCTACACAGAAACAGCACTCTGAGGGAGACGAGCTGCTGGCGTTTGGTAGCAACAACTCTTGTTCTGAAGAGAAACATTTCTTTGTAAGGGGGGTTGCCTCAGCCTTGCCACATTTTGTGATCTGGCTATAAAGGAGGGCAGTCAGTAGGTCTCACACTTCAAGCCCACTCCAATTTGACAGAGAAAACACCAGGCCTCGGTGTGCCTTCCTGTGGCAAGGAAACTTTGCTTTCATTCCTTAGGTGGCACTTTGGCTCAGAACTGCCCTACCCCAAGGATTCAGGGATGTGCAGCCCGATTAGTTGAGATCAGCCCTTCTGGCTCTTTCATGGATGAAAACAGCTGGGCATAGGGCCGTTCTAAACTTGGGACTATGGTGTCTTTCCCTAGTCTACACAGAAACAGCACTCTGAGGGAGACGAGCTGCTGGCGTTTGGTAGCAAAATCTCCTATTCTGAAGAGAAAAATTTCGTTATAAGCGGGTGGCATCAGCCTTGCCACATTTTCTCAAATGGCTCTCAAGGAGGGCAGTCAGTTGGCAGACTTACTTGCGGCCCTGCTTCCCAGGTTGGAAACTTTGCTTTCATTCCTTAGGTGGCCCATTGGCTCAGGACTGCCCTACCCCAAGAATTCAGGCTTGTGACGCCCGATTAGTAGAGATCAGCCCTTCTGGCTCTTTCATGGATGAAACCAACTGGGAAAAGAGCCGTTCTAAACTGGGGACCATGGTGTCTTTCCCTAGTCTACACGGAAACAGCACTCTGAGGGAGACGAGCTGCTGGTGTTTGGTAGCAACATCTCCTATTCTGAAGCGAAACATTTCTTTGTAAGCGGGTTGCATCAGCCTTGCCACATGTTCTCAACTGCTTATAATGGAGGCAAGTCAGTAGGCCTCACCGTTCAAGCCCACTCCAATTTCATAGAGAAAACATCAGGCCTCGGTGTGCCTTCCTGTGGCAATGAAACTTTGCTTTCATTCCTTAGGTGGCACTTGGGCTCAGAACTGCCCGACCTCAAGGATTCAGGAATGTGCAGCCTGATTAGTTGAGATCACCCCTTCTAGGTCTTTCATGGATGAAACCAACTGGGAAAAGAGCCGTTCTAAGCTGGGGACCATGGTGTCTTTCCCTAGTCTACACAGAAACAGCACTCTGAGGGAGACGAGCTGCTGGCGTTTGGTAGCAACGTCTACTATCCTGAAGAGCAACATTTCTTTGTAAGCGGGTTGCCTCAGCATTGCCACATTTTCTGAACTGGCTATAAAGTAGGGCAGTCAGTAGGCCTCACCCTTCAAGCCCACTCCAATTTCATAGAGAAAACACCAGGCCTCGGTGTGCCTTCCTGTAGCAAGGAAACTTTGTTTTCATTCTTAGGTGGTTCTTTGGCTCAGAACTGCCCTACCCCAAGGATTCAGGGATGTGCAGCCCGATTAGTTGAGATCAGTCCTTCTGGCTCTTTCATGGATGAAACCAACTGGGAAAAGAGCCGTTCTAAGCTGGGGACCATGGTGTCTTTCCCTAGTCTACACAGAAACAGCACTCTGAGGGAGACGAGCTGCTGGCGTTTGGTAGCAACATCTCCTAATCTGAAGAGAAACATTTCGTTGTAAGCGGGTTGCCTCAGCCTTGCCACATTTTCTGAACTGGCTATAAAGGAGGGCAGTCAGTAGGCCTCACCCTTCAAGCCCACTCCAATTTCATAGAGAAAACACCAGGCCTCGGTGTGCCTTCCTGTGACAAGGAAACTTTGCTTTCATTCTTTAGGTGGCACTTTGGCTCAGAACTGCCCTACCCCAAGGATTCAGGGATGTGCAGCCCGATTAGTTGAGATCAGTCCTTCTGGCTCTTTCATGGATGAAACCAACTGGGAAAAGAGCCGTTCTAAGCTGGGGACCATGGTGTCTTTCCCTAGTCTTCACAGAAACAGCACTCTGAGGGAGACGAGCTGCTGGCGTTTGGTAGCAACATCTCCTAATCTGAAGAGAAACATTTCGTTGTAAGCGGGTTGCGTCAGCCTTGCCACATATTCTCAACTGGTTATAAAGGAGGGCAGTCACTAGGCCTCACCTTTCAAGCACACTCCAATTTCATACAGAAAACACCAGGCCTCGGTGTGCCTTCCTGTGGCAAGGAAACTTTGCTTTCATTCCTTAGGTGGCACTTTGGCTCAGAAGTGCCCTACCCCAAGGATTCAGGGATGTGCAGCCCGATTAGTTGAGATCAGCCCTTCTGGCTCTTTCATGGATGAAACCAACTGGGCAAAGAGCCGTTCTAAGCTGGGGACCATGCTGTCTTTCCCTGGTCTACACAGAAACAGCACTCTGAGGGAGACGAGCTGCTGGCGTTTGGTAGCAACAACTCTTGTTCTGAAGAGAAACATTTCTTTGTAAGGGGGGTTGCCTCAGCCTTGCCACATTTTGTGATCTGGCTATAAAGGAGGGCAGTCAGTAGGCCTCACCCTTCAAGCCCACTCCAATTTGACAGAGAAAACACCAGGCCTCGGTGTGCCTTCCTGTGGCAAGGAAACTTTGCTTTCATTCCTTAGGTGGCACTTTGGCTCAGAAGTGCCCTACCCCAAGGATTCAGGGATGTGCAGCCCGATTAGTTGAGATCAGCCCTTCTGGCTCTTTCATGGATGAAAACAGCTGGGCATAGGGCCGTTCTAAGCTTGGGACTATGGTGTCTTTCCCTAGTCTACACAGAAACAGCACTCTGAGGGAGACGAGCTGCTGGCGTTTAGTAGCAAAATCTCCTATTCTGAAGAGAAAAATTTTGTTATAAGCGGGTGGCATCAGCCTTGCCACATTTTCTCAAATGGCTCTCAAGGAGGGCAGTCAGTTGGCAGACTTACTTGCGGCCCTGCTTCCCAGGTTGGAAACTTTGCTTTCATTCCTTAGGTGGCCCATTGGCTCAGGACTGCCCTACCCCAAGAATTCAGGCTTGTGACGCCCGATTAGTTGAGATCAGCCCTTCTGGCTCTTTCATGGATGAAACCAACTGGGAAAAGAGCCGTTCTAAGCTGGGGACCATGGTGTCTTTCCCTAGTCTACACAGAAACAGCACTCTGAGGGAGACGAGCTGCTGGCGTTTGGTAGCAACGTCTACTATCCTGAAGAGCAACATTTCGTTGTAAGCGGGTTGCCTCAGCATTGCCACATTTTCTGAACTGGCTATAAAGTAGGGCAGTCAGTAGGCCTCACCCTTCAAGCCCACTCCAATTTCATAGAGAAAACATCAGGCCTCGGTGTGCCTTCCTGTGGCAATGAAACTTTGCTTTCATTCCTTAGGTGGCACTTGGGCTCAGAACTGCCCTACCTCAAGGATTCAGGGATGTGCAGCCTGATTAGTTGAGATCACCCCTTCTAGGTCGTTCATGGACTCAACCAACTGGGAAAAGAGCCGTTCTAAGCTGGTGACCACGGTGTCCTTCCCTAGTCTACACAGAAACAGCACTCTGAGGGAGACGAGGTTCTGGCGTTTGGTAGCAACAACTCTTATTCTGAAGAGAAACATTTCGTTGTAAGCGGGTTGCCTCAGCCTTGCCACATTTACTGAACTGGCTATAAAGGAGGGCAGTCAGTAGGCCTCACCCTTCAAGCCCACTCCAATTTCATAGAGAAAACACCAGGCCTCGGTGTGCCTTCCTGTGGCAAGGAAACTTTGCTTTCATTCTTAGGTGGCTCTTTGGCTCAGAACTGCCCTACCCCAAGGATTCAGGGATGTGCAGCCCGATTAGTTGAGATCAGCCCTTCTGGCTCTTTCAAGGATGAAACCAACTGGGCAAAGAGCCTTTCTAAGCTGGGGACCATGCTGTCTTTCCCTGGTCTACACAGAAACAGCACTCTGAGGGAGACGAGCTCCTGGTGTTTGGTAGCAACATCTCCTATTCTAAAGGGAAACATTTCTTTGTAAGCGGGTTGCATCAGCCTTGCCACATGTTCTCAACTGCTTATAATGGAGGCAAGTCAGTAGGCCTCACCCTTCAAGCCCACTCCAATTTCATAGAGAAAACATCAGGCCTCGGTGTGCCTTCCTGTAGCAATGAAACTTTGCTTTCATTCCTTAGGTGGCACTTGGGCTCAGAACTGCCCTACCTCAAGGATTCAGGGATGTGCAGCCTGATTAGTTGAGATCACCCCTTCTAGGTCGTTCATGGACTCAACCAACTGGGAAAAGAGCCGTTCTAAGCTGGGGACCACGGTGTCCTTCCCTAGGCTAAACAGAAACAGCACTCTGAGGGAGACGAGCTTCTGGCGTTTGGTAGCAACAACTCTTATTCTGAAGAGAAACATTTCTTTGTAAGCGGGTTGCCTCAGCCTTGCCACATTTACTGAACTGGCTATAAAGGAGGGCAGTCAGTAGGCCTCACCCTTCAAGCCCACTCCAATTTCATAGAGAAAACACCAGGCCTCGGTGTGCCTTCCTGTGGCAAGGAAACTTTGCTTTCATTCTTAGGTGGCTCTTTGGCTCAGAACTGCCCTACCCCAAGGATTCAGGGATGTGCAGCCCGATTAGTTGAGATCAGTCCTTCTGGCTCTTTCATGGATGAAACCAACTGGGAAAAGAGCCGTTCTAAGCTGGGGACCATGGTGTCTTTCCCTAGTCTACACAGAAACAGCACTCTGAGGGAGACGAGCTGCTGGCGTTTGGTAGCAACATCTCCTAATCTGAAGAGAAACATTTCGTTGTAAGCGGGTTGCCTCAGCCTTGCCACATGTTCTCAACTGGTTATAAAGGAGGGCAGTCACTAGGCCTCACCTTTCAAGCACACTCCAATTTCATACAGAAAACACCAGGCCTCGGTGTGCCTTCCTGTGGCAAGGAAACTTTGCTTTCATTCCTTAGGTGGCACTTTGGCTCAGAAGTGCCCTACCCCAAGGATTCAGGGATGTGCAGCCCGATTAGTTGAGATCAGCCCTTCTGGCTCTTTCATGGATGAAACCAACTGGGCAAAAAGCCGTTCTAAGCTGGGGACCATGCTGTCTTTCCCTGGTCTACACAGAAACAGCACTCTGAGGGAGACGAGCTGCTGGCGTTTGGTAGCAACAACTCTTGTTCTGAAGAGAAACATTTCTTTGTAAGGGGGGTTGCCTCAGCCTTGCCACATTTTGTGATCTGGCTATAAAGGAGGGCAGTCAGTAGGCCTCACCCTTCAAGCCCACTCCAATTTGACAGAGAAAACACCAGGCCTCGGTGTGCCTTCCTGTGGCAAGGAAACTTTGCTTTCATTCCTTAGGTGGCACTTTGGCTCAGAACTGCCCTACCCCAAGGATTCAGGGATGTGCAGCCCGATTAGGTGAGATCAGCCCTTCCGGCTCTTTCATGGATGAAAACAGCTGGGCATAGGGCCGTTCTAAGCTTGGGACTATGGTGTCTTTCCCTAGTCTACACAGAAACAGCACTCTGAGGGAGACGAGCTGCTGGCGTTTGGTATCAAAATCTCCTATTCTGAAGAGAAAAATTTCGTTATACGCGGGTGGCATCAGCCTTGCCACATTTTCTCAAATGGCTCTAAAGGAGGGCAGTCAGTTGGCAGACTTACTTGCGGCCCTGCTTCCCAGTTTGGAAACTTTGCTTTCATTCCTTAGGTGGCCCATTGGCTCAGGACTGCCCTACCCCAAGAATTCAGGCTTGTGACGCCCGATTAGTTGAGATCAGCCCTTCTGGCTCTTTCATGGATGAAACCAACTGGGAAAAGAGCCGTTCTAAGCTGGGGACCATGGTGTCTTTCCCTAGTCTACACGGAAACAGCACTCTGAGGGAGACGAGCTGCTGGCGTTTGGTAGCAACATCTCCTAATCTGAAGAGAAACATTTCGTTGTAAGCGGGTTGCCTCAGCCTTGCCACATTTTCTGAACTGGCTATAAAGGAGGGCAGTCAGTAGGCCTCGCCCTTCAAGCCCACTCCAATTTCATAGAGAAAACACCAGGCCTCGGTGTGCCTTCCTGTGGCAAGGAAACTTTGCTTTCATTCTTTAGGTGGCACTTTGGCTCAGAACTGCCCTACCCCAAGGATTCAGGGATGTGCAGCCCGATTAGTTGGGATCAGTCCTTCTGGCTCTTTCATGGATGAAACCAACTGGGAAAAGAGCCGTTCTAAGCTGGGGACCATGGTGTCTTTCCCTAGTCTACACAGAAACAGCACTCTGAGGGAGACGAGCTGCTGGCGTTTGGTAGCAACATCTCCTAATCTGAAGAGAAACATTTCGTTGTAAGCGGGTTGCCTCAGCCTTGCCACATGTTCTCAACTGGTTATAAAGGAGGGCAGTCACTAGGCCTCACCTTTCAAGCACACTCCAATTTCATACAGAAAACACCAGGCCTCGGTGTGCCTTCCTGTGGCAAGGAAACTTTGCTTTCATTCCTTAGGTGGCACTTTGGCTCAGAACTGCCCTACCCCAAGGATTCAGGGATGTGCAGCCCGATTAGTTGAGATCAGCCCTTCTGGCTCTTTCATGGATGAAACCAACTGGGCAAAGAGCCGTTCTAAGCTGGGGACCATGCTGTCTTTCCCTGGTCTACACAGAAACAGCACTCTGAGGGAGACGAGCTGCTGGCGTTTGGTAGCAACAACTCTTGTTCTGAAGAGAAACATTTCTTTGTAAGGGGGGTTGCCTCAGCCTTGCCACATTTTGTGATCTGGCTATAAAGGAGGGCAGTCAGTAGGCCTCACCCTTCAAGCCCACTCCAATTTGACAGAGAAAACACCAGGACTCGGTGTGCCTTCCTGTGGCAAGGAAACTTTGCTTTCATTCCTTAGGTGGCACTTTGGCTCAGAAGTGCCCTACCCCAAGGATTCAGGGATGTGCAGCCCGATTAGTTGAGATCAGCCCTTCTGGCTCTTTCATGGATGAAACCAACTGGGCAAAGAGCCGTTCTAAGCTGGGGACCATGCTGTCTTTCCCTGGTCTACACAGAAACAGCACTCTGAGTGAGACGAGCTGCTGGCGTTTGGTAGCAACAACTCTTGTTCTGAAGAGAAACATTTCTTTGTAAGGGGGGTTGCCTCAGCCTTGCCACATTTTGTGATCTGGCTATAAAAGAGGGCAGTCAGTAGGCCTCACCCTTCAAGCCCACTCCAATTTGACAGAGAAAACACCAGGCCTCGGTGTGCCTTCCTGTGGCAAGGAAACTTTGCTTTCATTCCTTAGGTGGCACTTTGGCTCAGAACTGCCCTACCCCAAGGATTCAGGGATGTGCAGCCCGATTAGTTGAGATCAGCCCTTCTGGCTCTTTCATGGATGAAAACAGCTGGGCATAGGGCCGTTCTAAGCTTGGGACTATGGTGTCTTTCCCTAGTCTACACAGAAACAGCACTCTGAGGGAGACGAGCTGCTGGCGTTTGGTAGCAAAATCTCCTATTCTGAAGAGAAAAATTTCGTTATAAGCGGGTGGCATCAGCCTTGCCACATTTTCTCAAATGGCTCTAAAGGAGGGCAGTCAGTTGGCAGACTTACTTGCGGCCCTGCTCCCCAGGTTGGAAACTTTGCTTTCATTCCTTAGGTGGCCCATTGGCTCAGGACTGCCCTACCCCAAGAATTCAGGCTTGTGACGCCCGATTAGTTGAGATCAGCCCTTCTGGCTCTTTCATGGATGAAACCAACTGGGAAAAGAGCCGTTCTAAGCTGGGGACCATGGTGTCTTTCCCTAGTCTACACGGAAACAGCACTCTGAGGGAGACGAGCTGCTGGTGTTTGGTAGCAACATCTCCTATTCTGAAGGGAAACATTTCTTTGTAAGCGGGTTGCATCAGCCTTGCCACATGTTCTCAACTGCTTATAATGGAGGCAAGTCAGTAGGCCTCACCCTTCAAGCCCACTCCAATTTCATAGAGAAAACATCAGGCCTCGGTGTGCCTTCCTGTGGCAAGGAAACTTTGCTTTCATTCTTAGGTGGCTCTTTGGCTCAGAACTGCCCTACCCCAATGATTCAAGGATGTGCAGCCCGATTAGTTGAGATCAGTCCTTCTGGCTCTTTCATGGATGAAACCAACTGGGAAAAGAGCCGTTCTAAGCTGGGGACCATGCTGTCTTTCCCTGGTCTACACAGAAACAGCACTCTGAGGGAGACGAGCTGCTGGCGTTTGGTAGCAACAACACTTGTTCTGAAGAGAAACATTTCTTTGTAAGGAGGGTTGCCTCAGCCTTGCCACATTTTGTGATCTGGCTATAAAGGAGGGCAGTCAGTAGGCCTCACCCTTCAAGCCCACTCCAATTTCATAGAGAAAACACCAGGCCTCGGTGTGCCTTCCTGTGGCAAGGAAACTTTGCTTTCATTCTTAGGTGGCTCTTTGGCTCAGAACTGCCCTACCCCAAGGATTCAGGGATGTGCAGCCCGATTAGTTGAGATCAGTCCTTCTGGCCCTTTCATGGATGAAACCAACTGGGAAAAGAGCCGTTCTAAGCTGGGGACAATGGTGTCTTTCCCTAGTCTACACAGAAACAGCACTCTGAGGGAGACGAGCTGCTGGCGTTTGGTAGCAACATCTCCTAATCTGAAGAGAAACATTTCGTTGTAAGCGGGTTGCCTCAGCCTTGCCACATTTTCTGAACAGGCTATAAAGGAGGGCAGTCAGTAGGCCTCACCCTTCAAGCCCACTCCAATTTGACAGAGAAAACACCAGGACTCGGTGTGCCTTCCTGTGGCAAGGAAACTTTGCTTTCATTCCTTAGGTGGCACTTTGGCTCAGAACTGCCCTACCCCAAGGATTCAGGGATGTGCAGCCCGATTAGTTGAGATCAGCCCTTCTGGCTCTTTCATGGATGAAAACAGCTGGGCATAGGGCCGTTCTAAGCTTGGGACTATGGTGTCTTTCCCTAGTCTACACAGAAACAGCACTCTGAGGGAGACAAGCTGCTGGCGTTTCGTAGCAAAATCTCCTATTCTGAAGAGAAAAATTTCGTTATAAGCGGGTGGCATCAGCCTTGCCACATTTTCTCAAATGGCTCTAAAGGAGGGCAGTCAGTTGGCAGACTTACTTGTGGCCCTGCTTCCCAGGTTGGAAACTTTGCTTTCATTCCTTAGGTGGCCCATTGGCTCAAGACTGCCCTACCCCAAGAATTCAGGCTTGTGACGCCCGATTAGTTGAGATCAGCCCTTCTGGCTCTTTCATGGATGAAACCAACTGGGAAAAGAGGCGTTCTAAACTGGGGACCATGGTGTCTTTCCCTAGTCTACACGGAAACAGCACTCTGAGGGAGACGAGCTGCTGGTGTTTGGTAGCAACATCTCCTATTCTGAAGCGAAACATTTCTTTGTAAGCGGGTTGCATCAGCCTTGCCACATGTTCTCAACTGCTTATAATGGAGGCAAGTCAGTAGGCCTCACCCTTCAAGCCCACTCCAATTTCATAGAGAAAACCTCAGGCCTCGGTGTGCCTTTCTGTGGCAATGAAACTTTGCTTTCATTCCTTAGGTGGCACTTCGGCTCAGAACTGCCCGACCTCAAGGATTCAGGGATGTGCAGCCTGATTAGTTGAGATCACCCCTTCTAGGTCTTTCATGGATGAAACCAACTGGGAAAAGAGCCGTTCTAAGCTGGGGACCATGGTGTCTTTCCCTAGTCTACACAGAAGCAGCACTCTGAGGGAGACGAGCTGCTGGCGTTTGGTAGCAACGTCTACTATCCTGAAGAGCAACATTTCGTTGTAAGCGGGTTGCCTCAGCATTGCCACATTTTCTGAACTGGCTATAAAGTAGGGCAGTCAGTAGGCCTCACCCTTCAAGCCCACTCCAATTTCATAGAGAAAACATCAGGCCTCGGTGTGCCTTCCTGTGGCAATGAAACTTTGCTTTCATTCCTTAGGTGGCACTTGGGCTCAGAACTGCCCTACCTCAAGGATTCAGGGATGTGCAGCCTGATTAGTTGAGATCACCCCTTCTAGGTCGTTCATGGACTCAACCAACTGGGAAAAGAGCCGTTCTAAGCTGGGGACCACGGTGTCCTTCCCTAGTCTACACAGAAACAGCACTCTGAGGGAGACGAGCTTCTGGCGTTTGGTAGCAACAACTCTTATTCTGAAGAGAAACATTTCGTTGTAAGCGGGTTGCCTCAGCCTTGTCACATTTACTGAACTGGCTATAAAGGAGGGCAGTTAGTAGGCCTCACCCTTCAAGCCCACTCCAATTTCATAGAGAAAACACCAGGCCTCGGTGTGCCTTCCTGTGGCAAGGAAACTTTGCTTTCATTCTTAGGTGGCTCTTTGGCTCAGAACTGCCCTACCCCAAGGATTCAGGGATGTGCAGCCCGATTAGTTGAGATCAGTCCTTCTGGCTCTTTCATGGATGAAACCAACTGGGAAAAGAGCCGTTCTAAGCTGGGGACAATGGTGTCTTTCCCTAGTCTACACACAAACAGCATTCTGAGGGAGACGAGCTGCTGGCGTTTGGTAGCAACATCTCCTAATCTGAAGAGAAACATTTCGTTGTAAGCGGGTTGCCTCAGCCTTGCCACATTTTCTGAACTGGCTATAAAGGAGGGCAGTCAGTAGGCCTCACCCTTCAAGCCCACTCCAATTTCATAGAGAAAACACCAGGCCTCGGTGTGCCTTCCTGTGACAAGGAAACTTTGCTCTCATTCTTTAGGTGGCACTTTGGCTCAGAACTGCCCTACCCCAAGGATTCAGGGATGTGCAGCCCGATTAGTTGAGATCAGTCCTTCTGGCTCTTTCATGGATGAAACCAACTGGGAAAAGAGCCGTTCTAAGCTGGGGACCATGGTGTCTTTCCCTAGTCTACACAGAAACTGCACTCTGAGGGAGACGAGCTGCTGGCGTTTGGTAGCAACATCTCCTAATCTGAAGAGAAACATTTCGTTGTAAGCGGGTTGCCTCAGCCTTGCCACATGTTCTCAACTGGTTATAAAGGAGGGCAGTCACTAGGCCTCACCTTTCAAGCACACTCCAATTTCATACAGAAAACACCAGGCCTCGGTGTGCCTTCCTGTGGCAAGGAAACATTGCTTTCATTCTTAGGTGGCACTTTGGCTCAGAAGTGCCCTACCCCAAGGATTCAGGGATGTGCAGCCCGATTAGTTGAGATCAGCCCTTCTGGCTCTTTCATGGATGAAACCAACTGGGCAAAGAGCCGTTCTAAGCTGGGGACCATGCTGTCTTTCCCTGGTCTACACAGAAACAGCACTCTGAGGGAGACGAGCTGCTGGTGTTTGGTAGCAACAACTCTTGTTCTGAAGAGAAACATTTCTTTGTAAGGGGGGTTGCCTCAGCCTTGCCACATTTTGTGATCTGGCTATAAAGGAGGGCAGTCAGTAGGCCTCACCCTTCAAGCCCACTCCAATTTGACAGAGAAAACACCAGGCCTCGGTGTGCCTTCCTGTGGCAAGGAAACTTTGCTTTCATTCCTTAGGTGGCACTTTGGCTCAAAACTGCCCTACCCCAAGGATTCAGGGATGTGCAGCCCGATTAGTTGAGATCAGCCCTTCTGGCTCTTTCATGGATGAAAACAGCTGGGCATAGGGCCGTTCTAAGCTTGGGACTATGGTGTCTTTCCCTAGTCTACACAGAAACAGCACTCTGAGGGAGACGAGCTGCTGGCGTTTGGTAGCAAAATCTCCTATTCTGAAGAGAAAAATTTCGTTATAAGCGGGTGGCATCAGCCTTGCCACATTTTCTCAAATGGCTCTAAAGGAGGGCAGTCAGTTGGCAGACTTACTTGCGGCCCTGCTTCCCAGGTTGGAAACTTTGCTTTCATTCCTTAGGTGGCCCATTGGCTCAGGACTGCCCTACCCCAAGAATTCAGGCTTGTGACGCCCGATTAGTTGAGATCAGCCCTTCTGGCTCTTTCATGGATGAAATCAACTGGGAAAAGAGCCGTTCTAAGCTGGGGACCATGGTGTCTTTCCCTAGTCTACACGGAAACAGCACTCTGAGGGAGACGAGCTGCTGGTGTTTGGTAGCAACATCTCCTATTCTGAAGGGAAACATTTCTTTGTAAGCGGGTTGCATCAGCCTTGCCACATGTTCTCAACTGCTTATAATGGAGGCAAGTCAGTAGGCCTCACCCTTCAAGCCCACTCCAATTTCATAGAGAAAACATCAGGCCTCGGTGTGCCTTCCTGTGGCAAGGAAACTTTGCTTTCATTCTTAGGTGGCTCTTTGGCTCAGAACTGCCCTACCCCAATGATTCAAGGATGTGCAGCCCGATTAGTTGAGATCATTCCTTCTGGCTCTTTCATGGATGAAACCAACTGGGAAAAGAGCCGTTCTAAGCTGGGGACCATGCTGTCTTTCCCTGGTCTACACAGAAACAGCACTCTGAGGGAGACGAGCTGCTGGCGTTTGGTGGCAACAACACTTGTTCTGAAGAGAAACATTTCTTTGTAAGGGGGGTTGCCTCAGCCTTGCCACATTTTGTGATCTGGCTATAAAGGAGGGCAGTCAGTAGGCCTCACCCTTCAAGCCCACTCCAATTTCATAGAGAAAACACCAGGCCTCGGTGTGCCTTCCTGTGGCAAGGAAACTTTGCTTTCATTCTTAGGTGGCTCTTTGGCTCAGAACTGCCCTACCCCAAGGATTCAGGGATGTGCAGCCCGATTAGTTGAGATCAGCCCTTCTGGCTCTTTCATGGATGAAACCAACTGGGAAAAGAGCCGTTCTAAGCTGGGGACAATGGTGTCTTTCCCTAGTCTACACACAAACAGCACTCTGAGGGAGACGAGCTGCTGGCGTTTGGTAGCAACATCTCCTAATCTGAAGAGAAACATTTCGTTGTAAGCGGGTTGCCTCAGCCTTGCCACATTTTCTGAACTGGCTATAAAGGAGGGCAGTCAGTAGGCCTCACCCTTCAAGCCCACTCCAATTTCATAGAGAAAACACCAGGCCTCGGTGTGCCTTCCTGTGGCAAGGAAACTTTGCTTTCATTCTTAGGTGGCTCTTTGGCTCAGAAATGCCCTACCCCAAGGATTCAGGGATGTGCAGCCCGATTAGTTGAGATCAGCCCTTCTGGCTCTTTCAAGGATGAAACCAACTGGGCAAAGAGCCGTTCTAAGCTGGGGACCATGCTGTCTTTCCCTGGTCTACACAGAAACAGCACTCTGAGGGAGACGAGCTGCTGGTGTTTGGTAGCAACATCTCCTATTCTGAAGGGAAACATTTCTTTGTAAGCGGGTTGCATCAGCCTTGCCACATGTTCTCAACTGCTTATAATGGAGGCAAGTCAGTAGGCCTCACCCTTCAAGCCCACTCCAATTTCATAGAGAAAACATCAGGCCTCGGTGTGCCTTCCTGTAGCAATGAAACTTTGCTTTCATTCCTTAGGTGGCACTTGGGCTCAGAACTGCCCTACCTCAAGGATTCAGGGATGTGCAGCCTGATTAGTTGAGATCACCCCTTCTAGGTCGTTCATGGACTCAACCAACTGGGAAAAGAGCCGTTCTAAGCTGGGGACCACGGTGTCCTTCCCTAGGCTAAACAGAAACAGCACTCTGAGGGAGACGAGCTTCTGGCGTTTGGTAGCAACAACTCTTATTCTGAAGAGAAACATTTCGTTGTAAGCGGGTTGCCTCAGCCTTGCCACATTTACTGAACTGGCTATAAAGGAGGGCAGTCAGTAGGCCTCACCCTTCAAGCCCACTCCAATTTCATAGAGAAAACACCAGGCCTCGGTGTGCCTTCCTGTGGCAAGGAAACTTTGCTTTCATTCTTAGGTGGCTCTTTGGCTCAGAACTGCCCTACCCCAAGGATTCAGTGATGTGCAGCCCGATTAGTTGAGATCAGTCCTTCTGGCTCTTTCATGGATGAAACCAACTGGGAAAAGAGCCGTTCTAAGCTGGGGACCATGGTGTCTTTCCCTAGTCTACACAGAAACAGCACTCTGAGGGAGACGAGCTGCTGGCGTTTGGTAGCAACATCTCCTAATCTGAAGAGAAATATTTCGTTGTAAGCGGGTTGCCTCAGCCTTGCCACATGTTCTCAACTGGTTATAAAGGAGGGCAGTCACTAGGCCTCACCTTTCAAGCACACTCCAATTTCATAGAGAAAACACCAGGCCTCGGTGTGCCTTCCTGTGGCAAGGAAACTTTGCTTTCATTCCTTAGGTGGCACTTTGGCTCAGAAGTGCCCTACCCCAAGGATTCAGGGATGTGCAGCCCGATTAGTTGAGATCAGCCCTTCTGGCTCTTTCATGGATGAAACCAACTGGGCAAAAGGCCGTTCTAAGCTGGGGACCATGCTGTCTTTCCCTGGTCTACACAGAAACAGCACTCTGAGGGAGACGAGCTGCTGGCGTTTGGTAGCAACAACTCTTGTTCTGAAGAGAAACATTTCTTTGTAAGGGGGGTTGCCTCAGCCTTGCCACATTTTGTGATCTGGCTATAAAGGAGGGCAGTCAGTAGGCCTCACCCTTCAAGCCCACTCCAATTTGACAGAGAAAACACCAGGCCTCGGTGTGCCTTCCTGTGGCAAGGAAACTTTGCTTTCATTCCTTAGGTGGCACTTTGGCTCAGAACTGCCCTACCCCAAGAATTCAGGGATGTGCAGCCCGATTAGTTGAGATCAGCCCTTCCGGCTCTTTCATGGATGAAAACAGCTGGGCATAGGGCCGTTCTAAGCTTGGGACTATGGTGTCTTTCCCTAGTCTACACAGAAACAGCACTCTGAGGGAGACGAGCTGCTGGCGTTTGGTATCGAAATCTCCTATTCTGAAGAGAAAAATTTCGTTATACGCGGGTGGCATCAGCCTTGCCACATTTTCTCAAATGGCTCTAAAGGAGGGCAGTCAGTTGGCAGACTTACTTGCGGCCCTGCTTCCCAGTTTGGAAAATTTGCTTTCATTCCTTAGGTGGCCCATTGGCTCAGGACTGCCCTACCCCAAGAATTCAGGCTTGTGACGCCCGATTAGTTGAGATCAGCCCTTCTGGCTCTTTCATGGATGAAACCAACTGGGAAAAGAGCCGTTCTAAGCTGGGGACCATGGTGTCTTTCCCTAGTCTACACGGAAACAGCACTCTGAGGGAGACGAGCTGCTGGCGTTTGGTAGCAACATCTCCTAATCTGAAGAGAAACATTTCGTTGTAAGCGGGTTGCCTCAGCCTTGCCACATTTTCTGAACTGGCTATAAAGGAGGGCAGTCAGTAGGCCTCGCCCTTCAAGCCCACTCCAATTTCATAGAGAAAACACCAGGCCTCGGTGTGCCTTCCTGTGGCAAGGAAACTTTGCTTTCATTCTTTAGGTGGCACTTTGGCTCAGAACTGCCCTACCCCAAGGATTCAGGGATGTGCAGCCCGATTAGTTGGGATCAGTCCTTCTGGCTCTTTCATGGATGAAACCAACTGGGAAAAGAGCCGTTCTAAGCTGGGGACCATGGTGTCTTTCCCTAGTCTACACAGAAAGAGCACTCTGAGGGAGACGAGCTGCTGGCGTTTGGTAGCAACATCTCCTAATCTGAAGAGAAACATTTCGTTGTAAGCGGGTTGCCTCAGCCTTGCCACATGTTCTCAACTGGTTATAAAGGAGGGCAGTCACTAGGCCTCACCTTTCAAGCACACTCCAATTTCATACAGAAAACACCAGGCCTCGGTGTGCCTTCCTGTGGCAAGGAAACTTTGCTTTCATTCCTTAGGTGGCACTTTGGCTCAGAACTGCCCTACCCCAAGGATTCAGGGATGTGCAGCCCGATTAGTTGAGATCAGCCCTTCTGGCTCTTTCATGGATGAAACCAACTGGGCAAAGAGCCGTTCTAAGCTGGGGACCATGCTGTCTTTTCCTGGTCTACACAGAAAGAGCACTCTGAGGGAGACGAGCTGCTGGCGTTTGGTAGCAACAACTCTTGTTCTGAAGAGAAACATTTCTTTGTAAGGGGGGTTGCCTCAGCCTTGCCACATTTTGTAATCTGGCTATAAAGGAGGGCAGTCAGTAGGCCTCACCCTTCAAGCCCACTCCAATTTGACAGAGAAAACACCAGGACTCGGTGTGCCTTCCTGTGGCAAGGAAACTTTGCTTTCATTCCTTAGGTGGCACTTTGGCTCAGAAGTGCCCTACCCCAAGGATTCAGGGATGTGCAGCCCGATTAGTTGAGATCAGCCCTTCTGGCTCTTTCATGGATGAAACCAACTGGGCAAAGAGCCTTTCTAAGCTGGGGACCATGCTGTCTTTCCCTGGTCTACACAGAAACAGCACTCTGAGTGAGACGAGCTGCTGGCGTTTGGTAGCAACAACTCTTGTTCTGAAGAGAAACATTTCTTTGTAAGGGGGGTTGCCTCAGCCTTGCCACATTTTGTGATCTGGCTATAAAGGAGGGCAGTCAGTAGGCCTCACCCTTCAAGCCCACTCCAATTTGACAGAGAAAACACCAGGCCTCGGTGTGCCTTCCTGTGGCAAGGAAACTTTGCTTTCATTCCTTAGGTGGCACTTTGGCTCAGAACTGCCCTACCCCAAGGATTCAGGGATGTGCAGCCCGATTAGTTGAGATCAGCCCTTCTGGCTCTTTCATGGATGAAAACAGCTGGGCATAGGGCCGTTCTAAGCTTGGGACTATGGTGTCTTTCCCTAGTCTACACAGAAACAGCACTCTGAGGGAGACGAGCTGCTGGCGTTTGGTAGCAAAATCTCCTATTCTGAAGAGAAAAATTTCGTTATAAGCGGGTGGCATCAGCCTTGCCACATTTTCTCAAATGGCTCTAAAGGAGGGCAGTCAGTTGGCAGACTTACTTGCGGCCCTGCTTCCCAGGTTGGAAACTTTGCTTTCATTCCTTAGGTGGCCCATTGGCTCAGGACTGCCCTACCCCAAGAATTCAGGCTTGTGACGCCCGATTAGTTGAGATCAGCCCTTCTGGCTCTTTCATGGATGAAACCAACTGGGAAAAGAGCCGTTCTAAGCTGGGGACCATGGTGTCTTTCCCTAGTCTACACGGAAACAGCACTCTGAGGGAGATGAGCTGCTGGT
Source organism: Eschrichtius robustus (assembly GCF_028021215.1). NCBI lineage: Eukaryota > Metazoa > Chordata > Mammalia > Artiodactyla > Eschrichtiidae > Eschrichtius > Eschrichtius robustus. The sequence continues at coordinate 47,332,545 of NC_090842.1, forward strand.
GTTTGGTAGCAACATCTCCTATTCTGAAGGGAAACATTTCTTTGTAAGCGGGTTGCATCAGCCTTGCCACATGTTCTCAACTGCTTATAATGGAGGCAAGTCAGTAGGCCTCACCCTTCAAGCCCACTCCAATTTCATAGAGAAAACATCAGGCCTCGGTGTGCCTTCCTGTGGCAAGGAAACTTTGCTTTCATTCTTAGGTGGCTCTTTGGCTCAGAACTGCCCTACCCCAATGATTCAAGGATGTGCAGCCCGATTAGTTGAGATCAGTCCTTCTGGCTCTTTCATGGATGAAACCAACTGGGAAAAGAGCTGTTCTAAGCTGGGGACCATGCTGTCTTTCCCTGGTCTACACAGAAACAGCACTCTGAGGGAGACGAGCTGCTGGCGTTTGGTAGCAACAACACTTGTTCTGAAGAGAAACATTTCTTTGTAAGGAGGGTTGCCTCAGCCTTGCCACATTTTGTGATCTGGCTATAAAGGAGGGCAGTCAGTAGGCCTCACCCTTCAAGCCCACTCCAATTTCATAGAGAAAACACCAGGCCTCGGTGTGCCTTCCTGTGGCAAGGAAACTTTGCTTTCATTCTTAGGTGGCTCTTTGGCTCAGAACTGCCCTACCCCAAGGATTCAGGGATGTGCAGCCCGATTAGTTGAGATCAGTCCTTCTGGCTCTTTCATGGATGAAACCAACTGGGAAAAGAGCCGTTCTAAGCTGGGGACAATGGTGTCTTTCCCTAGTCTACACAGAAACAGCACTCTGAGGGAGACGAGCTGCTGGCGTTTGGTAGCAACATCTCCTAATCTGAAGAGAAACATTTCGTTGTAAGCGGGTTGCCTCAGCCTTGCCACATTTTCTGAACTGGCTATAAAGGAGGGCAGTCAGTAGGCCTCACCCTTCAAGCCCACTCCAATTTCATAGAGAAAACACCAGGCCTCGGTGTGCCTTCCTATGAGAAGGAAACTTTGCTTTCATTCTTTAGGTGGCACTTTGGCTCAGAACTGCCCTACCCCAAGGATTCAGGGATGTGCAGCCCGATTAGTTGAGTTCAGTCCTTCTGGCACTTTCATGGATGAAACCAACTGGGAAAAGAGCCGTTCTAAGCTGGGGACCATGGTGTCTTACCCTAGTCTACACAGAAACAGCACTCTGAGGGAGACGAGCTGCTGGCGTTTGGTAGCAACATCTCCTAATCTGAAGAGAAACATTTCGTTGTAAGCGGGTTGCCACAGCCTTGCCACATGTTCTCAACTGGTTATAAAGGAGGGCAGTCACTAGGCCTCACCTTTCAAGCACACTCCAATTTCATACAGAAAACACCAGGCCTCGGTGTGCCTTCCTGTGGCAAGGAAACTTTGCTTTCATTCCTTAGGTGGCACTTTGGCTCAGAACTGCCCTACCCCAAGGATTCAGGGATGTGCAGCCCGATTAGTTGAGATCAGCCCTTCTGGCTCTTTCATGGATGAAACCAACTGGGCAAAGAGCCGTTCTAAGCTGGGGACCATGCTGTCTTTCCCTGGTCTACACAGAAACAGCACTCTGAGGGAGACGAGCTGCTGGCGTTTGGTAGCAACAACTCTTGTTCTGAAGAGAAACATTTCTTTGTAAGGGGGGTTGCCTCAGCCTTGCCACATTTTGTGATCTGGCTATAAAGGAGGGCAGTCAGTAGGCCTCACCCTTCAAGCCCACTCCAATTTGACAGAGAAAACACCAGGACTCGGTGTGCCTTCCTGTGGCAAGGAAACTTTGCTTTCATTCCTTAGGTGGCACTTTGGCTCAGAAGTGCCCTACCCCAAGGATTCAGGGATGTGCAGCCCGATTAGTTGAGATCAGCCCTTCTGGCTCTTTCATGGATGAAACCAACTGGGCAAAGAGCCGTTCTAAGCTGGGGACCATGCTGTCTTTCCCTGGTCTACACAGAAACAGCACTCTGAGTGAGACGAGCTGCTGGCGTTTGGTAGCAACAACTCTTGTTCTGAAGAGAAACATTTCTTTGTAAGGGGGGTTGCCTCAGCCTTGCCACATTTTGTGATCTGGCTATAAAGGAGGGCAGTCAGTAGGCCTCACCCTTCAAGCCCACTCCAATTTGACAGAGAAAACACCAGGCCTCGGTGTGCCTTCCTGTGGCAAGGAAACTTTGCTTTCATTCCTTAGGTGGCACTTTGGCTCAGAACTGCCCTACCCCAAGGATTCAGGGATGTGCAGCCCGATTAGTTGAGATCAGCCCTTCTGGCTCTTTCATGGATGAAAACAGCTGGGCATAGGGCCGTTCTAAGCTTGGGACTATGGTGTCTTTCCCTAGTCTACACAGAAACAGCACTCTGAGGGAGACGAGCTGCTGGCGTTTGGTAGCAAAATCTCCTATTCTGAAGAGAAAAATTTCGTTATAAGCGGGTGGCATCAGCCTTGCCACATTTTCTCAAATGGCTCTAAAGGAGGGCAGTCAGTTGGCAGACTTACTTGCGGCCCTGCTTCCCAGGTTGGAAACTTTGCTTTCATTCCTTAGGTGGCCCATTGGCTCAGGACTGCCCTACCCCAAGAATTCAGGCTTGTGACGCCCGATTAGTTGAGATCAGCCCTTCTGGCTCTTTCATGGATGAAACCAACGGGGAAAAGAGCCGTTCTAAGCTGGGGACCATGGTGTCTTTCCCTAGTCTACACAGAAACAGCACTCTGAGGGAGACGAGCTGCTGGCGTTTGGTAGCAACATCTCCTAATCTGAAGAGAAATATTTCGTTGTAAGCGGGTTGCCTCAGCCTTGCCACATGTTCTCAACTGGTTATAAAGGAGGGCAGTCACTAGGCCTCACCTTTCAAGCACACTCCAATTTCATACAGAAAACACCAGGCCTCGGTGTGCCTTCCTGTGGCAAGGAAACTTTGCTTTCATTCCTTAGGTGGCACTTTGGCTCAGAAGTGCCCTACCCCAAGGATTCAGGGATGTGCAGCCCGATTAGTTGAGATCAGCCCTTCTGGCTCTTTCATGGATGAAACCAACTGGGCAAAAGGCCGTTCTAAGCTGGGGACCATGCTGTCTTTCCCTGGTCTACACAGAAACAGCACTCTGAGGGAGACGAGCTGCTGGCGTTTGGTAGCAACAACTCTTGTTCTGAAGAGAAACATTTCTTTGTAAGGGGGGTTGCCTCAGCCTTGCCACATTTTGTGATCTGGCTATAAAGGAGGGCAGTCAGTAGGCCTCACCCTTCAAGCCCACTCCAATTTGACAGAGAAAACACCAGGCCTCGGTGTGCCTTCCTGTGGCAAGGAAACTTTGCTTTCATTCCTTAGGTGGCACTTTGGCTCAGAACTGCCCTACCCCAAGAATTCAGGGATGTGCAGCCCGATTAGTTGAGATCAGCCCTTCCGGCTCTTTCATGGATGAAAACAGCTGGGCATAGGGCCGTTCTAAGCTTGGGACTATGGTGTCTTTCCCTAGTCTACACAGAAACAGCACTCTGAGGGAGACGAGCTGCTGGCGTTTGGTATCGAAATCTCCTATTCTGAAGAGAAAAATTTCGTTATACGCGGGTGGCATCAGCCTTGCCACATTTTCTCAAATGGCTCTAAAGGAGGGCAGTCAGTTGGCAGACTTACTTGCGGCCCTGCTTCCCAGTTTGGAAAATTTGCTTTCATTCCTTAGGTGGCCCATTGGCTCAGGACTGCCCTACCCCAAGAATTCAGGCTTGTGACGCCCGATTAGTTGAGATCAGCCCTTCTGGCTCTTTCATGGATGAAACCAACTGGGAAAAGAGCCGTTCTAAGCTGGGGACCATGGTGTCTTTCCCTAGTCTACACGGAAACAGCACTCTGAGGGAGACGAGCTGCTGGCGTTTGGTAGCAACATCTCCTAATCTGAAGAGAAACATTTCGTTGTAAGCGGGTTGCCTCAGCCTTGCCACATTTTCTGAACTGGCTATAAAGGAGGGCAGTCAGTAGGCCTCGCCCTTCAAGCCCACTCCAATTTCATAGAGAAAACACCAGGCCTCGGTGTGCCTTCCTGTGGCAAGGAAACTTTGCTTTCATTCTTTAGGTGGCACTTTGGCTCAGAACTGCCCTACCCCAAGGATTCAGGGATGTGCAGCCCGATTAGTTGGGATCAGTCCTTCTGGCTCTTTCATGGATGAAACCAACTGGGAAAAGAGCCGTTCTAAGCTGGGGACCATGGTGTCTTTCCCTAGTCTACACAGAAAGAGCACTCTGAGGGAGACGAGCTGCTGGCGTTTGGTAGCAACATCTCCTAATCTGAAGAGAAACATTTCGTTGTAAGCGGGTTGCCTCAGCCTTGCCACATGTTCTCAACTGGTTATAAAGGAGGGCAGTCACTAGGCCTCACCTTTCAAGCACACTCCAATTTCATACAGAAAACACCAGGCCTCGGTGTGCCTTCCTGTGGCAAGGAAACTTTGCTTTCATTCCTTAGGTGGCACTTTGGCTCAGAACTGCCCTACCCCAAGGATTCAGGGATGTGCAGCCCGATTAGTTGAGATCAGCCCTTCTGGCTCTTTCATGGATGAAACCAACTGGGCAAAGAGCCGTTCTAAGCTGGGGACCATGCTGTCTTTTCCTGGTCTACACAGAAAGAGCACTCTGAGGGAGACGAGCTGCTGGCGTTTGGTAGCAACAACTCTTGTTCTGAAGAGAAACATTTCTTTGTAAGGGGGGTTGCCTCAGCCTTGCCACATTTTGTGATCTGGCTATAAAGGAGGGCAGTCAGTAGGCCTCACCCTTCAAGCCCACTCCAATTTGACAGAGAAAACACCAGGACTCGGTGTGCCTTCCTGTGGCAAGGAAACTTTGCTTTCATTCCTTAGGTGGCACTTTGGCTCAGAAGTGCCCTACCCCAAGGATTCAGGGATGTGCAGCCCGATTAGTTGAGATCAGCCCTTCTGGCTCTTTCATGGATGAAACCAACTGGGCAAAGAGCCTTTCTAAGCTGGGGACCATGCTGTCTTTCCCTGGTCTACACAGAAACAGCACTCTGAGTGAGACGAGCTGCTGGCGTTTGGTAGCAACAACTCTTGTTCTGAAGAGAAACATTTCTTTGTAAGGGGGGTTGCCTCAGCCTTGCCACATTTTGTGATCTGGCTATAAAGGAGGGCAGTCAGTAGGCCTCACCCTTCAAGCCCACTCCAATTTGACAGAGAAAACACCAGGCCTCGGTGTGCCTTCCTGTGGCAAGGAAACTTTGCTTTCATTCCTTAGGTGGCACTTTGGCTCAGAACTGCCCTACCCCAAGGATTCAGGGATGTGCAGCCCGATTAGTTGAGATCAGCCCTTCTGGCTCTTTCATGGATGAAAACAGCTGGGCATAGGGCCGTTCTAAGCTTGGGACTATGGTGTCTTTCCCTAGTCTACACAGAAACAGCACTCTGAGGGAGACGAGCTGCTGGCGTTTGGTAGCAAAATCTCCTATTCTGAAGAGAAAAATTTCGTTATAAGCGGGTGGCATCAGCCTTGCCACATTTTCTCAAATGGCTCTAAAGGAGGGCAGTCAGTTGGCAGACTTACTTGCGGCCCTGCTTCCCAGGTTGGAAACTTTGCTTTCATTCCTTAGGTGGCCCATTGGCTCAGGACTGCCCTACCCCAAGAATTCAGGCTTGTGACGCCCGATTAGTTGAGATCAGCCCTTCTGGCTCTTTCATGGATGAAACCAACTGGGAAAAGAGCCGTTCTAAGCTGGGGACCATGGTGTCTTTCCCTAGTCTACACGGAAACAGCACTCTGAGGGAGATGAGCTGCTGGTGTTTGGTAGCAACATCTCCTATTCTGAAGGGAAACATTTCTTTGTAAGCGGGTTGCATCAGCCTTGCCACATGTTCTCAACTGCTTATAATGGAGGCAAGTCAGTAGGCCTCACCCTTCAAGCCCACTCCAATTTCATAGAGAAAACATCAGGCCTCGGTGTGCCTTCCTGTGGCAAGGAAACTTTGCTTTCATTCTTAGGTGGCTCTTTGGCTCAGAACTGCCCTACCCCAATGATTCAAGGATGTGCAGCCCGATTAGTTGAGATCAGTCCTTCTGGCTCTTTCATGGATGAAACCAACTGGGAAAAGAGCTGTTCTAAGCTGGGGACCATGCTGTCTTTCCCTGGTCTACACAGAAACAGCACTCTGAGGGAGACGAGCTGCTGGCGTTTGGTAGCAACAACACTTGTTCTGAAGAGAAACATTTCTTTGTAAGGAGGGTTGCCTCAGCCTTGCCACATTTTGTGATCTGGCTATAAAGGAGGGCAGTCAGTAGGCCTCACCCTTCAAGCCCACTCCAATTTCATAGAGAAAACACCAGGCCTCGGTGTGCCTTCCTGTGGCAAGGAAACTTTGCTTTCATTCTTAGGTGGCTCTTTGGCTCAGAACTGCCCTACCCCAAGGATTCAGGGATGTGCAGCCCGATTAGTTGAGATCAGTCCTTCTGGCTCTTTCATGGATGAAACCAACTGGGAAAAGAGCCGTTCTAAGCTGGGGACAATGGTGTCTTTCCCTAGTCTACACAGAAACAGCACTCTGAGGGAGACGAGCTGCTGGCGTTTGGTAGCAACATCTCCTAATCTGAAGAGAAACATTTCGTTGTAAGCGGGTTGCCTCAGCCTTGCCACATTTTCTGAACTGGCTATAAAGGAGGGCAGTCAGTAGGCCTCACCCTTCAAGCCCACTCCAATTTCATAGAGAAAACACCAGGCCTCGGTGTGCCTTCCTGTGAGAAGGAAACTTTGCTTTCATTCTTTAGGTGGCACTTTGGCTCAGAACTGCCCTACCCCAAGGATTCAGGGATGTGCAGCCCGATTAGTTGAGTTCAGTCCTTCTGGCACTTTCATGGATGAAACCAACTGGGAAAAGAGCCGTTCTAAGCTGGGGACCATGGTGTCTTACCCTAGTCTACACAGAAACAGCACTCTGAGGGAGACGAGCTGCTGGCGTTTGGTAGCAACATCTCCTAATCTGAAGAGAAACATTTCGTTGTAAGCGGGTTGCCACAGCCTTGCCACATGTTCTCAACTGGTTATAAAGGAGGGCAGTCACTAGGCCTCACCTTTCAAGCACACTCCAATTTCATACAGAAAACACCAGGCCTCGGTGTGCCTTCCTGTGGCAAGGAAACTTTGCTTTCATTCCTTAGGTGGCACTTTGGCTCAGAACTGCCCTACCCCAAGGATTCAGGGATGTGCAGCCCGATTAGTTGAGATCAGCCCTTCTGGCTCTTTCATGGATGAAACCAACTGGGCAAAGAGCCGTTCTAAGCTGGGGACCATGCTGTCTTTCCCTGGTCTACACAGAAACAGCACTCTGAGGGAGACGAGCTGCTGGCGTTTGGTAGCAACAACTCTTGTTCTGAAGAGAAACATTTCTTTGTAAGGGGGGTTGCCTCAGCCTTGCCACATTTTGTGATCTGGCTATAAAGGAGGGCAGTCAGTAGGCCTCACCCTTCAAGCCCACTCCAATTTGACAGAGAAAACACCAGGACTCGGTGTGCCTTCCTGTGGCAAGGAAACTTTGCTTTCATTCCTTAGGTGGCACTTTGGCTCAGAAGTGCCCTACCCCAAGGATTCAGGGATGTGCAGCCCGATTAGTTGAGATCAGCCCTTCTGGCTCTTTCATGGATGAAACCAACTGGGCAAAGAGCCGTTCTAAGCTGGGGACCATGCTGTCTTTCCCTGGTCTACACAGAAACAGCACTCTGAGTGAGACGAGCTGCTGGCGTTTGGTAGCAACAACTCTTGTTCTGAAGAGAAACATTTCTTTGTAAGGGGGGTTGCCTCAGCCTTGCCACATTTTGTGATCTGGCTATAAAGGAGGGCAGTCAGTAGGCCTCACCCTTCAAGCCCACTCCAATTTGACAGAGAAAACACCAGGCCTCGGTGTGCCTTCCTGTGGCAAGGAAACTTTGCTTTCATTCCTTAGGTGGCACTTTGGCTCAGAACTGCCCTACCCCAAGGATTCAGGGATGTGCAGCCCGATTAGTTGAGATCAGCCCTTCTGGCTCTTTCATGGATGAAAACAGCTGGGCATAGGGCCGTTCTAAGCTTGGGACTATGGTGTCTTTCCCTAGTCTACACAGAAACAGCACTCTGAGGGAGACGAGCTGCTGGCGTTTGGTAGCAAAATCTCCTATTCTGAAGAGAAAAATTTCGTTATAAGCGGGTGGCATCAGCCTTGCCACATTTTCTCAAATGGCTCTAAAGGAGGGCAGTCAGTTGGCAGACTTACTTGCGGCCCTGCTTCCCAGGTTGGAAACTTTGCTTTCATTCCTTAGGTGGCCCATTGGCTCAGGACTGCCCTACCCCAAGAATTCAGGCTTGTGACGCCCGATTAGTTGAGATCAGCCCTTCTGGCTCTTTCATGGATGAAACCAACTGGGAAAAGAGCCGTTCTAAGCTGGGGACCATGGTGTCTTTCCCTAGTCTACACGGAAACAGCACTCTGAGGGAGACGAGCTGCTGGTGTTTGGTAGCAACATCTCCTATTCTGAAGGGAAACATTTCTTTGTAAGCGGGTTGCATCAGCCTTGCCACATGTTCTCAACTGCTTATAATGGAGGCAAGTCAGTAGGCCTCACCCTTCAAGCCCACTCCAATTTCATAGAGAAAACATCAGGCCTCGGTGTGCCTTCCTGTGGCAAGGAAACTTTGCTTTCATTCTTAGGTGGCTCTTTGGCTCAGAACTGCCCTACCCCAATGATTCAAGGATGTGCAGCCCGATTAGTTGAGATCAGTCCTTCTGGCTCTTTCATGGATGAAACCAACTGGGAAAAGAGCCGTTCTAAGCTGGGGACCATGCTGTCTTTCCCTGGTCTACACAGAAACAGCACTCTGAGGGAGACGAGCTGCTGGCGTTTGGTAGCAACAACACTTGTTCTGAAGAGAAACATTTCTTTGTAAGGAGGGTTGCCTCAGCCTTGCCACATTTTGTGATCTGGCTATAAAGGAGGGCAGTCAGTAGGCCTCACCCTTCAAGCCCACTCCAATTTCATAGAGAAAACACCAGGCCTCGGTGTGCCTTCCTGTGGCAAGGAAACTTTGCTTTCATTCTTAGGTGGCTCTTTGGCTCAGAACTGCCCTACCCCAAGGATTCAGGGATGTGCAGCCCGATTAGTTGAGATCAGTCCTTCTGGCCCTTTCATGGATGAAACCAACTGGGAAAAGAGCCGTTCTAAGCTGGGGACAATGGTGTCTTTCCCTAGTCTACACAGAAACAGCACTCTGAGGGAGACGAGCTGCTGGCGTTTGGTAGCAACATCTCCTAATCTGAAGAGAAACATTTCGTTGTAAGCGGGTTGCCTCAGCCTTGCCACATTTTCTGAACAGGCTATAAGGGAGGGCAGTCAGTAGGCCTCACCCTTCAAGCCCACTCCAATTTGACAAAGAAAACACCAGGACTCGGTGTGCCTTCCTGTGGCAAGGAAACTTTGCTTTCATTCCTTAGGTGGCACTTTGGCTCAGAACTGCCCTACCCCAAGGATTCAGGGATGTGCAGCCCGATTAGTTGAGATCAGCCCTTCTGGCTCTTTCATGGATGAAAACAGCTGGGCATAGGGCCGTTCTAAGCTTGGGACTATGGTGTCTTTCCCTAGTCTACACAGAAACAGCACTCTGAGGGAGACAAGCTGCTGGCGTTTCGTAGCAAAATCTCCTATTCTGAAGAGAAAAATTTCGTTATAAGCGGGTGGCATCAGCCTTGCCACATTTTCTCAAATGGCTCTAAAGGAGGGCAGTCAGTTGGCAGACTTACTTGTGGCCCTGCTTCCCAGGTTGGAAACTTTGCTTTCATTCCTTAGGTGGCCCATTGGCTCAAGACTGCCCTACCCCAAGAATTCAGGCTTGTGACGCCCGATTAGTTGAGATCAGCCCTTCTGGCTCTTTCATGGATGAAACCAACTGGGAAAAGAGGCGTTCTAAACTGGGGACCATGGTGTCTTTCCCTAGTCTACACGGAAACAGCACTCTGAGGGAGACGAGCTGCTGGTGTTTGGTAGCAACATCTCCTATTCTGAAGCGAAACATTTCTTTGTAAGCGGGTTGCATCAGCCTTGCCACATGTTCTCAACTGCTTATAATGGAGGCAAGTCAGTAGGCCTCACCCTTCAAGCCCACTCCAATTTCATAGAGAAAACATCAGGCCTCGGTGTGCCTTTCTGTGGCAATGAAACTTTGCTTTCATTCCTTAGGTGGCACTTCGGCTCAGAACTGCCCGACCTCAAGGATTCAGGGATGTGCAGCCTGATTAGTTGAGATCACCCCTTCTAGGTCTTTCATGGATGAAACCAACTGGGAAAAGAGCCGTTCTAAGCTGGGGACCATGGTGTCTTTCCCTAGTCTACACAGAAGCAGCACTCTGAGGGAGACGAGCTGCTGGCGTTTGGTAGCAACGTCTACTATCCTGAAGAGCAACATTTCGTTGTAAGCGGGTTGCCTCAGCATTGCCACATTTTCTGAACTGGCTATAAAGTAGGGCAGTCAGTAGGCCTCACCCTTCAAGCCCACTCCAATTTCATAGAGAAAACATCAGGCCTCGGTGTGCCTTCCTGTGGCAATGAAACTTTGCTTTCATTCCTTAGGTGGCACTTGGGCTCAGAACTGCCCTACCTCAAGGATTCAGGGATGTGCAGCCTGATTAGTTGAGATCACCCCTTCTAGGTCGTTCATGGACTCAACCAACTGGGAAAAGAGCCGTTCTAAGATGGGGACCACGGTGTCCTTCCCTAGTCTACACAGAAACAGCACTCTGAGGGAGACGAGCTTCTGGCGTTTGGTAGCAACAACTCTTATTCTGAAGAGAAACATTTCGTTGTAAGCGGGTTGCCTCAGCCTTGCCACATTTACTGAACTGGCTATAAAGGAGGGCAGTTAGTAGGCCTCACCCTTCAAGCCCACTTCAATTTCATAGAGAAAACACCAGGCCTCGGTGTGCCTTCCTGTGGCAAGGAAACTTTGCTTTCATTCTTAGGTGGCTCTTTGGCTCAGAACTGCCCTACCCCAAGGATTCAGGGATGTGCAGCCCGATTAGTTGAGATCAGTCCTTCTGGCTCTTTCATGGATGAAACCAACTGGGAAAAGAGCCGTTCTAAGCTGGGGACCATGGTGTCTTTCCCTAGTCTACACAGAAACAGCACTCTGAGGGAGACGAGCTGCTGGCGTTTGGTAGCAACATCTCCTAATCTGAAGAGAAACATTTCGTTGTAAGCGGGTTGCCTCAGCCTTGCCACATGTTCTCAACTGGTTATAAAGGAGGGCAGTCACTAGGCCTCACCTTTCAAGCACACTCCAATTTCATACAGAAAACACCAGGCCTCGGTGTGCCTTCCTGTGGCAAGGAAACTTTGCTTTCATTCCTTAGGTGGCACTTTGGCTCAGAACTGCCCTACCCCAAGGATTCAGGGATGTGCAGCCCGATTAGTTGAGATCAGCCCTTCTGGCTCTTTCATGGATGAAAACAGCTGGGCATAGGGCCGTTCTAAGCTTGGGACTATGGTGTCTTTCCCTAGTCTACACAGAAACAGCACTCTGAGGGAGACGAGCTGCTGGCGTTTGGTAGCAAAATCTCCTATTCTGAAGAGAAAAATTTCGTTATAAGCGGGTGGCATCAGCCTTGCCACATTTTCTCAAATGGCTCTCAAGGAGGGCAGTCAGTTGGCAGACTTACTTGCGGCCCTGCTTCCCAGGTTGGAAACTTTGCTTTCATTCCTTAGGTGGCCCATTGGCTCAGGACTGCCCTACCCCAAGAATTCAGGCTTGTGACGCCCGATTAGTTGAGATCAGCCCTTCTGGCTCTTTCATGGATGAAACCAACTGGGAAAAGAGCCGTTCTAAGCTGGGGACCATGGTGTCTTTCCCTAGTCTACACGGAAACAGCACTCTGAGGGAGACGAGCTGCTGGTGTTTGGTAGCAACATCTCCTATTCTGAAGGGAAACATTTCTTTGTAAGCGGGTTGCATCAGCCTTGCCACATGTTCTCAACTGCTTATAATGGAGGCAAGTCAGTAGGCCTCACCCTTCAAGCCCACTCCAATTTCATAAGGAAAACATCAGGCCTCGGTGTGCCTTCCTGTGGCAAGGAAACTTTGCTTTCATTCTTAGGTGGCTCTTTGGCTCAGAACTGCCCTACCCCAATGATTCAAGGATGTGCAGCCCGATTAGTTGAGATCAGTCCTTCTGGCTCTTTCATGGATGAAACCAACTGGGAAAAGAGCCGTTCTAAGCTGGGGACCATGCTGTCTTTCCCTGGTCTACACAGAAACAGCACTCTGAGGGAGACGGGCTGCTGGCGTTTGGTAGCTACAACACTTGTTCTGAAGAGAAACATTTCTTTGTAAGGGGGGTTGCCTCAGCCTTGCCACATTTTGTGATCTGGCTATAAAGGAGGGCAGTCAGTAGGCCTCACCCTTCAAGCCCACTCCAATTTCATAGAGAAAACACCAGGCCTCGGTGTGCCTTCCTGTGGCAAGGAAACTTTGCTTTCATTCTTAGGTGGCTCTTTGGCTCAGAACTGCCCTACCCCAAGGATTCAGGGATGTGCAGCCCGATTAGTTGAGATCAGTCCTTCTGGCTCTTTCATGGATGAAACCAACTGGGAAAAGAGCCGTTCTAAGCTGGGGACAATGGTGTCTTTCCCTAGTCTACACAGAAACAGCACTCTGAGGGAGACGAGCTGCTGGCGTTTGGTAGCAACATCTCCTAATCTGAAGAGAAACATTTCGTTGTAAGCGGGTTGCCTCAGCCTTGCCACATTTTCTGAACTGGCTATAAAGGAGAGCAGTCAGTAGGCCTCACCCTTCAAGCCCACTCCAATTTGACAGAGAAAACACCAGGCCTCGGTGTGCCTTCCTGTGGCAAGGAAACTTTGCTTTCATTCCTTAGGTGGCACTTTGGCTCAGAACTGCCCTACCCCAAGGATTCAGGGATGTGCAGCCCGATTAGTTGAGATCAGCCCTTCTGGCTCTTTCATGGATGAAAACAGCTGGGCATAGGGCCGTTCTAAGCTTGGGACTATGGTGTCTTTCCCTAGTCTACACAGAAACAGCACTCTGAGGGAGACGAGCTGCTGGCGTTTGGTAGCAAAATCTCCTATTCTGAAGAGAAAAATTTCGTTATACGCGGGTGGCATCAGCCTTGCCACATTTTCTCAAATGGCTCTAAAGGAGGGCAGTCAGTTGGCAGACTTACTTGCGGCCCTGCTTCCCAGTTTGGAAACTTTGCTTTCATTCCTTAGGTGGCCCATTGGCTCAGGACTGCCCTACCCCAAGAATTCAGGCTTGTGACGCCCGATTAGTTGAGATCAGCCCTTCTGGCTCTTTCATGGATGAAACCAACTGGGAAAAGAGCCGTTCTAAGCTGGGGACCATGGTGTCTTTCCCTAGTCTACACGGAAACAGCACTCTGAGGGAGACGAGCTGCTGGCGTTTGGTAGCAACATCTCCTAATCTGAAGAGAAACATTTCGTTGTAAGCGGGTTGCCTCAGCCTTGCCACATTTTCTGAACTGGCTATAAAGGAGGGCAGTCAGTAGGCCTCGCCCTTCAAGCCCACTCCAATTTCATAGAGAAAACACCAGGCCTCGGTGTGCCTTCCTGTGGCAAGGAAACTTTGCTTTCATTCTTTAGGTGGCACTTTGGCTCAGAACTGCCCTACCCCAAGGATTCAGGGATGTGCAGCCCGATTAGTTGGGATCAGTCCTTCTGGCTCTTTCATGGATGAAACCAACTGGGAAAAGAGCCGTTCTAAGCTGGGGACCATGGTGTCTTTCCCTAGTCTACACAGAAACAGCACTCTGAGGGAGACGAGCTGCTGGCGTTTGGTAGCAACATCTCCTAATCTGAAGAGAAACATTTCGTTGTAAGCGGGTTGCCTCAGCCTTGCCACATTTTCTGAACTGGCTATAAAGTAGGGCAGTCAGTAGGCCTCACCCTTCAAGCCCACTCCAATTTCATAGAGAAAACATCAGGCCTCGGTGTGCCTTCCTGTGGCAATGAAACTTTGCTTTCATTCCTTAGGTGGCACTTGGGCTCAGAACTGCCCTACCTCAAGGATTCAGGGATGTGCAGCCTGATTAGTTGAGATCACCCCTTCTAGGTCGTTCATGGACTCAACCAACTGGGAAAAGAGCCGTTCTAAGCTGGGGACCACGGTGTCCTTCCCTAGTCTACACAGAAACAGCACTCTGAGGGAGACGAGCTTCTGGCGTTTGGTAGCAACAACTCTTATTCTGAAGAGAAACATTTCGTTGTAAGCGGGTTGCCTCAGCCTTGCCACATTTACTGAACTGGCTATAAAGGAGGGCAGTCAGTAGGCCTCACCCTTCAAGCCCACTCCAATTTCATAGAGAAAACACCAGGCCTCGGTGTGCCTTCCTGTGGCAAGGAAACTTTGCTTTCATTCTTAGGTGGCTCTTTGGCTCAGAACTGCCCTACCCCAAGGATTCAGGGATGTGCAGCCCGATTAGTTGAGATCAGTCCTTCTGGCTCTTTCATGGATGAAACCAACTGGGAAAAGAGCCGTTCTAAGCTGGGGACAATGGTGTCTTTCCCTAGTCTACACAGAAACAGCACTCTGAGGGAGACGAGCTGCTGGCGTTTGGTAGCAACATCTCCTAATCTGAAGAGAAACATTTCGTTGTAAGCGGGTTGCCTCAGCCTTGCCACATTTTCTGAACTGGCTATAAAGGAGGGCAGTCAGTAGGCCTCACCCTTCAAGCCCACTCCAATTTCATAGAGAAAACACCAGGCCTCGGTGTGCCTTCCTGTGACAAGGAAACTTTGCTCTCATTCTTTAGGTGGCACTTTGGCTCAGAACTGCCCTACCCCAAGGATTCAGGGATGTGCAGCCCGATTAGTTGAGATCAGTCCTTCTGGCTCTTTCATGGATGAAACCAACTGGGAAAAGAGCCGTTCTAAGCTGGGGACCATGGTGTCTTACCCTAGTCTACACAGAAACTGCACTCTGAGGGAGACGAGCTGCTGGCGTTTGGTAGCAACATCTCCTAATCTGAAGAGAAACATTTCGTTGTAAGCGGGTTGCCTCAGCCTTGCCACATGTTCTCAACTGGTTATAAAGGAGGGCAGTCACTAGGCCTCACCTTTCAAGCACACTCCAATTTCATACAGAAAACACCAGGCCTCGGTGTGCCTTCCTGTGGCAAGGAAACATTGCTTTCATTCTTAGGTGGCACTTTGGCTCAGAAGTGCCCTACCCCAAGGATTCAGGGATGTGCAGCCCGATTAGTTGAGATCAGCCCTTCTGGCTCTTTCATGGATGAAACCAACTGGGCAAAGAGCCGTTCTAAGCTGGGGACCATGCTGTCTTTCCCTGGTCTACACAGAAACAGCACTCTGAGGGAGACGAGCTGCTGGTGTTTGGTAGCAACAACTCTTGTTCTGAAGAGAAACATTTCTTTGTAAGCGGGGTTGCCTCAGCCTTGCCACATTTTGTGATCTGGCTATAAAGGAGGGCAGTCAGTAGGCCTCACCCTTCAAGCCCACTCCAATTTGACAGAGAAAACACCAGGCCTCGGTGTGCCTTCCTGTGGCAAGGAAACTTTGCTTTCATTCCTTAGGTGGCACTTTGGCTCAGAACTGCCCTACCCCAAGGATTCAGGGATGTGCAGCCCGATTAGTTGAGATCAGCCCTTCTGGCTCTTTCATGGATGAAAACAGCTGGGCATAGGGCCGTTCTAAGCATGGGACTATGGTGTCTTTCCCTAGTCTACACAGAAACAGCACTCTGAGGGAGACGAGCTGCTGGCGTTTGGTAGCAAAATCTCCTATTCTGAAGAGAAAAATTTCGTTATAAGCGGGTGGCATCAGCCTTGCCACATTTTCTCAAATGGCTCTAAAGGATGGCAGTCAGTTGGCAGACTTACTTGCGGCCCTGCTTCCCAGGTTGGAAACTTTGCTTTCATTCCTTAGGTGGCCCATTGGCTCAGGACTGCCCTACCCCAAGAATTCAGGCTTGTGACGCCCGATTAGTTGAGATCAGCCCTTCTGGCTCTTTCATGGATGAAATCAACTGGGAAAAGAGCCGTTCTAAGCTGGGGACCATGGTGTCTTTCCCTAGTCTACACGGAAACAGCACTCTGAGGGAGACGAGCTGCTGGTGTTTGGTAGCAACATCTCCTATTCTGAAGGGAAACATTTCTTTGTAAGCGGGTTGCATCAGCCTTGCCACATGTTCTCAACTGCTTATAATGGAGGCAAGTCAGTAGGCCTCACCCTTCAAGCCCACTCCAATTTCATAGAGAAAACATCAGGCCTCGGTGTGCCTTCCTGTGGCAAGGAAACTTTGCTTTCATTCTTAGGTGGCTCTTTGGCTCAGAACTGCCCTACCCCAATGATTCAAGGATGTGCAGCCCGATTAGTTGAGATCAGTCCTTCTGGCTCTTTCATGGATGAAACCAACTGGGAAAAGAGCCGTTCTAAGCTGGGGACCATGCTGTCTTTCCCTGGTCTACACAGAAACAGCACTCTGAGGGAGACGAGCTGCTGGCGTTTGGTGGCAACAACACTTGTTCTGAAGAGAAACATTTCTTTGTAAGGGGGGTTGCCTCAGCCTTGCCACATTTTGTGATCTGGCTATAAAGGAGGGCAGTCAGTAGGCCTCACCCTTCAAGCCCACTCCAATTTCATAGAGAAAACACCAGGCCTCGGTGTGCCTTCCTGTGGCAAGGAAACTTTGCTTTCATTCTTAGGTGGCTCTTTGGCTCAGAACTGCCCTACCCCAAGGATTCAGGGATGTGCAGCCCGATTAGTTGAGATCAGCCCTTCTGGCTCTTTCATGGATGAAACCAACTGGGAAAAGAGCCGTTCTAAGCTGGGGACAATGGTGTCTTTCCCTAGTCTACACAGAAACAGCACTCTGAGGGAGACGAGCTGCTGGCGTTTGGTAGCAACATCTCCTAATCTGAAGAGAAACATTTCGTTGTAAGCGGGTTGCCTCAGCCTTGCCACATTTTCTGAACTGGCTATAAAGGAGGGCAGTCAGTAGGCCTCACCCTTCAAGCCCACTCCAATTTCATAGAGAAAACACCAGGCCTCGGTGTGCCTTCCTGTGGCAAGGAAACTTTGCTTTCATTCTTAGGTGGCTCTTTGGCTCAGAAATGCCCTACCCCAAGGATTCAGGGATGTGCAGCCCGATTAGTTGAGATCAGCCCTTCTGGCTCTTTCAAGGATGAAACCAACTGGGCAAAGAGCCGTTCTAAGCTGGGGACCATGCTGTCTTTCCCTGGTCTACACAGAAACAGCACTCTGAGGGAGACGAGCTGCTGGTGTTTGGTAGCAACATCTCCTATTCTGAAGGGAAACATTTCTTTGTAAGCGGGTTGCATCAGCCTTGCCACATGTTCTCAACTGCTTATAATGGAGGCAAGTCAGTAGGCCTCACCCTTCAAGCCCACTCCAATTTCATAGAGAAAACATCAGGCCTCGGTGTGCCTTCCTGTAGCAATGAAACTTTGCTTTCATTCCTTAGGTGGCACTTGGGCTCAGAACTGCCCTACCTCAAGGATTCAGGGATGTGCAGCCTGATTAGTTGAGATCACCCCTTCTAGGTCGTTCATGGACTCAACCAACTGGGAAAAGAGCCGTTCTAAGCTGGGGACCACGGTGTCCTTCCCTAGGCTAAACAGAAACAGCACTCTGAGGGAGACGAGCTTCTGGCGTTTGGTAGCAACATCTCCTAATCTGAAGAGAAACATTTCGTTGTAAGCGGGTTGCCTCAGCCTTGCCACATTTTCTGAACTGGCTATAAAGGAGGGCAGTCAGTAGGCCTCACCCTTCAAGCCCACTCCAATTTCATAGAGAAAACATCAGGCCTCGGTGTGCCTTCCTGTGGCAAGGAAACTTTGCTTTCATTCTTAGGTGGCTCTTTGGCTCAGAACTGCCCTACCCCAATGATTCAAGGATGTGCAGCCCGATTAGTTGAGATCAGTCCTTCTGGCTCTTTCATGGATGAAACCAACTGGGAAAAGAGCCGTTCTAAGCTGGGGACCATGCTGTCTTTCCCTGGTCTACACAGAAACAGCACTCTGAGGGAGACGAGCTGCTGGCGTTTGGTAGCAACAACACTTGTTCTGAAGAGAAACATTTCTTTGTAAGGGGGGTTGCCTCAGCCTTGCCACATTTTGTGATCTGGCTATAAAGGAGGGCAGTCAGTAGGCCTCACCCTTCAAGCCCACTCCAATTTCATAGAGAAAACACCAGGCCTCGGTGTGCCTTCCTGTGGCAAGGAAACTTTGCTTTCATTCTTAGGTGGCTCTTTGGCTCAGAACTGCCCTACCCCAAGGATTCAGGGATGTGCAGCCCGATTAGTTGAGATCAGTCCTTCTGGCTCTTTCATGGATGAAACCAACTGGGAAAAGAGCCGTTCTAAGCTGGGGACAATGGTGTCTTTCCCTAGTCTACACAGAAACAGCACTCTGAGGGAGACGAGCTGCTGGCGTTTGGTAGCAACATCTCCTAATCTGAAGAGAAACATTTCGTTGTAAGCGGGTTGCCTCAGCCTTGCCACATTTTCTGAACTGGCTATAAAGGAGGGCAGTCAGTAGGCCTCACCCTTCAAGCCCACTCCAATTTCATAGAGAAAACACCAGGCCTCGGTGTGCCTTCCTGTGACAAGGAAACTTTGCTCTCATTCTTTAGGTGGCACTTTGGCTCAGAACTGCCCTACCCCAAGGATTCAGGGATGTGCAGCCCGATTAGTTGAGATCAGTCCTTCTGGCTCTTTCATGGATGAAACCAACTGGGAAAAGAGCCGTTCTAAGCTGGGGACCATGGTGTCTTACCCTAGTCTACACAGAAACTGCACTCTGAGGGAGACGAGCTGCTGGCGTTTGGTAGCAACATCTCCTAATCTGAAGAGAAACATTTCGTTGTAAGCGGGTTGCCTCAGCCTTGCCACATGTTCTCAACTGGTTATAAAGGAGGGCAGTCACTAGGCCTCACCTTTCAAGCACACTCCAATTTCATACAGAAAACACCAGGCCTCGGTGTGCCTTCCTGTGGCAAGGAAACATTGCTTTCATTCTTAGGTGGCACTTTGGCTCAGAAGTGCCCTACCCCAAGGATTCAGGGATGTGCAGCCCGATTAGTTGAGATCAGCCCTTCTGGCTCTTTCATGGATGAAACCAACTGGGCAAAGAGCCGTTCTAAGCTGGGGACCATGCTGTCTTTCCCTGGTCTACACAGAAACAGCACTCTGAGGGAGACGAGCTGCTGGTGTTTGGTAGCAACAACTCTTGTTCTGAAGAGAAACATTTCTTTGTAAGCGGGGTTGCCTCAGCCTTGCCACATTTTGTGATCTGGCTATAAAGGAGGGCAGTCAGTAGGCCTCACCCTTCAAGCCCACTCCAATTTGACAGAGAAAACACCAGGCCTCGGTGTGCCTTCCTGTGGCAAGGAAACTTTGCTTTCATTCCTTAGGTGGCACTTTGGCTCAGAACTGCCCTACCCCAAGGATTCAGGGATGTGCAGCCCGATTAGTTGAGATCAGCCCTTCTGGCTCTTTCATGGATGAAAACAGCTGGGCATAGGGCCGTTCTAAGCTTGGGACTATGGTGTCTTTCCCTAGTCTACACAGAAACAGCACTCTGAGGGAGACGAGCTGCTGGCGTTTGGTAGCAAAATCTCCTATTCTGAAGAGAAAAATTTCGTTATAAGCGGGTGGCATCAGCCTTGCCACATTTTCTCAAATGGCTCTAAAGGATGGCAGTCAGTTGGCAGACTTACTTGCGGCCCTGCTTCCCAGGTTGGAAACTTTGCTTTCATTCCTTAGGTGGCCCATTGGCTCAGGACTGCCCTACCCCAAGAATTCAGGCTTGTGACGCCCGATTAGTTGAGATCAGCCCTTCTGGCTCTTTCATGGATGAAATCAACTGGGAAAAGAGCCGTTCTAAGCTGGGGACCATGGTGTCTTTCCCTAGTCTACACGGAAACAGCACTCTGAGGGAGACGAGCTGCTGGTGTTTGGTAGCAACATCTCCTATTCTGAAGGGAAACATTTCTTTGTAAGCGGGTTGCATCAGCCTTGCCACATGTTCTCAACTGCTTATAATGGAGGCAAGTCAGTAGGCCTCACCCTTCAAGCCCACTCCAATTTCATAGAGAAAACATCAGGCCTCGGTGTGCCTTCCTGTGGCAAGGAAACTTTGCTTTCATTCTTAGGTGGCTCTTTGGCTCAGAACTGCCCTACCCCAATGATTCAAGGATGTGCAGCCCGATTAGTTGAGATCAGTCCTTCTGGCTCTTTCATGGATGAAACCAACTGGGAAAAGAGCCGTTCTAAGCTGGGGACCATGCTGTCTTTCCCTGGTCTACACAGAAACAGCACTCTGAGGGAGACGAGCTGCTGGCGTTTGGTGGCAACAACACTTGTTCTGAAGAGAAACATTTCTTTGTAAGGGGGGTTGCCTCAGCCTTGCCACATTTTGTGATCTGGCTATAAAGGAGGGCAGTCAGTAGGCCTCACCCTTCAAGCCCACTCCAATTTCATAGAGAAAACACCAGGCCTCGGTGTGCCTTCCTGTGGCAAGGAAACTTTGCTTTCATTCTTAGGTGGCTCTTTGGCTCAGAACTGCCCTACCCCAAGGATTCAGGGATGTGCAGCCCGATTAGTTGAGATCAGCCCTTCTGGCTCTTTCATGGATGAAACCAACTGGGAAAAGAGCCGTTCTAAGCTGGGGACAATGGTGTCTTTCCCTAGTCTACACAGAAACAGCACTCTGAGGGAGACGAGCTGCTGGCGTTTGGTAGCAACATCTCCTAATCTGAAGAGAAACATTTCGTTGTAAGCGGGTTGCCTCAGCCTTGCCACATTTTCTGAACTGGCTATAAAGGAGGGCAGTCAGTAGGCCTCACCCTTCAAGCCCACTCCAATTTCATAGAGAAAACACCAGGCCTCGGTGTGCCTTCCTGTGGCAAGGAAACTTTGCTTTCATTCTTAGGTGGCTCTTTGGCTCAGAAATGCCCTACCCCAAGGATTCAGGGATGTGCAGCCCGATTAGTTGAGATCAGCCCTTCTGGCTCTTTCAAGGATGAAACCAACTGGGCAAAGAGCCGTTCTAAGCTGGGGACCATGCTGTCTTTCCCTGGTCTACACAGAAACAGCACTCTGAGGGAGACGAGCTGCTGGTGTTTGGTAGCAACATCTCCTATTCTGAAGGGAAACATTTCTTTGTAAGCGGGTTGCATCAGCCTTGCCACATGTTCTCAACTGCTTATAATGGAGGCAAGTCAGTAGGCCTCACCCTTCAAGCCCACTCCAATTTCATAGAGAAAACATCAGGCCTCGGTGTGCCTTCCTGTAGCAATGAAACTTTGCTTTCATTCCTTAGGTGGCACTTGGGCTCAGAACTGCCCTACCTCAAGGATTCAGGGATGTGCAGCCTGATTAGTTGAGATCACCCCTTCTAGGTCGTTCATGGACTCAACCAACTGGGAAAAGAGCCGTTCTAAGCTGGGGACCACGGTGTCCTTCCCTAGGCTAAACAGAAACAGCACTCTGAGGGAGACGAGCTTCTGGCGTTTGGTAGCAACAACTCTTATTCTGAAGAGAAACATTTCGTTGTAAGCGGGTTGCCTCAGCCTTGCCACATTTACTGAACTGGCTATAAAGGAGGGCAGTCAGTAGGCCTCACCCTTCAAGCCCACTCCAATTTCATAGAGAAAACACCAGGCCTCGGTGTGCCTTCCTGTGGCAAGGAAACTTTGCTTTCATTCTTAGGTGGCTCTTTGGCTCAGAACTGCCCTACCCCAAGGATTCAGTGATGTGCAGCCCGATTAGTTGAGATCAGTCCTTCTGGCTCTTTCATGGATGAAACCAACTGGGAAAAGAGCCGTTCTAAGCTGGGGACCATGGTGTCTTTCCCTAGTCTACACAGAAACAGCACTCTGAGGGAGACGAGCTGCTGGCGTTTGGTAGCAACATCTCCTAATCTGAAGAGAAATATTTCGTTGTAAGCGGGTTGCCTCAGCCTTGCCACATGTTCTCAACTGGTTATAAAGGAGGGCAGTCACTAGGCCTCACCTTTCAAGCACACTCCAATTTCATAGAGAAAACACCAGGCCTCGGTGTGCCTTCCTGTGGCAAGGAAACTTTGCTTTCATTCCTTAGGTGGCACTTTGGCTCAGAAGTGCCCTACCCCAAGGATTCAGGGATGTGCAGCCCGATTAGTTGAGATCAGCCCTTCTGGCTCTTTCATGGATGAAACCAACTGGGCAAAAGGCCGTTCTAAGCTGGGGACCATGCTGTCTTTCCCTGGTCTACACAGAAACAGCACTCTGAGGGAGACGAGCTGCTGGCGTTTGGTAGCAACAACTCTTGTTCTGAAGAGAAACATTTCTTTGTAAGGGGGGTTGCCTCAGCCTTGCCACATTTTGTGATCTGGCTATAAAGGAGGGCAGTCAGTAGGCCTCACCCTTCAAGCCCACTCCAATTTGACAGAGAAAACACCAGGCCTCGGTGTGCCTTCCTGTGGCAAGGAAACTTTGCTTTCATTCCTTAGGTGGCACTTTGGCTCAGAACTGCCCTACCCCAAGAATTCAGGGATGTGCAGCCCGATTAGTTGAGATCAGCCCTTCCGGCTCTTTCATGGATGAAAACAGCTGGGCATAGGGCCGTTCTAAGCTTGGGACTATGGTGTCTTTCCCTAGTCTACACAGAAACAGCACTCTGAGGGAGACGAGCTGCTGGCGTTTGGTATCGAAATCTCCTATTCTGAAGAGAAAAATTTCGTTATACGCGGGTGGCATCAGCCTTGCCACATTTTCTCAAATGGCTCTAAAGGAGGGCAGTCAGTTGGCAGACTTACTTGCGGCCCTGCTTCCCAGTTTGGAAAATTTGCTTTCATTCCTTAGGTGGCCCATTGGCTCAGGACTGCCCTACCCCAAGAATTCAGGCTTGTGACGCCCGATTAGTTGAGATCAGCCCTTCTGGCTCTTTCATGGATGAAACCAACTGGGAAAAGAGCCGTTCTAAGCTGGGGACCATGGTGTCTTTCCCTAGTCTACACGGAAACAGCACTCTGAGGGAGACGAGCTGCTGGCGTTTGGTAGCAACATCTCCTAATCTGAAGAGAAACATTTCGTTGTAAGCGGGTTGCCTCAGCCTTGCCACATTTTCTGAACTGGCTATAAAGGAGGGCAGTCAGTAGGCCTCGCCCTTCAAGCCCACTCCAATTTCATAGAGAAAACACCAGGCCTCGGTGTGCCTTCCTGTGGCAAGGAAACTTTGCTTTCATTCTTTAGGTGGCACTTTGGCTCAGAACTGCCCTACCCCAAGGATTCAGGGATGTGCAGCCCGATTAGTTGGGATCAGTCCTTCTGGCTCTTTCATGGATGAAACCAACTGGGAAAAGAGCCGTTCTAAGCTGGGGACCATGGTGTCTTTCCCTAGTCTACACAGAAAGAGCACTCTGAGGGAGACGAGCTGCTGGCGTTTGGTAGCAACATCTCCTAATCTGAAGAGAAACATTTCGTTGTAAGCGGGTTGCCTCAGCCTTGCCACATGTTCTCAACTGGTTATAAAGGAGGGCAGTCACTAGGCCTCACCTTTCAAGCACACTCCAATTTCATACAGAAAACACCAGGCCTCGGTGTGCCTTCCTGTGGCAAGGAAACTTTGCTTTCATTCCTTAGGTGGCACTTTGGCTCAGAACTGCCCTACCCCAAGGATTCAGGGATGTGCAGCCCGATTAGTTGAGATCAGCCCTTCTGGCTCTTTCATGGATGAAACCAACTGGGCAAAGAGCCGTTCTAAGCTGGGGACCATGCTGTCTTTTCCTGGTCTACACAGAAAGAGCACTCTGAGGGAGACGAGCTGCTGGCGTTTGGTAGCAACAACTCTTGTTCTGAAGAGAAACATTTCTTTGTAAGGGGGGTTGCCTCAGCCTTGCCACATTTTGTGATCTGGCTATAAAGGAGGGCAGTCAGTAGGCCTCACCCTTCAAGCCCACTCCAATTTGACAGAGAAAACACCAGGACTCGGTGTGCCTTCCTGTGGCAAGGAAACTTTGCTTTCATTCCTTAGGTGGCACTTTGGCTCAGAAGTGCCCTACCCCAAGGATTCAGGGATGTGCAGCCCGATTAGTTGAGATCAGCCCTTCTGGCTCTTTCATGGATGAAACCAACTGGGCAAAGAGCCGTTCTAAGCTGGGGACCATGCTGTCTTTCCCTGGTCTACACAGAAACAGCACTCTGAGTGAGACGAGCTACTGGCGTTTGGTAGCAACAACTCTTGTTCTGAAGAGAAACATTTCTTTGTAAGGGGGGTTGCCTCAGCCTTGCCACATTTTGTGATCTGGCTATAAAGGAGGGCAGTCAGTAGGCCTCACCCTTCAAGCCCACTCCAATTTGACAGAGAAAACACCAGGCCTCGGTGTGCCTTCCTGTGGCAAGGAAACTTTGCTTTCATTCCTTAGGTGGCACTTTGGCTCAGAACTGCCCTACCCCAAGGATTCAGGGATGTGCAGCCCGATTAGTTGAGATCAGCCCTTCTGGCTCTTTCATGGATGAAAACAGCTGGGCATAGGGCCGTTCTAAGCTTGGGACTATGGTGTCTTTCCCTAGTCTACACAGAAACAGCACTCTGAGGGAGACGAGCTGCTGGCGTTTGGTAGCAAAATCTCCTATTCTGAAGAGAAAAATTTCGTTATAAGCGGGTGGCATCAGCCTTGCCACATTTTCTCAAATGGCTCTAAAGGAGGGCAGTCAGTTGGCAGACTTACTTGCGGCCCAGCTTCCCAGGTTGGAAACTTTGCTTTCATTCCTTAGGTGGCCCATTGGCTCAGGACTGCCCTACCCCAAGAATTCAGGCTTGTGACGCCCGATTAGTTGAGATCAGCCCTTCTGGCTCTTTCATGGATGAAACCAACTGGGAAAAGAGCCGTTCTAAGCTGGGGACCATGGTGTCTTTCCCTAGTCTACACGGAAACAGCACTCTGAGGGAGACGAGCTGCTGGTGTTTGGTAGCAACATCTCCTATTCTGAAGGGAAACATTTCTTTGTAAGCGGGTTGCATCAGCCTTGCCACATGTTCTCAACTGCTTATAATGGAGGCAAGTCAGTAGGCCTCACCCTTCAAGCCCACTCCAATTTCATAGAGAAAACATCAGGCCTCGGTGTGCCTTCCTGTGGCAAGGAAACTTTGCTTTCATTCTTAGGTGGCTCTTTGGCTCAGAACTGCCCTACCCCAATGATTCAAGGATGTGCAGCCCGATTAGTTGAGATCAGTCCTTCTGGCTCTTTCATGGATGAAACCAACTGGGAAAAGAGCTGTTCTAAGCTGGGGACCATGCTGTCTTTCCCTGGTCTACACAGAAACAGCACTCTGAGGGAGACGAGCTGCTGGCGTTTGGTAGCAACAACACTTGTTCTGAAGAGAAACATTTCTTTGTAAGGAGGGTTGCCTCAGCCTTGCCACATTTTGTGATCTGGCTATAAAGGAGGGCAGTCAGTAGGCCTCACCCTTCAAGCCCACTCCAATTTCATAGAGAAAACACCAGGCCTCGGTGTGCCTTCCTGTGGCAAGGAAACTTTGCTTTCATTCTTAGGTGGCTCTTTGGCTCAGAACTGCCCTACCCCAAGGATTCAGGGATGTGCAGCCCGATTAGTTGAGATCAGTCCTTCTGGCTCTTTCATGGATGAAACCAACTGGGAAAAGAGCCGTTCTAAGCTGGGGACAATGGTGTCTTTCCCTAGTCTTCACAGAAACAGCACTCTGAGGGAGACAAGCTGCTGGCGTTTGGTAGCAACATCTCCTAATCTGAAGAGAAACATTTCGTTGTAAGCGGGTTGCCTCAGCCTTGCCACATTTTCTGAACTGGCTATAAAGGAGGGCAGTCAGTAGGCCTCACCCTTCAAGCCCACTCCAATTTCATAGAGAAAACACCAGGCCTCGGTGTGCCTTCCTGTGAGAAGGAAACTTTGCTTTCATTCTTTAGGTGGCACTTTGGCTCAGAACTGCCCTACCCCAAGGATTCAGGGATGTGCAGCCCGATTAGTTGAGTTCAGTCCTTCTGGCACTTTCATGGATGAAACCAACTGGGAAAAGAGCCGTTCTAAGCTGGGGACCATGGTGTCTTACCCTAGTCTACACAGAAACAGCACTCTGAGGGAGACGAGCTGCTGGCGTTTGGTAGCAACATCTCCTAATCTGAAGAGAAACATTTCGTTGTAAGCGGGTTGCCTCAGCCTTGCCACATGTTCTCAACTGGTTATAAAGGAGGGCAGTCACTAGGCCTCACCTTTCAAGCACACTCCAATTTCATACAGAAAACACCAGGCCTCGGTGTGCCTTCCTGTGGCAAGGAAACTTTGCTTTCATTCCTTAGGTGGCACTTTGGCTCAGAACTGCCCTACCCCAAGGATTCAGGGATGTGCAGCCCGATTAGTTGAGATCAGCCCTTCTGGCTCTTTCATGGATGAAACCAACTGGGCAAAGAGCCGTTCTAAGCTGGGGACCATGCTGTCTTTCCCTGGTCTACACAGAAACAGCACTCTGAGGGAGACGAGCTGCTGGCGTTTGGTAGCAACAACTCTTGTTCTGAAGAGAAACATTTCTTTGTAAGGGGGGTTGCCTCAGCCTTGCCACATTTTGTGATCTGGCTATAAAGGAGGGCAGTCAGTAGGCCTCACCCTTCAAGCCCACTCCAATTTGACAGAGAAAACACCAGGACTCGGTGTGCCTTCCTGTGGCAAGGAAACTTTGCTTTCATTCCTTAGGTGGCACTTTGGCTCAGAAGTGCCCTACCCCAAGGATTCAGGGATGTGCAGCCCGATTAGTTGAGATCAGCCCTTCTGGCTCTTTCATGGCTGAAACCAACTGGGCAAAGAGCCGTTCTAAGCTGGGGACCATGCTGTCTTTCCCTGGTCTACACAGAAACAGCACTCTGAGTGAGACGAGCTGCTGGCGTTTGGTAGCAACAACTCTTGTTCTGAAGAGAAACATTTCTTTGTAAGGGGGGTTGCCTCAGCCTTGCCACATTTTGTGATCTGGCTATAAAGGAGGGCAGTCAGTAGGCCTCACCCTTCAAGCCCACTCCAATTTGACAGAGAAAACACCAGGCCTCGGTGTGCCTTCCTGTGGCAAGGAAACTTTGCTTTCATTCCTTAGGTGGCACTTTGGCTCAGAACTGCCCTACCCCAAGGATTCAGGGATGTGCAGCCCGATTAGTTGAGATCAGCCCTTCTGGCTCTTTCATGGATGAAAACAGCTGGGCATAGGGCCGTTCTAAGCTTGGGACTATGGTGTCTTTCCCTAGTCTACACAGAAACAGCACTCTGAGGGAGACGAGCTGCTGGCGTTTGGTAGCAAAATCTCCTATTCTGAAGAGAAAAATTTCGTTATAAGCGGGTGGCATCAGCCTTGCCACATTTTCTCAAATGGCTCTAAAGGAGGGCAGTCAGTTGGCAGACTTACTTGCGGCCCTGCTTCCCAGGTTGGAAACTTTGCTTTCATTCCTTAGGTGGCCCATTGGCTCAGGACTGCCCTACCCCAAGAATTCAGGCTTGTGACGCCCGATTAGTTGAGATCAGCCCTTCTGGCTCTTTCATGGATGAAACCAACTGGGAAAAGAGCCGTTCTAAGCTGGGGACCATGGTGTCTTTCCCTAGTCTACACGGAAACAGCACTCTGAGGGAGACGAGCTGCTGGTGTTTGGTAGCAACATCTCCTATTCTGAAGGGAAACATTTCTTTGTAAGCGGGTTGCATCAGCCTTGCCACATGTTCTCAACTGCTTATAATGGAGGCAAGTCAGTAGGCCTCACCCTTCAAGCCCACTCCAATTTCATAGAGAAAACATCAGGCCTCGGTGTGCCTTCCTGTGGCAAGGAAACTTTGCTTTCATTCTTAGGTGGCTCTTTGGCTCAGAACTGCCCTACCCCAATGATTCAAGGATGTGCAGCCCGATTAGTTGAGATCAGTCCTTCTGGCTCTTTCATGGATGAAACCAACTGGGAAAAGAGCCGTTCTAAGCTGGGGACCATGCTGTCTTTCCCTGGTCTACACAGAAACAGCACTCTGAGGGAGACGAGCTGCTGGCGTTTGGTAGCAACAACACTTGTTCTGAAGAGAAACATTTCTTTGTAAGGAGGGTTGCCTCAGCCTTGCCACATTTTGTGATCTGGCTATAAAGGAGGGCAGTCAGTAGGCCTCACCCTTCAAGCCCACTCCAATTTCATAGAGAAAACACCAGGCCTCGGTGTGCCTTCCTGTGGCAAGGAAACTTTGCTTTCATTCTTAGGTGGCTCTTTGGCTCAGAACTGCCCTACCCCAAGGATTCAGGGATGTGCAGCCCGATTAGTTGAGATCAGTCCTTCTGGCCCTTTCATGGATGAAACCAACTGGGAAAAGAGCCGTTCTAAGCTGGGGACAATGGTGTCTTTCCCTAGTCTACACAGAAACAGCACTCTGAGGGAGACGAGCTGCTGGCGTTTGGTAGCAACATCTCCTAATCTGAAGAGAAACATTTCGTTGTAAGCGGGTTGCCTCAGCCTTGCCACATTTTCTGAACAGGCTATAAAGGAGGGCAGTCAGTAGGCCTCACCCTTCAAGCCCACTCCAATTTGACAGAGAAAACACCAGGACTCGGTGTGCCTTCCTGTGGCAAGGAAACTTTGCTTTCATTCCTTAGGTGGCACTTTGGCTCAGAACTGCCCTACCCCAAGGATTCAGGGATGTGCAGCCCGATTAGTTGAGATCAGCCCTTCTGGCTCTTTCATGGATGAAACCAACTGGGAAAAGAGCCGTTCTAAGCTGGGGACCATGGTGTCTTTCCCTAGTCTACACGGAAACAGCACTCTGAGGGAGACGAGCTGCTGGTGTTTGGTAGCAACATCTCCTATTCTGAAGCAAAACATTTCTTTGTAAGCGGGTTGCATCAGCCTTGCCACATGTTCTCAACTGCTTATAATGGAGGCAAGTCAGTAGGCCTCACCCTTCAAGCCCACTCCAATTTCATAGAGAAAACATCAGGCCTCGGTGTGCCTTTCTGTGGCAATGAAACTTTGCTTTCATTCCTTAGGTGGCACTTCGGCTCAGAACTGCCCGACCTCAAGGATTCAGGGATGTGCAGCCTGATTAGTTGAGATCACCCCTTCTAGGTCTTTCATGGATGAAACCAACTGGGAAAAGTGCCGTTCTAAGCTGGGGACCATGGTGTCTTTCCCTAGTCTACACAGAAGCAGCACTCTGAGGGAGACGAGCTGCTGGCGTTTGGTAGCAACGTCTACTATCCTGAAGAGCAACATTTCGTTGTAAGCGGGTTGCCTCAGCATTGCCACATTTTCTGAACTGGCTATAAAGTAGGGCAGTCAGTAGGCCTCACCCTTCAAGCCCACTCCAATTTCATAGAGAAAACATCAGGCCTCGGTGTGCCTTCCTGTGGCAATGAAACTTTGCTTTCATTCCTTAGGTGGCACTTGGGCTCAGAACTGCCCTACCTCAAGGATTCAGGGATGTGCAGCCTGATTAGTTGAGATCACCCCTTCTAGGTCGTTCATGGACTCAACCAACTGGGAAAAGAGCCGTTCTAAGCTGGGGACCACGGTGTCCTTCCCTAGTCTACACAGAAACAGCACTCTGAGGGAGACGAGCTTCTGGCGTTTGGTAGCAACAACTCTTATTCTGAAGAGAAACATTTCGTTGTAAGCGGGTTGCCTCAGCCTTGCCACATTTACTGAACTGGCTATAAAGGAGGGCAGTTAGTAGGCCTAACCCTTCAAGCCCACTCCAATTTCATAGAGAAAACACCAGGCCTCGGTGTGCCTTCCTGTGGCAAGGAAACTTTGCTTTCATTCTTAGGTGGCTCTTTGGCTCAGAACTGCCCTACCCCAAGGATTCAGGGATGTGCAGCCCGATTAGTTGAGATCAGTCCTTCTGGCTCTTTCATGGATGAAACCAACTGGGAAAAGAGCCGTTCTAAGCTGGGGACCATGGTGTCTTTCCCTAGTCTACACAGAAACAGCACTCTGAGGGAGAAGAGCTGCTGGCGTTTGGTAGCAACATCTCCTAATCTGAAGAGAAACATTTCGTTGTAAGCGGGTTGCCTCAGCCTTGCCACATTTTCTGAACTGGCTATAAAGGAGGGCAGTCAGTAGGCCTCACCCTTCAAGCCCACTCCAATTTCATAGAGAAAACACCAGGCCTCGGTGTGCCTTCCTGTGACAAGGAAACTTTGCTTTCATTCTTTAGGTGGCACTTTGGCTCAGAACTGCCCTACCCCAAGGATTCAGGGATGTGCAGCCCGATTAGTTGAGATCAGCCATTCTGGCTCTTTCATGGATGAAACCAACTGGGAAAAGAGCCGTTCTAAGCTGGGGACCATGGTGTCTTTCCCTAGTCTACACAGAAACAGCACTCTGAGGGAGACGAGCTGCTGGCGTTTGGTATCAAAATCTCCTATTCTGAAGAGAAAAATTTCGTTATACGCGGGTGGCATCAACCTTGCCACATTTTCTCAAATGGCTCTAAAGGAGGGCAGTCAGTTGGCAGACTTACTTGCGGCCCTGCTTCCCAGTTTGGAAACTTTGCTTTCATTCCTTAGGTGGCCCATTGGCTCAGGACTGCCCTACCCCAAGAATTCAGGCTTGTGAGGCCCGATTAGTTGAAATCAGCCCTTCTGGCTCTTTCATGGATGAAACCAACTGGGAAAAGAGCCGTTCTAAGCTGGGGACCATGGTGTCTTTCCCTAGTCTACACGGAAACAGCACTCTGAGGGAGACGAGCTGCTGGCGTTTGGTAGCAACATCTCCTAATCTGAAGAGAAACATTTCGTTGTAAGCGGGTTGCCTCAGCCTTGCCACATGTTCTCAACTGGTTATAAAGGAGGGCAGTCACTAGGCCTCACCTTTCAAGCACACTCCAATTTCATACAGAAAACACCAGGCCTCGGTGTGCCTTCCTGTGGCAAGGAAACTTTGCTTTCATTCCTTTGGTGGCACTTTGGCTCAGAACTGCCCTACCCCAAGGATTCAGGGATGTGCAGCCCGATTAGTTGAGATCAGCCCTTCTGGCTCTTTCATGGATGAAACCAACTGGGCAAAGAGCCGTTCTAAGCTGGGGACCATGCTGTCTTTCCCTGGTCTACACAGAAACAGCACTCTGAGGGAGACGAGCTGCTGGCGTTTGGTAGCAACAACTCTTGTTCTGAAGAGAAACATTTCTTTGTAAGGGGGGTTGCCTCAGCCTTGCCACATTTTGTGATCTGGCTATAAAGGAGGGCAGTCAGTAGGCCTCACCCTTCAAGCCCACTCCAATTTGACAGAGAAAACACCAGGACTCGGTGTGCCTTCCTGTGGCAAGGAAACTTTGCTTTCATTCCTTAGGTGGCACTTTGGCTCAGAAGTGCCCTACCCCAAGGATTCAGGGATGTGCAGCCCGATTAGTTGAGATCAGCCCTTCTGGCTCTTTCATGGCTGAAACCAACTGGGCAAAGAGCCGTTCTAAGCTGGGGACCATGCTGTCTTTCCCTGGTCTACACAGAAACAGCACTCTGAGTGAGACGAGCTGCTGGCGTTTGGTAGCAACAACTCTTGTTCTGAAGAGAAACATTTCTTTGTAAGGGGGGTTGCCTCAGCCTTGCCACATTTTGTGATCTGGCTATAAAGGAGGGCAGTCAGTAGGCCTCACCCTTCAAGCCCACTCCAATTTGACAGAGAAAACACCAGGCCTCGGTGTGCCTTCCTGTGGCAAGGAAACTTTGCTTTCATTCCTTAGGTGGCACTTTGGCTCAGAACTGCCCTACCCCAAGGATTCAGGGATGTGCAGCCCGATTAGTTGAGATCAGCCCTTCTGGCTCTTTCATGGATGAAAACAGCTGGGCATAGGGCCGTTCTAAGCTTGGGACTATGGTGTCTTTCCCTAGTCTACACAGAAACAGCACTCTGAGGGAGACGAGCTGCTGGCGTTTGGTAGCAAAATCTCCTATTCTGAAGAGAAAAATTTCGTTATAAGCGGGTGGCATCAGCCTTGCCACATTTTCTCAAATGGCTCTAAAGGAGGGCAGTCAGTTGGCAGACTTACTTGCGGCCCTGCTTCCCAGGTTGGAAACTTTGCTTTCATTCCTTAGGTGGCCCATTGGCTCAGGACTGCCCTACCCCAAGAATTCAGGCTTGTGACGCCCGATTAGTTGAGATCAGCCCTTCTGGCTCTTTCATGGATGAAACCAACTGGGAAAAGAGCCGTTCTAAGCTGGGGACCATGGTGTCTTTCCCTAGTCTACACGGAAACAGCACTCTGAGGGAGACGAGCTGCTGGTGTTTGGTAGCAACATCTCCTATTCTGAAGGGAAACATTTCTTTGTAAGCGGGTTGCATCAGCCTTGCCACATGTTCTCAACTGCTTATAATGGAGGCAAGTCAGTAGGCCTCACCCTTCAAGCCCACTCCAATTTCATAGAGAAAACATCAGGCCTCGGTGTGCCTTCCTGTGGCAAGGAAACTTTGCTTTCATTCTTAGGTGGCTCTTTGGCTCAGAACTGCCCTACCCCAATGATTCAAGGATGTGCAGCCCGATTAGTTGAGATCAGTCCTTCTGGCTCTTTCATGGATGAAACCAACTGGGAAAAGAGCCGTTCTAAGCTGGGGACCATGCTGTCTTTCCCTGGTCTACACAGAAACAGCACTCTGAGGGAGACGAGCTGCTGGCGTTTGGTAGCAACAACACTTGTTCTGAAGAGAAACATTTCTTTGTAAGGAGGGTTGCCTCAGCCTTGCCACATTTTGTGATCTGGCTATAAAGGAGGGCAGTCAGTAGGCCTCACCCTTCAAGCCCACTCCAATTTCATAGAGAAAACACCAGGCCTCGGTGTGCCTTCCTGTGGCAAGGAAACTTTGCTTTCATTCTTAGGTGGCTCTTTGGCTCAGAACTGCCCTACCCCAAGGATTCAGGGATGTGCAGCCCGATTAGTTGAGATCAGTCCTTCTGGCCCTTTCATGGATGAAACCAACTGGGAAAAGAGCCGTTCTAAGCTGGGGACAATGGTGTCTTTCCCTAGTCTACACAGAAACAGCACTCTGAGGGAGACGAGCTGCTGGCGTTTGGTAGCAACATCTCCTAATCTGAAGAGAAACATTTCGTTGTAAGCGGGTTGCCTCAGCCTTGCCACATTTTCTGAACAGGCTATAAAGGAGGGCAGTCAGTAGGCCTCACCCTTCAAGCCCACTCCAATTTGACAGAGAAAACACCAGGACTCGGTGTGCCTTCCTGTGGCAAGGAAACTTTGCTTTCATTCCTTAGGTGGCACTTTGGCTCAGAACTGCCCTACCCCAAGGATTCAGGGATGTGCAGCCCGATTAGTTGAGATCAGCCCTTCTGGCTCTTTCATGGATGAAACCAACTGGGAAAAGAGCCGTTCTAAGCTGGGGACCATGGTGTCTTTCCCTAGTCTACACGGAAACAGCACTCTGAGGGAGACGAGCTGCTGGTGTTTGGTAGCAACATCTCCTATTCTGAAGCAAAACATTTCTTTGTAAGCGGGTTGCATCAGCCTTGCCACATGTTCTCAACTGCTTATAATGGAGGCAAGTCAGTAGGCCTCACCCTTCAAGCCCACTCCAATTTCATAGAGAAAACATCAGGCCTCGGTGTGCCTTTCTGTGGCAATGAAACTTTGCTTTCATTCCTTAGGTGGCACTTCGGCTCAGAACTGCCCGACCTCAAGGATTCAGGGATGTGCAGCCTGATTAGTTGAGATCACCCCTTCTAGGTCTTTCATGGATGAAACCAACTGGGAAAAGAGCCGTTCTAAGCTGGGGACCATGGTGTCTTTCCCTAGTCTACACAGAAGCAGCACTCTGAGTGAGACGAGCTGCTGGCGTTTGGTAGCAACGTCTACTATCCTGAAGAGCAACATTTCGTTGTAAGCGGGTTGCCTCAGCATTGCCACATTTTCTGAACTGGCTATAAAGTAGGGCAGTCAGTAGGCCTCACCCTTCAAGCCCACTCCAATTTCATAGAGAAAACATCAGGCCTCGGTGTGCCTTCCTGTGGCAATGAAACTTTGCTTTCATTCCTTAGGTGGCACTTGGGCTCAGAACTGCCCTACCTCAAGGATTCAGGGATGTGCAGCCTGATTAGTTGAGATCACCCCTTCTAGGTCGTTCATGGACTCAACCAACTGGGAAAAGAGCCGTTCTAAGCTGGGGACCACGGTGTCCTTCCCTAGTCTACACAGAAACAGCACTCTGAGGGAGACGAGCTTCTGGCGTTTGGTAGCAACAACTCTTATTCTGAAGAGAAACATTTCGTTGTAAGCGGGTTGCCTCAGCCTTGCCACATTTACTGAACTGGCTATAAAGGAGGGCAGTTAGTAGGCCTAACCCTTCAAGCCCACTCCAATTTCATAGAGAAAACACCAGGCCTCGGTGTGCCTTCCTGTGGCAAGGAAACTTTGCTTTCATTCTTAGGTGGCTCTTTGGCTCAGAACTGCCCTACCCCAAGGATTCAGGGATGTGCAGCCCGATTAGTTGAGATCAGTCCTTCTGGCTCTTTCATGGATGAAACCAACTGGGAAAAGAGCCGTTCTAAGCTGGGGACCATGGTGTCTTTCCCTAGTCTACACAGAAACAGCACTCTGAGGGAGAAGAGCTGCTGGCGTTTGGTAGCAACATCTCCTAATCTGAAGAGAAACATTTCGTTGTAAGCGGGTTGCCTCAGCCTTGCCACATTTTCTGAACTGGCTATAAAGGAGGGCAGTCAGTAGGCCTCACCCTTCAAGCCCACTCCAATTTCATAGAGAAAACACCAGGCCTCGGTGTGCCTTCCTGTGACAAGGAAACTTTGCTTTCATTCTTTAGGTGGCACTTTGGCTCAGAACTGCCCTACCCCAAGGATTCAGGGATGTGCAGCCCGATTAGTTGAGATCAGCCATTCTGGCTCTTTCATGGATGAAACCAACTGGGAAAAGAGCCGTTCTAAGCTGGGGACCATGGTGTCTTTCCCTAGTCTACACAGAAACAGCACTCTGAGGGAGACGAGCTGCTGGCGTTTGGTATCAAAATCTCCTATTCTGAAGAGAAAAATTTCGTTATACGCGGGTGGCATCAACCTTGCCACATTTTCTCAAATGGCTCTAAAGGAGGGCAGTCAGTTGGCAGACTTACTTGCGGCCCTGCTTCCCAGTTTGGAAACTTTGCTTTCATTCCTTAGGTGGCCCATTGGCTCAGGACTGCCCTACCCCAAGAATTCAGGCTTGTGACGCCCGATTAGTTGAAATCAGCCCTTCTGGCTCTTTCATGGATGAAACCAACTGGGAAAAGAGCCGTTCTAAGCTGGGGACCATGGTGTCTTTCCCTAGTCTACACGGAAACAGCACTCTGAGGGAGACGAGCTGCTGGCGTTTGGTAGCAACATCTCCTAATCTGAAGAGAAACATTTCGTTGTAAGCGGGTTGCCTCAGCCTTGCCACATGTTCTCAACTGGTTATAAAGGAGGGCAGTCACTAGGCCTCACCTTTCAAGCACACTCCAATTTCATACAGAAAACACCAGGCCTCGGTGTGCCTTCCTGTGGCAAGGAAACTTTGCTTTCATTCCTTTGGTGGCACTTTGGCTCAGAACTGCCCTACCCCAAGGATTCAGGGATGTGCAGCCCGATTAGTTGAGATCAGCCCTTCTGGCTCTTTCATGGATGAAACCAACTGGGCAAAGAGCCGTTCTAAGCTGGGGACCATGCTGTCTTTCCCTGGTCTACACAGAAACAGCACTCTGAGGGAGACGAGCTGCTGGCGTTTGGTAGCAACAACTCTTGTTCTGAAGAGAAACATTTCTTTGTAAGGGGGGTTGCCTCAGCCTTGCCACATTTTGTGATCTGGCTATAAAGGAGGGCAGTCAGTAGGCCTCACCCTTCAAGCCCACTCCAATTTGACAGAGAAAACACCAGGACTCGGTGTGCCTTCCTGTGGCAAGGAAACTTTGCTTTCATTCCTTAGGTGGCACTTTGGCTCAGAAGTGCCCTACCCCAAGGATTCAGGGATGTGCAGCCCGATTAGTTGAGATCAGCCCTTCTGGCTCTTTCATGGCTGAAACCAACTGGGCAAAGAGCCGTTCTAAGCTGGGGACCATGCTGTCTTTCCCTGGTCTACACAGAAACAGCACTCTGAGTGAGACGAGCTGCTGGCGTTTGGTAGCAACAACTCTTGTTCTGAAGAGAAACATTTCTTTGTAAGGGGGGTTGCCTCAGCCTTGCCACATTTTGTGATCTGGCTATAAAGGAGGGCAGTCAGTAGGCCTCACCCTTCAAGCCCACTCCAATTTGACAGAGAAAACACCAGGCCTCGGTGTGCCTTCCTGTGGCAAGGAAACTTTGCTTTCATTCCTTAGGTGGCACTTTGGCTCAGAACTGCCCTACCCCAAGGATTCAGGGATGTGCAGCCCGATTAGTTGAGATCAGCCCTTCTGGCTCTTTCATGGATGAAAACAGCTGGGCATAGGGCCGTTCTAAGCTTGGGACTATGGTGTCTTTCCCTAGTCTACACAGAAACAGCACTCTGAGGGAGACGAGCTGCTGGCGTTTGGTAGCAAAATCTCCTATTCTGAAGAGAAAAATTTCGTTATAAGCGGGTGGCATCAGCCTTGCCACATTTTCTCAAATGGCTCTAAAGGAGGGCAGTCAGTTGGCAGACTTACTTGCGGCCCTGCTTCCCAGGTTGGAAACTTTGCTTTCATTCCTTAGGTGGCCCATTGGCTCAGGACTGCCCTACCCCAAGAATTCAGGCTTGTGACGCCCGATTAGTTGAGATCAGCCCTTCTGGCTCTTTCATGGATGAAACCAACTGGGAAAAGAGCCGTTCTAAGCTGGGGACCATGGTGTCTTTCCCTAGTCTACACGGAAACAGCACTCTGAGGGAGACGAGCTGCTGGTGTTTGGTAGCAACATCTCCTATTCTGAAGGGAAACATTTCTTTGTAAGCGGGTTGCATCAGCCTTGCCACATGTTCTCAACTGCTTATAATGGAGGCAAGTCAGTAGGCCTCACCCTTCAAGCCCACTCCAATTTCATAGAGAAAACATCAGGCCTCGGTGTGCCTTCCTGTGGCAAGGAAACTTTGCTTTCATTCTTAGGTGGCTCTTTGGCTCAGAACTGCCCTACCCCAATGATTCAAGGATGTGCAGCCCGATTAGTTGAGATCAGTCCTTCTGGCTCTTTCATGGATGAAACCAACTGGGAAAAGAGCCGTTCTAAGCTGGGGACCATGCTGTCTTTCCCTGGTCTACACAGAAACAGCACTCTGAGGGAGACGAGCTGCTGGCGTTTGGTAGCAACAACACTTGTTCTGAAGAGAAACATTTCTTTGTAAGGAGGGTTGCCTCAGCCTTGCCACATTTTGTGATCTGGCTATAAAGGAGGGCAGTCAGTAGGCCTCACCCTTCAAGCCCACTCCAATTTCATAGAGAAAACACCAGGCCTCGGTGTGCCTTCCTGTGGCAAGGAAACTTTGCTTTCATTCTTAGGTGGCTCTTTGGCTCAGAACTGCCCTACCCCAAGGATTCAGGGATGTGCAGCCCGATTAGTTGAGATCAGTCCTTCTGGCCCTTTCATGGATGAAACCAACTGGGAAAAGAGCCGTTCTAAGCTGGGGACAATGGTGTCTTTCCCTAGTCTACACAGAAACAGCACTCTGAGGGAGACGAGCTGCTGGCGTTTGGTAGCAACATCTCCTAATCTGAAGAGAAACATTTCGTTGTAAGCGGGTTGCCTCAGCCTTGCCACATTTTCTGAACAGGCTATAAAGGAGGGCAGTCAGTAGGCCTCACCCTTCAAGCCCACTCCAATTTGACAGAGAAAACACCAGGACTCGGTGTGCCTTCCTGTGGCAAGGAAACTTTGCTTTCATTCCTTAGGTGGCACTTTGGCTCAGAACTGCCCTACCCCAAGGATTCAGGGATGTGCAGCCCGATTAGTTGAGATCAGCCCTTCTGGCTCTTTCATGGATGAAACCAACTGGGAAAAGAGCCGTTCTAAGCTGGGGACCATGGTGTCTTTCCCTAGTCTACACGGAAACAGCACTCTGAGGGAGACGAGCTGCTGGTGTTTGGTAGCAACATCTCCTATTCTGAAGCAAAACATTTCTTTGTAAGCGGGTTGCATCAGCCTTGCCACATGTTCTCAACTGCTTATAATGGAGGCAAGTCAGTAGGCCTCACCCTTCAAGCCCACTCCAATTTCATAGAGAAAACATCAGGCCTCGGTGTGCCTTTCTGTGGCAATGAAACTTTGCTTTCATTCCTTAGGTGGCACTTCGGCTCAGAACTGCCCGACCTCAAGGATTCAGGGATGTGCAGCCTGATTAGTTGAGATCACCCCTTCTAGGTCTTTCATGGATGAAACCAACTGGGAAAAGAGCCGTTCTAAGCTGGGGACCATGGTGTCTTTCCCTAGTCTACACAGAAGCAGCACTCTGAGTGAGACGAGCTGCTGGCGTTTGGTAGCAACGTCTACTATCCTGAAGAGCAACATTTCGTTGTAAGCGGGTTGCCTCAGCATTGCCACATTTTCTGAACTGGCTATAAAGTAGGGCAGTCAGTAGGCCTCACCCTTCAAGCCCACTCCAATTTCATAGAGAAAACATCAGGCCTCGGTGTGCCTTCCTGTGGCAATGAAACTTTGCTTTCATTCCTTAGGTGGCACTTGGGCTCAGAACTGCCCTACCTCAAGGATTCAGGGATGTGCAGCCTGATTAGTTGAGATCACCCCTTCTAGGTCGTTCATGGACTCAACCAACTGGGAAAAGAGCCGTTCTAAGCTGGGGACCACGGTGTCCTTCCCTAGTCTACACAGAAACAGCACTCTGAGGGAGACGAGCTTCTGGCGTTTGGTAGCAACAACTCTTATTCTGAAGAGAAACATTTCGTTGTAAGCGGGTTGCCTCAGCCTTGCCACATTTACTGAACTGGCTATAAAGGAGGGCAGTTAGTAGGCCTAACCCTTCAAGCCCACTCCAATTTCATAGAGAAAACACCAGGCCTCGGTGTGCCTTCCTGTGGCAAGGAAACTTTGCTTTCATTCTTAGGTGGCTCTTTGGCTCAGAACTGCCCTACCCCAAGGATTCAGGGATGTGCAGCCCGATTAGTTGAGATCAGTCCTTCTGGCTCTTTCATGGATGAAACCAACTGGGAAAAGAGCCGTTCTAAGCTGGGGACCATGGTGTCTTTCCCTAGTCTACACAGAAACAGCACTCTGAGGGAGAAGAGCTGCTGGCGTTTGGTAGCAACATCTCCTAATCTGAAGAGAAACATTTCGTTGTAAGCGGGTTGCCTCAGCCTTGCCACATTTTCTGAACTGGCTATAAAGGAGGGCAGTCAGTAGGCCTCACCCTTCAAGCCCACTCCAATTTCATAGAGAAAACACCAGGCCTCGGTGTGCCTTCCTGTGACAAGGAAACTTTGCTTTCATTCTTTAGGTGGCACTTTGGCTCAGAACTGCCCTACCCCAAGGATTCAGGGATGTGCAGCCCGATTAGTTGAGATCAGCCATTCTGGCTCTTTCATGGATGAAACCAACTGGGAAAAGAGCCGTTCTAAGCTGGGGACCATGGTGTCTTTCCCTAGTCTACACAGAAACAGCACTCTGAGGGAGACGAGCTGCTGGCGTTTGGTATCAAAATCTCCTATTCTGAAGAGAAAAATTTCGTTATACGCGGGTGGCATCAACCTTGCCACATTTTCTCAAATGGCTCTAAAGGAGGGCAGTCAGTTGGCAGACTTACTTGCGGCCCTGCTTCCCAGTTTGGAAACTTTGCTTTCATTCCTTAGGTGGCCCATTGGCTCAGGACTGCCCTACCCCAAGAATTCAGGCTTGTGACGCCCGATTAGTTGAAATCAGCCCTTCTGGCTCTTTCATGGATGAAACCAACTGGGAAAAGAGCCGTTCTAAGCTGGGGACCATGGTGTCTTTCCCTAGTCTACACGGAAACAGCACTCTGAGGGAGACGAGCTTCTGGCGTTTGGTAGCAACATCTCCTAATCTGAAGAGAAACATTTCGTTGTAAGCGGGTTGCCTCAGCCTTGCCACATGTTCTCAACTGGTTATAAAGGAGGGCAGTCACTAGGCCTCACCTTTCAAGCACACTCCAATTTCATACAGAAAACACCAGGCCTCGGTGTGCCTTCCTGTGGCAAGGAAACTTTGCTTTCATTCCTTTGGTGGCACTTTGGCTCAGAACTGCCCTACCCCAAGGATTCAGGGATGTGCAGCCCGATTAGTTGAGATCAGCCCTTCTGGCTCTTTCATGGATGAAACCAACTGGGCAAAGAGCCGTTCTAAGCTGGGGACCATGCTGTCTTTCCCTGGTCTACACAGAAACAGCACTCTGAGGGAGACGAGCTGCTGGCGTTTGGTAGCAACAACTCTTGTTCTGAAGAGAAACATTTCTTTGTAAGGGGGGTTGCCTCAGCCTTGCCACATTTTGTGATCTGGCTATAAAGGAGGGCAGTCAGTAGGCCTCACCCTTCAAGCCCACTCCAATTTGACAGAGAAAACACCAGGACTCGGTGTGCCTTCCTGTGGCAAGGAAACTTTGCTTTCATTCCTTAGGTGGCACTTTGGCTCAGAAGTGCCCTACCCCAAGGATTCAGGGATGTGCAGCCCGATTAGTTGAGATCAGCCCTTCTGGCTCTTTCATGGCTGAAACCAACTGGGCAAAGAGCCGTTCTAAGCTGGGGACCATGCTGTCTTTCCCTGGTCTACACAGAAACAGCACTCTGAGTGAGACGAGCTGCTGGCGTTTGGTAGCAACAACTCTTGTTCTGAAGAGAAACATTTCTTTGTAAGGGGGGTTGCCTCAGCCTTGCCACATTTTGTGATCTGGCTATAAAGGAGGGCAGTCAGTAGGCCTCACCCTTCAAGCCCACTCCAATTTGACAGAGAAAACACCAGGCCTCGGTGTGCCTTCCTGTGGCAAGGAAACTTTGCTTTCATTCCTTAGGTGGCACTTTGGCTCAGAACTGCCCTACCCCAAGGATTCAGGGATGTGCAGCCCGATTAGTTGAGATCAGCCCTTCTGGCTCTTTCATGGATGAAAACAGCTGGGCATAGGGCCGTTCTAAGCTTGGGACTATGGTGTCTTTCCCTAGTCTACACAGAAACAGCACTCTGAGGGAGACGAGCTGCTGGCGTTTGGTAGCAAAATCTCCTATTCTGAAGAGAAAAATTTCGTTATAAGCGGGTGGCATCAGCCTTGCCACATTTTCTCAAATGGCTCTAAAGGAGGGCAGTCAGTTGGCAGACTTACTTGCGGCCCTGCTTCCCAGGTTGGAAACTTTGCTTTCATTCCTTAGGTGGCCCATTGGCTCAGGACTGCCCTACCCCAAGAATTCAGGCTTGTGACGCCCGATTAGTTGAGATCAGCCCTTCTGGCTCTTTCATGGATGAAACCAACTGGGAAAAGAGCCGTTCTAAGCTGGGGACCATGGTGTCTTTCCCTAGTCTACACGGAAACAGCACTCTGAGGGAGACGAGCTGCTGGTGTTTGGTAGCAACATCTCCTATTCTGAAGGGAAACATTTCTTTGTAAGCGGGTTGCATCAGCCTTGCCACATGTTCTCAACTGCTTATAATGGAGGCAAGTCAGTAGGCCTCACCCTTCAAGCCCACTCCAATTTCATAGAGAAAACATCAGGCCTCGGTGTGCCTTCCTGTGGCAAGGAAACTTTGCTTTCATTCTTAGGTGGCTCTTTGGCTCAGAACTGCCCTACCCCAATGATTCAAGGATGTGCAGCCCGATTAGTTGAGATCAGTCCTTCTGGCTCTTTCATGGATGAAACCAACTGGGAAAAGAGCCGTTCTAAGCTGGGGACCATGCTGTCTTTCCCTGGTCTACACAGAAACAGCACTCTGAGGGAGACGAGCTGCTGGCGTTTGGTAGCAACAACACTTGTTCTGAAGAGAAACATTTCTTTGTAAGGAGGGTTGCCTCAGCCTTGCCACATTTTGTGATCTGGCTATAAAGGAGGGCAGTCAGTAGGCCTCACCCTTCAAGCCCACTCCAATTTCATAGAGAAAACACCAGGCCTCGGTGTGCCTTCCTGTGGCAAGGAAACTTTGCTTTCATTCTTAGGTGGCTCTTTGGCTCAGAACTGCCCTACCCCAAGGATTCAGGGATGTGCAGCCCGATTAGTTGAGATCAGTCCTTCTGGCCCTTTCATGGATGAAACCAACTGGGAAAAGAGCCGTTCTAAGCTGGGGACAATGGTGTCTTTCCCTAGTCTACACAGAAACAGCACTCTGAGGGAGACGAGCTGCTGGCGTTTGGTAGCAACATCTCCTAATCTGAAGAGAAACATTTCGTTGTAAGCGGGTTGCCTCAGCCTTGCCACATTTTCTGAACAGGCTATAAAGGAGGGCAGTCAGTAGGCCTCACCCTTCAAGCCCACTCCAATTTGACAGAGAAAACACCAGGACTCGGTGTGCCTTCCTGTGGCAAGGAAACTTTGCTTTCATTCCTTAGGTGGCACTTTGGCTCAGAACTGCCCTACCCCAAGGATTCAGGGATGTGCAGCCCGATTAGTTGAGATCAGCCCTTCTGGCTCTTTCATGGATGAAACCAACTGGGAAAAGAGCCGTTCTAAGCTGGGGACCATGGTGTCTTTCCCTAGTCTACACGGAAACAGCACTCTGAGGGAGACGAGCTGCTGGTGTTTGGTAGCAACATCTCCTATTCTGAAGCAAAACATTTCTTTGTAAGCGGGTTGCATCAGCCTTGCCACATGTTCTCAACTGCTTATAATGGAGGCAAGTCAGTAGGCCTCACCCTTCAAGCCCACTCCAATTTCATAGAGAAAACATCAGGCCTCGGTGTGCCTTTCTGTGGCAATGAAACTTTGCTTTCATTCCTTAGGTGGCACTTCGGCTCAGAACTGCCCGACCTCAAGGATTCAGGGATGTGCAGCCTGATTAGTTGAGATCACCCCTTCTAGGTCTTTCATGGATGAAACCAACTGGGAAAAGAGCCGTTCTAAGCTGGGGACCATGGTGTCTTTCCCTAGTCTACACAGAAGCAGCACTCTGAGGGAGACGAGCTGCTGGCGTTTGGTAGCAACGTCTACTATCCTGAAGAGCAACATTTCGTTGTAAGCGGGTTGCCTCAGCATTGCCACATTTTCTGAACTGGCTATAAAGTAGGGCAGTCAGTAGGCCTCACCCTTCAAGCCCACTCCAATTTCATAGAGAAAACATCAGGCCTCGGTGTGCCTTCCTGTGGCAATGAAACTTTGCTTTCATTCCTTAGGTGGCACTTGGGCTCAGAACTGCCCTACCTCAAGGATTCAGGGATGTGCAGCCTGATTAGTTGAGATCACCCCTTCTAGGTCGTTCATGGACTCAACCAACTGGGAAAAGAGCCGTTCTAAGCTGGGGACCACGGTGTCCTTCCCTAGTCTACACAGAAACAGCACTCTGAGGGAGACGAGCTTCTGGCGTTTGGTAGCAACAACTCTTATTCTGAAGAGAAACATTTCGTTGTAAGCGGGTTGCCTCAGCCTTGCCACATTTACTGAACTGGCTATAAAGGAGGGCAGTTAGTAGGCCTAACCCTTCAAGCCCACTC
Source organism: Eschrichtius robustus (assembly GCF_028021215.1). Taxonomy (NCBI): domain Eukaryota; kingdom Metazoa; phylum Chordata; class Mammalia; order Artiodactyla; family Eschrichtiidae; genus Eschrichtius; species Eschrichtius robustus. The sequence goes on from NC_090842.1 coordinate 47,376,058, forward strand.
CAATTTCATAGAGAAAACACCAGGCCTCGGTGTGCCTTCCTGTGGCAAGGAAACTTTGCTTTCATTCTTAGGTGGCTCTTTGGCTCAGAACTGCCCTACCCCAAGGATTCAGGGATGTGCAGCCCGATTAGTTGAGATCAGTCCTTCTGGCTCTTTCATGGATGAAACCAACTGGGAAAAGAGCCGTTCTAAGCTGGGGACCATGGTGTCTTTCCCTAGTCTACACAGAAACAGCACTCTGAGGGAGAAGAGCTGCTGGCGTTTGGTAGCAACATCTCCTAATCTGAAGAGAAACATTTCGTTGTAAGCGGGTTGCCTCAGCCTTGCCACATTTTCTGAACTGGCTATAAAGGAGGGCAGTCAGTAGGCCTCACCCTTCAAGCCCACTCCAATTTCATAGAGAAAACACCAGGCCTCGGTGTGCCTTCCTGTGACAAGGAAACTTTGCTTTCATTCTTTAGGTGGCACTTTGGCTCAGAACTGCCCTACCCCAAGGATTCAGGGACGTGCAGCCCGATTAGTTGAGATCAGCCATTCTGGCTCTTTCATGGATGAAACCAACTGGGAAAAGAGCCGTTCTAAGCTGGGGACCATGGTGTCTTTCCCTAGTCTACACAGAAACAGCACTCTGAGGGAGACGAGCTGCTGGCGTTTGGTATCAAAATCTCCTATTCTGAAGAGAAAAATTTCGTTATACGCGGGTGGCATCAACCTTGCCACATTTTCTCAAATGGCTCTAAAGGAGGGCAGTCAGTTGGCAGACTTACTTGCGGCCCTGCTTCCCAGTTTGGAAACTTTGCTTTCATTCCTTAGGTGGCCCATTGGCTCAGGACTGCCCTACCCCAAGAATTCAGGCTTGTGACGCCCGATTAGTTGAAATCAGCCCTTCTGGCTCTTTCATGGATGAAACCAACTGGGAAAAGAGCCGTTCTAAGCTGGGGACCATGGTGTCTTTCCCTAGTCTACACGGAAACAGCACTCTGAGGGAGACGAGCTGCTGGCGTTTGGTAGCAACATCTCCTAATCTGAAGAGAAACATTTCGTTGTTAGCGGGTTGCCTCAGCCTTGCCACATTTTCTGAACTGGCTATAAAGGAGGGCAGTCAGTAGGCCTCGCCCTTCAAGCCCACTCCAATTTCATAGAGAAAACACCAGGCCTCGGTGTGCCTTCCTGTGGCAAGGAAACTTTGCTTTCATTCTTTAGGTGGCACTTTGGCTCAGAACTGCCCTACCCCAAGGATTCAGGGATGTGCAGCCCGATTAGTTGGGATCAGCCCTTCTGGCTCTTTCATGGATGAAACCAACTGGGCAAAGAGCCGTTCTAAGCTGGGGACCATGCTGTCTTTTCCTGGTCTACACAGAAACAGCACTCTGAGGGAGACGAGCTGCTGGCGTTTGGTAGCAACAACTCTTGTTCTGAAGAGAAACATTTCTTTGTAAGGGGGGTTGCCTCAGCCTTGCCACATTTTGTGATCTGGCTATAAAGGAGGGCAGTCAGTAGGCCTCACCCTTCAAGCCCACTCCAATTTGACAGAGAAAACACCAGGACTCGGTGTGCCTTCCTGTGGCAAGGAAACTTTGCTTTCATTCCTTAGGTGGCACTTTGGCTCAGAAGTGCCGTACCCCAAGGATTCAGGGATGTGCAGCCCGATTAGTTGAGATCAGCCCTTCTGGCTCTTTCATGGATGAAACCAACTGGGCAAAGAGCCGTTCTAAGCTGGGGACCATGCTGTCTTTCCCTGGTCTACACAGAAACAGCACTCTGAGTGAGACGAGCTGCTGGCGTTTGGTAGCAACAACTCTTGTTCTGAAGAGAAACATTTCTTTGTAAGGGGGGTTGCCTCAGCCTTGCCACATTTTGTGATCTGGCTATAAAGGAGGGCAGTCAGTAGGCCTCACCCTTCAAGCCCACTCCAATTTGACAGAGAAAACACCAGGCCTCGGTGTGCCTTCCTGTGGCAAGGAAACTTTGCTTTCATTCCTTAGGTGGCACTTTGGCTCAGAACTGCCCTACCCTAAGGATTCAGGGATGTGCAGCCCGATTAGTTGAGATCAGCCCTTCTGGCTCTTTCATGGATGAAAACAGCTGGGCATAGGGCCGTTCTAAGCTTGGGACTATGGTGTCTTTCCCTAGTCTACACAGAAACAGCACTCTGAGGGAGACGAGCTGCTGGCGTTTGGTAGCAAAATCTCCTATTCTGAAGAGAAAAATTTCGTTATAAGCGGGTGGCATCAGCCTTGCCACATTTTCTCAAATGGCTCTAAAGGAGGGCAGTCAGTTGGCAGACTTACTTGCGGCCCTGCTTCCCAGGTTGGAAACTTTGCTTTCATTCCTTAGGTGGCCCATTGGCTCAGGACTGCCCTACCCCAAGAATTCAGGCTTGTGACGCCCGATTAGTTGAGATCAGCCCTTCTGGCTCTTTCATGGATGAAACCAACTGGGAAAAGAGCCGTTCTAAGCTGGGGACCATGGTGTCTTTCCCTAGTCTACACGGAAACAGCACTCTGAGGGAGACGAGCTGCTGGTGTTTGGTAGCAACATCTCCTATTCTGAAGGGAAACATTTCTTTGTAAGCGGGTTGCATCAGCCTTGCCACATGTTCTCAACTGCTTATAATGGAGGCAAGTCAGTAGGCCTCACCCTTCAAGCCCACTCCAATTTCATAGAGAAAACATCAGGCCTCGGTGTGCCTTCCTGTGGCAAGGAAACTTTGCTTTCATTCTTAGGTGGCTCTTTGGCTCAGAACTGCCCTACCCCAATGATTCAAGGATGTGCAGCCCGATTAGTTGAGATCAGTCCTTCTGGCTCTTTCATGGATGAAACCAACTGGGAAAAGAGCCGTTCTAAGCTGGGGACCATGCTGTCTTTCCCTGGTCTACACAGAAACAGCACTCTGAGGGAGACGAGCTGCTGGCGTTTGGTGGCAACAACACTTGTTCTGAAGAGAAACATTCCTTTGTAAGGGGGGTTGCCTCAGCCTTGCCACATTTTGTGATCTGGCTATAAAGGAGGGCAGTCAGTAGGCCTCACCCTTCAAGCCCACTCCAATTTCATAGAGAAAACACCAGGCCTCGGTGTGCCTTCCTGTGGCAAGGAAACTTTGCTTTCATTCTTAGGTGGCTCTTTGGCTCAGAACTGCCCTACCCCAAGGATTCAGGGATGTGCAGCCCGATTAGTTGAGATCAGCCCTTCTGGCTCTTTCATGGATGAAACCAACTGGGAAAAGAGCCGTTCTAAGCTGGGGACAATGGTGTCTTTCCCTAGTCTACACACAAACAGCACTCTGAGGGAGACGAGCTGCTGGCGTTTGGTAGCAACATCTCCTAATCTGAAGAGAAACATTTCGTTGTAAGCGGGTTGCCTCAGCCTTGCCACATTTTCTGAACTGGCTATAAAGGAGGGCAGTCAGTAGGCCTCACCCTTCAAGCCCACTCCAATTTCATAGAGAAAACACCAGGCCTCGGTGTGCCTTCCTGTGGCAAGGAAACTTTGCTTTCATTCTTAGGTGGCTCTTTGGCTCAGAAATGCCCTACCCCAAGGATTCAGGGATGTGCAGCCCGATTAGTTGAGATCAGCCCTTCTGGCTCTTTCAAGGATGAAACCAACTGGGCAAAGAGCCGTTCTAAGCTGGGGACCATGCTGTCTTTCCCTGGTCTACACAGAAACAGCACTCTGAGGGAGACGAGCTGCTGGTGTTTGGTAGCAACATCTCCTATTCTGAAGGGAAACATTTCTTTGTAAGCGGGTTGCATCAGCCTTGCCACATGTTCTCAACTGCTTATAATGGAGGCAAGTCAGTAGGCCTCACCCTTCAAGCCCACTCCAATTTCATAGAGAAAACATCAGGCCTCGGTGTGCCTTCCTGTAGCAATGAAACTTTGCTTTCATTCCTTAGGTGGCACTTGGGCTCAGAACTGCCCTACCTCAAGGATTCAGGGATGTGCAGCCTGATTAGTTGAGATCACCCCTTCTAGGTCGTTCATGGACTCAACCAACTGGGAAAAGAGCCGTTCTAAGCTGGGGACCACGGTGTCCTTCCCTAGGCTAAACAGAAACAGCACTCTGAGGGAGACGAGCTTCTGGCGTTTGGTAGCAACAACTCTTATTCTGAAGAGAAACATTTCGTTGTAAGCGGGTTGCCTCAGCCTTGCCACATTTACTGAACTGGCTATAAAGGAGGGCAGTCAGTAGGCCTCACCCTTCAAGCCCACTCCAATTTCATAGAGAAAACACCAGGCCTCGGTGTGCCTTCCTGTGGCAAGGAAACTTTGCTTTCATTCTTAGGTGGCTCTTTGGCTCAGAACTGCCCTACCCCAAGGATTCAGTGATGTGCAGCCCGATTAGTTGAGATCAGTCCTTCTGGCTCTTTCATGGATGAAACCAACTGGGAAAAGAGCCGTTCTAAGCTGGGGACCATGGTGTCTTTCCCTAGTCTACACAGAAACAGCACTCTGAGGGAGACGAGCTGCTGGCGTTTGGTAGCAACATCTCCTAATCTGAAGAGAAATATTTCGTTGTAAGCGGGTTGCCTCAGCCTTGCCACATGTTCTCAACTGGTTATAAAGGAGGGCAGTCACTAGGCCTCACCTTTCAAGCACACTCCAATTTCATACAGAAAACACCAGGCCTCGGTGTGCCTTCCTGTGGCAAGGAAACTTTGCTTTCATTCCTTAGGTGGCACTTTGGCTCAGAAGTGCCCTACCCCAAGGATTCAGGGATGTGCAGCCCGATTAGTTGAGATCAGCCCTTCTGGCTCTTTCATGGATGAAACCAACTGGGCAAAAGGCCGTTCTAAGCTGGGGACCATGCTGTCTTTCCCTGGTCTACACAGAAACAGCACTCTGAGGGAGACGAGCTGCTGGCGTTTGGTAGCAACAACTCTTGTTCTGAAGAGAAACATTTCTTTGTAAGGGGGGTTGCCTCAGCCTTGCCACATTTTGTGATCTGGCTATAAAGGAGGGCAGTCAGTAGGCCTCACCCTTCAAGCCCACTCCAATTTGACAGAGAAAACACCAGGCCTCGGTGTGCCTTCCTGTGGCAAGGAAACTTTGCTTTCATTCCTTAGGTGGCACTTTGGCTCAGAACTGCCCTACCCCAAGAATTCAGGGATGTGCAGCCCGATTAGTTGAGATCAGCCCTTCCGGCTCTTTCATGGATGAAAACAGCTGGGCATAGGGCCGTTCTAAGCTTGGGACTATGGTGTCTTTCCCTAGTCTACACAGAAACAGCACTCTGAGGGAGACGAGCTGCTGGCGTTTGGTATCGAAATCTCCTATTCTGAAGAGAAAAATTTCGTTATACGCGGGTGGCATCAGCCTTGCCACATTTTCTCAAATGGCTCTAAAGGAGGGCAGTCAGTTGGCAGACTTACTTGCGGCCCTGCTTCCCAGTTTGGAAAATTTGCTTTCATTCCTTAGGTGGCCCATTGGCTCAGGACTGCCCTACCCCAAGAATTCAGGCTTGTGACGCCCGATTAGTTGAGATCAGCCCTTCTGGCTCTTTCATGGATGAAACCAACTGGGAAAAGAGCCGTTCTAAGCTGGGGACCATGGTGTCTTTCCCTAGTCTACACGGAAACAGCACTCTGAGGGAGACGAGCTGCTGGCGTTTGGTAGCAACATCTCCTAATCTGAAGAGAAACATTTCGTTGTAAGCGGGTTGCCTCAGCCTTGCCACATTTTCTGAACTGGCTATAAAGGAGGGCAGTCAGTAGGCCTCGCCCTTCAAGCCCACTCCAATTTCATAGAGAAAACACCAGGCCTCGGTGTGCCTTCCTGTGGCAAGGAAACTTTGCTTTCATTCTTTAGGTGGCACTTTGGCTCAGAACTGCCCTACCCCAAGGATTCAGGGATGTGCAGCCCGATTAGTTGGGATCAGTCCTTCTGGCTCTTTCATGGATGAAACCAACTGGGAAAAGAGCCGTTCTAAGCTGGGGACCATGGTGTCTTTCCCTAGTCTACACAGAAAGAGCACTCTGAGGGAGACGAGCTGCTGGCGTTTGGTAGCAACATCTCCTAATCTGAAGAGAAACATTTCGTTGTAAGCGGGTTGCCTCAGCCTTGCCACATGTTCTCAACTGGTTATAAAGGAGGGCAGTCACTAGGCCTCACCTTTCAAGCACACTCCAATTTCATACAGAAAACACCAGGCCTCGGTGTGCCTTCCTGTGGCAAGGAAACTTTGCTTTCATTCCTTAGGTGGCACTTTGGCTCAGAACTGCCCTACCCCAAGGATTCAGGGATGTGCAGCCCGATTAGTTGAGATCAGCCCTTCTGGCTCTTTCATGGATGAAACCAACTGGGCAAAGAGCCGTTCTAAGCTGGGGACCATGCTGTCTTTTCCTGGTCTACACAGAAACAGCACTCTGAGGGAGACGAGCTGCTGGCGTTTGGTAGCAACAACTCTTGTTCTGAAGAGAAACATTTCTTTGTAAGGGGGGTTGCCTCAGCCTTGCCACATTTTGTGATCTGGCTATAAAGGAGGGCAGTCAGTAGGCCTCACCCTTCAAGCCCACTCCAATTTGACAGAGAAAACACCAGGACTCGGTGTGCCTTCCTGTGGCAAGGAAACTTTGCTTTCATTCCTTAGGTGGCACTTTGGCTCAGAAGTGCCCTACCCCAAGGATTCAGGGATGTGCAGCCCGATTCGTTGAGATCAGCCCTTCTGGCTCTTTCATGGATGAAACCAACTGGGCAAAGAGCCGTTCTAAGCTGGGGACCATGCTGTCTTTCCCTGGTCTACACAGAAACAGCACTCTGAGTGAGACGAGCTGCTGGCGTTTGGTAGCAACAACTCTTGTTCTGAAGAGAAACATTTCTTTGTAAGGGGGGTTGCCTCAGCCTTGCCACATTTTGTGATCTGGCTATAAAGGAGGGCAGTCAGTAGGCCTCACCCTTCAAGCCCACTCCAATTTGACAGAGAAAACACCAGGCCTCGGTGTGCCTTCCTGTGGCAAGGAAACTTTGCTTTCATTCCTTAGGTGGCACTTTGGCTCAGAACTGCCCTACCCCAAGGATTCAGGGATGTGCAGCCCGATTAGTTGAGATCAGCCCTTCTGGCTCTTTCATGGATGAAAACAGCTGGGCATAGGGCCGTTCTAAGCTTGGGACTATGGTGTCTTTCCCTAGTCTACACAGAAACAGCACTCTGAGGGAGACGAGCTGCTGGCGTTTGGTAGCAAAATCTCCTATTCTGAAGAGAAAAATTTCGTTATAAGCGGGTGGCATCAGCCTTGCCACATTTTCTCAAATGGCTCTAAAGGAGGGCAGTCAGTTGGCAGACTTACTTGCGGCCCTGCTTCCCAGGTTGGAAACTTTGCTTTCATTCCTTAGGTGGCCCATTGGCTCAGGACTGCCCTACCCCAAGAATTCAGGCTTGTGACGCCCGATTAGTTGAGATCAGCCCTTCTGGCTCTTTCATGGATGAAACCAACTGGGAAAAGAGCCGTTCTAAGCTGGGGACCATGGTGTCTTTCCCTAGTCTACACGGAAACAGCACTCTGAGGGAGACGAGCTGCTGGTGTTTGGTAGCAACATCTCCTATTCTGAAGGGAAACATTTCTTTGTAAGCGGGTTGCATCAGCCTTGCCACATGTTCTCAACTGCTTATAATGGAGGCAAGTCAGTAGGCCTCACCCTTCAAGCCCACTCCAATTTCATAGAGAAAACATCAGGCCTCGGTGTGCCTTCCTGTGGCAAGGAAACTTTGCTTTCATTCTTAGGTGGCTCTTTGGCTCAGAACTGCCCTACCCCAATGATTCAAGGATGTGCAGCCCGATTAGTTGAGATCAGTCCTTCTGGCTCTTTCATGGATGAAACCAACTGGGAAAAGAGCTGTTCTAAGCTGGGGACCATGCTGTCTTTCCCTGGTCTACACAGAAACAGCACTCTGAGGGAGACGAGCTGCTGGCGTTTGGTAGCAACAACACTTGTTCTGAAGAGAAACATTGCTTTGTAAGGAGGGTTGCCTCAGCCTTGCCACATTTTGTGATCTGGCTATAAAGGAGGGCAGTCAGTAGGCCTCACCCTTCAAGCCCACTCCAATTTCATAGAGAAAACACCAGGCCTCGGTGTGCCTTCCTGTGGCAAGGAAACTTTGCTTTCATTCTTAGGTGGCTCTTTGGCTCAGAACTGCCCTACCCCAAGGATTCAGGGATGTGCAGCCCGATTAGTTGAGATCAGTCCTTCTGGCTCTTTCATGGATGAAACCAACTGGGAAAAGAGCCGTTCTAAGCTGGGGACAATGGTGTCTTTCCCTAGTCTACACAGAAACAGCACTCTGAGGGAGACGAGCTGCTGGCGTTTGGTAGCAACATCTCCTAATCTGAAGAGAAACATTTCGTTGTAAGCGGGTTGCCTCAGCCTTGCCACATTTTCTGAACTGGCTATAAAGGAGGGCAGTCAGTAGGCCTCACCCTTCAAGCCCACTCCAATTTCATAGAGAAAACACCAGGCCTCGGTGTGCCTTCCTGTGAGAAGGAAACTTTGCTTTCATTCTTTAGGTGGCACTTTGGCTCAGAACTGCCCTACCCCAAGGATTCAGGGATGTGCAGCCCGATTAGTTGAGTTCAGTCCTTCTGGCACTTTCATGGATGAAACCAACTGGGAAAAGAGCCGTTCTAAGCTGGGGACCATGGTGTCTTACCCTAGTCTACACAGAAACAGCACTCTGAGGGAGACGAGCTGCTGGCGTTTGGTAGCAACATCTCCTAATCTGAAGAGAAACATTTCGTTGTAAGCGGGTTGCCTCAGCCTTGCCACATGTTCTCAACTGGTTATAAAGGAGGGCAGTCACTAGGCCTCACCTTTGAAGCACACTCCAATTTCATACAGAAAACACCAGGCCTCGGTGTGCCTTCCTGTGGCAAGGAAACTTTGCTTTCATTCCTTAGGTGGCACTTTGGCTCAGAACTGCCCTACCCCAAGGATTCAGGGATGTGCAGCCCGATTAGTTGAGATCAGCCCTTCTGGCTCTTTCATGGATGAAACCAACTGGGCAAAGAGCCGTTCTAAGCTGGGGACCATGCTGTCTTTCCCTGGTCTACACAGAAACAGCACTCTGAGGGAGACGAGCTGCTGGCGTTTGGTAGCAACAACTCTTGTTCTGAAGAGAAACATTTCTTTGTAAGGGGGGTTGCCTCAGCCTTGCCACATTTTGTGATCTGGCTATAAAGGAGGGCAGTCAGTAGGCCTCACCCTTCAAGCCCACTCCAATTTGACAGAGAAAACACCAGGCCTCGGTGTGCCTTCCTGTGGCAAGGAAACTTTGCTTTCATTCCTTAGGTGGCACTTTGGCTCAGAAGTGCCCTACCCCAAGGATTCAGGGATGTGCAGCCCGATTAGTTGAGATCAGCCCTTCTGGCTCTTTCATGGATGAAAACAGCTGGGCATAGGGCCGTTCTAAGCTTGGGACTATGGTGTCTTTCCCTAGTCTACACAGAAACAGCACTCTGAGGGAGACGAGCTGCTGGCGTTTGGTAGCAAAATCTCCTATTCTGAAGAGAAAAATTTCGTTATAAGCGGGTGGCATCAGCCTTGCCACATTTTCTCAAATGGCTCTAAAGGAGGGCAGTCAGTTGGCAGACTTACTTGCGGCCCTGCTTCCCAGGTTGGAAACTTTGCTTTCATTCCTTAGGTGGCCCATTGGCTCAGGACTGCCCTACCCCAAGAATTCAGGCTTGTGACGCCCGATTAGTTGAGATCAGCCCTTCTGGCTCTTTCATGGATGAAACCAACTGGGAAAAGAGCCGTTCTAAGCTGGGGACCATGGTGTCTTTCCCTAGTCTACACGGAAACAGCACTCTGAGGGAGACGAGCTGCTGGTGTTTGGTAGCAACATCTCCTATTCTGAAGGGAAACATTTCTTTGTAAGCGGGTTGCATCAGCCTTGCCACATGTTCTCAACTGCTTATAATGGAGGCAAGTCAGTAGGCCTCACCCTTCAAGCCCACTCCAATTTCATAGAGAAAACATCAGGCCTCGGTGTGCCTTCCTGTGGCAAGGAAACTTTGCTTTCATTCTTAGGTGGCTCTTTGGCTCAGAACTGCCCTACCCCAATGATTCAAGGATGTGCAGCCCGATTAGTTGAGATCAGTCCTTCTGGCTCTTTCATGGATGAAACCAACTGGGAAAAGAGCCGTTCTAAGCTGGGGACCATGCTGTCTTTCCCTGGTCTACACAGAAACAGCACTCTGAGGGAGACGAGCTGCTGGCGTTTGGTAGCAACAACACTTGTTCTGAAGAGAAACATTTCTTTGTAAGGAGGGTTGCCTCAGCCTTGCCACATTTTGTGATCTGGCTATAAAGGAGGGCAGTCAGTAGGCCTCACCCTTCAAGCCCACTCCAATTTCATAGAGAAAACACCAGGCCTCGGTGTGCCTTCCTGTGGCAAGGAAACTTTGCTTTCATTCTTAGGTGGCTCTTTGGCTCAGAACTGCCCTACCCCAAGGATTCAGGGATGTGCAGCCCGATTAGTTGAGATCAGTCCTTCTGGCCCTTTCATGGATGAAACCAACTGGGAAAAGAGCCGTTCTAAGCTGGGGACAATGGTGTCTTTCCCTAGTCTACACAGAAACAGCACTCTGAGGGAGACGAGCTGCTGGCGTTTGGTAGCAACATCTCCTAATCTGAAGAGAAACATTTCGTTGTAAGCGGGTTGCCTCAGCCTTGCCACATTTTCTGAACAGGCTATAAAGGAGGGCAGTCAGTAGGCCTCACCCTTCAAGCCCACTCCAATTTGACAGAGAAAACACCAGGACTCGGTGTGCCTTCCTGTGGCAAGGAAACTTTGCTTTCATTCCTTAGGTGGCACTTTGGCTCAGAACTGCCCTACCCCAAGGATTCAGGGATGTGCAGCCCGATTAGTTGAGATCAGCCCTTCTGGCTCTTTCATGGATGAAACCAACTGGGCAAAGAGCCGTTCTAAGCTGGGGACCATGGTGTCTTTCCCTAGTCTACACGGAAACAGCACTCTGAGGGAGACGAGCTGCTGGTGTTTGGTAGCAACATCTCCTATTCTGAAGCGAAACATTTCTTTGTAAGCGGGTTGCATCAGCCTTGCCACATGTTCTCAACTGCTTATAATGGAGGCAAGTCAGTAGGCCTCACCCTTCAAGCCCACTCCAATTTCATAGAGAAAACATCAGGCCTCGGTGTGCCTTTCTGTGGCAATGAAACTTTGCTTTCATTCCTTAGGTGGCACTTCGGCTCAGAACTGCCCGACCTCAAGGATTCAGGGATGTGCAGCCTGATTAGTTGAGATCACCCCTTCTAGGTCTTTCATGGATGAAACCAACTGGGAAAAGAGCCGTTCTAAGCTGGGGACCATGGTGTCTTTCCCTAGTCTACACAGAAGCAGCACTCTGAGGGAGACGAGCTGCTGGCGTTTGGTAGCAACGTCTACTATCCTGAAGAGCAACATTTCGTTGTAAGCGGGTTGCCTCAGCATTGCCACATTTTCTGAACTGGCTATAAAGTAGGGCAGTCAGTAGGCCTCACCCTTCAAGCCCACTCCAATTTCATAGAGAAAACATCAGGCCTCGGTGTGCCTTCCTGTTGCAATGAAACTTTGCTTTCATTCCTTAGGTGGCACTTGGGCTCAGAACTGCCCTACCTCAAGGATTCAGGGATGTGCAGCCTGATTAGTTGAGATCACCCCTTCTAGGTCGTTCATGGACTCAACCAACTGGGAAAAGAGCCGTTCTAAGCTGGGGACCACGGTGTCCTTCCCTAGTCTACACAGAAACAGCACTCTGAGGGAGACGAGCTTCTGGCGTTTGGTAGCAACAACTCTTATTCTGAAGAGAAACATTTCGTTGTAAGCGGGTTGCCTCAGCCTTGCCACATTTACTGAACTGGCTATAAAGGAGGGCAGTTAGTAGGCCTAACCCTTCAAGCCCACTCCAATTTCATAGAGAAAACACCAGGCCTCGGTGTGCCTTCCTGTGGCAAGGAAACTTTGCTTTCATTCTTAGGTGGCTCTTTGGCTCAGAACTGCCCTACCCCAAGGATTCAGGGATGTGCAGCCCGATTAGTTGAGATCAGTCCTTCTGGCTCTTTCATGGATGAAACCAACTGGGAAAAGAGCCGTTCTAAGCTGGGGACCATGGTGTCTTTCCCTAGTCTACACAGAAACAGCACTCTGAGGGAGAAGAGCTGCTGGCGTTTGGTAGCAACATCTCCTAATCTGAAGAGAAACATTTCGTTGTAAGCGGGTTGCCTCAGCCTTGCCACATTTTCTGAACTGGCTATAAAGGAGGGCAGTCAGTAGGCCTCACCCTTCAAGCCCACTCCAATTTCATAGAGAAAACACCAGGCCTCGGTGTGCCTTCCTGTGACAAGGAAACTTTGCTTTCATTCTTTAGGTGGCACTTTGGCTCAGAACTGCCCTACCCCAAGGATTCAGGGATGTGCAGCCCGATTAGTTGAGATCAGCCATTCTGGCTCTTTCATGGATGAAACCAACTGGGAAAAGAGCCGTTCTAAGCTGGGGACCATGGTGTCTTTCCCTAGTCTACACAGAAACAGCACTCTGAGGGAGACGAGCTGCTGGCGTTTGGTATCAAAATCTCCTATTCTGAAGAGAAAAATTTCGTTATACGCGGGTGGCATCAACCTTGCCACATTTTCTCAAATGGCTCTAAAGGAGGGCAGTCAGTTGGCAGACTTACTTGCGGCCCTGCTTCCCAGTTTGGAAACTTTGCTTTCATTCCTTAGGTGGCCCATTGGCTCAGGACTGCCCTACCCCAAGAATTCAGGCTTGTGACGCCCGATTAGTTGAAATCAGCCCTTCTGGCTCTTTCATGGATGAAACCAACTGGGAAAAGAGCCGTTCTAAGCTGGGGACCATGGTGTCTTTCCCTAGTCTACACGGAAACAGCACTCTGAGGGAGACGAGCTGCTGGCGTTTGGTAGCAACATCTCCTAATCTGAAGAGAAACATTTCGTTGTAAGCGGGTTGCCTCAGCCTTGCCACATTTTCTGAACTGGTTATAAAGGAGGGCAGTCACTAGGCCTCACCTTTCAAGCACACTCCAATTTCATACAGAAAACACCAGGCCTCGGTGTGCCTTCCTGTGGCAAGGAAACTTTGCTTTCATTCCTTAGGTGGCACTTTGGCTCAGAAGTGCCCTACCCCAAGGATTCAGGGATGTGCAGCCCGATTAGTTGAGATCAGCCCTTCTGGCTCTTTCATGGATGAAACCAACTGGGCAAAAGGCCGTTCTAAGCTGGGGACCATGCTGTCTTTCCCTGGTCTACACAGAAACAGCACTCTGAGGGAGACGAGCTGCTGGCGTTTGGTAGCAACAACTCTTGTTCTGAAGAGAAACATTTCTTTGTAAGGGGGGTTGCCTCAGCCTTGCCACATTTTGTGATCTGGCTATAAAGGAGGGCAGTCAGTAGGCCTCACCCTTCAAGCCCACTCCAATTTGACAGAGAAAACACCAGGCCTCGGTGTGCCTTCCTGTGGCAAGGAAACTTTGCTTTCATTCCTTAGGTGGCACTTTGGCTCAGAACTGCCCTACCCCAAGAATTCAGGGATGTGCAGCCCGATTAGTTGAGATCAGCCCTTCCGGCTCTTTCATGGATGAAAACAGCTGGGCATAGGGCCGTTCTAAGCTTGGGACTATGGTGTCTTTCCCTAGTCTACACAGAAACAGCACTCTGAGGGAGACGAGCTGCTGGCGTTTGGTATCGAAATCTCCTATTCTGAAGAGAAAAATTTCGTTATACGCGGGTGGCATCAGCCTTGCCACATTTTCTCAAATGGCTCTAAAGGAGGGCAGTCAGTTGGCAGACTTACTTGCGGCCCTGCTTCCCAGTTTGGAAAATTTGCTTTCATTCCTTAGGTGGCCCATTGGCTCAGGACTGCCCTACCCCAAGAATTCAGGCTTGTGACGCCCGATTAGTTGAGATCAGCCCTTCTGGCTCTTTCATGGATGAAACCAACTGGGAAAAGAGCCGTTCTAAGCTGGGGACCATGGTGTCTTTCCCTAGTCTACACGGAAACAGCACTCTGAGGGAGACGAGCTGCTGGCGTTTGGTAGCAACATCTCCTAATCTGAAGAGAAACATTTCGTTGTAAGCGGGTTGCCTCAGCCTTGCCACATTTTCTGAACTGGCTATAAAGGAGGGCAGTCAGTAGGCCTCGCCCTTCAAGCCCACTCCAATTTCATAGAGAAAACACCAGGCCTCGGTGTGCCTTCCTGTGGCAAGGAAACTTTGCTTTCATTCTTTAGGTGGCACTTTGGCTCAGAACTGCCCTACCCCAAGGATTCAGGGATGTGCAGCCCGATTAGTTGGGATCAGTCCTTCTGGCTCTTTCATGGATGAAACCAACTGGGAAAAGAGCCGTTCTAAGCTGGGGACCATGGTGTCTTTCCCTAGTCTACACAGAAAGAGCACTCTGAGGGAGACGAGCTGCTGGCGTTTGGTAGCAACATCTCCTAATCTGAAGAGAAACATTTCGTTGTAAGCGGGTTGCCTCAGCCTTGCCACATGTTCTCAACTGGTTATAAAGGAGGGCAGTCACTAGGCCTCACCTTTCAAGCACACTCCAATTTCATACAGAAAACACCAGGCCTCGGTGTGCCTTCCTGTGGCAAGGAAACTTTGCTTTCATTCCTTAGGTGGCACTTTGGCTCAGAACTGCCCTACCCCAAGGATTCAGGGATGTGCAGCCCGATTAGTTGAGATCAGCCCTTCTGGCTCTTTCATGGATGAAACCAACTGGGCAAAGAGCCGTTCTAAGCTGGGGACCATGCTGTCTTTTCCTGGTCTACACAGAAACAGCACTCTGAGGGAGACGAGCTGCTGGCGTTTGGTAGCAACAACTCTTGTTCTGAAGAGAAACATTTCTTTGTAAGGGGGGTTGCCTCAGCCTTGCCACATTTTGTGATCTGGCTATAAAGGAGGGCAGTCAGTAGGCCTCACCCTTCAAGCCCACTCCAATTTGACAGAGAAAACACCAGGACTCGGTGTGCCTTCCTGTGGCAAGGAAACTTTGCTTTCATTCCTTAGGTGGCACTTTGGCTCAGAAGTGCCCTACCCCAAGGATTCAGGGATGTGCAGCCCGATTAGTTGAAATCAGCCCTTCTGGCTCTTTCATGGATGAAACCAACTGGGCAAAGAGCCGTTCTAAGCTGGGGACCATGCTGTCTTTCCCTGGTCTACACAGAAACAGCACTCTGAGTGAGACGAGCTGCTGGCGTTTGGTAGCAACAACTCTTGTTCTGAAGAGAAACATTTCTTTGTAAGGGGGGTTGCCTCAGCCTTGCCACATTTTGTGATCTGGCTATAAAGGAGGGCAGTCAGTAGGCCTCACCCTTCAAGCCCACTCCAATTTGACAGAGAAAACACCAGGCCTCGGTGTGCCTTCCTGTGGCAAGGAAACTTTGCTTTCATTCCTTAGGTGGCACTTTGGCTCAGAACTGCCCTACCCCAAGGATTCAGGGATGTGCAGCCCGATTAGTTGAGATCAGCCCTTCTGGCTCTTTCATGGATGAAAACAGCTGGGCATAGGGCCGTTCTAAGCTTGGGACTATGGTGTCTTTCCCTAGTCTACACAGAAACAGCACTCTGAGGGAGACGAGCTGCTGGCGTTTGGTAGCAAAATCTCCTATTCTGAAGAGAAAAATTTCGTTATAAGCGGGTGGCATCAGCCTTGCCACATTTTCTCAAATGGCTCTAAAGGAGGGCAGTCAGTTGGCAGACTTACTTGCGGCCCTGCTTCCCAGGTTGGAAACTTTGCTTTCATTCCTTAGGTGGCCCATTGGCTCAGGACTGCCCTACCCCAAGAATTCAGGCTTGTGACGCCCGATTAGTTGAGATCAGCCCTTCTGGCTCTTTCATGGATGAAACCAACTGGGAAAAGAGCCGTTCTAAGCTGGGGACCATGGTGTCTTTCCCTAGTCTACACGGAAACAGCACTCTGAGGGAGACGAGCTGCTGGTGTTTGGTAGCAACATCTCCTATTCTGAAGGGAAACATTTCTTTGTAAGCGGGTTGCATCAGCCTTGCCACATGTTCTCAACTGCTTATAATGGAGGCAAGTCAGTAGGCCTCACCCTTCAAGCCCACTCCAATTTCATAGAGAAAACATCAGGCCTCGGTGTGCCTTCCTGTGGCAAGGAAACTTTGCTTTCATTCTTAGGTGGCTCTTTGGCTCAGAACTGCCCTACCCCAATGATTCAAGGATGTGCAGCCCGATTAGTTGAGATCAGTCCTTCTGGCTCTTTCATGGATGAAACCAACTGGGAAAAGAGCTGTTCTAAGCTGGGGACCATGCTGTCTTTCCCTGGTCTACACAGAAACAGCACTCTGAGGGAGACGAGCTGCTGGCGTTTGGTAGCAACAACACTTGTTCTGAAGAGAAACATTGCTTTGTAAGGAGGGTTGCCTCAGCCTTGCCACATTTTGTGATCTGGCTATAAAGGAGGGCAGTCAGTAGGCCTCACCCTTCAAGCCCACTCCAATTTCATAGAGAAAACACCAGGCCTCGGTGTGCCTTCCTGTGGCAAGGAAACTTTGCTTTCATTCTTAGGTGGCTCTTTGGCTCAGAACTGCCCTACCCCAAGGATTCAGGGATGTGCAGCCCGATTAGTTGAGATCAGTCCTTCTGGCTCTTTCATGGATGAAACCAACTGGGAAAAGAGCCGTTCTAAGCTGGGGACAATGGTGTCTTTCCCTAGTCTACACAGAAACAGCACTCTGAGGGAGACGAGCTGCTGGCGTTTGGTAGCAACATCTCCTAATCTGAAGAGAAACATTTCGTTGTAAGCGGGTTGCCTCAGCCTTGCCACATTTTCTGAACTGGCTATAAAGGAGGGCAGTCAGTAGGCCTCACCCTTCAAGCCCACTCCAATTTCATAGAGAAAACACCAGGCCTCGGTGTGCCTTCCTGTGAGAAGGAAACTTTGCTTTCATTCTTTAGGTGGCACTTTGGCTCAGAACTGCCCTACCCCAAGGATTCAGGGATGTGCAGCCCGATTAGTTGAGTTCAGTCCTTCTGGCACTTTCATGGATGAAACCAACTGGGAAAAGAGCCGTTCTAAGCTGGGGACCATGGTGTCTTACCCTAGTCTACACAGAAACAGCACTCTGAGGGAGACGAGCTGCTGGCGTTTGGTAGCAACATCTCCTAATCTGAAGAGAAACATTTCGTTGTAAGCGGGTTGCCTCAGCCTTGCCACATGTTCTCAACTGGTTATAAAGGAGGGCAGTCACTAGGCCTCACCTTTGAAGCACACTCCAATTTCATACAGAAAACACCAGGCCTCGGTGTGCCTTCCTGTGGCAAGGAAACTTTGCTTTCATTCCTTAGGTGGCACTTTGGCTCAGAACTGCCCTACCCCAAGGATTCAGGGATGTGCAGCCCGATTAGTTGAGATCAGCCCTTCTGGCTCTTTCATGGATGAAACCAACTGGGCAAAGAGCCGTTCTAAGCTGGGGACCATGCTGTCTTTCCCTGGTCTACACAGAAACAGCACTCTGAGGGAGACGAGCTGCTGGCGTTTGGTAGCAACAACTCTTGTTCTGAAGAGAAACATTTCTTTGTAAGGGGGGTTGCCTCAGCCTTGCCACATTTTGTGATCTGGCTATAAAGGAGGGCAGTCAGTAGGCCTCACCCTTCAAGCCCACTCCAATTTGACAGAGAAAACACCAGGCCTCGGTGTGCCTTCCTGTGGCAAGGAAACTTTGCTTTCATTCCTTAGGTGGCACTTTGGCTCAGAAGTGCCCTACCCCAAGGATTCAGGGATGTGCAGCCCGATTAGTTGAGATCAGCCCTTCTGGCTCTTTCATGGATGAAAACAGCTGGGCATAGGGCCGTTCTAAGCTTGGGACTATGGTGTCTTTCCCTAGTCTACACAGAAACAGCACTCTGAGGGAGACGAGCTGCTGGCGTTTGGTAGCAAAATCTCCTATTCTGAAGAGAAAAATTTCGTTATAAGCGGGTGGCATCAGCCTTGCCACATTTTCTCAAATGGCTCTAAAGGAGGGCAGTCAGTTGGCAGACTTACTTGCGGCCCTGCTTCCCAGGTTGGAAACTTTGCTTTCATTCCTTAGGTGGCCCATTGGCTCAGGACTGCCCTACCCCAAGAATTCAGGCTTGTGACGCCCGATTAGTTGAGATCAGCCCTTCTGGCTCTTTCATGGATGAAACCAACTGGGAAAAGAGCCGTTCTAAGCTGGGGACCATGGTGTCTTTCCCTAGTCTACACGGAAACAGCACTCTGAGGGAGACGAGCTGCTGGTGTTTGGTAGCAACATCTCCTATTCTGAAGGGAAACATTTCTTTGTAAGCGGGTTGCATCAGCCTTGCCACATGTTCTCAACTGCTTATAATGGAGGCAAGTCAGTAGGCCTCACCCTTCAAGCCCACTCCAATTTCATAGAGAAAACATCAGGCCTCGGTGTGCCTTCCTGTGGCAAGGAAACTTTGCTTTCATTCTTAGGTGGCTCTTTGGCTCAGAACTGCCCTACCCCAATGATTCAAGGATGTGCAGCCCGATTAGTTGAGATCAGTCCTTCTGGCTCTTTCATGGATGAAACCAACTGGGAAAAGAGCCGTTCTAAGCTGGGGACCATGCTGTCTTTCCCTGGTCTACACAGAAACAGCACTCTGAGGGAGACGAGCTGCTGGCGTTTGGTAGCAACAACACTTGTTCTGAAGAGAAACATTTCTTTGTAAGGAGGGTTGCCTCAGCCTTGCCACATTTTGTGATCTGGCTATAAAGGAGGGCAGTCAGTAGGCCTCACCCTTCAAGCCCACTCCAATTTCATAGAGAAAACACCAGGCCTCGGTGTGCCTTCCTGTGGCAAGGAAACTTTGCTTTCATTCTTAGGTGGCTCTTTGGCTCAGAACTGCCCTACCCCAAGGATTCAGGGATGTGCAGCCCGATTAGTTGAGATCAGTCCTTCTGGCCCTTTCATGGATGAAACCAACTGGGAAAAGAGCCGTTCTAAGCTGGGGACAATGGTGTCTTTCCCTAGTCTACACAGAAACAGCACTCTGAGGGAGACGAGCTGCTGGCGTTTGGTAGCAACATCTCCTAATCTGAAGAGAAACATTTCGTTGTAAGCGGGTTGCCTCAGCCTTGCCACATTTTCTGAACAGGCTATAAAGGAGGGCAGTCAGTAGGCCTCACCCTTCAAGCCCACTCCAATTTGACAGAGAAAACACCAGGACTCGGTGTGCCTTCCTGTGGCAAGGAAACTTTGCTTTCATTCCTTAGGTGGCACTTTGGCTCAGAACTGCCCTACCCCAAGGATTCAGGGATGTGCAGCCCGATTAGTTGAGATCAGCCCTTCTGGCTCTTTCATGGATGAAACCAACTGGGAAAAGAGCCGTTCTAAGCTGGGGACCATGGTGTCTTTCCCTAGTCTACACGGAAACAGCACTCTGAGGGAGACGAGCTGCTGGTGTTTGGTAGCAACATCTCCTATTCTGAAGCGAAACATTTCTTTGTAAGCGGGTTGCATCAGCCTTGCCACATGTTCTCAACTGCTTATAATGGAGGCAAGTCAGTAGGCCTCACCCTTCAAGCCCACTCCAATTTCATAGAGAAAACATCAGGCCTCGGTGTGCCTTTCTGTGGCAATGAAACTTTGCTTTCATTCCTTAGGTGGCACTTCGGCTCAGAACTGCCCGACCTCAAGGATTCAGGGATGTGCAGCCTGATTAGTTGAGATCACCCCTTCTAGGTCTTTCATGGATGAAACCAACTGGGAAAAGAGCCGTTCTAAGCTGGGGACCATGGTGTCTTTCCCTAGTCTACACAGAAGCAGCACTCTGAGGGAGACGAGCTGCTGGCGTTTGGTAGCAACGTCTACTATCCTGAAGAGCAACATTTCGTTGTAAGCGGGTTGCCTCAGCATTGCCACATTTTCTGAACTGGCTATAAAGTAGGGCAGTCAGTAGGCCTCACCCTTCAAGCCCACTCCAATTTCATAGAGAAAACATCAGGCCTCGGTGTGCCTTCCTGTTGCAATGAAACTTTGCTTTCATTCCTTAGGTGGCACTTGGGCTCAGAACTGCCCTACCTCAAGGATTCAGGGATGTGCAGCCTGATTAGTTGAGATCACCCCTTCTAGGTCGTTCATGGACTCAACCAACTGGGAAAAGAGCCGTTCTAAGCTGGGGACCACGGTGTCCTTCCCTAGTCTACACAGAAACAGCACTCTGAGGGAGACGAGCTTCTGGCGTTTGGTAGCAACAACTCTTATTCTGAAGAGAAACATTTCGTTGTAAGCGGGTTGCCTCAGCCTTGCCACATTTACTGAACTGGCTATAAAGGAGGGCAGTTAGTAGGCCTAACCCTTCAAGCCCACTCCAATTTCATAGAGAAAACACCAGGCCTCGGTGTGCCTTCCTGTGGCAAGGAAACTTTGCTTTCATTCTTAGGTGGCTCTTTGGCTCAGAACTGCCCTACCCCAAGGATTCAGGGATGTGCAGCCCGATTAGTTGAGATCAGTCCTTCTGGCTCTTTCATGGATGAAACCAACTGGGAAAAGAGCCGTTCTAAGCTGGGGACCATGGTGTCTTTCCCTAGTCTACACAGAAACAGCACTCTGAGGGAGAAGAGCTGCTGGCGTTTGGTAGCAACATCTCCTAATCTGAAGAGAAACATTTCGTTGTAAGCGGGTTGCCTCAGCCTTGCCACATTTTCTGAACTGGCTATAAAGGAGGGCAGTCAGTAGGCCTCACCCTTCAAGCCCACTCCAATTTCATAGAGAAAACACCAGGCCTCGGTGTGCCTTCCTGTGACAAGGAAACTTTGCTTTCATTCTTTAGGTGGCACTTTGGCTCAGAACTGCCCTACCCCAAGGATTCAGGGATGTGCAGCCCGATTAGTTGAGATCAGCCATTCTGGCTCTTTCATGGATGAAACCAACTGGGAAAAGAGCCGTTCTAAGCTGGGGACCATGGTGTCTTTCCCTAGTCTACACAGAAACAGCACTCTGAGGGAGACGAGCTGCTGGCGTTTGGTATCAAAATCTCCTATTCTGAAGAGAAAAATTTCGTTATACGCGGGTGGCATCAACCTTGCCACATTTTCTCAAATGGCTCTAAAGGAGGGCAGTCAGTTGGCAGACTTACTTGCGGCCCTGCTTCCCAGTTTGGAAACTTTGCTTTCATTCCTTAGGTGGCCCATTGGCTCAGGACTGCCCTACCCCAAGAATTCAGGCTTGTGACGCCCGATTAGTTGAAATCAGCCCTTCTGGCTCTTTCATGGATGAAACCAACTGGGAAAAGAGCCGTTCTAAGCTGGGGACCATGGTGTCTTTCCCTAGTCTACACGGAAACAGCACTCTGAGGGAGACGAGCTGCTGGCGTTTGGTAGCAACATCTCCTAATCTGAAGAGAAACATTTCGTTGTAAGCGGGTTGCCTCAGCCTTGCCACATTTTCTGAACTGGCTATAAAGGAGGGCAGTCAGTAGGCCTCGCCCTTCAAGCCCACTCCAATTTCATAGAGAAAACACCAGGCCTCGGTGTGCCTTCCTGTGGCAAGGAAACTTTGCTTTCATTCTTTAGGTGGCACTTTGGCTCAGAACTGCCCTACCCCAAGGATTCAGGGATGTGCAGCCCGATTAGTTGGGATCAGCCCTTCTGGCTCTTTCATGGATGAAACCAACTGGGCAAAGAGCCGTTCTAAGCTGGGGACCATGCTGTCTTTTCCTGGTCTACACAGAAACAGCACTCTGAGGGAGACGAGCTGCTGGCGTTTGGTAGCAACAACTCTTGTTCTGAAGAGAAACATTTCTTTGTAAGGGGGGTTGCCTCAGCCTTGCCACATTTTGTGATCTGGCTATAAAGGAGGGCAGTCAGTAGGCCTCACCCTTCAAGCCCACTCCAATTTGACAGAGAAAACACCAGGACTCGGTGTGCCTTCCTGTGGCAAGGAAACTTTGCTTTCATTCCTTAGGTGGCAATTTGGCTCAGAAGTGCCGTACCCCAAGGATTCAGGGATGTGCAGCCCGATTAGTTGAAATCAGCCCTTCTGGCTCTTTCATGGATGAAACCAACTGGGCAAAGAGCCGTTCTAAGCTGGGGACCATGCTGTCTTTCCCTGGTCTACACAGAAACAGCACTCTGAGTGAGACGAGCTGCTGGCGTTTGGTAGCAACAACTCTTGTTCTGAAGAGAAACATTTCTTTGTAAGGGGGGTTGCCTCAGCCTTGCCACATTTTGTGATCTGGCTATAAAGGAGGGCAGTCAGTAGGCCTCACCCTTCAAGCCCACTCCAATTTGACAGAGAAAACACCAGGCCTCGGTGTGCCTTCCTGTGGCAAGGAAACTTTGCTTTCATTCCTTAGGTGGCACTTTGGCTCAGAACTGCCCTACCCCAAGGATTCAGGGATGTGCAGCCCGATTAGTTGAGATCAGCCCTTCTGGCTCTTTCATGGATGAAAACAGCTGGGCATAGGGCCGTTCTAAGCTTGGGACTATGGTGTCTTTCCCTAGTCTACACAGAAACAGCACTCTGAGGGAGACGAGCTGCTGGCGTTTGGTAGCAAAATCTCCTATTCTGAAGAGAAAAATTTCGTTATAAGCGGGTGGCATCAGCCTTGCCACATTTTCTCAAATGGCTCTCAAGGAGGGCAGTCAGTTGGCAGACTTACTTGCGGCCCTGCTTCCCAGGTTGGAAACTTTGCTTTCATTCCTTAGGTGGCCCATTGGCTCAGGACTGCCCTACCCCAAGAATTCAGGCTTGTGACGCCCGATTAGTTGAGATCAGCCCTTCTGGCTCTTTCATGGATGAAACCAACTGGGAAAAGAGCCGTTCTAAGCTGGGGACCATGGTGTCTTTCCCTAGTCTACACGGAAACAGCACTCTGAGGGAGACGAGCTGCTGGTGTTTGGTAGCAACATCTCCTATTCTGAAGGGAAACATTTCTTTGTAAGCGGGTTGCATCAGCCTTGCCACATGTTCTCAACTGCTTATAATGGAGGCAAGTCAGTAGGCCTCACCCTTCAAGCCCACTCCAATTTCATAGAGAAAACATCAGGCCTCGGTGTGCCTTCCTGTGGCAAGGAAACTTTGCTTTCATTCTTAGGTGGCTCTTTGGCTCAGAACTGCCCTACCCCAATGATTCAAGGATGTGCAGCCCGATTAGTTGAGATCAGTCCTTCTGGCTCTTTCATGGATGAAACCAACTGGGAAAAGAGCTGTTCTAAGCTGGGGACCATGCTGTCTTTCCCTGGTCTACACAGAAACAGCACTCTGAGGGAGACGAGCTGCTGGCGTTTGGTAGCAACAACACTTGTTCTGAAGAGAAACATTTCTTTGTAAGGAGGGTTGCCTCAGCCTTGCCACATTTTGTGATCTGGCTATAAAGGAGGGCAGTCAGTAGGCCTCACCCTTCAAGCCCACTCCAATTTCATAGAGAAAACACCAGGCCTCGGTGTGCCTTCCTGTGGCAAGGAAACTTTGCTTTCATTCTTAGGTGGCTCTTTGGCTCAGAACTGCCCTACCCCAAGGATTCAGGGATGTGCAGCCCGATTAGTTGAGATCAGTCCTTCTGGCTCTTTCATGGATGAAACCAACTGGGAAAAGAGCCGTTCTAAGCTGGGGACAATGGTGTCTTTCCCTAGTCTACACAGAAACAGCACTCTGAGGGAGACGAGCTGCTGGCGTTTGGTAGCAACATCTCCTAATCTGAAGAGAAACATTTCGTTGTAAGCGGGTTGCCTCAGCCTTGCCACATTTTCTGAACTGGCTATAAAGGAGGGCAGTCAGTAGGCCTCACCCTTCAAGCCCACTCCAATTTCATAGAGAAAACACCAGGCCTCGGTGTGCCTTCCTGTGAGAAGGAAACTTTGCTTTCATTCTTTAGGTGGCACTTTGGCTCAGAACTGCCCTACCCCAAGGATTCAGGGATGTGCAGCCCGATTAGTTGAGATCAGTCCTTCTGGCACTTTCATGGATGAAACCAACTGGGAAAAGAGCCGTTCTAAGCTGGGGACCATGGTGTCTTACCCTAGTCTACACAGAAACAGCACTCTGAGGGAGACGAGCTGCTGGCGTTTGGTAGCAACATCTCCTAATCTGAAGAGAAACATTTCGTTGTAAGCGGGTTGCCTCAGCCTTGCCACATGTTCTCAACTGGTTATAAAGGAGGGCAGTCACTAGGCCTCACCTTTCAAGCACACTCCAATTTCATACAGAAAACACCAGGCCTCGGTGTGCCTTCCTGTGGCAAGGAAACTTTGCTTTCATTCCTTAGGTGGCACTTTGGCTCAGAACTGCACTACCCCAAGGATTCAGGGATGTGCAGCCCGATTAGTTGAGATCAGCCCTTCTGGCTCTTTCATGGATGAAACCAACTGGGCAAAGAGCCGTTCTAAGCTGGGGACCATGCTGTCTTTCCCTGGTCTACACAGAAACAGCACTCTGAGGGAGACGAGCTGCTGGCGTTTGGTAGCAACAACTCTTGTTCTGAAGAGAAACATTTCTTTGTAAGGGGGGTTGCCTCAGCCTTGCCACATTTTGTGATCTGGCTATAAAGGAGGGCAGTCAGTAGGCCTCACCCTTCAAGCCCACTCCAATTTGACAGAGAAAACACCAGGACTCGGTGTGCCTTCCTGTGGCAAGGAAACTTTGCTTTCATTCCTTAGGTGGCACTTTGGCTCAGAAGTGCCCTACCCCAAGGATTCAGGGATGTGCAGCCCGATTAGTTGAGATCAGCCCTTCTGGCTCTTTCATGGCTGAAACCAACTGGGCAAAGAGCCGTTCTAAGCTGGGGACCATGCTGTCTTTCCCTGGTCTACACAGAAACAGCACTCTGAGTGAGACGAGCTGCTGGCGTTTGGTAGCAACAACTCTTGTTCTGAAGAGAAACATTTCTTTGTAAGGGGGGTTGCCTCAGCCTTGCCACATTTTGTGATCTGGCTATAAAGGAGGGCAGTCAGTAGGCCTCACCCTTCAAGCCCACTCCAATTTGACAGAGAAAACACCAGGCCTCGGTGTGCCTTCCTGTGGCAAGGAAACTTTGCTTTCATTCCTTAGGTGGCACTTTGGCTCAGAACTGCCCTACCCCAAGGATTCAGGGATGTGCAGCCCGATTAGTTGAGATCAGCCCTTCTGGCTCTTTCATGGATGAAAACAGCTGGGCATAGGGCCGTTCTAAGCTTGGGACTATGGTGTCTTTCCCTAGTCTACACAGAAACAGCACTCTGAGGGAGACGAGCTGCTGGCGTTTGGTAGCAAAATCTCCTATTCTGAAGAGAAAAATTTCGTTATAAGCGGGTGGCATCAGCCTTGCCACATTTTCTCAAATGGCTCTAAAGGAGGGCAGTCAGTTGGCAGACTTACTTGCGGCCCTGCTTCCCAGGTTGGAAACTTTGCTTTCATTCCTTAGGTGGCCCATTGGCTCAGGACTGCCCTACCCCAAGAATTCAGGCTTGTGACGCCCGATTAGTTGAGATCAGCCCTTCTGGCTCTTTCATGGATGAAAACAGCTGGGCATAGGGCCGTTCTAAGCTTGGGACTATGGTGTCTTTCCCTAGTCTACACAGAAACAGCACTCTGAGGGAGACGAGCTGCTGGCGTTTGGTAGCAAAATCTCCTATTCTGAAGAGAAAAATTTCGTTATAAGCGGGTGGCATCAGCCTTGCCACATTTTCTCAAATGGCTCTAAAGGAGGGCAGTCAGTTGGCAGACTTACTTGCGGCCCTGCTTCCCAGGTTGGAAACTTTGCTTTCATTCCTTAGGTGGCCCATTGGCTCAGGACTGCCCTACCCCAAGAATTCAGGCTTGTGACGCCCGATTAGTTGAGATCAGCCCTTCTGGCTCTTTCATGGATGAAACCAACTGGGAAAAGAGCCGTTCTAAGCTGGGGACCATGGTGTCTTTCCCTAGTCTACACGGAAACAGCACTCTGAGGGAGACGAGCTGCTGGTGTTTGGTAGCAACATCTCCTATTCTGAAGGGAAACATTTCTTTGTAAGCGGGTTGCATCAGCCTTGCCACATGTTCTCAACTGCTTATAATGGAGGCAAGTCAGTAGGCCTCACCCTTCAAGCCCACTCCAATTTCATAGAGAAAACATCAGGCCTCGGTGTGCCTTCCTGTGGCAAGGAAACTTTGCTTTCATTCTTAGGTGGCTCTTTGGCTCAGAACTGCCCTACCCCAATGATTCAAGGATGTGCAGCCCGATTAGTTGAGATCAGTCCTTCTGGCTCTTTCATGGATGAAACCAACTGGGAAAAGAGCCGTTCTAAGCTGGGGACCATGCTGTCTTTCCCTGGTCTACACAGAAACAGCACTCTGAGGGAGACGAGCTGCTGGCGTTTGGTAGCAACAACACTTGTTCTGAAGAGAAACATTTCTTTGTAAGGAGGGTTGCCTCAGCCTTGCCACATTTTGTGATCTGGCTATAAAGGAGGGCAGTCAGTAGGCCTCACCCTTCAAGCCCACTCCAATTTCATAGAGAAAACACCAGGCCTCGGTGTGCCTTCCTGTGGCAAGGAAACTTTGCTTTCATTCTTAGGTGGCTCTTTGGCTCAGAACTGCCCTACCCCAAGGATTCAGGGATGTGCAGCCCGATTAGTTGAGATCAGTCCTTCTGGCCCTTTCATGGATGAAACCAACTGGGAAAAGAGCCGTTCTAAGCTGGGGACAATGGTGTCTTTCCCTAGTCTACACAGAAACAGCACTCTGAGGGAGACGAGCTGCTGGCGTTTGGTAGCAACATCTCCTAATCTGAAGAGAAACATTTCGTTGTAAGCGGGTTGCCTCAGCCTTGCCACATTTTCTGAACAGGCTATAAAGGAGGGCAGTCAGTAGGCCTCACCCTTCAAGCCCACTCCAATTTGACAGAGAAAACACCAGGACTCGGTGTGCCTTCCTGTGGCAAGGAAACTTTGCTTTCATTCCTTAGGTGGCAATTTGGCTCAGAAGTGCCGTACCCCAAGGATTCAGGGATGTGCAGCCCGATTAGTTGAAATCAGCCCTTCTGGCTCTTTCATGGATGAAACCAACTGGGCAAAGAGCCGTTCTAAGCTGGGGACCATGCTGTCTTTCCCTGGTCTACACAGAAACAGCACTCTGAGTGAGACGAGCTGCTGGCGTTTGGTAGCAACAACTCTTGTTCTGAAGAGAAACATTTCTTTGTAAGGGGGGTTGCCTCAGCCTTGCCACATTTTGTGATCTGGCTATAAAGGAGGGCAGTCAGTAGGCCTCACCCTTCAAGCCCACTCCAATTTGACAGAGAAAACACCAGGCCTCGGTGTGCCTTCCTGTGGCAAGGAAACTTTGCTTTCATTCCTTAGGTGGCACTTTGGCTCAGAACTGCCCTACCCCAAGGATTCAGGGATGTGCAGCCCGATTAGTTGAGATCAGCCCTTCTGGCTCTTTCATGGATGAAAACAGCTGGGCATAGGGCCGTTCTAAGCTTGGGACTATGGTGTCTTTCCCTAGTCTACACAGAAACAGCACTCTGAGGGAGACGAGCTGCTGGCGTTTGGTAGCAAAATCTCCTATTCTGAAGAGAAAAATTTCGTTATAAGCGGGTGGCATCAGCCTTGCCACATTTTCTCAAATGGCTCTCAAGGAGGGCAGTCAGTTGGCAGACTTACTTGCGGCCCTGCTTCCCAGGTTGGAAACTTTGCTTTCATTCCTTAGGTGGCCCATTGGCTCAGGACTGCCCTACCCCAATAATTCAGGCTTGTGACGCCCGATTAGTTGAGATCAGCCCTTCTGGCTCTTTCATGGATGAAACCAACTGGGAAAAGAGCCGTTCTAAGCTGGGGACCATGGTGTCTTTCCCTAGTCTACACGGAAACAGCACTCTGAGGGAGACGAGCTGCTGGTGTTTGGTAGCAACATCTCCTATTCTGAAGGGAAACATTTCTTTGTAAGCGGGTTGCATCAGCCTTGCCACATGTTCTCAACTGCTTATAATGGAGGCAAGTCAGTAGGCCTCACCCTTCAAGCCCACTCCAATTTCATAGAGAAAACATCAGGCCTCGGTGTGCCTTCCTGTGGCAAGGAAACTTTGCTTTCATTCTTAGGTGGCTCTTTGGCTCAGAACTGCCCTACCCCAATGATTCAAGGATGTGCAGCCCGATTAGTTGAGATCAGTCCTTCTGGCTCTTTCATGGATGAAACCAACTGGGAAAAGAGCTGTTCTAAGCTGGGGACCATGCTGTCTTTCCCTGGTCTACACAGAAACAGCACTCTGAGGGAGACGAGCTGCTGGCGTTTGGTAGCAACAACACTTGTTCTGAAGAGAAACATTTCTTTGTAAGGAGGGTTGCCTCAGCCTTGCCACATTTTGTGATCTGGCTATAAAGGAGGGCAGTCAGTAGGCCTCACCCTTCAAGCCCACTCCAATTTCATAGAGAAAACACCAGGCCTCGGTGTGCCTTCCTGTGGCAAGGAAACTTTGCTTTCATTCTTAGGTGGCTCTTTGGCTCAGAACTGCCCTACCCCAAGGATTCAGGGATGTGCAGCCCGATTAGTTGAGATCAGTCCTTCTGGCTCTTTCATGGATGAAACCAACTGGGAAAAGAGCCGTTCTAAGCTGGGGACAATGGTGTCTTTCCCTAGTCTACACAGAAACAGCACTCTGAGGGAGACGAGCTGCTGGCGTTTGGTAGCAACATCTCCTAATCTGAAGAGAAACATTTCGTTGTAAGCGGGTTGCCTCAGCCTTGCCACATTTTCTGAACTGGCTATAAAGGAGGGCAGTCAGTAGGCCTCACCCTTCAAGCCCACTCCAATTTCATAGAGAAAACACCAGGCCTCGGTGTGCCTTCCTGTGAGAAGGAAACTTTGCTTTCATTCTTTAGGTGGCACTTTGGCTCAGAACTGCCCTACCCCAAGGATTCAGGGATGTGCAGCCCGATTAGTTGAGATCAGTCCTTCTGGCACTTTCATGGATGAAACCAACTGGGAAAAGAGCCGTTCTAAGCTGGGGACCATGGTGTCTTACCCTAGTCTACACAGAAACAGCACTCTGAGGGAGACGAGCTGCTGGCGTTTGGTAGCAACATCTCCTAATCTGAAGAGAAACATTTCGTTGTAAGCGGGTTGCCTCAGCCTTGCCACATGTTCTCAACTGGTTATAAAGGAGGGCAGTCACTAGGCCTCACCTTTCAAGCACACTCCAATTTCATACAGAAAACACCAGGCCTCGGTGTGCCTTCCTGTGGCAAGGAAACTTTGCTTTCATTCCTTAGGTGGCACTTTGGCTCAGAACTGCACTACCCCAAGGATTCAGGGATGTGCAGCCCGATTAGTTGAGATCAGCCCTTCTGGCTCTTTCATGGATGAAACCAACTGGGCAAAGAGCCGTTCTAAGCTGGGGACCATGCTGTCTTTCCCTGGTCTACACAGAAACAGCACTCTGAGGGAGACGAGCTGCTGGCGTTTGGTAGCAACAACTCTTGTTCTGAAGAGAAACATTTCTTTGTAAGGGGGGTTGCCTCAGCCTTGCCACATTTTGTGATCTGGCTATAAAGGAGGGCAGTCAGTAGGCCTCACCCTTCAAGCCCACTCCAATTTGACAGAGAAAACACCAGGACTCGGTGTGCCTTCCTGTGGCAAGGAAACTTTGCTTTCATTCCTTAGGTGGCACTTTGGCTCAGAAGTGCCCTACCCCAAGGATTCAGGGATGTGCAGCCCGATTAGTTGAGATCAGCCCTTCTGGCTCTTTCATGGCTGAAACCAACTGGGCAAAGAGCCGTTCTAAGCTGGGGACCATGCTGTCTTTCCCTGGTCTACACAGAAACAGCACTCTGAGTGAGACGAGCTGCTGGCGTTTGGTAGCAACAACTCTTGTTCTGAAGAGAAACATTTCTTTGTAAGGGGGGTTGCCTCAGCCTTGCCACATTTTGTGATCTGGCTATAAAGGAGGGCAGTCAGTAGGCCTCACCCTTCAAGCCCACTCCAATTTGACAGAGAAAACACCAGGCCTCGGTGTGCCTTCCTGTGGCAAGGAAACTTTGCTTTCATTCCTTAGGTGGCACTTTGGCTCAGAACTGCCCTACCCCAAGGATTCAGGGATGTGCAGCCCGATTAGTTGAGATCAGCCCTTCTGGCTCTTTCATGGATGAAAACAGCTGGGCATAGGGCCGTTCTAAGCTTGGGACTATGGTGTCTTTCCCTAGTCTACACAGAAACAGCACTCTGAGGGAGACGAGCTGCTGGCGTTTGGTAGCAAAATCTCCTATTCTGAAGAGAAAAATTTCGTTATAAGCGGGTGGCATCAGCCTTGCCACATTTTCTCAAATGGCTCTAAAGGAGGGCAGTCAGTTGGCAGACTTACTTGCGGCCCTGCTTCCCAGGTTGGAAACTTTGCTTTCATTCCTTAGGTGGCCCATTGGCTCAGGACTGCCCTACCCCAAGAATTCAGGCTTGTGACGCCCGATTAGTTGAGATCAGCCCTTCTGGCTCTTTCATGGATGAAAACAGCTGGGCATAGGGCCGTTCTAAGCTTGGGACTATGGTGTCTTTCCCTAGTCTACACAGAAACAGCACTCTGAGGGAGACGAGCTGCTGGCGTTTGGTAGCAAAATCTCCTATTCTGAAGAGAAAAATTTCGTTATAAGCGGGTGGCATCAGCCTTGCCACATTTTCTCAAATGGCTCTAAAGGAGGGCAGTCAGTTGGCAGACTTACTTGCGGCCCTGCTTCCCAGGTTGGAAACTTTGCTTTCATTCCTTAGGTGGCCCATTGGCTCAGGACTGCCCTACCCCAAGAATTCAGGCTTGTGACGCCCGATTAGTTGAGATCAGCCCTTCTGGCTCTTTCATGGATGAAACCAACTGGGAAAAGAGCCGTTCTAAGCTGGGGACCATGGTGTCTTTCCCTAGTCTACACGGAAACAGCACTCTGAGGGAGACGAGCTGCTGGTGTTTGGTAGCAACATCTCCTATTCTGAAGGGAAACATTTCTTTGTAAGCGGGTTGCATCAGCCTTGCCACATGTTCTCAACTGCTTATAATG
The DNA here is from genome assembly GCF_028021215.1 of Eschrichtius robustus. Classification (NCBI taxonomy): domain Eukaryota; kingdom Metazoa; phylum Chordata; class Mammalia; order Artiodactyla; family Eschrichtiidae; genus Eschrichtius; species Eschrichtius robustus. The sequence goes on from NC_090842.1 coordinate 47,407,007, forward strand.
GAGGCAAGTCAGTAGGCCTCACCCTTCAAGCCCACTCCAATTTCATAGAGAAAACATCAGGCCTCGGTGTGCCTTCCTGTGGCAAGGAAACTTTGCTTTCATTCTTAGGTGGCTCTTTGGCTCAGAACTGCCCTACCCCAATGATTCAAGGATGTGCAGCCCGATTAGTTGAGATCAGTCCTTCTGGCTCTTTCATGGATGAAACCAACTGGGAAAAGAGCCGTTCTAAGCTGGGGACCATGCTGTCTTTCCCTGGTCTACACAGAAACAGCACTCTGAGGGAGACGAGCTGCTGGCGTTTGGTAGCAACAACACTTGTTCTGAAGAGAAACATTTCTTTGTAAGGAGGGTTGCCTCAGCCTTGCCACATTTTGTGATCTGGCTATAAAGGAGGGCAGTCAGTAGGCCTCACCCTTCAAGCCCACTCCAATTTCATAGAGAAAACACCAGGCCTCGGTGTGCCTTCCTGTGGCAAGGAAACTTTGCTTTCATTCTTAGGTGGCTCTTTGGCTCAGAACTGCCCTACCCCAAGGATTCAGGGATGTGCAGCCCGATTAGTTGAGATCAGTCCTTCTGGCCCTTTCATGGATGAAACCAACTGGGAAAAGAGCCGTTCTAAGCTGGGGACAATGGTGTCTTTCCCTAGTCTACACAGAAACAGCACTCTGAGGGAGACGAGCTGCTGGCGTTTGGTAGCAACATCTCCTAATCTGAAGAGAAACATTTCGTTGTAAGCGGGTTGCCTCAGCCTTGCCACATTTTCTGAACAGGCTATAAAGGAGGGCAGTCAGTAGGCCTCACCCTTCAAGCCCACTCCAATTTGACAGAGAAAACACCAGGACTCGGTGTGCCTTCCTGTGGCAAGGAAACTTTGCTTTCATTCCTTAGGTGGCAATTTGGCTCAGAAGTGCCGTACCCCAAGGATTCAGGGATGTGCAGCCCGATTAGTTGAAATCAGCCCTTCTGGCTCTTTCATGGATGAAACCAACTGGGCAAAGAGCCGTTCTAAGCTGGGGACCATGCTGTCTTTCCCTGGTCTACACAGAAACAGCACTCTGAGTGAGACGAGCTGCTGGCGTTTGGTAGCAACAACTCTTGTTCTGAAGAGAAACATTTCTTTGTAAGGGGGGTTGCCTCAGCCTTGCCACATTTTGTGATCTGGCTATAAAGGAGGGCAGTCAGTAGGCCTCACCCTTCAAGCCCACTCCAATTTGACAGAGAAAACACCAGGCCTCGGTGTGCCTTCCTGTGGCAAGGAAACTTTGCTTTCATTCCTTAGGTGGCACTTTGGCTCAGAACTGCCCTACCCCAAGGATTCAGGGATGTGCAGCCCGATTAGTTGAGATCAGCCCTTCTGGCTCTTTCATGGATGAAAACAGCTGGGCATAGGGCCGTTCTAAGCTTGGGACTATGGTGTCTTTCCCTAGTCTACACAGAAACAGCACTCTGAGGGAGACGAGCTGCTGGCGTTTGGTAGCAAAATCTCCTATTCTGAAGAGAAAAATTTCGTTATAAGCGGGTGGCATCAGCCTTGCCACATTTTCTCAAATGGCTCTCAAGGAGGGCAGTCAGTTGGCAGACTTACTTGCGGCCCTGCTTCCCAGGTTGGAAACTTTGCTTTCATTCCTTAGGTGGCCCATTGGCTCAGGACTGCCCTACCCCAAGAATTCAGGCTTGTGACGCCCGATTAGTTGAGATCAGCCCTTCTGGCTCTTTCATGGATGAAACCAACTGGGAAAAGAGCCGTTCTAAGCTGGGGACCATGGTGTCTTTCCCTAGTCTACACGGAAACAGCACTCTGAGGGAGACGAGCTGCTGGTGTTTGGTAGCAACATCTCCTATTCTGAAGGGAAACATTTCTTTGTAAGCGGGTTGCATCAGCCTTGCCACATGTTCTCAACTGCTTATAATGGAGGCAAGTCAGTAGGCCTCACCCTTCAAGCCCACTCCAATTTCATAGAGAAAACATCAGGCCTCGGTGTGCCTTCCTGTGGCAAGGAAACTTTGCTTTCATTCTTAGGTGGCTCTTTGGCTCAGAACTGCCCTACCCCAATGATTCAAGGATGTGCAGCCCGATTAGTTGAGATCAGTCCTTCTGGCTCTTTCATGGATGAAACCAACTGGGAAAAGAGCTGTTCTAAGCTGGGGACCATGCTGTCTTTCCCTGGTCTACACAGAAACAGCACTCTGAGGGAGACGAGCTGCTGGCGTTTGGTAGCAACAACACTTGTTCTGAAGAGAAACATTTCTTTGTAAGGAGGGTTGCCTCAGCCTTGCCACATTTTGTGATCTGGCTATAAAGGAGGGCAGTCAGTAGGCCTCACCCTTCAAGCCCACTCCAATTTCATAGAGAAAACACCAGGCCTCGGTGTGCCTTCCTGTGGCAAGGAAACTTTGCTTTCATTCTTAGGTGGCTCTTTGGCTCAGAACTGCCCTACCCCAAGGATTCAGGGATGTGCAGCCCGATTAGTTGAGATCAGTCCTTCTGGCTCTTTCATGGATGAAACCAACTGGGAAAAGAGCCGTTCTAAGCTGGGGACAATGGTGTCTTTCCCTAGTCTACACAGAAACAGCACTCTGAGGGAGACGAGCTGCTGGCGTTTGGTAGCAACATCTCCTAATCTGAAGAGAAACATTTCGTTGTAAGCGGGTTGCCTCAGCCTTGCCACATTTTCTGAACTGGCTATAAAGGAGGGCAGTCAGTAGGCCTCACCCTTCAAGCCCACTCCAATTTCATAGAGAAAACACCAGGCCTCGGTGTGCCTTCCTGTGAGAAGGAAACTTTGCTTTCATTCTTTAGGTGGCACTTTGGCTCAGAACTGCCCTACCCCAAGGATTCAGGGATGTGCAGCCCGATTAGTTGAGATCAGTCCTTCTGGCACTTTCATGGATGAAACCAACTGGGAAAAGAGCCGTTCTAAGCTGGGGACCATGGTGTCTTACCCTAGTCTACACAGAAACAGCACTCTGAGGGAGACGAGCTGCTGGCGTTTGGTAGCAACATCTCCTAATCTGAAGAGAAACATTTCGTTGTAAGCGGGTTGCCTCAGCCTTGCCACATGTTCTCAACTGGTTATAAAGGAGGGCAGTCACTAGGCCTCACCTTTCAAGCACACTCCAATTTCATACAGAAAACACCAGGCCTCGGTGTGCCTTCCTGTGGCAAGGAAACTTTGCTTTCATTCCTTAGGTGGCACTTTGGCTCAGAACTGCACTACCCCAAGGATTCAGGGATGTGCAGCCCGATTAGTTGAGATCAGCCCTTCTGGCTCTTTCATGGATGAAACCAACTGGGCAAAGAGCCGTTCTAAGCTGGGGACCATGCTGTCTTTCCCTGGTCTACACAGAAACAGCACTCTGAGGGAGACGAGCTGCTGGCGTTTGGTAGCAACAACTCTTGTTCTGAAGAGAAACATTTCTTTGTAAGGGGGGTTGCCTCAGCCTTGCCACATTTTGTGATCTGGCTATAAAGGAGGGCAGTCAGTAGGCCTCACCCTTCAAGCCCACTCCAATTTGACAGAGAAAACACCAGGACTCGGTGTGCCTTCCTGTGGCAAGGAAACTTTGCTTTCATTCCTTAGGTGGCACTTTGGCTCAGAAGTGCCCTACCCCAAGGATTCAGGGATGTGCAGCCCGATTAGTTGAGATCAGCCCTTCTGGCTCTTTCATGGCTGAAACCAACTGGGCAAAGAGCCGTTCTAAGCTGGGGACCATGCTGTCTTTCCCTGGTCTACACAGAAACAGCACTCTGAGTGAGACGAGCTGCTGGCGTTTGGTAGCAACAACTCTTGTTCTGAAGAGAAACATTTCTTTGTAAGGGGGGTTGCCTCAGCCTTGCCACATTTTGTGATCTGGCTATAAAGGAGGGCAGTCAGTAGGCCTCACCCTTCAAGCCCACTCCAATTTGACAGAGAAAACACCAGGCCTCGGTGTGCCTTCCTGTGGCAAGGAAACTTTGCTTTCATTCCTTAGGTGGCACTTTGGCTCAGAACTGCCCTACCCCAAGGATTCAGGGATGTGCAGCCCGATTAGTTGAGATCAGCCCTTCTGGCTCTTTCATGGATGAAAACAGCTGGGCATAGGGCCGTTCTAAGCTTGGGACTATGGTGTCTTTCCCTAGTCTACACAGAAACAGCACTCTGAGGGAGACGAGCTGCTGGCGTTTGGTAGCAAAATCTCCTATTCTGAAGAGAAAAATTTCGTTATAAGCGGGTGGCATCAGCCTTGCCACATTTTCTCAAATGGCTCTAAAGGAGGGCAGTCAGTTGGCAGACTTACTTGCGGCCCTGCTTCCCAGGTTGGAAACTTTGCTTTCATTCCTTAGGTGGCCCATTGGCTCAGGACTGCCCTACCCCAAGAATTCAGGCTTGTGACGCCCGATTAGTTGAGATCAGCCCTTCTGGCTCTTTCATGGATGAAAACAGCTGGGCATAGGGCCGTTCTAAGCTTGGGACTATGGTGTCTTTCCCTAGTCTACACAGAAACAGCACTCTGAGGGAGACGAGCTGCTGGCGTTTGGTAGCAAAATCTCCTATTCTGAAGAGAAAAATTTCGTTATAAGCGGGTGGCATCAGCCTTGCCACATTTTCTCAAATGGCTCTAAAGGAGGGCAGTCAGTTGGCAGACTTACTTGCGGCCCTGCTTCCCAGGTTGGAAACTTTGCTTTCATTCCTTAGGTGGCCCATTGGCTCAGGACTGCCCTACCCCAAGAATTCAGGCTTGTGACGCCCGATTAGTTGAGATCAGCCCTTCTGGCTCTTTCATGGATGAAACCAACTGGGAAAAGAGCCGTTCTAAGCTGGGGACCATGGTGTCTTTCCCTAGTCTACACGGAAACAGCACTCTGAGGGAGACGAGCTGCTGGTGTTTGGTAGCAACATCTCCTATTCTGAAGGGAAACATTTCTTTGTAAGCGGGTTGCATCAGCCTTGCCACATGTTCTCAACTGCTTATAATGGAGGCAAGTCAGTAGGCCTCACCCTTCAAGCCCACTCCAATTTCATAGAGAAAACATCAGGCCTCGGTGTGCCTTCCTGTGGCAAGGAAACTTTGCTTTCATTCTTAGGTGGCTCTTTGGCTCAGAACTGCCCTACCCCAATGATTCAAGGATGTGCAGCCCGATTAGTTGAGATCAGTCCTTCTGGCTCTTTCATGGATGAAACCAACTGGGAAAAGAGCCGTTCTAAGCTGGGGACCATGCTGTCTTTCCCTGGTCTACACAGAAACAGCACTCTGAGGGAGACGAGCTGCTGGCGTTTGGTAGCAACAACACTTGTTCTGAAGAGAAACATTTCTTTGTAAGGAGGGTTGCCTCAGCCTTGCCACATTTTGTGATCTGGCTATAAAGGAGGGCAGTCAGTAGGCCTCACCCTTCAAGCCCACTCCAATTTCATAGAGAAAACACCAGGCCTCGGTGTGCCTTCCTGTGGCAAGGAAACTTTGCTTTCATTCTTAGGTGGCTCTTTGGCTCAGAACTGCCCTACCCCAAGGATTCAGGGATGTGCAGCCCGATTAGTTGAGATCAGTCCTTCTGGCCCTTTCATGGATGAAACCAACTGGGAAAAGAGCCGTTCTAAGCTGGGGACAATGGTGTCTTTCCCTAGTCTACACAGAAACAGCACTCTGAGGGAGACGAGCTGCTGGCGTTTGGTAGCAACATCTCCTAATCTGAAGAGAAACATTTCGTTGTAAGCGGGTTGCCTCAGCCTTGCCACATTTTCTGAACAGGCTATAAAGGAGGGCAGTCAGTAGGCCTCACCCTTCAAGCCCACTCCAATTTGACAGAGAAAACACCAGGACTCGGTGTGCCTTCCTGTGGCAAGGAAACTTTGCTTTCATTCCTTAGGTGGCACTTTGGCTCAGAACTGCCCTACCCCAAGGATTCAGGGATGTGCAGCCCGATTAGTTGAGATCAGCCCTTCTGGCTCTTTCATGGATGAAAACAGCTGGGCATAGGGCCGTTCTAAGCTTGGGACTATGGTGTCTTTCCCTAGTCTACACAGAAACAGCACTCTGAGGGAGACAAGCTGCTGGCGTTTGGTAGCAAAATCTCCTATTCTGAAGAGAAAAATTTCGTTATAAGCGGGTGGCATCAGCCTTGCCACATTTTCTCAAATGGCTCTAAAGGAGGGCAGTCAGTTGGCAGACTTACTTGTGGCCCTGCTTCCCAGGTTGGAAACTTTGCTTTCATTCCTTAGGTGGCCCATTGGCTCAAGACTGCCCTACCCCAAGAATTCAGGCTTGTGACGCCCGATTAGTTGAGATCAGCCCTTCTGGCTCTTTCATGGATGAAACCAACTGGGAAAAGAGGCGTTCTAAACTGGGGACCATGGTGTCTTTCCCTAGTCTACACGGAAACAGCACTCTGAGGGAGACGAGCTGCTGGTGTTTGGTAGCAACATCTCCTATTCTGAAGCGAAACATTTCTTTGTAAGCGGGTTGCATCAGCCTTGCCACATGTTCTCAACTGCTTATAATGGAGGCAAGTCAGTAGGCCTCACCCTTCAAGCCCACTCCAATTTCATAGAGAAAACACCAGGCCTCGGTGTGCCTTCCTGTGGCAAGGAAACTTTGCTTTCATTCCTTAGGTGGCAATTTGGCTCAGAAGTGCCGTACCCCAAGGATTCAGGGATGTGCAGCCCGATTAGTTGAAATCAGCCCTTCTGGCTCTTTCATGGATGAAACCAACTGGGCAAAGAGCCGTTCTAAGCTGGGGACCATGCTGTCTTTCCCTGGTCTACACAGAAACAGCACTCTGAGTGAGACGAGCTGCTGGCGTTTGGTAGCAACAACTCTTGTTCTGAAGAGAAACATTTCTTTGTAAGGGGGGTTGCCTCAGCCTTGCCACATTTTGTGATCTGGCTATAAAGGAGGGCAGTCAGTAGGCCTCACCCTTCAAGCCCACTCCAATTTGACAGAGAAAACACCAGGCCTCGGTGTGCCTTCCTGTGGCAAGGAAACTTTGCTTTCATTCCTTAGGTGGCACTTTGGCTCAGAACTGCCCTACCCCAAGGATTCAGGGATGTGCAGCCCGATTAGTTGAGATCAGCCCTTCTGGCTCTTTCATGGATGAAAACAGCTGGGCATAGGGCCGTTCTAAGCTTGGGACTATGGTGTCTTTCCCTAGTCTACACAGAAACAGCACTCTGAGGGAGACGAGCTGCTGGCGTTTGGTAGCAAAATCTCCTATTCTGAAGAGAAAAATTTCGTTATAAGCGGGTGGCATCAGCCTTGCCACATTTTCTCAAATGGCTCTCAAGGAGGGCAGTCAGTTGGCAGACTTACTTGCGGCCCTGCTTCCCAGGTTGGAAACTTTGCTTTCATTCCTTAGGTGGCCCATTGGCTCAGGACTGCCCTACCCCAAGAATTCAGGCTTGTGACGCCCGATTAGTTGAGATCAGCCCTTCTGGCTCTTTCATGGATGAAACCAACTGGGAAAAGAGCCGTTCTAAGCTGGGGACCATGGTGTCTTTCCCTAGTCTACACGGAAACAGCACTCTGAGGGAGACGAGCTGCTGGTGTTTGGTAGCAACATCTCCTATTCTGAAGGGAAACATTTCTTTGTAAGCGGGTTGCATCAGCCTTGCCACATGTTCTCAACTGCTTATAATGGAGGCAAGTCAGTAGGCCTCACCCTTCAAGCCCACTCCAATTTCATAGAGAAAACATCAGGCCTCGGTGTGCCTTCCTGTGGCAAGGAAACTTTGCTTTCATTCTTAGGTGGCTCTTTGGCTCAGAACTGCCCTACCCCAATGATTCAAGGATGTGCAGCCCGATTAGTTGAGATCAGTCCTTCTGGCTCTTTCATGGATGAAACCAACTGGGAAAAGAGCTGTTCTAAGCTGGGGACCATGCTGTCTTTCCCTGGTCTACACAGAAACAGCACTCTGAGGGAGACGAGCTGCTGGCGTTTGGTAGCAACAACACTTGTTCTGAAGAGAAACATTTCTTTGTAAGGAGGGTTGCCTCAGCCTTGCCACATTTTGTGATCTGGCTATAAAGGAGGGCAGTCAGTAGGCCTCACCCTTCAAGCCCACTCCAATTTCATAGAGAAAACACCAGGCCTCGGTGTGCCTTCCTGTGGCAAGGAAACTTTGCTTTCATTCTTAGGTGGCTCTTTGGCTCAGAACTGCCCTACCCCAAGGATTCAGGGATGTGCAGCCCGATTAGTTGAGATCAGTCCTTCTGGCTCTTTCATGGATGAAACCAACTGGGAAAAGAGCCGTTCTAAGCTGGGGACAATGGTGTCTTTCCCTAGTCTACACAGAAACAGCACTCTGAGGGAGACGAGCTGCTGGCGTTTGGTAGCAACATCTCCTAATCTGAAGAGAAACATTTCGTTGTAAGCGGGTTGCCTCAGCCTTGCCACATGTTCTCAACTGGTTATAAAGGAGGGCAGTCACTAGGCCTCACCTTTCAAGCACACTCCAATTTCATACAGAAAACACCAGGCCTCGGTGTGCCTTCCTGTGGCAAGGAAACTTTGCTTTCATTCCTTAGGTGGCACTTTGGCTCAGAACTGCACTACCCCAAGGATTCAGGGATGTGCAGCCCGATTAGTTGAGATCAGCCCTTCTGGCTCTTTCATGGATGAAACCAACTGGGCAAAGAGCCGTTCTAAGCTGGGGACCATGCTGTCTTTCCCTGGTCTACACAGAAACAGCACTCTGAGGGAGACGAGCTGCTGGCGTTTGGTAGCAACAACTCTTGTTCTGAAGAGAAACATTTCTTTGTAAGGGGGGTTGCCTCAGCCTTGCCACATTTTGTGATCTGGCTATAAAGGAGGGCAGTCAGTAGGCCTCACCCTTCAAGCCCACTCCAATTTGACAGAGAAAACACCAGGACTCGGTGTGCCTTCCTGTGGCAAGGAAACTTTGCTTTCATTCCTTAGGTGGCACTTTGGCTCAGAAGTGCCCTACCCCAAGGATTCAGGGATGTGCAGCCCGATTAGTTGAGATCAGCCCTTCTGGCTCTTTCATGGCTGAAACCAACTGGGCAAAGAGCCGTTCTAAGCTGGGGACCATGCTGTCTTTCCCTGGTCTACACAGAAACAGCACTCTGAGTGAGACGAGCTGCTGGCGTTTGGTAGCAACAACTCTTGTTCTGAAGAGAAACATTTCTTTGTAAGGGGGGTTGCCTCAGCCTTGCCACATTTTGTGATCTGGCTATAAAGGAGGGCAGTCAGTAGGCCTCACCCTTCAAGCCCACTCCAATTTGACAGAGAAAACACCAGGCCTCGGTGTGCCTTCCTGTGGCAAGGAAACTTTGCTTTCATTCCTTAGGTGGCACTTTGGCTCAGAACTGCCCTACCCCAAGGATTCAGGGATGTGCAGCCCGATTAGTTGAGATCAGCCCTTCTGGCTCTTTCATGGATGAAAACAGCTGGGCATAGGGCCGTTCTAAGCTTGGGACTATGGTGTCTTTCCCTAGTCTACACAGAAACAGCACTCTGAGGGAGACGAGCTGCTGGCGTTTGGTAGCAAAATCTCCTATTCTGAAGAGAAAAATTTCGTTATAAGCGGGTGGCATCAGCCTTGCCACATTTTCTCAAATGGCTCTAAAGGAGGACAGTCAGTTGGCAGACTTACTTGCGGCCCTGCTTCCCAGGTTGGAAACTTTGCTTTCATTCCTTAGGTGGCCCATTGGCTCAGGACTGCCTTACCCCAAGAATTCAGGCTTGTGACGCCCGATTAGTTGAGATCAGCCCTTCTGGCTCTTTCATGGATGAAAACAGCTGGGCATAGGGCCGTTCTAAGCTTGGGACTATGGTGTCTTTCCCTAGTCTACACAGAAACAGCACTCTGAGGGAGACGAGCTGCTGGCGTTTGGTAGCAAAATCTCCTATTCTGAAGAGAAAAATTTCGTTATAAGCGGGTGGCATCAGCCTTGCCACATTTTCTCAAATGGCTCTAAAGGAGGGCAGTCAGTTGGCAGACTTACTTGCGGCCCTGCTTCCCAGGTTGGAAACTTTGCTTTCATTCCTTAGGTGGCCCATTGGCTCAGGACTGCCCTACCCCAAGAATTCAGGCTTGTGACGCCCGATTAGTTGAGATCAGCCCTTCTGGCTCTTTCATGGATGAAACCAACTGGGAAAAGAGCCGTTCTAAGCTGGGGACCATGGTGTCTTTCCCTAGTCTACACGGAAACAGCACTCTGAGGGAGACGAGCTGCTGGTGTTTGGTAGCAACATCTCCTATTTTGAAGGGAAACATTTCTTTGTAAGCGGGTTGCATCAGCCTTGCCACATGTTCTCAACTGCTTATAATGGAGGCAAGTCAGTAGGCCTCACCCTTCAAGCCCACTCCAATTTCATAGAGAAAACATCAGGCCTCGGTGTGCCTTCCTGTGGCAAGGAAACTTTGCTTTCATTCTTAGGTGGCTCTTTGGCTCAGAACTGCCCTACCCCAATGATTCAAGGATGTGCAGCCCGATTAGTTGAGATCAGTCCTTCTGGCTCTTTCATGGATGAAACCAACTGGGAAAAGAGCCGTTCTAAGCTGGGGACCATGCTGTCTTTCCCTGGTCTACACAGAAACAGCACTCTGAGGGAGACGAGCTGCTGGCGTTTGGTAGCAACGTCTACTATCCTGAAGAGCAACATTTCGTTGTAAGCGGGTTGCCTCAGCATTGCCACATTTTCTGAACTGGCTATAAAGTAGGGCAGTCAGTAGGCCTCACCCTTCAAGCCCACTCCAATTTCATAGAGAAAACATCAGGCCTCGGTGTGCCTTCCTGTGGCAATGAAACTTTGCTTTCATTCCTTAGGTGGCACTTGGGCTCAGAACTGCCCTACCTCAAGGATTCAGGGATGTGCAGCCTGATTAGTTGAGATCACCCCTTCTAGGTCGTTCATGGACTCAACCAACTGGGAAAAGAGCCGTTCTAAGCTGGGGACCACGGTGTCCTTCCCTAGTCTACACAGAAACAGCACTCTGAGGGAGACGAGCTTCTGGCGTTTGGTAGCAACAACTCTTATTCTGAAGAGAAACATTTCGTTGTAAGCGGGTTGCCTCAGCCTTGCCACATTTACTGAACTGGCTATAAAGGAGGGCAGTTAGTAGGCCTCACCCTTCAAGCCCACTCCAATTTCATAGAGAAAACACCAGGCCTCGGTGTGCCTTCCTGTGGCAAGGAAACTTTGCTTTCATTCTTAGGTGGCTCTTTGGCTCAGAACTGCCCTACCCCAAGGATTCAGGGATGTGCAGCCCGATTAGTTGAGATCAGTCCTTCTCGCTCTTTCATGGATGAAACCAACTGGGAAAAGAGCCGTTCTAAGCTGGGGACCATGGTGTCTTTCCCTAGTCTACACAGAAACAGCACTCTGAGGGAGAAGAGCTGCTGGCGTTTGGTAGCAACATCTCCTAATCTGAAGAGAAACATTTCGTTGTAAGCGGGTTGCCTCAGCCTTGCCACATTTTCTGAACTGGCTATAAAGGAGGGCAGTCAGTAGGCCTCACCCTTCAAGCCCACTCCAATTTCATAGAGAAAACACCAGGCCTCGGTGTGCCTTCCTGTGAGAAGGAAACTTTGCTTTCATTCTTTAGGTGGCACTTTGGCTCAGAACTGCCCTACCCCAAGGATTCAGGGATGTGCAGCCCGATTAGTTGAGATCAGTCCTTCTGGCACTTTCATGGATGAAACCAACTGGGAAAAGAGCCGTTCTAAGCTGGGGACCATGGTGTCTTACCCTAGTCTACACAGAAACAGCACTCTGAGGGAGACGAGCTGCTGGCGTTTGGTAGCAACATCTCCTAATCTGAAGAGAAACATTTCGTTGTAAGCGGGTTGCCTCAGCCTTGCCACATGTTCTCAACTGGTTATAAAGGAGGGCAGTCACTAGGCCTCACCTTTCAAGCACACTCCAATTTCATACAGAAAACACCAGGCCTCGGTGTGCCTTCCTGTGGCAAGGAAACTTTGCTTTCATTCCTTAGGTGGCACTTTGGCTCAGAACTGCCCTACCCCAAGGATTCAGGGATGTGCAGCCCGATTAGTTGAGATCAGCCCTTCTGGCTCTTTCATGGATGAAACCAACTGGGCAAAGAGCCGTTCTAAGCTGGGGACCATGCTGTCTTTCCCTGGTCTACACAGAAACAGCACTCTGAGGGAGACGAGCTGCTGGCGTTTGGTAGCAACAACTCTTGTTCTGAAGAGAAACATTTCTTTGTAAGGGGGGTTGCCTCAGCCTTGCCACATTTTGTGATCTGGCTATAAAGGAGGGCAGTCAGTAGGCCTCACCCTTCAAGCCCACTCCAATTTGACAGAGAAAACACCAGGACTCGGTGTGCCTTCCTGTGGCAAGGAAACTTTGCTTTCATTCCTTAGGTGGCACTTTGGCTCAGAAGTGCCCTACCCCAAGGATTCAGGGATGTGCAGCCCGATTAGTTGAGATCAGCCCTTCTGGCTCTTTCATGGCTGAAACCAACTGGGCAAAGAGCCGTTCTAAGCTGGGGACCATGCTGTCTTTCCCTGGTCTACACAGAAACAGCACTCTGAGTGAGACGAGCTGCTGGCGTTTGGTAGCAACAACTCTTGTTCTGAAGAGAAACATTTCTTTGTAAGGGGGGTTGCCTCAGCCTTGCCACATTTTGTGATCTGGCTATAAAGGAGGGCAGTCAGTAGGCCTCACCCTTCAAGCCCACTCCAATTTGACAGAGAAAACACCAGGCCTCGGTGTGCCTTCCTGTGGCAAGGAAACTTTGCTTTCATTCCTTAGGTGGCACTTTGGCTCAGAACTGCCCTACCCCAAGGATTCAGGGATGTGCAGCCCGATTAGTTGAGATCAGCCCTTCTGGCTCTTTCATGGATGAAAACAGCTGGGCATAGGGCCGTTCTAAGCTTGGGACTATGGTGTCTTTCCCTAGTCTACACAGAAACAGCACTCTGAGGGAGACGAGCTGCTGGCGTTTGGTAGCAAAATCTCCTATTCTGAAGAGAAAAATTTCGTTATAAGCGGGTGGCATCAGCCTTGCCACATTTTCTCAAATGGCTCTAAAGGAGGGCAGTCAGTTGGCAGACTTACTTGCGGCCCTGCTTCCCAGGTTGGAAACTTTGCTTTCATTCCTTAGGTGGCCCATTGGCTCAGGACTGCCCTACCCCAAGAATTCAGGCTTGTGACGCCCGATTAGTTGAGATCAGCCCTTCTGGCTCTTTCATGGATGAAACCAACTGGGCAAAGAGCCGTTCTAAGCTGGGGACCATGCTGTCTTTCCCTGGTCTACACAGAAACAGCACTCTGAGGGAGACGAGCTGCTGGCGTTTGGTAGCAACAACTCTTGTTCTGAAGAGAAACATTTCTTTGTAAGGGGGGTTGCCTCAGCCTTGCCACATTTTGTGATCTGGCTATAAAGGAGGGCAGTCAGTAGGCCTCACCCTTCAAGCCCACTCCAATTTGACAGAGAAAACACCAGGACTCGGTGTGCCTTCCTGTGGCAAGGAAACTTTGCTTTCATTCCTTAGGTGGCACTTTGGCTCAGAAGTGCCCTACCCCAAGGATTCAGGGATGTGCAGCCCGATTAGTTGAGATCAGCCCTTCTGGCTCTTTCATGGCTGAAACCAACTGGGCAAAGAGCCGTTCTAAGCTGGGGACCATGCTGTCTTTCCCTGGTCTACACAGAAACAGCACTCTGAGTGAGACGAGCTGCTGGCGTTTGGTAGCAACAACTCTTGTTCTGAAGAGAAACATTTCTTTGTAAGGGGGGTTGCCTCAGCCTTGCCACATTTTGTGATCTGGCTATAAAGGAGGGCAGTCAGTAGGCCTCACCCTTCAAGCCCACTCCAATTTGACAGAGAAAACACCAGGCCTCGGTGTGCCTTCCTGTGGCAAGGAAACTTTGCTTTCATTCCTTAGGTGGCACTTTGGCTCAGAACTGCCCTACCCCAAGGATTCAGGGATGTGCAGCCCGATTAGTTGAGATCAGCCCTTCTGGCTCTTTCATGGATGAAAACAGCTGGGCATAGGGCCGTTCTAAGCTTGGGACTATGGTGTCTTTCCCTAGTCTACACAGAAACAGCACTCTGAGGGAGACGAGCTGCTGGCGTTTGGTAGCAAAATCTCCTATTCTGAAGAGAAAAATTTCGTTATAAGCGGGTGGCATCAGCCTTGCCACATTTTCTCAAATGGCTCTAAAGGAGGGCAGTCAGTTGGCAGACTTACTTGCGGCCCTGCTTCCCAGGTTGGAAACTTTGCTTTCATTCCTTAGGTGGCCCATTGGCTCAGGACTGCCCTACCCCAAGAATTCAGGCTTGTGACGCCCGATTAGTTGAGATCAGCCCTTCTGGCTCTTTCATGGATGAAAACAGCTGGGCATAGGGCCGTTCTAAGCTTGGGACTATGGTGTCTTTCCCTAGTCTACACAGAAACAGCACTCTGAGGGAGACGAGCTGCTGGCGTTTGGTAGCAAAATCTCCTATTCTGAAGAGAAAAATTTCGTTATAAGCGGGTGGCATCAGCCTTGCCACATTTTCTCAAATGGCTCTAAAGGAGGGCAGTCAGTTGGCAGACTTACTTGCGGCCCTGCTTCCCAGGTTGGAAACTTTGCTTTCATTCCTTAGGTGGCCCATTGGCTCAGGACTGCCCTACCCCAAGAATTCAGGCTTGTGACGCCCGATTAGTTGAGATCAGCCCTTCTGGCTCTTTCATGGATGAAACCAACTGGGAAAAGAGCCGTTCTAAGCTGGGGACCATGGTGTCTTTCCCTAGTCTACACGGAAACAGCACTCTGAGGGAGACGAGCTGCTGGTGTTTGGTAGCAACATCTCCTATTCTGAAGGGAAACATTTCTTTGTAAGCGGGTTGCATCAGCCTTGCCACATGTTCTCAACTGCTTATAATGGAGGCAAGTCAGTAGGCCTCACCCTTCAAGCCCACTCCAATTTCATAGAGAAAACATCAGGCCTCGGTGTGCCTTCCTGTGGCAAGGAAACTTTGCTTTCATTCTTAGGTGGCTCTTTGGCTCAGAACTGCCCTACCCCAATGATTCAAGGATGTGCAGCCCGATTAGTTGAGATCAGTCCTTCTGGCTCTTTCATGGATGAAACCAACTGGGAAAAGAGCCGTTCTAAGCTGGGGACCATGCTGTCTTTCCCTGGTCTACACAGAAACAGCACTCTGAGGGAGACGAGCTGCTGGCGTTTGGTAGCAACAACACTTGTTCTGAAGAGAAACATTTCTTTGTAAGGAGGGTTGCCTCAGCCTTGCCACATTTTGTGATCTGGCTATAAAGGAGGGCAGTCAGTAGGCCTCACCCTTCAAGCCCACTCCAATTTCATAGAGAAAACACCAGGCCTCGGTGTGCCTTCCTGTGGCAAGGAAACTTTGCTTTCATTCTTAGGTGGCTCTTTGGCTCAGAACTGCCCTACCCCAAGGATTCAGGGATGTGCAGCCCGATTAGTTGAGATCAGTCCTTCTGGCCCTTTCATGGATGAAACCAACTGGGAAAAGAGCCGTTCTAAGCTGGGGACAATGGTGTCTTTCCCTAGTCTACACAGAAACAGCACTCTGAGGGAGACGAGCTGCTGGCGTTTGGTAGCAACATCTCCTAATCTGAAGAGAAACATTTCGTTGTAAGCGGGTTGCCTCAGCCTTGCCACATTTTCTGAACAGGCTATAAAGGAGGGCAGTCAGTAGGCCTCACCCTTCAAGCCCACTCCAATTTGACAGAGAAAACACCAGGACTCGGTGTGCCTTCCTGTGGCAAGGAAACTTTGCTTTCATTCCTTAGGTGGCACTTTGGCTCAGAACTGCCCTACCCCAAGGATTCAGGGATGTGCAGCCCGATTAGTTGAGATCAGCCCTTCTGGCTCTTTCATGGATGAAAACAGCTGGGCATAGGGCCGTTCTAAGCTTGGGACTATGGTGTCTTTCCCTAGTCTACACAGAAACAGCACTCTGAGGGAGACAAGCTGCTGGCGTTTCGTAGCAAAATCTCCTATTCTGAAGAGAAAAATTTCGTTATAAGCGGGTGGCATCAGCCTTGCCACATTTTCTCAAATGGCTCTAAAGGAGGGCAGTCAGTTGGCAGACTTACTTGTGGCCCTGCTTCCCAGGTTGGAAACTTTGCTTTCATTCCTTAGGTGGCCCATTGGCTCAAGACTGCCCTACCCCAAGAATTCAGGCTTGTGACGCCCGATTAGTTGAGATCAGCCCTTCTGGCTCTTTCATGGATGAAACCAACTGGGAAAAGAGGCGTTCTAAACTGGGGACCATGGTGTCTTTCCCTAGTCTACACGGAAACAGCACTCTGAGGGAGACGAGCTGCTGGTGTTTGGTAGCAACATCTCCTATTCTGAAGCGAAACATTTCTTTGTAAGCGGGTTGCATCAGCCTTGCCACATGTTCTCAACTGCTTATAATGGAGGCAAGTCAGTAGGCCTCACCCTTCAAGCCCACTCCAATTTCATAGAGAAAACATCAGGCCTCGGTGTGCCTTTCTGTGGCAATGAAACTTTGCTTTCATTCCTTAGGTGGCACTTCGGCTCAGAACTGCCCGACCTCAAGGATTCAGGGATGTGCAGCCTGATTAGTTGAGATCACCCCTTCTAGGTCTTTCATGGATGAAACCAACTGGGAAAAGAGCCGTTCTAAGCTGGGGACCATGGTGTCTTTCCCTAGTCTACACAGAAGCAGCACTCTGAGGGAGACGAGCTGCTGGCGTTTGGTAGCAACGTCTACTATCCTGAAGAGCAACATTTCGTTGTAAGCGGGTTGCCTCAGCATTGCCACATTTTCTGAACTGGCTATAAAGTAGGGCAGTCAGTAGGCCTCACCCTTCAAGCCCACTCCAATTTCATAGAGAAAACATCAGGCCTCGGTGTGCCTTCCTGTGGCAATGAAACTTTGCTTTCATTCCTTAGGTGGCACTTGGGCTCAGAACTGCCCTACCTCAAGGATTCAGGGATGTGCAGCCTGATTAGTTGAGATCACCCCTTCTAGGTCGTTCATGGACTCAACCAACTGGGAAAAGAGCCGTTCTAAGCTGGGGACCACGGTGTCCTTCCCTAGTCTACACAGAAACAGCACTCTGAGGGAGACGAGCTTCTGGCGTTTGGTAGCAACAACTCTTATTCTGAAGAGAAACATTTCGTTGTAAGCGGGTTGCCTCAGCCTTGCCACATTTACTGAACTGGCTATAAAGGAGGGCAGTTAGTAGGCCTCACCCTTCAAGCCCACTCCAATTTCATAGAGAAAACACCAGGCCTCGGTGTGCCTTCCTGTGGCAAGGAAACTTTGCTTTCATTCTTAGGTGGCTCTTTGGCTCAGAACTGCCCTACCCCTAGGATTCAGGGATGTGCAGCCCGATTAGTTGAGATCAGTCCTTCTGGCTCTTTCATGGATGAAACCAACTGGGAAAAGAGCCGTTCTAAGCTGGGGACCATGGTGTCTTTCCCTAGTCTACACAGAAACAGCACTCTGAGGGAGAAGAGCTGCTGGCGTTTGGTAGCAACATCTCCTAATCTGAAGAGAAACATTTCGTTGTAAGCGGGTTGCCTCAGCCTTGCCACATTTTCTGAACTGGCTATAAAGGAGGGCAGTCAGTAGGCCTCACCCTTCAAGCCCACTCCAATTTCATAGAGAAAACACCAGGCCTCGGTGTGCCTTCCTGTGAGAAGGAAACTTTGCTTTCATTCTTTAGGTGGCACTTTGGCTCAGAACTGCCCTACCCCAAGGATTCAGGGATGTGCAGCCCGATTAGTTGAGATCAGTCCTTCTGGCACTTTCATGGATGAAACCAACTGGGAAAAGAGCCGTTCTAAGCTGGGGACCATGGTGTCTTACCCTAGTCTACACAGAAACAGCACTCTGAGGGAGACGAGCTGCTGGCGTTTGGTAGCAACATCTCCTAATCTGAAGAGAAACATTTCGTTGTAAGCGGGTTGCCTCAGCCTTGCCACATGTTCTCAACTGGTTATAAAGGAGGGCAGTCACTAGGCCTCACCTTTCAAGCACACTCCAATTTCATACAGAAAACACCAGGCCTCGGTGTGCCTTCCTGTGGCAAGGAAACTTTGCTTTCATTCCTTAGGTGGCACTTTGGCTCAGAACTGCCCTACCCCAAGGATTCAGGGATGTGCAGCCCGATTAGTTGAGATCAGCCCTTCTGGCTCTTTCATGGATGAAACCAACTGGGCAAAGAGCCGTTCTAAGCTGGGGACCATGCTGTCTTTCCCTGGTCTACACAGAAACAGCACTCTGAGGGAGACGAGCTGCTGGCGTTTGGTAGCAACAACTCTTGTTCTGAAGAGAAACATTTCTTTGTAAGGGGGGTTGCCTCAGCCTTGCCACATTTTGTGATCTGGCTATAAAGGAGGGCAGTCAGTAGGCCTCACCCTTCAAGCCCACTCCAATTTGACAGAGAAAACACCAGGACTCGGTGTGCCTTCCTGTGGCAAGGAAACTTTGCTTTCATTCCTTAGGTGGCACTTTGGCTCAGAAGTGCCCTACCCCAAGGATTCAGGGATGTGCAGCCCGATTAGTTGAGATCAGCCCTTCTGGCTCTTTCATGGCTGAAATCAACTGGGCAAAGAGCCGTTCTAAGCTGGGGACCATGCTGTCTTTCCCTGGTCTACACAGAAACAGCACTCTGAGTGAGACGAGCTGCTGGCGTTTGGTAGCAACAACTCTTGTTCTGAAGAGAAACATTTCTTTGTAAGGGGGGTTGCCTCAGCCTTGCCACATTTTGTGATCTGGCTATAAAGGAGGGCAGTCAGTAGGCCTCACCCTTCAAGCCCACTCCAATTTGACAGAGAAAACACCAGGCCTCGGTGTGCCTTCCTGTGGCAAGGAAACTTTGCTTTCATTCCTTAGGTGGCACTTTGGCTCAGAACTGCCCTACCCCAAGGATTCAGGGATGTGCAGCCCGATTAGTTGAGATCAGCCCTTCTGGCTCTTTCATGGATGAAAACAGCTGGGCATAGGGCCGTTCTAAGCTTGGGACTATGGTGTCTTTCCCTAGTCTACACAGAAACAGCACTCTGAGGGAGACGAGCTGCTGGCGTTTGGTAGCAAAATCTCCTATTCTGAAGAGAAAAATTTCGTTATAAGCGGGTGGCATCAGCCTTGCCACATTTTCTCAAATGGCTCTAAAGGAGGGCAGTCAGTTGGCAGACTTACTTGCGGCCCTGCTTCCCAGGTTGGAAACTTTGCTTTCATTCCTTAGGTGGCCCATTGGCTCAGGACTGCCCTACCCCAAGAATTCAGGCTTGTGACGCCCGATTAGTTGAGATCAGCCCTTCTGGCTCTTTCATGGATGAAAACAGCTGGGCATAGGGCCGTTCTAAGCTTGGGACTATGGTGTCTTTCCCTAGTCTACACAGAAACAGCACTCTGAGGGAGACGAGCTGCTGGCGTTTGGTAGCAAAATCTCCTATTCTGAAGAGAAAAATTTCGTTATAAGCGGGTGGCATCAGCCTTGCCACATTTTCTCAAATGGCTCTAAAGGAGGGCAGTCAGTTGGCAGACTTACTTGCGGCCCTGCTTCCCAGGTTGGAAACTTTGCTTTCATTCCTTAGGTGGCCCATTGGCTCAGGACTGCCCTACCCCAAGAATTCAGGCTTGTGACGCCCGATTAGTTGAGATCAGCCCTTCTGGCTCTTTCATGGATGAAACCAACTGGGAAAAGAGCCGTTCTAAGCTGGGGACCATGGTGTCTTTCCCTAGTCTACACGGAAACAGCACTCTGAGGGAGACGAGCTGCTGGTGTTTGGTAGCAACATCTCCTATTCTGAAGGGAAACATTTCTTTGTAAGCGGGTTGCATCAGCCTTGCCACATGTTCTCAACTGCTTATAATGGAGGCAAGTCAGTAGGCCTCACCCTTCAAGCCCACTCCAATTTCATAGAGAAAACATCAGGCCTCGGTGTGCCTTCCTGTGGCAAGGAAACTTTGCTTTCATTCTTAGGTGGCTCTTTGGCTCAGAACTGCCCTACCCCAATGATTCAAGGATGTGCAGCCCGATTAGTTGAGATCAGTCCTTCTGGCTCTTTCATGGATGAAACCAACTGGGAAAAGAGCCGTTCTAAGCTGGGGACCATGCTGTCTTTCCCTGGTCTACACAGAAACAGCACTCTGAGGGAGACGAGCTGCTGGCGTTTGGTAGCAACAACACTTGTTCTGAAGAGAAACATTTCTTTGTAAGGAGGGTTGCCTCAGCCTTGCCACATTTTGTGATCTGGCTATAAAGGAGGGCAGTCAGTAGGCCTCACCCTTCAAGCCCACTCCAATTTCATAGAGAAAACACCAGGCCTCGGTGTGCCTTCCTGTGGCAAGGAAACTTTGCTTTCATTCTTAGGTGGCTCTTTGGCTCAGAACTGCCCTACCCCAAGGATTCAGGGATGTGCAGCCCGATTAGTTGAGATCAGTCCTTCTGGCCCTTTCATGGATGAAACCAACTGGGAAAAGAGCCGTTCTAAGCTGGGGACAATGGTGTCTTTCCCTAGTCTACACAGAAACAGCACTCTGAGGGAGACGAGCTGCTGGCGTTTGGTAGCAACATCTCCTAATCTGAAGAGAAACATTTCGTTGTAAGCGGGTTGCCTCAGCCTTGCCACATTTTCTGAACAGGCTATAAAGGAGGGCAGTCAGTAGGCCTCACCCTTCAAGCCCACTCCAATTTGACAGAGAAAACACCAGGACTCGGTGTGCCTTCCTGTGGCAAGGAAACTTTGCTTTCATTCCTTAGGTGGCACTTTGGCTCAGAACTGCCCTACCCCAAGGATTCAGGGATGTGCAGCCCGATTAGTTGAGATCAGCCCTTCTGGCTCTTTCATGGATGAAAACAGCTGGGCATAGGGCCGTTCTAAGCTTGGGACTATGGTGTCTTTCCCTAGTCTACACAGAAACAGCACTCTGAGGGAGACAAGCTGCTGGCGTTTCGTAGCAAAATCTCCTATTCTGAAGAGAAAAATTTCGTTATAAGCGGGTGGCATCAGCCTTGCCACATTTTCTCAAATGGCTCTAAAGGAGGGCAGTCAGTTGGCAGACTTACTTGTGGCCCTGCTTCCCAGGTTGGAAACTTTGCTTTCATTCCTTAGGTGGCCCATTGGCTCAAGACTGCCCTACCCCAAGAATTCAGGCTTGTGACGCCCGATTAGTTGAGATCAGCCCTTCTGGCTCTTTCATGGATGAAACCAACTGGGAAAAGAGGCGTTCTAAACTGGGGACCATGGTGTCTTTCCCTAGTCTACACGGAAACAGCACTCTGAGGGAGACGAGCTGCTGGTGTTTGGTAGCAACATCTCCTATTCTGAAGCGAAACATTTCTTTGTAAGCGGGTTGCATCAGCCTTGCCACATGTTCTCAACTGCTTATAATGGAGGCAAGTCAGTAGGCCTCACCCTTCAAGCCCACTCCAATTTCATAGAGAAAACATCAGGCCTCGGTGTGCCTTTCTGTGGCAATGAAACTTTGCTTTCATTCCTTAGGTGGCACTTCGGCTCAGAACTGCCCGACCTCAAGGATTCAGGGATGTGCAGCCTGATTAGTTGAGATCACCCCTTCTAGGTCTTTCATGGATGAAACCAACTGGGAAAAGAGCCGTTCTAAGCTGGGGACCATGGTGTCTTTCCCTAGTCTACACAGAAGCAGCACTCTGAGGGAGACGAGCTGCTGGCGTTTGGTAGCAACGTCTACTATCCTGAAGAGCAACATTTCGTTGTAAGCGGGTTGCCTCAGCATTGCCACATTTTCTGAACTGGCTATAAAGTAGGGCAGTCAGTAGGCCTCACCCTTCAAGCCCACTCCAATTTCATAGAGAAAACATCAGGCCTCGGTGTGCCTTCCTGTGGCAATGAAACTTTGCTTTCATTCCTTAGGTGGCACTTGGGCTCAGAACTGCCCTACCTCAAGGATTCAGGGATGTGCAGCCTGATTAGTTGAGATCACCCCTTCTAGGTCGTTCATGGACTCAACCAACTGGGAAAAGAGCCGTTCTAAGCTGGGGACCACGGTGTCCTTCCCTAGTCTACACAGAAACAGCACTCTGAGGGAGACGAGCTTCTGGCGTTTGGTAGCAACAACTCTTATTCTGAAGAGAAACATTTCGTTGTAAGCGGGTTGCCTCAGCCTTGCCACATTTACTGAACTGGCTATAAAGGAGGGCAGTTAGTAGGCCTCACCCTTCAAGCCCACTCCAATTTCATAGAGAAAACACCAGGCCTCGGTGTGCCTTCCTGTGGCAAGGAAACTTTGCTTTCATTCTTAGGTGGCTCTTTGGCTCAGAACTGCCCTACCCCTAGGATTCAGGGATGTGCAGCCCGATTAGTTGAGATCAGTCCTTCTGGCTCTTTCATGGATGAAACCAACTGGGAAAAGAGCCGTTCTAAGCTGGGGACCATGGTGTCTTTCCCTAGTCTACACAGAAACAGCACTCTGAGGGAGAAGAGCTGCTGGCGTTTGGTAGCAACATCTCCTAATCTGAAGAGAAACATTTCGTTGTAAGCGGGTTGCCTCAGCCTTGCCACATTTTCTGAACTGGCTATAAAGGAGGGCAGTCAGTAGGCCTCACCCTTCAAGCCCACTCCAATTTCATAGAGAAAACACCAGGCCTCGGTGTGCCTTCCTGTGAGAAGGAAACTTTGCTTTCATTCTTTAGGTGGCACTTTGGCTCAGAACTGCCCTACCCCAAGGATTCAGGGATGTGCAGCCCGATTAGTTGAGATCAGTCCTTCTGGCACTTTCATGGATGAAACCAACTGGGAAAAGAGCCGTTCTAAGCTGGGGACCATGGTGTCTTACCCTAGTCTACACAGAAACAGCACTCTGAGGGAGACGAGCTGCTGGCGTTTGGTAGCAACATCTCCTAATCTGAAGAGAAACATTTCGTTGTAAGCGGGTTGCCTCAGCCTTGCCACATGTTCTCAACTGGTTATAAAGGAGGGCAGTCACTAGGCCTCACCTTTCAAGCACACTCCAATTTCATACAGAAAACACCAGGCCTCGGTGTGCCTTCCTGTGGCAAGGAAACTTTGCTTTCATTCCTTAGGTGGCACTTTGGCTCAGAACTGCCCTACCCCAAGGATTCAGGGATGTGCAGCCCGATTAGTTGAGATCAGCCCTTCTGGCTCTTTCATGGATGAAACCAACTGGGCAAAGAGCCGTTCTAAGCTGGGGACCATGCTGTCTTTCCCTGGTCTACACAGAAACAGCACTCTGAGGGAGACGAGCTGCTGGCGTTTGGTAGCAACAACTCTTGTTCTGAAGAGAAACATTTCTTTGTAAGGGGGGTTGCCTCAGCCTTGCCACATTTTGTGATCTGGCTATAAAGGAGGGCAGTCAGTAGGCCTCACCCTTCAAGCCCACTCCAATTTGACAGAGAAAACACCAGGACTCGGTGTGCCTTCCTGTGGCAAGGAAACTTTGCTTTCATTCCTTAGGTGGCACTTTGGCTCAGAAGTGCCCTACCCCAAGGATTCAGGGATGTGCAGCCCGATTAGTTGAGATCAGCCCTTCTGGCTCTTTCATGGCTGAAACCAACTGGGCAAAGAGCCGTTCTAAGCTGGGGACCATGCTGTCTTTCCCTGGTCTACACAGAAACAGCACTCTGAGTGAGACGAGCTGCTGGCGTTTGGTAGCAACAACTCTTGTTCTGAAGAGAAACATTTCTTTGTAAGGGGGGTTGCCTCAGCCTTGCCACATTTTGTGATCTGGCTATAAAGGAGGGCAGTCAGTAGGCCTCACCCTTCAAGCCCACTCCAATTTGACAGAGAAAACACCAGGCCTCGGTGTGCCTTCCTGTGGCAAGGAAACTTTGCTTTCATTCCTTAGGTGGCACTTTGGCTCAGAACTGCCCTACCCCAAGGATTCAGGGATGTGCAGCCCGATTAGTTGAGATCAGCCCTTCTGGCTCTTTCATGGATGAAAACAGCTGGGCATAGGGCCGTTCTAAGCTTGGGACTATGGTGTCTTTCCCTAGTCTACACAGAAACAGCACTCTGAGGGAGACGAGCTGCTGGCGTTTGGTAGCAAAATCTCCTATTCTGAAGAGAAAAATTTCGTTATAAGCGGGTGGCATCAGCCTTGCCACATTTTCTCAAATGGCTCTAAAGGAGGGCAGTCAGTTGGCAGACTTACTTGCGGCCCTGCTTCCCAGGTTGGAAACTTTGCTTTCATTCCTTAGGTGGCCCATTGGCTCAGGACTGCCCTACCCCAAGAATTCAGGCTTGTGACGCCCGATTAGTTGAGATCAGCCCTTCTGGCTCTTTCATGGATGAAAACAGCTGGGCATAGGGCCGTTCTAAGCTTGGGACTATGGTGTCTTTCCCTAGTCTACACAGAAACAGCACTCTGAGGGAGACGAGCTGCTGGCGTTTGGTAGCAAAATCTCCTATTCTGAAGAGAAAAATTTCGTTATAAGCGGGTGGCATCAGCCTTGCCACATTTTCTCAAATGGCTCTAAAGGAGGGCAGTCAGTTGGCAGACTTACTTGCGGCCCTGCTTCCCAGGTTGGAAACTTTGCTTTCATTCCTTAGGTGGCCCATTGGCTCAGGACTGCCCTACCCCAAGAATTCAGGCTTGTGACGCCCGATTAGTTGAGATCAGCCCTTCTGGCTCTTTCATGGATGAAACCAACTGGGAAAAGAGCCGTTCTAAGCTGGGGACCATGGTGTCTTTCCCTAGTCTACACGGAAACAGCACTCTGAGGGAGACGAGCTGCTGGTGTTTGGTAGCAACATCTCCTATTCTGAAGGGAAACATTTCTTTGTAAGCGGGTTGCATCAGCCTTGCCACATGTTCTCAACTGCTTATAATGGAGGCAAGTCAGTAGGCCTCACCCTTCAAGCCCACTCCAATTTCATAGAGAAAACATCAGGCCTCGGTGTGCCTTCCTGTGGCAAGGAAACTTTGCTTTCATTCTTAGGTGGCTCTTTGGCTCAGAACTGCCCTACCCCAATGATTCAAGGATGTGCAGCCCGATTAGTTGAGATCAGTCCTTCTGGCTCTTTCATGGATGAAACCAACTGGGAAAAGAGCCGTTCTAAGCTGGGGACCATGCTGTCTTTCCCTGGTCTACACAGAAACAGCACTCTGAGGGAGACGAGCTGCTGGCGTTTGGTAGCAACAACACTTGTTCTGAAGAGAAACATTTCTTTGTAAGGAGGGTTGCCTCAGCCTTGCCACATTTTGTGATCTGGCTATAAAGGAGGGCAGTCAGTAGGCCTCACCCTTCAAGCCCACTCCAATTTCATAGAGAAAACACCAGGCCTCGGTGTGCCTTCCTGTGGCAAGGAAACTTTGCTTTCATTCTTAGGTGGCTCTTTGGCTCAGAACTGCCCTACCCCAAGGATTCAGGGATGTGCAGCCCGATTAGTTGAGATCAGTCCTTCTGGCCCTTTCATGGATGAAACCAACTGGGAAAAGAGCCGTTCTAAGCTGGGGACAATGGTGTCTTTCCCTAGTCTACACAGAAACAGCACTCTGAGGGAGACGAGCTGCTGGCGTTTGGTAGCAACATCTCCTAATCTGAAGAGAAACATTTCGTTGTAAGCGGGTTGCCTCAGCCTTGCCACATTTTCTGAACAGGCTATAAAGGAGGGCAGTCAGTAGGCCTCACCCTTCAAGCCCACTCCAATTTGACAGAGAAAACACCAGGACTCGGTGTGCCTTCCTGTGGCAAGGAAACTTTGCTTTCATTCCTTAGGTGGCACTTTGGCTCAGAACTGCCCTACCCCAAGGATTCAGGGATGTGCAGCCCGATTAGTTGAGATCAGCCCTTCTGGCTCTTTCATGGATGAAAACAGCTGGGCATAGGGCCGTTCTAAGCTTGGGACTATGGTGTCTTTCCCTAGTCTACACAGAAACAGCACTCTGAGGGAGACAAGCTGCTGGCGTTTCGTAGCAAAATCTCCTATTCTGAAGAGAAAAATTTCGTTATAAGCGGGTGGCATCAGCCTTGCCACATTTTCTCAAATGGCTCTAAAGGAGGGCAGTCAGTTGGCAGACTTACTTGTGGCCCTGCTTCCCAGGTTGGAAACTTTGCTTTCATTCCTTAGGTGGCCCATTGGCTCAAGACTGCCCTACCCCAAGAATTCAGGCTTGTGACGCCCGATTAGTTGAGATCAGCCCTTCTGGCTCTTTCATGGATGAAACCAACTGGGAAAAGAGGCGTTCTAAACTGGGGACCATGGTGTCTTTCCCTAGTCTACACGGAAACAGCACTCTGAGGGAGACGAGCTGCTGGTGTTTGGTAGCAACATCTCCTATTCTGAAGCGAAACATTTCTTTGTAAGCGGGTTGCATCAGCCTTGCCACATGTTCTCAACTGCTTATAATGGAGGCAAGTCAGTAGGCCTCACCCTTCAAGCCCACTCCAATTTCATAGAGAAAACATCAGGCCTCGGTGTGCCTTTCTGTGGCAATGAAACTTTGCTTTCATTCCTTAGGTGGCACTTCGGCTCAGAACTGCCCGACCTCAAGGATTCAGGGATGTGCAGCCTGATTAGTTGAGATCACCCCTTCTAGGTCTTTCATGGATGAAACCAACTGGGAAAAGAGCCGTTCTAAGCTGGGGACCATGGTGTCTTTCCCTAGTCTACACAGAAGCAGCACTCTGAGGGAGACGAGCTGCTGGCGTTTGGTAGCAACGTCTACTATCCTGAAGAGCAACATTTCGTTGTAAGCGGGTTGCCTCAGCATTGCCACATTTTCTGAACTGGCTATAAAGTAGGGCAGTCAGTAGGCCTCACCCTTCAAGCCCACTCCAATTTCATAGAGAAAACATCAGGCCTCGGTGTGCCTTCCTGTGGCAATGAAACTTTGCTTTCATTCCTTAGGTGGCACTTGGGCTCAGAACTGCCCTACCTCAAGGATTCAGGGATGTGCAGCCTGATTAGTTGAGATCACCCCTTCTAGGTCGTTCATGGACTCAACCAACTGGGAAAAGAGCCGTTCTAAGCTGGGGACCACGGTGTCCTTCCCTAGTCTACACAGAAACAGCACTCTGAGGGAGACGAGCTTCTGGCGTTTGGTAGCAACAACTCTTATTCTGAAGAGAAACATTTCGTTGTAAGCGGGTTGCCTCAGCCTTGCCACATTTACTGAACTGGCTATAAAGGAGGGCAGTTAGTAGGCCTCACCCTTCAAGCCCACTCCAATTTCATAGAGAAAACACCAGGCCTCGGTGTGCCTTCCTGTGGCAAGGAAACTTTGCTTTCATTCTTAGGTGGCTCTTTGGCTCAGAACTGCCCTACCCCTAGGATTCAGGGATGTGCAGCCCGATTAGTTGAGATCAGTCCTTCTGGCTCTTTCATGGATGAAACCAACTGGGAAAAGAGCCGTTCTAAGCTGGGGACCATGGTGTCTTTCCCTAGTCTACACAGAAACAGCACTCTGAGGGAGAAGAGCTGCTGGCGTTTGGTAGCAACATCTCCTAATCTGAAGAGAAACATTTCGTTGTAAGCGGGTTGCCTCAGCCTTGCCACATTTTCTGAACTGGCTATAAAGGAGGGCAGTCAGTAGGCCTCACCCTTCAAGCCCACTCCAATTTCATAGAGAAAACACCAGGCCTCGGTGTGCCTTCCTGTGAGAAGGAAACTTTGCTTTCATTCTTTAGGTGGCACTTTGGCTCAGAACTGCCCTACCCCAAGGATTCAGGGATGTGCAGCCCGATTAGTTGAGATCAGTCCTTCTGGCACTTTCATGGATGAAACCAACTGGGAAAAGAGCCGTTCTAAGCTGGGGACCATGGTGTCTTACCCTAGTCTACACAGAAACAGCACTCTGAGGGAGACGAGCTGCTGGCGTTTGGTAGCAACATCTCCTAATCTGAAGAGAAACATTTCGTTGTAAGCGGGTTGCCTCAGCCTTGCCACATGTTCTCAACTGGTTATAAAGGAGGGCAGTCACTAGGCCTCACCTTTCAAGCACACTCCAATTTCATACAGAAAACACCAGGCCTCGGTGTGCCTTCCTGTGGCAAGGAAACTTTGCTTTCATTCCTTAGGTGGCACTTTGGCTCAGAACTGCCCTACCCCAAGGATTCAGGGATGTGCAGCCCGATTAGTTGAGATCAGCCCTTCTGGCTCTTTCATGGATGAAACCAACTGGGCAAAGAGCCGTTCTAAGCTGGGGACCATGCTGTCTTTCCCTGGTCTACACAGAAACAGCACTCTGAGGGAGACGAGCTGCTGGCGTTTGGTAGCAACAACTCTTGTTCTGAAGAGAAACATTTCTTTGTAAGGGGGGTTGCCTCAGCCTTGCCACATTTTGTGATCTGGCTATAAAGGAGGGCAGTCAGTAGGCCTCACCCTTCAAGCCCACTCCAATTTGACAGAGAAAACACCAGGACTCGGTGTGCCTTCCTGTGGCAAGGAAACTTTGCTTTCATTCCTTAGGTGGCACTTTGGCTCAGAAGTGCCCTACCCCAAGGATTCAGGGATGTGCAGCCCGATTAGTTGAGATCAGCCCTTCTGGCTCTTTCATGGCTGAAACCAACTGGGCAAAGAGCCGTTCTAAGCTGGGGACCATGCTGTCTTTCCCTGGTCTACACAGAAACAGCACTCTGAGTGAGACGAGCTGCTGGCGTTTGGTAGCAACAACTCTTGTTCTGAAGAGAAACATTTCTTTGTAAGGGGGGTTGCCTCAGCCTTGCCACATTTTGTGATCTGGCTATAAAGGAGGGCAGTCAGTAGGCCTCACCCTTCAAGCCCACTCCAATTTGACAGAGAAAACACCAGGCCTCGGTGTGCCTTCCTGTGGCAAGGAAACTTTGCTTTCATTCCTTAGGTGGCACTTTGGCTCAGAACTGCCCTACCCCAAGGATTCAGGGATGTGCAGCCCGATTAGTTGAGATCAGCCCTTCTGGCTCTTTCATGGATGAAAACAGCTGGGCATAGGGCCGTTCTAAGCTTGGGACTATGGTGTCTTTCCCTAGTCTACACAGAAACAGCACTCTGAGGGAGACGAGCTGCTGGCGTTTGGTAGCAAAATCTCCTATTCTGAAGAGAAAAATTTCGTTATAAGCGGGTGGCATCAGCCTTGCCACATTTTCTCAAATGGCTCTAAAGGAGGGCAGTCAGTTGGCAGACTTACTTGCGGCCCTGCTTCCCAGGTTGGAAACTTTGCTTTCATTCCTTAGGTGGCCCATTGGCTCAGGACTGCCCTACCCCAAGAATTCAGGCTTGTGACGCCCGATTAGTTGAGATCAGCCCTTCTGGCTCTTTCATGGATGAAAACAGCTGGGCATAGGGCCGTTCTAAGCTTGGGACTATGGTGTCTTTCCCTAGTCTACACAGAAACAGCACTCTGAGGGAGACGAGCTGCTGGCGTTTGGTAGCAAAATCTCCTATTCTGAAGAGAAAAATTTCGTTATAAGCGGGTGGCATCAGCCTTGCCACATTTTCTCAAATGGCTCTCAAGGAGGGCAGTCAGTTGGCAGACTTACTTGCGGCCCTGCTTCCCAGGTTGGAAACTTTGCTTTCATTCCTTAGGTGGCCCATTGGCTCAGGACTGCCCTACCCCAAGAATTCAGGCTTGTGACGCCCGATTAGTTGAGATCAGCCCTTCTGGCTCTTTCATGGATGAAACCAACTGGGAAAAGAGCCGTTCTAAGCTGGGGACCATGGTGTCTTTCCCTAGTCTACACGGAAACAGCACTCTGAGGGAGACGAGCTGCTGGTGTTTGGTAGCAACATCTCCTATTCTGAAGGGAAACATTTCTTTGTAAGCGGGTTGCATCAGCCTTGCCACATGTTCTCAACTGCTTATAATGGAGGCAAGTCAGTAGGCCTCACCCTTCAAGCCCACTCCAATTTCATAGAGAAAACATCAGGCCTCGGTGTGCCTTCCTGTGGCAAGGAAACTTTGCTTTCATTCTTAGGTGGCTCTTTGGCTCAGAACTGCCCTACCCCAATGATTCAAGGATGTGCAGCCCGATTAGTTGAGATCAGTCCTTCTGGCTCTTTCATGGATGAAACCAACTGGGAAAAGAGCCGTTCTAAGCTGGGGACCATGCTGTCTTTCCCTGGTCTACACAGAAACAGCACTCTGAGGGAGACGAGCTGCTGGCGTTTGGTAGCAACAACACTTGTTCTGAAGAGAAACATTTCTTTGTAAGGAGGGTTGCCTCAGCCTTGCCACATTTTGTGATCTGGCTATAAAGGAGGGCAGTCAGTAGGCCTCACCCTTCAAGCCCACTCCAATTTCATAGAGAAAACACCAGGCCTCGGTGTGCCTTCCTGTGGCAAGGAAACTTTGCTTTCATTCTTAGGTGGCTCTTTGGCTCAGAACTGCCCTACCCCAAGGATTCAGGGATGTGCAGCCCGATTAGTTGAGATCAGTCCTTCTGGCCCTTTCATGGATGAAACCAACTGGGAAAAGAGCTGTTCTAAGCTGGGGACAATGGTGTCTTTCCCTAGTCTACACAGAAACAGCACTCTGAGGGAGACGAGCTGCTGGCGTTTGGTAGCAACATCTCCTAATCTGAAGAGAAACATTTCGTTGTAAGCGGGTTGCCTCAGCCTTGCCACATTTTCTGAACAGGCTATAAAGGAGGGCAGTCAGTAGGCCTCACCCTTCAAGCCCACTCCAATTTGACAGAGAAAACACCAGGACTCGGTGTGCCTTCCTGTGGCAAGGAAACTTTGCTTTCATTCCTTAGGTGGCACTTTGGCTCAGAA
The DNA here is from genome assembly GCF_028021215.1 of Eschrichtius robustus. NCBI lineage: Eukaryota > Metazoa > Chordata > Mammalia > Artiodactyla > Eschrichtiidae > Eschrichtius > Eschrichtius robustus. The sequence continues at coordinate 47,437,616 of NC_090842.1, forward strand.
CTGCCCTACCCCAAGGATTCAGGGATGTGCAGCCCGATTAGTTGAGATCAGCCCTTCTGGCTCTTTCATGGATGAAAACAGCTGGGCATAGGGCCGTTCTAAGCTTGGGACTATGGTGTCTTTCCCTAGTCTACACAGAAACAGCACTCTGAGGGAGACAAGCTGCTGGCGTTTCGTAGCAAAATCTCCTATTCTGAAGAGAAAAATTTCGTTATAAGCGGGTGGCATCAGCCTTGCCACATTTTCTCAAATGGCTCTAAAGGAGGGCAGTCAGTTGGCAGACTTACTTGTGGCCCTGCTTCCCAGGTTGGAAACTTTGCTTTCATTCCTTAGGTGGCCCATTGGCTCAAGACTGCCCTACCCCAAGAATTCAGGCTTGTGACGCCCGATTAGTTGAGATCAGCCCTTCTGGCTCTTTCATGGATGAAACCAACTGGGAAAAGAGGCGTTCTAAACTGGGGACCATGGTGTCTTTCCCTAGTCTACACGGAAACAGCACTCTGAGGGAGACGAGCTGCTGGTGTTTGGTAGCAACATCTCCTATTCTGAAGCGAAACATTTCTTTGTAAGCGGGTTGCATCAGCCTTGCCACATGTTCTCAACTGCTTATAATGGAGGCAAGTCAGTAGGCCTCACCCTTCAAGCCCACTCCAATTTCATAGAGAAAACATCAGGCCTCGGTGTGCCTTTCTGTGGCAATGAAACTTTGCTTTCATTCCTTAGGTGGCACTTCGGCTCAGAACTGCCCGACCTCAAGGATTCAGGGATGTGCAGCCTGATTAGTTGAGATCACCCCTTCTAGGTCTTTCATGGATGAAACCAACTGGGAAAAGAGCCGTTCTAAGCTGGGGACCATGGTGTCTTTCCCTAGTCTACACAGAAGCAGCACTCTGAGGGAGACGAGCTGCTGGCGTTTGGTAGCAACGTCTACTATCCTGAAGAGCAACATTTCGTTGTAAGCGGGTTGCCTCAGCATTGCCACATTTTCTGAACTGGCTATAAAGTAGGGCAGTCAGTAGGCTTCACCCTTCAAGCCCACTCCAATTTCATAGAGGAAACATCAGGCCTCGGTGTGCCTTCCTGTGGCAATGAAACATTGCTTTCATTCCTTAGGTGGCACTTGGGCTCAGAACTGCCCTACCTCAAGGATTCAGGGATGTGCAGCCTGATTAGTTGAGATCACCCCTTCTAGGCCGTTCATGGACTCAACCAACTGGGAAAAGAGCCGTTCTAAGCTGGGGACCACGGTGTCCTTCCCTAGTCTACACAGAAACAGCACTCTGAGGGAGACGAGCTTCTGGCGTTTGGTAGCAACAACTCTTATTCTGAAGAGAAACATTTCGTTGTAAGCGGGTTGCCTCAGCCTTGCCACATTTACTGAACTGGCTATAAAGGAGGGCAGTTAGTAGGCCTCACCCTTCAAGCCCACTCCAATTTCATAGAGAAAACACCAGGCCTCGGTGTGCCTTCCTGTGGCAAGGAAACTTTGCTTTCATTCTTAGGTGGCTCTTTGGCTCAGAACTGCCCTACCCCTAGGATTCAGGGATGTGCAGCCCGATTAGTTGAGATCAGTCCTTCTGGCTCTTTCATGGATGAAACCAACTGGGAAAAGAGCCGTTCTAAGCTGGGGACCATGGTGTCTTTCCCTAGTCTACACAGAAACAGCACTCTGAGGGAGAAGAGCTGCTGGCGTTTGGTAGCAACATCTCCTAATCTGAAGAGAAACATTTCGTTGTAAGCGGGTTGCCTCAGCCTTGCCACATGTTCTCAACTGCTTATAATGGAGGCAAGTCAGTAGGCCTCACCCTTCAAGCCCACTCCAATTTCATAGAGAAAACATCAGGCCTCGGTGTGCCTTCCTGTGGCAAGGAAACTTTGCTTTCATTCTTAGGTGGCTCTTTGGCTCAGAACTGCCCTACCCCAATGATTCAAGGATGTGCAGCCCGATTAGTTGAGATCAGTCCTTCTGGCTCTTTCATGGATGAAACCAACTGGGAAAAGAGCCGTTCTAAGCTGGGGACCATGCTGTCTTTCCCTGGTCTACACAGAAACAGCACTCTGAGGGAGACGAGCTGCTGGCGTTTGGTAGCAACAACACTTGTTCTGAAGAGAAACATTTCTTTGTAAGGAGGGTTGCCTCAGCCTTGCCACATTTTGTGATCTGGCTATAAAGGAGGGCAGTCAGTAGGCCTCACCCTTCAAGCCCACTCCAATTTCATAGAGAAAACACCAGGCCTCGGTGTGCCTTCCTGTGGCAAGGAAACTTTGCTTTCATTCTTAGGTGGCTCTTTGGCTCAGAACTGCCCTACCCCAAGGATTCAGGGATGTGCAGCCCGATTAGTTGAGATCAGTCCTTCTGGCCCTTTCATGGATGAAACCAACTGGGAAAAGAGCCGTTCTAAGCTGGGGACAATGGTGTCTTTCCCTAGTCTACACAGAAACAGCACTCTGAGGGAGACGAGCTGCTGGCGTTTGGTAGCAACATCTCCTAATCTGAAGAGAAACATTTCGTTGTAAGCGGGTTGCCTCAGCCTTGCCACATTTTCTGAACTGGCTATAAAGGAGGGCAGTCAGTAGGCCTCACCCTTCAAGCCCACTCCAATTTCATAGAGAAAACACCAGGCCTCGGTGTGCCTTCCTGTGACAAGGAAACTTTGCTTTCATTCTTTAGGTGGCACTTTGGCTCAGAACTGCCCTACCCCAAGGATTCAGGGATGTGCAGCCCGATTAGTTGAGATCAGCCATTCTGGCTCTTTCATGGATGAAACCAACTGGGAAAAGAGCCGTTCTAAGCTGGGGACCATGGTGTCTTTCCCTAGTCTACAGAGAAACAGCACTCTGAGGGAGACGAGCTGCTGGCGTTTGGTAGCAACATCTCCTAATCTGAAGAGAAACATTTCGTTGTAAGCGGGTTGCCTCAGCCTTGCCACATGTTCTCAACTGGTTATAAAGGAGGGCAGTCACTAGGCCTCACCTTTCAAGCACACTCCAATTTCATACAGAAAACACCAGGCCTCGGTGTGCCTTCCTGTGGCAAGGAAACTTTGCTTTCATTCCTTAGGTGGCACTTTGGCTCAGAAGTGCCCTACCCCAAGGATTCAGGGATGTGCAGCCCGATTAGTTGAGATCAGCCCTTCTGGCTCTTTCATGGATGAAACCAACTGGGCAAAGAGCCGTTCTAAGCTGGGGACCATGCTGTCTTTCCCTGGTCTACACAGAAACAGCACTCTGAGGGAGACGAGCTGCTGGTGTTTGGTAGCAACAACTCTTGTTCTGAAGAGAAACATTTCTTTGTAAGGGGGGTTGCCTCAGCCTTGCCACATTTTGTGATCTGGCTATAAAGGAGGGCAGTCAGTAGGCCTCACCCTTCAAGCCCACTCCAATTTGACAGAGAAAACACCAGGCCTCGGTGTGCCTTCCTGTGGCAAGGAAACTTTGCTTTCATTCCTTAGGTGGCACTTTGGCTCAGAACTGCCCTACCCCAAGGATTCAGGGATGTGCAGCCCGATTAGTTGAGATCAGCCCTTCTGGCTCTTTCATGGATGAAAACAGCTGGGCATAGGGCCGTTCTAAGCTTGGGACTATGGTGTCTTTCCCTAGTCTACACAGAAACAGCACTCTGAGGGAGACGAGCTGCTGGCGTTTGGTAGCAAAATCTCCTATTCTGAAGAGAAAAATTTCGTTATAAGCGGGTGGCATCAGCCTTGCCACATTTTCTCAAATGGCTCTAAAGGAGGGCAGTCAGTTGGCAGACTTACTTGCGGCCCTGCTTCCCAGGTTGGAAACTTTGCTTTCATTCCTTAGGTGGCCCATTGGCTCAGGACTGCCCTACCCCAAGAATTCAGGCTTGTGACGCCCGATTAGTTGAGATCAGCCCTTCTGGCTCTTTCATGGATGAAAACAGCTGGGCATAGGGCCGTTCTAAGCTTGGGACTATGGTGTCTTTCCCTAGTCTACACAGAAACAGCACTCTGAGGGAGACGAGCTGCTGGCGTTTGGTAGCAAAATCTCCTATTCTGAAGAGAAAAATTTCGTTATAAGCGGGTGGCATCAGCCTTGCCACATTTTCTCAAATGGCTCTAAAGGAGGGCAGTCAGTTGGCAGACTTACTTGCGGCCCTGCTTCCCAGGTTGGAAACTTTGCTTTCATTCCTTAGGTGGCCCATTGGCTCAGGACTGCCCTACCCCAAGAATTCAGGCTTGTGACGCCCGATTAGTTGAGATCAGCCCTTCTGGCTCTTTCATGGATGAAAACAGCTGGGCATAGGGCCGTTCTAAGCTTGGGACTATGGTGTCTTTCCCTAGTCTACACAGAAACAGCACTCTGAGGGAGACGAGCTGCTGGCGTTTGGTAGCAAAATCTCCTATTCTGAAGAGAAAAATTTCGTTATAAGCGGGTGGCATCAGCCTTGCCACATTTTCTCAAATGGCTCTAAAGGAGGGCAGTCAGTTGGCAGACTTACTTGCGGCCCTGCTTCCCAGGTTGGAAACTTTGCTTTCATTCCTTAGGTGGCCCATTGGCTCAGGACTGCCCTACCCCAAGAATTCAGGCTTGTGACGCCCGATTAGTTGAGATCAGCCCTTCTGGCTCTTTCATGGATGAAACCAACTGGGAAAAGAGCCGTTCTAAGCTGGGGACCATGGTGTCTTTCCCTAGTCTACACGGAAACAGCACTCTGAGGGAGACGAGCTGCTGGTGTTTGGTAGCAACATCTCCTATTCTGAAGGGAAACATTTCTTTGTAAGCGGGTTGCATCAGCCTTGCCACATGTTCTCAACTGCTTATAATGGAGGCAAGTCAGTAGGCCTCACCCTTCAAGCCCACTCCAATTTCATAGAGAAAACATCAGGCCTCGGTGTGCCTTCCTGTGGCAAGGAAACTTTGCTTTCATTCTTAGGTGGCTCTTTGGCTCAGAACTGCCCTACCCCAATGATTCAAGGATGTGCAGCCCGATTAGTTGAGATCAGTCCTTCTGGCTCTTTCATGGATGAAACCAACTGGGAAAAGAGCCGTTCTAAGCTGGGGACCATGCTGTCTTTCCCTGGTCTACACAGAAACAGCACTCTGAGGGAGACGAGCTGCTGGCGTTTGGTAGCAACAACACTTGTTCTGAAGAGAAACATTTCTTTGTAAGGAGGGTTGCCTCAGCCTTGCCACATTTTGTGATCTGGCTATAAAGGAGGGCAGTCAGTAGGCCTCACCCTTCAAGCCCACTCCAATTTCATAGAGAAAACACCAGGCCTCGGTGTGCCTTCCTGTGGCAAGGAAACTTTGCTTTCATTCTTAGGTGGCTCTTTGGCTCAGAACTGCCCTACCCCAAGGATTCAGGGATGTGCAGCCCGATTAGTTGAGATCAGTCCTTCTGGCCCTTTCATGGATGAAACCAACTGGGAAAAGAGCTGTTCTAAGCTGGGGACAATGGTGTCTTTCCCTAGTCTACACAGAAACAGCACTCTGAGGGAGACGAGCTGCTGGCGTTTGGTAGCAACATCTCCTAATCTGAAGAGAAACATTTCGTTGTAAGCGGGTTGCCTCAGCCTTGCCACATTTTCTGAACAGGCTATAAAGGAGGGCAGTCAGTAGGCCTCACCCTTCAAGCCCACTCCAATTTGACAGAGAAAACACCAGGACTCGGTGTGCCTTCCTGTGGCAAGGAAACTTTGCTTTCATTCCTTAGGTGGCACTTTGGCTCAGAACTGCCCTACCCCAAGGATTCAGGGATGTGCAGCCCGATTAGTTGAGATCAGCCCTTCTGGCTCTTTCATGGATGAAAACAGCTGGGCATAGGGCCGTTCTAAGCTTGGGACTATGGTGTCTTTCCCTAGTCTACACAGAAACAGCACTCTGAGGGAGACAAGCTGCTGGCGTTTCGTAGCAAAATCTCCTATTCTGAAGAGAAAAATTTCGTTATAAGCGGGTGGCATCAGCCTTGCCACATTTTCTCAAATGGCTCTAAAGGAGGGCAGTCAGTTGGCAGACTTACTTGTGGCCCTGCTTCCCAGGTTGGAAACTTTGCTTTCATTCCTTAGGTGGCCCATTGGCTCAAGACTGCCCTACCCCAAGAATTCAGGCTTGTGACGCCCGATTAGTTGAGATCAGCCCTTCTGGCTCTTTCATGGATGAAACCAACTGGGAAAAGAGGCGTTCTAAACTGGGGACCATGGTGTCTTTCCCTAGTCTACACGGAAACAGCACTCTGAGGGAGACGAGCTGCTGGTGTTTGGTAGCAACATCTCCTATTCTGAAGCGAAACATTTCTTTGTAAGCGGGTTGCATCAGCCTTGCCACATGTTCTCAACTGCTTATAATGGAGGCAAGTCAGTAGGCCTCACCCTTCAAGCCCACTCCAATTTCATAGAGAAAACATCAGGCCTCGGTGTGCCTTTCTGTGGCAATGAAACTTTGCTTTCATTCCTTAGGTGGCACTTCGGCTCAGAACTGCCCGACCTCAAGGATTCAGGGATGTGCAGCCTGATTAGTTGAGATCACCCCTTCTAGGTCTTTCATGGATGAAACCAACTGGGAAAAGAGCCGTTCTAAGCTGGGGACCATGGTGTCTTTCCCTAGTCTACACAGAAGCAGCACTCTGAGGGAGACGAGCTGCTGGCGTTTGGTAGCAACGTCTACTATCCTGAAGAGCAACATTTCGTTGTAAGCGGGTTGCCTCAGCATTGCCACATTTTCTGAACTGGCTATAAAGTAGGGCAGTCAGTAGGCTTCACCCTTCAAGCCCACTCCAATTTCATAGAGGAAACATCAGGCCTCGGTGTGCCTTCCTGTGGCAATGAAACTTTGCTTTCATTCCTTAGGTGGCACTTGGGCTCAGAACTGCCCTACCTCAAGGATTCAGGGATGTGCAGCCTGATTAGTTGAGATCACCCCTTCTAGGTCGTTCATGGACTCAACCAACTGGGAAAAGAGCCGTTCTAAGCTGGGGACCACGGTGTCCTTCCCTAGTCTACACAGAAACAGCACTCTGAGGGAGACGAGCTTCTGGCGTTTGGTAGCAACAACTCTTATTCTGAAGAGAAACATTTCGTTGTAAGCGGGTTGCCTCAGCCTTGCCACATTTACTGAACTGGCTATAAAGGAGGGCAGTTAGTAGGCCTCACCCTTCAAGCCCACTCCAATTTCATAGAGAAAACACCAGGCCTCGGTGTGCCTTCCTGTGGCAAGGAAACTTTGCTTTCATTCTTAGGTGGCTCTTTGGCTCAGAACTGCCCTACCCCTAGGATTCAGGGATGTGCAGCCCGATTAGTTGAGATCAGTCCTTCTGGCTCTTTCATGGATGAAACCAACTGGGAAAAGAGCCGTTCTAAGCTGGGGACCATGGTGTCTTTCCCTAGTCTACACAGAAACAGCACTCTGAGGGAGAAGAGCTGCTGGCGTTTGGTAGCAACATCTCCTAATCTGAAGAGAAACATTTCGTTGTAAGCGGGTTGCCTCAGCCTTGCCACATTTTCTGAACTGGCTATAAAGGAGGGCAGTCAGTAGGCCTCACCCTTCAAGCCCACTCCAATTTCATAGAGAAAACACCAGGCCTCGGTGTGCCTTCCTGTGAGAAGGAAACTTTGCTTTCATTCTTTAGGTGGCACTTAGGCTCAGAACTGCCCTACCCCAAGGATTCAGGGATGTGCAGCACGATTAGTTGAGATCAGTCCTTCTGGCACTTTCATGGATGAAACCAACTGGGAAAAGAGCCGTTCTAAGCTGGGGACCATGGTGTCTTACCCTAGTCTACACGGAAACAGCACTCTGAGGGAGACGAGCTGCTGGTGTTTGGTAGCAACATCTCCTATTCTGAAGGGAAACATTTCTTTGTAAGCGGGTTGCATCAGCCTTGCCACATGTTCTCAACTGCTTATAATGGAGGCAAGTCAGTAGGCCTCACCCTTCAAGCCCACTCCAATTTCATAGAGAAAACATCAGGCCTCGGTGTGCCTTCCTGTGGCAAGGAAACTTTGCTTTCATTCTTAGGTGGCTCTTTGGCTCAGAACTGCCCTACCCCAATGATTCAAGGATGTGCAGCCCGATTAGTTGAGATCAGTCCTTCTGGCTCTTTCATGGATGAAACCAACTGGGAAAAGAGCCGTTCTAAGCTGGGGACCATGCTGTCTTTCCCTGGTCTACACAGAAACAGCACTCTGAGGGAGACGAGCTGCTGGCGTTTGGTAGCAACAACACTTGTTCTGAAGAGAAACATTTCTTTGTAAGGAGGGTTGCCTCAGCCTTGCCACATTTTGTGATCTGGCTATAAAGGAGGGCAGTCAGTAGGCCTCACCCTTCAAGCCCACTCCAATTTCATAGAGAAAACACCAGGCCTCGGTGTGCCTTCCTGTGGCAAGGAAACTTTGCTTTCATTCTTAGGTGGCTCTTTGGCTCAGAACTGCCCTACCCCAAGGATTCAGGGATGTGCAGCCCGATTAGTTGAGATCAGTCCTTCTGGCCCTTTCATGGATGAAACCAACTGGGAAAAGAGCCGTTCTAAGCTGGGGACAATGGTGTCTTTCCCTAGTCTACACAGAAACAGCACTCTGAGGGAGACGAGCTGCTGGCGTTTGGTAGCAACATCTCCTAATCTGAAGAGAAACATTTCGTTGTAAGCGGGTTGCCTCAGCCTTGCCACATTTTCTGAACTGGCTATAAAGGAGGGCAGTCAGTAGGCCTCACCCTTCAAGCCCACTCCAATTTCATAGAGAAAACACCAGGCCTCGGTGTGCCTTCCTGTGAGAAGGAAACTTTGCTTTCATTCTTTAGGTGGCACTTTGGCTCAGAACTGCCCTACCCCAAGGATTCAGGGATGTGCAGCCCGATTAGTTGAGATCAGCCATTCTGGCTCTTTCATGGATGAAACCAACTGGGAAAAGAGCCGTTCTAAGCTGGGGACCATGGTGTCTTTCCCTAGTCTACAGAGAAACAGCACTCTGAGTGAGACGAGCTGCTGGCGTTTGGTAGCAACATCTCCTAATCTGAAGAGAAACATTTCGTTGTAAGCGGGTTGCCTCAGCCTTGCCACATGTTCTCAACTGGTTATAAAGGAGGGCAGTCACTAGGCCTCACCTTTCAAGCACACTCCAATTTCATACAGAAAACACCAGGCCTCGGTGTGCCTTCCTGTGGCAAGGAAACTTTGCTTTCATTCCTTAGGTGGCACTTTGGCTCAGAAGTGCCCTACCCCAAGGATTCAGGGATGTGCAGCCCGATTAGTTGAGATCAGCCCTTCTGGCTCTTTCATGGATGAAACCAACTGGGCAAAGAGCCGTTCTAAGCTGGGGACCATGCTGTCTTTCCCTGGTCTACACAGAAACAGCACTCTGAGGGAGACGAGCTGCTGGTGTTTGGTAGCAACAACTCTTGTTCTGAAGAGAAACATTTCTTTGTAAGGGGGGTTGCCTCAGCCTTGCCACATTTTGTGATCTGGCTATAAAGGAGGGCAGTCAGTAGGCCTCACCCTTCAAGCCCACTCCAATTTGACAGAGAAAACACCAGGCCTCGGTGTGCCTTCCTGTGGCAAGGAAACTTTGCTTTCATTCCTTAGGTGGCACTTTGGCTCAGAACTGCCCTACCCCAAGGATTCAGGGATGTGCAGCCCGATTAGTTGAGATCAGCCCTTCTGGCTCTTTCATGGATGAAAACAGCTGGGCATAGGGCCGTTCTAAGCTTGGGACTATGGTGTCTTTCCCTAGTCTACACAGAAACAGCACTCTGAGGGAGACGAGCTGCTGGCGTTTGGTAGCAAAATCTCCTATTCTGAAGAGAAAAATTTCGTTATAAGCGGGTGGCATCAGCCTTGCCACATTTTCTCAAATGGCTCTCAAGGAGGGCAGTCAGTTGGCAGACTTACTTGCGGCCCTGCTTCCCAGGTTGGAAACTTTGCTTTCATTCCTTAGGTGGCCCATTGGCTCAGGACTGCCCTACCCCAAGAATTCAGGCTTGTGACGCCCGATTAGTTGAGATCAGCCCTTCTGGCTCTTTCATGAATGAAACCAACTGGGAAAAGAGCCGTTCTAAGCTGGGGACCATGGTGTCTTTCCCTAGTCTACACGGAAACAGCACTCTGAGGGAGACGAGCTGCTGGTGTTTGGTAGCAACATCTCCTATTCTGAAGGGAAACATTTCTTTGTAAGCGGGTTGCATCAGCCTTGCCACATGTTCTCAACTGCTTATAATGGAGGCAAGTCAGTAGGCCTCACCCTTCAAGCCCACTCCAATTTCATAGAGAAAACATCAGGCCTCGGTGTGCCTTCCTGTGGCAAGGAAACTTTGCTTTCATTCTTAGGTGGCTCTTTGGCTCAGAACTGCCCTACCCCAATGATTCAAGGATGTGCAGCCCGATTAGTTGAGATCAGTCCTTCTGGCTCTTTCATGGATGAAACCAACTGGGAAAAGAGCCATTCTAAGCTGGGGACCATGCTGTCTTTCCCTGGTCTACACAGAAACAGCACTCTGAGGGAGACGGGCTGCTGGCGTTTGGTAGCTACAACACTTGTTCTGAAGAGAAACATTTCTTTGTAAGGGGGGTTGCCTCAGCCTTGCCACATTTTGTGATCTGGCTATAAAGGAGGGCAGTCAGTAGGCCTCACCCTTCAAGCCCACTCCAATTTCATAGAGAAAACACCAGGCCTCGGTGTGCCTTCCTGTGGCAAGGAAACTTTGCTTTCATTCCTAGGTGGCTCTTTGGCTCAGAACTGCCCTACCCCAAGGATTCAGGGATGTGCAGCCCGATTAGTTGAGATCAGTCCTTCTGGCTCTTTCATGGATGAAACCAACTGGGAAAAGAGCCGTTCTAAGCTGGGGACAATGGTGTCTTTCCCTAGTCTACACAGAAACAGCACTCTGAGGGAGACGAGCTGCTGGCGTTTGGTAGCAACATCTCCTAATCTGAAGAGAAACATTTCGTTGTAAGCGGGTTGCCTCAGCCTTGCCACATTTTCTGAACTGGCTATAAAGGAGGGCAGTCAGTAGGCCTCACCCTTCAAGCCCACTCCAATTTGACAGAGAAAACACCAGGCCTCGGTGTGCCTTCCTGTGGCAAGGAAACTTTGCTTTCATTCCTTAGGTGGCACTTTGGCTCAGAACTGCCCTACCCCAAGGATTCAGGGATGTGCAGCCCGATTAGTTGAGATCAGCCCTTCTGGCTCTTTCATGGATGAAAACAGCTGGGCATAGGGCCGTTCTAAGCTTGGGACTATGGTGTCTTTCCCTAGTCTACACAGAAACAGCACTCTGAGGGAGACAAGCTGCTGGCGTTTGGTAGCAAAATCTCCTATTCTGAAGAGAAAAATTTCGTTATAAGCGGGTGGCATCAGCCTTGCCACATTTTCTCAAATGGCTCTAAAGGAGGGCAGTCAGTTGGCAGACTTACTTGTGGCCCTGCTTCCCAGGTTGGAAACTTTGCTTTCATTCCTTAGGTGGCCCATTGGCTCAAGACTGCCCTACCCCAAGAATTCAGGCTTGTGACGCCCGATTAGTTGAGATCAGCCCTTCTGGCTCTTTCATGGATGAAACCAACTGGGAAAAGAGCCGTTCTAAACTGGGGACCATGGTGTCTTTCCCTAGTCTACACGGAAACAGCACTCTGAGGGAGACGAGCTGCTGGTGTTTGGTAGCAACATCTCCTATTCTGAAGGGAAACATTTCTTTGTAAGCGGGTTGCATCAGCCTTGCCACATGTTCTCAACTGCTTATAATGGAGGCAAGTCAGTAGGCCTCACCCTTCAAGCCCACTCCAATTTCATAGAGAAAACATCAGGCCTCGGTGTGCCTTTCTGTGGCAATGAAACTTTGCTTTCATTCCTTAGGTGGCACTTCGGCTCAGAACTGCCCGACCTCAAGGATTCAGGGATGTGCAGCCTGATTAGTTGAGATCACCCCTTCTAGGTCTTTCATGGATGAAACCAACTGGGCAAAGAGCCGTTCTAAGCTGGGGACCATGCTGTCTTTCCCTGGTCTACACAGAAACAGCACTCTGAGTGAGACGAGCTGCTGGCGTTTGGTAGCAACAACTCTTGTTCTGAAGAGAAACATTTCTTTGTAAGGGGGGTTGCCTCAGCCTTGCCACATTTTGTGATCTGGCTATAAAGGAGGGCAGTCAGTAGGCCTCACCCTTCAAGCCCACTCCAATTTGACAGAGAAAACACCAGGCCTCGGTGTGCCTTCCTGTGGCAAGGAAACTTTGCTTTCATTCCTTAGGTGGCACTTTGGCTCAGAACTGCCCTACCCCAAGGATTCAGGGATGTGCAGCCCGATTAGTTGAGATCAGCCCTTCTGGCTCTTTCATGGATGAAAACAGCTGGGCATAGGGCCGTTCTAAGCTTGGGACTATGGTGTCTTTCCCTAGTCTACACAGAAACAGCACTCTGAGGGAGACGAGCTGCTGGCGTTTGGTAGCAAAATCTCCTATTCTGAAGAGAAAAATTTCGTTATAAGCGGGTGGCATCAGCCTTGCCACATTTTCTCAAATGGCTCTAAAGGAGGGCAGTCAGTTGGCAGACTTACTTGCGGCCCTGCTTCCCAGGTTGGAAACTTTGCTTTCATTCCTTAGGTGGCCCATTGGCTCAGGACTGCCCTACCCCAAGAATTCAGGCTTGTGACGCCCGATTAGTTGAGATCAGCCCTTCTGGCTCTTTCATGGATGAAAACAGCTGGGCATAGGGCCGTTCTAAGCTTGGGACTATGGTGTCTTTCCCTAGTCTACACAGAAACAGCACTCTGAGGGAGACGAGCTGCTGGCGTTTGGTAGCAAAATCTCCTATTCTGAAGAGAAAAATTTCGTTATAAGCGGGTGGCATCAGCCTTGCCACATTTTCTCAAATGGCTCTAAAGGAGGGCAGTCAGTTGGCAGACTTACTTGCGGCCCTGCTTCCCAGGTTGGAAACTTTGCTTTCATTCCTTAGGTGGCCCATTGGCTCAGGACTGCCCTACCCCAAGAATTCAGGCTTGTGACGCCCGATTAGTTGAGATCAGCCCTTCTGGCTCTTTCATGGATGAAACCAACTGGGAAAAGAGCCGTTCTAAGCTGGGGACCATGGTGTCTTTCCCTAGTCTACACGGAAACAGCACTCTGAGGGAGACGAGCTGCTGGTGTTTGGTAGCAACATCTCCTATTCTGAAGGGAAACATTTCTTTGTAAGCGGGTTGCATCAGCCTTGCCACATGTTCTCAACTGCTTATAATGGAGGCAAGTCAGTAGGCCTCACCCTTCAAGCCCACTCCAATTTCATAGAGAAAACATCAGGCCTCGGTGTGCCTTCCTGTGGCAAGGAAACTTTGCTTTCATTCTTAGGTGGCTCTTTGGCTCAGAACTGCCCTACCCCAATGATTCAAGGATGTGCAGCCCGATTAGTTGAGATCAGTCCTTCTGGCTCTTTCATGGATGAAACCAACTGGGAAAAGAGCCGTTCTAAGCTGGGGACCATGCTGTCTTTCCCTGGTCTACACAGAAACAGCACTCTGAGGGAGACGAGCTGCTGGCGTTTGGTAGCAACAACACTTGTTCTGAAGAGAAACATTTCTTTGTAAGGAGGGTTGCCTCAGCCTTGCCACATTTTGTGATCTGGCTATAAAGGAGGGCAGTCAGTAGGCCTCACCCTTCAAGCCCACTCCAATTTCATAGAGAAAACACCAGGCCTCGGTGTGCCTTCCTGTGGCAAGGAAACTTTGCTTTCATTCTTAGGTGGCTCTTTGGCTCAGAACTGCCCTACCCCAAGGATTCAGGGATGTGCAGCCCGATTAGTTGAGATCAGTCCTTCTGGCCCTTTCATGGATGAAACCAACTGGGAAAAGAGCCGTTCTAAGCTGGGGACAATGGTGTCTTTCCCTAGTCTACACAGAAACAGCACTCTGAGGGAGACGAGCTGCTGGCGTTTGGTAGCAACATCTCCTAATCTGAAGAGAAACATTTCGTTGTAAGCGGGTTGCCTCAGCCTTGCCACATTTTCTGAACAGGCTATAAAGGAGGGCAGTCAGTAGGCCTCACCCTTCAAGCCCACTCCAATTTGACAGAGAAAACACCAGGACTCGGTGTGCCTTCCTGTGGCAAGGAAACTTTGCTTTCATTCCTTAGGTGGCACTTTGGCTCAGAACTGCCCTACCCCAAGGATTCAGGGATGTGCAGCCCGATTAGTTGAGATCAGCCCTTCTGGCTCTTTCATGGATGAAAACAGCTGGGCATAGGGCCGTTCTAAGCTTGGGACTATGGTGTCTTTCCCTAGTCTACACAGAAACAGCACTCTGAGGGAGACAAGCTGCTGGCGTTTCGTAGCAAAATCTCCTATTCTGAAGAGAAAAATTTCGTTATAAGCGGGTGGCATCAGCCTTGCCACATTTTCTCAAATGGCTCTAAAGGAGGGCAGTCAGTTGGCAGACTTACTTGTGGCCCTGCTTCCCAGGTTGGAAACTTTGCTTTCATTCCTTAGGTGGCCCATTGGCTCAAGACTGCCCTACCCCAAGAATTCAGGCTTGTGACGCCCGATTAGTTGAGATCAGCCCTTCTGGCTCTTTCATGGATGAAACCAACTGGGAACAGAGGCGTTCTAAACTGGGGACCATGGTGTCTTTCCCTAGTCTACACGGAAACAGCACTCTGAGGGAGACGAGCTGCTGGTGTTTGGTAGCAACATCTCCTATTCTGAAGCGAAACATTTCTTTGTAAGCGGGTTGCATCAGCCTTGCCACATGTTCTCAACTGCTTATAATGGAGGCAAGTCAGTAGGCCTCACCCTTCAAGCCCACTCCAATTTCATAGAGAAAACATCAGGCCTCGGTGTGCCTTTCTGTGGCAATGAAACTTTGCTTTCATTCCTTAGGTGGCACTTCGGCTCAGAACTGCCCGACCTCAAGGATTCAGGGATGTGCAGCCTGATTAGTTGAGATCACCCCTTCTAGGTCTTTCATGGATGAAACCAACTGGGAAAAGAGCCGTTCTAAGCTGGGGACCATGGTGTCTTTCCCTAGTCTACACAGAAGCAGCACTCTGAGGGAGACGAGCTGCTGGCGTTTGGTAGCAACGTCTACTATCCTGAAGAGCAACATTTCGTTGTAAGCGGGTTGCCTCAGCATTGCCACATTTTCTGAACTGGCTATAAAGTAGGGCAGTCAGTAGGCCTCACCCTTCAAGCCCACTCCAATTTCATAGAGAAAACATCAGGCCTCGGTGTGCCTTCCTGTGGCAATGAAACTTTGCTTTCATTCCTTAGGTGGCACTTGGGCTCAGAACTGCCCTACCTCAAGGATTCAGGGATGTGCAGCCTGATTAGTTGAGATCACCCCTTCTAGGTCGTTCATGGACTCAACCAACTGGGAAAAGAGCCGTTCTAAGCTGGGGACCACGGTGTCCTTCCCTAGTCTACACAGAAACAGCACTCTGAGGGAGACGAGCTTCTGGCGTTTGGTAGCAACAACTCTTATTCTGAAGAGAAACATTTCGTTGTAAGCGGGTTGCCTCAGCCTTGCCACATTTACTGAACTGGCTATAAAGGAGGGCAGTTAGTAGGCCTCACCCTTCAAGCCCACTCCAATTTCATAGAGAAAACACCAGGCCTCGGTGTGCCTTCCTGTGGCAAGGAAACTTTGCTTTCATTCTTAGGTGGCTCTTTGGCTCAGAACTGCCCTACCCCAAGGATTCAGGGATGTGCAGCCCGATTAGTTGAGATCAGTCCTTCTCGCTCTTTCATGGATGAAACCAACTGGGAAAAGAGCCGTTCTAAGCTGGGGACCATGGTGTCTTTCCCTAGTCTACACAGAAACAGCACTCTGAGGGAGAAGAGCTGCTGGCGTTTGGTAGCAACATCTCCTAATCTGAAGAGAAACATTTCGTTGTAAGCGGGTTGCCTCAGCCTTGCCACATTTTCTGAACTGGCTATAAAGGAGGGCAGTCAGTAGGCCTCACCCTTCAAGCCCACTCCAATTTCATAGAGAAAACACCAGGCCTCGGTGTGCCTTCCTGTGAGAAGGAAACTTTGCTTTCATTCTTTAGGTGGCACTTTGGCTCAGAACTGCCCTACCCCAAGGATTCAGGGATGTGCAGCCCGATTAGTTGAGATCAGTCCTTCTGGCACTTTCATGGATGAAACCAACTGGGAAAAGAGCCGTTCTAAGCTGGGGACCATGGTGTCTTACCCTAGTCTACACAGAAACAGCACTCTGAGGGAGACGAGCTGCTGGCGTTTGGTAGCAACATCTCCTAATCTGAAGAGAAACATTTCGTTGTAAGCGGGTTGCCTCAGCCTTGCCACATGTTCTCAACTGGTTATAAAGGAGGGCAGTCACTAGGCCTCACCTTTCAAGCACACTCCAATTTCATACAGAAAACACCAGGCCTCGGTGTGCCTTCCTGTGGCAAGGAAACTTTGCTTTCATTCCTTAGGTGGCACTTTGGCTCAGAACTGCCCTACCCCAAGGATTCAGGGATGTGCAGCCCGATTAGTTGAGATCAGCCCTTCTGGCTCTTTCATGGATGAAAACAGCTGGGCATAGGGCCGTTCTAAGCTTGGGACTATGGTGTCTTTCCCTAGTCTACACAGAAACAGCACTCTGAGGGAGACGAGCTGCTGGCGTTTGGTAGCAAAATCTCCTATTCTGAAGAGAAAAATTTCGTTATAAGCGGGTGGCATCAGCCTTGCCACATTTTCTCAAATGGCTCTAAAGGAGGGCAGTCAGTTGGCAGACTTACTTGCGGCCCTGCTTCCCAGGTTGGAAACTTTGCTTTCATTCCTTAGGTGGCCCATTGGCTCAGGACTGCCCTACCCCAAGAATTCAGGCTTGTGACGCCCGATTAGTTGAGATCAGCCCTTCTGGCTCTTTCATGGATGAAACCAACTGGGCAAAGAGCCGTTCTAAGCTGGGGACCATGCTGTCTTTCCCTGGTCTACACAGAAACAGCACTCTGAGGGAGACGAGCTGCTGGCGTTTGGTAGCAACAACTCTTGTTCTGAAGAGAAACATTTCTTTGTAAGGGGGGTTGCCTCAGCCTTGCCACATTTTGTGATCTGGCTATAAAGGAGGGCAGTCAGTAGGCCTCACCCTTCAAGCCCACTCCAATTTGACAGAGAAAACACCAGGACTCGGTGTGCCTTCCTGTGGCAAGGAAACTTTGCTTTCATTCCTTAGGTGGCACTTTGGCTCAGAAGTGCCCTACCCCAAGGATTCAGGGATGTGCAGCCCGATTAGTTGAGATCAGCCCTTCTGGCTCTTTCATGGCTGAAACCAACTGGGCAAAGAGCCGTTCTAAGCTGGGGACCATGCTGTCTTTCCCTGGTCTACACAGAAACAGCACTCTGAGTGAGACGAGCTGCTGGCGTTTGGTAGCAACAACTCTTGTTCTGAAGAGAAACATTTCTTTGTAAGGGGGGTTGCCTCAGCCTTGCCACATTTTGTGATCTGGCTATAAAGGAGGGCAGTCAGTAGGCCTCACCCTTCAAGCCCACTCCAATTTGACAGAGAAAACACCAGGCCTCGGTGTGCCTTCCTGTGGCAAGGAAACTTTGCTTTCATTCCTTAGGTGGCACTTTGGCTCAGAACTGCCCTACCCCAAGGATTCAGGGATGTGCAGCCCGATTAGTTGAGATCAGCCCTTCTGGCTCTTTCATGGATGAAAACAGCTGGGCATAGGGCCGTTCTAAACTTGGGACTATGGTGTCTTTCCCTAGTCTACACAGAAACAGCACTCTGAGGGAGACGAGCTGCTGGCGTTTGGTAGCAAAATCTCCTATTCTGAAAAGAAAAATTTCGTTATAAGCGGGTGGCATCAGCCTTGCCACATTTTCTCAAATGGCTCTAAAGGAGGGCAGTCAGTTGGCAGACTTACTTGCGGCCCTGCTTCCCAGGTTGGAAACTTTGCTTTCATTCCTTAGGTGGCCCATTGGCTCAGGACTGCCCTACCCCAAGAATTCAGGCTTGTGACGCCCGATTAGTTGAGATCAGCCCTTCTGGCTCTTTCATGGATAAAAACAGCTGGGCATAGGGCCGTTCTAAGCTTGGGACTATGGTGTCTTTCCCTAGTCTACACAGAAACAGCACTCTGAGGGAGACGAGCTGCTGGCGTTTGGTAGCAAAATCTCCTATTCTGAAGAGAAAAATTTCGTTATAAGCGGGTGGCATCAGCCTTGCCACATTTTCTCAAATGGCTCTAAAGGAGGGCAGTCAGTTGGCAGACTTACTTGCGGCCCTGCTTCCCAGGTTGGAAACTTTGCTTTCATTCCTTAGGTGGCCCATTGGCTCAGGACTGCCCTACCCCAAGAATTCAGGCTTGTGACGCCCGATTAGTTGAGATCAGCCCTTCTGGCTCTTTCATGGATGAAACCAACTGGGAAAAGAGCCGTTCTAAGCTGGGGACCATGGTGTCTTTCCCTAGTCTACACGGAAACAGCACTCTGAGGGAGACGAGCTGCTGGTGTTTGGTAGCAACATCTCCTATTCTGAAGGGAAACATTTCTTTGTAAGCGGGTTGCATCAGCCTTGCCACATGTTCTCAACTGCTTATAATGGAGGCAAGTCAGTAGGCCTCACCCTTCAAGCCCACTCCAATTTCATAGAGAAAACATCAGGCCTCGGTGTGCCTTCCTGTGGCAAGGAAACTTTGCTTTCATTCTTAGGTGGCTCTTTGGCTCAGAACTGCCCTACCCCAATGATTCAAGGATGTGCAGCCCGATTAGTTGAGATCAGTCCTTCTGGCTCTTTCATGGATGAAACCAACTGGGAAAAGAGCCGTTCTAAGCTGGGGACCATGCTGTCTTTCCCTGGTCTACACAGAAACAGCACTCTGAGGGAGACGAGCTGCTGGCGTTTGGTAGCAACAACACTTGTTCTGAAGAGAAACATTTCTTTGTAAGGAGGGTTGCCTCAGCCTTGCCACATTTTGTGATCTGGCTATAAAGGAGGGCAGTCAGTAGGCCTCACCCTTCAAGCCCACTCCAATTTCATAGAGAAAACACCAGGCCTCGGTGTGCCTTCCTGTGGCAAGGAAACTTTGCTTTCATTCTTAGGTGGCTCTTTGGCTCAGAACTGCCCTACCCCAAGGATTCAGGGATATGCAGCCCGATTAGTTGAGATCAGTCCTTCTGGCCCTTTCATGGATGAAACCAACTGGGAAAAGAGCCGTTCTAAGCTGGGGACAATGGTGTCTTTCCCTAGTCTACACAGAAACAGCACTCTGAGGGAGACGAGCTGCTGGCGTTTGGTAGCAACATCTCCTAATCTGAAGAGAAACATTTCGTTGTAAGCGGGTTGCCTCAGCCTTGCCACATTTTCTGAACAGGCTATAAAGGAGGGCAGTCAGTAGGCCTCACCCTTCAAGCCCACTCCAATTTGACAGAGAAAACACCAGGACTCGGTGTGCCTTCCTGTGGCAAGGAAACTTTGCTTTCATTCCTTAGGTGGCACTTTGGCTCAGAACTGCCCTACCCCAAGGATTCAGGGATGTGCAGCCCGATTAGTTGAGATCAGCCCTTCTGGCTCTTTCATGGATGAAAACAGCTGGGCATAGGGCCGTTCTAAGCTTGGGACTATGGTGTCTTTCCCTAGTCTACACAGAAACAGCACTCTGAGGGAGACAAGCTGCTGGCGTTTCGTAGCAAAATCTCCTATTCTGAAGAGAAAAATTTCGTTATAAGCGGGTGGCATCAGCCTTGCCACATTTTCTCAAATGGCTCTAAAGGAGGGCAGTCAGTTGGCAGACTTACTTGTGGCCCTGCTTCCCAGGTTGGAAACTTTGCTTTCATTCCTTAGGTGGCCCATTGGCTCAAGACTGCCCTACCCCAAGAATTCAGGCTTGTGACGCCCGATTAGTTGAGATCAGCCCTTCTGGCTCTTTCATGGATGAAACCAACTGGGAACAGAGGCGTTCTAAACTGGGGACCATGGTGTCTTTCCCTAGTCTACACGGAAACAGCACTCTGAGGGAGACGAGCTGCTGGTGTTTGGTAGCAACATCTCCTATTCTGAAGCGAAACATTTCTTTGTAAGCGGGTTGCATCAGCCTTGCCACATGTTCTCAACTGCTTATAATGGAGGCAAGTCAGTAGGCCTCACCCTTCAAGCCCACTCCAATTTCATAGAGAAAACATCAGGCCTCGGTGTGCCTTTCTGTGGCAATGAAACTTTGCTTTCATTCCTTAGGTGGCACTTCGGCTCAGAACTGCCCGACCTCAAGGATTCAGGGATGTGCAGCCTGATTAGTTGAGATCACCCCTTCTAGGTCTTTCATGGATGAAACCAACTGGGAAAAGAGCCGTTCTAAGCTGGGGACCATGGTGTCTTTCCCTAGTCTACACAGAAGCAGCACTCTGAGGGAGACGAGCTGCTGGCGTTTGGTAGCAACGTCTACTATCCTGAAGAGCAACATTTCGTTGTAAGCGGGTTGCCTCAGCATTGCCACATTTTCTGAACTGGCTATAAAGTAGGGCAGTCAGTAGGCCTCACCCTTCAAGCCCACTCCAATTTCATAGAGAAAACATCAGGCCTCGGTGTGCCTTCCTGTGGCAATGAAACTTTGCTTTCATTCCTTAGGTGGCACTTGGGCTCAGAACTGCCCTACCTCAAGGATTCAGGGATGTGCAGCCTGATTAGTTGAGATCACCCCTTCTAGGTCGTTCATGGACTCAACCAACTGGGAAAAGAGCCGTTCTAAGCTGGGGACCACGGTGTCCTTCCCTAGTCTACACAGAAACAGCACTCTGAGGGAGACGAGCTTCTGGCGTTTGGTAGCAACAACTCTTATTCTGAAGAGAAACATTTCGTTGTAAGCGGGTTGCCTCAGCCTTGCCACATTTACTGAACTGGCTATAAAGGAGGGCAGTTAGTAGGCCTCACCCTTCAAGCCCACTCCAATTTCATAGAGAAAACACCAGGCCTCGGTGTGCCTTCCTGTGGCAAGGAAACTTTGCTTTCATTCTTAGGTGGCTCTTTGGCTCAGAACTGCCCTACCCCAAGGATTCAGGGATGTGCAGCCCGATTAGTTGAGATCAGTCCTTCTCGCTCTTTCATGGATGAAACCAACTGGGAAAAGAGCCGTTCTAAGCTGGGGACCATGGTGTCTTTCCCTAGTCTACACAGAAACAGCACTCTGAGGGAGAAGAGCTGCTGGCGTTTGGTAGCAACATCTCCTAATCTGAAGAGAAACATTTCGTTGTAAGCGGGTTGCCTCAGCCTTGCCACATTTTCTGAACTGGCTATAAAGGAGGGCAGTCAGTAGGCCTCACCCTTCAAGCCCACTCCAATTTCATAGAGAAAACACCAGGCCTCGGTGTGCCTTCCTGTGAGAAGGAAACTTTGCTTTCATTCTTTAGGTGGCACTTTGGCTCAGAACTGCCCTACCCCAAGGATTCAGGGATGTGCAGCCCGATTAGTTGAGATCAGTCCTTCTGGCACTTTCATGGATGAAACCAACTGGGAAAAGAGCCGTTCTAAGCTGGGGACCATGGTGTCTTACCCTAGTCTACACAGAAACAGCACTCTGAGGGAGACGAGCTGCTGGCGTTTGGTAGCAACATCTCCTAATCTGAAGAGAAACATTTCGTTGTAAGCGGGTTGCCTCAGCCTTGCCACATGTTCTCAACTGGTTATAAAGGAGGGCAGTCACTAGGCCTCACCTTTCAAGCACACTCCAATTTCATACAGAAAACACCAGGCCTCGGTGTGCCTTCCTGTGGCAAGGAAACTTTGCTTTCATTCCTTAGGTGGCACTTTGGCTCAGAACTGCCCTACCCCAAGGATTCAGGGATGTGCAGCCCGATTAGTTGAGATCAGCCCTTCTGGCTCTTTCATGGATGAAAACAGCTGGGCATAGGGCCGTTCTAAGCTTGGGACTATGGTGTCTTTCCCTAGTCTACACAGAAACAGCACTCTGAGGGAGACGAGCTGCTGGCGTTTGGTAGCAAAATCTCCTATTCTGAAGAGAAAAATTTCGTTATAAGCGGGTGGCATCAGCCTTGCCACATTTTCTCAAATGGCTCTAAAGGAGGGCAGTCAGTTGGCAGACTTACTTGCGGCCCTGCTTCCCAGGTTGGAAACTTTGCTTTCATTCCTTAGGTGGCCCATTGGCTCAGGACTGCCCTACCCCAAGAATTCAGGCTTGTGACGCCCGATTAGTTGAGATCAGCCCTTCTGGCTCTTTCATGGATGAAACCAACTGGGCAAAGAGCCGTTCTAAGCTGGGGACCATGCTGTCTTTCCCTGGTCTACACAGAAACAGCACTCTGAGGGAGACGAGCTGCTGGCGTTTGGTAGCAACAACTCTTGTTCTGAAGAGAAACATTTCTTTGTAAGGGGGGTTGCCTCAGCCTTGCCACATTTTGTGATCTGGCTATAAAGGAGGGCAGTCAGTAGGCCTCACCCTTCAAGCCCACTCCAATTTGACAGAGAAAACACCAGGACTCGGTGTGCCTTCCTGTGGCAAGGAAACTTTGCTTTCATTCCTTAGGTGGCACTTTGGCTCAGAAGTGCCCTACCCCAAGGATTCAGGGATGTGCAGCCCGATTAGTTGAGATCAGCCCTTCTGGCTCTTTCATGGCTGAAACCAACTGGGCAAAGAGCCGTTCTAAGCTGGGGACCATGCTGTCTTTCCCTGGTCTACACAGAAACAGCACTCTGAGTGAGACGAGCTGCTGGCGTTTGGTAGCAACAACTCTTGTTCTGAAGAGAAACATTTCTTTGTAAGGGGGGTTGCCTCAGCCTTGCCACATTTTGTGATCTGGCTATAAAGGAGGGCAGTCAGTAGGCCTCACCCTTCAAGCCCACTCCAATTTGACAGAGAAAACACCAGGCCTCGGTGTGCCTTCCTGTGGCAAGGAAACTTTGCTTTCATTCCTTAGGTGGCACTTTGGCTCAGAACTGCCCTACCCCAAGGATTCAGGGATGTGCAGCCCGATTAGTTGAGATCAGCCCTTCTGGCTCTTTCATGGATGAAAACAGCTGGGCATAGGGCCGTTCTAAACTTGGGACTATGGTGTCTTTCCCTAGTCTACACAGAAACAGCACTCTGAGGGAGACGAGCTGCTGGCGTTTGGTAGCAAAATCTCCTATTCTGAAGAGAAAAATTTCGTTATAAGCGGGTGGCATCAGCCTTGCCACATTTTCTCAAATGGCTCTAAAGGAGGGCAGTCAGTTGGCAGACTTACTTGCGGCCCTGCTTCCCAGGTTGGAAACTTTGCTTTCATTCCTTAGGTGGCCCATTGGCTCAGGACTGCCCTACCCCAAGAATTCAGGCTTGTGACGCCCGATTAGTTGAGATCAGCCCTTCTGGCTCTTTCATGGATAAAAACAGCTGGGCATAGGGCCGTTCTAAGCTTGGGACTATGGTGTCTTTCCCTAGTCTACACAGAAACAGCACTCTGAGGGAGACGAGCTGCTGGCGTTTGGTAGCAAAATCTCCTATTCTGAAGAGAAAAATTTCGTTATAAGCGGGTGGCATCAGCCTTGCCACATTTTCTCAAATGGCTCTAAAGGAGGGCAGTCAGTTGGCAGACTTACTTGCGGCCCTGCTTCCCAGGTTGGAAACTTTGCTTTCATTCCTTAGGTGGCCCATTGGCTCAGGACTGCCCTACCCCAAGAATTCAGGCTTGTGACGCCCGATTAGTTGAGATCAGCCCTTCTGGCTCTTTCATGGATGAAACCAACTGGGAAAAGAGCCGTTCTAAGCTGGGGACCATGGTGTCTTTCCCTAGTCTACACGGAAACAGCACTCTGAGGGAGACGAGCTGCTGGTGTTTGGTAGCAACATCTCCTATTCTGAAGGGAAACATTTCTTTGTAAGCGGGTTGCATCAGCCTTGCCACATGTTCTCAACTGCTTATAATGGAGGCAAGTCAGTAGGCCTCACCCTTCAAGCCCACTCCAATTTCATAGAGAAAACATCAGGCCTCGGTGTGCCTTCCTGTGGCAAGGAAACTTTGCTTTCATTCTTAGGTGGCTCTTTGGCTCAGAACTGCCCTACCCCAATGATTCAAGGATGTGCAGCCCGATTAGTTGAGATCAGTCCTTCTGGCTCTTTCATGGATGAAACCAACTGGGAAAAGAGCCGTTCTAAGCTGGGGACCATGCTGTCTTTCCCTGGTCTACACAGAAACAGCACTCTGAGGGAGACGAGCTGCTGGCGTTTGGTAGCAACAACACTTGTTCTGAAGAGAAACATTTCTTTGTAAGGAGGGTTGCCTCAGCCTTGCCACATTTTGTGATCTGGCTATAAAGGAGGGCAGTCAGTAGGCCTCACCCTTCAAGCCCACTCCAATTTCATAGAGAAAACACCAGGCCTCGGTGTGCCTTCCTGTGGCAAGGAAACTTTGCTTTCATTCTTAGGTGGCTCTTTGGCTCAGAACTGCCCTACCCCAAGGATTCAGGGATGTGCAGCCCGATTAGTTGAGATCAGTCCTTCTGGCCCTTTCATGGATGAAACCAACTGGGAAAAGAGCCGTTCTAAGCTGGGGACAATGGTGTCTTTCCCTAGTCTACACAGAAACAGCACTCTGAGGGAGACGAGCTGCTGGCGTTTGGTAGCAACATCTCCTAATCTGAAGAGAAACATTTCGTTGTAAGCGGGTTGCCTCAGCCTTGCCACATTTTCTGAACAGGCTATAAAGGAGGGCAGTCAGTAGGCCTCACCCTTCAAGCCCACTCCAATTTGACAGAGAAAACACCAGGACTCGGTGTGCCTTCCTGTGGCAAGGAAACTTTGCTTTCATTCCTTAGGTGGCACTTTGGCTCAGAACTGCCCTACCCCAAGGATTCAGGGATGTGCAGCCCGATTAGTTGAGATCAGCCCTTCTGGCTCTTTCATGGATGAAAACAGCTGGGCATAGGGCCGTTCTAAGCTTGGGACTATGGTGTCTTTCCCTAGTCTACACAGAAACAGCACTCTGAGGGAGACAAGCTGCTGGCGTTTCGTAGCAAAATCTCCTATTCTGAAGAGAAAAATTTCGTTATAAGCGGGTGGCATCAGCCTTGCCACATTTTCTCAAATGGCTCTAAAGGAGGGCAGTCAGTTGGCAGACTTACTTGTGGCCCTGCTTCCCAGGTTGGAAACTTTGCTTTCATTCCTTAGGTGGCCCATTGGCTCAAGACTGCCCTACCCCAAGAATTCAGGCTTGTGACGCCCGATTAGTTGAGATCAGCCCTTCTGGCTCTTTCATGGATGAAACCAACTGGGAAAAGAGGCGTTCTAAACTGGGGACCATGGTGTCTTTCCCTAGTCTACACGGAAACAGCACTCTGAGGGAGACGAGCTGCTGGTGTTTGGTAGCAACATCTCCTATTCTGAAGCGAAACATTTCTTTGTAAGCGGGTTGCATCAGCCTTGCCACATGTTCTCAACTGCTTATAATGGAGGCAAGTCAGTAGGCCTCACCCTTCAAGCCCACTCCAATTTCATAGAGAAAACATCAGGCCTCGGTGTGCCTTTCTGTGGCAATGAAACTTTGCTTTCATTCCTTAGGTGGCACTTCGGCTCAGAACTGCCCGACCTCAAGGATTCAGGGATGTGCAGCCTGATTAGTTGAGATCACCCCTTCTAGGTCTTTCATGGATGAAACCAACTGGGAAAAGAGCCGTTCTAAGCTGGGGACCATGGTGTCTTTCCCTAGTCTACACAGAAGCAGCACTCTGAGGGAGACGAGCTGCTGGCGTTTGGTAGCAACGTCTACTATCCTGAAGAGCAACATTTCGTTGTAAGCGGGTTGCCTCAGCATTGCCACATTTTCTGAACTGGCTATAAAGTAGGGCAGTCAGTAGGCCTCACCCTTCAAGCCCACTCCAATTTCATAGAGAAAACATCAGGCCTCGGTGTGCCTTCCTGTGGCAATGAAACTTTGCTTTCATTCCTTAGGTGGCACTTGGGCTCAGAACTGCCCTACCTCAAGGATTCAGGGATGTGCAGCCTGATTAGTTGAGATCACCCCTTCTAGGTCGTTCATGGACTCAACCAACTGGGAAAAGAGCCGTTCTAAGCTGGGGACCACGGTGTCCTTCCCTAGTCTACACAGAAACAGCACTCTGAGGGAGACGAGCTTCTGGCGTTTGGTAGCAACAACTCTTATTCTGAAGAGAAACATTTCGTTGTAAGCGGGTTGCCTCAGCCTTGCCACATTTACTGAACTGGCTATAAAGGAGGGCAGTTAGTAGGCCTCACCCTTCAAGCCCACTCCAATTTCATAGAGAAAACACCAGGCCTCGGTGTGCCTTCCTGTGGCAAGGAAACTTTGCTTTCATTCTTAGGTGGCTCTTTGGCTCAGAACTGCCCTACCCCTAGGATTCAGGGATGTGCAGCCCGATTAGTTGAGATCAGTCCTTCTGGCTCTTTCATGGATGAAACCAACTGGGAAAAGAGCCGTTCTAAGCTGGGGACCATGGTGTCTTTCCCTAGTCTACACAGAAACAGCACTCTGAGGGAGAAGAGCTGCTGGCGTTTGGTAGCAACATCTCCTAATCTGAAGAGGAACATTTCGTTGTAAGCGGGTTGCCTCAGCCTTGCCACATTTTCTGAACTGGCTATAAAGGAGGGCAGTCAGTAGGCCTCACCCTTCAAGCCCACTCCAATTTCATAGAGAAAACACCAGGCCTCGGTGTGCCTTCCTGTGAGAAGGAAACTTTGCTTTCATTCTTTATGTGGCACTTTGGCTCAGAACTGCCCTACCCCAAGGATTCAGGGATGTGCAGCCCGATTAGTTGAGATCAGTCCTTCTGGCACTTTCATGGATGAAACCAACTGGGAAAAGAGCCGTTCTAAGCTGGGGACCATGGTGTCTTACCCTAGTCTACACAGAAACAGCACTCTGAGGGAGACGAGCTGCTGGCGTTTGGTAGCAACATCTCCTAATCTGAAGAGAAACATTTCGTTGTAAGCGGGTTGCCTCAGCCTTGCCACATGTTCTCAACTGGTTATAAAGGAGGGCAGTCACTAGGCCTCACCTTTCAAGCACACTCCAATTTCATACAGAAAACACCAGGCCTCGGTGTGCCTTCCTGTGGCAAGGAAACTTTGCTTTCATTCCTTAGGTGGCACTTTGGCTCAGAACTGCCCTACCCCAAGGATTCAGGGATGTGCAGCCCGATTAGTTGAGATCAGCCCTTCTGGCTCTTTCATGGATGAAACCAACTGGGCAAAGAGCCGTTCTAAGCTGGGGACCATGCTGTCTTTCCCTGGTCTACACAGAAACAGCACTCTGAGGGAGACGAGCTGCTGGCGTTTGGTAGCAACAACTCTTGTTCTGAAGAGAAACATTTCTTTGTAAGGGGGGTTGCCTCAGCCTTGCCACATTTTGTGATCTGGCTATAAAGGAGGGCAGTCAGTAGGCCTCACCCTTCAAGCCCACTCCAATTTGACAGAGAAAACACCAGGACTCGGTGTGCCTTCCTGTGGCAAGGAAACTTTGCTTTCATTCCTTAGGTGGCACTTTGGCTCAGAAGTGCCCTACCCCAAGGATTCAGGGATGTGCAGCCCGATTAGTTGAGATCAGCCCTTCTGGCTCTTTCATGGCTGAAACCAACTGGGCAAAGAGCCGTTCTAAGCTGGGGACCATGCTGTCTTTCCCTGGTCTACACAGAAACAGCACTCTGAGTGAGACGAGCTGCTGGCGTTTGGTAGCAACAACTCTTGTTCTGAAGAGAAACATTTCTTTGTAAGGGGGGTTGCCTCAGCCTTGCCACATTTTGTGATCTGGCTATAAAGGAGGGCAGTCAGTAGGCCTCACCCTTCAAGCCCACTCCAATTTGACAGAGAAAACACCAGGCCTCGGTGTGCCTTCCTGTGGCAAGGAAACTTTGCTTTCATTCCTTAGGTGGCACTTTGGCTCAGAACTGCCCTACCCCAAGGATTCAGGGATGTGCAGCCCGATTAGTTGAGATCAGCCCTTCTGGCTCTTTCATGGATGAAAACAGCTGGGCATAGGGCCGTTCTAAGCTTGGGACTATGGTGTCTTTCCCTAGTCTACACAGAAACAGCACTCTGAGGGAGACGAGCTGCTGGCGTTTGGTAGCAAAATCTCCTATTCTGAAGAGAAAAATTTCGTTATAAGCGGGTGGCATCAGCCTTGCCACATTTTCTCAAATGGCTCTAAAGGAGGGCAGTCAGTTGGCAGACTTACTTGCGGCCCTGCTTCCCAGGTTGGAAACTTTGCTTTCATTCCTTAGGTGGCCCATTGGCTCAGGACTGCCCTACCCCAAGAATTCAGGCTTGTGACGCCCGATTAGTTGAGATCAGCCCTTCTGGCTCTTTCATGGATGAAAACAGCTGGGCATAGGGCCGTTCTAAGCTTGGGACTATGGTGTCTTTCCCTAGTCTACACAGAAACAGCACTCTGAGGGAGACGAGCTGCTGGCGTTTGGTAGCAAAATCTCCTATTCTGAAGAGAAAAATTTCGTTATAAGCGGGTGGCATCAGCCTTGCCACATTTTCTCAAATGGCTCTAAAGGAGGGCAGTCAGTTGGCAGACTTACTTGCGGCCCTGCTTCCCAGGTTGGAAACTTTGCTTTCATTCCTTAGGTGGCCCATTGGCTCAGGACTGCCCTACCCCAAGAATTCAGGCTTGTGACGCCCGATTAGTTGAGATCAGCCCTTCTGGCTCTTTCATGGATGAAACCAACTGGGAAAAGAGCCGTTCTAAGCTGGGGACCATGGTGTCTTTCCCTAGTCTACACGGAAACAGCACTCTGAGGGAGACGAGCTGCTGGTGTTTGGTAGCAACATCTCCTATTCTGAAGGGAAACATTTCTTTGTAAGCGGGTTGCATCAGCCTTGCCACATGTTCTCAACTGCTTATAATGGAGGCAAGTCAGTAGGCCTCACCCTTCAAGCCCACTCCAATTTCATAGAGAAAACATCAGGCCTCGGTGTGCCTTCCTGTGGCAAGGAAACTTTGCTTTCATTCTTAGGTGGCTCTTTGGCTCAGAACTGCCCTACCCCAATGATTCAAGGATGTGCAGCCCGATTAGTTGAGATCAGTCCTTCTGGCTCTTTCATGGATGAAACCAACTGGGAAAAGAGCCGTTCTAAGCTGGGGACCATGCTGTCTTTCCCTGGTCTACACAGAAACAGCACTCTGTGGGAGACGAGCTGCTGGCGTTTGGTAGCAACAACACTTGTTCTGAAGAGAAACATTTCTTTGTAAGGAGGGTTGCCTCAGCCTTGCCACATTTTGTGATCTGGCTATAAAGGAGGGCAGTCAGTAGGCCTCACCCTTCAAGCCCACTCCAATTTCATAGAGAAAACACCAGGCCTCGGTGTGCCTTCCTGTGGCAAGGAAACTTTGCTTTCATTCTTAGGTGGCTCTTTGGCTCAGAACTGCCCTACCCCAAGGATTCAGGGATGTGCAGCCCGATTAGTTGAGATCAGTCCTTCTGGCCCTTTCATGGATGAAACCAACTGGGAAAAGAGCTGTTCTAAGCTGGGGACAATGGTGTCTTTCCCTAGTCTACACAGAAACAGCACTCTGAGGGAGACGAGCTGCTGGCGTTTGGTAGCAACATCTCCTAATCTGAAGAGAAACATTTCGTTGTAAGCGGGTTGCCTCAGCCTTGCCACATTTTCTGAACAGGCTATAAAGGAGGGCAGTCAGTAGGCCTCACCCTTCAAGCCCACTCCAATTTGACAGAGAAAACACCAGGACTCGGTGTGCCTTCCTGTGGCAAGGAAACTTTGCTTTCATTCCTTAGGTGGCACTTTGGCTCAGAACTGCCCTACCCCAAGGATTCAGGGATGTGCAGCCCGATTAGTTGAGATCAGCCCTTCTGGCTCTTTCATGGATGAAAACAGCTGGGCATAGGGCCGTTCTAAGCTTGGGACTATGGTGTCTTTCCCTAGTCTACACAGAAACAGCACTCTGAGGGAGACAAGCTGCTGGCGTTTCGTAGCAAAATCTCCTATTCTGAAGAGAAAAATTTCGTTATAAGCGGGTGGCATCAGCCTTGCCACATTTTCTCAAATGGCTCTAAAGGAGGGCAGTCAGTTGGCAGACTTACTTGTGGCCCTGCTTCCCAGGTTGGAAACTTTGCTTTCATTCCTTAGGTGGCCCATTGGCTCAAGACTGCCCTACCCCAAGAATTCAGGCTTGTGACGCCCGATTAGTTGAGATCAGCCCTTCTGGCTCTTTCATGGATGAAACCAACTGGGAAAAGAGGCGTTCTAAACTGGGGACCATGGTGTCTTTCCCTAGTCTACACGGAAACAGCACTCTGAGGGAGACGAGCTGCTGGTGTTTGGTAGCAACATCTCCTATTCTGAAGCGAAACATTTCTTTGTAAGCGGGTTGCATCAGCCTTGCCACATGTTCTCAACTGCTTATAATGGAGGCAAGTCAGTAGGCCTCACCCTTCAAGCCCACTCCAATTTCATAGAGAAAACATCAGGCCTCGGTGTGCCTTTCTGTGGCAATGAAACTTTGCTTTCATTCCTTAGGTGGCACTTCGGCTCAGAACTGCCCGACCTCAAGGATTCAGGGATGTGCAGCCTGATTAGTTGAGATCACCCCTTCTAGGTCTTTCATGGATGAAACCAACTGGGAAAAGAGCCGTTCTAAGCTGGGGACCATGGTGTCTTTCCCTAGTCTACACAGAAGCAGCACTCTGAGGGAGACGAGCTGCTGGCGTTTGGTAGCAACGTCTACTATCCTGAAGAGCAACATTTCGTTGTAAGCGGGTTGCCTCAGCATTGCCACATTTTCTGAACTGGCTATAAAGTAGGGCAGTCAGTAGGCTTCACCCTTCAAGCCCACTCCAATTTCATAGAGAAAACATCAGGCCTCGGTGTGCCTTCCTGTGGCAATGAAACTTTGCTTTCATTCCTTAGGTGGCACTTGGGCTCAGAACTGCCCTACCTCAAGGATTCAGGGATGTGCAGCCTGATTAGTTGAGATCACCCCTTCTAGGTCGTTCATGGACTCAACCAACTGGGAAAAGAGCCGTTCTAAGCTGGGGACCACGGTGTCCTTCCCTAGTCTACACAGAAACAGCACTCTGAGGGAGACGAGCTTCTGGCGTTTGGTAGCAACAACTCTTATTCTGAAGAGAAACATTTCGTTGTAAGCGGGTTGCCTCAGCCTTGCCACATTTACTGAACTGGCTATAAAGGAGGGCAGTTAGTAGGCCTCACCCTTCAAGCCCACTCCAATTTCATAGAGAAAACACCAGGCCTCGGTGTGCCTTCCTGTGGCAAGGAAACTTTGCTTTCATTCTTAGGTGGCTCTTTGGCTCAGAACTGCCCTACCCCTAGGATTCAGGGATGTGCAGCCCGATTAGTTGAGATCAGTCCTTCTGGCTCTTTCATGGATGAAACCAACTGGGAAAAGAGCCGTTCTAAGCTGGGGACCATGGTGTCTTTCCCTAGTCTACACAGAAACAGCACTCTGAGGGAGAAGAGCTGCTGGCGTTTGGTAGCAACATCTCCTAATCTGAAGAGAAACATTTCGTTGTAAGCGGGTTGCCTCAGCCTTGCCACATTTTCTGAACTGGCTATAAAGGAGGGCAGTCAGTAGGCCTCACCCTTCAAGCCCACTCCAATTTCATAGAGAAAACACCAGGCCTCGGTGTGCCTTCCTGTGAGAAGGAAACTTTGCTTTCATTCTTTAGGTGGCACTTTGGCTCAGAACTGCCCTACCCCAAGGATTCAGGGATGTGCAGCCCGATTAGTTGAGATCAGTCCTTCTGGCACTTTCATGGATGAAACCAACTGGGAAAAGAGCCGTTCTAAGCTGGGGACCATGGTGTCTTACCCTAGTCTACACGGAAACAGCACTCTGAGGGAGACGAGCTGCTGGTGTTTGGTAGCAACATCTCCTATTCTGAAGGGAAACATTTCTTTGTAAGCGGGTTGCATCAGCCTTGCCACATGTTCTCAACTGCTTATAATGGAGGCAAGTCAGTAGGCCTCACCCTTCAAGCCCACTCCAATTTCATAGAGAAAACATCAGGCCTCGGTGTGCCTTCCTGTGGCAAGGAAACTTTGCTTTCATTCTTAGGTGGCTCTTTGGCTCAGAACTGCCCTACCCCAATGATTCAAGGATGTGCAGCCCGATTAGTTGAGATCAGTCCTTCTGGCTCTTTCATGGATGAAACCAACTGGGAAAAGAGCCGTTCTAAGCTGGGGACCATGCTGTCTTTCCCTGGTCTACACAGAAACAGCACTCTGAGGGAGACGAGCTGCTGGCGTTTGGTAGCAACAACACTTGTTCTGAAGAGAAACATTTCTTTGTAAGGAGGGTTGCCTCAGCCTTGCCACATTTTGTGATCTGGCTATAAAGGAGGGCAGTCAGTAGGCCTCACCCTTCAAGCCCACTCCAATTTCATAGAGAAAACACCAGGCCTCGGTGTGCCTTCCTGTGGCAAGGAAACTTTGCTTTCATTCTTAGGTGGCTCTTTGGCTCAGAACTGCCCTACCCCAAGGATTCAGGGATGTGCAGCCCGATTAGTTGAGATCAGTCCTTCTGGCCCTTTCATGGATGAAACCAACTGGGAAAAGAGCCGTTCTAAGCTGGGGACAATGGTGTCTTTCCCTAGTCTACACAGAAACAGCACTCTGAGGGAGACGAGCTGCTGGCGTTTGGTAGCAACATCTCCTAATCTGAAGAGAAACATTTCGTTGTAAGCGGGTTGCCTCAGCCTTGCCACATTTTCTGAACTGGCTATAAAGGAGGGCAGTCAGTAGGCCTCACCCTTCAAGCCCACTCCAATTTCATAGAGAAAACACCAGGCCTCGGTGTGCCTTCCTGTGACAAGGAAACTTTGCTTTCATTCTTTAGGTGGCACTTTGGCTCAGAACTGCCCTACCCCAAGGATTCAGGGATGTGCAGCCCGATTAGTTGAGATCAGCCATTCTGGCTCTTTCATGGATGAAACCAACTGGGAAAAGAGCCGTTCTAAGCTGGGGACCATGGTGTCTTTCCCTAGTCTACAGAGAAACAGCACTCTGAGGGAGACGAGCTGCTGGCGTTTGGTAGCAACATCTCCTAATCTGAAGAGAAACATTTCGTTGTAAGCGGGTTGCCTCAGCCTTGCCACATGTTCTCAACTGGTTATAAAGGAGGGCAGTCACTAGGCCTCACCTTTCAAGCACACTCCAATTTCATACAGAAAACACCAGGCCTCGGTGTGCCTTCCTGTGGCAAGGAAACTTTGCTTTCATTCCTTAGGTGGCACTTTGGCTCAGAAGTGCCCTACCCCCAGGATTCAGGGATGTGCAGCCCGATTAGTTGAGATCAGCCCTTCTGGCTCTTTCATGGATGAAACCAACTGGGCAAAGAGCCGTTCTAAGCTGGGGACCATGCTGTCTTTCCCTGGTCTACACAGAAACAGCACTCTGAGGGAGACGAGCTGCTGGTGTTTGGTAGCAACAACTCTTGTTCTGAAGAGAAACATTTCTTTGTAAGGGGGGTTGCCTCAGCCTTGCCACATTTTGTGATCTGGCTATAAAGGAGGGCAGTCAGTAGGCCTCACCCTTCAAGCCCACTCCAATTTGACAGAGAAAACACCAGGCCTCGGTGTGCCTTCCTGTGGCAAGGAAACTTTGCTTTCATTCCTTAGGTGGCACTTTGGCTCAGAACTGCCCTACCCCAAGGATTCAGGGATGTGCAGCCCGATTAGTTGAGATCAGCCCTTCTGGCTCTTTCATGGATGAAAACAGCTGGGCATAGGGCCGTTCTAAGCTTGGGACTATGGTGTCTTTCCCTAGTCTACACAGAAACAGCACTCTGAGGGAGACGAGCTGCTGGCGTTTGGTAGCAAAATCTCCTATTCTGAAGAGAAAAATTTCGTTATAAGCGGGTGGCATCAGCCTTGCCACATTTTCTCAAATGGCTCTCAAGGAGGGCAGTCAGTTGGCAGACTTACTTGCGGCCCTGCTTCCCAGGTTGGAAACTTTGCTTTCATTCCTTAGGTGGCCCATTGGCTCAGGACTGCCCTACCCCAAGAATTCAGGCTTGTGACGCCCGATTAGTTGAGATCAGCCCTTCTGGCTCTTTCATGAATGAAACCAACTGGGAAAAGAGCCGTTCTAAGCTGGGGACCATGGTGTCTTTCCCTAGTCTACACGGAAACAGCACTCTGAGGGAGACGAGCTGCTGGTGTTTGGTAGCAACATCTCCTATTCTGAAGGGAAACATTTCTTTGTAAGCGGGTTGCATCAGCCTTGCCACATGTTCTCAACTGCTTATAATGGAGGCAAGTCAGTAGGCCTCACCCTTCAAGCCCACTCCAATTTCATAGAGAAAACATCAGGCCTCGGTGTGCCTTCCTGTGGCAAGGAAACTTTGCTTTCATTCTTAGGTGGCTCTTTGGCTCAGACCTGCCCTACCCCAATGATTCAAGGATGTGCAGCCCGATTAGTTGAGATCAGTCCTTCTGGCTCTTTCATGGATGAAACCAACTGGGAAAAGAGCCATTCTAAGCTGGGGACCATGCTGTCTTTCCCTGGTCTACACAGAAACAGCACTCTGAGGGAGACGGGCTGCTGGCGTTTGGTAGCTACAACACTTGTTCTGAAGAGAAACATTTCTTTGTAAGGGGGGTTGCCTCAGCCTTGCCACATTTTGTGATCTGGCTATAAAGGAGGGCAGTCAGTAGGCCTCACCCTTCAAGCCCACTCCAATTTCATAGAGAAAACACCAGGCCTCGGTGTGCCTTCCTGTGGCAAGGAAACTTTGCTTTCATTCCTAGGTGGCTCTTTGGCTCAGAACTGCCCTACCCCAAGGATTCAGGGATGTGCAGCCCGATTAGTTGAGATCAGTCCTTCTGGCTCTTTCATGGATGAAACCAACTGGGAAAAGAGCCGTTCTAAGCTGGGGACAATGGTGTCTTTCCCTAGTCTACACAGAAACAGCACTCTGAGGGAGACGAGCTGCTGGCGTTTGGTAGCAACATCTCCTAATCTGAAGAGAAACATTTCGTTGTAAGCGGGTTGCCTCAGCCTTGCCACATTTTCTGAACTGGCTATAAAGGAGGGCAGTCAGTAGGCCTCACCCTTCAAGCCCACTCCAATTTGACAGAGAAAACACCAGGCCTCGGTGTGCCTTCCTGTGGCAAGGAAACTTTGCTTTCATTCCTTAGGTGGCACTTTGGCTCAGAACTGCCCTACCCCAAGGATTCAGGGATGTGCAGCCCGATTAGTTGATATCAGCCCTTCTGGCTCTTTCATGGATGAAAACAGCTGGGCATAGGGCCGTTCTAAGCTTGGGACTATGGTGTCTTTCCCTAGTCTACACAGAAACAGCACTCTGAGGGAGACAAGCTGCTGGCGTTTGGTAGCAAAATCTCCTATTCTGAAGAGAAAAATTTCGTTATAAGCGGGTGGCATCAGCCTTGCCACATTTTCTCAAATGGCTCTAAAGGAGGGCAGTCAGTTGGCAGACTTACTTGTGGCCCTGCTTCCCAGGTTGGAAACTTTGCTTTCATTCCTTAGGTGGCCCATTGGCTCAAGACTGCCCTACCCCAAGAATTCAGGCTTGTGACGCCCGATTAGTTGAGATCAGCCCTTCTGGCTCTTTCATGGATGAAACCAACTGGGAAAAGAGGCGTTCTAAACTGGGGACCATGGTGTCTTTCCCTAGTCTACACGGAAACAGCACTCTGAGGGAGACGAGCTGCTGGTGTTTGGTAGCAACATCTCCTATTCTGAAGCGAAACATTTCTTTGTAAGCGGGTTGCATCAGCCTTGCCACATGTTCTCAACTGCTTATAATGGAGGCAAGTCAGTAGGCCTCACCCTTCAAGCCCACTCCAATTTCATAGAGAAAACATCAGGCCTCGGTGTGCCTTTCTGTGGCAATGAAACTTTGCTTTCATTCCTTAGGTGGCACTTCGGCTCAGAACTGCCCGACCTCAAGGATTCAGGGATGTGCAGCCTGATTAGTTGAGATCACCCCTTCTAGGTCTTTCATGGATGAAACCAACTGGGAAAAGAGCCGTTCTAAGCTGGGGACCATGGTGTCTTTCCCTAGTCTACACAGAAACAGCACTCTGAGGGAGACGAGCTGCTGGCGTTTGGTAGCAACGTCTACTATCCTGAAGAGCAACATTTCGTTGTAAGCGGGTTGCCTCAGCATTGCCACATTTTCTGAACTGGCTATAAAGTAGGGCAGTCAGTAGGCCTCACCCTTCAAGCCCACTCCAATTTCATAGAGAAAACATCAGGCCTCGGTGTGCCTTCCTGTGGCAATGAAACTTTGCTTTCATTCCTTAGGTGGCACTTGGGCTCAGAACTGCCCTACCTCAAGGATTCAGGGATGTGCAGCCTGATTAGTTGAGATCACCCCTTCTAGGTCGTTCATGGACTCAACCAACTGGGAAAAGAGCCGTTCTAAGCTGGGGACCACGGTGTCCTTCCCTAGTCTACACAGAAACAGCACTCTGAGGGAGACGAGCTTCTGGCGTTTGGTAGCAACAACTCTTATTCTGAAGAGAAACATTTCGTTGTAAGCGGGTTGCCTCAGCCTTGCCACATTTACTGAACTGGCTATAAAGGAGGGCAGTCAGTAGGCCTCACCCTTCAAGCCCACTCCAATTTCATAGAGAAAACACCAGGCCTCGGTGTGCCTTCCTGTGGCAAGGAAACTTTGCTTTCATTCTTAGGTGGCTCTTTGGCTCAGAACTGCCCTACCCCAAGGATTCAGGGATGTGCAGCCCGATTAGTTGAGATCAGTCCTTCTGGCTCTTTCATGGATGAAACCAACTGGGAAAAGAGCCGTTCTAAGCTGGGGACCATGGTGTCTTTCCCTAGTCTACACAGAAACAGCACTCTGAGGGAGACGAGCTGCTGGCGTTTGGTAGCAACATCTCCTAATCTGAAGAGAAACATTTCGTTGTAAGCGGGTTGCCTCAGCCTTGCCACATTTTCTGAACTGGCTATAAAGGAGGGCAGTCAGTAGGCCTCACCCTTCAAGCCCACTCCAATTTCATAGAGAAAACACCAGGCCTCGGTGTGCCTTCCTGTGGGAAGGAAACTTTGCTTTCATTCTTTAGGTGGCACTTTGGCTCAGAACTGCCCTACCCCAAGGATTCAGGGATGTGCAGCCCGATTAGTTGAGATCAGTCCTTCTGGCTCTTTCATGGATGAAACCAAGTGGGAAAAGAGCCGTTCTAAGCTGGGGACCATGGTGTCTTTCCCTAGTCTACACAGAAACAGCACTCTGAGGGAGACGAGCTGCTGGCGTTTGGTAGCAACATCTCTTAATCTGAAGAGAAACATTTCGTTGTAAGCGGGTTGCCTCAGCCTTGCCACATGTTCTCAACTGGTTATAAAGGAGGGCAGTCACTAGGCCTCACCTTTCAAGCACACTCCAATTTCATACAGAAAACACTAGGCCTCGTTGTGCCTTCCTGTGGCAAGGAAACTTTGCTTTCATTCCTTAGGTGGCACTTTGGCTGAGAAGTGCCCTACCCCAAGGATTCAGGGATGTGCAGCCCGATTAGTTGAGATCAGCCCTTCTGGCTCTTTCATGGATGAAACCAACTGGGCAAAGAGCCGTTCTAAGCTGGGGACCATGCTGTCTTTCCCTGGTCTACACAGAAACAGCACTCTGAGGGAGACGAGCTGCTGGTGTTTGGTAGCAACAACTCTTGTTCTGAAGAGAAACATTTCTTTGTAAGGGGGGTTGCCTCAGCCTTGCCACATTTTGTGATCTGGCTATAAAGGAGGGCAGTCAGTAGGCCTCACCCTTCAAGCCCACTCCAATTTGACAGAGAAAACACCAGGCCTCGGTGTGCCTTCCTGTGGCAAGGAAACTTTGCTTTCATTCCTTAGGTGGCACTTTGGCTCAGAACTGCCCTACCCCAAGGATTCAGGGATGTGCAGCCCGATTAGTTGAGATCAGCCCTTCTGGCTCTTTCATGGATGAAAACAGCTGGGCATAGGGCCGTTCTAAGCTTGGGACTATGGTGTCTTTCCCTAGTCTACACAGAAACAGCACTCTGAGGGAGACGAGCTGCTGGCGTTTGGTATCAAAATCTCCTATTCTGAAGAGAAAAATTTCGTTATAAGCGGGTGGCATCAGCCTTGCCACATTTTCTCAAATGGCTCTAAAGGAGGGCAGTCAGTTGGCAGACTTACTTGCGGCCCTGCTTCCTAGGTTGGAAACTTTGCTTTCATTCCTTAGGTGGCCCATTGGCTCAGGACTGCCCTACCCCAAGAATTCAGGCTTGTGACGCCCGATTAGTTGAGATCAGCCCTTCTGGCTCTTTCATGGATGAAACCAACTGGGAAAAGAGCCGTTCTAAGCTGGGGACCATGGTGTCTTTCCCTAGTCTACACGGAAACAGCACTCTGAGGGAGACGAGCTGCTGGTGTTTGGTAGCAACATCTCCTATTCTGAAGGGAAACATTTCTTTGTAAGCGGGTTGCATCAGCCTTGCCACATGTTCTCAACTGCTTATAATGGAGGCAAGTCAGTAGGCCTCACCCTTCAAGCCCACTCCAATTTCATAGAGAAAACATCAGGCCTCGGTGTGCCTTCCTGTGGCAAGGAAACTTTGCTTTCATTCTTAGGTGGCTCTTTGGCTCAGAACTGCCCTACCCCAATGATTCAAGGATGTGCAGCCCGATTAGTTGAGATCAGTCCTTCTGGCTCTTTCATGGATGAAACCAACTGGGAAAAGAGCCGTTCTAAGCTGGGGACCATGCTGTCTTTCCCTGGTCTACACAGAAACAGCACTCTGAGGGAGACGAGCTGCTGGTGTTTGGTAGCAACAACTCTTGTTCTGAAGAGAAACATTTCTTTGTAAGGGGGGTTGCCTCAGCCTTGCCACATTTTGTGATCTGGCTATAAAGGAGGGCAGTCAGTAGGCCTCACCCTTCAAGCCCACTCCAATTTGACAGAGAAAACACCAGGCCTCGGTGTGCCTTCCTGTGGCAAGGAAACTTTGCTTTCATTCCTTAGGTGGCACTTTGGCTCAGAACTGCCCTACCCCAAGGATTCAGGGATGTGCAGCCCGATTAGTTGAGATCAGCCCTTCTGGCTCTTTCATGGATGAAAACAGCTGGGCATAGGGCCGTTCTAAGCTTGGGACTATGGTGTCTTTCCCTAGTCTACACAGAAACAGCACTCTGAGGGAGACGAGCTGCTGGCGTTTGGTAGCAAAATCTCCTATTCTGAAGAGAAAAATTTCGTTATAAGCGGGTGGCATCAGCCTTGCCACATTTTCTCAAATGGCTCTCAAGGAGGGCAGTCAGTTGGCAGACTTACTTGCGGCCCTGCTTCCCAGGTTGGAAACTTTGCTTTCATTCCTTAGGTGGCCCATTGGCTCAAGACTGCCCTACCCCAAGAATTCAGGCTTGTGACGCCCGATTAGTTGAGATCAGCCCTTCTGGCTCTTTCATGAATGAAACCAACTGGGAAAAGAGCCGTTCTAAGCTGGGGACCATGGTGTCTTTCCCTAGTCTACACGGAAACAGCACTCTGAGGGAGACGAGCTGCTGGTGTTTGGTAGCAACATCTCCTATTCTGAAGGGAAACATTTCTTTGTAAGCGGGTTGCATCAGCCTTGCCACATGTTCTCAACTTCTTATAATGGAGGCAAGTCAGTAGGCCTCACCCTTCAAGCCCACTCCAATTTCATAGAGAAAACATCAGGCCTCGGTGTGCCTTCCTGTGGCAAGGAAACTTTGCTTTCATTCTTAGGTGGCTCTTTGGCTCAGAACTGCCCTACCCCAATGATTCAAGGATGTGCAGCCCGATTAGTTGAGATCAGTCCTTCTGGCTCTTTCATGGATGAAACCAACTGGGAAAAGAGCCGTTGTAAGCTGGGGACCATGCTGTCTTTCCCTGGTCTACACAGAAACAGCACTCTGAGGGAGACGGGCTGCTGGCGTTTGGTAGCTACAACACTTGTTCTGAAGAGAAACATTTCTTTGTAAGGGGGGTTGCCTCAGCCTTGCCACATTTTGTGATCTGGCTATAAAGGAGGGCAGTCAGTAGGCCTCACCCTTCAAGCCCACTCCAATTTCATAGAGAAAACACCAGGCCTCGGTGTGCCTTCCTGTGGCAAGGAAACTTTGCTTTCATTCTTAGGTGGCTCTTTGGCTCAGAACTGCCCTACCCCAAGGATTCAGGGATGTGCAGCCCGATTAGTTGAGATCAGTCCTTCTGGCTCTTTCATGGATGAAACCAACTGGGAAAAGAGCCGTTCTAAGCTGGGGACAATGGTGTCTTTCCCTAGTCTACACAGAAACAGCACTCTGAGGGAGACGAGCTGCTGGCGTTTGGTAGCAACATCTCCTAATCTGAAGAGAAACATTTCGTTGTAAGCGGGTTGCCTCAGCCTTGCCACATTTTCTGAACTGGCTATAAAGGAGGGCAGTCAGTAGGCCTCACCCTTCAAGCCCACTCCAATTTGACAGAGAAAACACCAGGCCTCGGTGTGCCTTCCGGTGGCAAGGAAACTTTGCTTTCATTCCTTAGGTGGCACTTTGGCTCAGAACTGCCCTACCCCAAGGATTCAGGGATGTGCAGCCCGATTAGTTGAGATCAGCCCTTCTGGCTCTTTCATGGATGAAAACAGCTGGGCATAGGGCCGTTCTAAGCTTGGGACTATGGTGTCTTTCCCTAGTCTACACAGAAACAGCACTCTGAGGGAGACAAGCTCCTGGCGTTTGGTAGCAAAATCTCCTATTCTGAAGAGAAAAATTTCGTTATAAGCGGGTGGCATCAGCCTTGCCACATTTTCTCAAATGGCTCTAAAGGAGGGCAGTCAGTTGGCAGACTTACTTGTGGCCCTGCTTCCCAGGTTGGAAACTTTGCTTTCATTCCTTAGGTGGCCCATTGGCTCAAGACTGCCCTACCCCAAGAATTCAGGCTTGTGACGCCCGATTAGTTGAGATCAGCCCTTCTGGCTCTTTCATGGATGAAACCAACTGGGAAAAGAGCCGTTCTAAACTGGGGACCATGGTGTCTTTCCCTAGTCTACACGGAAACAGCACTCTGAGGGAGACGAGCTGCTGGTGTTTGGTAGCAACATCTCCTATTCTGAAGGGAAACATTTCTTTGTAAGCGGGTTGCATCAGCCTTGCCACATGTTCTCAACTGCTTATAATGGAGGCAAGTCAGTAGGCCTCACCCTTCAAGCCCACTCCAATTTCATAGAGAAAACATCAGGCCTCGGTGTGCCTTTCTGTGGCAATGAAACTTTGCTTTCATTCCTTAGGTGGCACTTCGGCTCAGAACTGCCCGACCTCAAGGATTCAGGGATGTGCAGCCTGATTAGTTGAGATCACCCCTTCTAGGTCTTTCATGGATGAAACCAACAGGGAAAAGAGCCGTTCTAAGCTGGGGACCATGGTGTCTTTCCCTAGTCTACACAGAAACAGCACTCTGAGGGAGACGAGCTGCTGGCGTTTGGTAGCAACGTCTACTATCCTGAAGAGCAACATTTCGTGGTAAGCGGGTTGCCTCAGCATTGCCACATTTTCTGAACTGGCTATAAAGTAGGGCAGTCAGTAGGCCTCACCCTTCAAGCCCACTCCAATTTCATAGAGAAAACATCAGGCCTCGGTGTGCCTTCCTGTGGCAATGAAACTTTGCTTTCATTCCTTAGGTGGCACTTGGGCTCAGAACTGCCCTACCTCAAGGATTCAGGGATGTGCAGCCTGATTAGTTGAGATCACCCCTTCTAGGTCGTTCATGGACTCAACCAACTGGGAAAAGAGCCGTTCTAAGCTGGGGACCACGGTGTCCTTCCCTAGTCTACACAGAAACAGCACTCTGAGGGAGACGAGCTTCTCGCGTTTGGTAGCAACAACTCTTATTCTGAAGAGAAACATTTCGTTGTAAGCGGGTTGCCTCAGCCTTGCCACATTTACTGAACTGGCTATAAAGGAGGGCAGTCAGTAGGCCTCACCCTTCAAGCCCACTCCAATTTCATAGAGAAAACACCAGGCCTCGGTGTGCCTTCCTGTGGCAAGGAAACTTTGCTTTCATTCTTAGGTGGCTCTTTGGCTCAGAACTGCCCTACACCAAGGATTCAGGGATGTGCAGCCCGATTAGTTGAGATCAGTCCTTCTGGCTCTTTCATGGATGAAACCAACTGGGAAAAGAGCCGTTCTAAGCTGGGGACCATGGTGTCTTTCCCTAGTCTACACAGAAACAGCACTCTGAGGGAGACGAGCTGCTGGCGTTTGGTAGCAACATCTCCTAATCTGAAGAGAAACATTTCGTTGTAAGCGGGTTGCCTCAGCCTTGCCACATTTTCTGAACTGGCTATAAAGGAGGGCAGTCAGTAGGCCTCACCCTTCAAGCCCACTCCAATTTCATAGAGAAAACACCAGGCCTCGGTGTGCCTTCCTGTGGCAAGGAAACTTTGCTTTCATTCCTTAGGTGGCACTTTGGCTCAGAACTGCCCTACCCCAAGGATTCAGGGATGTGCAGCCCGATTAGTTGAGATCAGCCCTTCTGGCTCTTTCATGGATGAAAACAGCTGGGCATAGGGCCGTTCTAAGCTTGGGACTATGGTGTCTTTCCCTAGTCTACACAGAAACAGCACTCTGAGGGAGACGAGCTGCTGGCGTTTGGTATCAAAATCTCCTATTCTGAAGAGAAAAATTTCGTTATACGCTGGTGGCATCAGCCTTGCCACATTTTCTCAAATGGCTCTAAAGGAGGGCAGTCAGTTGGCAGACTTACTTGCGGCCCTGCTTCCCAGTTTGGAAACTTTGCTTTCATTCCTTAGGTGGCCCATTGGCTCAGGACTGCCCTACCCCAAGAATTCAGGCTTGTGACGCCCGATTAGTTGAGATCAGCCCTTCTGGCTCTTTCATGGATGAAACCAACTGGGAAAAGAGCCGTTCTAAGCTGGGGACCATGGTGTCTTTCCCTAGTCTACACGGAAACAGCACTCTGAGGGAGACGAGCTGCTGGTGTTTGGTAGCAACATCTCCTATTCTGAAGGGAAACATTTCTTTGTAAGCGGGTTGCATCAGCCTTGCCACATGTTCTCAACTGCTTATAATGGAGGCAAGTCAGTAGG
The DNA here is from genome assembly GCF_028021215.1 of Eschrichtius robustus. Classification (NCBI taxonomy): domain Eukaryota; kingdom Metazoa; phylum Chordata; class Mammalia; order Artiodactyla; family Eschrichtiidae; genus Eschrichtius; species Eschrichtius robustus. Next base: position 47,480,540 of record NC_090842.1, read on the forward strand.
CCTCACCCTTCAAGCCCACTCCAATTTCATAGAGAAAACATCAGGCCTCGGTGTGCCTTCCTGTGGCAAGGAAACTTTGCTTTCATTCTTAGGTGGCTCTTTGGCTCAGAACTGCCCTACCCCAATGATTCAAGGATGTGCAGCCCGATTAGTTGAGATCAGTCCTTCTGGCTCTTTCATGGATGAAACCAACTGGGAAAAGAGCCGTTCTAAGCTGGGGACCATGCTGTCTTTCCCTGGTCTACACAGAAACAGCACTCTGAGGGAGACGAGCTGCTGGCGTTTGGTAGCAACAACACTTGTTCTGAAGAGAAACATTTCTTTGTAAGGAGGGTTGCCTCAGCCTTGCCACATTTTGTGATCTGGCTATAAAGGAGGGCAGTCAGTAGGCCTCACCCTTCAAGCCCACTCCAATTTCATAGAGAAAACACCAGGCCTCGGTGTGCCTTCCTGTGGCAAGGAAACTTTGCTTTCATTCTTAGGTGGCTCTTTGGCTCAGAACTGCCCTACCCCAAGGATTCAGGGATGTGCAGCCCGATTAGTTGAGATCAGTCCTTCTGGCCCTTTCATGGATGAAACCAACTGGGAAAAGAGCCGTTCTAAGCTGGGGACAATGGTGTCTTTCCCTAGTCTACACAGAAACAGCACTCTGAGGGAGACGAGCTGCTGGCGTTTGGTAGCAACATCTCCTAATCTGAAGAGAAACATTTCGTTGTAAGCGGGTTGCCTCAGCCTTGCCACATTTTCTGAACAGGCTATAAAGGAGGGCAGTCAGTAGGCCTCACCCTTCAAGCCCACTCCAATTTGACAGAGAAAACACCAGGACTCGGTGTGCCTTCCTGTGGCAAGGAAACTTTGCTTTCATTCCTTAGGTGGCACTTTGGCTCAGAACTGCCCTACCCCAAGGATTCAGGGATGTGCAGCCCGATTAGTTGAGATCAGCCCTTCTGGCTCTTTCATGGATGAAAACAGCTGGGCATAGGGCCGTTCTAAGCTTGGGACTATGGTGTCTTTCCCTAGTCTACACAGAAACAGCACTCTGAGGGAGACAAGCTGCTGGCGTTTGGTAGCAAAATCTCCTATTCTGAAGAGAAAAATTTCGTTATAAGCGGGTGGCATCAGCCTTGCCACATTTTCTCAAATGGCTCTAAAGGAGGGCAGTCAGTTGGCAGACTTACTTGTGGCCCTGCTTCCCAGGTTGGAAACTTTGCTTTCATTCCTTAGGTGGCCCATTGGCTCAAGACTGCCCTACCCCAAGAATTCAGGCTTGTGACGCCCGATTAGTTGAGATCAGCCCTTCTGGCTCTTTCATGGATGAAACCAACTGGGAAAAGAGGCGTTCTAAACTGGGGACCATGGTGTCTTTCCCTAGTCTACACGGAAACAGCACTCTGAGGGAGACGAGCTGCTGGTGTTTGGTAGCAACATCTCCTATTCTGAAGCGAAACATTTCTTTGTAAGCGGGTTGCATCAGCCTTGCCACATGTTCTCAACTGCTTATAATGGAGGCAAGTCAGTAGGCCTCACCCTTCAAGCCCACTCCAATTTCATAGAGAAAACATCAGGCCTCGGTGTGCCTTTCTGTGGCAATGAAACTTTGCTTTCATTCCTTAGGTGGCACTTCGGCTCAGAACTGCCCGACCTCAAGGATTCAGGGATGTGCAGCCTGATTAGTTGAGATCACCCCTTCTAGGTCTTTCATGGATGAAACCAACTGGGAAAAGAGCCGTTCTAAGCTGGGGACCTTGGTGTCTTTCCCTAGTCTACACAGAAGCAGCACTCTGAGGGAGACGAGCTGCTGGCGTTTGGTAGCAACGTCTACTATCCTGAAGAGCAACATTTCGTTGTAAGCGGGTTGCCTCAGCATTGCCACATTTTCTGAACTGGCTATAAAGGAGGGCAGTTAGTAGGCCTCACCCTTGAAGCCCACTCCAATTTCATAGAGAAAACACCAGGCCTCGGTGTGCCTTCCTGTGGCAAGGAAACTTTGCTTTCATTCTTAGTTGGCTCTTTGGCTCAGAACTGCCCTACCCCAAGGATTCAGTGATGTGCAGCCTGATTAGTTGAGATCAGCCCTTCTGGCTCTTTCATGGATGAAACCAACTGGGCAAAGAGCCGTTCTAAGCTGGGGACCATGCTGTCTTTCCCTGGTCTACACAGAAACAGCACTCTGAGGGAGACGAGCTGCTGGCGTTTGGTAGCAACAACTCTTGTTCTGAAGAGAAACATTTCTTTGTAAGGGGGGTTGCCTCAGCCTTGCCACATTTTGTGATCTGGCTATAAAGGAGGGCAGTCAGTAGGCCTCACCCTTCAAGCCCACTCCAATTTGACAGAGAAAACACCAGGCCTCGGTGTGCCTTCCTGTGGCAAGGAAACTTTGCTTTCATTCCTTAGGTGGCACTTTGGCTCAGAACTGCCCTACCCCAAGGATTCAGGGATGTGCAGCCCGATTAGTTGAGATCAGCCCTTCTGGCTCTTTCATGGATGAAAACAGCTGGGCATAGGGCCGTTCTAAGCTTGGGACTATGGTGTCTTTCCCTAGTCTACACAGAAACAGCACTCTGAGGGAGACGAGCTGCTGGCGTTTGGTAGCAAAATCTCCTATTCTGAAGAGAAAAATTTCGTTATAAGCGGGTGGCATCAGCCTTGCCACATTTTCTCAAATGGCTCTAAAGGAGGGCAGTCAGTTGGCAGACTTACTTGCGGCCCTGCTTCCCAGGTTGGAAACTTTGCTTTCATTCCTTAGGTGGCCCATTGGCTCAGGACTGCCCTACCCCAAGAATTCAGGCTTGTGACGCCCGATTAGTTGAGATCAGCCCTTCTGGCTCTTTCATGGATGAAACCAACTGGGAAAAGAGCCGTTCTAAGCTGGGGACCATGGTGTCTTTCCCTAGTCTACACGGAAACAGCACTCTGAGGGAGACGAGCTGCTGGTGTTTGGTAGCAACATCTCCTATTCTGAAGGGAAACATTTCTTTGTAAGCGGGTTGCATCAGCCTTGCCACATGTTCTCAACTGCTTATAATGGAGGCAAGTCAGTAGGCCTCACCCTTCAAGCCCACTCCAATTTCATAGAGAAAACATCAGGCCTCGGTGTGCCTTCCTGTGGCAAGGAAACTTTGCTTTCATTCTTAGGTGGCTCTTTGGCTCAGAACTGCCCTACCCCAATGATTCAAGGATGTGCAGCCCGATTAGTTGAGATCAGTCCTTCTGGCTCTTTCATGGATGAAACCAACTGGGAAAAGAGCCGTTCTAAGCTGGGGACCATGCTGTCTTTCCCTGGTCTACACAGAAACAGCACTCTGAGGGAGACGAGCTGCTGGCGTTTGGTAGCAACAACACTTGTTCTGAAGAGAAACATTTCTTTGTAAGGAGGGTTGCCTCAGCCTTGCCACATTTTGTGATCTGGCTATAAAGGAGGGCAGTCAGTAGGCCTCACCCTTCAAGCCCACTCCAATTTCATAGAGAAAACACCAGGCCTCGGTGTGCCTTCCTGTGGCAAGGAAACTTTGCTTTCATTCTTAGGTGGCTCTTTGGCTCAGAACTGCCCTACCCCAAGGATTCAGGGATGTGCAGCCCGATTAGTTGAGATCAGTCCTTCTGGCCCTTTCATGGATGAAACCAACTGGGAAAAGAGCCGTTCTAAGCTGGGGACAATGGTGTCTTTCCCTAGTCTACACAGAAACAGCACTCTGAGGGAGACGAGCTGCTGGCGTTTGGTAGCAACATCTCCTAATCTGAAGAGAAACATTTCGTTGTAAGCGGGTTGCCTCAGCCTTGCCACATTTTCTGAACAGGCTATAAAGGAGGGCAGTCAGTAGGCCTCACCCTTCAAGCCCACTCCAATTTGACAGAGAAAACACCAGGACTCGGTGTGCCTTCCTGTGGCAAGGAAACTTTGCTTTCATTCCTTAGGTGGCACTTTGGCTCAGAACTGCCCTACCCCAAGGATTCAGGGATGTGCAGCCCGATTAGTTGAGATCAGCCCTTCTGGCTCTTTCATGGATGAAAACAGCTGGGCATAGGGCCGTTCTAAGCTTGGGACTATGGTGTCTTTCCCTAGTCTACACAGAAACAGCACTCTGAGGGAGACAAGCTGCTGGCGTTTCGTAGCAAAATCTCCTATTCTGAAGAGAAAAATTTCGTTATAAGCGGGTGGCATCAGCCTTGCCACATTTTCTCAAATGGCTCTAAAGGAGGGCAGTCAGTTGGCAGACTTACTTGTGGCCCTGCTTCCCAGGTTGGAAACTTTGCTTTCATTCCTTAGGTGGCCCATTGGCTCAAGACTGCCCTACCCCAAGAATTCAGGCTTGTGACGCCCGATTAGTTGAGATCAGCCCTTCTGGCTCTTTCATGGATGAAACCAACTGGGAAAAGAGGCGTTCTAAACTGGGGACCATGGTGTCTTTCCCTAGTCTACACGGAAACAGCACTCTGAGGGAGACGAGCTGCTGGTGTTTGGTAGCAACATCTCCTATTCTGAAGCGAAACATTTCTTTGTAAGCGGGTTGCATCAGCCTTGCCACATGTTCTCAACTGCTTATAATGGAGGCAAGTCAGTAGGCCTCACCCTTCAAGCCCACTCCAATTTCATAGAGAAAACATCAGGCCTCGGTGTGCCTTTCTGTGGCAATGAAACTTTGCTTTCATTCCTTAGGTGGCACTTCGGCTCAGAACTGCCCGACCTCAAGGATTCAGGGATGTGCAGCCTGATTAGTTGAGATCACCCCTTCTAGGTCTTTCATGGATGAAACCAACTGGGAAAAGAGCCGTTCTAAGCTGGGGACCATGGTGTCTTTCCCTAGTCTACACAGAAGCAGCACTCTGAGGGAGACGAGCTGCTGGCGTTTGGTAGCAACGTCTACTATCCTGAAGAGCAACATTTCGTTGTAAGCGGGTTGCCTCAGCATTGCCACATTTTCTGAACTGGCTATAAAGTAGGGCAGTCAGTAGGCCTCACCCTTCAAGCCCACTCCAATTTCATAGAGAAAACATCAGGCCTCGGTGTGCCTTCCTGTGGCAATGAAACTTTGCTTTCATTCCTTAGGTGGCACTTGGGCTCAGAACTGCCCTACCTCAAGGATTCAGGGATGTGCAGCCTGATTAGTTGAGATCACCCCTTCTAGGTCGTTCATGGACTCAACCAACTGGGAAAAGAGCCGTTCTAAGCTGGGGACCACGGTGTCCTTCCCTAGTCTACACAGAAACAGCACTCTGAGGGAGACGAGCTTCTGGCGTTTGGTAGCAACAACTCTTATTCTGAAGAGAAACATTTCGTTGTAAGCGGGTTGCCTCAGCCTTGCCACATTTACTGAACTGGCTATAAAGGAGGGCAGTCAGTAGGCCTCACCCTTCAAGCCCACTCCAATTTCATAGAGAAAACACCAGGCCTCGGTGTGCCTTCCTGTGGCAAGGAAACTTTGCTTTCATTCTTAGGTGGCTCTTTGGCTCAGAACTGCCCTACCCCAAGGATTCAGGGATGTGCAGCCCGATTAGTTGAGATCAGTCCTTCTGGCTCTTTCATGGATGAAACCAACTGGGAAAAGAGCCGTTCTAAGCTGGGGACCATGGTGTCTTTCCCTAGTCTACACAGAAACAGCACTCTGAGGGAGACGAGCTGCTGGCGTTTGGTAGCAACATCTCCTAATCTGAAGAGAAACATTTCGTTGTAAGCGGGTTGCCTCAGCCTTGCCACATTTTCTGAACTGGCTATAAAGGAGGGCAGTCAGTAGGCCTCACCCTTCAAGCCCACTCCAATTTCATAGAGAAAACACCAGGCCTCGGTGTGCCTTCCTGTGGGAAGGAAACTTTGCTTTCATTCTTTAGGTGGCACTTTGGCTCAGAACTGCCCTACCCCAAGGATTCAGGGATGTGCAGCCCGATTAGTTGAGATCAGTCCTTCTGGCTCTTTCATGGATGAAACCAACTGGGAAAAGAGCCGTTCTAAGCTGGGGACCATGGTGTCTTTCCCTAGTCTACACGGAAACAGCACTCTGAGGGAGACGAGCTGCTGGTGTTTGGTAGCAACATCTCCTATTCTGAAGGGAAACATTTCTTTGTAAGCGGGTTGCATCAGCCTTGCCACATGTTCTCAACTGCTTATAATGGAGGCAAGTCAGTAGGCCTCACCCTTCAAGCCCACTCCAATTTCATAGAGAAAACATCAGGCCTCGGTGTGCCTTCCTGTGGCAAGGAAACTTTGCTTTCATTCTTAGGTGGCTCTTTGGCTCAGAACTGCCCTACCCCAATGATTCAAGGATGTGCAGCCCGATTAGTTGAGATCAGTCCTTCTGGCTCTTTCATGGATGAAACCAACTGGGAAAAGAGCCGTTCTAAGCTGGGGACCATGCTGTCTTTCCCTGGTCTACACAGAAACAGCACTCTGAGGTAGACGAGCTGCTGGCGTTTGGTAGCAACAACACTTGTTCTGAAGAGAAACATTTCTTTGTAAGGAGGGTTGCCTCAGCCTTGCCACATTTTGTGATCTGGCTATAAAGGAGGGCAGTCAGTAGGCCTCACCCTTCAAGCCCACTCCAATTTCATAGAGAAAACACCAGGCCTCGGTGTGCCTTCCTGTGGCAAGGAAACTTTGCTTTCATTCTTAGGTGGCTCTTTGGCTCAGAACTGCCCTACCCCAAGGATTCAGGGATGTGCAGCCCGATTAGTTGAGATCAGTCCTTCTGGCCCTTTCATGGATGAAACCAACTGGGAAAAGAGCCGTTCTAAGCTGGGGACAATGGTGTCTTTCCCTAGTCTACACAGAAACAGCACTCTGAGGGAGACGAGCTGCTGGCGTTTGGTAGCAACATCTCCTAATCTGAAGAGAAACATTTCGTTGTAAGCGGGTTGCCTCAGCCTTGCCACATTTTCTGAACAGGCTATAAAGGAGGGCAGTCAGTAGGCCTCACCCTTCAAGCCCACTCCAATTTGACAGAGAAAACACCAGGACTCGGTGTGCCTTCCTGTGGCAAGGAAACTTTGCTTTCATTCCTTAGGTGGCACTTTGGCTCAGAACTGCCCTACCCCAAGGATTCAGGGATGTGCAGCCCGATTAGTTGAGATCAGCCCTTCTGGCTCTTTCATGGATGAAAACAGCTGGGCATAGGGCCGTTCTAAGCTTGGGACTATGGTGTCTTTCCCTAGTCTACACAGAAACAGCACTCTGAGGGAGACAAGCTGCTGGCGTTTGGTAGCAAAATCTCCTATTCTGAAGAGAAAAATTTCGTTATAAGCGGGTGGCATCAGCCTTGCCACATTTTCTCAAATGGCTCTAAAGGAGGGCAGTCAGTTGGCAGACTTACTTGTGGCCCTGCTTCCCAGGTTGGAAACTTTGCTTTCATTCCTTAGGTGGCCCATTGGCTCAAGACTGCCCTACCCCAAGAATTCAGGCTTGTGACGCCCGATTAGTTGAGATCAGCCCTTCTGGCTCTTTCATGGATGAAACCAACTGGGAAAAGAGGCGTTCTAAACTGGGGACCATGGTGTCTTTCCCTAGTCTACACGGAAACAGCACTCTGAGGGAGACGAGCTGCTGGTGTTTGGTAGCAACATCTCCTATTCTGAAGCGAAACATTTCTTTGTAAGCGGGTTGCATCAGCCTTGCCACATGTTCTCAACTGCTTATAATGGAGGCAAGTCAGTAGGCCTCACCCTTCAAGCCCACTCCAATTTCATAGAGAAAACATCAGGCCTCGGTGTGCCTTTCTGTGGCAATGAAACTTTGCTTTCATTCCTTAGGTGGCACTTCGGCTCAGAACTGCCCGACCTCAAGGATTCAGGGATGTGCAGCCTGATTAGTTGAGATCACCCCTTCTAGGTCTTTCATGGATGAAACCAACTGGGAAAAGAGCCGTTCTAAGCTGGGGACCTTGGTGTCTTTCCCTAGTCTACACAGAAGCAGCACTCTGAGGGAGACGAGCTGCTGGCGTTTGGTAGCAACGTCTACTATCCTGAAGAGCAACATTTCGTTGTAAGCGGGTTGCCTCAGCATTGCCACATTTTCTGAACTGGCTATAAAGGAGGGCAGTTAGTAGGCCTCACCCTTGAAGCCCACTCCAATTTCATAGAGAAAACACCAGGCCTCGGTGTGCCTTCCTGTGGCAAGGAAACTTTGCTTTCATTCTTAGTTGGCTCTTTGGCTCAGAACTGCCCTACCCCAAGGATTCAGTGATGTGCAGCCTGATTAGTTGAGATCAGCCCTTCTGGCTCTTTCATGGATGAAACCAACTGGGCAAAGAGCCGTTCTAAGCTGGGGACCATGCTGTCTTTCCCTGGTCTACACAGAAACAGCACTCTGAGGGAGACGAGCTGCTGGCGTTTGGTAGCAACAACTCTTGTTCTGAAGAGAAACATTTCTTTGTAAGGGGGGTTGCCTCAGCCTTGCCACATTTTGTGATCTGGCTATAAAGGAGGGCAGTCAGTAGGCCTCACCCTTCAAGCCCACTCCAATTTGACAGAGAAAACACCAGGCCTCGGTGTGCCTTCCTGTGGCAAGGAAACTTTGCTTTCATTCCTTAGGTGGCACTTTGGCTCAGAACTGCCCTACCCCAAGGATTCAGGGATGTGCAGCCCGATTAGTTGAGATCAGCCCTTCTGGCTCTTTCATGGATGAAAACAGCTGGGCATAGGGCCGTTCTAAGCTTGGGACTATGGTGTCTTTCCCTAGTCTACACAGAAACAGCACTCTGAGGGAGACGAGCTGCTGGCGTTTGGTAGCAAAATCTCCTATTCTGAAGAGAAAAATTTCGTTATAAGCGGGTGGCATCAGCCTTGCCACATTTTCTCAAATGGCTCTAAAGGAGGGCAGTCAGTTGGCAGACTTACTTGCGGCCCTGCTTCCCAGGTTGGAAACTTTGCTTTCATTCCTTAGGTGGCCCATTGGCTCAGGACTGCCCTACCCCAAGAATTCAGGCTTGTGACGCCCGATTAGTTGAGATCAGCCCTTCTGGCTCTTTCATGGATGAAACCAACTGGGAAAAGAGCCGTTCTAAGCTGGGGACCATGGTGTCTTTCCGTAGTCTACACGGAAACAGCACTCTGAGGGAGACGAGCTGCTGGTGTTTGGTAGCAACATCTCCTATTCTGAAGGGAAACATTTCTTTGTAAGCGGGTTGCATCAGCCTTGCCACATGTTCTCAACTGCTTATAATGGAGGCAAGTCAGTAGGCCTCACCCTTCAAGCCCACTCCAATTTCATAGAGAAAACATCAGGCCTCGGTGTGCCTTCCTGTGGCAAGGAAACTTTGCTTTCATTCTTAGGTGGCTCTTTGGCTCAGAACTGCCCTACCCCAATGATTCAAGGATGTGCAGCCCGATTAGTTGAGATCAGTCCTTCTGGCTCTTTCATGGATGAAACCAACTGGGAAAAGAGCCGTTCTAAGCTGGGGACCATGCTGTCTTTCCCTGGTCTACACAGAAACAGCACTCTGAGGGAGACGAGCTGCTGGCGTTTGGTAGCAACAACACTTGTTCTGAAGAGAAACATTTCTTTGTAAGGAGGGTTGCCTCAGCCTTGCCACATTTTGTGATCTGGCTATAAAGGAGGGCAGTCAGTAGGCCTCACCCTTCAAGCCCACTCCAATTTCATAGAGAAAACACCAGGCCTCGGTGTGCCTTCCTGTGGCAAGGAAACTTTGCTTTCATTCTTAGGTGGCTCTTTGGCTCAGAACTGCCCTACCCCAAGGATTCAGGGATGTGCAGCCCGATTAGTTGAGATCAGTCCTTCTGGCCCTTTCATGGATGAAACCAACTGGGAAAAGAGCCGTTCTAAGCTGGGGACAATGGTGTCTTTCCCTAGTCTACACAGAAACAGCACTCTGAGGGAGACGAGCTGCTGGCGTTTGGTAGCAACATCTCCTAATCTGAAGAGAAACATTTCGTTGTAAGCGGGTTGCCTCAGCCTTGCCACATTTTCTGAACAGGCTATAAAGGAGGGCAGTCAGTAGGCCTCACCCTTCAAGCCCACTCCAATTTGACAGAGAAAACACCAGGACTCGGTGTGCCTTCCTGTGGCAAGGAAACTTTGCTTTCATTCCTTAGGTGGCACTTTGGCTCAGAACTGCCCTACCCCAAGGATTCAGGGATGTGCAGCCCGATTAGTTGAGATCAGCCCTTCTGGCTCTTTCATGGATGAAAACAGCTGGGCATAGGGCCGTTCTAAGCTTGGGACTATGGTGTCTTTCCCTAGTCTACACAGAAACAGCACTCTGAGGGAGACAAGCTGCTGGCGTTTCGTAGCAAAATCTCCTATTCTGAAGAGAAAAATTTCGTTATAAGCGGGTGGCATCAGCCTTGCCACATTTTCTCAAATGGCTCTAAAGGAGGGCAGTCAGTTGGCAGACTTACTTGTGGCCCTGCTTCCCAGGTTGGAAACTTTGCTTTCATTCCTTAGGTGGCCCATTGGCTCAAGACTGCCCTACCCCAAGAATTCAGGCTTGTGACGCCCGATTAGTTGAGATCAGCCCTTCTGGCTCTTTCATGGATGAAACCAACTGGGAAAAGAGGCGTTCTAAACTGGGGACCATGGTGTCTTTCCCTAGTCTACAGGGAAACAGCACTCTGAGGGAGACGAGCTGCTGGTGTTTGGTAGCAACATCTCCTATTCTGAAGCGAAACATTTCTTTGTAAGCGGGTTGCATCAGCCTTGCCACATGTTCTCAACTGCTTATAATGGAGGCAAGTCAGTAGGCCTCACCCTTCAAGCCCACTCCAATTTCATAGAGAAAACATCAGGCCTCGGTGTGCCTTTCTGTGGCAATGAAACTTTGCTTTCATTCCTTAGGTGGCACTTCGGCTCAGAACTGCCCGACCTCAAGGATTCAGGGATGTGCAGCCTGATTAGTTGAGATCACCCCTTCTAGGTCTTTCATGGATGAAACCAACTGGGAAAAGAGCCGTTCTAAGCTGGGGACCTTGGTGTCTTTCCCTAGTCTACACAGAAGCAGCACTCTGAGGGAGACGAGCTGTTGGCGTTTGGTAGCAACGTCTACTATCCTGAAGAGCAACATTTCGTTGTAAGCGGGTTGCCTCAGCATTGCCACATTTTCTGAACTGGCTATAAAGGAGGGCAGTTAGTAGGCCTCACCCTTGAAGCCCACTCCAATTTCATAGAGAAAACACCAGGCCTCGGTGTGCCTTCCTGTGGCAAGGAAACTTTGCTTTCATTCTTAGTTGGCTCTTTGGCTCAGAACTGCCCTACCCCAAGGATTCAGTGATGTGCAGCCTGATTAGTTGAGATCAGCCCTTCTGGCTCTTTCATGGATGAAACCAACTGGGCAAAGAGCCGTTCTAAGCTGGGGACCATGCTGTCTTTCCCTGGTCTACACAGAAACAGCACTCTGAGGGAGACGAGCTGCTGGCGTTTGGTAGCAACAACTCTTGTTCTGAAGAGAAACATTTCTTTGTAAGGGGGGTTGCCTCAGCCTTGCCACATTTTGTGATCTGGCTATAAAGGAGGGCAGTCAGTAGGCCTCACCCTTCAAGCCCACTCCAATTTGACAGAGAAAACACCAGGCCTCGGTGTGCCTTCCTGTGGCAAGGAAACTTTGCTTTCATTCCTTAGGTGGCACTTTGGCTCAGAACTGCCCTACCCCAAGGATTCAGGGATGTGCAGCCCGATTAGTTGAGATCAGCCCTTCTGGCTCTTTCATGGATGAAAACAGCTGGGCATAGGGCCGTTCTAAGCTTGGGACTATGGTGTCTTTCCCTAGTCTACACAGAAACAGCACTCTGAGGGAGACGAGCTGCTGGCGTTTGGTAGCAAAATCTCCTATTCTGAAGAGAAAAATTTCGTTATAAGCGGGTGGCATCAGCCTTGCCACATTTTCTCAAATGGCTCTAAAGGAGGGCAGTCAGTTGGCAGACTTACTTGCGGCCCTGCTTCCCAGGTTGGAAACTTTGCTTTCATTCCTTAGGTGGCCCATTGGCTCAGGACTGCCCTACCCCAAGAATTCAGGCTTGTGACGCCCGATTAGTTGAGATCAGCCCTTCTGGCTCTTTCATGGATGAAACCAACTGGGAAAAGAGCCGTTCTAAGCTGGGGACCATGGTGTCTTTCCCTAGTCTACACGGAAACAGCACTCTGAGGGAGACGAGCTGCTGGTGTTTGGTAGCAACATCTCCTATTCTGAAGGGAAACATTTCTTTGTAAGCGGGTTGCATCAGCCTTGCCACATGTTCTCAACTGCTTATAATGGAGGCAAGTCAGTAGGCCTCACCCTTCAAGCCCACTCCAATTTCATAGAGAAAACATCAGGCCTCGGTGTGCCTTCCTGTGGCAAGGAAACTTTGCTTTCATTCTTAGGTGGCTCTTTGGCTCAGAACTGCCCTACCCCAATGATTCAAGGATGTGCAGCCCGATTAGTTGAGATCAGTCCTTCTGGCTCTTTCATGGATGAAACCAACTGGGAAAAGAGCCGTTCTAAGCTGGGGACCATGCTGTCTTTCCCTGGTCTACACAGAAACAGCACTCTGAGGGAGACGAGCTGCTGGCGTTTGGTAGCAACAACACTTGTTCTGAAGAGAAACATTTCTTTGTAAGGAGGGTTGCCTCAGCCTTGCCACATTTTGTGATCTGGCTATAAAGGAGGGCAGTCAGTAGGCCTCACCCTTCAAGCCCACTCCAATTTCATAGAGAAAACACCAGGCCTCGGTGTGCCTTCCTGTGGCAAGGAAACTTTGCTTTCATTCTTAGGTGGCTCTTTGGCTCAGAACTGCCCTACCCCAAGGATTCAGGGATGTGCAGCCCGATTAGTTGAGATCAGTCCTTCTGGCCCTTTCATGGATGAAACCAACTGGGAAAAGAGCCGTTCTAAGCTGGGGACAATGGTGTCTTTCCCTAGTCTACACAGAAACAGCACTCTGAGGGAGACGAGCTGCTGGCGTTTGGTAGCAACATCTCCTAATCTGAAGAGAAACATTTCGTTGTAAGCGGGTTGCCTCAGCCTTGCCACATTTTCTGAACAGGCTATAAAGGAGGGCAGTCAGTAGGCCTCACCCTTCAAGCCCACTCCAATTTGACAGAGAAAACACCAGGACTCGGTGTGCCTTCCTGTGGCAAGGAAACTTTGCTTTCATTCCTTAGGTGGCACTTTGGCTCAGAACTGCCCTACCCCAAGGATTCAGGGATGTGCAGCCCGATTAGTTGAGATCAGCCCTTCTGGCTCTTTCATGGATGAAAACAGCTGGGCATAGGGCCGTTCTAAGCTTGGGACTATGGTGTCTTTCCCTAGTCTACACAGAAACAGCACTCTGAGGGAGACAAGCTGCTGGCGTTTCGTAGCAAAATCTCCTATTCTGAAGAGAAAAATTTCGTTATAAGCGGGTGGCATCAGCCTTGCCACATTTTCTCAAATGGCTCTAAAGGAGGGCAGTCAGTTGGCAGACTTACTTGTGGCCCTGCTTCCCAGGTTGGAAACTTTGCTTTCATTCCTTAGGTGGCCCATTGGCTCAAGACTGCCCTACCCCAAGAATTCAGGCTTGTGACGCCCGATTAGTTGAGATCAGCCCTTCTGGCTCTTTCATGGATGAAACCAACTGGGAAAAGAGGCGTTCTAAACTGGGGACCATGGTGTCTTTCCCTAGTCTACACGGAAACAGCACTCTGAGGGAGACGAGCTGCTGGTGTTTGGTAGCAACATCTCCTATTCTGAAGCGAAACATTTCTTTGTAAGCGGGTTGCATCAGCCTTGCCACATGTTCTCAACTGCTTATAATGGAGGCAAGTCAGTAGGCCTCACCCTTCAAGCCCACTCCAATTTCATAGAGAAAACATCAGGCCTCGGTGTGCCTTTCTGTGGCAATGAAACTTTGCTTTCATTCCTTAGGTGGCACTTCGGCTCAGAACTGCCCGACCTCAAGGATTCAGGGATGTGCAGCCTGATTAGTTGAGATCACCCCTTCTAGGTCTTTCATGGATGAAACCAACTGGGAAAAGAGCCGTTCTAAGCTGGGGACCATGGTGTCTTTCCCTAGTCTACACAGAAGCAGCACTCTGAGGGAGACGAGCTGCTGGCGTTTGGTAGCAACGTCTACTATCCTGAAGAGCAACATTTCGTTGTAAGCGGGTTGCCTCAGCATTGCCACATTTTCTGAACTGGCTATAAAGTAGGGCAGTCAGTAGGCCTCACCCTTCAAGCCCACTCCAATTTCATAGAGAAAACATCAGGCCTCGGTGTGCCTTCCTGTGGCAATGAAACTTTGCTTTCATTCCTTAGGTGGCACTTGGGCTCAGAACTGCCCTACCTCAAGGATTCAGGGATGTGCAGCCTGATTAGTTGAGATCACCCCTTCTAGGTCGTTCATGGACTCAACCAACTGGGAAAAGAGCCGTTCTAAGCTGGGGACCACGGTGTCCTTCCCTAGTCTACACAGAAACAGCACTCTGAGGGAGACGAGCTTCTGGCGTTTGGTAGCAACAACTCTTATTCTGAAGAGAAACATTTCGTTGTAAGCGGGTTGCCTCAGCCTTGCCACATTTACTGAACTGGCTATAAAGGAGGGCAGTCAGTAGGCCTCACCCTTCAAGCCCACTCCAATTTCATAGAGAAAACACCAGGCCTCGGTGTGCCTTCCTGTGGCAAGGAAACTTTGCTTTCATTCTTAGGTGGCTCTTTGGCTCAGAACTGCCCTACCCCAAGGATTCAGGGATGTGCAGCCCGATTAGTTGAGATCAGTCCTTCTGGCTCTTTCATGGATGAAACCAACTGGGAAAAGAGCCGTTCTAAGCTGGGGACCATGGTGTCTTTCCCTAGTCTACACAGAAACAGCACTCTGAGGGAGACGAGCTGCTGGCGTTTGGTAGCAACATCTCCTAATCTGAAGAGAAACATTTCGTTGTAAGCGGGTTGCCTCAGCCTTGCCACATTTTCTGAACTGGCTATAAAGGAGGGCAGTCAGTAGGCCTCACCCTTCAAGCCCACTCCAATTTCATAGAGAAAACACCAGGCCTCGGTGTGCCTTCCTGTGGGAAGGAAACTTTGCTTTCATTCTTTAGGTGGCACTTTGGCTCAGAACTGCCCTACCCCAAGGATTCAGGGA
This sequence comes from Eschrichtius robustus, assembly GCF_028021215.1. Classification (NCBI taxonomy): domain Eukaryota; kingdom Metazoa; phylum Chordata; class Mammalia; order Artiodactyla; family Eschrichtiidae; genus Eschrichtius; species Eschrichtius robustus. The sequence continues at coordinate 47,495,576 of NC_090842.1, forward strand.
TGTGCAGCCCGATTAGTTGAGATCAGTCCTTCTGGCTCTTTCATGGATGAAACCAAGTGGGAAAAGAGCCGTTCTAAGCTGGGGACCATGGTGTCTTTCCCTAGTCTACACAGAAACAGCACTCTGAGGGAGACGAGCTGCTGGCGTTTGGTAGCAACATCTCTTAATCTGAAGAGAAACATTTCGTTGTAAGCGGGTTGCCTCAGCCTTGCCACATGTTCTCAACTGGTTATAAAGGAGGGCAGTCACTAGGCCTCACCTTTCAAGCACACTCCAATTTCATACAGAAAACACTAGGCCTCGTTGTGCCTTCCTGTGGCAAGGAAACTTTGCTTTCATTCCTTAGGTGGCACTTTGGCTGAGAAGTGCCCTACCCCAAGGATTCAGGGATGTGAAGCCCGATTAGTTGAGATCAGCCCTTCTGGCTCTTTCATGGATGAAACCAACTGGGCAAAGAGCCGTTCTAAGCTGGGGACCATGCTGTCTTTCCCTGGTCTACACAGAAACAGCACTCTGAGGGAGACGAGCTGCTGGTGTTTGGTAGCAACAACTCTTGTTCTGAAGAGAAACATTTCTTTGTAAGGGGGGTTGCCTCAGCCTTGCCACATTTTGTGATCTGGCTATAAAGGAGGGCAGTCAGTAGGCCTCACCCTTCAAGCCCACTCCAATTTGACAGAGAAAACACCAGGCCTCGGTGTGCCTTCCTGTGGCAAGGAAACTTTGCTTTCATTCCTTAGGTGGCACTTTGGCTCAGAACTGCCCTACCCCAAGGATTCAGGGATGTGCAGCCCGATTAGTTGAGATCAGCCCTTCTGGCTCTTTCATGGATGAAAACAGCTGGGCATAGGGCCGTTCTAAGCTTGGGACTATGGTGTCTTTCCCTAGTCTACACAGAAACAGCACTCTGAGGGAGACGAGCTGCTGGCGTTTGGTATCAAAATCTCCTATTCTGAAGAGAAAAATTTCGTTATAAGCGGGTGGCATCAGCCTTGCCACATTTTCTCAAATGGCTCTAAAGGAGGGCAGTCAGTTGGCAGACTTACTTGCGGCCCTGCTTCCCAGGTTGGAAACTTTGCTTTCATTCCTTAGGTGGCCCATTGGCTCAGGACTGCCCTACCCCAAGAATTCAGGCTTGTGACGCCCGATTAGTTGAGATCAGCCCTTCTGGCTCTTTCATGGATGAAACCAACTGGGAAAAGAGCCGTTCTAAGCTGGGGACCATGGTGTCTTTCCCTAGTCTACACGGAAACAGCACTCTGAGGGAGACGAGCTGCTGGTGTTTGGTAGCAACATCTCCTATTCTGAAGGGAAACATTTCTTTGTAAGCGGGTTGCATCAGCCTTGCCACATGTTCTCAACTGCTTATAATGGAGGCAAGTCAGTAGGCCTCACCCTTCAAGCCCACTCCAATTTCATAGAGAAAACATCAGGCCTCGGTGTGCCTTCCTGTGGCAAGGAAACTTTGCTTTCATTCTTAGGTGGCTCTTTGGCTCAGAACTGCCCTACCCCAATGATTCAAGGATGTGCAGCCCGATTAGTTGAGATCAGTCCTTCTGGCTCTTTCATGGATGAAACCAACTGGGAAAAGAGCCGTTCTAAGCTGGGGACCATGCTGTCTTTCCCTGGTCTACACAGAAACAGCACTCTGAGGGAGACGAGCTGCTGGTGTTTGGTAGCAACAACTCTTGTTCTGAAGAGAAACATTTCTTTGTAAGGGGGGTTGCCTCAGCCTTGCCACATTTTGTGATCTGGCTATAAAGGAGGGCAGTCAGTAGGCCTCACCCTTCAAGCCCACTCCAATTTGACAGAGAAAACACCAGGCCTCGGTGTGCCTTCCTGTGGCAAGGAAACTTTGCTTTCATTCCTTAGGTGGCACTTTGGCTCAGAACTGCCCTACCCCAAGGATTCAGGGATGTGCAGCCCGATTAGTTGAGATCAGCCCTTCTGGCTCTTTCATGGATGAAAACAGCTGGGCATAGGGCCGTTCTAAGCTTGGGACTATGGTGTCTTTCCCTAGTCTACACAGAAACAGCACTCTGAGGGAGACGAGCTGCTGGCGTTTGGTAGCAAAATCTCCTATTCTGAAGAGAAAAATTTCGTTATAAGCGGGTGGCATCAGCCTTGCCACATTTTCTCAAATGGCTCTCAAGGAGGGCAGTCAGTTGGCAGACTTACTTGCGGCCCTGCTTCCCAGGTTGGAAACTTTGCTTTCATTCCTTAGGTGGCCCATTGGCTCAAGACTGCCCTACCCCAAGAATTCAGGCTTGTGACGCCCGATTAGTTGAGATCAGCCCTTCTGGCTCTTTCATGAATGAAACCAACTGGGAAAAGAGCCGTTCTAAGCTGGGGACCATGGTGTCTTTCCCTAGTCTACACGGAAACAGCACTCTGAGGGAGACGAGCTGCTGGTGTTTGGTAGCAACATCTCCTATTCTGAAGGGAAACATTTCTTTGTAAGCGGGTTGCATCAGCCTTGCCACATGTTCTCAACTGCTTATAATGGAGGCAAGTCAGTAGGCCTCACCCTTCAAGCCCACTCCAATTTCATAGAGAAAACATCAGGCCTCGGTGTGCCTTTCTGTGGCAATGAAACTTTGCTTTCATTCTTAGGTGGCTCTTTGGCTCAGAACTGCCCTACCCCAATGATTCAAGGATGTGCAGCCCGATTAGTTGAGATCAGTCCTTCTGGCTCTTTCATGGATGAAACCAACTGGGAAAAGAGCCGTTGTAAGCTGGGGACCATGCTGTCTTTCCCTGGTCTACACAGAAACAGCACTCTGAGGGAGACGGGCTGCTGGCGTTTGGTAGCTACAACACTTGTTCTGAAGAGAAACATTTCTTTGTAAGGGGGGTTGCCTCAGCCTTGCCACATTTTGTGATCTGGCTATAAAGGAGGGCAGTCAGTAGGCCTCACCCTTCAAGCCCACTCCAATTTCATAGAGAAAACACCAGGCCTCGGTGTGCCTTCCTGTGGCAAGGAAACTTTGCTTTCATTCTTAGGTGGCTCTTTGGCTCAGAACTGCCCTACCCCAAGGATTCAGGGATGTGCAGCCCGATTAGTTGAGATCAGTCCTTCTGGCTCTTTCATGGATGAAACCAACTGGGAAAAGAGCCGTTCTAAGCTGGGGACAATGGTGTCTTTCCCTAGTCTACACAGAAACAGCACTCTGAGGGAGACGAGCTGCTGGCGTTTGGTAGCAACATCTCCTAATCTGAAGAGAAACATTTCGTTGTAAGCGGGTTGCCTCAGCCTTGCCACATTTTCTGAACTGGCTATAAAGGAGGGCAGTCAGTAGGCCTCACCCTTCAAGCCCACTCCAATTTGACAGAGAAAACACCAGGCCTCGGTGTGCCTTCCGGTGGCAAGGAAACTTTGCTTTCATTCCTTAGGTGGCACTTTGGCTCAGAACTGCCCTACCCCAAGGATTCAGGGATGTGCAGCCCGATTAGTTGAGATCAGCCCTTCTGGCTCTTTCATGGATGAAAACAGCTGGGCATAGGGCCGTTCTAAGCTTGGGACTATGGTGTCTTTCCCTAGTCTACACAGAAACAGCACTCTGAGGGAGACAAGCTGCTGGCGTTTGGTAGCAAAATCTCCTATTCTGAAGAGAAAAATTTCGTTATAAGCGGGTGGCATCAGCCTTGCCACATTTTCTCAAATGGCTCTAAAGGAGGGCAGTCAGTTGGCAGACTTACTTGTGGCCCTGCTTCCCAGGTTGGAAACTTTGCTTTCATTCCTTAGGTGGCCCATTGGCTCAAGACTGCCCTACCCCAAGAATTCAGGCTTGTGACGCCTGATTAGTTGAGATCAGCCCTTCTGGCTCTTTCATGGATGAAACCAACTGGGAAAAGAGCCGTTCTAAACTGGGGACCATGGTGTCTTTCCCTAGTCTACACGGAAACAGCACTCTGAGGGAGACGAGCTGCTGGTGTTTGGTAGCAACATCTCCTATTCTGAAGCGAAACATTTCTTTGTAAGCGGGTTGCATCAGCCTTGCCACATGTTCTCAACTGCTAATAATGGAGGCAAGTCAGTAGGCCTCACCCTTCAAGCCCACTCCAATTTCATAGAGAAAACATCAGGCCTCGGTGTGCCTTTCTGTGGCAATGAAACTTTGCTTTCATTCCTTAGGTGGCACTTCGGCTCAGAACTGCCCGACCTCAAGGATTCAGGGATGTGCAGCCTGATTAGTTGAGATCACCCCTTCTAGGTCTTTCATGGATGAAACCAACTGGGAAAAGAGCCGTTCTAAGCTGGGGACCATGGTGTCTTTCCCTAGTCTACACAGAAGCAGCACTCTGAGGGAGACGAGCTGCTGGCGTTTGGTAGCAACGTCTACTATCCTGAAGAGCAACATTTCGTTGTAAGCGGGTTGCCTCAGCATTGCCACATTTTCTGAACTGGCTATAAAGTAGGGCAGTCAGTAGGCCTCACCCTTCAAGCCCACTCCAATTTCATAGAGAAAACATCAGGCCTCGGTGTGCCTTCCTGTGGCAATGAAACTTTGCTTTCATTCCTTAGGTGGCACTTGGGCTCAGAACTGCCCTACCTCAAGGATTCAGGGATGTGCAGCCTGATTAGTTGAGATCACCCCTTCTAGGTCGTTCATGGACTCAACCAACTGGGAAAAGAGCCGTTCTAAGCTGGGGACCATGCTGTCTTTCCCTGGTCTACACAGAAACAGCACTCTGAGGGAGACGAGCTGCTGGCGTTTGGTAGCAACAACACTTGTTCTGAAGAGAAACATTTCTTTGTAAGGGGGGTTGCCTCAGCCTTGCCACATTTTGTGATCTGGCTATAAAGGAGGGCAGTCAGTAGGCCTCACCCTTCAAGCCCACTCCAATTTCATAGAGAAAACACCAGGCCTTGGTGTGCCTTCCTGTGGCAAGGAAACTTTGCTTTCATTCTTAGGTGGCTCTTTGGCTCAGAACTGCCCTACCCCAAGGATTCAGGGATGTGCAGCCCGATTAGTTGAGATCAGTCCTTCTGGCTCTTTCATGGATGAAACCAACTGGGAAAAGAGCCGTTCTAAGCTGGGGACAATGGTGTCTTTCCCTAGTCTACACAGAAACAGCACTCTGAGGGAGACGAGCTGCTGGCGTTTGGTAGCAACATCTCCTAATCTGAAGAGAAACATTTCGTTGTAAGCGGGTTGCCTCAGCCTTGCCACATTTTCTGAACTGGCTATAAAGGAGGGCAGTCAGTAGGCCTCACCCTTCAAGCCCACTCCAATTTCATAGAGAAAACACCAGGCCTCGGTGTGCCTTCCTGTGACAAGGAAACTTTGCTCTCATTCTTTAGGTGGCACTTTGGCTCAGAACTGCCCTACCCCAAGGATTCAGGGATGTGCAGCCCGATTAGTTGAGATCAGTCCTTCTGGCTCTTTCATGGATGAAACCAACTGGGAAAAGAGCCGTTCTAAGCTGGGGACCATGGTGTCTTACCCTAGTCTACACAGAAACCGCACTCTGAGGGAGACGAGCTGCTGGCGTTTGGTAGCAACATCTCCTAATCTGAAGAGAAACATTTCGTTGTAAGCGGGTTGCCTCAGCCTTGCCACATGTTCTCAACTGGTTATAAAGGAGGGCAGTCACTAGGCCTCACCTTTCAAGCACACTCCAATTTCATACAGAAAACACCAGGCCTCGGTGTGCCTTCCTGTGGCAAGGAAACATTGCTTTCATTCTTAGGTGGCACTTTGGCTCAGAAGTGCCCTACCCCAAGGATTCAGGGATGTGCAGCCCGATTAGTTGAGATCAGCCCTTCTGGCTCTTTCATGGATGAAACCAACTGGGCAAAGAGCCGTTCTAAGCTGGGGACCATGCTGTCTTTCCCTGGTCTACACAGAAACAGCACTCTGAGGGAGACGAGCTGCTGGTGTTTGGTAGCAACAACTCTTGTTCTGAAGAGAAACATTTCTTTGTAAGGGGGGTTGCCTCAGCCTTGCCACATTTTGTGATCTGGCTATAAAGGAGGGCAGTCAGTAGGCCTCACCCTTCAAGCCCACTCCAATTTGACAGAGAAAACACCAGGCCTCGGTGTGCCTTCCTGTGGCAAGGAAACTTTGCTTTCATTCCTTAGGTGGCACTTTGGCTCAGAACTGCCCTACCCCAAGGATTCAGGGATGTGCAGCCCGATTAGTTGAGATCAGCCCTTCTGGCTCTTTCATGGATGAAAACAGCTGGGCATAGGGCCGTTCTAAGCTTGGGACTATGGTGTCTTTCCCTAGTCTACACAGAAACAGCACTCTGAGGGAGACGAGCTGCTGGCGTTTGGTAGCAAAATCTCCTATTCTGAAGAGAAAAATTTCGTTATAAGCGGGTGGCATCAGCCTTGCCACATTTTCTCAAATGGCTCTCAAGGAGGGCAGTCAGTTGGCAGACTTACTTGCGGCCCTGCTTCCCAGGTTGGAAACTTTGCTTTCATTCCTTAGGTGGCCCATTGGCTCAGGACTGCCCTACCCCAAGAATTCAGGCTTGTGACGCCCGATTAGTTGAGATCAGCCCTTCTGGCTCTTTCATGGATGAAATCAACTGGGAAAAGAGCCGTTCTAAGCTGGGGACCATGGTGTCTTTCCCTAGTCTACACGGAAACAGCACTCTGAGGGAGACGAGCTGCTGGTGTTTGGTAGCAACATCTCCTATTCTGAAGGGAAACATTTCTTTGTAAGCGGGTTGCATCAGCCTTGCCACATGTTCTCAACTGCTTATAATGGAGGCAAGTCAGTAGGCCTCACCCTTCAAGCCCACTCCAATTTCATAGAGAAAACATCAGGCCTCGGTGTGCCTTCCTGTGGCAAGGAAACTTTGCTTTCATTCTTAGGTGGCTCTTTGGCTCAGAACTGCCCTACCCCAATGATTCAAGGATGTGCAGCCCGATTAGTTGAGATCAGTCCTTCTGGCTCTTTCATGGATGAAACCAACTGGGAAAAGAGCCGTTCTAAGCTGGGGACCATGCTGTCTTTCCCTGGTCTACACAGAAACAGCACTCTGAGGGAGACGAGCTGCTGGCGTTTGGTAGCAACAACACTTGTTCTGAAGAGAAACATTTCTTTGTAAGGGGGGTTGCCTCAGCCTTGCCACATTTTGTGATCTGGCTATAAAGGAGGGCAGTCAGTAGGCCTCACCCTTCAAGCCCACTCCAATTTCATAGAGAAAACACCAGGCCTCGGTGTGCCTTCCTGTGGCAAGGAAACTTTGCTTTCATTCTTAGGTGGCTCTTTGGCTCAGAACTGCCCTACCCCAAGGATTCAGGGATGTGCAGCCCGATTAGTTGAGATCAGTCCTTCTGGCTCTTTCATGGATGAAACCAACTGGGAAAAGAGCCGTTCTAAGCTGGGGACAATGGTGTCTTTCCCTAGTCTACACAGAAACAGCACTCTGAGGGAGACGAGCTGCTGGCGTTTGGTAGCAACATCTCCTAATCTGAAGAGAAACATTTCGTTGTAAGCGGGTTGCCTCAGCCTTGCCACATTTTCTGAACTGGCTATAAAGGAGGGCAGTCAGTAGGCCTCACCCTTCAAGCCCACTCCAATTTCATAGAGAAAACACCAGGCCTCGGTGTGCCTTCCTGTGACAAGGAAACTTTGCTCTCATTCTTTAGGTGGCACTTTGGCTCAGAACTGCCCTACCCCAAGGATTCAGGGATGTGCAGCCCGATTAGTTGAGATCAGTCCTTCTGGCTCTTTCATGGATGAAACCAACTGGGAAAAGAGCCGTTCTAAGCTGGGGACCATGGTGTCTTACCCTAGTCTACACAGAAACAGCACTCTGAGGGAGACGAGCTGCTGGCGTTTGGTAGCAACATCTCCTAATCTGAAGAGAAACATTTCGTTGTAAGCGGGTTGCCTCAGCCTTGCCACATGTTCTCAACTGGTTATAAAGGAGGGCAGTCACTAGGCCTCACCTTTCAAGCACACTCCAATTTCATACAGAAAACACCAGGCCTCGGTGTGCCTTCCTGTGGCAAGGAAACATTGCTTTCATTCTTAGGTGGCACTTTGGCTCAGAAGTGCCCTACCCCAAGGATTCAGGGATGTGCAGCCCGATTAGTTGAGATCAGCCCTTCTGGCTCTTTCATGGATGAAACCAACTGGGCAAAGAGCCGTTCTAAGCTGGGGACCATGCTGTCTTTCCCTGGTCTACACAGAAACAGCACTCTGAGGGAGACGAGCTGCTGGTGTTTGGTAGCAACAACTCTTGTTCTGAAGAGAAACATTTCTTTGTAAGGGGGGTTGCCTCAGCCTTGCCACATTTTGTGATCTGGCTATAAAGGAGGGCAGTCAGTAGGCCTCACCCTTCAAGCCCACTCCAATTTGACAGAGAAAACACCAGGCCTCGGTGTGCCTTCCTGTGGCAAGGAAACTTTGCTTTCATTCCTTAGGTGGCACTTTGGCTCAGAACTGCCCTACCCCAAGGATTCAGGGATGTGCAGCCCGATTAGTTGAGATCAGCCCTTCTGGCTCTTTCATGGATGAAAACAGCTGGGCATAGGGCCGTTCTAAGCTTGGGACTATGGTGTCTTTCCCTAGTCTACACAGAAACAGCACTCTGAGGGAGACGAGCTGCTGGTGTTTGGTAGCAACATCTCCTATTCTGAAGGGAAACATTTCTTTGTAAGCGGGTTGCATCAGCCTTGCCACATGTTCTCAACTGCTTATAATGGAGGCAAGTCAGTAGGCCTCACCCTTCAAGCCCACTCCAATTTCATAGAGAAAACATCAGGCCTCGGTGTGCCTTCCTGTGGCAAGGAAACTTTGCTTTCATTCTTAGGTGGCTCTTTGGCTCAGAACTGCCCTACCCCAATGATTCAAGGATGTGCAGCCCGATTAGTTGAGATCAGTCCTTCTGGCTCTTTCATGGATGAAACCAACTGGGAAAAGAGCCGTTCTAAGCTGGGGACCATGCTGTCTTTCCCTGGTCTACACAGAAACAGCACTCTGAGGGAGACGAGCTGCTGGCGTTTGGTAGCAACAACACTTGTTCTGAAGAGAAACATTTCTTTGTAAGGGGGGTTGCCTCAGCCTTGCCACATTTTGTGATCTGGCTATAAAGGAGGGCAGTCAGTAGGCCTCACCCTTCAAGCCCACTCCAATTTCATAGAGAAAACACCAGGCCTCGGTGTGCCTTCCTGTGGCAAGGAAACTTTGCTTTCATTCTTAGGTGGCTCTTTGGCTCAGAACTGCCCTACCCCAAGGATTCAGGGATGTGCAGCCCGATTAGTTGAGATCAGCCCTTCTGGCTCTTTCATGGATGAAACCAACTGGGAAAAGAGCCGTTCTAAGCTGGGGACAATGGTGTCTTTCCCTAGTCTACACACAAACAGCACTCTGAGGGAGACGAGCTGCTGGCGTTTGGTAGCAACATCTCCTAATCTGAAGAGAAACATTTCGTTGTAAGCGGGTTGCCTCAGCCTTGCCACATTTTCTGAACTGGCTATAAAGGAGGGCAGTCAGTAGGCCTCACCCTTCAAGCCCACTCCAATTTCATAGAGAAAACACCAGGCCTCGGTGTGCCTTCCTGTGGCAAGGAAACTTTGCTTTCATTCCTTAGGTGGCACTTGGGCTCAGAACTGCCCTACCTCAAGGATTCAGGGATGTGCAGCCTGATTAGTAGAGATCACCCCTTCTAGGTCGTTCATGGACTCAACCAACTGGGAAAAGAGCCGTTCTAAGCTGGGGACCACGGTGTCCTTCCCTAGTCTACACAGAAACAGCACTCTGAGGAAGACGAGCTTCTGGCGTTAGGTAGCAACAACTCTTATTCTGAAGAGAAACATTTCGTTGTAAGCGGGTTGCCTCAGCCTTGCCACATTTACTGAACTGGCTATAAAGGAGGGCAGTCAGTAGGCCTCACCCTTCAAGCCCACTCCAATTTCATAGAGAAAACACCAGGCCTCGGTGTTCCTTCCTGTGGCAAGGAAACTTTGCTTTCATTCTTAGGTGGCTCTTTGGCTCAGAACTGCCCTACCCCAAGGATTCAGAGATGTGCAGCCCGATTAGTTGAGATCAGTCCTTCTGGCTCTTTCATGGATGAAACCAACTGGGAAAAGAGCCGTTCTAAGCTGGGGACCATGGTGTCTTTCCCTAGTCTACACAGAAACAGCACTCTGAGGGAGACGAGGTGCTGGCGTTTGGTAGCAACATCTCCTAATCTGAAGAGAAACATTTCGTTGTAAGCGGGTTGCCTCAGCCTTGCCACATGTTCTCAACTGGTTATAAAGGAGGGCAGTCACTAGGCCTCACCTTTCAAGCACACTCCAATTTCATACAGAAAACACAAGGCCTCGGTGTGCCTTCCTGTGGCAAGGAAACTTTGCTTTCATTCCTTAGGTGGCACTTTGGCTCAGAAGTGCCCTACCCCAAGGATTCAAGGATGTGCAGCCCGATTAGTTGAGATCAGTCCTTCTGGCTCTTTCATGGATGAAACCAACTGGGAAAAGAGCCGTTCTAAGCTGGGGACCATGCTGTCTTTCCCTGGTCTACACAGAAACAGCACTCTGAGGGAGACGAGCTGCTGGCGTTTGGTAGCAACAACACTTGTTCTGAAGAGAAACATTTCTTTGTAAGGGGGGTTGCCTCAGCCTTGCCACATTTTGTGATCTGGCTATAAAGGAGGGCAGTCAGTAGGCCTCACCCTTCAAGCCCACTCCAATTTCATAGAGAAAACACCAGGCCTCGGTGTGCCTTCCTGTGGCAAGTAAACTTTGCTTTCATTCTTAGGTGGCTCTTTGGCTCAGAACTGCCCTACCCCAAGGATTCAGGGATGTGCAGCCCGATTAGTTGAGATCAGACCTTCTGGCTCTTTCATGGATGAAACCAACTGGGAAAAGAGCCGTTCTAAGCTGGGGACAATGGTGTCTTTCCCTAGTCTACACAGAAACAGCACTCTGAGGGAGACGAGCTGCTGGCGTTTGGTAGCAACATCTCCTAATCTGAAGAGAAACATTTCGTTGTAAGCGGGTTGCCTCAGCCTTGCCACATTTTCTGAACTGGCTATAAAGGAGGGCAGTCAGTAGGCCTCACCCTTCAAGCCCACTCCAATTTCATAGAGAAAACACCAGGCCTCGGTGTGCCTTCCTGTGACAAGGAAACTTTGCTCTCATTCTTTAGGTGGCACTTTGGCTCAGAACTGCCCTACCCCAAGGATTCAGGGATGTGCAGCCCGATTAGTTGAGATCAGTCCTTCTGGCTCTTTCATGGATGAAACCAACTGGGAAAAGAGCCGTTCTAAGCTGGGGACCATGGTGTCTTACCCTAGTCTACACAGAAACAGCACTCTGAGGGAGACGAGCTGCTGGCGTTTGGTAGCAACATCTCCTAATCTGAAGAGAAACATTTCGTTGTAAGCGGGTTGCCTCAGCCTTGCCACATGTTCTCAACTGGTTATAAAGGAGGGCAGTCACTAGGCCTCACCTTTCAAGCACACTCCAATTTCATACAGAAAACACCAGGCCTCGGTGTGCCTTCCTGTTGCAAGGAAACATTGCTTTCATTCTTAGGTGGCACTTTGGCTCAGAAGTGCCCTACCCCAAGGATTCAGGGATGTGCAGCCCGATTAGTTGAGATCAGCCCTTCTGGCTCTTTCATGGATGAAACCAACTGGGCAAAGAGCCGTTCTAAGCTGGGGACCATGCTGTCTTTCCCTGGTCTACACAGAAACAGCACTCTGAGGGAGACGAGCTGCTGGTGTTTGGTAGCAACAACTCTTGTTCTGAAGAGAATCATTTCTTTGTAAGGGGGGTTGCCTCAGCCTTGCCACATTTTGTGATCTGGCTATAAAGGAGGGCAGTCAGTAGGCCTCACCCTTCAAGCCCACTCCAATTTGACAGAGAAAACACCAGGCCTCGGTGTGCCTTCCTGTGGCAAGGAAACTTTGCTTTCATTCTCAGGTGGCTCTTTGGCTCAGAAATGCCCTACCCCAAGGATTCAGGGATGTGCAGCCCGATTAGTTGAGATCAGCCCTTCTGGCTCTTTCAAGGATGAAACCAACTGGGCAAAGAGCCGTTCTAAGCTGGGGACCATGCTGTCTTTCCCTGGTCTACACAGAAACAGCACTCTGAGGGAGACGAGCTGCTGGTGTTTGGTAGCAACATCTCCTATTCTGAAGGGAAACATTTCTTTGTAAGCGGGTTGCATCAGCCTTGCCACATGTTCTCAACTGCTTATAATGGAGGCAAGTCAGTAGGCCTCACCCTTCAAGCCCACTCCAATTTCATAGAGAAAACATCAGTCCTCGGTGTGCCTTCCTGTAGCAATGAAACTTTGCTTTCATTCCTTAGGTGGCACTTGGGCTCAGAACTGCCCTACCTCAAGGATTCAGGGATGTGCAGCCTGATTAGTTGAGATCACCCCTTCTAGGTCGTTCATGGACTCAACCAACTGGGAAAAGAGCCGTTCTAAGCTGGGGACCACGGTGTCCTTCCCTAGGCTAAACAGAAACAGCACTCTGAGGGAGACGAGCTTCTGGCGTTTGGTAGCAACAACTCTTATTCTGAAGAGAAACATTTCGTTGTAAGCGGGTTGCCTCAGCCTTGCCACATTTACTGAACTGGCTATAAAGGAGGGCAGTCAGTAGGCCTCACCCTTCAAGCCCACTCCAATTTCATAGAGAAAACACCAGGCCTCGGTGTGCCTTCCTGTGGCAAGGAAACTTTGCTTTCATTCTTAGGTGGCTCTTTGGCTCAGAACTGCCCTACCCCAAGGATTCAGTGATGTGCAGCCCGATTAGTTGAGATCAGTCCTTCTGGCTCTTTCATGGATGAAACCAACTGGGAAAAGAGCCGTTCTAAGCTGGGGACCATGGTGTCTTTCCCTAGTCTACACAGAAACAGCACTCTGAGGGAGACGAGGTGCTGGCGTTTGGTAGCAACATCTCCTAATCTGAAGAGAAACATTTCGTTGTAAGCGGGTTGCCTCAGCCTTGCCACATGTTCTCAACTGGTTATAAAGGAGGGCAGTCACTAGGCCTCACCTTTCAAGCACACTCCAATTTCATACAGAAAACACCAGGCCTCGGTGTGCCTTCCTGTGGCAAGGAAACTTTGCTTTCATTCCTTAGGTGGCACTTTGGCTCAGAAGTGCCCTACCCCAAGGATTCAGGGATGTGCAGCCCGATTAGTTGAGATCAGCCCTTCTGGCTCTTTCATGGATGAAACCAACTGGGCAAAGAGCCGTTCTAAGCTGGGGACCATGCTGTCTTTCCCTGGTCTACACAGAAACAGCACTCTGAGGGAGACGAGCTGCTGGCGTTTGGTAGCAACAACTCTTGTTCTGAAGAGAAACATTTCTTTGTAAGGGGGGTTGCCTCAGCCTTGCCACATTTTGTGATCTGGCTATAAAGGAGGGCAGTCAGTAGGCCTCACCCTTCAAGCCCACTCCAATTTGACAGAGAAAACACCAGGCCTCGGTGTGCCTTCCTGTGGCAAGGAAACTTTGCTTTCATTCCTTAGGTGGCACTTTGGCTCAGAACTGCCCTACCCCAAGGATTCAGGGATGTGCAGCCCGATTAGTTGAGATCAGCCCTTCCGGCTCTTTCATGGATGAAAACAGCTGGGCATAGGGCCGTTCTAAGCTTGGGACTATGGTGTCTTTCTCTAGTCTACACAGAAACAGCACTCTGAGGGAGACGAGCTGCTGGCGTTTGGTATCAAAATCTCCTATTCTGAAGAGAAAAATTTCGTTATACGCGGGTGGCATCAGCCTTGCCACATTTTCTCAAATGGCTCTAAAGGAGGGCAGTCAGTTGGCAGACTTACTTGCGGCCCTGCTTCCCAGTTTGGAAACTTTGCTTTCATTCCTTAGGTGGCCCATTGGCTCAGGACTGCCCTACCCCAAGAATTCAGGCTTGTGACGCCCGATTAGTTGAGATCAGCCCTTCTGTCTCTTTCATGGATGAAACCAACTGGGAAAAGAGCCGTTCTAAGCTGGGGACCATGGTGTCTTTCCCTAGTCTACACGGAAACAGCACTCTGAGGGAGACGAGCTGCTGGCGTTTGGTAGCAACATCTCCTAATCTGAAGAGAAACATTTCGTTGTAAGCGGGTTGCCTCAGCCTTGCCACATTTTCTGAACTGGCTATAAAGGAGGGCAGTCAGTAGGCCTCGCCCTTCAAGCCCACTCCAATTTCATAGAGAAAACACCAGGCCTCGGTGTGCCTTCCTGTGGCAAGGAAACTTTGCTTTCATTCTTTAGGTGGCACTTTGGCTCAGAACTGCCCTACCCCAAGGATTCAGGGATGTGCAGCCCGATTAGTTGGGATCAGTCCTTCTGGCTCTTTCATGGATGAAACCAACTGGGAAAAGAGCCGTTCTAAGCTGGGGACCATGGTGTCTTTCCCTAGTCTACACAGAAAGAGCACTCTGAGGGAGACGAGCTGCTGGCGTTTGGTAGCAACATCTCCTAATCTGAAGAGAAACATTTCGTTGTAAGCGGGTTGCCTCAGCCTTGCCACATGTTCTCAACTGGTTATAAAGGAGGGCAGTCACTAGGCCTCACCTTTCAAGCACACTCCAATTTCATACAGAAAACACCAGGCCTCGGTGTGCCTTCCTGTGGCAAGGAAACTTTGCTTTCATTCCTTAGGTGGCACTTTGGCTCAGAACTGCCCTACCCCAAGGATTCAGGGATGTGCAGCCCGATTAGTTGAGATCAGCCCTTCTGGCTCTTTCATGGATGAAACCAACTGGGCAAAGAGCCGTTCTAAGCTGGGGACCATGCTGTCTTTTCCTGGTCTACACAGAAACAGCACTCTGAGGGAGACGAGCTGCTGGCGTTTGGTAGCAACAACTCTTGTTCTGAAGAGAAACATTTCTTTGTAAGGGGGGTTGCCTCAGCCTTGCCACATTTTGTGATCTGGCTATAAAGGAGGGCAGTCAGTAGGCCCCACCCTTCAAGCCCACTCCAATTTGACAGAGAAAACACCAGGACTCGGTGTGCCTTCCTGTGGCAAGGAAACTTTGCTTTCATTCCTTAGGTGGCACTTTGGCTCAGAAGTGCCCTACCCCAAGGATTCAGGGATGTGCAGCCCGATTAGTTGAGATCAGCCCTTCTGGCTCTTTCATGGATGAAACCAACTGGGCAAAGAGCCGTTCTAAGCTGGGGACCATGCTGTCTTTCCCTGGTCTACACAGAAACAGCACTCTGAGTGAGACGAGCTGCTGGCGTTTGGTAGCAACAACTCTTGTTCTGAAGAGAAACATTTCTTTGTAAGGGGGGTTGCCTCAGCCTTGCCACATTTTGTGATCTGGCTATAAAGGAGGGCAGTCAGTAGGCCTCACCCTTCAAGCCCACTCCAATTTGACAGAGAAAACACCAGGCCTCGGTGTGCCTTCCTGTGGCAAGGAAACTTTGCTTTCATTCCTTAGGTGGCACTTTGGCTCAGAACTGCCCTACCCCAAGGATTCAGGGATGTGCAGCCCGATTAGTTGAGATCAGCCCTTCTGGCTCTTTCATGGATGAAAACAGCTGGGCATAGGGCCGTTCTAAGCTTGGGACTATGGTGTCTTTCCCTAGTCTACACAGAAACAGCACTCTGAGGGAGACGACCTGCTGGCGTTTGGTAGCAAAATCTCCTATTCTGAAGAGAAAAATTTCGTTATAAGCGGGTGGCATCAGCCTTGCCACATTTTCTCAAATGGCTCTAAAGGAGGGCAGTCAGTTGGCAGACTTACTTGCGGCCCTGCTTCCCAGGTTGGAAACTTTGCTTTCATTCCTTAGGTGGCCCATTGGCTCAGGACTGCCCTACCCCAAGAATTCAGGCTTGTGACGCCCGATTAGTTGAGATCAGCCGTTCTGGCTCTTTCATGGATGAAACCAACTGGGAAAAGAGCCGTTCTAAGCTGGGGACCATGGTGTCTTTCCCTAGTCTACACGGAAACAGCACTCTGAGGGAGACGAGCTGCTGGTGTTTGGTAGCAACATCTCCTATTCTGAAGGGAAACATTTCTTTGTAAGCGGGTTGCATCAGCCTTGCCACATGTTCTCAACTGCTTATAATGGAGGCAAGTCAGTAGGCCTCACCCTTCAAGCCCACTCCAATTTCATAGAGAAAACATCAGGCCTCGGTGTGCCTTCCTGTGGCAAGGAAACTTTGCTTTCATTCTTAGGTGGCTCTTTGGCTCAGAACTGCCCTACCCCAATGATTCAAGGATGTGCAGCCCGATTAGTTGAGATCAGTCCTTCTGGCTCTTTCATGGATGAAACCAACTGGGAAAAGAGCTGTTCTAAGCTGGGGACCATGCTGTCTTTCCCTGGTCTACACAGAAACAGCACTCTGAGGGAGACGAGCTGCTGGCGTTTGGTAGCAACAACACTTGTTCTGAAGAGAAACATTTCTTTGTAAGGAGGGTTGCCTCAGCCTTGCCACATTTTGTGATCTGGCTATAAAGGAGGGCAGTCAGTAGGCCTCACCCTTCAAGCCCACTCCAATTTCATAGAGAAAACACCAGGCCTCGGTGTGCCTTCCTGTGGCAAGGAAACTTTGCTTTCATTCTTAGGTGGCTCTTTGGCTCAGAACTGCCCTACCCCAAGGATTCAGGGATGTGCAGCCCGATTAGTTGAGATCAGTCCTTCTGGCTCTTTCATGGATGAAACCAACTGGGAAAAGAGCCGTTCTAAGCTGGGGACAATGGTGTCTTTCCCTAGTCTACACAGAAACAGCACTCTGAGGGAGACGAGCTGCTGGCGTTTGGTAGCAACATCTCCTAATCTGAAGAGAAACATTTCGTTGTAAGCGGGTTGCCTCAGCCTTGCCACATTTTCTGAACTGGCTATAAAGGAGGGCAGTCAGTAGGCCTCACCCTTCAAGCCCACTCCAATTTCATAGAGAAAACACCAGGCCTCGGTGTGCCTTCCTGTGAGAAGGAAACTTTGCTTTCATTCTTTAGGTGGCACTTTGGCTCAGAACTGCCCTACCCCAAGGATTCAGGGATGTGCAGCCCGATTAGTTGAGTTCAGTCCTTCTGGCACTTTCATGGATGAAACCAACTGGGAAAAGAGCCGTTCTAAGCTGGGGACCATGGTGTCTTACCCTAGTCTACACAGAAACAGAACTCTGAGGGAGACGAGCTGCTGGCGTTTGGTAGCAACATCTCCTAATCTGAAGAGAAACATTTCGTTGTAAGCGGGTTGCCTCAGCCTTGCCACATGTTCTCAACTGGTTATAAAGGAGGGCAGTCACTAGGCCTCACCTTTCAAGCACACTCCAATTTCATACAGAAAACACCAGGCCTCGGTGTGCCTTCCTGTGGCAAGGAAACTTTGCTTTCATTCCTTAGGTGGCACTTTGGCTCAGAACTGCCCTACCCCAAGGATTCAGGGATGTGCAGCCCGATTAGTTGAGATCAGCCCTTCTGGCTCTTTCATGGATGAAACCAACTGGGCAAAGAGCCGTTCTAAGCTGGGGACCATGCTGTCTTTCCCTGGTCTACACAGAAACAGCACTCTGAGGGAGACGAGCTGCTGGCGTTTGGTAGCAACAACTCTTGTTCTGAAGAGAAACATTTCTTTGTAAGGGGGGTTGCCTCAGCCTTGCCACATTTTGTGATCTGGCTATAAAGGAGGGCAGTCAGTAGGCCTCACCCTTCAAGCCCACTCCAATTTGACAGAGAAAACACCAGGACTTGGTGTGCCTTCCTGTGGCAAGGAAACTTTGCTTTCATTCCTTAGGTGGCACTTTGGCTCAGAAGTGCCCTACCCCAAGGATTCAGGGATGTGCAGCCCGATTAGTTGAGATCAGCCCTTCTGGCTCTTTCATGGATGAAACCAACTGGGCAAAGAGCCGTTCTAAGCTGGGGACCATGCTGTCTTTCCCTGGTCTACACAGAAACAGCACTCTGAGTGAGACGAGCTGCTGGCGTTTGGTAGCAACAACTCTTGTTCTGAAGAGAAACATTTCTTTGTAAGGGGGGTTGCCTCAGCCTTGCCACATTTTGTGATCTGGCTATAAAGGAGGGCAGTCAGTAGGCCTCACCCTTCAAGCCCACTCCAATTTGACAGAGAAAACACCAGGCCTCGGTGTGCCTTCCTGTGGCAAGGAAACTTTGCTTTCATTCCTTAGGTGGCACTTTGGCTCAGAACTGCCCTACCCCAAGGATTCAGGGATGTGCAGCCCGATTAGTTGAGATCAGCCCTTCTGGCTCTTTCATGGATGAAAACAGCTGGGCATAGGGCCGTTCTAAGCTTGGGACTATGGTGTCTTTCCCTAGTCTACACAGAAACAGCACTCTGAGGGAGACGAGCTGCTGGCGTTTGGTAGCAAAATCTCCTATTCTGAAGAGAAAAATTTCGTTATAAGCGGGTGGCATCAGCCTTGCCACATTTTCTCAAATGGCTCTAAAGGAGGGCAGTCAGTTGGCAGACTTACTTGCGGCCCTGCTTCCCAGGTTGGAAACTTTGCTTTCATTCCTTAGGTGGCCCATTGGCTCAGGACTGCCCTACCCCAAGAATTCAGGCTTGTGACGCCCGATTAGTTGAGATCAGCCCTTCTGGCTCTTTCATGGATGAAACCAACTGGGAAAAGAGCCGTTCTAAGCTGGGGACCATGGTGTCTTTCCCTAGTCTACACGGAAACAGCACTCTGAGGGAGACGAGCTGCTGGTGTTTGGTAGCAACATCTCCTATTCTGAAGGGAAACATTTCTTTGTAAGCGGGTTGCATCAGCCTTGCCACATGTTCTCAACTGCTTATAATGGAGGCAAGTCAGTAGGCCTCACCCTTCAAGCCCACTCCAATTTCATAGAGAAAACATCAGGCCTCGGTGTGCCTTCCTGTGGCAAGGAAACTTTGCTTTCATTCTTAGGTGGCTCTTTGGCTCAGAACTGCCCTACCCCAATGATTCAAGGATGTGCAGCCCGATTAGTTGAGATCAGTCCTTCTGGCTCTTTCATGGATGAAACCAACTGGGAAAAGAGCCGTTCTAAGCTGGGGACCATGCTGTCTTTCCCTGGTCTACACAGAAACAGCACTCTGAGGGAGACGAGCTGCTGGCGTTTGGTAGCAACAACACTTGTTCTGAAGAGAAACATTTCTTTGTAAGGAGGGTTGCCTCAGCCTTGCCACATTTTGTGATCTGGCTATAAAGGAGGGCAGTCAGTAGGCCTCACCCTTCAAGCCCACTCCAATTTCATAGAGAAAACACCAGGCCTCGGTGTGCCTTCCTGTGGCAAGGAAACTTTGCTTTCATTCTTAGGTGGCTCTTTGGCTCAGAACTGCCCTACCCCAAGGATTCAGGGATGTGCAGCCCGATTAGTTGAGATCAGTCCTTCTGGCCCTTTCATGGATGAAACCAACTGGGAAAAGAGCCGTTCTAAGCTGGGGACAATGGTGTCTTTCCCTAGTCTACACAGAAACAGCACTCTGAGGGAGACGAGCTGCTGGCGTTTGGTAGCAACATCTCCTAATCTGAAGAGAAACATTTCGTTGTAAGCGGGTTGCCTCAGCCTTGCCACATTTTCTGAACAGGCTATAAAGGAGGGCAGTCAGTAGGCCTCACCCTTCAAGCCCACTCCAATTTGACAGAGAAAACACCAGGACTCGGTGTGCCTTCCTGTGGCAAGGAAACTTTGCTTTCATTCCTTAGGTGGCACTTTGGCTCAGAACTGCCCTACCCCAAGGATTCAGGGATGTGCAGCCCGATTAGTTGAGATCAGCCCTTCTGGCTCTTTCATGGATGAAAACAGCTGGGCATAGGGCCGTTCTAAGCTTGGGACTATGGTGTCTTTCCCTAGTCTACACAGAAACAGCACTCTGAGGGAGACAAGCTGCTGGCGTTTCGTAGCAAAATCTCCTATTCTGAAGAGAAAAATTTCGTTATAAGCGGGTGGCATCAGCCTTGCCACATTTTCTCAAATGGCTCTAAAGGAGGGCAGTCAGTTGGCAGACTTACTTGTGGCCCTGCTTCCCAGGTTGGAAACTTTGCTTTCATTCCTTAGGTGGCCCATTGGCTCAAGACTGCCCTACCCCAAGAATTCAGGCTTGTGACGCCCGATTAGTTGAGATCAGCCCTTCTGGCTCTTTCATGGATGAAACCAACTGGGAAAAGAGGCGTTCTAAACTGGGGACCATGGTGTCTTTCCCTAGTCTACACGGAAACAGCACTCTGAGGGAGACGAGCTGCTGGTGTTTGGTAGCAACATCTCCTATTCTGAAGCGAAACATTTCTTTGTAAGCGGGTTGCATCAGCCTTGCCACATGTTCTCAACTGCTTATAATGGAGGCAAGTCAGTAGGCCTCACCCTTCAAGCCCACTCCAATTTCATAGAGAAAACATCAGGCCTCGGTGTGCCTTTCTGTGGCAATGAAACTTTGCTTTCATTCCTTAGGTGGCACTTCGGCTCAGAACTGCCCGACCTCAAGGATTCAGGGATGTGCAGCCTGATTAGTTGAGATCACCCCTTCTAGGTCTTTCATGGATGAAACCAACTGGGAAAAGAGCCGTTCTAAGCTGGGGACCATGGTGTCTTTCCCTAGTCTACACAGAAGCAGCACTCTGAGGGAGACGAGCTGCTGGCGTTTGGTAGCAACGTCTACTATCCTGAAGAGCAACATTTCGTTGTAAGCGGGTTGCCTCAGCATTGCCACATTTTCTGAACTGGCTATAAAGTAGGGCAGTCAGTAGGCCTCACCCTTCAAGCCCACTCCAATTTCATAGAGAAAACATCAGGCCTCGGTGTGCCTTCCTGTGGCAATGAAACTTTGCTTTCATTCCTTAGGTGGCACTTGGGCTCAGAACTGCCCTACCTCAAGGATTCAGGGATGTGCAGCCTGATTAGTTGAGATCACCCCTTCTAGGTCGTTCATGGACTCAACCAACTGGGAAAAGAGCCGTTCTAAGCTGGGGACCACGGTGTCCTTCCCTAGTCTACACAGAAACAGCACTCTGAGGGAGACGAGCTGCTGGCGTTTGGTAGCAACATCTCCTAATCTGAAGAGAAACATTTCGTTGTAAGCGGGTTGCCTCAGCCTTGCCACATTTTCTGAACTGGCTATAAAGGAGGGCAGTCAGTAGGCCTCGCCCTTCAAGCCCACTCCAATTTCATAGAGAAAACACCAGGCCTCGGTGTGCCTTCCTGTGGCAAGGAAACTTTGCTTTCATTCTTTAGGTGGCACTTTGGCTCAGAACTGCCCTACCCCAAGGATTCAGGGATGTGCAGCCCGATTAGTTGGGATCAGCCCTTCTGGCTCTTTCATGGATGAAACCAACTGGGCAAAGAGCCGTTCTAAGCTGGGGACCATGCTGTCTTTTCCTGGTCTACACAGAAACAGCACTCTGAGGGAGACGAGCTGCTGGCGTTTGGTAGCAACAACTCTTGTTCTGAAGAGAAACATTTCTTTGTAAGGGGGGTTGCCTCAGCCTTGCCACATTTTGTGATCTGGCTATAAAGGAGGGCAGTCAGTAGGCCTCACCTTTCAAGCCCACTCCAATTTGACAGAGAAAACACCAGGACTCGGTGTGCCTTCCTGTGGCAAGGAAACTTTGCTTTCATTCCTTAGGTGGCACTTTGGCTCAGAAGTGCCCTACCCCAAGGATTCAGGGATGTGCAGCCCGATTAGTTGAGATCAGCCCTTCTGGCTCTTTCATGGATGAAACCAACTGGGCAAAGAGCCGTTCTAAGCTGGGGACCATGCTGTCTTTCCCTGGTCTACACAGAAACAGCACTCTGAGTGAGACGAGCTGCTGGCGTTTGGTAGCAACAACTCTTGTTCTGAAGAGAAACATTTCTTTGTAAGGGGGGTTGCCTCAGCCTTGCCACATTTTGTGATCTGGCTATAAAGGAGGGCAGTCAGTAGGCCTCACCCTTCAAGCCCACTCCAATTTGACAGAGAAAACACCAGGCCTCGGTGTGCCTTCCTGTGGCAAGGAAACTTTGCTTTCATTCCTTAGGTGGCACTTTGGCTCAGAACTGCCCTACCCCAAGGATTCAGGGATGTGCAGCCCGATTAGTTGAGATCAGCCCTTCTGGCTCTTTCATGGATGAAAACAGCTGGGCATAGGGCCGTTCTAAGCTTGGGACTATGGTGTCTTTCCCTAGTCTACACAGAAACAGCACTCTGAGGGAGACGAGCTGCTGGCGTTTGGTAGCAAAATCTCCTATTCTGAAGAGAAAAATTTCGTTATAAGCGGGTGGCATCAGCCTTGCCACATTTTCTCAAATGGCTCTAAAGGAGGGCAGTCAGTTGGCAGACTTACTTGCGGCCCTGCTTCCCAGGTTGGAAACTTTGCTTTCATTCCTTAGGTGGCCCATTGGCTCAGGACTGCCCTACCCCAAGAATTCAGGCTTGTGACGCCCGATTAGTTGAGATCAGCCCTTCTGGCTCTTTCATGGATGAAACCAACTGGGAAAAGAGCCGTTCTAAGCTGGGGACCATGGTGTCTTTCCCTAGTCTACACGGAAACAGCACTCTGAGGGAGACGAGCTGCTGGTGTTTGGTAGCAACATCTCCTATTCTGAAGGGAAACATTTCTTTGTAAGCGGGTTGCATCAGCCTTGCCACATGTTCTCAACTGCTTATAATGGAGGCAAGTCAGTAGGCCTCACCCTTCAAGCCCACTCCAATTTCATAGAGAAAACATCAGGCCTCGGTGTGCCTTCCTGTGGCAAGGAAACTTTGCTTTCATTCTTAGGTGGCTCTTTGGCTCAGAACTGCCCTACCCCAATGATTCAAGGATGTGCAGCCCGATTAGTTGAGATCAGTCCTTCTGGCTCTTTCATGGATGAAACCAACTGGGAAAAGAGCCGTTCTAAGCTGGGGACCATGCTGTCTTTCCCTGGTCTACACAGAAACAGCACTCTGAGGGAGACGAGCTGCTGGCGTTTGGTAGCAACAACACTTGTTCTGAAGAGAAACATTTCTTTGTAAGGAGGGTTGCCTCAGCCTTGCCACATTTTGTGATCTGGCTATAAAGGAGGGCAGTCAGTAGGCCTCACCCTTCAAGCCCACTCCAATTTCATAGAGAAAACACCAGGCCTCGGTGTGCCTTCCTGTGGCAAGGAAACTTTGCTTTCATTCTTAGGTGGCTCTTTGGCTCAGAACTGCCCTACCCCAAGGATTCAGGGATGTGCAGCCCGATTAGTTGAGATCAGTCCTTCTGGCCCTTTCATGGATGAAACCAACTGGGAAAAGAGCCGTTCTAAGCTGGGGACAATGGTGTCTTTCCCTAGTCTACACAGAAACAGCACTCTGAGGGAGACGAGCTGCTGGCGTTTGGTAGCAACATCTCCTAATCTGAAGAGAAACATTTCGTTGTAAGCGGGTTGCCTCAGCCTTGCCACATTTTCTGAACTGGCTATAAAGGAGGGCAGTCAGTAGGCCTCACCCTTCAAGCCCACTCCAATTTCATAGAGAAAACACCAGGCCTCGGTGTGCCTTCCTGTGACAAGGAAACTTTGCTTTCATTCTTTAGGTGGCACTTTGGCTCAGAACTGCCCTACCCCAAGGATTCAGGGATGTGCAGCCCGATTAGTTGAGTTCAGTCCTTCTGGCACTTTCATGGATGAAACCAACTGGGAAAAGAGCCGTTCTAAGCTGGGGACCATGGTGTCTTACCCTAGTCTACACAGAAACAGCACTCTGAGGGAGACGAGCTGCTGGCGTTTGGTAGCAACATCTCCTAATCTGAAGAGAAACATTTCGTTGTAAGCGGGTTGCCTCAGCCTTGCCACATGTTCTCAACTGGTTATAAAGGAGGGCAGTCACTAGGCCTCACCTTTCAAGCACACTCCAATTTCATACAGAAAACACCAGGCCTCGGTGTGCCTTCCTGTGGCAAGGAAACTTTGCTTTCATTCCTTAGGTGGCACTTTGGCTCAGAACTGCCCTACCCCAAGGATTCAGGGATGTGCAGCCCGATTAGTTGAGATCAGCCCTTCTGGCTCTTTCATGGATGAAACCAACTGGGCAAAGAGCCGTTCTAAGCTGGGGACCATGCTGTCTTTCCCTGGTCTACACAGAAACAGCACTCTGAGGGAGACGAGCTGCTGGCGTTTGGTAGCAACAACTCTTGTTCTGAAGAGAAACATTTCTTTGTAAGGGGGGTTGCCTCAGCCTTGCCACATTTTGTGATCTGGCTATAAAGGAGGGCAGTCAGTAGGCCTCACCCTTCAAGCCCACTCCAATTTGACAGAGAAAACACCAGGACTCGGTGTGCCTTCCTGTGGCAAGGAAACTTTGCTTTCATTCCTTAGGTGGCACTTTGGCTCAGAAGTGCCCTACCCCAAGGATTCAGGGATGTGCAGCCCGATTAGTTGAGATCAGCCCTTCTGGCTCTTTCATGGATGAAACCAACTGGGCAAAGAGCCGTTCTAAGCTGGGGACCATGCTGTCTTTCCCTGGTCTACACAGAAACAGCACTCTGAGTGAGACGAGCTGCTGGCGTTTGGTAGCAACAACTCTTGTTCTGAAGAGAAACATTTCTTTGTAAGGGGGGTTGCCTCAGCCTTGCCACATTTTGTGATCTGGCTATAAAGGAGGGCAGTCAGTAGGCCTCACCCTTCAAGCCCACTCCAATTTGACAGAGAAAACACCAGGCCTCGGTGTGCCTTCCTGTGGCAAGGAAACTTTGCTTTCATTCCTTAGGTGGCACTTTGGCTCAGAACTGCCCTACCCCAAGGATTCAGGGATGTGCAGCCCGATTAGTTGAGATCAGCCCTTCTGGCTCTTTCATGGATGAAAACAGCTGGGCATAGGGCCGTTCTAAGCTTGGGACTATGGTGTCTTTCCCTAGTCTACACAGAAACAGCACTCTGAGGGAGACGAGCTGCTGGCGTTTGGTAGCAAAATCTCCTATTCTGAAGAGAAAAATTTCGTTATAAGCGGGTGGCATCAGCCTTGCCACATTTTCTCAAATGGCTCTAAAGGAGGGCAGTCAGTTGGCAGACTTACTTGCGGCCCTGCTTCCCAGGTTGGAAACTTTGCTTTCATTCCTTAGGTGGCCCATTGGCTCAGGACTGCCCTACCCCAAGAATTCAGGCTTGTGACGCCCGATTAGTTGAGATCAGCCCTTCTGGCTCTTTCATGGATGAAACCAACTGGGAAAAGAGCCGTTCTAAGCTGGGGACCATGGTGTCTTTCCCTAGTCTACACGGAAACAGCACTCTGAGGGAGACGAGCTGCTGGTGTTTGGTAGCAACATCTCCTATTCTGAAGGGAAACATTTCTTTGTAAGCGGGTTGCATCAGCCTTGCCACATGTTCTCAACTGCTTATAATGGAGGCAAGTCAGTAGGCCTCACCCTTCAAGCCCACTCCAATTTCATAGAGAAAACATCAGGCCTCGGTGTGCCTTCCTGTGGCAAGGAAACTTTGCTTTCATTCTTAGGTGGCTCTTTGGCTCAGAACTGCCCTACCCCAATGATTCAAGGATGTGCAGCCCGATTAGTTGAGATCAGTCCTTCTGGCTCTTTCATGGATGAAACCAACTGGGAAAAGAGCCGTTCTAAGCTGGGGACCATGCTGTCTTTCCCTGGTCTACACAGAAACAGCACTCTGAGGGAGACGAGCTGCTGGCGTTTGGTAGCAACAACACTTGTTCTGAAGAGAAACATTTCTTTGTAAGGAGGGTTGCCTCAGCCTTGCCACATTTTGTGATCTGGCTATAAAGGAGGGCAGTCAGTAGGCCTCACCCTTCAAGCCCACTCCAATTTCATAGAGAAAACACCAGGCCTCGGTGTGCCTTCCTGTGGCAAGGAAACTTTGCTTTCATTCTTAGGTGGCTCTTTGGCTCAGAAGTGCCCTACCCCAAGGATTCAGGGATGTGCAGCCCGATTATTTGAGATCAGTCCTTCTGGCCCTTTCATGGATGAAACCAACTGGGAAAAGAGCCGTTCTAAGCTGGGGACAATGGTGTCTTTCCCTAGTCTACACAGAAACAGCACTCTGAGGGAGACGAGCTGCTGGCTTTTGGTAGCAACATCTCCTAATCTGAAGAGAAACATTTCGTTGTAAGCGGGTTGCCTCAGCCTTGCCACATTTTCTGAACAGGCTATAAAGGAGGGCAGTCAGTAGGCCTCACCCTTCAAGCCCACTCCAATTTGACAGAGAAAACACCAGGACTCGGTGTGCCTTCCTGTGGCAAGGAAACTTTGCTTTCATTCCTTAGGTGGCACTTTGGCTCAGAACTGCCCTACCCCAAGGATTCAGGGATGTGCAGCCCGATTAGTTGAGTTCAGTCCTTCTGGCACTTTCATGGATGAAACCAACTGGGAAAAGAGCCGTTCTAAGCTGGGGACCATGGTGTCTTACCCTAGTCTACACAGAAACAGCACTCTGAGGGAGACGAGCTGCTGGCGTTTGGTAGCAACATCTCCTAATCTGAAGAGAAACATTTCGTTGTAAGCGGGTTGCCTCAGCCTTGCCACATGTTCTCAACTGGTTATAAAGGAGGGCAGTCACTAGGCCTCACCTTTCAAGCACACTCCAATTTCATACAGAAAACACCAGGCCTCGGTGTGCCTTCCTGTGGCAAGGAAACTTTGCTTTCATTCCTTAGGTGGCACTTTGGCTCAGAACTGCCCTACCCCAAGGATTCAGGGATGTGCAGCCCCATTAGTTGAGATCAGCCCTTCTGGCTCTTTCATGGATGAAACCAACTGGGCAAAGAGCCGTTCTAAGCTGGGGACCATGCTGTCTTTCCCTGGTCTACACAGAAACAGCACTCTGAGGGAGACGAGCTGCTGGCGTTTGGTAGCAACAACTCTTGTTCTGAAGAGAAACATTTCTTTGTAAGGGGGGTTGCCTCAGCCTTGCCACATTTTGTGATCTGGCTATAAAGGAGGGCAGTCAGTAGGCCTCACCCTTCAAGCCCACTCCAATTTGACAGAGAAAACACCAGGACTCGGTGTGCCTTCCTGTGGCAAGGAAACTTTGCTTTCATTCCTTAGGTGGCACTTTGGCTCAGAAGTGCCCTACCCCAAGGATTCAGGGATGTGCAGCCCGATTAGTTGAGATCAGCCCTTCTGGCTCTTTCATGGATGAAACCAACTGGGCAAAGAGCCGTTCTAAGCTGGGGACCATGCTGTCTTTCCCTGGTCTACACAGAAACAGCACTCTGAGTGAGACGAGCTGCTGGCGTTTGGTAGCAACAACTCTTGTTCTGAAGAGAAACATTTCTTTGTAAGGGGGGTTGCCTCAGCCTTGCCACATTTTGTGATCTGGCTATAAAGGAGGGCAGTCAGTAGGCCTCACCCTTCAAGCCCACTCCAATTTGACAGAGAAAACACCAGGCCTCGGTGTGCCTTCCTGTGGCAAGGAAACTTTGCTTTCATTCCTTAGGTGGCACTTTGGCTCAGAACTGCCCTACCCCAAGGATTCAGGGATGTGCAGCCCGATTAGTTGAGATCAGCCCTTCTGGCTCTTTCATGGATGAAAACAGCTGGGCATAGGGCCGTTCTAAGCTTGGGACTATGGTGTCTTTCCCTAGTCTACACAGAAACAGCACTCTGAGGGAGACGAGCTGCTGGCGTTTGGTAGCAAAATCTCCTATTCTGAAGAGAAAAATTTCGTTATAAGCGGGTGGCATCAGCCTTGCCACATTTTCTCAAATGGCTCTAAAGGAGGGCAGTCAGTTGGCAGACTTACTTGCGGCCCTGCTTCCCAGGTTGGAAACTTTGCTTTCATTCCTTAGGTGGCCCATTGGCTCAGGACTGCCCTACCCCAAGAATTCAGGCTTGTGACGCCCGATTAGTTGAGATCAGCCCTTCTGGCTCTTTCATGGATGAAACCAACTGGGAAAAGAGCCGTTCTAAGCTGGGGACCATGGTGTCTTTCCCTAGTCTACACGGAAACAGCACTCTGAGGGAGACGAGCTGCTGGTGTTTGGTAGCAACATCTCCTATTCTGAAGGGAAACATTTCTTTGTAAGCGGGTTGCATCAGCCTTGCCACATGTTCTCAACTGCTTATAATGGAGGCAAGTCAGTAGGCCTCACCCTTCAAGCCCACTCCAATTTCATAGAGAAAACATCAGGCCTCGGTGTGCCTTCCTGTGGCAAGGAAACTTTGCTTTCATTCTTAGGTGGCTCTTTGGCTCAGAACTGCCCTACCCCAATGATTCAAGGATGTGCAGCCCGATTAGTTGAGATCAGTCCTTCTGGCTCTTTCATGGATGAAACCAACTGGGAAAAGAGCTGTTCTAAGCTGGGGACCATGCTGTCTTTCCCTGGTCTACACAGAAACAGCACTCTGAGGGAGACGAGCTGCTGGCGTTTGGTAGCAACAACACTTGTTCTGAAGAGAAACATTTCTTTGTAAGGAGGGTTGCCTCAGCCTTGCCACATTTTGTGATCTGGCTATAAAGGAGGGCAGTCAGTAGGCCTCACCCTTCAAGCCCACTCCAATTTCATAGAGAAAACACCAGGCCTCGGTGTGCCTTCCTGTGGCAAGGAAACTTTGCTTTCATTCTTAGGTGGCTCTTTGGCTCAGAACTGCCCTACCCCAAGGATTCAGGGATGTGCAGCCCGATTAGTTGAGATCAGTCCTTCTGGCTCTTTCATGGATGAAACCAACTGGGAAAAGAGCCGTTCTAAGCTGGGGACAATGGTGTCTTTCCCTAGTCTACACAGAAACAGCACTCTGAGGGAGACGAGCTGCTGGCGTTTGGTAGCAACATCTCCTAATCTGAAGAGAAACATTTCGTTGTAAGCGGGTTGCCTCAGCCTTGCCACATTTTCTGAACTGGCTATAAAGGAGGGCAGTCAGTAGGCCTCACCCTTCAAGCCCACTCCAATTTCATAGAGAAAACACCAGGCCTCGGTGTGCCTTCCTGTGAGAAGGAAACTTTGCTTTCATTCTTTAGGTGGCACTTTGGCTCAGAACTGCCCTACCCCAAGGATTCAGGGATGTGCAGCCCGATTAGTTGAGTTCAGTCCTTCTGGCACTTTCATGGATGAAACCAACTGGGAAAAGAGCCGTTCTAAGCTGGGGACCATGGTGTCTTACCCTAGTCTACACAGAAACAGCACTCTGAGGGAGACGAGCTGCTGGCGTTTGGTAGCAACATCTCCTAATCTGAAGAGAAACATTTCGTTGTAAGCGGGTTGCCTCAGCCTTGCCACATGTTCTCAACTGGTTATAAAGGAGGGCAGTCACTAGGCCTCACCTTTCAAGCACACTCCAATTTCATACAGAAAACACCAGGCCTCGGTGTGCCTTCCTGTGGCAAGGAAACTTTGCTTTCATTCCTTAGGTGGCACTTTGGCTCAGAACTGCCCTACCCCAAGGATTCAGGGATGTGCAGCCCGATTAGTTGAGATCAGCCCTTCTGGCTCTTTCATGGATGAAACCAACTGGGCAAAGAGCCGTTCTAAGCTGGGGACCATGCTGTCTTTCCCTGGTCTACACAGAAACAGCACTCTGATGGAGACGAGCTGCTGGCGTTTGGTAGCAACAACTCTTGTTCTGAAGAGAAACATTTCTTTGTAAGGGGGGTTGCCTCAGCCTTGCCACATTTTGTGATCTGGCTATAAAGGAGGGCAGTCAGTAGGCCTCACCCTTCAAGCCCACTCCAATTTGACAGAGAAAACACCAGGACTCGGTGTGCCTTCCTGTGGCAAGGAAACTTTGCTTTCATTCCTTAGGTGGCACTTTGGCTCAGAAGTGCCCTACCCCAAGGATTCAGGGATGTGCAGCCCGATTAGTTGAGATCAGCCCTTCTGGCTCTTTCATGGATGAAACCAACTGGGCAAAGAGCCGTTCTAAGCTGGGGACCATGCTGTCTTTCCCTGGTCTACACAGAAACAGCACTCTGAGTGAGACGAGCTGCTGGCGTTTGGTAGCAACAACTCTTGTTCTGAAGAGAAACATTTCTTTGTAAGGGGGGTTGCCTCAGCCTTGCCACATTTTGTGATCTGGCTATAAAGGAGGGCAGTCAGTAGGCCTCACCCTTCAAGCCCACTCCAATTTGACAGAGAAAACACCAGGCCTCGGTGTGCCTTCCTGTGGCAAGGAAACTTTGCTTTCATTCCTTAGGTGGCACTTTGGCTCAGAACTGCCCTACCCCAAGGATTCAGGGATGTGCAGCCCGATTAGTTGAGATCAGCCCTTCTGGCTCTTTCATGGATGAAAACAGCTGGGCATAGGGCCGTTCTAAGCTTGGGACTATGGTGTCTTTCCCTAGTCTACACAGAAACAGCACTCTGAGGGAGACGAGCTGCTGGCGTTTGGTAGCAAAATCTCCTATTCTGAAGAGAAAAATTTCGTTATAAGCGGGTGGCATCAGCCTTGCCACATTTTCTCAAATGGCTCTAAAGGAGGGCAGTCAGTTGGCAGACTTACTTGCGGCCCTGCTTCCCAGGTTGGAAACTTTGCTTTCATTCCTTAGGTGGCCCATTGGCTCAGGACTGCCCTACCCCAAGAATTCAGGCTTGTGACGCCCGATTAGTTGAGATCAGCCCTTCTGGCTCTTTCATGGATGAAACCAACTGGGAAAAGAGCCGTTCTAAGCTGGGGACCATGGTGTCTTTCCCTAGTCTACACGGAAACAGCACTCTGAGGGAGACGAGCTGCTGGTGTTTGGTAGCAACATCTCCTATTCTGAAGGGAAACATTTCTTTGTAAGCGGGTTGCATCAGCCTTGCCACATGTTCTCAACTGCTTATAATGGAGGCAAGTCAGTAGGCCTCACCCTTCAAGCCCACTCCAATTTCATAGAGAAAACATCAGGCCTCGGTGTGCCTTCCTGTGGCAAGGAAACTTTGCTTTCATTCTTAGGTGGCTCTTTGGCTCAGAACTGCCCTACCCCAATGATTCAAGGATGTGCAGCCCGATTAGTTGAGATCAGTCCTTCTGGCTCTTTCATGGATGAAACCAACTGGGAAAAGAGCCGTTCTAAGCTGGGGACCATGCTGTCTTTCCCTGGTCTACACAGAAACAGCACTCTGAGGGAGACGAGCTGCTGGCGTTTGGTAGCAACAACACTTGTTCTGAAGAGAAACATTTCTTTGTAAGGAGGGTTGCCTCAGCCTTGCCACATTTTGTGATCTGGCTATAAAGGAGGGCAGTCAGTAGGCCTCACCCTTCAAGCCCACTCCAATTTCATAGAGAAAACACCAGGCCTCGGTGTGCCTTCCTGTGGCAAGGAAACTTTGCTTTCATTCTTAGGTGGCTCTTTGGCTCAGAAGTGCCCTACCCCAAGGATTCAGGGATGTGCAGCCCGATTAGTTGAGATCAGTCCTTCTGGCCCTTTCATGGATGAAACCAACTGGGAAAAGAGCCGTTCTAAGCTGGGGACAATGGTGTCTTTCCCTAGTCTACACAGAAACAGCACTCTGAGGGAGACGAGCTGCTGGCGTTTGGTAGCAACATCTCCTAATCTGAAGAGAAACATTTCGTTGTAAGCGGGTTGCCTCAGCCTTGCCACATTTTCTGAACAGGCTATAAAGGAGGGCAGTCAGTAGGCCTCACCCTTCAAGCCCACTCCAATTTGACAGAGAAAACACCAGGACTCGGTGTGCCTTCCTGTGGCAAGGAAACTTTGCTTTCATTCCTTAGGTGGCACTTTGGCTCAGAACTGCCCTACCCCAAGGATTCAGGGATGTGCAGCCCGATTAGTTGAGATCAGCCCTTCTGGCTCTTTCATGGATGAAAACAGCTGGGCATAGGGCCGTTCTAAGCTTGGGACTATGGTGTCTTTCCCTAGTCTACACAGAAACAGCACTCTGAGGGAGACAAGCTGCTGGCGTTTCGTAGCAAAATCTCCTATTCTGAAGAGAAAAATTTCGTTATAAGCGGGTGGCATCAGCCTTGCCACATTTTCTCAAATGGCTCTAAAGGAGGGCAGTCAGTTGGCAGACTTACTTGTGGCCCTGCTTCCCAGGTTGGAAACTTTGCTTTCATTCCTTAGGTGGCCCATTGGCTCAAGACTGCCCTACCCCAAGAATTCAGGCTTGTGACGCCCGATTAGTTGAGATCAGCCCTTCTGGCTCTTTCATGGATGAAACCAACTGGGAAAAGAGGCGTTCTAAACTGGGGACCATGGTGTCTTTCCCTAGTCTACACGGAAACAGCACTCTGAGGGAGACGAGCTGCTGGTGTTTGGTAGCAACATCTCCTATTCTGAAGCGAAACATTTCTTTGTAAGCGGGTTGCATCAGCCTTGCCACATGTTCTCAACTGCTTATAATGGAGGCAAGTCAGTAGGCCTCACCCTTCAAGCCCACTCCAATTTCATAGAGAAAACATCAGGCCTCGGTGTGCCTTTCTGTGGCAATGAAACTTTGCTTTCATTCCTTAGGTGGCACTTCGGCTCAGAACTGCCCGACCTCAAGGATTCAGGGATGTGCAGCCTGATTAGTTGAGATCACCCCTTCTAGGTCTTTCATGGATGAAACCAACTGGGAAAAGAGCCGTTCTAAGCTGGGGACCATGGTGTCTTTCCCTAGTCTACACAGAAGCAGCACTCTGAGGGAGACGAGCTGCTGGCGTTTGGTAGCAACGTCTACTATCCTGAAGAGCAACATTTCGTTGTAAGCGGGTTGCCTCAGCATTGCCACATTTTCTGAACTGGCTATAAAGTAGGGCAGTCAGTAGGCCTCACCCTTCAAGCCCACTCCAATTTCATAGAGAAAACATCAGGCCTCTGTGTGCCTTCCTGTGGCAATGAAACTTTGCTTTCATTCCTTAGGTGGCACTTGGGCTCAGAACTGCCCTACCTCAAGGATTCAGGGATGTGCAGCCTGATTAGTTGAGATCACCCCTTCTAGGTCGTTCATGGACTCAACCAACTGGGAAAAGAGCCGTTCTAAGCTGGGGACCACGGTGTCCTTCCCTAGTCTACACAGAAACAGCACTCTGAGGGAGACGAGCTTCTGGCGTTTGGTAGCAACAACTCTTATTCTGAAGAGAAACATTTCGTTGTAAGCGGGTTGCCTCAGCCTTGCCACATTTACTGAACTGGCTATAAAGGAGGGCAGTTAGTAGGCCTCACCCTTCAAGCCCACTCCAATTTCATAGAGAAAACACCAGGCCTCGGTGTGCCTTCCTGTGGCAATGAAACTTTGCTTTCATTCTTAGGTGGCTCTTTGGCTCAGAACTGCCCTACCCCAAGGATTCAGGGATGTGCAGCCCGATTAGTTGAGATCAGTCCTTCTGGCTCTTTCATGGATGAAACCAACTGGGAAAAGAGCCGTTCTAAGCTGGGGACCATGGTGTCTTTCCCTAGTCTACACAGAAACAGCACTCTGAGGGAGAAGAGCTGCTGGCGTTTGGTAGCAACATCTCCTAATCTGAAGAGAAACATTTCGTTGTAAGCGGGTTGCCTCAGCCTTGCCACATTTTCTGAACTGGCTATAAAGGAGGGCAGTCAGTAGGCCTCACCCTTCAAGCCCACTCCAATTTCATAGAGAAAACACCAGGCCTCGGTGTGCCTTCCTGTGACAAGGAAACTTTGCTTTCATTCTTTAGGTGGCACTTTGGCTCAGAACTGCCCTACCCCAAGGATTCAGGGATGTGCAGCCCGATTAGTTGAGATCAGCCATTCTGGCTCTTTCATGGATGAAACCAACTGGGAAAAGAGCCGTTCTAAGCTGGGGACCATGGTGTCTTTCCCTAGTCTACACAGAAACAGCACTCTGAGGGAGACGAGCTGCTGGCGTTTGGTAGCAACATCTCCTAATCTGAAGAGAAACATTTCGTTGTAAGCGGGTTGCCTCAGCCTTGCCACATGTTCTCAACTGGTTATAAAGGAGGGCAGTCACTAGGCCTCACCTTTCAAGCACACTCCAATTTCATACAGAAAACACCAGGCCTCGGTGTGCCTTCCTGTGGCAAGGAAACTTTGCTTTCATTCCTTAGGTGGCACTTTGGCTCAGAAGTGCCCTACCCCAAGGATTCAGGGATGTGCAGCCCGATTAGTTGAGATCAGCCCTTCTGGCTCTTTCATGGATGAAACCAACTGGGCAAAGAGCCGTTCTAAGCTGGGGACCATGCTGTCTTTCCCTGGTCTACACAGAAACAGCACTCTGAGGGAGACGAGCTGCTGGTGTTTGGTAGCAACAACTCTTGTTCTGAAGAGAAACATTTCTTTGTAAGGGGGGTTGCCTCAGCCTTGCCACATTTTGTGATCTGGCTATAAAGGAGGGCAGTCAGTAGGCCTCACCCTTCAAGCCCACTCCAATTTGACAGAGAAAACACCAGGCCTCGGTGTGCCTTCCTGTGGCAAGGAAACTTTGCTTTCATTCCTTAGGTGGCACTTTGGCTCAGAAATGCCCTACCCCAAGGATTCAGGGATGTGCAGCCCGATTAGTTGAGATCAGCCCTTCTGGCTCTTTCATGGATGAAAACAGCTGGGCATAGGGCCGTTCTAAGCTTGGGACTATGGTGTCTTTCCCTAGTCTACACAGAAACAGCACTCTGAGGGAGACGAGCTGCTGGCGTTTGGTAGCAAAATCTCCTATTCTGAAGAGAAAAATTTCGTTATAAGCGGGTGGCATCAGCCTTGCCACATTTTCTCAAATGGCTCTCAAGGAGGGCAGTCAGTTGGCAGACTTACTTGCGGCCCTGCTTCCCAGGTTGGAAACTTTGCTTTCATTCCTTAGGTGGCCCATTGGCTCAGGACTGCCCTACCCCAAGAATTCAGGCTTGTGACGCCCGATTAGTTGAGATCAGCCCTTCTGGCTCTTTCATGAATGAAACCAACTGGGAAAAGAGCCGTTCTAAGCTGGGGACCATGGTGTCTTTCCCTAGTCTACACGGAAACAGCACTCTGAGGGAGACGAGCTGCTGGTGTTTGGTAGCAACATCTCCTATTCTGAAGGGAAACATTTCTTTGTAAGCGGGTTGCATCAGCCTTGCCACATGTTCTCAACTGCTTATAATGGAGGCAAGTCAGTAGGCCTCACCCTTCAAGCCCACTCCAATTTCATAGAGAAAACATCAGGCCTCGGTGTGCCTTCCTGTGGCAAGGAAACTTTGCTTTCATTCTTAGGTGGCTCTTTGGCTCAGAACTGCCCTACCCCAATGATTCAAGGATGTGCAGCCCGATTAGTTGAGATCAGTCCTTCTGGCTCTTTCATGGATGAAACCAACTGGGAAAAGAGCCGTTCTAAGCTGGGGACCATGCTGTCTTTCCCTGGTCTACACAGAAACAGCACTCTGAGGGAGACGGGCTGCTGGCGTTTGGTAGCTACAACACTTGTTCTGAAGAGAAACATTTCTTTGTAAGGGGGGTTGCCTCAGCCTTGCCACATTTTGTGATCTGGCTATAAAGGAGGGCAGTCAGTAGGCCTCACCCTTCAAGCCCACTCCAATTTCATAGAGAAAACACCAGGCCTCGGTGTGCCTTCCTGTGGCAAGGAAAGTTTGCTTTCATTCTTAGGTGGCTCTTTGGCTCAGAACTGCCCTACCCCAAGGATTCAGGGATGTGCAGCCCGATTAGTTGAGATCAGTCCTTCTGGCTCTTTCATGGATGAAACCAACTGGGAAAAGAGCCGTTCTAAGCTGGGGACAATGGTGTCTTTCCCTAGTCTACACAGAAACAGCACTCTGAGGGAGACGAGCTGCTGGCGTTTGGTAGCAACATCTCCTAATCTGAAGAGAAACATTTCGTTGTAAGCGGGTTGCCTCAGCCTTGCCACATTTTCTGAACTGGCTATAAAGGAGGGCAGTCAGTAGGCCTCACCCTTCAAGCCCACTCCAATTTGACAGAGAAAACACCAGGCCTCGGTGTGCCTTCCTGTGGCAAGGAAACTTTGCTTTCATTCCTTAGGTGGCACTTTGGCTCAGAACTGCCCTACCCCAAGGATTCAGGGATGTGCAGCCCGATTAGTTGAGATCAGCCCTTCTGGCTCTTTCATGGATGAAAACAGCTGGGCATAGGGCCGTTCTAAGCTTGGGACTATGGTGTCTTTCCCTGGTGTACACAGAAACAGCACTCTGAGTGAGACGAGCTGCTGGCGTTTGGTAGCAACAACTCTTGTTCTGAAGAGAAACATTTCTTTGTAAGGGGGGTTGCCTCAGCCTTGCCACATTTTGTGATCTGGCTATAAAGGAGGG
Source organism: Eschrichtius robustus (assembly GCF_028021215.1). NCBI lineage: Eukaryota > Metazoa > Chordata > Mammalia > Artiodactyla > Eschrichtiidae > Eschrichtius > Eschrichtius robustus. The sequence continues at coordinate 47,531,558 of NC_090842.1, forward strand.
CAGTCAGTAGGCCTCACCTTCAAGCCCACTCCAATTTGACAGAGAAAACACCAGGCCTCGGTGTGCCTTCCTGTGGCAAGGAAACTTTGCTTTCATTCCTTAGGTGGCACTTTGGCTCAGAACTGCCCTACCCCAAGGATTCAGGGATGTGCAGCCCGATTAGTTGAGATCAGCCCTTCTGGCTCTTTCATGGATGAAAACAGCTGGGCATAGGGCCGTTCTAAGCTTGGGACTATGGTGTCTTTCCCTAGTCTACACAGAAACAGCACTCTGAGGGAGACGAGCTGCTGGCGTTTGGTAGCAAAATCTCCTATTCTGAAGAGAAAAATTTCGTTATAAGCGGGTGGCATCAGCCTTGCCACATTTTCTCAAATGGCTCTAAAGGAGGGCAGTCAGTTGGCAGACTTACTTGCGGCCCTGCTTCCCAGGTTGGAAACTTTGCTTTCATTCCTTAGGTGGCCCATTGGCTCAGGACTGCCCTACCCCAAGAATTCAGGCTTGTGACGCCCGATTAGTTGAGATCAGCCCTTCTGGCTCTTTCATGGATGAAACCAACTGGGAAAAGAGGCGTTCTAAACTGGGGACCATGGTGTCTTTCCCTAGTCTACACGGAAACAGCACTCTGAGGGAGACGAGCTGCTGGTGTTTGGTAGCAACATCTCCTATTCTGAAGCGAAACATTTCTTTGTAAGCGGGTTGCATCAGCCTTGCCACATGTTCTCAACTGCTTATAATGGAGGCAAGTCAGTAGGCCTCACCCTTCAAGCCCACTCCAATTTCATAGAGAAAACATCAGGCCTCGGTGTGCCTTTCTGTGGCAATGAAACTTTGCTTTCATTCCTTAGGTGGCACTTCGGCTCAGAACTGCCCGACCTCAAGGATTCAGGGATGTGCAGCCTGATTAGTTGAGATCACCCCTTCTAGGTCTTTCATGGATGAAACCAACTGGGAAAAGAGCCGTTCTAAGCTGGGGACCATGGTGTCTTTCCCTAGTCTACACAGAAGCAGCACTCTGAGGGAGACGAGCTGCTGGCGTTTGGTAGCAACGTCTACTATCCTGAAGAGCAACATTTCGTTGTAAGCGGGTTGCCTCAGCATTGCCACATTTTCTGAACTGGCTATAAAGTAGAGCAGTCAGTAGGCCTCACCCTTCAAGCCCACTCCAATTTCATAGAGAAAACATCAGGCCTCGGTGTGCCTTCCTGTGGCAATGAAACTTTGCTTTCATTCCTTAGGTGGCACTTGGGCTCAGAACTGCCCTACCTCAAGGATTCAGGGATGTGCAGCCTGATTAGTTGAGATCACCCCTTCTAGGTCGTTCATGGACTCAACCAACTGGGAAAAGAGCCGTTCTAAGCTGGGGACCACGGTGTCCTTCCCTAGTCTACACAGAAACAGCACTCTGAGGGAGACGAGCTTCTGGCGTTTGGTAGCAACAACTCTTATTCTGAAGAGAAACATTTCGTTGTAAGCGGGTTGCCTCAGCCTTGCCACATTTACTGAACTGGCTATAAAGGAGGGCAGTTAGTAGGCCTCACCCTTCAAGCCCACTCCAATTTCATAGAGAAAACACCAGGCCTCGGTGTGCCTTCCTGTGGCAAGGAAACTTTGCTTTCATTCTTAGGTGGCTCTTTGGCTCAGAACTGCCCTACCCCAAGGATTCAGGGATGTGCAGCCCGATTAGTTGAGATCAGTCCTTCTGGCTCTTTCATGGATGAAACCAACTGGGAAAAGAGCCGTTCTAAGCTGGGGACCATGGTGTCTTTCCCTAGTCTACACAGAAACAGCACTCTGAGGGAGAAGAGCTGCTGGCGTTTGGTAGCAACATCTCCTAATCTGAAGAGAAACATTTCGTTGTAAGCGGGTTGCCTCAGCCTTGCCACATGTTCTCAACTGGTTATAAAGGAGGGCAGTCACTAGGCCTCACCTTTCAAGCACACTCCAATTTCATACAGAAAACACCAGGCCTCGGTGTGCCTTCCTGTGGCAAGGAAACTTTGCTTTCATTCCTTAGGTGGCACTTTGGCTCAGAAGTGCCCTACCCCAAGGATTCAGGGATGTGCAGCCCGATTAGTTGAGATCAGCCCTTCTGGCTCTTTCATGGATGAAACCAACTGGGCAAAGAGCCGTTCTAAGCTGGGGACCATGCTGTCTTTCCCTGGTCTACACAGAAACAGCACTCTGAGGGAGACGAGCTGCTGGTGTTTGGTAGCAACAACTCTTGTTCTGAAGAGAAACATTTCTTTGTAAGGGGGGTTGCCTCAGCCTTGCCACATTTTGTGATCTGGCTATAAAGGAGGGCAGTCAGTAGGCCTCACCCTTCAAGCCCACTCCAATTTGACAGAGAAAACACCAGGCCTCGGTGTGCCTTCCTGTGGCAAGGAAACTTTGCTTTCATTCCTTAGGTGGCACTTTGGCTCAGAAATGCCCTACCCCAAGGATTCAGGGATGTGCAGCCCGATTAGTTGAGATCAGCCCTTCTGGCTCTTTCATGGATGAAAACAGCTGGGCATAGGGCCGTTCTAAGCTTGGGACTATGGTGTCTTTCCCTAGTCTACACAGAAACAGCACTCTGAGGGAGACGAGCTGCTGGCGTTTGGTAGCAAAATCTCCTATTCTGAAGAGAAAAATTTCGTTATAAGCGGGTGGCATCAGCCTTGCCACATTTTCTCAAATGGCTCTCAAGGAGGGCAGTCAGTTGGCAGACTTACTTGCGGCCCTGCTTCCCAGGTTGGAAACTTTGCTTTCATTCCTTAGGTGGCCCATTGGCTCAGGACTGCCCTACCCCAAGAATTCAGGCTTGTGACGCCCGATTAGTTGAGATCAGCCCTTCTGGCTCTTTCATGAATGAAACCAACTGGGAAAAGAGCCGTTCTAAGCTGGGGACCATGGTGTCTTTCCCTAGTCTACACGGAAACAGCACTCTGAGGGAGACGAGCTGCTGGTGTTTGGTAGCAACATCTCCTATTCTGAAGGGAAACATTTCTTTGTAAGCGGGTTGCATCAGCCTTGCCACATGTTCTCAACTGCTTATAATGGAGGCAAGTCAGTAGGCCTCACCCTTCAAGCCCACTCCAATTTCATAGAGAAAACATCAGGCCTCGGTGTGCCTTCCTGTGGCAAGGAAACTTTGCTTTCATTCTTAGGTGGCTCTTTGGCTCAGAACTGCCCTACCCCAATGATTCAAGGATGTGCAGCCCGATTAGTTGAGATCAGTCCTTCTGGCTCTTTCATGGATGAAACCAACTGGGAAAAGAGCCGTTCTAAGCTGGGGACCATGCTGTCTTTCCCTGGTCTACACAGAAACAGCACTCTGAGGGAGACGGGCTGCTGGCGTTTGGTAGCTACAACACTTGTTCTGAAGAGAAACATTTCTTTGTAAGGGGGGTTGCCTCAGCCTTGCCACATTTTGTGATCTGGCTATAAAGGAGGGCAGTCAGTAGGCCTCACCCTTCAAGCCCACTCCAATTTCATAGAGAAAACACCAGGCCTCGGTGTGCCTTCCTGTGGCAAGGAAAGTTTGCTTTCATTCTTAGGTGGCTCTTTGGCTCAGAACTGCCCTACCCCAAGGATTCAGGGATGTGCAGCCCGATTAGTTGAGATCAGTCCTTCTGGCTCTTTCATGGATGAAACCAACTGGGAAAAGAGCCGTTCTAAGCTGGGGACAATGGTGTCTTTCCCTAGTCTACACAGAAACAGCACTCTGAGGGAGACGAGCTGCTGGCGTTTGGTAGCAACATCTCCTAATCTGAAGAGAAACATTTCGTTGTAAGCGGGTTGCCTCAGCCTTGCCACATTTTCTGAACTGGCTATAAAGGAGGGCAGTCAGTAGGCCTCACCCTTCAAGCCCACTCCAATTTGACAGAGAAAACACCAGGCCTCGGTGTGCCTTCCTGTGGCAAGGAAACTTTGCTTTCATTCCTTAGGTGGCACTTTGGCTCAGAACTGCCCTACCCCAAGGATTCAGGGATGTGCAGCCCGATTAGTTGAGATCAGCCCTTCTGGCTCTTTCATGGATGAAAACAGCTGGGCATAGGGCCGTTCTAAGCTTGGGACTATGGTGTCTTTCCCTGGTGTACACAGAAACAGCACTCTGAGTGAGACGAGCTGCTGGCGTTTGGTAGCAACAACTCTTGTTCTGAAGAGAAACATTTCTTTGTAAGGGGGGTTGCCTCAGCCTTGCCACATTTTGTGATCTGGCTATAAAGGAGGGCAGTCAGTAGGCCTCACCCTTCAAGCCCACTCCAATTTGACAGAGAAAACACCAGGCCTCGGTGTGCCTTCCTGTGGCAAGGAAACTTTGCTTTCATTCCTTAGGTGGCACTTTGGCTCAGAACTGCCCTACCCCAAGGATTCAGGGATGTGCAGCCCGATTAGTTGAGATCAGCCCTTCTGGCTCTTTCATGGATGAAAACAGCTGGGCATAGGGCCGTTCTAAGCTTGGGACTATGGTGTCTTTCCCTAGTCTACACAGAAACAGCACTCTGAGGGAGACGAGCTGCTGGCGTTTGGTAGCAAAATCTCCTATTCTGAAGAGAAAAATTTCGTTATAAGCGGGTGGCATCAGCCTTGCCACATTTTCTCAAATGGCTCTAAAGGAGGGCAGTCAGTTGGCAGACTTACTTGCGGCCCTGCTTCCCAGGTTGGAAACTTTGCTTTCATTCCTTAGGTGGCCCATTGGCTCAGGACTGCCCTACCCCAAGAATTCAGGCTTGTGACGCCCGATTAGTTGAGATCAGCCCTTCTGGCTCTTTCATGGATGAAACCAACTGGGAAAAGAGGCGTTCTAAACTGGGGACCATGGTGTCTTTCCCTAGTCTACACGGAAACAGCACTCTGAGGGAGACGAGCTGCTGGTGTTTGGTAGCAACATCTCCTATTCTGAAGCGAAACATTTCTTTGTAAGCGGGTTGCATCAGCCTTGCCACATGTTCTCAACTGCTTATAATGGAGGCAAGTCAGTAGGCCTCACCCTTCAAGCCCACTCCAATTTCATAGAGAAAACATCAGGCCTCGGTGTGCCTTTCTGTGGCAATGAAACTTTGCTTTCATTCCTTAGGTGGCACTTCGGCTCAGAACTGCCCGACCTCAAGGATTCAGGGATGTGCAGCCTGATTAGTTGAGATCACCCCTTCTAGGTCTTTCATGGATGAAACCAACTGGGAAAAGAGCCGTTCTAAGCTGGGGACCATGGTGTCTTTCCCTAGTCTACACAGAAGCAGCACTCTGAGGGAGACGAGCTGCTGGCGTTTGGTAGCAACGTCTACTATCCTGAAGAGCAACATTTCGTTGTAAGCGGGTTGCCTCAGCATTGCCACATTTTCTGAACTGGCTATAAAGTAGAGCAGTCAGTAGGCCTCACCCTTCAAGCCCACTCCAATTTCATAGAGAAAACATCAGGCCTCGGTGTGCCTTCCTGTGGCAATGAAACTTTGCTTTCATTCCTTAGGTGGCACTTGGGCTCAGAACTGCCCTACCTCAAGGATTCAGGGATGTGCAGCCTGATTAGTTGAGATCACCCCTTCTAGGTCGTTCATGGACTCAACCAACTGGGAAAAGAGCCGTTCTAAGCTGGGGACCACGGTGTCCTTCCCTAGTCTACACAGAAACAGCACTCTGAGGGAGACGAGCTTCTGGCGTTTGGTAGCAACAACTCTTATTCTGAAGAGAAACATTTCGTTGTAAGCGGGTTGCCTCAGCCTTGCCACATTTACTGAACTGGCTATAAAGGAGGGCAGTTAGTAGGCCTCACCCTTCAAGCCCACTCCAATTTCATAGAGAAAACACCAGGCCTCGGTGTGCCTTCCTGTGGCAAGGAAACTTTGCTTTCATTCTTAGGTGGCTCTTTGGCTCAGAACTGCCCTACCCCAAGGATTCAGGGATGTGCAGCCCGATTAGTTGAGATCAGTCCTTCTGGCTCTTTCATGGATGAAACCAACTGGGAAAAGAGCCGTTCTAAGCTGGGGACCATGGTGTCTTTCCCTAGTCTACACAGAAACAGCACTCTGAGGGAGAAGAGCTGCTGGCGTTTGGTAGCAACATCTCCTAATCTGAAGAGAAACATTTCGTTGTAAGCGGGTTGCCTCAGCCTTGCCACATGTTCTCAACTGGTTATAAAGGAGGGCAGTCACTAGGCCTCACCTTTCAAGCACACTCCAATTTCATACAGAAAACACCAGGCCTCGGTGTGCCTTCCTGTGGCAAGGAAACTTTGCTTTCATTCCTTAGGTGGCACTTTGGCTCAGAAGTGCCCTACCCCAAGGATTCAGGGATGTGCAGCCCGATTAGTTGAGATCAGCCCTTCTGGCTCTTTCATGGATGAAACCAACTGGGCAAAGAGCCGTTCTAAGCTGGGGACCATGCTGTCTTTCCCTGGTCTACACAGAAACAGCACTCTGAGGGAGACGAGCTGCTGGTGTTTGGTAGCAACAACTCTTGTTCTGAAGAGAAACATTTCTTTGTAAGGGGGGTTGCCTCAGCCTTGCCACATTTTGTGATCTGGCTATAAAGGAGGGCAGTCAGTAGGCCTCACCCTTCAAGCCCACTCCAATTTGACAGAGAAAACACCAGGCCTCGGTGTGCCTTCCTGTGGCAAGGAAACTTTGCTTTCATTCCTTAGGTGGCACTTTGGCTCAGAAATGCCCTACCCCAAGGATTCAGGGATGTGCAGCCCGATTAGTTGAGATCAGCCCTTCTGGCTCTTTCATGGATGAAAACAGCTGGGCATAGGGCCGTTCTAAGCTTGGGACTATGGTGTCTTTCCCTAGTCTACACAGAAACAGCACTCTGAGGGAGACGAGCTGCTGGCGTTTGGTAGCAAAATCTCCTATTCTGAAGAGAAAAATTTCGTTATAAGCGGGTGGCATCAGCCTTGCCACATTTTCTCAAATGGCTCTCAAGGAGGGCAGTCAGTTGGCAGACTTACTTGCGGCCCTGCTTCCCAGGTTGGAAACTTTGCTTTCATTCCTTAGGTGGCCCATTGGCTCAGGACTGCCCTACCCCAAGAATTCAGGCTTGTGACGCCCGATTAGTTGAGATCAGCCCTTCTGGCTCTTTCATGAATGAAACCAACTGGGAAAAGAGCCGTTCTAAGCTGGGGACCATGGTGTCTTTCCCTAGTCTACACGGAAACAGCACTCTGAGGGAGACGAGCTGCTGGTGTTTGGTAGCAACATCTCCTATTCTGAAGGGAAACATTTCTTTGTAAGCTGGTTGCATCAGCCTTGCCACATGTTCTCAACTGCTTATAATGGAGGCAAGTCAGTAGGCCTCACCCTTCAAGCCCACTCCAATTTCATAGAGAAAACATAAGGCCTCGGTGTGCCTTCCTGTGGCAAGGAAACTTTGCTTTCATTCTTAGGTGGCTCTTTGGCTCGGAACTGCCCTACCCCAATGATTCAAGGATGTGCAGCCCGATTAGTTGAGATCAGTCCTTCTGGCTCTTTCATGGATGAAACCAACTGGGAAAAGAGCCGTTCTAAGCTGGGGACCATGCTGTCTTTCCCTGGTCTACACAGAAACAGCACTCTGAGGGAGACGGGCTGCTGGCGTTTGGTAGCTACAACACTTGTTCTGAAGAGAAACATTTCTTTGTAAGGTGGGTTGCCTCAGCCTTGCCACATTTTGTGATCTGGCTATAAAGGAGGGCAGTCAGTAGGCCTCACCCTTCAAGCCCACTCCAATTTCATAGACAAAACACCAGGCCTCGGTGTGCCTTCCTGTGGCAAGGAAACTTTGCTTTCATTCTTAGGTGGCTCTTTGGCTCAGAACTGCCCTACCCCAAGGATTCAGGGATGTGCAGCCCGATTAGTTGAGATCAGTCCTTCTGGCTCTTTCATGGATGAAACCAACTGGGAAAAGAGCCGTTCTAAGCTGGGGACAATGGTGTCTTTCCCTAGTCTACACAGAAACAGCACTCTGAGGGAGACGAGCTGCTGGCGTTTGGTAGCAACATCTCCTAATCTGAAGAGAAACATTTCGTTGTAAGCGGGTTGCCTCAGCCTTGCCACATTTTCTGAACTGGCTATAAAGGAGGGCAGTCAGTAGGCCTCACCCTTCAAGCCCACTCCAATTTGACAGAGAAAACACCAGGCCTCGGTGTGCCTTCCTGTGGCAAGGAAACTTTGCTTTCATTCCTTAGGTGGCACTTTGGCTCAGAACTGCCCTACCCCAAGGATTCAGGGATGTGCAGCCCGATTAGTTGAGATCAGCCCTTCTGGCTCTTTCATGGATGAAAACAGCTGGGCATAGGGCCGTTCTAAGCTTGGGACTATGGTGTCTTTCCCTGGTGTACACAGAAACAGCACTCTGAGTGAGACGAGCTGCTGGCGTTTGGTAGCAACAACTCTTGTTCTGAAGAGAAACATTTCTTTGTAAGGGGGGTTGCCTCAGCCTTGCCACATTTTGTGATCTGGCTATAAAGGAGGGCAGTCAGTAGGCCTCACCCTTCAAGCCCACTCCAATTTGACAGAGAAAACACCAGGCCTCGGTGTGCCTTCCTGTGGCAAGGAAACTTTGCTTTCATTCCTTAGGTGGCACTTTGGCTCAGAACTGCCCTACCCCAAGGATTCAGGGATGTGCAGCCCGATTAGTTGAGATCAGCCCTTCTGGCTCTTTCATGGATGAAAACAGCTGGGCATAGGGCCGTTCTAAGCTTGGGACTATGGTGTCTTTCCCTAGTCTACACAGAAACAGCACTCTGAGGGAGACGAGCTGCTGGCGTTTGGTAGCAAAATCTCCTATTCTGAAGAGAAAAATTTCGTTATAAGCGGGTGGCATCAGCCTTGCCACATTTTCTCAAATGGCTCTAAAGGAGGGCAGTCAGTTGGCAGACTTACTTGCGGCCCTGCTTCCCAGGTTGGAAACTTTGCTTTCATTCCTTAGGTGGCCCATTGGCTCAGGACTGCCCTACCCCAAGAATTCAGGCTTGTGACGCCCGATTAGTTGAGATCAGCCCTTCTGGCTCTTTCATGGATGAAACCAACTGGGAAAAGAGCCGTTCTAAGCTGGGGACCATGGTGTCTTTCCCTAGTCTACACGGAAACAGCACTCTGAGGGAGACGAGCTGCTGGTGTTTGGTAGCAACATCTCCTATTCTGAAGGGAAACATTTCTTTGTAAGCGGGTTGCATCAGCCTTGCCACATGTTCTCAACTGCTTATAATGGAGGCAAGTCAGTAGGCCTCACCCTTCAAGCCCACTCCAATTTCATAGAGAAAACATCAGGCCTCGGTGTGCCTTCCTGTGGCAAGGAAACTTTGCTTTCATTCTTAGGTGGCTCTTTGGCTCAGAACTGCCCTACCCCAATGATTCAAGGATGTGCAGCCCGATTAGTTGAGATCAGTCCTTCTGGCTCTTTCATGGATGAAACCAACTGGGAAAAGAGCCGTTCTAAGCTGGGGACCATGCTGTCTTTCCCTGGTCTACACAGAAACAGCACTCTGAGGGAGACGGGCTGCTGGCGTTTGGTAGCTACAACACTTGTTCTGAAGAGAAACATTTCTTTGTAAGGGGGGTTGCCTCAGCCTTGCCACATTTTGTGATCTGGCTATAAAGGAGGGCAGTCAGTAGGCCTCACCCTTCAAGCCCACTCCAATTTCATAGAGAAAACACCAGGCCTCGGTGTGCCTTCCTGTGGCAAGGAAACTTTGCTTTCATTCTTAGGTGGCTCTTTGGCTCAGAACTGCCCTACCCCAAGGATTCAGGGATGTGCAGCCCGATTAGTTGAGATCAGTCCTTCTGGCTCTTTCATGGATGAAACCAACTGGGAAAAGAGCCGTTCTAAGCTGGGGACAATGGTGTCTTTCCCTAGTCTACACAGAAACAGCACTCTGAGGGAGACGAGCTGCTGGCGTTTGGTAGCAACATCTCCTAATCTGAAGAGAAATATTTCGTTGTAAGCGGGTTGCCTCAGCCTTGCCACATTTTCTGAACTGGCTATAAAGGAGGGCAGTCAGTAGGCCTCACCCTTCAAGCCCACTCCAATTTCATAGAGAAAACACCAGGCCTCGGTGTGCCTTCCTGTGGCAAGGAAACTTTGCTTTCATTCCTTAGGTGGCACTTTGGCTCAGAACTGCCCTACCCCAAGGATTCAGGGATGTGCAGCCCGATTAGTTGAGATCAGCCCTTCTGGCTCTTTCATGGATGAAAACAGCTGGGCATAGGGCCGTTCTAAGCTTGGGACTATGGTGTCTTTCCCTGGTCTACACAGAAACAGCACTCTGAGTGAGACGAGCTGCTGGCGTTTGGTAGCAACAACTCTTGTTCTGAAGAGAAACATTTCTTTGTAAGGGGGGTTGCCTCAGCCTTGCCACATTTTGTGATCTGGCTATAAAGGAGGGCAGTCAGTAGGCCTCACCCTTCAAGCCCACTCCAATTTGACAGAGAAAACACCAGGCCTCGGTGTGCCTTCCTGTGGCAAGGAAACTTTGCTTTCATTCCTTAGGTGGCACTTTGGCTCAGAACTGCCCTACCCCAAGGATTCAGGGATGTGCAGCCCGATTAGTTGAGATCAGCCCTTCTGGCTCTTTCATGGATGAAAACAGCTGGGCATAGGGCCGTTCTAAGCTTGGGACTATGGTGTCTTTCCCTAGTCTACACAGAAACAGCACTCTGAGGGAGACGAGCTGCTGGCGTTTGGTAGCAAAATCTCCTATTCTGAAGAGAAAAATTTCGTTATAAGCGGGTGGCATCAGCCTTGCCACATTTTCTCAAATGGCTCTAAAGGAGGGCAGTCAGTTGGCAGACTTACTTGCGGCCCTGCTTCCCAGGTTGGAAACTTTGCTTTCATTCCTTAGGTGGCCCATTGGCTCAGGACTGCCCTACCCCAAGAATTCAGGCTTGTGACGCCCGATTAGTTGAGATCAGCCCTTCCGGCTCTTTCATGGATGAAACCAACTGGGAAAAGAGCCGTTCTAAGCTGGGGACCATGGTGTCTTTCCCTAGTCTACACGGAAACAGCACTCTGAGGGAGACGAGCTGCTGGTGTTTGGTAGCAACATCTCCTATTCTGAAGGGAAACATTTCTTTGTAAGCGGGTTGCATCAGACTTGCCACATGTTCTCAACTGCTTATAATGGAGGCAAGTCAGTAGGCCTCACCCTTCAAGCCCACTCCAATTTCATAGAGAAAACATCAGGCCTCGGTGTGCCTTCCTGTGGCAAGGAAACTTTGCTTTCATTCTTAGGTGGCTCTTTGGCTCAGAACTGCCCTACCCCAATGATTCAAGGATGTGCAGCCCGATTAGTTGAGATCAGTCCTTCTGGCTCTTTCATGGATGAAACCAACTGGGAAAAGAGCTGTTCTAAGCTGGGGACCATGCTGTCTTTCCCTGGTCTACACAGAAACAGCACTCTGAGGGAGACGAGCTGCTGGCGTTTGGTAGCAACAACACTTGTTCTGAAGAGAAACATTTCTTTGTAAGGAGGGTTGCCTCAGCCTTGCCACATTTTGTGATCTGGCTATAAAGGAGGGCAGTCAGTAGGCCTCACCCTTCAAGCCCACTCCAATTTCATAGAGAAAACACCAGGCCTCGGTGTGCCTTCCTGTGGCAAGGAAACTTTGCTTTCATTCTTAGGTGGCTCTTTGGCTCAGAACTGCCCTACCCCAAGGATTCAGGGATGTGCAGCCCGATTAGTTGAGATCAGTCCTTCTGGCTCTTTCATGGATGAAACCAACTGGGAAAAGAGCCGTTCTAAGCTGGGGACAATGGTGTGTTTCCCTAGTCTACACAGAAACAGCACTCTGAGGGAGACGAGCTGCTGGCGTTTGGTAGCAACATCTCCTAATCTGAAGAGAAACATTTCGTTGTAAGCGGGTTGCCTCAGCCTTGCCACATTTTCTGAACTGGCTATAAAGGAGGGCAGTCAGTAGGCCTCACCCTTCAAGCCCACTCCAATTTCATAGAGAAAACACCAGGCCTCGGTGTGCCTTCCTGTGAGAAGGAAACTTTGCTTTCATTCTTTAGGTGGCACTTTGGCTCAGAACTGCCCTACCCCAAGGATTCAGGGATGTGCAGCCCGATTAGTTGAGTTCAGTCCTTCTGGCACTTTCATGGATGAAACCAACTGGGAAAAGAGCCGTTCTAAGCGGGGGACCATGGTGTCTTACCCTAGTCTACACAGAAACAGCACTCTGAGGGAGACGAGCTGCTGGCGTTTGGTAGCAACATCTCCTAATCTGAAGAGAAACATTTCGTTGTAAGCGGGTTGCCTCAGCCTTGCCACATGTTCTCAACTGGTTATAAAGGAGGGCAGTCACTAGGCCTCACCTTTCAAGCACACTCCAATTTCATACAGAAAACACCAGGCCTCGGTGTGCCTTCCTGTGGCAAGGAAACTTTGCTTTCATTCCTTAGGTGGCACTTTGGCTCAGAACTGCCCTACCCCAAGGATTCAGGGATGTGCAGCCCGATTAGTTGAGATCAGCCCTTCTGGCTCTTTCATGGATGAAACCAACTGGGCAAAGAGCCGTTCTAACCTGGGGACCATGCTGTCTTTCCCTGGTCTACACAGAAACAGCACTCTGAGGGAGACGAGCTGCTGGCGTTTGGTAGCAACCACTCTTGTTCTGAAGAGAAACATTTCTTTGTAAGGGGGGTTGCCTCAGCCTTGCCACATTTTGTGATCTGGCTATAAAGGAGGGCAGTCAGTAGGCCTCACCCTTCAAGCCCACTCCAATTTGACAGAGAAAACACCAGGACTCGGTGTGCCTTCCTGTGGCAAGGAAACTTTGCTTTCATTCCTTAGGTGGCACTTTGGCTCAGAAGTGCCCTACCCCAAGGATTCAGGGATGTGCAGCCCGATTAGTTGAGATCAGCCCTTCTGGCTCTTTCATGGATGAAACCAACTGGGCAAAGAGCCGTTCTAAGCTGGGGACCATGCTGTCTTTCCCTGGTCTACACAGAAACAGCACTCTGAGTGAGACGAGCTGCTGGCGTTTGGTAGCAACAACTCTTGTTCTGAAGAGAAACATTTCTTTGTAAGGGGGGTTGCCTCAGCCTTGCCACATTTTGTGATCTGGCTATAAAGGAGGGCAGTCAGTAGGCCTCACCCTTCAAGCCCACTCCAATTTGACAGAGAAAACACCAGGCCTCGGTGTGCCTTCCTGTGGCAAGGAAACTTTGCTTTCATTCCTTAGGTGGCACTTTGGCTCAGAACTGCCCTACCCCAAGGATTCAGGGATGTGCAGCCCGATTAGTTGAGATCAGCCCTTCTGGCTCTTTCATGGATGAAAACAGCTGGGCATAGGGCCGTTCTAAGCTTGGGACTATGGTGTCTTTCCCTAGTCTACACAGAAACAGCACTCTGAGGGAGACGAGCTGCTGGCGTTTGGTAGCAAAATCTCCTATTCTGAAGAGAAAAATTTCGTTATAAGCGGGTGGCATCAGCCTTGCCACATTTTCTCAAATGGCTCTAAAGGAGGGCAGTCAGTTGGCAGACTTACTTGCGGCCCTGCTTCCCAGGTTGGAAACTTTGCTTTCATTCCTTAGGTGGCCCATTGGCTCAGGACTGCCCTACCCCAAGAATTCAGGCTTGTGACGCCCGATTAGTTGAGATCAGCCCTTCTGGCTCTTTCATGGATGAAACCAACTGGGAAAAGAGCCGTTCTAAGCTGGGGACCATGGTGTCTTTCCCTAGTCTACACGGAAACAGCACTCTGAGGGAGACGAGCTGCTGGTGTTTGGTAGCAACATCTCCTATTCTGAAGGGAAACATTTCTTTGTAAGCGGGTTGCATCAGCCTTGCCACATGTTCTCAACTGCTTATAATGGAGGCAAGTCAGTAGGCCTCACCCTTCAAGCCCACTCCAATTTCATAGAGAAAACATCAGGCCTCGGTGTGCCTTCCTGTGGCAAGGAAACTTTGCTTTCATTCTTAGGTGGCTCTTTGGCTCAGAACTGCCCTACCCCAATGATTCAAGGATGTGCAGCCCGATTAGTTGAGATCAGTCCTTCTGGCTCTTTCATGGATGAAACCAACTGGGAAAAGAGCCGTTCTAAGCTGGGGACCATGCTGTCTTTCCCTGGTCTACACAGAAACAGCACTCTGAGGGAGACGAGCTGCTGGCGTTTGGTAGCAACAACACTTGTTCTGAAGAGAAACATTTCTTTGTAAGGAGGGTTGCCTCAGCCTTGCCACATTTTGTGATCTGGCTATAAAGGAGGGCAGTCAGTAGGCCTCACCCTTCAAGCCCACTCCAATTTCATAGAGAAAACACCAGGCCTCGGTGTGCCTTCCTGTGGCAAGGAAACTTTGCTTTCATTCTTAGGTGGCTCTTTGGCTCAGAACTGCCATACCCCAAGGATTCAGGGATGTGCAGCCCGATTAGTTGAGATCAGTCCTTCTGGCCCTTTCATGGATGAAACCAACTGGGAAAAGAGCCGTTCTAAGCTGGGGACAATGGTGTCTTTCCCTAGTCTACACAGAAACAGCACTCTGAGGGAGACGAGCTGCTGGCGTTTGGTAGCAACATCTCCTAATCTGAAGAGAAACATTTCGTTGTAAGCGGGTTGCCTCAGCCTTGCCACATTTTCTGAACAGGCTATAAAGAAGGGCAGTCAGTAGGCCTCACCCTTCAAGCCCACTCCAATTTGACAGAGAAAACACCAGGACTCGGTGTGCCTTCCTGTGGCAAGGAAACTTTGCTTTCATTCCTTAGGTGGCACTTTGGCTCAGAACTGCCCTACCCCAAGGATTCAGGGATGTGCAGCCCGATTAGTTGAGATCAGCCCTTCTGGCTCTTTCATGGATGAAAACAGCTGGGCATAGGGCCGTTCTAAGCTTGGGACTATGGTGTCTTTCCCTAGTCTACACAGAAACAGCACTCTGAGGGAGACAAGCTGCTGGCGTTTCGTAGCAAAATCTCCTATTCTGAAGAGAAAAATTTCGTTATAAGCGGGTGGCATCAGCCTTGCCACATTTTCTCAAATGGCTCTAAAGGAGGGCAGTCAGTTGGCAGACTTACTTGTGGCCCTGCTTCCCAGGTTGGAAACTTTGCTTTCATTCCTTAGGTGGCCCATTGGCTCAAGACTGCCCTACCCCAAGAATTCAGGCTTGTGACGCCCGATTAGTTGAGATCAGCCCTTCTGGCTCTTTCATGGATGAAACCAACTGGGAAAAGAGGCGTTCTAAACTGGGGACCATGGTGTCTTTCCCTAGTCTACACGGAAACAGCACTCTGAGGGAGACGAGCTGCTGGTGTTTGGTAGCAACATCTCCTATTCTGAAGCGAAACATTTCTTTGTAAGCGGGTTGCATCAGCCTTGCCACATGTTCTCAACTGCTTATAATGGAGGCAAGTCAGTAGGCCTCACCCTTCAAGCCCACTCCAATTTCATAGAGAAAACATCAGGCCTCGGTGTGCCTTTCTGTGGCAATGAAACTTTGCTTTCATTCCTTAGGTGGCACTTCGGCTCAGAACTGCCCGACCTCAAGGATTCAGGGATGTGCAGCCTGATTAGTTGAGATCACCCCTTCTAGGTCTTTCATGGATGAAACCAACTGGGAAAAGAGCCGTTCTAAGCTGGGGACCATGGTGTCTTTCCCTAGTCTACACAGAAGCAGCACTCTGAGGGAGACGAGCTGCTGGCGTTTGGTAGCAACGTCTACTATCCTGAAGAGCAACATTTCGTTGTAAGCGGGTTGCCTCAGCATTGCCACATTTTCTGAACTGGCTATAAAGTAGGGCAGTCAGTAGGCCTCACCCTTCAAGCCCACTCCAATTTCATAGAGAAAACATTAGGCCTCGGTGTGCCTTCCTGTGGCAATGAAACTTTGCTTTCATTCCTTAGGTGGCACTTGGGCTCAGAACTGCCCTACCTCAAGGATTCAGGGATGTGCAGCCTGATTAGTTGAGATCACCCCTTCTAGGTCGTTCATGGACTCAACCAACTGGGAAAAGAGCCGTTCTAAGCTGGGGACCACGGTGTCCTTCCCTAGTCTACACAGAAACAGCACTCTGAGGGAGACGAGCTTCTGGCGTTTGGTAGCAACAACTCTTATTCTGAAGAGAAACATTTCGTTGTAAGCGGGTTGCCTCAGCCTTGCCACATTTACTGAACTGGCTATAAAGGAGGGCAGTTAGTAGGCCTAACCCTTCAAGCCCACTCCAATTTCATAGAGAAAACACCAGGCCTCGGTGTGCCTTCCTGTGGCAAGGAAACTTTGCTTTCATTCTTAGGTGGCTCTTTGGCTCAGAACTGCCCTACCCCAAGGATTCAGGGATGTGCAGCCCGATTAGTTGAGATCAGTCCTTCTGGCTCTTTCATGGATGAAACCAACTGGGAAAAGAGCCGTTCTAAGCTGGGGACCATGGTGTCTTTCCATAGTCTACACAGAAACAGCACTCTGAGGGAGAAGAGCTGCTGGCGTTTGGTAGCAACATCTCCTAATCTGAAGAGAAACATTTCGTTGTAAGCGGGTTGCCTCAGCCTTGCCACATTTTCTGAACTGGCTATAAAGGAGGGCAGTCAGTAGGCCTCACCCTTCAAGCCCACTCCAATTTCATAGAAAAAACACCAGGCCTCGGTGTGCCTTCCTGTGACAAGGAAACTTTGCTTTCATTCTTTAGGTGGCACTTTGGCTCAGAACTGCCCTACCCCAAGGATTCAGGGATGTGCAGCCCGATTAGTTGAGATCAGCCATTCTGGCTCTTTCATGGATGAAACCAACTGGGAAAAGAGCCGTTCTAAGCTGGGGACCATGGTGTCTTTCCCTAGTCTACACAGAAACAGCACTCTGAGGGAGACGAGCTGCTGGCGTTTGGTATCAAAATCTCCTATTCTGAAGAGAAAAATTTCGTTATACGCGGGTGGCATCAGCCTTGCCACATTTTCTCAAATGGCTCTAAAGGAGGGCAGTCAGTTGGCAGACTTACTTGCGGCCCTGCTTCCCAGTTTGGAAACTTTGCTTTCATTCCTTAGGTGGCCCATTGGCTCAGGACTGCCCTACCCCAAGAATTCAGGCTTGTGACGCCCGATTAGTTGAGATCAGCCCTTCTGGCTCTTTCATGGATGAAACCAACTGGGAAAAGAGCCGTTCTAAGCTGGGGACCATGGTGTCTTTCCCTAGTCTACACGGAAACAGCACTCTGAGGGAGACGAGCTGCTGGCGTTTGGTAGCAACATCTCCTAATCTGAAGAGAAACATTTCGTTGTAAGCGGGTTGCCTCAGCCTTGCCACATTTTCTGAACTGGCTATAAAGGAGGGCAGTCAGTAGGCCTCGCCCTTCAAGCCCACTCCAATTTCATAGAGAAAACACCAGACCTCGGTGTGCCTTCCTGTGGCAAGGAAACTTTGCTTTCATTCTTTAGGTGGCACTTTGGCTCAGAACTGCCCTACCCCAAGGATTCAGGGATGTGCAGCCCGATTAGTTGGGATCAGCCCTTCTGGCTCTTTCATGGATGAAACCAACTGGGCAAAGAGCCGTTCTAAGCTGGGGACCATGCTGTCTTTTCCTGGTCTACACAGAAACAGCACTCTGAGGGAGACGAGCTGCTGGCGTTTGGTAGCAACAACTCTTGTTCTGAAGAGAAACATTTCTTTGTAAGGGGGGTTGCCTCAGCCTTGCCACATTTTGTGATCTGGCTATAAAGGAGGGCAGTCAGTAGGCCTCACCCTTCAAGCCCACTCCAATTTGACAGAGAAAACACCAGGACTCGGTGTGCCTTCCTGTGGCAAGGAAACTTTGCTTTCATTCCTTAGGTGGCACTTTGGCTCAGAAGTGCCCTACCCCAAGGATTCAGGGATGTGCAGCCCGATTAGTTGAGATCAGCCCTTCTGGCTCTTTCATGGATGAAACCAACTGGGCAAAGAGCCGTTCTAAGCTGGGGACCATGCTGTCTTTCCCTGGTCTACACAGAAACAGCACTCTGAGTGAGACGAGCTGCTGGCGTTTGGTAGCAACAACTCTTGTTCTGAAGAGAAACATTTCTTTGTAAGGGGGGTTGCCTCAGCCTTGCCACATTTTGTGATCTGGCTATAAAGGAGGGCAGTCAGTAGGCCTCACCCTTCAAGCCCACTCCAATTTGACAGAGAAAACACCAGGCCTCGGTGTGCCTTCCTGTGGCAAGGAAACTTTGCTTTCATTCCTTAGGTGGCACTTTGGCTCAGAAATGCCCTACCCCAAGGATTCAGGGATGTGCAGCCCGATTAGTTGAGATCAGCCCTTCTGGCTCTTTCATGGATGAAACCAACTGGGAAAAGAGCCGTTCTAAGCTGGGGACAATGGTGTCTTTCCCTAGTCTACACAGAAACAGCACTCTGAGGGAGACGAGCTGCTGGCGTTTGGTAGCAACATCTCCTAATCTGAAGAGAAACATTTCGTTGTAAGCGGGTTGCCTCAGCCTTGCCACATTTTCTGAACTGGCTATAAAGGAGGGCAGTCAGTAGGCCTCACCCTTCAAGCCCACTCCAATTTGACAGAGAAAACACCAGGCCTCGGTGTGCCTTCCTGTGGCAAGGAAACTTTGCTTTCATTCCTTAGGTGGCACTTTGGCTCAGAACTGCCCTACCCCAAGGATTCAGGGATGTGCAGCCCGATTAGTTGAGATCAGCCCTTCTGGCTCTTTCATGGATGAAAACAGCTGGGCATAGGGCCGTTCTAAGCTTGGGACTATGGTGTCTTTCCCTGGTGTACACAGAAACAGCACTCTGAGTGAGACGAGCTGCTGGCGTTTGGTAGCAACAACTGTTGTTCTGAAGAGAAACATTTCTTTGTAAGGGGGGTTGCCTCAGCCTTGCCACATTTTGTGATCTGGCTATAAAGGAGGGCAGTCAGTAGGCCTCACCCTTCAAGCCCACTCCAATTTGACAGAGAAAACACCAGGCCTCGGTGTGCCTTCCTGTGGCAAGGAAACTTTGCTTTCATTTCTTAGGTGGCACTTTGGCTCAGAACTGCCCTACCCCAAGGATTCAGGGATGTGCAGCCCGATTAGTTGAGATCAGCCCTTCTGGCTCTTTCATGGATGAAAACAGCTGGGCATAGGGCCGTTCTAAGCTTGGGACTATGGTGTCTTTCCCTAGTCTACACAGAAACAGCACTCTGAGGGAGACGAGCTGCTGGCGTTTGGTAGCAAAATCTCCTATTCTGAAGAGAAAAATTTCGTTATAAGCGGGTGGCATCAGCCTTGCCACATTTTCTCAAATGGCTCTAAAGGAGGGCAGTCAGTTGGCAGACTTACTTGCGGCCCTGCTTCCCAGGTTGGAAACTTTGCTTTCATTCCTTAGGTGGCCCATTGGCTCAGGACTGCCCTACCCCAAGAATTCAGGCTTGTGACGCCCGATTAGTTGAGATCAGCCCTTCTGGCTCTTTCATGGATGAAACCAACTGGGAAAAGAGGCGTTCTAAACTGGGGACCATGGTGTCTTTCCCTAGTCTACACGGAAACAGCACTCTGAGGGAGACGAGCTGCTGGTGTTTGGTAGCAACATCTCCTATTCTGAAGCGAAACATTTCTTTGTAAGCGGGTTGCATCAGCCTTGCCACATGTTCTCAACTGCTTATAATGGAGGCAAGTCAGTAGGCCTCACCCTTCAAGCCCACTCCAATTTCATAGAGAAAACATCAGGCCTCGGTGTGCCTTTCTGTGGCAATGAAACTTTGCTTTCATTCCTTAGGTGGCACTTCGGCTCAGAACTGCCCGACCTCAAGGATTCAGGGATGTGCAGCCTGATTAGTTGAGATCACCCCTTCTAGGTCTTTCATGGATGAAACCAACTGGGAAAAGAGCCGTTCTAAGCTGGGGACCATGGTGTCTTTCCCTAGTCTACACAGAAGCAGCACTCTGAGGGAGACGAGCTGCTGGCGTTTGGTAGCAACGTCTACTATCCTGAAGAGCAACATTTCGTTGTAAGCGGGTTGCCTCAGCATTGCCACATTTTCTGAACTGGCTATAAAGTAGAGCAGTCAGTAGGCCTCACCCTTCAAGCCCACTCCAATTTCATAGAGAAAACATCAGGCCTCGGTGTGCCTTCCTGTGGCAATGAAACTTTGCTTTCATTCCTTAGGTGGCACTTGGGCTCAGAACTGCCCTACCTCAAGGATTCAGGGATGTGCAGCCTGATTAGTTGAGATCACCCCTTCTAGGTCGTTCATGGACTCAACCAACTGGGAAAAGAGCCGTTCTAAGCTGGGGACCACGGTGTCCTTCCCTAGTCTACACAGAAACAGCACTCTGAGGGAGACGAGCTTCTGGCGTTTGGTAGCAACAACTCTTATTCTGAAGAGAAACATTTCGTTGTAAGCGGGTTGCCTCAGCCTTGCCACATTTACTGAACTGGCTATAAAGGAGGGCAGTTAGTAGGCCTCACCCTTCAAGCCCACTCCAATTTCATAGAGAAAACACCAGGCCTCGGTGTGCCTTCCTGTGGCAAGGAAACTTTGCTTTCATTCTTAGGTGGCTCTTTGGCTCAGAACTGCCCTACCCCAAGGATTCAGGGATGTGCAGCCCGATTAGTTGAGATCAGTCCTTCTGGCTCTTTCATGGATGAAACCAACTGGGAAAAGAGCCGTTCTAAGCTGGGGACCATGGTGTCTTTCCCTAGTCTACACAGAAACAGCACTCTGAGGGAGAAGAGCTGCTGGCGTTTGGTAGCAACATCTCCTAATCTGAAGAGAAACATTTCGTTGTAAGCGGGTTGCCTCAGCCTTGCCACATGTTCTCAACTGGTTATAAAGGAGGGCAGTCACTAGGCCTCACCTTTCAAGCACACTCCAATTTCATACAGAAAACACCAGGCCTCGGTGTGCCTTCCTGTGGCAAGGAAACTTTGCTTTCATTCCTTAGGTGGCACTTTGGCTCAGAAGTGCCCTACCCCAAGGATTCAGGGATGTGCAGCCCGATTAGTTGAGATCAGCCCTTCTGGCTCTTTCTTGGATGAAACCAACTGGGCAAAGAGCCGTTCTAAGCTGGGGACCATGCTGTCTTTCCCTGGTCTACACAGAAACAGCACTCTGAGGGAGACGAGCTGCTGGTGTTTGGTAGCAACAACTCTTGTTCTGAAGAGAAACATTTCTTTGTAAGGGGGGTTGCCTCAGCCTTGCCACATTTTGTGATCTGGCTATAAAGGAGGGCAGTCAGTAGGCCTCACCCTTCAAGCCCACTCCAATTTGACAGAGAAAACACCAGGCCTCGGTGTGCCTTCCTGTGGCAAGGAAACTTTGCTTTCATTCCTTAGGTGGCACTTTGGCTCAGAAATGCCCTACCCCAAGGATTCAGGGATGTGCAGCCCGATTAGTTGAGATCAGCCCTTCTGGCTCTTTCATGGATGAAAACAGCTGGGCATAGGGCCGTTCTAAGCTTGGGACTATGGTGTCTTTCCCTAGTCTACACAGAAACAGCACTCTGAGGGAGACGAGCTGCTGGCGTTTGGTAGCAAAATCTCCTATTCTGAAGAGAAAAATTTCGTTATAAGCGGGTGGCATCAGCCTTGCCACATTTTCTCAAATGGCTCTCAAGGAGGGCAGTCAGTTGGCAGACTTACTTGCGGCCCTGCTTCCCAGGTTGGAAACTTTGCTTTCATTCCTTAGGTGGCCCATTGGCTCAGGACTGCCCTACCCCAAGAATTCAGGCTTGTGACGCCCGATTAGTTGAGATCAGCCCTTCTGGCTCTTTCATGAATGAAACCAACTGGGAAAAGAGCCGTTCTAAGCTGGGGACCATGGTGTCTTTCCCTAGTCTACACGGAAACAGCACTCTGAGGGAGACGAGCTGCTGGTGTTTGGTAGCAACATCTCCTATTCTGAAGGGAAACATTTCTTTGTAAGCGGGTTGCATCAGCCTTGCCACATGTTCTCAACTGCTTATAATGGAGGCAAGTCAGTAGGCCTCACCCTTCAAGCCCACTCCAATTTCATAGAGAAAACATCAGGCCTCGGTGTGCCTTCCTGTGGCAAGGAAACTTTGCTTTCATTCTTAGGTGGCTCTTTGGCTCAGAACTGCCCTACCCCAATGATTCAAGGATGTGCAGCCCGATTAGTTGAGATCAGTCCTTCTGGCTCTTTCATGGATGAAACCAACTGGGAAAAGAGCCGTTCTAAGCTGGGGACCATGCTGTCTTTCCCTGGTCTACACAGAAACAGCACTCTGAGGGAGACGGGCTGCTGGCGTTTGGTAGCTACAACACTTGTTCTGAAGAGAAACATTTCTTTGTAAGGGGGGTTGCCTCAGCCTTGCCACATTTTGTGATCTGGCTATAAAGGAGGGCAGTCAGTAGGCCTCACCCTTCAAGCCCACTCCAATTTCACAGAGAAAACACCAGGCCTCGGTGTGCCTTCCTGTGGCAAGGAAACTTTGCTTTCATTCTTAGGTGGCTCTTTGGCTCAGAACTGCCCTACCCCAAGGATTCAGGGATGTGCAGCCCGATTAGTTGAGATCAGTCCTTCTGGCTGTTTCATGGATGAAACCAACTGGGAAAAGAGCCGTTCTAAGCTGGGGACAATGGTGTCTTTCCCTAGTCTACACAGAAACAGCACTCTGAGGGAGACGAGCTGCTGGCGTTTGGTAGCAACATCTCCTAATCTGAAGAGAAACATTTCGTTGTAAGCGGGTTGCCTCAGCCTTGCCACATTTTTTGAACTGGCTATAAAGGAGGGCAGTCAGTAGGCCTCACCCTTCAAGCCCACTCCAATTTCATAGAGAAAACACCAGGCCTCGGTGTGCCTTCCTGTGAGAAGGAAACTTTGCTTTCATTCTTTAGGTGGCACTTTGGCTCAGAACTGCCCTACCCCAAGGATTCAGGGATGTGCAGCCCGATTAGTTGAGATCAGTCCTTCTGGCACTTTCATGGATGAAACCAACTGGGAAAAGAGCCGTTCTAAGCTGGGGACCATGGTGTCTTACCCTAGTCTACACAGAAACAGCACTCTGAGTGAGACGAGCTGCTGGCGTTTGGTAGCAACATCTCCTAATCTGAAGAGAAACATTTCGTTGTAAGCGGGTTGCCTCAGCCTTGCCACATGTTCTCAACTGGTTATAAAGGAGGGCAGTCACTAGGCCTCACCTTTCAAGCACACTCCAATTTCATACAGAAAACACCAGGCCTCGGTGTGCCTTCCTGTGGCAAGGAAACTTTGCTTTCATTCCTTAGGTGGCACTTTGGCTCAGAACTGCCCTACACCAAGGATTCAGGGATGTGCAGCCCGATTAGTTGAGATCAGCCCTTCTGGCTCTTTCATGGATGAAACCAACTGGGCAAAGAGCCGTTCTAAGCTGGGGACCATGCTGTCTTTCCCTGGTCTACACAGAAACAGCACTCTGAGGGAGACGAGCTGCTGGCGTTTGGTAGCAACAACTCTTGTTCTGAAGAGAAACATTTCTTTGTAAGGGGGGTTGCCTCAGCCTTGCCACATTTTGTGATCTGGCTATAAAGGAGGGCAGTCAGTAGGCCTCACCCTTCAAGCCCACTCCAATTTGACAGAGAAAACACCAGGACTCGGTGTGCCTTCCTGTGGCAAGGAAACTTTGCTTTCATTCCTTAGGTGGCACTTTGGCTCAGAAGTGCCCTACCCCAAGGATTCAGGGATGTGCAGCCCGATTAGTTGAGATCAGCCCTTCTGGCTCTTTCATGGATGAAACCAACTGGGCAAAGAGCCGTTCTAAGCTGGGGACCATGCTGTCTTTCCCTGGTCTACACAGAAACAGCACTCTGAGGGAGACGAGCTGCTGGCGTTTGGTAGCAACAACTGTTGTTCTGAAGAGAAACATTTCTTTGTAAGGGGGGTTGCCTCAGCCTTGCCACATTTTGTGATCTGGCTATAAAGGAGGGCAGTCAGTAGGCCTCACCCTTCAAGCCCACTCCAATTTGACAGAGAAAACACCAGGCCTCGGTGTGCCTTCCTGTGGCAAGGAAACTTTGCTTTCATTCCTTAGGTGGCACTTTGGCTCAGAACTGCCCTACCCCAAGGATTCAGGGATGTGCAGCCCGATTAGTTGAGATCAGCCCTTCTGGCTCTTTCATGGATGAAAACAGCTGGGCATAGGGCCGTTCTAAGCTTGGGACTATGGTGTCTTTCCCTAGTCTACACAGAAACAGCACTCTGAGGGAGACGAGCTGCTGGCGTTTGGTAGCAAAATCTCCTATTCTGAAGAGAAAAATTTCGTTATAAGCGGGTGGCATCAGCCTTGCCACATTTTCTCAAATGGCTCTAAAGGAGGGCAGTCAGTTGGCAGACTTACTTGCGGCCCTGCTTCCCAGGTTGGAAACTTTGCTTTCATTCCTTAGGTGGCCCATTGGCTCAGGACTGCCCTACCCCAAGAATTCAGGCTTGTGACGCCCGATTAGTTGAGATCAGCCCTTCTGGCTCTTTCATGGATGAAACCAACTGGGAAAAGAGGCGTTCTAAACTGGGGACCATGGTGTCTTTCCCTAGTCTACACGGAAACAGCACTCTGAGGGAGACGAGCTGCTGGTGTTTGGTAGCAACATCTCCTATTCTGAAGCGAAACATTTCTTTGTAAGCGGGTTGCATCAGCCTTGCCACATGTTCTCAACTGCTTATAATGGAGGCAAGTCAGTAGGCCTCACCCTTCAAGCCCACTCCAATTTCATAGAGAAAACATCAGGCCTCGGTGTGCCTTTCTGTGGCAATGAAACTTTGCTTTCATTCCTTAGGTGGCACTTCGGCTCAGAACTGCCCGACCTCAAGGATTCAGGGATGTGCAGCCTGATTAGTTGAGATCACCCCTTCTAGGTCTTTCATGGATGAAACCAACTGGGAAAAGAGCCGTTCTAAGCTGGGGACCATGGTGTCTTTCCCTAGTCTACACAGAAGCAGCACTCTGAGGGAGACGAGCTGCTGGCGTTTGGTAGCAACGTCTACTATCCTGAAGAGCAACATTTCGTTGTAAGCGGGTTGCCTCAGCATTGCCACATTTTCTGAACTGGCTATAAAGTAGAGCAGTCAGTAGGCCTCACCCTTCAAGCCCACTCCAATTTCATAGAGAAAACATCAGGCCTCGGTGTGCCTTCCTGTGGCAATGAAACTTTGCTTTCATTCCTTAGGTGGCACTTGGGCTCAGAACTGCCCTACCTCAAGGATTCAGGGATGTGCAGCCTGATTAGTTGAGATCACCCCTTCTAGGTCGTTCATGGACTCAACCAACTGGGAAAAGAGCCGTTCTAAGCTGGGGACCACGGTGTCCTTCCCTAGTCTACACAGAAACAGCACTCTGAGGGAGACGAGCTTCTGGCGTTTGGTAGCAACAACTCTTATTCTGAAGAGAAACATTTCGTTGTAAGCGGGTTGCCTCAGCCTTGCCACATTTACTGAACTGGCTATAAAGGAGGGCAGTTAGTAGGCCTCACCCTTCAAGCCCACTCCAATTTCATAGAGAAAACACCAGGCCTCGGTGTGCCTTCCTGTGGCAAGGAAACTTTGCTTTCATTCTTAGGTGGCTCTTTGGCTCAGAACTGCCCTACCCCAAGGATTCAGGGATGTGCAGCCCGATTAGTTGAGATCAGTCCTTCTGGCTCTTTCATGGATGAAACCAACTGGGAAAAGAGCCGTTCTAAGCTGGGGACCATGGTGTCTTTCCCTAGTCTACACAGAAACAGCACTCTGAGGGAGAAGAGCTGCTGGCGTTTGGTAGCAACATCTCCTAATCTGAAGAGAAACATTTCGTTGTAAGCGGGTTGCCTCAGCCTTGCCACATGTTCTCAACTGGTTATAAAGGAGGGCAGTCACTAGGCCTCACCTTTCAAGCACACTCCAATTTCATACAGAAAACACCAGGCCTCGGTGTGCCTTCCTGTGGCAAGGAAACTTTGCTTTCATTCCTTAGGTGGCACTTTGGCTCAGAAGTGCCCTACCCCAAGGATTCAGGGATGTGCAGCCCGATTAGTTGAGATCAGCCCTTCTGGCTCTTTCTTGGATGAAACCAACTGGGCAAAGAGCCGTTCTAAGCTGGGGACCATGCTGTCTTTCCCTGGTCTACACAGAAACAGCACTCTGAGGGAGACGAGCTGCTGGTGTTTGGTAGCAACAACTCTTGTTCTGAAGAGAAACATTTCTTTGTAAGGGGGGTTGCCTCAGCCTTGCCACATTTTGTGATCTGGCTATAAAGGAGGGCAGTCAGTAGGCCTCACCCTTCAAGCCCACTCCAATTTGACAGAGAAAACACCAGGCCTCGGTGTGCCTTCCTGTGGCAAGGAAACTTTGCTTTCATTCCTTAGGTGGCACTTTGGCTCAGAAATGCCCTACCCCAAGGATTCAGGGATGTGCAGCCCGATTAGTTGAGATCAGCCCTTCTGGCTCTTTCATGGATGAAAACAGCTGGGCATAGGGCCGTTCTAAGCTTGGGACTATGGTGTCTTTCCCTGGTGTACACAGAAACAGCACTCTGAGTGAGACGAGCTGCTGGCGTTTGGTAGCAACAACTGTTGTTCTGAAGAGAAACATTTCTTTGTAAGGGGGGTTGCCTCAGCCTTGCCACATTTTGTGATCTGGCTATAAAGGAGGGCAGTCAGTAGGCCTCACCCTTCAAGCCCACTCCAATTTGACAGAGAAAACACCAGGCCTCGGTGTGCCTTCCTGTGGCAAGGAAACTTTGCTTTCATTTCTTAGGTGGCACTTTGGCTCAGAACTGCCCTACCCCAAGGATTCAGGGATGTGCAGCCCGATTAGTTGAGATCAGCCCTTCTGGCTCTTTCATGGATGAAAACAGCTGGGCATAGGGCCGTTCTAAGCTTGGGACTATGGTGTCTTTCCCTAGTCTACACAGAAACAGCACTCTGAGGGAGACGAGCTGCTGGCGTTTGGTAGCAAAATCTCCTATTCTGAAGAGAAAAATTTCGTTATAAGCGGGTGGCATCAGCCTTGCCACATTTTCTCAAATGGCTCTAAAGGAGGGCAGTCAGTTGGCAGACTTACTTGCGGCCCTGCTTCCCAGGTTGGAAACTTTGCTTTCATTCCTTAGGTGGCCCATTGGCTCAGGACTGCCCTACCCCAAGAATTCAGGCTTGTGACGCCCGATTAGTTGAGATCAGCCCTTCTGGCTCTTTCATGGATGAAACCAACTGGGAAAAGAGGCGTTCTAAACTGGGGACCATGGTGTCTTTCCCTAGTCTACACGGAAACAGCACTCTGAGGGAGACGAGCTGCTGGTGTTTGGTAGCAACATCTCCTATTCTGAAGCGAAACATTTCTTTGTAAGCGGGTTGCATCAGCCTTGCCACATGTTCTCAACTGCTTATAATGGAGGCAAGTCAGTAGGCCTCACCCTTCAAGCCCACTCCAATTTCATAGAGAAAACATCAGGCCTCGGTGTGCCTTTCTGTGGCAATGAAACTTTGCTTTCATTCCTTAGGTGGCACTTCGGCTCAGAACTGCCCGACCTCAAGGATTCAGGGATGTGCAGCCTGATTAGTTGAGATCACCCCTTCTAGGTCTTTCATGGATGAAACCAACTGGGAAAAGAGCCGTTCTAAGCTGGGGACCATGGTGTCTTTCCCTAGTCTACACAGAAGCAGCACTCTGAGGGAGACGAGCTGCTGGCGTTTGGTAGCAACGTCTACTATCCTGAAGAGCAACATTTCGTTGTAAGCGGGTTGCCTCAGCATTGCCACATTTTCTGAACTGGCTATAAAGTAGAGCAGTCAGTAGGCCTCACCCTTCAAGCCCACTCCAATTTCATAGAGAAAACATCAGGCCTCGGTGTGCCTTCCTGTGGCAATGAAACTTTGCTTTCATTCCTTAGGTGGCACTTGGGCTCAGAACTGCCCTACCTCAAGGATTCAGGGATGTGCAGCCTGATTAGTTGAGATCACCCCTTCTAGGTCGTTCATGGACTCAACCAACTGGGAAAAGAGCCGTTCTAAGCTGGGGACCACGGTGTCCTTCCCTAGTCTACACAGAAACAGCACTCTGAGGGAGACGAGCTTCTGGCGTTTGGTAGCAACAACTCTTATTCTGAAGAGAAACATTTCGTTGTAAGCGGGTTGCCTCAGCCTTGCCACATTTACTGAACTGGCTATAAAGGAGGGCAGTTAGTAGGCCTCACCCTTCAAGCCCACTCCAATTTCATAGAGAAAACACCAGGCCTCGGTGTGCCTTCCTGTGGCAAGGAAACTTTGCTTTCATTCTTAGGTGGCTCTTTGGCTCAGAACTGCCCTACCCCAAGGATTCAGGGATGTGCAGCCCGATTAGTTGAGATCAGTCCTTCTGGCTCTTTCATGGATGAAACCAACTGGGAAAAGAGCCGTTCTAAGCTGGGGACCATGGTGTCTTTCCCTAGTCTACACAGAAACAGCACTCTGAGGGAGAAGAGCTGCTGGCGTTTGGTAGCAACATCTCCTAATCTGAAGAGAAACATTTCGTTGTAAGCGGGTTGCCTCAGCCTTGCCACATGTTCTCAACTGGTTATAAAGGAGGGCAGTCACTAGGCCTCACCTTTCAAGCACACTCCAATTTCATACAGAAAACACCAGGCCTCGGTGTGCCTTCCTGTGGCAAGGAAACTTTGCTTTCATTCCTTAGGTGGCACTTTGGCTCAGAAGTGCCCTACCCCAAGGATTCAGGGATGTGCAGCCCGATTAGTTGAGATCAGCCCTTCTGGCTCTTTCTTGGATGAAACCAACTGGGCAAAGAGCCGTTCTAAGCTGGGGACCATGCTGTCTTTCCCTGGTCTACACAGAAACAGCACTCTGAGGGAGACGAGCTGCTGGTGTTTGGTAGCAACAACTCTTGTTCTGAAGAGAAACATTTCTTTGTAAGGGGGGTTGCCTCAGCCTTGCCACATTTTGTGATCTGGCTATAAAGGAGGGCAGTCAGTAGGCCTCACCCTTCAAGCCCACTCCAATTTGACAGAGAAAACACCAGGCCTCGGTGTGCCTTCCTGTGGCAAGGAAACTTTGCTTTCATTCCTTAGGTGGCACTTTGGCTCAGAAATGCCCTACCCCAAGGATTCAGGGATGTGCAGCCCGATTAGTTGAGATCAGCCCTTCTGGCTCTTTCATGGATGAAAACAGCTGGGCATAGGGCCGTTCTAAGCTTGGGACTATGGTGTCTTTCCCTAGTCTACACAGAAACAGCACTCTGAGGGAGACGAGCTGCTGGCGTTTGGTAGCAAAATCTCCTATTCTGAAGAGAAAAATTTCGTTATAAGCGGGTGGCATCAGCCTTGCCACATTTTCTCAAATGGCTCTCAAGGAGGGCAGTCAGTTGGCAGACTTACTTGCGGCCCTGCTTCCCAGGTTGGAAACTTTGCTTTCATTCCTTAGGTGGCCCATTGGCTCAGGACTGCCCTACCCCAAGAATTCAGGCTTGTGACGCCCGATTAGTTGAGATCAGCCCTTCTGGCTCTTTCATGAATGAAACCAACTGGGAAAAGAGCCGTTCTAAGCTGGGGACCATGGTGTCTTTCCCTAGTCTACACGGAAACAGCACTCTGAGGGAGACGAGCTGCTGGTGTTTGGTAGCAACATCTCCTATTCTGAAGGGAAACATTTCTTTGTAAGCGGGTTGCATCAGCCTTGCCACATGTTCTCAACTGCTTATAATGGAGGCAAGTCAGTAGGCCTCACCCTTCAAGCCCACTCCAATTTCATAGAGAAAACATAAGGCCTCGGTGTGCCTTCCTGTGGCAAGGAAACTTTGCTTTCATTCTTAGGTGGCTCTTTGGCTCGGAACTGCCCTACCCCAATGATTCAAGGATGTGCAGCCCGATTAGTTGAGATCAGTCCTTCTGGCTCTTTCATGGATGAAACCAACTGGGAAAAGAGCCGTTCTAAGCTGGGGACCATGCTGTCTTTCCCTGGTCTACACAGAAACAGCACTCTGAGGGAGACGGGCTGCTGGCGTTTGGTAGCTACAACACTTGTTCTGAAGAGAAACATTTCTTTGTAAGGGGGGTTGCCTCAGCCTTGCCACATTTTGTGATCTGGCTATAAAGGAGGGCAGTCAGTAGGCCTCACCCTTCAAGCCCACTCCAATTTCATAGACAAAACACCAGGCCTCGGTGTGCCTTCCTGTGGCAAGGAAACTTTGCTTTCATTCTTAGGTGGCTCTTTGGCTCAGAACTGCCCTACCCCAAGGATTCAGGGATGTGCAGCCCGATTAGTTGAGATCAGTCCTTCTGGCTCTTTCATGGATGAAACCAACTGGGAAAAGAGCCGTTCTAAGCTGGGGACAATGGTGTCTTTCCCTAGTCTACACAGAAACAGCACTCTGAGGGAGACGAGCTGCTGGCGTTTGGTAGCAACATCTCCTAATCTGAAGAGAAACATTTCGTTGTAAGCGGGTTGCCTCAGCCTTGCCACATTTTCTGAACTGGCTATAAAGGAGGGCAGTCAGTAGGCCTCACCCTTCAAGCCCACTCCAATTTGACAGAGAAAACACCAGGCCTCGGTGTGCCTTCCTGTGGCAAGGAAACTTTGCTTTCATTCCTTAGGTGGCACTTTGGCTCAGAACTGCCCTACCCCAAGGATTCAGGGATGTGCAGCCCGATTAGTTGAGATCAGCCCTTCTGGCTCTTTCATGGATGAAAACAGCTGGGCATAGGGCCGTTCTAAGCTTGGGACTATGGTGTCTTTCCCTGGTGTACACAGAAACAGCACTCTGAGTGAGACGAGCTGCTGGCGTTTGGTAGCAACAACTCTTGTTCTGAAGAGAAACATTTCTTTGTAAGGGGGGTTGCCTCAGCCTTGCCACATTTTGTGATCTGGCTATAAAGGAGGGCAGTCAGTAGGCCTCACCCTTCAAGCCCACTCCAATTTGACAGAGAAAACACCAGGCCTCGGTGTGCCTTCCTGTGGCAAGGAAACTTTGCTTTCATTCCTTAGGTGGCACTTTGGCTCAGAACTGCCCTACCCCAAGGATTCAGGGATGTGCAGCCCGATTAGTTGAGATCAGCCCTTCTGGCTCTTTCATGGATGAAAACAGCTGGGCATAGGGCCGTTCTAAGCTTGGGACTATGGTGTCTTTCCCTAGTCTACACAGAAACAGCACTCTGAGGGAGACGAGCTGCTGGCGTTTGGTAGCAAAATCTCCTATTCTGAAGAGAAAAATTTCGTTATAAGCGGGTGGCATCAGCCTTGCCACATTTTCTCAAATGGCTCTAAAGGAGGGCAGTCAGTTGGCAGACTTACTTGCGGCCCTGCTTCCCAGGTTGGAAACTTTGCTTTCATTCCTTAGGTGGCCCATTGGCTCAGGACTGCCCTACCCCAAGAATTCAGGCTTGTGACGCCCGATTAGTTGAGATCAGCCCTTCTGGCTCTTTCATGGATGAAACCAACTGGGAAAAGAGCCGTTCTAAGCTGGGGACCATGGTGTCTTTCCCTAGTCTACACGGAAACAGCACTCTGAGGGAGACGAGCTGCTGGTGTTTGGTAGCAACATCTCCTATTCTGAAGGGAAACATTTCTTTGTAAGCGGGTTGCATCAGACTTGCCACATGTTCTCAACTGCTTATAATGGAGGCAAGTCAGTAGGCCTCACCCTTCAAGCCCACTCCAATTTCATAGAGAAAACATCAGGCCTCGGTGTGCCTTCCTGTGGCAAGGAAACTTTGCTTTCATTCTTAGGTGGCTCTTTGGCTCAGAACTGCCCTACCCCAATGATTCAAGGATGTGCAGCCCGATTAGTTGAGATCAGTCCTTCTGGCTCTTTCATGGATGAAACCAACTGGGAAAAGAGCCGTTCTAAGCTGGGGACCATGCTGTCTTTCCCTGGTCTACACAGAAACAGCACTCTGAGGGAGACGGGCTGCTGGCGTTTGGTAGCTACAACACTTGTTCTGAAGAGAAACATTTCTTTGTAAGGGGGGTTGCCTCAGCCTTGCCACATTTTGTGATCTGGCTATAAAGGAGGGCAGTCAGTAGGCCTCACCCTTCAAGCCCACTCCAATTTCATAGAGAAAACACCAGGCCTCGGTGTGCCTTCCTGTGGCAAGGAAACTTTGCTTTCATTCTTAGGTGGCTCTTTGGCTCAGAACTGCCCTACCCCAAGGATTCAGGGATGTGCAGCCCGATTAGTTGAGATCAGTCCTTCTGGCTCTTTCATGGATGAAACCAACTGGGAAAAGAGCCGTTCTAAGCTGGGGACAATGGTGTCTTTCCCTAGTCTACACAGAAACAGCACTCTGAGGGAGACGAGCTGCTGGCGTTTGGTAGCAACATCTCCTAATCTGAAGAGAAACATTTCGTTGTAAGCGGGTTGCCTCAGCCTTGCCACATTTTCTGAACTGGCTATAAAGGAGGGCAGTCAGTAGGCCTCACCCTTCAAGCCCACTCCAATTTGACAGAGAAAACACCAGGCCTCGGTGTGCCTTCCTGTGGCAAGGAAACTTTGCTTTCATTCCTTAGGTGGCACTTTGGCTCAGAACTGCCCTACCCCAAGGATTCAGGGATGTGCAGCCCGATTAGTTGAGATCAGCCCTTCTGGCTCTTTCATGGATGAAAACAGCTGGGCATAGGGCCGTTCTAAGCTTGGGACTATGGTGTCTTTCCCTGGTGTACACAGAAACAGCACTCTGAGTGAGACGAGCTGCTGGCGTTTGGTAGCAACAACTCTTGTTCTGAAGAGAAACATTTCTTTGTAAGGGGGGTTGCCTCAGCCTTGCCACATTTTGTGATCTGGCTATAAAGGAGGGCAGTCAGTAGGCCTCACCCTTCAAGCCCACTCCAATTTGACAGAGAAAACACCAGGCCTCGGTGTGCCTTCCTGTGGCAAGGAAACTTTGCTTTCATTCCTTAGGTGGCACTTTGGCTCAGAACTGCCCTACCCCAAGGATTCAGGGATGTGCAGCCCGATTAGTTGAGATCAGCCCTTCTGGCTCTTTCATGGATGAAAACAGCTGGGCATAGGGCCGTTCTAAGCTTGGGACTATGGTGTCTTTCCCTAGTCTACACAGAAACAGCACTCTGAGGGTGACGAGCTGCTGGCGTTTGGTAGCAAAATCTCCTATTCTGAAGAGAAAAATTTCGTTATAAGCGGGTGGCATCAGCCTTGCCACATTTTCTCAAATGGCTCTAAAGGAGGGCAGTCAGTTGGCAGACTTACTTGCGGCCCTGCTTCCCAGGTTGGAAACTTTGCTTTCATTCCTTAGGTGGCCCATTGGCTCAGGACTGCCCTACCCCAAGAATTCAGGCTTGTGACGCCCGATTAGTTGAGATCAGCCCTTCTGGCTCTTTCATGGATGAAACCAACTGGGAAAAGAGGCGTTCTAAACTGGGGACCATGGTGTCTTTCCCTAGTCTACACGGAAACAGCACTCTGAGGGAGACGAGCTGCTGGTGTTTGGTAGCAACATCTCCTATTCTGAAGCGAAACATTTCTTTGTAAGCGGGTTGCATCAGCCTTGCCACATGTTCTCAACTGCTTATAATGGAGGCAAGTCAGTAGGCCTCACCCTTCAAGCCCACTCCAATTTCATAGAGAAAACATCAGGCCTCGGTGTGCCTTTCTGTGGCAATGAAACTTTGCTTTCATTCCTTAGGTGGCACTTCGGCTCAGAACTGCCCGACCTCAAGGATTCAGGGATGTGCAGCCTGATTAGTTGAGATCACCCCTTCTAGGTCTTTCATGGATGAAACCAACTGGGAAAAGAGCCGTTCTAAGCTGGGGACCATGGTGTCTTTCCCTAGTCTACACAGAAGCAGCACTCTGAGGGAGACGAGCTGCTGGCGTTTGGTAGCAACGTCTACTATCCTGAAGAGCAACATTTCGTTGTAAGCGGGTTGCCTCAGCATTGCCACATTTTCTGAACTGGCTATAAAGTAGAGCAGTCAGTAGGCCTCACCCTTCAAGCCCACTCCAATTTCATAGAGAAAACATCAGGCCTCGGTGTGCCTTCCTGTGGCAATGAAACTTTGCTTTCATTCCTTAGGTGGCACTTGGGCTCAGAACTGCCCTACCTCAAGGATTCAGGGATGTGCAGCCTGATTAGTTGAGATCACCCCTTCTAGGTCGTTCATGGACTCAACCAACTGGGAAAAGAGCCGTTCTAAGCTGGGGACCACGGTGTCCTTCCCTAGTCTACACAGAAACAGCACTCTGAGGGAGACGAGCTTCTGGCGTTTGGTAGCAACAACTCTTATTCTGAAGAGAAACATTTCGTTGTAAGCGGGTTGCCTCAGCCTTGCCACATTTACTGAACTGGCTATAAAGGAGGGCAGTTAGTAGGCCTCACCCTTCAAGCCCACTCCAATTTCATAGAGAAAACACCAGGCCTCGGTGTGCCTTCCTGTGGCAAGGAAACTTTGCTTTCATTCTTAGGTGGCTCTTTGGCTCAGAACTGCCCTACCCCAAGGATTCAGGGATGTGCAGCCCGATTAGTTGAGATCAGTCCTTCTGGCTCTTTCATGGATGAAACCAACTGGGAAAAGAGCCGTTCTAAGCTGGGGACCATGGTGTCTTTCCCTAGTCTACACAGAAACAGCACTCTGAGGGAGAAGAGCTGCTGGCGTTTGGTAGCAACATCTCCTAATCTGAAGAGAAACATTTCGTTGTAAGCGGGTTGCCTCAGCCTTGCCACATGTTCTCAACTGGTTATAAAGGAGGGCAGTCACTAGGCCTCACCTTTCAAGCACACTCCAATTTCATACAGAAAACACCAGGCCTCGGTGTGCCTTCCTGTGGCAAGGAAACTTTGCTTTCATTCCTTAGGTGGCACTTTGGCTCAGAAGTGCCCTACCCCAAGGATTCAGGGATGTGCAGCCCGATTAGTTGAGATCAGCCCTTCTGGCTCTTTCATGGATGAAACCAACTGGGCAAAGAGCCGTTCTAAGCTGGGGACCATGCTGTCTTTCCCTGGTCTACACAGAAACAGCACTCTGAGGGAGACGAGCTGCTGGTGTTTGGTAGCAACAACTCTTGTTCTGAAGAGAAACATTTCTTTGTAAGGGGGGTTGCCTCAGCCTTGCCACATTTTGTGATCTGGCTATAAAGGAGGGCAGTCAGTAGGCCTCACCCTTCAAGCCCACTCCAATTTGACAGAGAAAACACCAGGCCTCGGTGTGCCTTCCTGTGGCAAGGAAACTTTGCTTTCATTCCTTAGGTGGCACTTTGGCTCAGAAATGCCCTACCCCAAGGATTCAGGGATGTGCAGCCCGATTAGTTGAGATCAGCCCTTCTGGCTCTTTCATGGATGAAAACAGCTGGGCATAGGGCCGTTCTAAGCTTGGGACTATGGTGTCTTTCCCTAGTCTACACAGAAACAGCACTCTGAGGGAGACGAGCTGCTGGCGTTTGGTAGCAAAATCTCCTATTCTGAAGAGAAAAATTTCGTTATAAGCGGGTGGCATCAGCCTTGCCACATTTTCTCAAATGGCTCTCAAGGAGGGCAGTCAGTTGGCAGACTTACTTGCGGCCCTGCTTCCCAGGTTGGAAACTTTGCTTTCATTCCTTAGGTGGCCCATTGGCTCAGGACTGCCCTACCCCAAGAATTCAGGCTTGTGACGCCCGATTAGTTGAGATCAGCCCTTCTGGCTCTTTCATGAATGAAACCAACTGGGAAAAGAGCCGTTCTAAGCTGGGGACCATGGTGTCTTTCCCTAGTCTACACGGAAACAGCACTCTGAGGGAGACGAGCTGCTGGTGTTTGGTAGCAACATCTCCTATTCTGAAGGGAAACATTTCTTTGTAAGCGGGTTGCATCAGCCTTGCCACATGTTCTCAACTGCTTATAATGGAGGCAAGTCAGTAGGCCTCACCCTTCAAGCCCACTCCAATTTCATAGAGAAAACATAAGGCCTCGGTGTGCCTTCCTGTGGCAAGGAAACTTTGCTTTCATTCTTAGGTGGCTCTTTGGCTCGGAACTGCCCTACCCCAATGATTCAAGGATGTGCAGCCCGATTAGTTGAGATCAGTCCTTCTGGCTCTTTCATGGATGAAACCAACTGGGAAAAGAGCCGTTCTAAGCTGGGGACCATGCTGTCTTTCCCTGGTCTACACAGAAACAGCACTCTGAGGGAGACGGGCTGCTGGCGTTTGGTAGCTACAACACTTGTTCTGAAGAGAAACATTTCTTTGTAAGGGGGGTTGCCTCAGCCTTGCCACATTTTGTGATCTGGCTATAAAGGAGGGCAGTCAGTAGGCCTCACCCTTCAAGCCCACTCCAATTTCATAGACAAAACACCAGGCCTCGGTGTGCCTTCCTGTGGCAAGGAAACTTTGCTTTCATTCTTAGGTGGCTCTTTGGCTCAGAACTGCCCTACCCCAAGGATTCAGGGATGTGCAGCCCGATTAGTTGAGATCAGTCCTTCTGGCTCTTTCATGGATGAAACCAACTGGGAAAAGAGCCGTTCTAAGCTGGGGACAATGGTGTCTTTCCCTAGTCTACACAGAAACAGCACTCTGAGGGAGACGAGCTGCTGGCGTTTGGTAGCAACATCTCCTAATCTGAAGAGAAACATTTCGTTGTAAGCGGGTTGCCTCAGCCTTGCCACATTTTCTGAACTGGCTATAAAGGAGGGCAGTCAGTAGGCCTCACCCTTCAAGCCCACTCCAATTTGACAGAGAAAACACCAGGCCTCGGTGTGCCTTCCTGTGGCAAGGAAACTTTGCTTTCATTCCTTAGGTGGCACTTTGGCTCAGAACTGCCCTACCCCAAGGATTCAGGGATGTGCAGCCCGATTAGTTGAGATCAGCCCTTCTGGCTCTTTCATGGATGAAAACAGCTGGGCATAGGGCCGTTCTAAGCTTGGGACTATGGTGTCTTTCCCTGGTGTACACAGAAACAGCACTCTGAGTGAGACGAGCTGCTGGCGTTTGGTAGCAACAACTCTTGTTCTGAAGAGAAACATTTCTTTGTAAGGGGGGTTGCCTCAGCCTTGCCACATTTTGTGATCTGGCTATAAAGGAGGGCAGTCAGTAGGCCTCACCCTTCAAGCCCACTCCAATTTGACAGAGAAAACACCAGGCCTCGGTGTGCCTTCCTGTGGCAAGGAAACTTTGCTTTCATTCCTTAGGTGGCACTTTGGCTCAGAACTGCCCTACCCCAAGGATTCAGGGATGTGCAGCCCGATTAGTTGAGATCAGCCCTTCTGGCTCTTTCATGGATGAAAACAGCTGGGCATAGGGCCGTTCTAAGCTTGGGACTATGGTGTCTTTCCCTAGTCTACACAGAAACAGCACTCTGAGGGAGACGAGCTGCTGGCGTTTGGTAGCAAAATCTCCTATTCTGAAGAGAAAAATTTCGTTATAAGCGGGTGGCATCAGCCTTGCCACATTTTCTCAAATGGCTCTAAAGGAGGGCAGTCAGTTGGCAGACTTACTTGCGGCCCTGCTTCCCAGGTTGGAAACTTTGCTTTCATTCCTTAGGTGGCCCATTGGCTCAGGACTGCCCTACCCCAAGAATTCAGGCTTGTGACGCCCGATTAGTTGAGATCAGCCCTTCTGGCTCTTTCATGGATGAAACCAACTGGGAAAAGAGCCGTTCTAAGCTGGGGACCATGGTGTCTTTCCCTAGTCTACACGGAAACAGCACTCTGAGGGAGACGAGCTGCTGGTGTTTGGTAGCAACATCTCCTATTCTGAAGGGAAACATTTCTTTGTAAGCGGGTTGCATCAGACTTGCCACATGTTCTCAACTGCTTATAATGGAGGCAAGTCAGTAGGCCTCACCCTTCAAGCCCACTCCAATTTCATAGAGAAAACATCAGGCCTCGGTGTGCCTTCCTGTGGCAAGGAAACTTTGCTTTCATTCTTAGGTGGCTCTTTGGCTCAGAACTGCCCTACCCCAATGATTCAAGGATGTGCAGCCCGATTAGTTGAGATCAGTCCTTCTGGCTCTTTCATGGATGAAACCAACTGGGAAAAGAGCCGTTCTAAGCTGGGGACCATGCTGTCTTTCCCTGGTCTACACAGAAACAGCACTCTGAGGGAGACGGGCTGCTGGCGTTTGGTAGCTACAACACTTGTTCTGAAGAGAAACATTTCTTTGTAAGGGGGGTTGCCTCAGCCTTGCCACATTTTGTGATCTGGCTATAAAGGAGGGCAGTCAGTAGGCCTCACCCTTCAAGCCCACTCCAATTTCATAGAGAAAACACCAGGCCTCGGTGTGCCTTCCTGTGGCAAGGAAACTTTGCTTTCATTCTTAGGTGGCTCTTTGGCTCAGAACTGCCCTACCCCAAGGATTCAGGGATGTGCAGCCCGATTAGTTGAGATCAGTCCTTCTGGCTCTTTCATGGATGAAACCAACTGGGAAAAGAGCCGTTCTAAGCTGGGGACAATGGTGTCTTTCCCTAGTCTACACAGAAACAGCACTCTGAGGGAGACGAGCTGCTGGGGTTTGGTAGCAACATCTCCTAATCTGAAGAGAAATATTTCGTTGTAAGCGGGTTGCCTCAGCCTTGCCACATTTTCTGAACTGGCTATAAAGGAGGGCAGTCAGTAGGCCTCACCCTTCAAGCCCACTCCAATTTCATAGAGAAAACACCAGGCCTCGGTGTGCCTTCCTGTGGCAAGGAAACTTTGCTTTCATTCCTTAGGTGGCACTTTGGCTCAGAACTGCCCTACCCCAAGGATTCAGGGATGTGCAGCCCGATTAGTTGAGATCAGCCCTTCTGGCTCTTTCATGGATGAAAACAGCTGGGCATAGGGCCGTTCTAAGCTTGGGACTATGGTGTCTTTCCCTGGTCTACACAGAAACAGCACTCTGAGTGAGACGAGCTGCTGGCGTTTGGTAGCAACAACTCTTGTTCTGAAGAGAAACATTTCTTTGTAAGGGGGGTTGCCTCAGCCTTGCCACATTTTGTGATCTGGCTATAAAGGAGGGCAGTCAGTAGGCCTCACCCTTCAAGCCCACTCCAATTTGACAGAGAAAACACCAGGCCTCGGTGTGCCTTCCTGTGGCAAGGAAACTTTGCTTTCATTCCTTAGGTGGCACTTTGGCTCAGAACTGCCCTACCCCAAGGATTCAGGGATGTGCAGCCCGATTAGTTGAGATCAGCCCTTCTGGCTCTTTCATGGATGAAAACAGCTGGGCATAGGGCCGTTCTAAGCTTGGGACTATGGTGTCTTTCCCTAGTCTACACAGAAACAGCACTCTGAGGGAGACGAGCTGCTGGCGTTTGGTAGCAAAATCTCCTATTCTGAAGAGAAAAATTTCGTTATAAGCGGGTGGCATCAGCCTTGCCACATTTTCTCAAATGGCTCTAAAGGAGGGCTGTCAGTTGGTAGACTTACTTGCGGCCCTGCTTCCCAGGTTGGAAACTTTGCTTTCATTCCTTAGGTGGCCCATTGGCTCAGGACTGCCCTACCCCAAGAATTCAGGCTTGTGACGCCCGATTAGTTGAGATCAGCCCTTCTGGCTCTTTCATGGATGAAACC
The DNA here is from genome assembly GCF_028021215.1 of Eschrichtius robustus. Lineage (NCBI taxonomy): Eukaryota > Metazoa > Chordata > Mammalia > Artiodactyla > Eschrichtiidae > Eschrichtius > Eschrichtius robustus. The sequence continues at coordinate 47,570,821 of NC_090842.1, forward strand.
AACTGGGAAAAGAGCCGTTCTAAGCTGGGGACCATGGTGTCTTTCCCTAGTCTACACGGAAACAGCACTCTGAGGGAGACGAGCTGCTGGTGTTTGGTAGCAACATCTCCTATTCTGAAGGGAAACATTTCTTTGTAAGCGGGTTGCATCAGACTTGCCACATGTTCTCAACTGCTTATAATGGAGGCAAGTCAGTAGGCCTCACCCTTCAAGCCCACTCCAATTTCATAGAGAAAACATCAGGCCTCGGTGTGCCTTCCTGTGGCAAGGAAACTTTGCTTTCATTCTTAGGTGGCTCTTTGGCTCAGAACTGCCCTACCCCAATGATTCAAGGATGTGCAGCCCGATTAGTTGAGATCAGTCCTTCTGGCTCTTTCATGGATGAAACCAACTGGGAAAAGAGCTGTTCTAAGCTGGGGACCATGCTGTCTTTCCCTGGTCTACACAGAAACAGCACTCTGAGGGAGACGAGCTGCTGGCGTTTGGTAGCAACAACACTTGTTCTGAAGAGAAACATTTCTTTGTAAGGAGGGTTGCCTCAGCCTTGCCACATTTTGTGATCTGGCTATAAAGGAGGGCAGTCAGTAGGCCTCACCCTTCAAGCCCACTCCAATTTCATAGAGAAAACACCAGGCCTCGGTGTGCCTTCCTGTGGCAAGGAAACTTTGCTTTCATTCTTAGGTGGCTCTTTGGCTCAGAACTGCCCTACCCCAAGGATTCAGGGATGTGCAGCCCGATTAGTTGAGATCAGTCCTTCTGGCTCTTTCATGGATGAAACCAACTGGGAAAAGAGCCGTTCTAAGCTGGGGACAATGGTGTGTTTCCCTAGTCTACACAGAAACAGCACTCTGAGGGAGACGAGCTGCTGGCGTTTGGTAGCAACATCTCCTAATCTGAAGAGAAACATTTCGTTGTAAGCGGGTTGCCTCAGCCTTGCCACATTTTCTGAACTGGCTATAAAGGAGGGCAGTCAGTAGGCCTCACCCTTCAAGCCCACTCCAATTTCATAGAGAAAACACCAGGCCTCGGTGTGCCTTCCTGTGAGAAGGAAACTTTGATTTCATTCTTTAGGTGGCACTTTGGCTCAGAACTGCCCTACCCCAAGGATTCAGGGATGTGCAGCCCGATTAGTTGAGTTCAGTCCTTCTGGCACTTTCATGGATGAAACCAACTGGGAAAAGAGCCGTTCTAAGCGGGGGACCATGGTGTCTTACCCTAGTCTACACAGAAACAGCACTCTGAGGGAGACGAGCTGCTGGCGTTTGGTAGCAACATCTCCTAATCTGAAGAGAAACATTTCGTTGTAAGCGGGTTGCCTCAGCCTTGCCACATGTTCTCAACTGGTTATAAAGGAGGGCAGTCACTAGGCCTCACCTTTCAAGCACACTCCAATTTCATACAGAAAACACCAGGCCTCGGTGTGCCTTCCTGTGGCAAGGAAACTTTGCTTTCATTCCTTAGGTGGCACTTTGGCTCAGAACTGCCCTACCCCAAGGATTCAGGGATGTGCAGCCCGATTAGTTGAGATCAGCCCTTCTGGCTCTTTCATGGATGAAACCAACTGGGCAAAGAGCCGTTCTAAGCTGGGGACCATGCTGTCTTTCCCTGGTCTACACAGAAACAGCACTCTGAGGGAGACGAGCTGCTGGCGTTTGGTAGCAACCACTCTTGTTCTGAAGAGAAACATTTCTTTGTAAGGGGGGTTGCCTCAGCCTTGCCACATTTTGTGATCTGGCTATAAAGGAGGGCAGTCAGTAGGCCTCACCCTTCAAGCCCACTCCAATTTGACAGAGAAAACACCAGGACTCGGTGTGCCTTCCTGTGGCAAGGAAACTTTGCTTTCATTCCTTAGGTGGCACTTTGGCTCAGAAGTGCCCTACCCCAAGGATTCAGGGATGTGCAGCCCGATTAGTTGAGATCAGCCCTTCTGGCTCTTTCATGGATGAAACCAACTGGGCAAAGAGCCGTTCTAAGCTGGGGACCATGCTGTCTTTCCCTGGTCTACACAGAAACAGCACTCTGAGGGAGACGAGCTGCTGGCGTTTGGTAGCAACAACTCTTGTTCTGAAGAGAAACATTTCTTTGTAAGGGGGGTTGCCTCAGCCTTGCCACATTTTGTGATCTGGCTATAAAGGAGGGCAGTCAGTAGGCCTCACCCTTCAAGCCCACTCCAATTTGACAGAGAAAACACCAGGACTCGGTGTGCCTTCCTGTGGCAAGGAAACTTTGCTTTCATTCCTTAGGTGGCACTTTGGCTCAGAAGTGCCCTACCCCAAGGATTCAGGGATGTGCAGCCCGATTAGTTGAGATCAGCCCTTCTGGCTCTTTCATGGATGAAACCAACTGGGCAAAGAGCCGTTCTAAGCTGGGGACCATGCTGTCTTTCCCTGGTCTACACAGAAACAGCACTCTGAGTGAGACGAGCTGCTGGCGTTTGGTAGCAACAACTCTTGTTCTGAAGAGAAACATTTCTTTGTAAGGGGGGTTGCCTCAGCCTTGCCACATTTTGTGATCTGGCTATAAAGGAGGGCAGTCAGTAGGCCTCACCCTTCAAGCCCACTCCAATTTGACAGAGAAAACACCAGGCCTCGGTGTGCCTTCCTGTGGCAAGGAAACTTTGCTTTCATTCCTTAGGTGGCACTTTGGCTCAGAACTGCCCTACCCCAAGGATTCAGGGATGTGCAGCCCGATTAGTTGAGATCAGCCCTTCTGGCTCTTTCATGGATGAAAACAGCTGGGCATAGGGCCGTTCTAAGCTTGGGACTATGGTGTCTTTCCCTAGTCTACACAGAAACAGCACTCTGAGGGAGACGAGCTGCTGGCGTTTGGTAGCAAAATCTCCTATTCTGAAGAGAAAAATTTCGTTATAAGCGGGTGGCATCAGCCTTGCCACATTTTCTCAAATGGCTCTAAAGGAGGGCAGTCAGTTGGCAGACTTACTTGCGGCCCTGCTTCCCAGGTTGGAAACTTTGCTTTCATTCCTTAGGTGGCCCATTGGCTCAGGACTGCCCTACCCCAAGAATTCAGGCTTGTGACGCCCGATTAGTTGAGATCAGCCCTTCTGGCTCTTTCATGGATGAAACCAACTGGGAAAAGAGCCGTTCTAAGCTGGGGACCATGGTGTCTTTCCCTAGTCTACACGGAAACAGCACTCTGAGGGAGACGAGCTGCTGGTGTTTGGTAGCAACATCTCCTATTCTGAAGGGAAACATTTCTTTGTAAGCGGGTTGCATCAGCCTTGCCACATGTTCTCAACTGCTTATAATGGAGGCAAGTCAGTAGGCCTCACCCTTCAAGCCCACTCCAATTTCATAGAGAAAACATCAGGCCTCGGTGTGCCTTCCTGTGGCAAGGAAACTTTGCTTTCATTCTTAGGTGGCTCTTTGGCTCAGAACTGCCCTACCCCAATGATTCAAGGATGTGCAGCCCGATTAGTTGAGATCAGTCCTTCTGGCTCTTTCATGGATGAAACCAACTGGGAAAAGAGCCGTTCTAAGCTGGGGACCATGCTGTCTTTCCCTGGTCTACACAGAAACAGCACTCTGAGGGAGACGAGCTGCTGGCGTTTGGTAGCAACAACACTTGTTCTGAAGAGAAACATTTCTTTGTAAGGAGGGTTGCCTCAGCCTTGCCACATTTTGTGATCTGGCTATAAAGGAGGGCAGTCAGTAGGCCTCACCCTTCAAGCCCACTCCAATTTCATAGAGAAAACACCAGGCCTCGGTGTGCCTTCCTGTGGCAAGGAAACTTTGCTTTCATTCTTAGGTGGCTCTTTGGCTCAGAACTGCCATACCCCAAGGATTCAGGGATGTGCAGCCCGATTAGTTGAGATCAGTCCTTCTGGCCCTTTCATGGATGAAACCAACTGGGAAAAGAGCCGTTCTAAGCTGGGGACAATGGTGTCTTTCCCTAGTCTACACAGAAACAGCACTCTGAGGGAGACGAGCTGCTGGCGTTTGGTAGCAACATCTCCTAATCTGAAGAGAAACATTTCGTTGTAAGCGGGTTGCCTCAGCCTTGCCACATTTTCTGAACAGGCTATAAAGAAGGGCAGTCAGTAGGCCTCACCCTTCAAGCCCACTCCAATTTGACAGAGAAAACACCAGGACTCGGTGTGCCTTCCTGTGGCAAGGAAACTTTGCTTTCATTCCTTAGGTGGCACTTTGGCTCAGAACTGCCCTACCCCAAGGATTCAGGGATGTGCAGCCCGATTAGTTGAGATCAGCCCTTCTGGCTCTTTCATGGATGAAAACAGCTGGGCATAGGGCCGTTCTAAGCTTGGGACTATGGTGTCTTTCCCTAGTCTACACAGAAACAGCACTCTGAGGGAGACAAGCTGCTGGCGTTTCGTAGCAAAATCTCCTATTCTGAAGAGAAAAATTTCGTTATAAGCGGGTGGCATCAGCCTTGCCACATTTTCTCAAATGGCTCTAAAGGAGGGCAGTCAGTTGGCAGACTTACTTGTGGCCCTGCTTCCCAGGTTGGAAACTTTGCTTTCATTCCTTAGGTGGCCCATTGGCTCAAGACTGCCCTACCCCAAGAATTCAGGCTTGTGACGCCCGATTAGTTGAGATCAGCCCTTCTGGCTCTTTCATGGATGAAACCAACTGGGAAAAGAGGCGTTCTAAACTGGGGACCATGGTGTCTTTCCCTAGTCTACACGGAAACAGCACTCTGAGGGAGACGAGCTGCTGGTGTTTGGTAGCAACATCTCCTATTCTGAAGCGAAACATTTCTTTGTAAGCGGGTTGCATCAGCCTTGCCACATGTTCTCAACTGCTTATAATGGAGGCAAGTCAGTAGGCCTCACCCTTCAAGCCCACTCCAATTTCATAGAGAAAACATCAGGCCTCGGTGTGCCTTTCTGTGGCAATGAAACTTTGCTTTCATTCCTTAGGTGGCACTTCGGCTCAGAACTGCCCGACCTCAAGGATTCAGGGATGTGCAGCCTGATTAGTTGAGATCACCCCTTCTAGGTCTTTCATGGATGAAACCAACTGGGAAAAGAGCCGTTCTAAGCTGGGGACCATGGTGTCTTTCCCTAGTCTACACAGAAGCAGCACTCTGAGGGAGACGAGCTGCTGGCGTTTGGTAGCAACGTCTACTATCCTGAAGAGCAACATTTCGTTGTAAGCGGGTTGCCTCAGCATTGCCACATTTTCTGAACTGGCTATAAAGTAGGGCAGTCAGTAGGCCTCACCCTTCAAGCCCACTCCAATTTCATAGAGAAAACATTAGGCCTCGGTGTGCCTTCCTGTGGCAATGAAACTTTGCTTTCATTCCTTAGGTGGCACTTGGGCTCGGAACTGCCCTACCTCAAGGATTCAGGGATGTGCAGCCTGATTAGTTGAGATCACCCCTTCTAGGTCGTTCATGGACTCAACCAACTGGGAAAAGAGCCGTTCTAAGCTGGGGACCACGGTGTCCTTCCCTAGTCTACACAGAAACAGCACTCTGAGGGAGACGAGCTTCTGGCGTTTGGTAGCAACAACTCTTATTCTGAAGAGAAACATTTCGTTGTAAGCGGGTTGCCTCAGCCTTGCCACATTTACTGAACTGGCTATAAAGGAGGGCAGTTAGTAGGCCTAACCCTTCAAGCCCACTCCAATTTCATAGAGAAAACACCAGGCCTCGGTGTGCCTTCCTGTGGCAAGGAAACTTTGCTTTCATTCTTAGGTGGCTCTTTGGCTCAGAACTGCCCTACCCCAAGGATTCAGGGATGTGCAGCCCGATTAGTTGAGATCAGTCCTTCTGGCTCTTTCATGGATGAAACCAACTGGGAAAAGAGCCGTTCTAAGCTGGGGACCATGGTGTCTTTCCATAGTCTACACAGAAACAGCACTCTGAGGGAGAAGAGCTGCTGGCGTTTGGTAGCAACATCTCCTAATCTGAAGAGAAACATTTCGTTGTAAGCGGGTTGCCTCAGCCTTGCCACATTTTCTGAACTGGCTATAAAGGAGGGCAGTCAGTAGGCCTCACCCTTCAAGCCCACTCCAATTTCATAGAAAAAACACCAGGCCTCGGTGTGCCTTCCTGTGACAAGGAAACTTTGCTTTCATTCTTTAGGTGGCACTTTGGCTCAGAACTGCCCTACCCCAAGGATTCAGGGATGTGCAGCCCGATTAGTTGAGATCAGCCATTCTGGCTCTTTCATGGATGAAACCAACTGGGAAAAGAGCCGTTCTAAGCTGGGGACCATGGTGTCTTTCCCTAGTCTACACAGAAACAGCACTCTGAGGGAGACGAGCTGCTGGCGTTTGGTATCAAAATCTCCTATTCTGAAGAGAAAAATTTCGTTATACGCGGGTGGCATCAGCCTTGCCACATTTTCTCAAATGGCTCTAAAGGAGGGCAGTCAGTTGGCAGACTTACTTGCGGCCCTGCTTCCCAGTTTGGAAACTTTGCTTTCATTCCTTAGGTGGCCCATTGGCTCAGGACTGCCCTACCCCAAGAATTCAGGCTTGTGACGCCCGATTAGTTGAGATCAGCCCTTCTGGCTCTTTCATGGATGAAACCAACTGGGAAAAGAGCCGTTCTAAGCTGGGGACCATGGTGTCTTTCCCTAGTCTACACGGAAACAGCACTCTGAGGGAGACGAGCTGCTGGCGTTTGGTAGCAACATCTCCTAATCTGAAGAGAAACATTTCGTTGTAAGCGGGTTGCCTCAGCCTTGCCACATTTTCTGAACTGGCTATAAAGGAGGGCAGTCAGTAGGCCTCGCCCTTCAAGCCCACTCCAATTTCATAGAGAAAACACCAGACCTCGGTGTGCCTTCCTGTGGCAAGGAAACTTTGCTTTCATTCTTTAGGTGGCACTTTGGCTCAGAACTGCCCTACCCCAAGGATTCAGGGATGTGCAGCCCGATTAGTTGGGATCAGCCCTTCTGGCTCTTTCATGGATGAAACCAACTGGGCAAAGAGCCGTTCTAAGCTGGGGACCATGCTGTCTTTTCCTGGTCTACACAGAAACAGCACTCTGAGGGAGACGAGCTGCTGGCGTTTGGTAGCAACAACTCTTGTTCTGAAGAGAAACATTTCTTTGTAAGGGGGGTTGCCTCAGCCTTGCCACATTTTGTGATCTGGCTATAAAGGAGGGCAGTCAGTAGGCCTCACCCTTCAAGCCCACTCCAATTTGACAGAGAAAACACCAGGACTCGGTGTGCCTTCCTGTGGCAAGGAAACTTTGCTTTCATTCCTTAGGTGGCACTTTGGCTCAGAAGTGCCCTACCCCAAGGATTCAGGGATGTGCAGCCCGATTAGTTGAGATCAGCCCTTCTGGCTCTTTCATGGATGAAACCAACTGGGCAAAGAGCCGTTCTAAGCTGGGGACCATGCTGTCTTTCCCTGGTCTACACAGAAACAGCACTCTGAGTGAGACGAGCTGCTGGCGTTTGGTAGCAACAACTCTTGTTCTGAAGAGAAACATTTCTTTGTAAGGGGGGTTGCCTCAGCCTTGCCACATTTTGTGATCTGGCTATAAAGGAGGGCAGTCAGTAGGCCTCACCCTTCAAGCCCACTCCAATTTGACAGAGAAAACACCAGGCCTCGGTGTGCCTTCCTGTGGCAAGGAAACTTTGCTTTCATTCCTTAGGTGGCACTTTGGCTCAGAAATGCCCTACCCCAAGGATTCAGGGATGTGCAGCCCGATTAGTTGAGATCAGCCCTTCTGGCTCTTTCATGGATGAAAACAGCTGGGCATAGGGCCGTTCTAAGCTTGGGACTATGGTGTCTTTCCCTAGTCTACACAGAAACAGCACTCTGAGGGAGACGAGCTGCTGGCGTTTGGTAGCAAAATCTCCTATTCTGAAGAGAAAAATTTCGTTATAAGCGGGTGGCATCAGCCTTGCCACATTTTCTCAAATGGCTCTCAAGGAGGGCAGTCAGTTGGCAGACTTACTTGCGGCCCTGCTTCCCAGGTTGGAAACTTTGCTTTCATTCCTTAGGTGGCCCATTGGCTCAGGACTGCCCTACCCCAAGAATTCAGGCTTGTGACGCCCGATTAGTTGAGATCAGCCCTTCTGGCTCTTTCATGAATGAAACCAACTGGGAAAAGAGCCGTTCTAAGCTGGGGACCATGGTGTCTTTCCCTAGTCTACACGGAAACAGCACTCTGAGGGAGACGAGCTGCTGGTGTTTGGTAGCAACATCTCCTATTCTGAAGGGAAACATTTCTTTGTAAGCGGGTTGCATCAGCCTTGCCACATGTTCTCAACTGCTTATAATGGAGGCAAGTCAGTAGGCCTCACCCTTCAAGCCCACTCCAATTTCATAGAGAAAACATCAGGCCTCGGTGTGCCTTCCTGTGGCAAGGAAACTTTGCTTTCATTCTTAGGTGGCTCTTTGGCTCAGAACTGCCCTACCCCAATGATTCAAGGATGTGCAGCCCGATTAGTTGAGATCAGTCCTTCTGGCTCTTTCATGGATGAAACCAACTGGGAAAAGAGCCGTTCTAAGCTGGGGACCATGCTGTCTTTCCCTGGTCTACACAGAAACAGCACTCTGAGGGAGACGGGCTGCTGGCGTTTGGTAGCTACAACACTTGTTCTGAAGAGAAACATTTCTTTGTAAGGGGGGTTGCCTCAGCCTTGCCACATTTTGTGATCTGGCTATAAAGGAGGGCAGTCAGTAGGCCTCACCCTTCAAGCCCACTCCAATTTCATAGAGAAAACACCAGGCCTCGGTGTGCCTTCCTGTGGCAAGGAAACTTTGCTTTCATTCTTAGGTGGCTCTTTGGCTCAGAACTGCCCTACCCCAAGGATTCAGGGATGTGCAGCCCGATTAGTTGAGATCAGTCCTTCTGGCTCTTTCATGGATGAAACCAACTGGGAAAAGAGCCGTTCTAAGCTGGGGACAATGGTGTCTTTCCCTAGTCTACACAGAAACAGCACTCTGAGGGAGACGAGCTGCTGGCGTTTGGTAGCAACATCTCCTAATCTGAAGAGAAACATTTCGTTGTAAGCGGGTTGCCTCAGCCTTGCCACATTTTCTGAACTGGCTATAAAGGAGGGCAGTCAGTAGGCCTCACCCTTCAAGCCCACTCCAATTTGACAGAGAAAACACCAGGCCTCGGTGTGCCTTCCTGTGGCAAGGAAACTTTGCTTTCATTCCTTAGGTGGCACTTTGGCTCAGAACTGCCCTACCCCAAGGATTCAGGGATGTGCAGCCCGATTAGTTGAGATCAGCCCTTCTGGCTCTTTCATGGATGAAAACAGCTGGGCATAGGGCCGTTCTAAGCTTGGGACTATGGTGTCTTTCCCTGGTGTACACAGAAACAGCACTCTGAGTGAGACGAGCTGCTGGCGTTTGGTAGCAACAACTCTTGTTCTGAAGAGAAACATTTCTTTGTAAGGGGGGTTGCCTCAGCCTTGCCACATTTTGTGATCTGGCTATAAAGGAGGGCAGTCAGTAGGCCTCACCCTTCAAGCCCACTCCAATTTGACAGAGAAAACACCAGGCCTCGGTGTGCCTTCCTGTGGCAAGGAAACTTTGCTTTCATTCCTTAGGTGGCACTTTGGCTCAGAACTGCCCTACCCCAAGGATTCAGGGATGTGCAGCCCGATTAGTTGAGATCAGCCCTTCTGGCTCTTTCATGGATGAAAACAGCTGGGCATAGGGCCGTTCTAAGCTTGGGACTATGGTGTCTTTCCCTAGTCTACACAGAAACAGCACTCTGAGGGAGACGAGCTGCTGGCGTTTGGTAGCAAAATCTCCTATTCTGAAGAGAAAAATTTCGTTATAAGCGGGTGGCATCAGCCTTGCCACATTTTCTCAAATGGCTCTAAAGGAGGGCAGTCAGTTGGCAGACTTACTTGCGGCCCTGCTTCCCAGGTTGGAAACTTTGCTTTCATTCCTTAGGTGGCCCATTGGCTCAGGACTGCCCTACCCCAAGAATTCAGGCTTGTGACGCCCGATTAGTTGAGATCAGCCCTTCTGGCTCTTTCATGGATGAAACCAACTGGGAAAAGAGCCGTTCTAAGCTGGGGACCATGGTGTCTTTCCCTAGTCTACACGGAAACAGCACTCTGAGGGAGACGAGCTGCTGGTGTTTGGTAGCAACATCTCCTATTCTGAAGGGAAACATTTCTTTGTAAGCGGGTTGCATCAGCCTTGCCACATGTTCTCAACTGCTTATAATGGAGGCAAGTCAGTAGGCCTCACCCTTCAAGCCCACTCCAATTTCATAGAGAAAACATCAGGCCTCGGTGTGCCTTCCTGTGGCAAGGAAACTTTGCTTTCATTCTTAGGTGGCTCTTTGGCTCAGAACTGCCCTACCCCAATGATTCAAGGATGTGCAGCCCGATTAGTTGAGATCAGTCCTTCTGGCTCTTTCATGGATGAAACCAACTGGGAAAAGAGCCGTTCTAAGCTGGGGACCATGCTGTCTTTCCCTGGTCTACACAGAAACAGCACTCTGAGGGAGACGGGCTGCTGGCGTTTGGTAGCTACAACACTTGTTCTGAAGAGAAACATTTCTTTGTAAGGGGGGTTGCCTCAGCCTTGCCACATTTTGTGATCTGGCTATAAAGGAGGGCAGTCAGTAGGCCTCACCCTTCAAGCCCACTCCAATTTCATAGAGAAAACACCAGGCCTCGGTGTGCCTTCCTGTGGCAAGGAAACTTTGCTTTCATTCTTAGGTGGCTCTTTGGCTCAGAACTGCCCTACCCCAAGGATTCAGGGATGTGCAGCCCGATTAGTTGAGATCAGTCCTTCTGGCTCTTTCATGGATGAAACCAACTGGGAAAAGAGCCGTTCTAAGCTGGGGACAATGGTGTCTTTCCCTAGTCTACACAGAAGCAGCACTCTGAGGGAGACGAGCTGCTGGCGTTTGGTAGCAACATCTCCTAATCTGAAGAGAAATATTTCGTTGTAAGCGGGTTGCCTCAGCCTTGCCACATTTTCTGAACTGGCTATAAAGGAGGGCAGTCAGTAGGCCTCACCCTTCAAGCCCACTCCAATTTCATAGAGAAAACACCAGGCCTCGGTGTGCCTTCCTGTGGCAAGGAAACTTTGCTTTCATTCCTTAGGTGGCACTTTGGCTCAGAACTGCCCTACCCCAAGGATTCAGGGATGTGCAGCCCGATTAGTTGAGATCAGCCCTTCTGGCTCTTTCATGGATGAAAACAGCTGGGCATAGGGCCGTTCTAAGCTTGGGACTATGGTGTCTTTCCCTGGTCTACACAGAAACAGCACTCTGAGTGAGACGAGCTGCTGGCGTTTGGTAGCAACAACTCTTGTTCTGAAGAGAAACATTTCTTTGTAAGGGGGGTTGCCTCAGCCTTGCCACATTTTGTGATCTGGCTATAAAGGAGGGCAGTCAGTAGGCCTCACCCTTCAAGCCCACTCCAATTTGACAGAGAAAACACCAGGCCTCGGTGTGCCTTCCTGTGGCAAGGAAACTTTGCTTTCATTCCTTAGGTGGCACTTTGGCTCAGAACTGCCCTACCCCAAGGATTCAGGGATGTGCAGCCCGATTAGTTGAGATCAGCCCTTCTGGCTCTTTCATGGATGAAAACAGCTGGGCATAGGGCCGTTCTAAGCTTGGGACTATGGTGTCTTTCCCTAGTCTACACAGAAACAGCACTCTGAGGGAGACGAGCTGCTGGCGTTTGGTAGCAAAATCTCCTATTCTGAAGAGAAAAATTTCGTTATAAGCGGGTGGCATCAGCCTTGCCACATTTTCTCAAATGGCTCTAAAGGAGGGCAGTCAGTTGGCAGACTTACTTGCGGCCCTGCTTCCCAGGTTGGAAACTTTGCTTTCATTCCTTAGGTGGCCCATTGGCTCAGGACTGCCCTACCCCAAGAATTCAGGCTTGTGACGCCCGATTAGTTGAGATCAGCCCTTCTGGCTCTTTCATGGATGAAACCAACTGGGAAAAGAGCCGTTCTAAGCTGGGGACCATGGTGTCTTTCCCTAGTCTACACGGAAACAGCACTCTGAGGGAGACGAGCTGCTGGTGTTTGGTAGCAACATCTCCTATTCTGAAGGGAAACATTTCTTTGTAAGCGGGTTGCATCAGACTTGCCACATGTTCTCAACTGCTTATAATGGAGGCAAGTCAGTAGGCCTCACCCTTCAAGCCCACTCCAATTTCATAGAGAAAACATCAGGCCTCGGTGTGCCTTCCTGTGGCAAGGAAACTTTGCTTTCATTCTTAGGTGGCTCTTTGGCTCAGAACTGCCCTACCCCAATGATTCAAGGATGTGCAGCCCGATTAGTTGAGATCAGTCCTTCTGGCTCTTTCATGGATGAAACCAACTGGGAAAAGAGCTGTTCTAAGCTGGGGACCATGCTGTCTTTCCCTGGTCTACACAGAAACAGCACTCTGAGGGAGACGAGCTGCTGGCGTTTGGTAGCAACAACACTTGTTCTGAAGAGAAACATTTCTTTGTAAGGAGGGTTGCCTCAGCCTTGCCACATTTTGTGATCTGGCTATAAAGGAGGGCAGTCAGTAGGCCTCACCCTTCAAGCCCACTCCAATTTCATAGAGAAAACACCAGGCCTCGGTGTGCCTTCCTGTGGCAAGGAAACTTTGCTTTCATTCTTAGGTGGCTCTTTGGCTCAGAACTGCCCTACCCCAAGGATTCAGGGATGTGCAGCCCGATTAGTTGAGATCAGTCCTTCTGGCTCTTTCATGGATGAAACCAACTGGGAAAAGAGCCGTTCTAAGCTGGGGACAATGGTGTGTTTCCCTAGTCTACACAGAAACAGCACTCTGAGGGAGACGAGCTGCTGGCGTTTGGTAGCAACATCTCCTAATCTGAAGAGAAACATTTCGTTGTAAGCGGGTTGCCTCAGCCTTGCCACATTTTCTGAACTGGCTATAAAGGAGGGCAGTCAGTAGGCCTCACCCTTCAAGCCCACTCCAATTTCATAGAGAAAACACCAGGCCTCGGTGTGCCTTCCTGTGAGATGGAAACTTTGCTTTCATTCTTTAGGTGGCACTTTGGCTCAGAACTGCCCTACCCCAAGGATTCAGGGATGTGCAGCCCGATTAGTTGAGTTCAGTCCTTCTGGCACTTTCATGGATGAAACCAACTGGGAAAAGAGCCGTTCTAAGCGGGGGACCATGGTGTCTTTCCCTAGTCTACACAGAAGCAGCACTCTGAGGGAGACGAGCTGCTGGCGTTTGGTAGCAACGTCTACTATCCTGAAGAGCAACATTTCGTTGTAAGCGGTTTGCCTCAGCATTGCCACATTTTCTGAACTGGCTATAAAGTAGGGCAGTCAGTAGGCCTCACCCTTCAAGCCCACTCCAATTTCATAGAGAAAACATTAGGCCTCGGTGTGCCTTCCTGTGGCAATGAAACTTTGCTTTCATTCCTTAGGTGGCACTTGGGCTCAGAACTGCCCTACCTCAAGGATTCAGGGATGTGCAGCCTGATTAGTTGAGATCACCCCTTCTAGGTCGTTCATGGACTCAACCAACTGGGAAAAGAGCCGTTCTAAGCTGGGGACCACGGTGTCCTTCCCTAGTCTACACAGAAACAGCACTCTGAGGGAGACGAGCTTCTGGCGTTTGGTAGCAACAACTCTTATTCTGAAGAGAAACATTTCGTTGTAAGCGGGTTGCCTCAGCCTTGCCACATTTACTGAACTGGCTATAAAGGAGGGCAGTTAGTAGGCCTAACCCTTCAAGCCCACTCCAATTTCATAGAGAAAACACCAGGCCTCGGTGTGCCTTCCTGTGGCAAGGAAACTTTGCTTTCATTCTTAGGTGGCTCTTTGGCTCAGAACTGCCCTACCCCAAGGATTCAGGGATGTGCAGCCCGATTAGTTGAGATCAGTCCTTCTGGCTCTTTCATGGATGAAACCAACTGGGAAAAGAGCCGTTCTAAGCTGGGGACCATGGTGTCTTTCCATAGTCTACACAGAAACAGCACTCTGAGGGAGAAGAGCTGCTGGCGTTTGGTAGCAACATCTCCTAATCTGAAGAGAAACATTTCGTTGTAAGCGGGTTGCCTCAGCCTTGCCACATTTTCTGAACTGGCTATAAAGGAGGGCAGTCAGTAGGCCTCACCCTTCAAGCCCACTCCAATTTCATAGAAAAAACACCAGGCCTCGGTGTGCCTTCCTGTGACAAGGAAACTTTGCTTTCATTCTTTAGGTGGCACTTTGGCTCAGAACTGCCCTACCCCAAGGATTCAGGGATGTGCAGCCCGATTAGTTGAGATCAGCCATTCTGGCTCTTTCATGGATGAAACCAACTGGGAAAAGAGCCGTTCTAAGCTGGGGACCATGGTGTCTTTCCCTAGTCTACACAGAAACAGCACTCTGAGGGAGACGAGCTGCTGGCGTTTGGTATCAAAATCTCCTATTCTGAAGAGAAAAATTTCGTTATACGCGGGTGGCATCAGCCTTGCCACATTTTCTCAAATGGCTCTAAAGGAGGGCAGTCAGTTGGCAGACTTACTTGCGGCCCTGCTTCCCAGTTTGGAAACTTTGCTTTCATTCCTTAGGTGGCCCATTGGCTCAGGACTGCCCTACCCCAAGAATTCAGGCTTGTGACGCCCGATTAGTTGAGATCAGCCCTTCTGGCTCTTTCATGGATGAAACCAACTGGGAAAAGAGCCGTTCTAAGCTGGGGACCATGGTGTCTTTCCCTAGTCTACACGGAAACAGCACTCTGAGGGAGACGAGCTGCTGGCGTTTGGTAGCAACATCTCCTAATCTGAAGAGAAACATTTCGTTGTAAGCGGGTTGCCTCAGCCTTGCCACATTTTCTGAACTGGCTATAAAGGAGGGCAGTCAGTAGGCCTCGCCCTTCAAGCCCACTCCAATTTCATAGAGAAAACACCAGACCTCGGTGTGCCTTCCTGTGGCAAGGAAACTTTGCTTTCATTCTTTAGGTGGCACTTTGGCTCAGAACTGCCCTACCCCAAGGATTCAGGGATGTGCAGCCCGATTAGTTGGGATCAGCCCTTCTGGCTCTTTCATGGATGAAACCAACTGGGCAAAGAGCCGTTCTAAGCTGGGGACCATGCTGTCTTTTCCTGGTCTACACAGAAACAGCACTCTGAGGGAGACGAGCTGCTGGCGTTTGGTAGCAACAACTCTTGTTCTGAAGAGAAACATTTCTTTGTAAGGGGGGTTGCCTCAGCCTTGCCACATTTTGTGATCTGGCTATAAAGGAGGGCAGTCAGTAGGCCTCACCCTTCAAGCCCACTCCAATTTGACAGAGAAAACACCAGGACTCGGTGTGCCTTCCTGTGGCAAGGAAACTTTGCTTTCATTCCTTAGGTGGCACTTTGGCTCAGAAGTGCCCTACCCCAAGGATTCAGGGATGTGCAGCCCGATTAGTTGAGATCAGCCCTTCTGGCTCTTTCATGGATGAAACCAACTGGGCAAAGAGCCGTTCTAAGCTGGGGACCATGCTGTCTTTCCCTGGTCTACACAGAAACAGCACTCTGAGTGAGACGAGCTGCTGGCGTTTGGTAGCAACAACTCTTGTTCTGAAGAGAAACATTTCTTTGTAAGGGGGGTTGCCTCAGCCTTGCCACATTTTGTGATCTGGCTATAAAGGAGGGCAGTCAGTAGGCCTCACCCTTCAAGCCCACTCCAATTTGACAGAGAAAACACCAGGCCTCGGTGTGCCTTCCTGTGGCAAGGAAACTTTGCTTTCATTCCTTAGGTGGCACTTTGGCTCAGAACTGCCCTACCCCAAGGATTCAGGGATGTGCAGCCCGATTAGTTGAGATCAGCCCTTCTGGCTCTTTCATGGATGAAAACAGCTGGGCATAGGGCCGTTCTAAGCTTGGGACTATGGTGTCTTTCCCTAGTCTACACAGAAACAGCACTCTGAGGGAGACGAGCTGCTGGCGTTTGGTAGCAAAATCTCCTATTCTGAAGAGAAAAATTTCGTTATAAGCGGGTGGCATCAGCCTTGCCACATTTTCTCAAATGGCTCTAAAGGAGGGCAGTCAGTTGGCAGACTTACTTGCGGCCCTGCTTCCCAGGTTGGAAACTTTGCTTTCATTCCTTAGGTGGCCCATTGGCTCAGGACTGCCCTACCCCAAGAATTCAGGCTTGTGACGCCCGATTAGTTGAGATCAGCCCTTCTGGCTCTTTCATGGATGAAACCAACTGGGAAAAGAGCCGTTCTAAGCTGGGGACCATGGTGTCTTTCCCTAGTCTACACGGAAACAGCACTCTGAGGGAGACGAGCTGCTGGTGTTTGGTAGCAACATCTCCTATTCTGAAGGGAAACATTTCTTTGTAAGCGGGTTGCATCAGCCTTGCCACATGTTCTCAACTGCTTATAATGGAGGCAAGTCAGTAGGCCTCACCCTTCAAGCCCACTCCAATTTCATAGAGAAAACATCAGGCCTCGGTGTGCCTTCCTGTGGCAAGGAAACTTTGCTTTCATTCTTAGGTGGCTCTTTGGCTCAGAACTGCCCTACCCCAATGATTCAAGGATGTGCAGCCCGATTAGTTGAGATCAGTCCTTCTGGCTCTTTCATGGATGAAACCAACTGGGAAAAGAGCCGTTCTAAGCTGGGGACCATGCTGTCTTTCCCTGGTCTACACAGAAACAGCACTCTGAGGGAGACGGGCTGCTGGCGTTTGGTAGCTACAACACTTGTTCTGAAGAGAAACATTTCTTTGTAAGGGGGGTTGCCTCAGCCTTGCCACATTTTGTGATCTGGCTATAAAGGAGGGCAGTCAGTAGGCCTCACCCTTCAAGCCCACTCCAATTTCATAGAGAAAACACCAGGCCTCGGTGTGCCTTCCTGTGGCAAGGAAACTTTGCTTTCATTCTTAGGTGGCTCTTTGGCTCAGAACTGCCCTACCCCAAGGATTCAGGGATGTGCAGCCCGATTAGTTGAGATCAGTCCTTCTGGCTCTTTCATGGATGAAACCAACTGGGAAAAGAGCCGTTCTAAGCTGGGGACAATGGTGTCTTTCCCTAGTCTACACAGAAACAGCACTCTGAGGGAGACGAGCTGCTGGCGTTTGGTAGCAACATCTCCTAATCTGAAGAGAAATATTTCGTTGTAAGCGGGTTGCCTCAGCCTTGCCACATTTTCTGAACTGGCTATAAAGGAGGGCAGTCAGTAGGCCTCACCCTTCAAGCCCACTCCAATTTCATAGAGAAAACACCAGGCCTCGGTGTGCCTTCCTGTGGCAAGGAAACTTTGCTTTCATTCCTTAGGTGGCACTTTGGCTCAGAACTGCCCTACCCCAAGGATTCAGGGATGTGCAGCCCGATTAGTTGAGATCAGCCCTTCTGGCTCTTTCATGGATGAAAACAGCTGGGCATAGGGCCGTTCTAAGCTTGGGACTATGGTGTCTTTCCCTGGTCTACACAGAAACAGCACTCTGAGTGAGACGAGCTGCTGGCGTTTGGTAGCAACAACTCTTGTTCTGAAGAGAAACATTTCTTTGTAAGGGGGGTTGCCTCAGCCTTGCCACATTTTGTGATCTGGCTATAAAGGAGGGCAGTCAGTAGGCCTCACCCTTCAAGCCCACTCCAATTTGACAGAGAAAACACCAGGCCTCGGTGTGCCTTCCTGTGGCAAGGAAACTTTGCTTTCATTCCTTAGGTGGCACTTTGGCTCAGAACTGCCCTACCCCAAGGATTCAGGGATGTGCAGCCCGATTAGTTGAGATCAGCCCTTCTGGCTCTTTCATGGATGAAAACAGCTGGGCATAGGGCCGTTCTAAGCTTGGGACTATGGTGTCTTTCCCTAGTCTACACAGAAACAGCACTCTGAGGGAGACGAGCTGCTGGCGTTTGGTAGCAAAATCTCCTATTCTGAAGAGAAAAATTTCGTTATAAGCGGGTGGCATCAGCCTTGCCACATTTTCTCAAATGGCTCTAAAGGAGGGCAGTCAGTTGGCAGACTTACTTGCGGCCCTGCTTCCCAGGTTGGAAACTTTGCTTTCATTCCTTAGGTGGCCCATTGGCTCAGGACTGCCCTACCCCAAGAATTCAGGCTTGTGACGCCCGATTAGTTGAGATCAGCCCTTCTGGCTCTTTCATGGATGAAACCAACTGGGAAAAGAGCCGTTCTAAGCTGGGGACCATGGTGTCTTTCCCTAGTCTACACGGAAACAGCACTCTGAGGGAGACGAGCTGCTGGTGTTTGGTAGCAACATCTCCTATTCTGAAGGGAAACATTTCTTTGTAAGCGGGTTGCATCAGACTTGCCACATGTTCTCAACTGCTTATAATGGAGGCAAGTCAGTAGGCCTCACCCTTCAAGCCCACTCCAATTTCATAGAGAAAACATCAGGCCTCGGTGTGCCTTCCTGTGGCAAGGAAACTTTGCTTTCATTCTTAGGTGGCTCTTTGGCTCAGAACTGCCCTACCCCAATGATTCAAGGATGTGCAGCCCGATTAGTTGAGATCAGTCCTTCTGGCTCTTTCATGGATGAAACCAACTGGGAAAAGAGCTGTTCTAAGCTGGGGACCATGCTGTCTTTCCCTGGTCTACACAGAAACAGCACTCTGAGGGAGACGAGCTGCTGGCGTTTGGTAGCAACAACACTTGTTCTGAAGAGAAACATTTCTTTGTAAGGAGGGTTGCCTCAGCCTTGCCACATTTTGTGATCTGGCTATAAAGGAGGGCAGTCAGTAGGCCTCACCCTTCAAGCCCACTCCAATTTCATAGAGAAAACACCAGGCCTCGGTGTGCCTTCCTGTGGCAAGGAAACTTTGCTTTCATTCTTAGGTGGCTCTTTGGCTCAGAACTGCCCTACCCCAAGGATTCAGGGATGTGCAGCCCGATTAGTTGAGATCAGTCCTTCTGGCTCTTTCATGGATGAAACCAACTGGGAAAAGAGCCGTTCTAAGCTGGGGACAATGGTGTGTTTCCCTAGTCTACACAGAAACAGCACTCTGAGGGAGACGAGCTGCTGGCGTTTGGTAGCAACATCTCCTAATCTGAAGAGAAACATTTCGTTGTAAGCGGGTTGCCTCAGCCTTGCCACATTTTCTGAACTGGCTATAAAGGAGGGCAGTCAGTAGGCCTCACCCTTCAAGCCCACTCCAATTTCATAGAGAAAACACCAGGCCTCGGTGTGCCTTCCTGTGAGATGGAAACTTTGCTTTCATTCTTTAGGTGGCACTTTGGCTCAGAACTGCCCTACCCCAAGGATTCAGGGATGTGCAGCCCGATTAGTTGAGTTCAGTCCTTCTGGCACTTTCATGGATGAAACCAACTGGGAAAAGAGCCGTTCTAAGCGGGGGACCATGGTGTCTTTCCCTAGTCTACACAGAAGCAGCACTCTGAGGGAGACGAGCTGCTGGCGTTTGGTAGCAACGTCTACTATCCTGAAGAGCAACATTTCGTTGTAAGCGGTTTGCCTCAGCATTGCCACATTTTCTGAACTGGCTATAAAGTAGGGCAGTCAGTAGGCCTCACCCTTCAAGCCCACTCCAATTTCATAGAGAAAACATTAGGCCTCGGTGTGCCTTCCTGTGGCAATGAAACTTTGCTTTCATTCCTTAGGTGGCACTTGGGCTCAGAACTGCCCTACCTCAAGGATTCAGGGATGTGCAGCCTGATTAGTTGAGATCACCCCTTCTAGGTCGTTCATGGACTCAACCAACTGGGAAAAGAGCCGTTCTAAGCTGGGGACCACGGTGTCCTTCCCTAGTCTACACAGAAACAGCACTCTGAGGGAGACGAGCTTCTGGCGTTTGGTAGCAACAACTCTTATTCTGAAGAGAAACATTTCGTTGTAAGCGGGTTGCCTCAGCCTTGCCACATTTACTGAACTGGCTATAAAGGAGGGCAGTTAGTAGGCCTAACCCTTCAAGCCCACTCCAATTTCATAGAGAAAACACCAGGCCTCGGTGTGCCTTCCTGTGGCAAGGAAACTTTGCTTTCATTCTTAGGTGGCTCTTTGGCTCAGAACTGCCCTACCCCAAGGATTCAGGGATGTGCAGCCCGATTAGTTGAGATCAGTCCTTCTGGCTCTTTCATGGATGAAACCAACTGGGAAAAGAGCCGTTCTAAGCTGGGGACCATGGTGTCTTTCCATAGTCTACACAGAAACAGCACTCTGAGGGAGAAGAGCTGCTGGCGTTTGGTAGCAACATCTCCTAATCTGAAGAGAAACATTTCGTTGTAAGCGGGTTGCCTCAGCCTTGCCACATTTTCTGAACTGGCTATAAAGGAGGGCAGTCAGTAGGCCTCACCCTTCAAGCCCACTCCAATTTCATAGAAAAAACACCAGGCCTCGGTGTGCCTTCCTGTGACAAGGAAACTTTGCTTTCATTCTTTAGGTGGCACTTTGGCTCAGAACTGCCCTACCCCAAGGATTCAGGGATGTGCAGCCCGATTAGTTGAGATCAGCCATTCTGGCTCTTTCATGGATGAAACCAACTGGGAAAAGAGCCGTTCTAAGCTGGGGACCATGGTGTCTTTCCCTAGTCTACACAGAAACAGCACTCTGAGGGAGACGAGCTGCTGGCGTTTGGTATCAAAATCTCCTATTCTGAAGAGAAAAATTTCGTTATACGCGGGTGGCATCAGCCTTGCCACATTTTCTCAAATGGCTCTAAAGGAGGGCAGTCAGTTGGCAGACTTACTTGCGGCCCTGCTTCCCAGTTTGGAAACTTTGCTTTCATTCCTTAGGTGGCCCATTGGCTCAGGACTGCCCTACCCCAAGAATTCAGGCTTGTGACGCCCGATTAGTTGAGATCAGCCCTTCTGGCTCTTTCATGGATGAAACCAACTGGGAAAAGAGCCGTTCTAAGCTGGGGACCATGGTGTCTTTCCCTAGTCTACACGGAAACAGCACTCTGAGGGAGACGAGCTGCTGGCGTTTGGTAGCAACATCTCCTAATCTGAAGAGAAACATTTCGTTGTAAGCGGGTTGCCTCAGCCTTGCCACATTTTCTGAACTGGCTATAAAGGAGGGCAGTCAGTAGGCCTCGCCCTTCAAGCCCACTCCAATTTCATAGAGAAAACACCAGACCTCGGTGTGCCTTCCTGTGGCAAGGAAACTTTGCTTTCATTCTTTAGGTGGCACTTTGGCTCAGAACTGCCCTACCCCAAGGATTCAGGGATGTGCAGCCCGATTAGTTGGGATCAGCCCTTCTGGCTCTTTCATGGATGAAACCAACTGGGCAAAGAGCCGTTCTAAGCTGGGGACCATGCTGTCTTTTCCTGGTCTACACAGAAACAGCACTCTGAGGGAGACGAGCTGCTGGCGTTTGGTAGCAACAACTCTTGTTCTGAAGAGAAACATTTCTTTGTAAGGGGGGTTGCCTCAGCCTTGCCACATTTTGTGATCTGGCTATAAAGGAGGGCAGTCAGTAGGCCTCACCCTTCAAGCCCACTCCAATTTGACAGAGAAAACACCAGGACTCGGTGTGCCTTCCTGTGGCAAGGAAACTTTGCTTTCATTCCTTAGGTGGCACTTTGGCTCAGAAGTGCCCTACCCCAAGGATTCAGGGATGTGCAGCCCGATTAGTTGAGATCAGCCCTTCTGGCTCTTTCATGGATGAAACCAACTGGGCAAAGAGCCGTTCTAAGCTGGGGACCATGCTGTCTTTCCCTGGTCTACACAGAAACAGCACTCTGAGTGAGACGAGCTGCTGGCGTTTGGTAGCAACAACTCTTGTTCTGAAGAGAAACATTTCTTTGTAAGGGGGGTTGCCTCAGCCTTGCCACATTTTGTGATCTGGCTATAAAGGAGGGCAGTCAGTAGGCCTCACCCTTCAAGCCCACTCCAATTTGACAGAGAAAACACCAGGCCTCGGTGTGCCTTCCTGTGGCAAGGAAACTTTGCTTTCATTCCTTAGGTGGCACTTTGGCTCAGAAATGCCCTACCCCAAGGATTCAGGGATGTGCAGCCCGATTAGTTGAGATCAGCCCTTCTGGCTCTTTCATGGATGAAAACAGCTGGGCATAGGGCCGTTCTAAGCTTGGGACTATGGTGTCTTTCCCTAGTCTACACAGAAACAGCACTCTGAGGGAGACGAGCTGCTGGCGTTTGGTAGCAAAATCTCCTATTCTGAAGAGAAAAATTTCGTTATAAGCGGGTGGCAGCAGCCTTGCCACATTTTCTCAAATGGCTCTCAAGGAGGGCAGTCAGTTGGCAGACTTACTTGCGGCCCTGCTTCCCAGGTTGGAAACTTTGCTTTCATTCCTTAGGTGGCCCATTGGCTCAGGACTGCCCTACCCCAAGAATTCAGGCTTGTGACGCCCGATTAGTTGAGATCAGCCCTTCTGGCTCTTTCATGAATGAAACCAACTGGGAAAAGAGCCGTTCTAAGCTGGGGACCATGGTGTCTTTCCCTAGTCTACACGGAAACAGCACTCTGAGGGAGACGAGCTGCTGGTGTTTGGTAGCAACATCTCCTATTCTGAAGGGAAACATTTCTTTGTAAGCGGGTTGCATCAGCCTTGCCACATGTTCTCAACTGCTTATAATGGAGGCAAGTCAGTAGGCCTCACCCTTCAAGCCCACTCCAATTTCATAGAGAAAACATCAGGCCTCGGTGTGCCTTCCTGTGGCAAGGAAACTTTGCTTTCATTCTTAGGTGGCTCTTTGGCTCAGAACTGCCCTACCCCAATGATTCAAGGATGTGCAGCCCGATTAGTTGAGATCAGTCCTTCTGGCTCTTTCATGGATGAAACCAACTGGGAAAAGAGCCGTTCTAAGCTGGGGACCATGCTGTCTTTCCCTGGTCTACACAGAAACAGCACTCTGAGGGAGACGGGCTGCTGGCGTTTGGTAGCTACAACACTTGTTCTGAAGAGAAACATTTCTTTGTAAGGGGGGTTGCCTCAGCCTTGCCACATTTTGTGATCTGGCTATAAAGGAGGGCAGTCAGTAGGCCTCACCCTTCAAGCCCACTCCAATTTCATAGAGAAAACACCAGGCCTCGGTGTGCCTTCCTGTGGCAAGGAAACTTTGCTTTCATTCTTAGGTGGCTCTTTGGCTCAGAACTGCCCTACCCCAAGGATTCAGGGATGTGCAGCCCGATTAGTTGAGATCAGTCCTTCTGGCTCTTTCATGGATGAAACCAACTGGGAAAAGAGCCGTTCTAAGCTGGGGACAATGGTGTCTTTCCCTAGTCTACACAGAAACAGCACTCTGAGGGAGACGAGCTGCTGGCGTTTGGTAGCAACATCTCCTAATCTGAAGAGAAACATTTCGTTGTAAGCGGGTTGCCTCAGCCTTGCCACATTTTCTGAACTGGCTATAAAGGAGGGCAGTCAGTAGGCCTCACCCTTCAAGCCCACTCCAATTTGACAGAGAAAACACCAGGCCTCGGTGTGCCTTCCTGTGGCAAGGAAACTTTGCTTTCATTCCTTAGGTGGCACTTTGGCTCAGAACTGCCCTACCCCAAGGATTCAGGGATGTGCAGCCCGATTAGTTGAGATCAGCCCTTCTGGCTCTTTCATGGATGAAAACAGCTGGGCATAGGGCCGTTCTAAGCTTGGGACTATGGTGTCTTTCCCTGGTGTACACAGAAACAGCACTCTGAGTGAGACGAGCTGCTGGCGTTTGGTAGCAACAACTCTTGTTCTGAAGAGAAACATTTCTTTGTAAGGGGGGTTGCCTCAGCCTTGCCACATTTTGTGATCTGGCTATAAAGGAGGGCAGTCAGTAGGCCTCACCCTTCAAGCCCACTCCAATTTGACAGAGAAAACACCAGGCCTCGGTGTGCCTTCCTGTGGCAAGGAAACTTTGCTTTCATTCCTTAGGTGGCACTTTGGCTCAGAACTGCCCTACCCCAAGGATTCAGGGATGTGCAGCCCGATTAGTTGAGATCAGCCCTTCTGGCTCTTTCATGGATGAAAACAGCTGGGCATAGGGCCGTTCTAAGCTTGGGACTATGGTGTCTTTCCCTAGTCTACACAGAAACAGCACTCTGAGGGAGACGAGCTGCTGGCGTTTGGTAGCAAAATCTCCTATTCTGAAGAGAAAAATTTCGTTATAAGCGGGTGGCATCAGCCTTGCCACATTTTCTCAAATGGCTCTAAAGGAGGGCAGTCAGTTGGCAGACTTACTTGCGGCCCTGCTTCCCAGGTTGGAAACTTTGCTTTCATTCCTTAGGTGGCCCATTGGCTCAGGACTGCCCTACCCCAAGAATTCAGGCTTGTGACGCCCGATTAGTTGAGATCAGCCCTTCTGGCTCTTTCATGGATGAAACCAACTGGGAAAAGAGCCGTTCTAAGCTGGGGACCATGGTGTCTTTCCCTAGTCTACACGGAAACAGCACTCTGAGGGAGACGAGCTGCTGGTGTTTGGTAGCAACATCTCCTATTCTGAAGGGAAACATTTCTTTGTAAGCGGGTTGCATCAGCCTTGCCACATGTTCTCAACTGCTTATAATGGAGGCAAGTCAGTAGGCCTCACCCTTCAAGCCCACTCCAATTTCATAGAGAAAACATCAGGCCTCGGTGTGCCTTCCTGTGGCAAGGAAACTTTGCTTTCATTCTTAGGTGGCTCTTTGGCTCAGAACTGCCCTACCCCAATGATTCAAGGATGTGCAGCCCGATTAGTTGAGATCAGTCCTTCTGGCTCTTTCATGGATGAAACCAACTGGGAAAAGAGCCGTTCTAAGCTGGGGACCATGCTGTCTTTCCCTGGTCTACACAGAAACAGCACTCTGAGGGAGACGGGCTGCTGGCGTTTGGTAGCTACAACACTTGTTCTGAAGAGAAACATTTCTTTGTAAGGGGGGTTGCCTCAGCCTTGCCACATTTTGTGATCTGGCTATAAAGGAGGGCAGTCAGTAGGCCTCACCCTTCAAGCCCACTCCAATTTCATAGAGAAAACACCAGGCCTCGGTGTGCCTTCCTGTGGCAAGGAAACTTTGCTTTCATTCTTAGGTGGCTCTTTGGCTCAGAACTGCCCTACCCCAAGGATTCAGGGATGTGCAGCCCGATTAGTTGAGATCAGTCCTTCTGGCTCTTTCATGGATGAAACCAACTGGGAAAAGAGCCGTTCTAAGCTGGGGACAATGGTGTCTTTCCCTAGTCTACACAGAAACAGCACTCTGAGGGAGACGAGCTGCTGGCGTTTGGTAGCAACATCTCCTAATCTGAAGAGAAATATTTCGTTGTAAGCGGGTTGCCTCAGCCTTGCCACATTTTCTGAACTGGCTATAAAGGAGGGCAGTCAGTAGGCCTCACCCTTCAAGCCCACTCCAATTTCATAGAGAAAACACCAGGCCTCGGTGTGCCTTCCTGTGGCAAGGAAACTTTGCTTTCATTCCTTAGGTGGCACTTTGGCTCAGAACTGCCCTACCCCAAGGATTCAGGGATGTGCAGCCCGATTAGTTGAGATCAGCCCTTCTGGCTCTTTCATGGATGAAAACAGCTGGGCATAGGGCCGTTCTAAGCTTGGGACTATGGTGTCTTTCCCTGGTCTACACAGAAACAGCACTCTGAGTGAGACGAGCTGCTGGCGTTTGGTAGCAACAACTCTTGTTCTGAAGAGAAACATTTCTTTGTAAGGGGGGTTGCCTCAGCCTTGCCACATTTTGTGATCTGGCTATAAAGGAGGGCAGTCAGTAGGCCTCACCCTTCAAGCCCACTCCAATTTGACAGAGAAAACACCAGGCCTCGGTGTGCCTTCCTGTGGCAAGGAAACTTTGCTTTCATTCCTTAGGTGGCACTTTGGCTCAGAACTGCCCTACCCCAAGGATTCAGGGATGTGCAGCCCGATTAGTTGAGATCAGCCCTTCTGGCTCTTTCATGGATGAAAACAGCTGGGCATAGGGCCGTTCTAAGCTTGGGACTATGGTGTCTTTCCCTAGTCTACACAGAAACAGCACTCTGAGGGAGACGAGCTGCTGGCGTTTGGTAGCAAAATCTCCTATTCTGAAGAGAAAAATTTCGTTATAAGCGGGTGGCATCAGCCTTGCCACATTTTCTCAAATGGCTCTAAAGGAGGGCAGTCAGTTGGCAGACTTACTTGCGGCCCTGCTTCCCAGGTTGGAAACTTTGCTTTCATTCCTTAGGTGGCCCATTGGCTCAGGACTGCCCTACCCCAAGAATTCAGGCTTGTGACGCCCGATTAGTTGAGATCAGCCCTTCTGGCTCTTTCATGGATGAAACCAACTGGGAAAAGAGCCGTTCTAAGCTGGGGACCATGGTGTCTTTCCCTAGTCTACACGGAAACAGCACTCTGAGGGAGACGAGCTGCTGGTGTTTGGTAGCAACATCTCCTATTCTGAAGGGAAACATTTCTTTGTAAGCGGGTTGCATCAGACTTGCCACATGTTCTCAACTGCTTATAATGGAGGCAAGTCAGTAGGCCTCACCCTTCAAGCCCACTCCAATTTCATAGAGAAAACATCAGGCCTCGGTGTGCCTTCCTGTGGCAAGGAAACTTTGCTTTCATTCTTAGGTGGCTCTTTGGCTCAGAACTGCCCTACCCCAATGATTCAAGGATGTGCAGCCCGATTAGTTGAGATCAGTCCTTCTGGCTCTTTCATGGATGAAACCAACTGGGAAAAGAGCTGTTCTAAGCTGGGGACCATGCTGTCTTTCCCTGGTCTACACAGAAACAGCACTCTGAGGGAGACGAGCTGCTGGCGTTTGGTAGCAACAACACTTGTTCTGAAGAGAAACATTTCTTTGTAAGGAGGGTTGCCTCAGCCTTGCCACATTTTGTGATCTGGCTATAAAGGAGGGCAGTCAGTAGGCCTCACCCTTCAAGCCCACTCCAATTTCATAGAGAAAACACCAGGCCTCGGTGTGCCTTCCTGTGGCAAGGAAACTTTGCTTTCATTCTTAGGTGGCTCTTTGGCTCAGAACTGCCCTACCCCAAGGATTCAGGGATGTGCAGCCCGATTAGTTGAGATCAGTCCTTCTGGCTCTTTCATGGATGAAACCAACTGGGAAAAGAGCCGTTCTAAGCTGGGGACAATGGTGTGTTTCCCTAGTCTACACAGAAACAGCACTCTGAGGGAGACGAGCTGCTGGCGTTTGGTAGCAACATCTCCTAATCTGAAGAGAAACATTTCGTTGTAAGCGGGTTGCCTCAGCCTTGCCACATTTTCTGAACTGGCTATAAAGGAGGGCAGTCAGTAGGCCTCACCCTTCAAGCCCACTCCAATTTCATAGAGAAAACACCAGGCCTCGGTGTGCCTTCCTGTGAGAAGGAAACTTTGCTTTCATTCTTTAGGTGGCACTTTGGCTCAGAACTGCCCTACCCCAAGGATTCAGGGATGTGCAGCCCGATTAGTTGAGTTCAGTCCTTCTGGCACTTTCATGGATGAAACCAACTGGGAAAAGAGCCGTTCTAAGCGGGGGACCATGGTGTCTTACCCTAGTCTACACAGAAACAGCACTCTGAGGGAGACGAGCTGCTGGCGTTTGGTAGCAACATCTCCTAATCTGAAGAGAAACATTTCGTTGTATGCGGGTTGCCTCAGCCTTGCCACATGTTCTCAACTGGTTATAAAGGAGGGCAGTCACTAGGCCTCACCTTTCAAGCACACTCCAATTTCATACAGAAAACACCAGGCCTCGGTGTGCCTTCCTGTGGCAAGGAAACTTTGCTTTCATTCCTTAGGTGGCACTTTGGCTCAGAACTGCCCTACCCCAAGGATTCAGGGATGTGCAGCCCGATTAGTTGAGATCAGCCCTTCTGGCTCTTTCATGGATGAAACCAACTGGGCAAAGAGCCGTTCTAAGCTGGGGACCATGCTGTCTTTCCCTGGTCTACACAGAAACAGCACTCTGAGGGAGACGAGCTGCTGGCGTTTGGTAGCAACCACTCTTGTTCTGAAGAGAAACATTTCTTTGTAAGGGGGGTTGCCTCAGCCTTGCCACATTTTGTGATCTGGCTATAAAGGAGGGCAGTCAGTAGGCCTCACCCTTCAAGCCCACTCCAATTTGACAGAGAAAACACCAGGACTCGGTGTGCCTTCCTGTGGCAAGGAAACTTTGCTTTCATTCCTTAGGTGGCACTTTGGCTCAGAAGTGCCCTACCCCAAGGATTCAGGGATGTGCAGCCCGATTAGTTGAGATCAGCCCTTCTGGCTCTTTCATGGATGAAACCAACTGGGCAAAGAGCCGTTCTAAGCTGGGGACCATGCTGTCTTTCCCTGGTCTACACAGAAACAGCACTCTGAGTGAGACGAGCTGCTGGCGTTTGGTAGCAACAACTCTTGTTCTGAAGAGAAACATTTCTTTGTAAGGGGGGTTGCCTCAGCCTTGCCACATTTTGTGATCTGGCTATAAAGGAGGGCAGTCAGTAGGCCTCACCCTTCAAGCCCACTCCAATTTGACAGAGAAAACACCAGGCCTCGGTGTGCCTTCCTGTGGCAAGGAAACTTTGCTTTCATTCCTTAGGTGGCACTTTGGCTCAGAACTGCCCTACCCCAAGGATTCAGGGATGTGCAGCCCGATTAGTTGAGATCAGCCCTTCTGGCTCTTTCATGGATGAAAACAGCTGGGCATAGGGCCGTTCTAAGCTTGGGACTATGGTGTCTTTCCCTAGTCTACACAGAAACAGCACTCTGAGGGAGACGAGCTGCTGGCGTTTGGTAGCAAAATCTCCTATTCTGAAGAGAAAAATTTCGTTATAAGCGGGTGGCATCAGCCTTGCCACATTTTCTCAAATGGCTCTAAAGGAGGGCAGTCAGTTGGCAGACTTACTTGCGGCCCTGCTTCCCAGGTTGGAAACTTTGCTTTCATTCCTTAGGTGGCCCATTGGCTCAGGACTGCCCTACCCCAAGAATTCAGGCTTGTGACGCCCGATTAGTTGAGATCAGCCCTTCTGGCTCTTTCATGGATGAAACCAACTGGGAAAAGAGCCGTTCTAAGCTGGGGACCATGGTGTCTTTCCCTAGTCTACACGGAAACAGCACTCTGAGGGAGACGAGCTGCTGGTGTTTGGTAGCAACATCTCCTATTCTGAAGGGAAACATTTCTTTGTAAGCGGGTTGCATCAGCCTTGCCACATGTTCTCAACTGCTTATAATGGAGGCAAGTCAGTAGGCCTCACCCTTCAAGCCCACTCCAATTTCATAGAGAAAACATCAGGCCTCGGTGTGCCTTCCTGTGGCAAGGAAACTTTGCTTTCATTCTTAGGTGGCTCTTTGGCTCAGAACTGCCCTACCCCAATGATTCAAGGATGTGCAGCCCGATTAGTTGAGATCAGTCCTTCTGGCTCTTTCATGGATGAAACCAACTGGGAAAAGAGCCGTTCTAAGCTGGGGACCATGCTGTCTTTCCCTGGTCTACACAGAAACAGCACTCTGAGGGAGACGAGCTGCTGGCGTTTGGTAGCAACAACACTTGTTCTGAAGAGAAACATTTCTTTGTAAGGAGGGTTGCCTCAGCCTTGCCACATTTTGTGATCTGGCTATAAAGGAGGGCAGTCAGTAGGCCTCACCCTTCAAGCCCACTCCAATTTCATAGAGAAAACACCAGGCCTCGGTGTTCCTTCCTGTGGCAAGGAAACTTTGCTTTCATTCTTAGGTGGCTCTTTGGCTCAGAACTGCCCTACCCCAAGGATTCAGGGATGTGCAGCCCGATTAGTTGAGATCAGTCCTTCTGGCCCTTTCATGGATGAAACCAACTGGGAAAAGAGCCGTTCTAAGCTGGGGACAATGGTGTCTTTCCCTAGTCTACACAGAAACAGCACTCTGAGGGAGACGAGCTGCTGGCGTTTGGTAGCAACATCTCCTAATCTGAAGAGAAACATTTCGTTGTAAGCGGGTTGCCTCAGCCTTGCCACATTTTCTGAACAGGCTATAAAGGAGGGCAGTCAGTAGGCCTCACCCTTCAAGCCCACTCCAATTTGACAGAGAAAACACCAGGACTCGGTGTGCCTTCCTGTGGCAAGGAAACTTTGCTTTCATTCCTTAGGTGGCACTTTGCCTCAGAACTGCCCTACCCCAAGGATTCAGGGATGTGCAGCCCGATTAGTTGAGATCAGCCCTTCTGGCTCTTTCATGGATGAAAACAGCTGGGCATAGGGCCGTTCTAAGCTTGGGACTATGGTGTCTTTCCCTAGTCTACACAGAAACAGCACTCTGAGGGAGACAAGCTGCTGGCGTTTCGTAGCAAAATCTCCTATTCTGAAGAGAAAAATTTCGTTATAAGCGGGTGGCATCAGCCTTGCCACATTTTCTCAAATGGCTCTAAAGGAGGGCAGTCAGTTGGCAGACTTACTTGTGGCCCTGCTTCCCAGGTTGGAAACTTTGCTTTCATTCCTTAGGTGGCCCATTGGCTCAAGACTGCCCTACCCCAAGAATTCAGGCTTGTGACGCCCGATTAGTTGAGATCAGCCCTTCTGGCTCTTTCATGGATGAAACCAACTGGGAAAAGAGGCGTTCTAAACTGGGGACCATGGTGTCTTTCCCTAGTCTACACGGAAACAGCACTCTGAGGGAGACGAGCTGCTGGTGTTTGGTAGCAACATCTCCTATTCTGAAGCGAAACATTTCTTTGTAAGCGGGTTGCATCAGCCTTGCCACATGTTCTCAACTGCTTATAATGGAGGCAAGTCAGTAGGCCTCACCCTTCAAGCCCACTCCAATTTCATAGAGAAAACATCAGGCCTCGGTGTGCCTTTCTGTGGCAATGAAACTTTGCTTTCATTCCTTAGGTGGCACTTCGGCTCAGAACTGCCCGACCTCAAGGATTCAGGGATGTGCAGCCTGATTAGTTGAGATCACCCCTTCTAGGTCTTTCATGGATGAAACCAACTGGGAAAAGAGCCGTTCTAAGCTGGGGACCATGGTGTCTTTCCCTAGTCTACACAGAAGCAGCACTCTGAGGGAGACGAGCTGCTGGCGTTTGGTAGCAACGTCTACTATCCTGAAGAGCAACATTTCGTTGTAAGCGGGTTGCCTCAGCATTGCCACATTTTCTGAACTGGCTATAAAGTAGGGCAGTCAGTAGGCCTCACCCTTCAAGCCCACTCCAATTTCATAGAGAAAACATTAGGCCTCGGTGTGCCTTCCTGTGGCAATGAAACTTTGCTTTCATTCCTTAGGTGGCACTTGGGCTCAGAACTGCCCTACCTCAAGGATTCAGGGATGTGCAGCCTGATTAGTTGAGATCACCCCTTCTAGGTCGTTCATGGACTCAACCAACTGGGAAAAGAGCCGTTCTAAGCTGGGGACCACGGTGTCCTTCCCTAGTCTACACAGAAACAGCACTCTGAGGGAGACGAGCTTCTGGCGTTTGGTAGCAACAACTCTTATTCTGAAGAGAAACATTTCGTTGTAAGCGGGTTGCCTCAGCCTTGCCACATTTACTGAACTGGCTATAAAGGAGGGCAGTTAGTAGGCCTAACCCTTCAAGCCCACTCCAATTTCATAGAGAAAACACCAGGCCTCGGTGTGCCTTCCTGTGGCAAGGAAACTTTGCTTTCATTCTTAGGTGGCTCTTTGGCTCAGAACTGCCCTACCCCAAGGATTCAGGGATGTGCAGCCCGATTAGTTGAGATCAGTCCTTCTGGCTCTTTCATGGATGAAACCAACTGGGAAAAGAGCCGTTCTAAGCTGGGGACCATGGTGTCTTTCCATAGTCTACACAGAAACAGCACTCTGAGGGAGAAGAGCTGCTGGCGTTTGGTAGCAACATCTCCTAATCTGAAGAGAAACATTTCGTTGTAAGCGGGTTGCCTCAGCCTTGCCACATTTTCTGAACTGGCTATAAAGGAGGGCAGTCAGTAGGCCTCACCCTTCAAGCCCACTCCAATTTCATAGAAAAAACACCAGGCCTCGGTGTGCCTTCCTGTGACAAGGAAACTTTGCTTTCATTCTTTAGGTGGCACTTTGGCTCAGAACTGCCCTACCCCAAGGATTCAGGGATGTGCAGCCCGATTAGTTGAGATCAGCCATTCTGGCTCTTTCATGGATGAAACCAACTGGGAAAAGAGCCGTTCTAAGCTGGGGACCATGGTGTCTTTCCCTAGTCTACACAGAAACAGCACTCTGAGGGAGACGAGCTGCTGGCGTTTGGTAGCAAAATCTCCTATTCTGAAGAGAAAAATTTCGTTATACGCGGGTGGCATCAGCCTTGCCACATTTTCTCAAATGGCTCTAAAGGAGGGCAGTCAGTTGGCAGACTTACTTGCGGCCCTGCTTCCCAGTTTGGAAACTTTGCTTTCATTCCTTAGGTGGCCCATTGGCTCAGGACTGCCCTACCCCAAGAATTCAGGCTTGTGACGCCCGATTAGTTGAGATCAGCCCTTCTGGCTCTTTCATGGATGAAACCAACTGGGAAAAGAGCCGTTCTAAGCTGGGGACCATGGTGTCTTTCCCTAGTCTACACGGAAACAGCACTCTGAGGGAGACGAGCTGCTGGCGTTTGGTAGCAACATCTCCTAATCTGAAGAGAAACATTTCGTTGTAAGCGGGTTGCCTCAGCCTTGCCACATTTTCTGAACTGGCTATAAAGGAGGGCAGTCAGTAGGCCTCGCCCTTCAAGCCCACTCCAATTTCATAGAGAAAACACCAGACCTCGGTGTGCCTTCCTGTGGCAAGGAAACTTTGCTTTCATTCTTTAGGTGGCACTTTGGCTCAGAACTGCCCTACCCCAAGGATTCAGGGATGTGCAGCCCGATTAGTTGGGATCAGCCCTTCTGGCTCTTTCATGGATGAAACCAACTGGGCAAAGAGCCGTTCTAAGCTGGGGACCATGCTGTCTTTTCCTGGTCTACACAGAAACAGCACTCTGAGGGAGACGAGCTGCTGGCGTTTGGTAGCAACAACTCTTGTTCTGAAGAGAAACATTTCTTTGTAAGGGGGGTTGCCTCAGCCTTGCCACATTTTGTGATCTGGCTATAAAGGAGGGCAGTCAGTAGGCCTCACCCTTCAAGCCCACTCCAATTTGACAGAGAAAACACCAGGACTCGGTGTGCCTTCCTGTGGCAAGGAAACTTTGCTTTCATTCCTTAGGTGGCACTTTGGCTCAGAAGTGCCCTACCCCAAGGATTCAGGGATGTGCAGCCCGATTAGTTGAGATCAGCCCTTCTGGCTCTTTCATGGATGAAACCAACTGGGCAAAGAGCCGTTCTAAGCTGGGGACCATGCTGTCTTTCCCTGGTCTACACAGAAACAGCACTCTGAGTGAGACGAGCTGCTGGCGTTTGGTAGCAACAACTCTTGTTCTGAAGAGAAACATTTCTTTGTAAGGGGGGTTGCCTCAGCCTTGCCACATTTTGTGATCTGGCTATAAAGGAGGGCAGTCAGTAGGCCTCACCCTTCAAGCCCACTCCAATTTGACAGAGAAAACACCAGGCCTCGGTGTGCCTTCCTGTGGCAAGGAAACTTTGCTTTCATTCCTTAGGTGGCACTTTGGCTCAGAACTGCCCTACCCCAAGGATTCAGGGATGTGCAGCCCGATTAGTTGAGATCAGCCCTTCTGGCTCTTTCATGGATGAAAACAGCTGGGCATAGGGCCGTTCTAAGCTTGGGACTATGGTGTCTTTCCCTAGTCTACACAGAAACAGCACTCTGAGGGAGACGAGCTGCTGGCGTTTGGTAGCAAAATCTCCTATTCTGAAGAGAAAAATTTCGTTATAAGCGGGTGGCATCAGCCTTGCCACATTTTCTCAAATGGCTCTCAAGGAGGGCAGTCAGTTGGCAGACTTACTTGCGGCCCTGCTTCCCAGGTTGGAAACTTTGCTTTCATTCCTTAGGTGGCCCATTGGCTCAGGACTGCCCTACCCCAAGGATTCAGGGATGTGCAGCCCGATTAGTTGAGATCAGCCCTTCTGGCTCTTTCATGGATGAAACCAACTGGGAAAAGAGCCGTTCTAAGCTGGGGACCATGGTGTCTTTCCCTAGTCTACACGGAAACAGCACTCTGAGGGAGACGAGCTGCTGGTGTTTGGTAGCAACATCTCCTATTCTGAAGGGAAACATTTCTTTGTAAGCGGGTTGCATCAGCCTTGCCACATGTTCTCAACTGCTTATAATGGAGGCAAGTCAGTAGGCCTCACCCTTCAAGCCCACTCCAATTTCATAGAGAAAACATCAGGCCTCGGTGTGCCTTCCTGTGGCAAGGAAACTTTGCTTTCATTCTTAGGTGGCTCTTTGGCTCAGAACTGCCCTACCCCAATGATTCAAGGATGTGCAGCCCGATTAGTTGAGATCAGTCCTTCTGGCTCTTTCATGGAAGAAACCAACTGGGAAAAGAGCTGTTCTAAGCTGGGGACCATGCTGTCTTTCCCTGGTCTACACAGAAACAGCACTCTGAGGGAGACGAGCTGCTGGCGTTTGGTAGCAACAACACTTGTTCTGAAGAGAAACATTTCTTTATAAGGAGGGTTGCCTCAGCCTTGCCACATTTTGTGATCTGGCTATAAAGGAGGGCAGTCAGTAGGCCTCACCCTTCAAGCCCACTCCAATTTCATAGAGAAAACACCAGGCCTCGGTGTGCCTTCCTGTGGCAAGGAAACTTTGCTTTCATTCTTAGGTGGCTCTTTGGCTCAGAACTGCCCTACCCCAAGGATTCAGGGATGTGCAGCCCGATTAGTTGAGATCAGTCCTTCTGGCTCTTTCATGGATGAAACCAACTGGGAAAAGAGCCGTTCTAAGCTGGGGACAATGGTGTCTTTCCCTAGTCTACACAGAAACAGCACTCTGAGGGAGACGAGCTGCTGGCGTTTGGTAGCAACATCTCCTAATCTGAAGAGAAACATTTCGTTGTAAGCGGGTTGCCTCAGCCTTGCCACATTTTCTGAACTGGCTATAAAGGAGGGCAGTCAGTAGGCCTCACCCTTCAAGCCCACTCCAATTTCATAGAGAAAACACCAGGCCTCGGTGTGCCTTCCTGTGAGAAGGAAACTTTGCTTTCATTCTTTAGGTGGCACTTTGGCTCAGAACTGCCCTACCCCAAGGATTCAGGGATGTGCAGCCCGATTAGTTGAGATCAGTCCTTCTGGCACTTTCATGGATGAAACCAACTGGGAAAAGAGCCGTTCTAAGCTGGGGACCATGGTGTCTTACCCTAGTCTACACAGAAACAGCACTCTGAGGGAGACGAGCTGCTGGCGTTTGGTAGCAACATCTCCTAATCTGAAGAGAAACATTTCGTTGTAAGCGGGTTGCCTCAGCCTTGCCACATGTTCTCAACTGGTTATAAAGGAGGGCAGTCACTAGGCCTCACCTTTCAAGCACACTCCAATTTCATACAGAAAACACCAGGCCTCGGTGTGCCTTCCTGTGGCAAGGAAACTTTGCTTTCATTCCTTAGGTGGCACTTTGGCTCAGAACTGCCCTACCCCAAGGATTCAGGGATGTGCAGCCCGATTAGTTGAGATCAGCCCTTCTGGCTCTTTCATGGATGAAACCAACTGGGCAAAGAGCCGTTCTAAGCTGGGGACCATGCTGTCTTTCCCTGGTCTACACAGAAACAGCACTCTGAGGGAGACGAGCTGCTGGCGTTTGGTAGCAACAACTCTTGTTCTGAAGAGAAACATTTCTTTGTAAGGGGGGTTGCCTCAGCCTTGCCACATTTTGTGATCTGGCTATAAAGGAGGGCAGTCAGTAGGCCTCACCCTTCAAGCCCACTCCAATTTGACAGAGAAAACACCAGGCCTCGGTGTGCCTTCCTGTGGCAAGGAAACTTTGCTTTCATTCCTTAGGTGGCACTTTGGCTCAGAAGTGCCCTACCCCAAGGATTCAGGGATGTGCAGCCCGATTAGTTGAGATCAGCCCTTCTGGCTCTTTCATGGATGAAAACAGCTGGGCATAGGGCCGTTCTAAGCTTGGGACTATGGTGTCTTTCCCTAGTCTACACAGAAACAGCACTCTGAGGGAGACGAGCTGCTGGCGTTTGGTAGCAAAATCTCCTATTCTGAAGAGAAAAATTTCGTTATAAGCGGGTGGCATCAGCCTTGCCACATTTTCTCAAATGGCTCTAAAGGAGGGCAGTCAGTTGGCAGACTTACTTGCGGCCCTGCTTCCCAGGTTGGAAACTTTGCTTTCATTCCTTAGGTGGCCCATTGGCTCAGGACTGCCCTACCCCAAGAATTCAGGCTTGTGACGCCCGATTAGTTGAGATCAGCCCTTCTGGCTCTTTCATGGATGAAACCAACTGGGAAAAGAGCCGTTCTAAGCTGGGGACCATGGTGTCTTTCCCTAGTCTACACGGAAACAGCACTCTGAGGGAGACGAGCTGCTGGTGTTTGGTAGCAACATCTCCTATTCTGAAGGGAAACATTTCTTTGTAAGCGGGTTGCATCAGCCTTGCCACATGTTCTCAACTGCTTATAATGGAGGCAAGTCAGTAGGCCTCACCCTTCAAGCCCACTCCAATTTCATAGAGAAAACACCAGGCCTCGGTGTGCCTTCCTGTGGCAAGGAAACTTTGCTTTCATTCTTAGGTGGCTCTTTGGCTCAGAACTGCCCTACCCCAAGGATTCAGGGATGTGCAGCCCGATTAGTTGAGATCAGTCCTTCTGGCCCTTTCATGGATGAAACCAACTGGGAAAAGAGCCGTTCTAAGCTGGGGACAATGGTGTCTTTCCCTAGTCTACACAGAAACAGCACTCTGAGGGAGACGAGCTGCTGGCGTTTGGTAGCAACATCTCCTAATCTGAAGAGAAACATTTCGTTGTAAGCGGGTTGCCTCAGCCTTGCCACATTTTCTGAACAGGCTATAAAGGAGGGCAGTCAGTAGGCCTCACCCTTCAAGCCCACTCCAATTTGACAGAGGAAACACCAGGACTCGGTGTGCCTTCCTGTGGCAAGGAAACTTTGCTTTCATTCCTTAGGTGGCACTTTGGCTCAGAACTGCCCTACCCCAAGGATTCAGGGATGTGCAGCCCGATTAGTTGAGATCAGCCCTTCTGGCTCTTTCATGGATGAAAACAGCTGGGCATAGGGCCGTTCTAAGCTTGGGACTATGGTGTCTTTCCCTAGTCTACACAGAAACAGCACTCTGAGGGAGACAACCTGCTGGCGTTTCGTAGCAAAATCTCCTATTCTGAAGAGAAAAATTTCGTTATAAGCGGGTGGCATCAGCCTTGCCACATTTTCTCAAATGGCTCTAAAGGAGGGCAGTCAGTTGGCAGACTTACTTGTGGCCCTGCTTCCCAGGTTGGAAACTTTGCTTTCATTCCTTAGGTGGCCCATTGGCTCAAGACTGCCCTACCCCAAGAATTCAGGCTTGTGACGCCCGATTAGTTGAGATCAGCCCTTCTGGCTCTTTCATGGATGAAACCAACTGGGAAAAGAGGCGTTCTAAACTGGGGACCATGGTGTCTTTCCCTAGTCTACACGGAAACAGCACTCTGAGGGAGACGAGCTGCTGGTGTTTGGTAGCAACATCTCCTATTCTGAAGCGAAACATTTCTTTGTAAGCGGGTTGCATCAGCCTTGCCACATGTTCTCAACTGCTTATAATGGAGGCAAGTCAGTAGGCCTCACCCTTCAAGCCCACTCCAATTTCATAGAGAAAACATCAGGCCTCGGTGTGCCTTTCTGTGGCAATGAAACTTTGCTTTCATTCCTTAGGTGGCACTTCGGCTCAGAACTGCCCGACCTCAAGGATTCAGGGATGTGCAGCCTGATTAGTTGAGATCACCCCTTCTAGGTCTTTCATGGATGAAACCAACTGGGAAAAGAGCCGTTCTAAGCTGGGGACCATGGTGTCTTTCCCTAGTCTACACAGAAGCAGCACTCTGAGGGAGACGAGCTGCTGGCGTTTGGTAGCAACGTCTACTATCCTGAAGAGCAACATTTCGTTGTAAGCGGGTTGCCTCAGCATTGCCACATTTTCTGAACTGGCTATAAAGTAGGGCAGTCAGTAGGCCTCACCCTTCAAGCCCACTCCAATTTCATAGAGAAAACATCAGGCCTCGGTGTGCCTTCCTGTGGCAATGAAACTTTGCTTTCATTCCTTAGGTGGCACTTGGGCTCAGAACTGCCCTACCTCAAGGATTCAGGGATGTGCAGCCTGATTAGTTGAGATCACCCC
Organism: Eschrichtius robustus; assembly: GCF_028021215.1. Lineage (NCBI taxonomy): Eukaryota > Metazoa > Chordata > Mammalia > Artiodactyla > Eschrichtiidae > Eschrichtius > Eschrichtius robustus. The sequence continues at coordinate 47,608,686 of NC_090842.1, forward strand.
TTCTAGGTCGTTCATGGACTCAACCAACTGGGAAAAGAGCCGTTCTAAGCTGGGGACCACGGTGTCCTTCCCTAGTCTACACAGAAACAGCACTCTGAGGGAGACGAGCTTCTGGCGTTTGGTAGCAACAACTCTTATTCTGAAGAGAAACATTTCGTTGTAAGCGGGTTGCCTCAGCCTTGCCACATTTACTGAACTGGCTATAAAGGAGGGCAGTTAGTAGGCCTCACCCTTCAAGCCCACTCCAATTTCATAGAGAAAACACCAGGCCTCGGTGTGCCTTCCTGTGGCAAGGAAACTTTGCTTTCATTCTTAGGTGGCTCTTTGGCTCAGAACTGCCCTACCCCAAGGATTCAGGGATGTGCAGCCCGATTAGTTGAGATCAGTCCTTCTGGCTCTTTCATGGATGAATCCAACTGGGAAAAGAGCCGTTCTAAGCTGGGGACCATGGTGTCTTTCCCTAGTCTACACAGAAACAGCACTCTGAGGGAGAAGAGCTGCTGGCGTTTGGTAGCAACATCTCCTAATCTGAAGAGAAACATTTCGTTGTAAGCGGGTTGCCTCAGCCTTGCCACATTTTCTGAACTGGCTATAAAGGAGGGCAGTCAGTAGGCCTCACCCTTCAAGCCCACTCCAATTTCATAGAGAAAACACCAGGCCTCGGTGTGCCTTCCTGTGACAAGGAAACTTTGCTTTCATTCTTTAGGTGGCACTTTGGCTCAGAACTGCCCTACCCCAAGGATTCAGGGATGTGCAGCCCGATTAGTTGAGATCAGCCATTCTGGCTCTTTCATGGATGAAACCAACTGGGAAAAGAGCCGTTCTAAGCTGGGGACCATGGTGTCTTTCCCTAGTCTACACAGAAACAGCACTCTGAGGGAGACGAGCTGCTGGCGTTTGGTAGCAACATCTCCTAATCTGAAGAGAAACATTTCGTTGTAAGCGGGTTGCCTCAGCCTTGCCACATGTTCTCAACTGGTTATAAAGGAGGGCAGTCACTAGGCCTCACCTTTCAAGCACACTCCAATTTCATACAGAAAACACCAGGCCTCGGTGTGCCTTCCTGTGGCAAGGAAACTTTGCTTTCATTCCTTAGGTGGCACTTTGGCTCAGAAGTGCCCTACCCCAAGGATTCAGGGATGTGCAGCCCGATTAGTTGAGATCAGTCCTTCTGGCTCTTTCATGGATGAAACCAACTGGGCAAAGAGCCGTTCTAAGCTGGGGACCATGCTGTCTTTCCCTGGTCTACACAGAAACAGCACTCTGAGGGAGACGAGCTGCTGGTGTTTGGTAGCAACAACTCTTGTTCTGAAGAGAAACATTTCTTTGTAAGGGGGGTTGCCTCAGCCTTGCCACATTTTGTGATCTGGCTATAAAGGAGGGCAGTCAGTAGGCCTCACCCTTCAAGCCCACTCCAATTTGACAGAGAAAACACCAGGCCTCGGTGTGCCTTCCTGTGGCAAGGAAACTTTGCTTTCATTCCTTAGGTGGCACTTTGGCTCAGAAGTGCCCTACCCCAAGGATTCAGGGATGTGCAGCCCGATTAGTTGAGATCAGCCCTTCTGGCTCTTTCATGGATGAAAACAGCTGGCCATAGGGCCGTTCTAAGCTTGGGACTATGGTGTCTTTCCCTAGTCTACACAGAAACAGCACTCTGAGGGAGACGAGCTGCTGGCGTTTGGTAGCAAAATCTCCTATTCTGAAGAGAAAAATTTCGTTATAAGCGGGTGGCATCAGCCTTGCCACATTTTCTCAAATGGCTCTCAAGGAGGGCAGTCAGTTGGCAGACTTACTTGCGGCCCTGCTTCCCAGGTTGGAAACTTTGCTTTCATTCCTTAGGTGGCCCATTGGCTCAGGACTGCCCTACCCCAAGAATTCAGGCTTGTGACGCCCGATTAGTTGAGATCAGCCCTTCTGGCTCTTTCATGGATGAAACCAACTGGGAAAAGAGCCGTTCTAAGCTGGGGACCATGGTGTCTTTCCCTAGTCTACACGGAAACAGCACTCTGAGGGAGACGAGCTGCTGGTGTTTGGTAGCAACATCTCCTATTCTGAAGGGAAACATTTCTTTGTAAGCGGGTTGCATCAGCCTTGCCACATGTTCTCAACTGCTTATAATGGAGGCAAGTCAGTAGGCCTCACCCTTCAAGCCCACTCCAATTTCATAGAGAAAACATCAGGCCTCGGTGTGCCTTCCTGTGGCAAGGAAACTTTGCTTTCATTCTTAGGTGGCTCTTTGGCTCAGAACTGCCCTACCCCAATGATTCAAGGATGTGCAGCCCGATTAGTTGAGATCAGTCCTTCTGGCTCTTTCATGGATGAAACCAACTGGGAAAAGAGCCGTTCTAAGCTGGGGACCATGCTGTCTTTCCCTGGTCTACACAGAAACAGCACTCTGAGGGAGACGGGCTGCTGGCGTTTGGTAGCTACAACACTTGTTCTGAAGAGAAACATTTCTTTGTAAGGGGGGTTGCCTCAGCCTTGCCACATTTTGTGATCTGGCTATAAAGGAGGGCAGTCAGTAGGCCTCACCCTTCAAGCCCACTCCAATTTCATAGAGAAAACACCAGGCCTCGGTGTGCCTTCCTGTGGCAAGGAAACTTTGCTTTCATTCTTAGGTGGCTCTTTGGCTCAGAACTGCCCTACCCCAAGGATTCAGGGATGTGCAGCCCGATTAGTTGAGATCAGTCCTTCTGGCTCTTTCATGGATGAAACCAACTGGGAAAAGAGCCGTTCTAAGCGGGGGACAATGGTGTCTTTCCCTAGTCTACACAGAAACAGCACTCTGAGGGAGACGAGCTGCTGGCGTTTGGTAGCAACATCTCCTAATCTGAAGAGAAACATTTCGTTGTAAGCGGGTTGCCTCAGCCATGCCACATTTTCTGAACTGGCTATAAAGGAGGGCAGTCAGTAGGCCTCACCCTTCAAGCCCACTCCAATTTGACAGAGAAAACACCAGGCCTCGGTGTGCCTTCCTGTGGCAAGGAAACTTTGCTTTCATTCCTTAGGTGGCACTTTGGCTCAGAACTGCCCTACCCCAAGGATTCAGGGATGTGCAGCCCGATAAGTTGAGATCAGCCCTTCTGGCTCTTTCATGGATGAAAACAGCTGGGCATAGGGCCGTTCTAAGCTTGGGACTATGGTGTCTTTCCCTAGTCTACACAGAAACAGCACTCTGAGGGAGACAAGCTGCTGGCGTTTGGTAGCAAAATCTCCTATTCTGAAGAGAAAAATTTCGTTATAAGCGGGTGGCATCAGCCTTGCCACATTTTCTCAAATGGCTCTAAAGGAGGGCAGTCAGTTGGCAGACTTACTTGTGGCCCTGCTTCCCAGGTTGGAAACTTTGCTTTCATTCCTTAGGTGGCCCATTGGCTCAAGACTGCCCTACCCCAAGAATTCAGGCTTGTGACGCCCGATTTGTTGAGATCAGCCCTTCTGGCTCTTTCATGGATGAAACCAACTGGGAAAAGAGCCGTTCTAAACTGGGGACCATGGTGTCTTTCCCTAGTCTACACGGAAACAGCACTCTGAGGGAGACGAGCTGCTGGTGTTTGGTAGCAACATCTCCTATTCTGAAGGGAAACATTTCTTTGTAAGCGGGTTGCATCAGCCTTGCCACATGTTCTCAACTGCTTATAATGGAGGCAAGTCAGTAGGCCTCACCCTTCAAGCCCACTCCAATTTCATAGAGAAAACATCAGGCCTCGGTGTGCCTTTCTGTGGCAATGAAACTTTGCTTTCATTCCTTAGGTGGCACTTCGGCTCAGAACTGCCCGACCTCAAGGATTCAGGGATGTGCAGCCTGATTAGTTGAGATCACCCCTTCTAGGTCTTTCATGGATGAAACCAACTGGGAAAAGAGCCGTTCTAAGCTGGGGACCATGGTGTCTTTCCCTAGTCTACACAGAAGCAGCACTCTGAGGGAGACGAGCTGCTGGCGTTTGGTAGCAACGTCTACTATCCTGAAGAGCAACATTTCGTTGTAAGCGGGTTGCCTCAGCATTGCCACATTTTCTGAACTGGCTATAAAGTAGAGCAGTCAGTAGGCCTCACCCTTCAAGCCCACTCCAATTTCATAGAGAAAACATCAGGCCTCGGTGTGCCTTCCTGTGGCAATGAAACTTTGCTTTCATTCCTTAGGTGGCACTTGGGCTCAGAACTGCCCTACCTCAAGGATTCAGGGATGTGCAGCCTGATTAGTTGAGATCACCCCTTCTAGGTCGTTCATGGACTCAACCAACTGGGAAAAGAGCCGTTCTAAGCTGGGGACCACGGTGTCCTTCCCTAGTCTACACAGAAACAGCACTCTGAGGGAGACGAGCTTCTGGCGTTTGGTAGCAACAACTCTTATTCTGAAGAGAAACATTTCGTTGTAAGCGGGTTGCCTCAGCCTTGCCACATTTACTGAACTGGCTATAAAGGAGGGCAGTTAGTAGGCCTCACCCTTCAAGCCCACTCCAATTTCATAGAGAAAACACCAGGCCTCGGTGTGCCTTCCTGTGGCAAGGAAACTTTGCTTTCATTCTTAGGTGGCTCTTTGGCTCAGAACTGCCCTACCCCAAGGATTCAGGGATGTGCAGCCCGATTAGTTGAGATCAGTCCTTCTGTCTCTTTCATGGATGAAACCAACTGGGAAAAGAGCCGTTCTAAGCTGGGGACCATGGTGTCTTTCCCTAGTCTACACAGAAACAGCACTCTGAGGGAGAAGAGCTGCTGGCGTTTGGTAGCAACATCTCCTAATCTGAAGAGAAACATTTCGTTGTAAGCGGGTTGCCTCAGCCTTGCCACATTTTCTGAACTGGCTATAAAGGAGGGCAGTCAGTAGGCCTCACCCTTCAAGCCCACTCCAATTTCATAGAGAAAACACCAGGCCTCGGTGTGCCTTCCTGTGACAAGGAAACTTTGCTTTCATTCTTTAGGTGGCACTTTGGCTCAGAACTGCCCTACCCCAAGGATTCAGGGATGTGCAGCCCGATTAGTTGAGATCAGCCATTCTGGCTCTTTCATGGATGAAACCAACTGGGAAAAGAGCCGTTCTAAGCTGGGGACCATGGTGTCTTTCCCTAGTCTACACAGAAACAGCACTCTGAGGGAGACGAGCTGCTGGCGTTTGGTAGCAACATCTCCTAATCTGAAGAGAAACATTTCGTTGTAAGCGGGTTGCCTCAGCCTTGCCACATGTTCTCAACTGGTTATAAAGGAGGGCAGTCACTAGGCCTCACCTTTCAAGCACACTCCAATTTCATACAGAAAACACCAGGCCTCGGTGTGCCTTCCTGTGGCAAGGAAACTTTGCTTTCATTCCTTAGGTGGCACTTTGGCTCAGAAGTGCCCTACCCCAAGGATTCAGGGATGTGCAGCCCGATTAGTTGAGATCAGTCCTTCTGGCTCTTTCATGGATGAAACCAACTGGGCAAAGAGCCGTTCTAAGCTGGGGACCATGCTGTCTTTCCCTGGTCTACACAGAAACAGCACTCTGAGGGAGACGAGCTGCTGGTGTTTGGTAGCAACAACTCTTGTTCTGAAGAGAAACATTTCTTTGTAAGGGGGGTTGCCTCAGCCTTGCCACATTTTGTGATCTGGCTATAAAGGAGGGCAGTCAGTAGGCCTCACCCTTCAAGCCCACTCCAATTTGACAGAGAAAACACCAGGCCTCGGTGTGCCTTCCTGTGGCAAGGAAACTTTGCTTTCATTCCTTAGGTGGCACTTTGGCTCAGAAGTGCCCTACCCCAAGGATTCAGGGATGTGCAGCCCGATTAGTTGAGATCAGCCCTTCTGGCTCTTTCATGGATGAAAACAGCTGGGCATAGGGCCGTTCTAAGCTTGGGACTATGGTGTCTTTCCCTAGTCTACACAGAAACAGCACTCTGAGGGAGACGAGCTGCTGGCGTTTGGTAGCAAAATCTCCTATTCTGAAGAGAAAAATTTCGTTATAAGCGGGTGGCATCAGCCTTGCCACATTTTCTCAAATGGCTCTCAAGGAGGGCAGTCAGTTGGCAGACTTACTTGCGGCCCTGCTTCCCAGGTTGGAAACTTTGCTTTCATTCCTTAGGTGGCCCATTGGCTCAGGACTGCCCTACCCCAAGAATTCAGGCTTGTGACGCCCGATTAGTTGAGATCAGCCCTTCTGGCTCTTTCATGGATGAAACCAACTGGGAAAAGAGCCGTTCTAAGCTGGGGACCATGGTGTCTTTCCCTAGTCTACACGGAAACAGCACTCTGAGGGAGACGAGCTGCTGGTGTTTGGTAGCAACATCTCCTATTCTGAAGGGAAACATTTCTTTGTAAGCGGGTTGCATCAGCCTTGCCACATGTTCTCAACTGCTTATAATGGAGGCAAGTCAGTAGGCCTCACCCTTCAAGCCCACTCCAATTTCATAGAGAAAACATCAGGCCTCGGTGTGCCTTCCTGTGGCAAGGAAACTTTGCTTTCATTCTTAGGTGGCTCTTTGGCTCAGAACTGCCCTACCCCAATGATTCAAGGATGTGCAGCCCGATTAGTTGAGATCAGTCCTTCTGGCTCTTTCATGGATGAAACCAACTGGGAAAAGAGCCGTTCTAAGCTGGGGACCATGCTGTCTTTCCCTGGTCTACACAGAAACAGCACTCTGAGGGAGACGGGCTGCTGGCGTTTGGTAGCTACAACACTTGTTCTGAAGAGAAACATTTCTTTGTAAGGGGGGTTGCCTCAGCCTTGCCACATTTTGTGATCTGGCTATAAAGGAGGGCAGTCAGTAGGCCTCACCCTTCAAGCCCACTCCAATTTCATAGAGAAAACACCAGGCCTCGGTGTGCCTTCCTGTGGCAAGGAAACTTTGCTTTCATTCTTAGGTGGCTCTTTGGCTCAGAACTGCCCTACCCCAAGGATTCAGGGATGTGCAGCCCGATTAGTTGAGATCAGTCCTTCTGGCTCTTTCATGGATGAAACCAACTGGGAAAAGAGCCGTTCTAAGCGGGGGACAATGGTGTCTTTCCCTAGTCTACACAGAAACAGCACTCTGAGGGAGACGAGCTGCTGGCGTTTGGTAGCAACATCTCCTAATCTGAAGAGAAACATTTCGTTGTAAGCGGGTTGCCTCAGCCATGCCACATTTTCTGAACTGGCTATAAAGGAGGGCAGTCAGTAGGCCTCACCCTTCAAGCCCACTCCAATTTGACAGAGAAAACACCAGGCCTCGGTGTGCCTTCCTGTGGCAAGGAAACTTTGCTTTCATTCCTTAGGTGGCACTTTGGCTCAGAACTGCCCTACCCCAAGGATTCAGGGATGTGCAGCCCGATAAGTTGAGATCAGCCCTTCTGGCTCTTTCATGGATGAAAACAGCTGGGCATAGGGCCGTTCTAAGCTTGGGACTATGGTGTCTTTCCCTAGTCTACACAGAAACAGCACTCTGAGGGAGACAAGCTGCTGGCGTTTGGTAGCAAAATCTCCTATTCTGAAGAGAAAAATTTCGTTATAAGCGGGTGGCATCAGCCTTGCCACATTTTCTCAAATGGCTCTAAAGGAGGGCAGTCAGTTGGCAGACTTACTTGTGGCCCTGCTTCCCAGGTTGGAAACTTTGCTTTCATTCCTTAGGTGGCCCATTGGCTCAAGACTGCCCTACCCCAAGAATTCAGGCTTGTGACGCCCGATTTGTTGAGATCAGCCCTTCTGGCTCTTTCATGGATGAAACCAACTGGGAAAAGAGCCGTTCTAAACTGGGGACCATGGTGTCTTTCCCTAGTCTACACGGAAACAGCACTCTGAGGGAGACGAGCTGCTGGTGTTTGGTAGCAACATCTCCTATTCTGAAGGGAAACATTTCTTTGTAAGCGGGTTGCATCAGCCTTGCCACATGTTCTCAACTGCTTATAATGGAGGCAAGTCAGTAGGCCTCACCCTTCAAGCCCACTCCAATTTCATAGAGAAAACATCAGGCCTCGGTGTGCCTTTCTGTGGCAATGAAACTTTGCTTTCATTCCTTAGGTGGCACTTCGGCTCAGAACTGCCCGACCTCAAGGATTCAGGGATGTGCAGCCTGATTAGTTGAGATCACCCCTTCTAGGTCTTTCATGGATGAAACCAACTGGGAAAAGAGCCGTTCTAAGCTGGGGACCATGGTGTCTTTCCCTAGTCTACACAGAAGCAGCACTCTGAGGGAGACGAGCTGCTGGCGTTTGGTAGCAACGTCTACTATCCTGAAGAGCAACATTTCGTTGTAAGCGGGTTGCCTCAGCATTGCCACATTTTCTGAACTGGCTATAAAGTAGAGCAGTCAGTAGGCCTCACCCTTCAAGCCCACTCCAATTTCATAGAGAAAACATCAGGCCTCGGTGTGCCTTCCTGTGGCAATGAAACTTTGCTTTCATTCCTTAGGTGGCACTTGGGCTCAGAACTGCCCTACCTCAAGGATTCAGGGATGTGCAGCCTGATTAGTTGAGATCACCCCTTCTAGGTCGTTCATGGACTCAACCAACTGGGAAAAGAGCCGTTCTAAGCTGGGGACCACGGTGTCCTTCCCTAGTCTACACAGAAACAGCACTCTGAGGGAGACGAGCTTCTGGCGTTTGGTAGCAACAACTCTTATTCTGAAGAGAAACATTTCGTTGTAAGCGGGTTGCCTCAGCCTTGCCACATTTACTGAACTGGCTATAAAGGAGGGCAGTTAGTAGGCCTCACCCTTCAAGCCCACTCCAATTTCATAGAGAAAACACCAGGCCTCGGTGTGCCTTCCTGTGGCAAGGAAACTTTGCTTTCATTCTTAGGTGGCTCTTTGGCTCAGAACTGCCCTACCCCAAGGATTCAGGGATGTGCAGCCCGATTAGTTGAGATCAGTCCTTCTGTCTCTTTCATGGATGAAACCAACTGGGAAAAGAGCCGTTCTAAGCTGGGGACCATGGTGTCTTTCCCTAGTCTACACAGAAACAGCACTCTGAGGGAGAAGAGCTGCTGGCGTTTGGTAGCAACATCTCCTAATCTGAAGAGAAACATTTCGTTGTAAGCGGGTTGCCTCAGCCTTGCCACATTTTCTGAACTGGCTATAAAGGAGGGCAGTCAGTAGGCCTCACCCTTCAAGCCCACTCCAATTTCATAGAGAAAACACCAGGCCTCGGTGTGCCTTCCCGTGACAAGGAAACTTTGCTTTCATTCTTTAGGTGGCACTTTGGCTCAGAACTGCCCTACCCCAAGGATTCAGGGATGTGCAGCCCGATTAGTTGAGATCAGCCATTCTGGCTCTTTCATGGATGAAACCAACTGGGAAAAGAGCCGTTCTAAGCTGGGGACCATGGTGTCTTTCCCTAGTCTACACAGAAACAGCACTCTGAGGGAGACGAGCTGCTGGCGTTTGGTAGCAACATCTCCTAATCTGAAGAGAAACATTTCGTTGTAAGCGGGTTGCCTCAGCCTTGCCACATGTTCTCAACTGGTTATAAAGGAGGGCAGTCACTAGGCCTCACCTTTCAAGCACACTCCAATTTCATACAGAAAACACCAGGCCTCGGTGTGCCTTCCTGTGGCAAGGAAACTTTGCTTTCATTCCTTAGGTGGCACTTTGGCTCAGAAGTGCCCTACCCCAAGGATTCAGGGATGTGCAGCCCGATTAGTTGAGATCAGCCCTTCTGGCTCTTTCATGGATGAAACCAACTGGGCAAAGAGCCGTTCTAAGCTGGGGACCATGCTGTCTTTCCCTGGTCTACACAGAAACAGCACTCTGAGGGAGACGAGCTGCTGGTGTTTGGTAGCAACAACTCTTGTTCTGAAGAGAAACATTTCTTTGTAAGGGGGGTTGCCTCAGCCTTGCCACATTTTGTGATCTGGCTATAAAGGAGGGCAGTCAGTAGGCCTCACCCTTCAAGCCCACTCCAATTTGACAGAGAAAACACCAGGCCTCGGTGTGCCTTCCTGTGGCAAGGAAACTTTGCTTTCATTCCTTAGGTGGCACTTTGGCTCAGAACTGCCCTACCCCAAGGATTCAGGGATGTGCAGCCCGATTAGTTGAGATCAGCCCTTCTGGCTCTTTCATGGATGAAAACAGCTGGGCATAGGGCCGTTCTAAGCTTGGGACTATGGTGTCTTTCCCTAGTCTACACAGAAACAGCACTCTGAGGGAGACGAGCTGCTGGCGTTTGGTAGCAAAATCTCCTATTCTGAAGAGAAAAATTTCGTTATAAGCGGGTGGCATCAGCCTTGCCACATTTTCTCAAATGGCTCTCAAGGAGGGCAGTCAGTTGGCAGACTTACTTGCGGCCCTGCTTCCCAGGTTGGAAACTTTGCTTTCATTCCTTAGGTGGCCCATTGGCTCAGGACTGCCCTACCCCAAGAATTCAGGCTTGTGACGCCCGATTAGTTGAGATCAGCCCTTCTGGCTCTTTCATGAATGAAACCAACTGGGAAAAGAGCCGTTCTAAGCTGGGGACCATGGTGTCTTTCCCTAGTCTACACGGAAACAGCACTCTGAGGGAGACGAGCTGCTGGTGTTTGGTAGCAACATCTCCTATTCTGAAGGGAAACATTTCTTTGTAAGCGGGTTGCATCAGCCTTGCCACATGTTCTCAACTGCTTATAATGGAGGCAAGTCAGTAGGCCTCACCCTTCAAGCCCACTCCAATTTCATAGAGAAAACATCAGGCCTCGGTGTTCCTTCCTGTGGCAAGGAAACTTTGCTTTCATTCTTAGGTGGCTCTTTGGCTCAGAACTGCCCTACCCCAATGATTCAAGGATGTGCAGCCCGATTAGTTGAGATCAGTCCTTCTGGCTCTTTCATGGATGAAACCAACTGGGAAAAGAGCCGTTCTAAGCTAGGGACCATGCTGTCTTTCCCTGGTCTACACAGAAACAGCACTCTGAGGGAGACGGGCTGCTGGCGTTTGGTAGCTACAACACTTGTTCTGAAGAGAAACATTTCTTTGTAAGGGGGGTTGCCTCAGCCTTGCCACATTTTGTGATCTGGCTATAAAGGAGGGCAGTCAGTAGGCCTCACCCTTCAAGCCCACTCCAATTCCATAGAGAAAACACCAGGCCTCGGAGTGCCTTCCTGTGGCAAGGAAACTTTGCTTTCATTCTTAGGTGGCTCTTTGGCTCAGAACTGCCCTACCCCAAGGATTCAGGGATGTGCAGCCCGATTAGTTGAGATCAGTCCTTCTGGCTCTTTCATGGATGAAACCAACTGGGAAAAGAGCCGTTCTAAGCTGGGGACAATGGTGTCTTTCCCTAGTCTACACAGAAACAGCACTCTGAGGGAGACGAGCTGCTGGCGTTTGGTAGCAACATCTCCTAATCTGAAGAGAAACATTTCGTTGTAAGCGGGTTGCCTCAGCCTTGCCACATTTTCTGAACAGGCTATAAAGGAGGGCAGTCAGTAGGCCTCACCCTTCAAGCCCACTCCAATTTGACAGAGAAAACACCAGGCCTCGGTGTGCCTTCCTGTGGCAAGGAAACTTTGCTTTCATTCCTTAGGTGGCACTTTGGCTCAGAACTGCCCTACCCCAAGGATTCAGGGATGTGCAGCCCGATTAGTTGAGATCAGCCCTTCTGGCTCTTTCATGGATGAAAACAGCTGGGCATAGGGCCGTTCTAAGCTTGGGACTATGGTGTCTTTCCCTAGTCTACACAGAAACAGCACTCTGAGGGAGACAAGCTGCTGGCGTTTGGTAGCAAAATCTCCTATTCTGAAGAGAAAAATTTCGTTATAAGCGGGTGGCATCAGCCTTGCCACATTTTCTCAAATGGCTCTAAAGGAGGGCAGTCAGTTGGCAGACTTACTTGTGGCCCTGCTTCCCAGGTTGGAAACTTTGCTTTCATTCCTTAGGTGGCCCATTGGCTCAAGACTGCCCTACCCCAAGAATTCAGGCTTGTGACGCCCGATTTGTTGAGATCAGCCCTTCTGGCTCTTTCATGGATGAAACCAACTGGGAAAAGAGCCGTTCTAAACTGGGGACCATGGTGTCTTTCCCTAGTCTACACGGAAACAGCACTCTGAGGGAGACGAGCTGCTGGTGTTTGGTAGCAACATCTCCTATTCTGAAGGGAAACATTTCTTTGTAAGCGGGTTGCATCAGCCTTGCCACATGTTCTCAACTGCTTATAATGGAGGCAAGTCAGTAGGCCTCACCCTTCAAGCCCACTCCAATTTCATAGAGAAAACATCAGGCCTCGGTGTGCCTTTCTGTGGCAATGAAACTTTGCTTTCATTCCTTAGGTGGCACTTCGGCTCAGAACTGCCCGACCTCAAGGATTCAGGGATGTGCAGCCTGATTAGTTGAGATCACCCCTTCTAGGTCTTTCATGGATGAAACCAACTGGGAAAAGAGCCGTTCTAAGCTGGGGACCATGGTGTCTTTCCCTAGTCTACACAGAAGCAGCACTCTGAGGGAGACGAGCTGCTGGCGTTTGGTAGCAACGTCTACTATCCTGAAGAGCAACATTTCGTTGTAAGCGGGTTGCCTCAGCATTGCCACATTTTCTGAACTGGCTATAAAGTAGAGCAGTCAGTAGGCCTCACCCTTCAAGCCCACTCCAATTTCATAGAGAAAACATCAGGCCTCGGTGTGCCTTCCTGTGGCAATGAAACTTTGCTTTCATTCCTTAGGTGGCACTTGGGCTCAGAACTGCCCTACCTCAAGGATTCAGGGATGTGCAGCCTGATTAGTTGAGATCACCCCTTCTAGGTCGTTCATGGACTCAACCAACTGGGAAAAGAGCCGTTCTAAGCTGGGGACCACGGTGTCCTTCCCTAGTCTACACAGAAACAGCACTCTGAGGGAGACGAGCTTCTGGCGTTTGGTAGCAACAACTCTTATTCTGAAGAGAAACATTTCGTTGTAAGCGGGTTGCCTCAGCCTTGCCACATTTACTGAACTGGCTATAAAGGAGGGCAGTTAGTAGGCCTCACCCTTCAAGCCCACTCCAATTTCATAGAGAAAACACCAGGCCTCGGTGTGCCTTCCTGTGGCAAGGAAACTTTGCTTTCATTCTTAGGTGGCTCTTTGGCTCAGAACTGCCCTACCCCAAGGATTCAGGGATGTGCAGCCCGATTAGTTGAGATCAGTCCTTCTGTCTCTTTCATGGATGAAACCAACTGGGAAAAGAGCCGTTCTAAGCTGGGGACCATGGTGTCTTTCCCTAGTCTACACAGAAACAGCACTCTGAGGGAGAAGAGCTGCTGGCGTTTGGTAGCAACATCTCCTAATCTGAAGAGAAACATTTCGTTGTAAGCGGGTTGCCTCAGCCTTGCCACATGTTCTCAACTGGTTATAAAGGAGGGCAGTCACTAGGCCTCACCTTTCAAGCACACTCCAATTTCATACAGAAAACACCAGGCCTCGGTGTGCCTTCCTGTGGCAAGGAAACTTTGCTTTCATTCCTTAGGTGGCACTTTGGCTCAGAAGTGCCCTACCCCAAGGATTCAGGGATGTGCAGCCCGATTAGTTGAGATCAGCCCTTCTGGCTCTTTCATGGATGAAACCAACTGGGCAAAGAGCCGTTCTAAGCTGGGGACCATGCTGTCTTTCCCTGGTCTACACAGAAACAGCACTCTGAGGGAGACGAGCTGCTGGTGTTTGGTAGCAACAACTCTTGTTCTGAAGAGAAACATTTCTTTGTAAGGGGGGTTGCCTCAGCCTTGCCACATTTTGTGATCTGGCTATAAAGGAGGGCAGTCAGTAGGCCTCACCCTTCAAGCCCACTCCAATTTGACAGAGAAAACACCAGGCCTCGGTGTGCCTTCCTGTGGCAAGGAAACTTTGCTTTCATTCCTTAGGTGGCACTTTGGCTCAGAACTGCCCTACCCCAAGGATTCAGGGATGTGCAGCCCGATTAGTTGAGATCAGCCCTTCTGGCTCTTTCATGGATGAAAACAGCTGGGCATAGGGCCGTTCTAAGCTTGGGACTATGGTGTCTTTCCCTAGTCTACACAGAAACAGCACTCTGAGGGAGACGAGCTGCTGGCGTTTGGTAGCAAAATCTCCTATTCTGAAGAGAAAAATTTCGTTATAAGCGGGTGGCATCAGCCTTGCCACATTTTCTCAAATGGCTCTCAAGGAGGGCAGTCAGTTGGCAGACTTACTTGCGGCCCTGCTTCCCAGGTTGGAAACTTTGCTTTCATTCCTTAGGTGGCCCATTGGCTCAGGACTGCCCTACCCCAAGAATTCAGGCTTGTGACGCCCGATTAGTTGAGATCAGCCCTTCTGGCTCTTTCATGAATGAAACCAACTGGGAAAAGAGCCGTTCTAAGCTGGGGACCATGGTGTCTTTCCCTAGTCTACACGGAAACAGCACTCTGAGGGAGACGAGCTGCTGGTGTTTGGTAGCAACATCTCCTATTCTGAAGGGAAACATTTCTTTGTAAGCGGGTTGCATCAGCCTTGCCACATGTTCTCAACTGCTTATAATGGAGGCAAGTCAGTAGGCCTCACCCTTCAAGCCCACTCCAATTTCATAGAGAAAACATCAGGCCTCGGTGTGCCTTCCTGTGGCAAGGAAACTTTGCTTTCATTCTTAGGTGGCTCTTTGGCTCAGAACTGCCCTACCCCAATGATTCAAGGATGTGCAGCCCGATTAGTTGAGATCAGTCCTTCTGGCTCTTTCATGGATGAAACCAACTGGGAAAAGAGCCGTTCTAAGCTGGGGACCATGCTGTCTTTCCCTGGTCTACACAGAAACAGCACTCTGAGGGAGACGGGCTGCTGGCGTTTGGTAGCTACAACACTTGTTCTGAAGAGAAACATTTCTTTGTAAGGGGGGTTGCCTCAGCCTTGCCACATTTTGTGATCTGGCTATAAAGGAGGGCAGTCAGTAGGCCTCACCCTTCAAGCCCACTCCAATTCCATAGAGAAAACACCAGGCCTCGGAGTGCCTTCCTGTGGCAAGGAAACTTTGCTTTCATTCTTAGGTGGCTCTTTGGCTCAGAACTGCCCTACCCCAAGGATTCAGGGATGTGCAGCCCGATTAGTTGAGATCAGTCCTTCTGGCTCTTTCATGGATGAAACCAACTGGGAAAAGAGCCGTTCTAAGCTGGGGACAATGGTGTCTTTCCCTAGTCTACACAGAAACAGCACTCTGAGGGAGACGAGCTGCTGGCGTTTGGTAGCAACATCTCCTAATCTGAAGAGAAACATTTCGTTGTAAGCGGGTTGCCTCAGCCTTGCCACATTTTCTGAACTGGCTATAAAGGAGGGCAGTCAGTAGGCCTCACCCTTCAAGCCCACTCCAATTTCATAGAGAAAACACCAGGCCTCGGTGTGCCTTCCTGTGAGAAGGAAACTTTGCTTTCATTCTTTAGGTGGCACTTTGGCTCAGAACTGCCCTACCCCAAGGATTCAGGGATGTGCAGCCCGATTAGTTGAGATCAGTCCTTCTGGCACTTTCATGGATGAAACCAACTGGGAAAAGAGCCGTTCTAAGCTGGGGACCATGGTGTCTTACCCTAGTCTACACAGAAACAGCACTCTGAGGGAGACGAGCTGCTGGCGTTTGGTAGCAACATCTCCTAATCTGAAGAGAAACATTTCGTTGTAAGCGGGTTGCCTCAGCCTTGCCACATGTTCTCAACTGGTTATAAAGGAGGGCAGACACTAGGCCTCACCTTTCAAGCACACTCCAATTTCATACAGAAAACACCAGGCCTCGGTGTGCCTTCCTGTGGCAAGGAAACTTTGCTTTCATTCCTTAGGTGGCACTTTGGCTCAGAACTGCCCTACCCCAAGGATTCAGGGATGTGCAGCCCGATTAGTTGAGATCAGCCCTTCTGGCTCTTTCATGGATGAAACCAACTGGGCAAAGAGCCGTTCTAAGCTGGGGACCATGCTGTCTTTCCCTGGTCTACACAGAAACAGCACTCTGAGGGAGACGAGCTGCTGGCGTTTGGTAGCAACCACTCTTGTTCTGAAGAGAAACATTTCTTTGTAAGGGGGGTTGCCTCAGCCTTGCCACATTTTGTGATCTGGCTATAAAGGAGGGCAGTCAGTAGGCCTCACCCTTCAAGCCCACTCCAATTTGACAGAGAAAACACCAGGACTCGGTGTGCCTTCCTGTGGCAAGGAAACTTTGCTTTCATTCCTTAGGTGGCACTTTGGCTCAGAAGTGCCCTACCCCAAGGATTCAGGGATGTGCAGCCCGATTAGTTGAGATCAGCCCTTCTGGCTCTTTCATGGATGAAACCAACTGGGCAAAGAGCCGTTCTAAGCTGGGGACCATGCTGTCTTTCCCTGGTCTACACAGAAACAGCACTCTGAGTGAGACGAGCTGCTGGCGTTTGGTAGCAACAACTCTTGTTCTGAAGAGAAACATTTCTTTGTAAGGGGGGTTGCCTCAGCCTTGCCACATTTTGTGATCTGGCTATAAAGGAGGGCAGTCAGTAGGCCTCACCCTTCAAGCCCACTCCAATTTGACAGAGAAAACACCAGGCCTCGGTGTGCCTTCCTGTGGCAAGGAAACTTTGCTTTCATTCCTTAGGTGGCACTTTGGCTCAGAACTGCCCTACCCCAAGGATTCAGGGATGTGCAGCCCGATTAGTTGAGATCAGCCCTTCTGGCTCTTTCATGGATGAAAACAGCTGGGCATAGGGCCGTTCTAAGCTTGGGACTATGGTGTCTTTCCCTAGTCTACACAGAAACAGCACTCTGAGGGAGACGAGCTGCTGGCGTTTGGTAGCAAAATCTCCTATTCTGAAGAGAAAAATTTCGTTATAAGCGGGTGGCATCAGCCTTGCCACATTTTCTCAAATGGCTCTAAAGGAGGGCAGTCAGTTGGCAGACTTACTTGCGGCCCTGCTTCCCAGGTTGGAAACTTTGCTTTCATTCCTTAGGTGGCCCATTGGCTCAGGACTGCCCTACCCCAAGAATTCAGGCTTGTGACGCCCGATTAGTTGAGATCAGCCCTTCTGGCTCTTTCATGGATGAAACCAACTGGGAAAAGAGCCGTTCTAAGCTGGGGACCATGGTGTCTTTCCCTAGTCTACACGGAAACAGCACTCTGAGGGAGACGAGCTGCTGGTGTTTGGTAGCAACATCTCCTATTCTGAAGGGAAACATTTCTTTGTAAGCGGGTTGCATCAGCCTTGCCACATGTTCTCAACTGCTTATAATGGAGGCAAGTCAGTAGGCCTCACCCTTCAAGCCCACTC
This sequence comes from Eschrichtius robustus, assembly GCF_028021215.1. Classification (NCBI taxonomy): domain Eukaryota; kingdom Metazoa; phylum Chordata; class Mammalia; order Artiodactyla; family Eschrichtiidae; genus Eschrichtius; species Eschrichtius robustus. The sequence goes on from NC_090842.1 coordinate 47,625,785, forward strand.
CAATTTCATAGAGAAAACATCAGGCCTCGGTGTGCCTTTCTGTGGCAATGAAACTTTGCTTTCATTCCTTAGGTGGCACTTCGGCTCAGAACTGCCCGACCTCAAGGATTCAGGGATGTGCAGCCTGATTAGTTGAGATCACCCCTTCTAGGTCTTTCGTGGATGAAACCAACTGGGAAAAGAGCCGTTCTAAGCTGGGGACCATGGTGTCTTTCCCTAGTCTACACAGAAGCAGCACTCTGAGGGAGACGAGCTGCTGGCGTTTGGTAGCAACGTCTACTATCCTGAAGAGCAACATTTCGTTGTAAGCGGGTTGCCTCAGCATTGCCACATTTTCTGAACTGGCTATAAAGTAGAGCAGTCAGTAGGCCTCACCCTTCAAGCCCACTCCAATTTCATAGAGAAAACATCAGGCCTCGGTGTGCCTTCCTGTGGCAATGAAACTTTGCTTTCATTCCTTAGGTGGCACTTGGGCTCAGAACTGCCCTACCTCAAGGATTCAGGGATGTGCAGCCTGATTAGTTGAGATCACCCCTTCTAGGTCGTTCATGGACTCAACCAACTGGGAAAAGAGCCGTTCTAAGCTGGGGACCACGGTGTCCTTCCCTAGTCTACACAGAAACAGCACTCTGAGGGAGACGAGCTTCTGGCGTTTGGTAGCAACAACTCTTATTCTGAAGAGAAACATTTCGTTGTAAGCGGGTTGCCTCAGCCTTGCCACATTTACTGAACTGGCTATAAAGGAGGGCAGTTAGTAGGCCTCACCCTTCAAGCCCACTCCAATTTCATAGAGAAAACACCAGGCCTCGGTGTGCCTTCCTGTGGCAAGGAAACTTTGCTTTCATTCTTAGGTGGCTCTTTGGCTCAGAACTGCCCTACCCCAAGGATTCAGGGATGTGCAGCCCGATTAGTTGAGATCAGTCCTTCTGGCTCTTTCATGGATGAAACCAACTGGGAAAAGAGCCGTTCTAAGCTGGGGACCATGGTGTCTTTCCCTAGTCTACACAGAAACAGCACTCTGAGGGAGAAGAGCTGCTGGCGTTTGGTAGCAACATCTCCTAATCTGAAGAGAAACATTTCGTTGTAAGCGGGTTGCCTCAGCCTTGCCACATTTTCTGAACTGGCTATAAAGGAGGGCAGTCAGTAGGCCTCACCCTTCAAGCCCACTCCAATTTCATAGAGAAAACACCAGGCCTCGGTGTGCCTTCCTGTGACAAGGAAACTTTGCTTTCATTCTTTAGGTGGCACTTTGGCTCAGAACTGCCCTACCCCAAGGATTCAGGGATGTGCAGCCCGATTAGTTGAGATCAGCCATTCTGGCTCTTTCATGGATGAAACCAACTGGGAAAAGAGCCGTTCTAAGCTGGGGACCATGGTGTCTTTCCCTAGTCTACACAGAAACAGCACTCTGAGGGAGACGAGCTGCTGGCGTTTGGTAGCAACATCTCCTAATCTGAAGAGAAACATTTCGTTGTAAGCGGGTTGCCTCAGCCTTGCCACATGTTCTCAACTGGTTATAAAGGAGGGCAGTCACTAGGCCTCACCTTTCAAGCACACTCCAATTTCATACAGAAAACACCAGGCCTCGGTGTGCCTTCCTGTGGCAAGGAAACTTTGCTTTCATTCCTTAGGTGGCACTTTGGCTCAGAAGTGCCCTACCCCAAGGATTCAGGGATGTGCAGCCCGATTAGTTGAGATCAGCCCTTCTGGCTCTTTCATGGATGAAACCAACTGGGCAAAGAGCCGTTCTAAGCTGGGGACCATGCTGTCTTTCCCTGGTCTACACAGAAACAGCACTCTGAGGGAGACGAGCTGCTGGTGTTTGGTAGCAACAACTCTTGTTCTGAAGAGAAACATTTCTTTGTAAGGGGGGTTGCCTCAGCCTTGCCACATTTTGTGATCTGGCTATAAAGGAGGGCAGTCAGTAGGCCTCACCCTTCAAGCCCACTCCAATTTGACAGAGAAAACACCAGGCCTCGGTGTGCCTTCCTGTGGCAAGGAAACTTTGCTTTCATTCCTTAGGTGGCACTTTGGCTCAGAACTGCCCTACCCCAAGGATTCAGGGATGTGCAGCCCGATTAGTTGAGATCAGCCCTTCTGGCTCTTTCATGGATGAAAACAGCTGGGCATAGGGCCGTTCTAAGCTTGGGACTATGGTGTCTTTCCCTAGTCTACACAGAAACAGCACTCTGAGGGAGACGAGCTGCTGGCGTTTGGTAGCAAAATCTCCTATTCTGAAGAGAAAAATTTCGTTATAAGCGGGTGGCATCAGCCTTGCCACATTTTCTCAAATGGCTCTCAAGGAGGGCAGTCAGTTGGCAGACTTACTTGCGGCCCTGCTTCCCAGGTTGGAAAATTTGCTTTCATTCCTTAGGTGGCCCATTGGCTCAGGACTGCCCTACCCCAAGAATTCAGGCTTGTGACGCCCGATTAGTTGAGATCAGCCCTTCTGGCTCTTTCATGAATGAAACCAACTGGGAAAAGAGCCGTTCTAAGCTGGGGACCATGGTGTCTTTCCCTAGTCTACACGGAAAAAGCACTCTGAGGGAGACGAGCTGCTGGTGTTTGGTAGCAACATCTCCTATTCTGAAGGGAAACATTTCTTTGTAAGCGGGTTGCATCAGCCTTGCCACATGTTCTCAACTGCTTATAATGGAGGCAAGTCAGTAGGCCTCACCCTTCAAGCCCACTCCAATTTCATAGAGAAAACATCAGGCCTCGGTGTGCCTTCCTGTGGCAAGGAAACTTTACTTTCATTCTTAGGTGGCTCTTTGGCTCAGAACTGCCCTACCCCAATGATTCAAGGATGTGCAGCCCGATTAGTTGAGATCAGTCCTTCTGGCTCTTTCATGGATGAAACCAACTGGGAAAAGAGCCGTTCTAAGCTGGGGACCATGCTGTCTTTCCCTGGTCTACACAGAAACAGCACTCTGAGGGAGACGGGCTGCTGGCGTTTGGTAGCTACAACACTTGTTCTGAAGAGAAACATTTCTTTGTAAGGGGGGTTGCCTCAGCCTTGCCACATTTTGTGATCTGGCTATAAAGGAGGGCAGTCAGTAGGCCTCACCCTTCAAGCCCACTCCAATTTCACAGAGAAAACACCAGGCCTCGGTGTGCCTTCCTGTGGCAAGGAAACTTTGCTTTCATTCTTAGGTGGCTCTTTGGCTCAGAACTGCCCTACCCCAAGGATTCAGGGATGTGCAGCCCGATTAGTTGAGATCAGTCCTTCTGGCTCTTTCATGGATGAAACCAACTGGGAAAAGAGCCGTTCTAAGCTGGGGACAATGGTGTCTTTCCCTAGTCTACACAGAAACAGCACTCTGAGGGAGACGAGCTGCTGGCGTTTGGTAGCAACATCTCCTAATCTGAAGAGAAACATTTCGTTGTAAGCGGGTTGCCTCAGCCTTGCCACATTTTTTGAACTGGCTATAAAGGAGGGCAGTCAGTAGGCCTCACCCTTCAAGCCCACTCCAATTTCATAGAGAAAACACCAGGCCTCGGTGTGCCTTCCTGTGAGAAGGAAACTTTGCTTTCATTCTATAGGTGGCACTTTGGCTCAGAACTGCCCTACCCCAAGGATTCAGGGATGTGCAGCCCGATTAGTTGAGATCAGTCCTTCTGGCACTTTCATGGATGAAACCAACTGGGAAAAGAGCCGTTCTAAGCTGGGGACCATGGTGTCTTACCCTAGTCTACACAGAAACAGCACTCTGAGGGAGACGAGCTGCTGGCGTTTGGTAGCAACATCTCCTAATCTGAAGAGAAACATTTCGTTGTAAGCGGGTTGCCTCAGCCTTGCCACATGTTCTCAACTGGTTATAAAGGAGGGCAGTCACTAGGCCTCACCTTTCAAGCACACTCCAATTTCATACAGAAAACACCAGGCCTCGGTGTGCCTTCCTGTGGCAAGGAAACTTTGCTTTCATTCCTTAGGTGGCACTTTGGCTCAGAACTGCCCTACACCAAGGATTCAGGGATGTGCAGCCCGATTAGTTGAGATCAGCCCTTCTGGCTCTTTCATGGATGAAACCAACTGGGCAAAGAGCCGTTCTAAGCTGGGGACCATGCTGTCTTTCCCTGGTCTACACAGAAACAGCACTCTGAGGGAGACGAGCTGCTGGCGTTTGGTAGCAACAACTCTTGTTCTGAAGAGAAACATTTCTTTGTAAGGGGGGTTGCCTCAGCCTTGCCACATTTTGTGATCTGGCTATAAAGGAGGGCAGTCAGTAGGCCTCACCCTTCAAGCCCACTCCAATTTGACAGAGAAAACACCAGGACTCGGTGTGCCTTCCTGTGGCAAGGAAACTTTGCTTTCATTCCTTAGGTGGCACTTTGGCTCAGAAGTGCCCTACCCCAAGGATTCAGGGATGTGCAGCCCGATTAGTTGAGATCAGCCCTTCTGGCTCTTTCATGGATGAAACCAACTGGGCAAAGAGCCGTTCTAAGCTGGGGACCATGCTGTCTTTCCCTGGTCTACACAGAAACAGCACTCTGAGTGAGACGAGCTGCTGGCGTTTGGTAGCAACAACTCTTGTTCTGAAGAGAAACATTTCTTTGTAAGGGGGGTTGCCTCAGCCTTGCCACATTTTGTGATCTGGCTATAAAGGAGGGCAGTCAGTAGGCCTCACCCTTCAAGCCCACTCCAATTTGACAGAGAAAACACCAGGCCTCGGTGTGCCTTCCTGTGGCAAGGAAACTTTGCTTTCATTCCTTAGGTGGCACTTTGGCTCAGAACTGCCCTACCCCAAGGATTCAGGGATGTGCAGCCCGATTAGTTGAGATCAGCCCTTCTGGCTCTTTCATGGATGAAAACAGCTGGGCATAGGGCCGTTCTAAGCTTGGGACTATGGTGTCTTTCCCTAGTCTACACAGAAACAGCACTCTGAGGGAGACGAGCTGCTGGCGTTTGGTAGCAAAATCTCCTATTCTGAAGAGAAAAATTTCGTTATAAGCGGGTGGCATCAGCCTTGCCACATTTTCTCAAATGGCTCTAAAGGAGGGCAGTCAGTTGGCAGACTTACTTGCGGCCCTGCTTCCCAGGTTGGAAACTTTGCTTTCATTCCTTAGGTGGCCCATTGGCTCAGGACTGCCCTACCCCAAGAATTCAGGCTTGTGACGCCCGATTAGTTGAGATCAGCCCTTCTGGCTCTTTCATGGATGAAACCAACTGGGAAAAGAGCCGTTCTAAGCTGGGGACCATGGTGTCTTTCCCTAGTCTACACGGAAACAGCACTCTGAGGGAGACGAGCTGCTGGTGTTTGGTAGCAACATCTCCTATTCTGAAGGGAAACATTTCTTTGTAAGCGGGTTGCATCAGCCTTGCCACATGTTCTCAACTGCTTATAATGGAGGCAAGTCAGTAGGCCTCACCCTTCAAGCCCACTCCAATTTCATAGAGAAAACATCAGGCCTCGGTGTGCCTTCCTGTGGCAAGGAAACTTTGCTTTCATTCTTAGGTGGCTCTTTGGCTCAGAACTGCCCTACCCCAATGATTCAAGGATGTGCAGCCCGATTAGTTGAGATCAGTCCTTCTGGCTCTTTCATGGATGAAACCAACTGGGAAAAGAGCCGTTCTAAGCTGGGGACAATGGTGTCTTTCCCTGGTCTACACAGAAACAGCACTCTGAGGGAGACGAGCTGCTGGCGTTTGGTAGCAACAACACTTGTTCTGAAGAGAAACATTTCTTTGTAAGGAGGGTTGCCTCAGCCTTGCCACGTTTTGTGATCTGGCTATAAAGGAGGGCAGTCAGTAGGCCTCACCCTTCAAGCCCACTCCAATTTCATAGAGAAAACACCAGGCCTCGGTGTGCCTTCCTGTGGCAAGGAAACTTTGCTTTCATTCTTAGGTGGCTCTTTGGCTCAGAACTGCCCTACCCCAAGGTTTCAAGGATGTGCAGCCCGATTAGTTGAGATCAGTCCTTCTGGCCCTTTCATGGATGAAACCAACTGGGAAAAGAGCCGTTCTAAGCTGGGGACAATGGTGTCTTTCCCTAGTCTACACAGAAACAGCACTCTGAGGGAGACGAGCTGCTGGCGTTTGGTAGCAACATCTCCTAATCTGAAGAGAAACATTTCGTTGTAAGCGGGTTGCCTCAGCCTTGCCACATTTTCTGAACAGGCTATAAAGGAGGGCAGTCAGTAGGCCTCACCCTTCAAGCCCACTCCAATTTGACAGAGAAAACACCAGGCCTCGGTGTGCCTTCCTGTGGCAAGGAAACTTTGCTTTCATTCCTTAGGTGGCACTTTGGCTCAGAACTGCCCTACCCCAAGGATTCAGGGATGTGCAGCCCGATTAGTTGAGATCAGCCCTTCTGGCTCTTTCATGGATGAAAACAGCTGGGCATAGGGCCGTTCTAAGCTTGGGACTATGGTGTCTTTCCCTAGTCTACACAGAAACAGCACTCTGAGGGAGACAAGCTGCTGGCGTTTCGTAGCAAAATCTCCTATTCTGAAGAGAAAAATTTCGTTATAAGCGGGTGGCATCAGCCTTGCCACATTTTCTCAAATGGCTCTCAAGGAGGGCAGTCAGTTGGCAGACTTACTTGTGGCCCTGCTTCCCAGGTTGGAAACTTTGCTTTCATTCCTTAGGTGGCCCATTGGCTCAAGACTGCCCTACCCCAAGAATTCAGGCTTGTGACGCCCGATTAGTTGAGATCAGCCCTTCTGGCTCTTTCATGGATGAAACCAACTGGGAAAAGAGGCGTTCTAAACTGGGGACCATGGTGTCTTTCCCTAGTCTACACGGAAACAGCACTCTGAGGGAGACGAGCTGCTGGTGTTTGGTAGCAACATCTCCTATTCTGAAGCGAAACATTTCTTTGTAAGCGGGTTGCATCAGCCTTGCCACATGTTCTCAACTGCTTATAATGGAGGCAAGTCAGTAGGCCTCACCCTTCAAGCCCACTCCAATTTCATAGAGAAAACATCAGGCCTCGGTGTGCCTTTCTGTGGCAATGAAACTTTGCTTTCATTCCTTAGGTGGCACTTCGGCTCAGAACTGCCCGACCTCAAGGATTCAGGGATGTGCAGCCTGATTAGTTGAGATCACCCCTTCTAGGTCTTTCATGGATGAAACCAACTGGGAAAAGAGCCGTTCTAAGCTGGGGACCATGGTGTCTTTCCCTAGTCTACACAGAAGCAGCACTCTGAGGGAGACGAGCTGCTGGCGTTTGGTAGCAAAGTCTACTATCCTGAAGAGCAACATTTCGTTGTAAGCGGGTTGCCTCAGCATTGCCACATTTTCTGAACTGGCTATAAAGTAGGGCAGTCAGTAGGCCTCACCCTTCAAGCCCACTCCAATTTCATAGAGAAAACATCAGGCCTCGGTGTGCCTTCCTGTGGCAATGAAACTTTGCTTTCATTCCTTAGGTGGCACTTGGGCTCAGAACTGCCCTACCTCAAGGATTCAGGGATGTGCAGCCTGATTAGTTGAGATCACCCCTTCTAGGTCGTTCATGGACTCAACCAACTGGGAAAAGAGCCGTTCTAAGCTGGGGACCACGGTGTCCTTCCCTAGTCTACACAGAAACAGCACTCTGAGGGAGACGAGCTTCTGGCGTTTGGTAGCAACAACTCTTATTCTGAAGAGAAACATTTCGTTGTAAGCGGGTTGCCTCAGCCTTGCCACATTTACTGAACTGGCTATAAAGGAGGGCAGTTAGTAGGCCTCACCCTTCAAGCCCACTCCAATTTCATAGAGAAAACACCAGGCCTCGGTGTGCCTTCCTGTGGCAAGGAAACTTTGCTTTCATTCTTAGGTGGCTCTTTGGCTCAGAACTGCCCTACCCCAAGGATTCAGGGATGTGCAGCCCGATTAGTTGAGATCAGTCCTTCTGGCTCTTTCATGGATGAAACCAACTGGGAAAAGAGCCGTTCTAAGCTGGGGACCATGGTGTCTTTCCCTAGTCTACACAGAAACAGCACTCTGAGGGAGAAGAGCTGCTGGCGTTTGGTAGCAACATCTCCTAATCTGAAGAGAAACATTTCGTTGTAAGCGGGTTGCCTCAGCCTTGCCACATTTTCTGAACTGGCTATAAAGGAGGGCAGTCAGTAGGCCTCACCCTTCAAGCCCACTCCAATTTCATAGAGAAAACACCAGGCCTCGGTGTGCCTTCCTGTGACAAGGAAACTTTGCTTTCATTCTTTAGGTGGCACTTTGGCTCAGAACTGCCCTACCCCAAGGATTCAGGGATGTGCAGCCCGATTAGTTGAGATCAGCCATTCTGGCTCTTTCATGGATGAAACCAACTGGGCAAAGAGCCGTTCTAAGCTGGGGACCATGGTGTCTTTCCCTAGTCTACACAGAAACAGCACTCTGAGGGAGACGAGCTGCTGGCGTTTGGTAGCAACATCTCCTAATCTGAAGAGAAACATTTCGTTGTAAGCGGGTTGCCTCAGCCTTGCCACATGTTCTCAACTGGTTATATAGGAGGGCAGTCACTAGGCCTCACCTTTCAAGCACACTCCAATTTCATACAGAAAACACCAGGCCTCGGTGTGCCTTCCTGTGGCAAGGAAACTTTGCTTTCATTCCTTAGGTGGCACTTTGGCTCAGAAGTGCCCTACCCCAAGGATTCAGGGATGTGCAGCCCGATTAGTTGAGATCAGCCCTTCTGGCTCTTTCATGGATGAAACCAACTGGGCAAAGAGCCGTTCTAAGCTGGGGACCATGCTGTCTTTCCCTGGTCTACACAGAAACAGCACTCTGAGGGAGACGAGCTGCTGGTGTTTGGTAGCAACAACTCTTGTTCTGAAGAGAAACATTTCTTTGTAAGGGGGGTTGCCTCAGCCTTGCCACATTTTGTGATCTGGCTATAAAGGAGGGCAGTCAGTAGGCCTCACCCTTCAAGCCCACTCCAATTTGACAGAGAAAACACCAGGCCTCGGTGTGCCTTCCTGTGGCAAGGAAACTTTGCTTTCATTCCTTAGGTGGCACTTTGGCTCAGAACTGCCCTACCCCAAGGATTCAGGGATGTGCAGCCCGATTAGTTGAGATCAGCCCTTCTGGCTCTTTCATGGATGAAAACAGCTGGGCATAGGGCCGTTCTAAGCTTGGGACTATGGTGTCTTTCCCTAGTCTACACAGAAACAGCACTCTGAGGGAGACGAGCTGCTGGCGTTTGGTAGCAAAATCTCCTATTCTGAAGAGAAAAATTTCGTTATAAGCGGGTGGCATCAGCCTTGCCACATTTTCTCAAATGGCTCTCAAGGAGGGCAGTCAGTTGGCAGACTTATTTGCGGCCCTGCTTCCCAGGTTGGAAACTTTGCTTTCATTCCTTAGGTGGCCCATTGGCTCAGGACTGCCCTACCCCAAGAATTCAGGCTTGTGACGCCCGATTAGTTGAGATCAGCCCTTCTGGCTCTTTCATGAATGAAACCAACTGGGAAAAGAGCCGTTCTAAGCTGGGGACCATGGTGTCTTTCCCTAGTCTACACGGAAACAGCACTCTGAGGGAGACGAGCTGCTGGTGTTTGGTAGCAACATCTCCTATTCTGAAGGGAAACATTTCTTTGTAAGCGGGTTGCATCAGCCTTGCCACATGTTCTCAACTGCTTATAATGGAGGCAAGTCAGTAGGCCTCACCCTTCAAGCCCACTCCAATTTCATAGAGAAAACATCAGGCCTCGGTGTGCCTTCCTGTGGCAAGGAAACTTTGCTTTCATTCTTTGGTGGCTCTTTGGCTCAGAACTGCCCTACCCCAATGATTCAAGGATGTGCAGCCCGATTAGTTGAGATCAGTCCTTCTGGCTCTTTCATGGATGAAACCAACTGGGAAAAGAGCCGTTCTAAGCTGGGGACCATGCTGTCTTTCCCTGGTCTACACAGAAACAGCACTCTGAGGGAGACGGGCTGCTGGCGTTTGGTAGCTACAACACTTGTTCTGAAGAGAAACATTTCTTTGTAAGGGGGGTTGCCTCAGCCTTGCCACATTTTGTGATCTGGCTATAAAGGAGGGCAGTCAGTAGGCCTCACCCTTCAAGCCCACTCCAATTTCATAGAGAAAACACCAGGCCTCGGTGTGCCTTCCTGTGGCAAGGAAACTTTGCTTTCATTCCTAGGTGGCTCTTTGGCTCAGAACTGCCCTACCCCAAGGATTCAGGGATGTGCAGCCCGATTAGTTGAGATCAGTCCTTCTGGCTCTTTCATGGATGAAACCAACTGGGAAAAGAGCCGTTCAAAGCTGGGGACAATGGTGTCTTTCCCTAGTCTACACAGAAACAGCACTCTGAGGGAGACGAGCTGCTGGCGTTTGGTAGCAACATCTCCTAATCTGAAGAGAAACATTTCGTTGTAAGCGGGTTGCCTCAGCCTTGCCACATTTTCTGAACTGGCTATAAAGGAGGGCAGTCAGTAGGCCTCACCCTTCAAGCCCACTCCAATTTGACAGAGAAAACACCAGGCCTCGGTGTGCCTTCCTGTGGCAAGGAAACTTTGCTTTCATTCCTTAGGTGGCACTTTGGCTCAGAACTGCCCTACCCCAAGGATTCAGGGATGTGCAGCCCGATTAGTTGAGATCAGCCCTTCTGGCTCTTTCATGGATGAAAACAGCTGGGCATAGGGCCGTTCTAAGCTTGGGACTATGGTGTCTTTCCCTAGTCTACACAGAAACAGCACTCTGAGGGAGACAAGCTGCTGGCGTTTCGTAGCAAAATCTCCTATTCTGAAGAGAAAAATTTCGTTATAAGCGGGTGGCATCAGCCTTGCCACATTTTCTCAAATGGCTCTAAAGGAGGGCAGTCAGTTGGCAGACTTACTTGTGGCCCTGCTTCCCAGGTTGGAAACTTTGCTTTCATTCCTTAGGTGGCCCATTGGCTCAAGACTGCCCTACCCCAAGAATTCAGGCTTGTGACGCCCGATTAGTTGAGATCAGCCCTTCTGGCTCTTTCATGGATGAAACCAACTGGGAAAAGAGGCGTTCTAAACTGGGGACCATGGTGTCTTTCCCTAGTCTACACGGAAACAGCACTCTGAGGGAGACGAGCTGCTGGTGTTTGGTAGCAACATCTCCTATTCTGAAGCGAAACATTTCTTTGTAAGCGGGTTGCATCAGCCTTGCCACATGTTCTCAACTGCTTATAATGGAGGCAAGTCAGTAGGCCTCACCCTTCAAGCCCACTCCAATTTCATAGAGAAAACATCAGGCCTCGGTGTGCCTTTCTGTGGCAATGAAACTTTGCTTTCATTCCTTAGGTGGCACTTCGGCTCAGAACTGCCCGACCTCAAGGATTCAGGGATGTGCAGCCTGATTAGTTGAGATCACCCCTTCTAGGTCTTTCATGGATGAAACCAACTGGGAAAAGAGCCGTTCTAAGCTGGGGACCATGGTGTCTTTCCCTAGTCTACACAGAAGCAGCACTCTGAGCGAGACGAGCTGCTGGCGTTTGGTAGCAACGTCTACTATCCTGAAGAGCAACATTTCGTTGTAAGCGGGTTGCCTCAGCATTGCCACATTTTCTGAACTGGCTATAAAGTAGAGCAGTCAGTAGGCCTCACTCTTCAATCCCACTCCAATTTCATAGAGAAAACATCAGGCCTCGGTGTGCCTTCCTGTGGCAATGAAACTTTGCTTTCATTCCTTAGGTGGCACTTGGGCTCAGAACTGCCCTACCTCAAGGATTCAGGGATGTGCAGCCTGATTAGTTGAGATCACCCCTTCTAGGTCGTTCATGGACTCAACCAACTGGGAAAAGAGCCGTTCTAAGCTGGGGACCACGGTGTCCTTCCCTAGTCTACACAGAAACAGCACTCTGAGGGAGACGAGCTTCTGGCGTTTGGTAGCAACAACTCTTATTCTGAAGAGAAACATTTCGTTGTAAGCGGGTTGCCTCAGCCTTGCCACATTTACTGAACTGGCTATAAAGGAGGGCAGTTAGTAGGCCTCACCCTTCAAGCCCACTCCAATTTCATAGAGAAAACACCAGGCCTCGGTGTGCCTTCCTGTGGCAAGGAAACTTTGCTTTCATTCTTAGGTGGCTCTTTGGCTCAGAACTGCCCTACCCCAAGGATTCAGGGATGTGCAGCCCGATTAGTTGAGATCAGTCCTTCTGGCTCTTTCATGGATGAAACCAACTGGGAAAAGAGCCGTTCTAAGCTGGGGACCATGGTGTCTTTCCCTAGTCTACACAGAAACAGCACTCTGAGGGAGAAGAGCTGCTGGCGTTTGGTAGCAACATCTCCTAATCTGAAGAGAAACATTTCGTTGTAAGCGGGTTGCCTCAGCCTTGCCACATTTTCTGAACTGGCTATAAAGGAGGGCAGTCAGTAGGCCTCACCCTTCAAGCCCACTCCAATTTCATAGAGAAAACACCAGGCCTCGGTGTGCCTTCCTGTGACAAGGAAACTTTGCTTTCATTCTTTAGGTGGCACTTTGGCTCAGAACTGCCCTACCCCAAGGATTCAGGGATGTGCAGCCCGATTAGTTGAGATCAGCCATTCTGGCTCTTTCATGGATGAAACCAACTGGGAAAAGAGCCGTTCTAAGCTGGGGACCATGGTGTCTTTCCCTAGTCTACACAGAAACAGCACTCTGAGGGAGACGAGCTGCTGGCGTTTGGTAGCAACATCTCCTAATCTGAAGAGAAACATTTCGTTGTAAGCGGGTTGCCTCAGCCTTGCCACATGTTCTCAACTGGTTATAAAGGAGGGCAGTCACTAGGCCTCACCTTTCAAGCACACTCCAATTTCATACAGAAAACACCAGGCCTCGGTGTGCCTTCCTGTGGCAAGGAAACTTTGCTTTCATTCCTTAGGTGGCACTTTGGCTCAGAAGTGCCCTACCCCAAGGATTCAGGGATGTGCAGCCCGAATAGTTGAGATCAGCCCTTCTGGCTCTTTCATGGATGAAACCAACTGGGCAAAGAGCCGTTCTAAGCTGGGGACCATGCTGTCTTTCCCTGGTCTACACAGAAACAGCACTCTGAGGGAGACGAGCTGCTGGTGTTTGGTAGCAACAACTCTTGTTCTGAAGAGAAACATTTCTTTGTAAGGGGGGTTGCCTCAGCCTTGCCACATTTTGTGATCTGGCTATAAAGGAGGGCAGTCAGTAGGCCTCACCCTTCAAGCCCACTCCAATTTGACAGAGAAAACACCAGGCCTCGGTGTGCCTTCCTGTGGCAAGGAAACTTTGCTTTCATTCCTTAGGTGGCACTTTGGCTCAGAACTGCCCTACCCCAAGGATTCAGGGATGTGCAGCCCGATTAGTTGAGATCAGCCCTTCTGGCTCTTTCATGGATGAAAACAGCTGGGCATAGGGCCGTTCTAAGCTTGGGACTATGGTGTCTTTCCCTAGTCTACACAGAAACAGCACTCTGAGGGAGACGAGCTGCTGGCGTTTGGTAGCAAAATCTCCTATTCTGAAGAGAAAAATTTCGTTATAAGCGGGTGGCATCAGCCTTGCCACATTTTCTCAAATGGCTCTCAAGGAGGGCAGTCAGTTGGCAGACTTACTTGCGGCCCTGCTTCCCAGGTTGGAAACTTTGCTTTCATTCCTTAGGTGGCCCATTGGCTCAGGACTGCCCTACCCCAAGAATTCAGGCTTGTGACGCCCGATTAGTTGAGATCAGCCCTTCTGGCTCTTTCATGAATGAAACCAACTGGGAAAAGAGCCGTTCTAAGCTGGGGACCATGGTGTCTTTCCCTAGTCTACACGGAAACAGCACTCTGAGGGAGACGAGCTGCTGGTGTTTGGTAGCAACATCTCCTATTCTGAAGGGAAACATTTCTTTGTAAGCGGGTTGCATCAGCCTTGCCACATGTTCTCAACTGCTTATAATGGAGGCAAGTCAGTAGGCCTCACCCTTCAAGCCCACTCCAATTTCATAGAGAAAACATCAGGCCTCGGTGTGCCTTCCTGTGGCAAGGAAACTTTGCTTTCATTCTTAGGTGGCTCTTTGGCTCAGAACTGCCCTACCCCAATGATTCAAGGATGTGCAGCCCGATTAGTTGAGATCAGTCCTTCTGGCTCTTTCATGGATGAAACCAACTGGGAAAAGAGCCGTTCTAAGCTGGGGACCATGCTGTCTTTCCCTGGTCTACACAGAAACAGCACTCTGAGGGAGACGGGCTGCTGGCGTTTGGTAGCTACAACACTTGTTCTGAAGAGAAACATTTCTTTGTAAGGGGGGTTGCCTCAGCCTTGCCACATTTTGTGATCTGGCTATAAAGGAGGGCAGTCAGTAGGCCTCACCCTTCAAGCCCACTCCAATTTCACAGAGAAAACACCAGGCCTCGGTGTGCCTTCCTGTGGCAAGGAAACTTTGCTTTCATTCTTAGGTGGCTCTTTGGCTCAGAACTGCCCTACCCCAAGGATTCAGGGATGTGCAGCCCGATTAGTTGAGATCAGTCCTTCTGGCTCTTTCATGGATGAAACCAACTGGGAAAAGAGCCGTTCTAAGCTGGGGACAATGGTGTCTTTCCCTAGTCTACACAGAAACAGCACTCTGAGGGAGACGAGCTGCTGGCGTTTGGTAGCAACATCTCCTAATCTGAAGAGAAACATTTCGTTGTAAGCGGGTTGCCTCAGCCTTGCCACATTTTTTGAACTGGCTATAAAGGAGGGCAGTCAGTAGGCCTCACCCTTCAAGCCCACTCCAATTTCATAGAGAAAACACCAGGCCTCGGTGTGCCTTCCTGTGAGAAGGAAACTTTGCTTTCATTCTTTAGGTGGCACTTTGGCTCAGAACTGCCCTACCCCAAGGATTCAGGGATGTGCAGCCCGATTAGTTGAGATCAGTCCTTCTGGCACTTTCATGGATGAAACCAACTGGGAAAAGAGCCGTTCTAAGCTGGGGACCATGGTGTCTTACCCTAGTCTACACAGAAACAGCACTCTGAGTGAGACGAGCTGCTGGCGTTTGGTAGCAACATCTCCTAATCTGAAGAGAAACATTTCGTTGTAAGCGGGTTGCCTCAGCCTTGCCACATGTTCTCAACTGGTTATAAAGGAGGGCAGTCACTAGGCCTCACCTTTCAAGCACACTCCAATTTCATACAGAAAACACCAGGCCTCGGTGTGCCTTCCTGTGGCAAGGAAACTTTGCTTTCATTCCTTAGGTGGCACTTTGGCTCAGAACTGCCCTACACCAAGGATTCAGGGATGTGCAGCCCGATTAGTTGAGATCAGCCCTTCTGGCTCTTTCATGGATGAAACCAACTGGGCAAAGAGCCGTTCTAAGCTGGGGACCATGCTGTCTTTCCCTGGTCTACACAGAAACAGCACTCTGAGGGAGACGAGCTGCTGGCGTTTGGTAGCAACAACTCTTGTTCTGAAGAGAAACATTTCTTTGTAAGGGGGGTTGCCTCAGCCTTGCCACATTTTGTGATCTGGCTATAAAGGAGGGCAGTCAGTAGGCCTCACCCTTCAAGCCCACTCCAATTTGACAGAGAAAACACCAGGACTCGGTGTGCCTTCCTGTGGCAAGGAAACTTTGCTTTCATTCCTTAGGTGGCACTTTGGCTCAGAAGTGCCCTACCCCAAGGATTCAGGGATGTGCAGCCCGATTAGTTGAGATCAGCCCTTCTGGCTCTTTCATGGATGAAACCAACTGGGCAAAGAGCCGTTCTAAGCTGGGGACCATGCTGTCTTTCCCTGGTCTACACAGAAACAGCACTCTGAGGGAGACGAGCTGCTGGCGTTTGGTAGCAACAACTCTTGTTCTGAAGAGAAACATTTCTTTGTAAGGGGGGTTGCCTCAGCCTTGCCACATTTTGTGATCTGGCTATAAAGGAGGGCAGTCAGTAGGCCTCACCCTTCAAGCCCACTCCAATTTGACAGAGAAAACACCAGGCCTCGGTGTGCCTTCCTGTGGCAAGGAAACTTTGCTTTCATTCCTTAGGTGGCACTTTGGCTCAGAACTGCCCTACCCCAAGGATTCAGGGATGTGCAGCCCGATTAGTTGAGATCAGCCCTTCTGGCTCTTTCATGGATGAAAACAGCTGGGCATAGGGCCGTTCTAAGCTTGGGACTATGGTGTCTTTCCCTAGTCTACACAGAAACAGCACTCTGAGGGAGACGAGCTGCTGGCGTTTGGTAGCAAAATCTCCTATTCTGAAGAGAAAAATTTCGTTATAAGCGGGTGGCATCAGCCTTGCCACATTTTCTCAAATGGCTCTAAAGGAGGGCAGTCAGTTGGCAGACTTACTTGCGGCCCTGCTTCCCAGGTTGGAAACTTTGCTTTCATTCCTTAGGTGGCCCATTGGCTCAGGACTGCCCTACCCCAAGAATTCAGGCTTGTGACGCCCGATTAGTTGAGATCAGCCCTTCTGGCTCTTTCATGGATGAAACCAACTGGGAAAAGAGCCGTTCTAAGCTGGGGACCATGGTGTCTTTCCCTAGTCTACACGGAAACAGCACTCTGAGGGAGACGAGCTGCTGGTGTTTGGTAGCAACATCTCCTATTCTGAAGGGAAACATTTCTTTGTAAGCGGGTTGCATCAGCCTTGCCACATGTTCTCAACTGCTTATAATGGAGGCAAGTCAGTAGGCCTCACCCTTCAAGCCCACTCCAATTTCATAGAGAAAACATCAGGCCTCGGTGTGCCTTCCTGTGGCAAGGAAACTTTGCTTTCATTCTTAGGTGGCTCTTTGGCTCAGAACTGCCCTACCCCAATGATTCAAGGATGTGCAGCCCGATTAGTTGAGATCAGTCCTTCTGGCTCTTTCATGGATGAAACCAACTGGGAAAAGAGCCGTTCTAAGCTGGGGACAATGGTGTCTTTCCCTGGTCTACACAGAAACAGCACTCTGAGGGAGACGAGCTGCTGGCGTTTGGTAGCAACAACACTTGTTCTGAAGAGAAACATTTCTTTGTAAGGAGGGTTGCCTCAGCCTTGCCACATTTTGTGATCTGGCTATAAAGGAGGGCAGTCAGTAGGCCTCACCCTTCAAGCCCACTCCAATTTCATAGAGAAAACACCAGGCCTCGGTGTGCCTTCCTGTGGCAAGGAAACTTTGCTTTCATTCTTAGGTGGCTCTTTGGCTCAGAACTGCCCTACCCCAAGGATTCAGGGATGTGCAGCCCGATTAGTTGAGATCAGACCTTCTGGCCCTTTCATGGATGAAACCAACTGGGAAAAGAGCCGTTCTAAGCTGGGGACAATGGTGTCTTTCCCTAGTCTACACAGAAACAGCACTCTGAGGGAGACGAGCTGCTGGCGTTTGGTAGCAACATCTCCTAATCTGAAGAGAAACATTTCGTTGTAAGCGGGTTGCCTCAGCCTTGCCACATTTTCTGAACAGGCTATAAAGGAGGGCAGTCAGTAGGCCTCACCCTTCAAGCCCACTCCAATTTGACAGAGAAAACACCAGGACTCGGTGTGCCTTCCTGTGGCAAGGAAACTTTGCTTTCATTCCTTAGGTGGCACTTTGGCTCAGAACTGCCCTACCCCAAGGATTCAGGGATGTGCAGCCCGATTAGTTGAGATCAGCCCTTCTGGCTCTTTCATGGATGAAAACAGCTGGGCATAGGGCCGTTCTAAGCTTGGGACTATGGTGTCTTTCCCTAGTCTACACAGAAACAGCACTCTGAGGGAGACAAGCTGCTGGCGTTTCGTAGCAAAATCTCCTATTCTGAAGAGAAAAATTTCGTTATAAGCGGGTGGCATCAGCCTTGCCACATTTTCTCAAATGGCTCTCAAGGAGGGCAGTCAGTTGGCAGACTTACTTGTGGCCCTGCTTCCCAGGTTGGAAACTTTGCTTTCATTCCTTAGGTGGCCCATTGGCTCAAGACTGCCCTACCCCAAGAATTCAGGCTTGTGACGCCCGATTAGTTGAGATCAGCCCTTCTGGCTCTTTCATGGATGAAACCAACTGGGAAAAGAGGCGTTCTAAACTGGGGACCATGGTGTCTTTCCCTAGTCTACACGGAAACAGCACTCTGAGGGAGACGAGCTGCTGGTGTTTGGTAGCAACATCTCCTATTCTGAAGCGAAACATTTCTTTGTAAGCGGGTTGCATCAGCCTTGCCACATGTTCTCAACTGCTTATAATGGAGGCAAGTCAGTAGGCCTCACCCTTCAAGCCCACTCCAATTTCATAGAGAAAACATCAGGCCTCGGTGTGCCTTTCTGTGGCAATGAAACTTTGCTTTCATTCCTTAGGTGGCACTTCGGCTCAGAACTGCCCGACCTCAAGGATTCAGGGATGTGCAGCCTGATTAGTTGAGATCACCCCTTCTAGGTCTTTCATGGATGAAACCAACTGGGAAAAGAGCCGTTCTAAGCTGGGGACCATGGTGTCTTTCCCTAGTCTACACAGAAGCAGCACTCTGAGGGAGACGAGCTGCTGGCGTTTGGTAGCAAAGTCTACTATCCTGAAGAGCAACATTTCGTTGTAAGCGGGTTGCCTCAGCATTGCCACATTTTCTGAACTGGCTATAAAGTAGGGCAGTCAGTAGGCCTCACCCTTCAAGCCCACTCCAATTTCATAGAGAAAACATCAGGCCTCGGTGTGCCTTCCTGTGGCAATGAAACTTTGCTTTCATTCCTTAGGTGGCACTTGGGCTCAGAACTGCCCTACCTCAAGGATTCAGGGATGTGCAGCCTGATTAGTTGAGATCACCCCTTCTAGGTCGTTCATGGACTCAACCAACTGGGAAAAGAGCCGTTCTAAGCTGGGGACCACGGTGTCCTTCCCTAGTCTACACAGAAACAGCACTCTGAGGGAGACGAGCTTCTGGCGTTTGGTAGCAACAACTCTTATTCTGAAGAGAAACATTTCGTTGTAAGCGGGTTGCCTCAGCCTTGCCACATTTACTGAACTGGCTATAAAGGAGGGCAGTTAGTAGGCCTCACCCTTCAAGCCCACTCCAATTTCATAGAGAAAACACCAGGCCTCGGTGTGCCTTCCTGTGGCAAGGAAACTTTGCTTTCATTCTTAGGTGGCTCTTTGGCTCAGAACTGCCCTACCCCAAGGATTCAGGGATGTGCAGCCCGATTAGTTGAGATCAGTCCTTCTGGCTCTTTCATGGATGAAACCAACTGGGAAAAGAGCCGTTCTAAGCTGGGGACCATGGTGTCTTTCCCTAGTCTACACAGAAACAGCACTCTGAGGGAGAAGAGCTGCTGGCGTTTGGTAGCAACATCTCCTAATCTGAAGAGAAACATTTCGTTGTAAGCGGGTTGCCTCAGCCTTGCCACATTTTCTGAACTGGCTATAAAGGAGGGCAGTCAGTAGGCCTCACCCTTCAAGCCCACTCCAATTTCATAGAGAAAACACCAGGCCTCGGTGTGCCTTCCTGTGACAAGGAAACTTTGCTTTCATTCTTTAGGTGGCACTTTGGCTCAGAACTGCCCTACCCCAAGGATTCAGGGATGTGCAGCCCGATTAGTTGAGATCAGCCATTCTGGCTCTTTCATGGATGAAACCAACTGGGAAAAGAGCCGTTCTAAGCTGGGGACCATGGTGTCTTTCCCTAGTCTACACAGAAACAGCACTCTGAGGGAGACGAGCTGCTGGCGTTTGGTAGCAACATCTCCTAATCTGAAGAGAAACATTTCGTTGTAAGCGGGTTGCCTCAGCCTTGCCACATGTTCTCAACTGGTTATATAGGAGGGCAGTCACTAGGCCTCACCTTTCAAGCACACTCCAATTTCATACAGAAAACACCAGGCCTCGGTGTGCCTTCCTGTGGCAAGGAAACTTTGCTTTCATTCCTTAGGTGGCACTTTGGCTCAGAAGTGCCCTACCCCAAGGATTCAGGGATGTGCAGCCCGATTAGTTGAGATCAGCCCTTCTGGCTCTTTCATGGATGAAACCAACTGGGCAAAGAGCCGTTCTAAGCTGGGGACCATGCTGTCTTTCCCTGGTCTACACAGAAACAGCACTCTGAGGGAGACGAGCTGCTGGTGTTTGGTAGCAACAACTCTTGTTCTGAAGAGAAACATTTCTTTGTAAGGGGGGTTGCCTCAGCCTTGCCACATTTTGTGATCTGGCTATAAAGGAGGGCAGTCAGTAGGCCTCACCCTTCAAGCCCACTCCAATTTGACAGAGAAAACACCAGGCCTCGGTGTGCCTTCCTGTGGCAAGGAAACTTTGCTTTCATTCCTTAGGTGGCACTTTGGCTCAGAACTGCCCTACCCCAAGGATTCAGGGATGTGCAGCCCGATTAGTTGAGATCAGCCCTTCTGGCTCTTTCATGGATGAAAACAGCTGGGCATAGGGCCGTTCTAAGCTTGGGACTATGGTGTCTTTCCCTAGTCTACACAGAAACAGCACTCTGAGGGAGACGAGCTGCTGGCGTTTGGTAGCAAAATCTCCTATTCTGAAGAGAAAAATTTCGTTATAAGCGGGTGGCATCAGCCTTGCCACATTTTCTCAAATGGCTCTCAAGGAGGGCAGTCAGTTGGCAGACTTACTTGCGGCCCTGCTTCCCAGGTTGGAAACTTTGCTTTCATTCCTTAGGTGGCCCATTGGCTCAGGACTGCCCTACCCCAAGAATTCAGGCTTGTGACGCCCGATTAGTTGAGATCAGCCCTTCTGGCTCTTTCATGAATGAAACCAACTGGGAAAAGAGCCGTTCTAAGCTGGGGACCATGGTGTCTTTCCCTAGTCTACACGGAAACAGCACTCTGAGGGAGACGAGCTGCTGGTGTTTGGTAGCAACATCTCCTATTCTGAAGGGAAACATTTCTTTGTAAGCGGGTTGCATCAGCCTTGCCACATGTTCTCAACTGCTTATAATGGAGGCAAGTCAGTAGGCCTCACCCTTCAAGCCCACTCCAATTTCATAGAGAAAACATCAGGCCTCGGTGTGCCTTCCTGTGGCAAGGAAACTTTGCTTTCATTCTTAGGTGGCTCTTTGGCTCAGAACTGCCCTACCCCAATGATTCAAGGATGTGCAGCCCGATTAGTTGAGATCAGTCCTTCTGGCTCTTTCATGGATGAAACCAACTGGGAAAAGAGCCGTTCTAAGCTGGGGACCATGCTGTCTTTCCCTGGTCTACACAGAAACAGCACTCTGAGGGAGACGGGCTGCTGGCGTTTGGTAGCTACAACACTTGTTCTGAAGAGAAACATTTCTTTGTAAGGGGGGTTGCCTCAGCCTTGCCACATTTTGTGATCTGGCTATAAAGGAGGGCAGTCAGTAGGCCTCACCCTTCAAGCCCACTCCAATTTCACAGAGAAAACACCAGGCCTCGGTGTGCCTTCCTGTGGCAAGGAAACTTTGCTTTCATTCTTAGGTGGCTCTTTGGCTCAGAACTGCCCTACCCCAAGGATTCAGGGATGTGCAGCCCGATTAGTTGAGATCAGTCCTTCTGGCTCTTTCATGGATGAAACCAACTGGGAAAAGAGCCGTTCTAAGCTGGGGACAATGGTGTCTTTCCCTAGTCTACACAGAAACAGCACTCTGAGGGAGACGAGCTGCTGGCGTTTGGTAGCAACATCTCCTAATCTGAAGAGAAACATTTCGTTGTAAGCGGGTTGCCTCAGCCTTGCCACATTTTTTGAACTGGCTATAAAGGAGGGCAGTCAGTAGGCCTCACCCTTCAAGCCCACTCCAATTTCATAGAGAAAACACCAGGCCTCGGTGTGCCTTCCTGTGAGAAGGAAACTTTGCTTTCATTCTTTAGGTGGCACTTTGGCTCAGAACTGCCCTACCCCAAGGATTCAGGGATGTGCAGCCCGATTAGTTGAGATCAGTCCTTCTGGCACTTTCATGGATGAAACCAACTGGGAAAAGAGCCGTTCTAAGCTGGGGACCATGGTGTCTTACCCTAGTCTACACAGAAACAGCACTCTGAGTGAGACGAGCTGCTGGCGTTTGGTAGCAACATCTCCTAATCTGAAGAGAAACATTTCGTTGTAAGCGGGTTGCCTCAGCCTTGCCACATGTTCTCAACTGGTTATAAAGGAGGGCAGTCACTAGGCCTCACCTTTCAAGCACACTCCAATTTCATACAGAAAACACCAGGCCTCGGTGTGCCTTCCTGTGGCAAGGAAACTTTGCTTTCATTCCTTAGGTGGCACTTTGGCTCAGAACTGCCCTACACCAAGGATTCAGGGATGTGCAGCCCGATTAGTTGAGATCAGCCCTTCTGGCTCTTTCATGGATGAAACCAACTGGGCAAAGAGCCGTTCTAAGCTGGGGACCATGCTGTCTTTCCCTGGTCTACACAGAAACAGCACTCTGAGGGAGACGAGCTGCTGGCGTTTGGTAGCAACAACTCTTGTTCTGAAGAGAAACATTTCTTTGTAAGGGGGGTTGCCTCAGCCTTGCCACATTTTGTGATCTGGCTATAAAGGAGGGCAGTCAGTAGGCCTCACCCTTCAAGCCCACTCCAATTTGACAGAGAAAACACCAGGACTCGGTGTGCCTTCCTGTGGCAAGGAAACTTTGCTTTCATTCCTTAGGTGGCACTTTGGCTCAGAAGTGCCCTACCCCAAGGATTCAGGGATGTGCAGCCCGATTAGTTGAGATCAGCCCTTCTGGCTCTTTCATGGATGAAACCAACTGGGCAAAGAGCCGTTCTAAGCTGGGGACCATGCTGTCTTTCCCTGGTCTACACAGAAACAGCACTCTGAGGGAGACGAGCTGCTGGCGTTTGGTAGCAACAACTCTTGTTCTGAAGAGAAACATTTCTTTGTAAGGGGGGTTGCCTCAGCCTTGCCACATTTTGTGATCTGGCTATAAAGGAGGGCAGTCAGTAGGCCTCACCCTTCAAGCCCACTCCAATTTGACAGAGAAAACACCAGGCCTCGGTGTGCCTTCCTGTGGCAAGGAAACTTTGCTTTCATTCCTTAGGTGGCACTTTGGCTCAGAACTGCCCTACCCCAAGGATTCAGGGATGTGCAGCCCGATTAGTTGAGATCAGCCCTTCTGGCTCTTTCATGGATGAAAACAGCTGGGCATAGGGCCGTTCTAAGCTTGGGACTATGGTGTCTTTCCCTAGTCTACACAGAAACAGCACTCTGAGGGAGACGAGCTGCTGGCGTTTGGTAGCAAAATCTCCTATTCTGAAGAGAAAAATTTCGTTATAAGCGGGTGGCATCAGCCTTGCCACATTTTCTCAAATGGCTCTAAAGGAGGGCAGTCAGTTGGCAGACTTACTTGCGGCCCTGCTTCCCAGGTTGGAAACTTTGCTTTCATTCCTTAGGTGGCCCATTGGCTCAGGACTGCCCTACCCCAAGAATTCAGGCTTGTGACGCCCGATTAGTTGAGATCAGCCCTTCTGGCTCTTTCATGGATGAAACCAACTGGGAAAAGTGCCGTTCTAAGCTGGGGACCATGGTGTCTTTCCCTAGTCTACACGGAAACAGCACTCTGAGGGAGACGAGCTGCTGGTGTTTGGTAGCAACATCTCCTATTCTGAAGGGAAACATTTCTTTGTAAGCGGGTTGCATCAGCCTTGCCACATGTTCTCAACTGCTTATAATGGAGGCAAGTCAGTAGGCCTCACCCTTCAAGCCCACTCCAATTTCATAGAGAAAACATCAGGCCTCGGTGTGCCTTCCTGTGGCAAGGAAACTTTGCTTTCATTCTTAGGTGGCTCTTTGGCTCAGAACTGCCCTACCCCAATGATTCAAGGATGTGCAGCCCGATTAGTTGAGATCAGTCCTTCTGGCTCTTTCATGGATGAAACCAACTGGGAAAAGAGCCGTTCTAAGCTGGGGACAATGGTGTCTTTCCCTGGTCTACACAGAAACAGCACTCTGAGGGAGACGAGCTGCTGGCGTTTGGTAGCAACAACACTTGTTCTGAAGAGAAACATTTCTTTGTAAGGAGGGTTGCCTCAGCCTTGCCACATTTTGTGATCTGGCTATAAAGGAGGGCAGTCAGTAGGCCTCACCCTTCAAGCCCACTCCAATTTCATAGAGAAAACACCAGGCCTCGGTGTGCCTTCCTGTGGCAAGGAAACTTTGCTTTCATTCTTAGGTGGCTCTTTGGCTCAGAACTGCCCTACCCCAAGGATTCAGGGATGTGCAGCCCGATTAGTTGAGATCAGACCTTCTGGCCCTTTCATGGATGAAACCAACTGGGAAAAGAGCCGTTCTAAGCTGGGGACAATGGTGTCTTTCCCTAGTCTACACAGAAACAGCACTCTGAGGGAGACGAGCTGCTGGCGTTTGGTAGCAACATCTCCTAATCTGAAGAGAAACATTTCGTTGTAAGCGGGTTGCCTCAGCCTTGCCACATTTTCTGAACAGGCTATAAAGGAGGGCAGTCAGTAGGCCTCACCCTTCAAGCCCACTCCAATTTGACAGAGAAAACACCAGGACTCGGTGTGCCTTCCTGTGGCAAGGAAACTTTGCTTTCATTCCTTAGGTGGCACTTTGGCTCAGAACTGCCCTACCCCAAGGATTCAGGGATGTGCAGCCCGATTAGTTGAGATCAGCCCTTCTGGCTCTTTCATGGATGAAAACAGCTGGGCATAGGGCCGTTCTAAGCTTGGGACTATGGTGTCTTTCCCTAGTCTACACAGAAACAGCACTCTGAGGGAGACAAGCTGCTGGCGTTTCGTAGCAAAATCTCCTATTCTGAAGAGAAAAATTTCGTTATAAGCGGGTGGCATCAGCCTTGCCACATTTTCTCAAATGGCTCTCAAGGAGGGCAGTCAGTTGGCAGACTTACTTGTGGCCCTGCTTCCCAGGTTGGAAACTTTGCTTTCATTCCTTAGGTGGCCCATTGGCTCAAGACTGCCCTACCCCAAGAATTCAGGCTTGTGACGCCCGATTAGTTGAGATCAGCCCTTCTGGCTCTTTCATGGATGAAACCAACTGGGAAAAGAGGCGTTCTAAACTGGGGACCATGGTGTCTTTCCCTAGTCTACACGGAAACAGCACTCTGAGGGAGACGAGCTGCTGGTGTTTGGTAGCAACATCTCCTATTCTGAAGCGAAACATTTCTTTGTAAGCGGGTTGCATCAGCCTTGCCACATGTTCTCAACTGCTTATAATGGAGGCAAGTCAGTAGGCCTCACCCTTCAAGCCCACTCCAATTTCATAGAGAAAACATCAGGCCTCGGTGTGCCTTTCTGTGGCAATGAAACTTTGCTTTCATTCCTTAGGTGGCACTTCGGCTCAGAACTGCCCGACCTCAAGGATTCAGGGATGTGCAGCCTGATTAGTTGAGATCACCCCTTCTAGGTCTTTCATGGATGAAACCAACTGGGAAAAGAGCCGTTCTAAGCTGGGGACCATGGTGTCTTTCCCTAGTCTACACAGAAGCAGCACTCTGAGGGAGACGAGCTGCTGGCGTTTGGTAGCAAAGTCTACTATCCTGAAGAGCAACATTTCGTTGTAAGCGGGTTGCCTCAGCATTGCCACATTTTCTGAACTGGCTATAAAGTAGGGCAGTCAGTAGGCCTCACCCTTCAAGCCCACTCCAATTTCATAGAGAAAACATCAGGCCTCGGTGTGCCTTCCTGTGGCAATGAAACTTTGCTTTCATTCCTTAGGTGGCACTTGGGCTCAGAACTGCCCTACCTCAAGGATTCAGGGATGTGCAGCCTGATTAGTTGAGATCACCCCTTCTAGGTCGTTCATGGACTCAACCAACTGGGAAAAGAGCCGTTCTAAGCTGGGGACCACGGTGTCCTTCCCTAGTCTACACAGAAACAGCACTCTGAGGGAGACGAGCTTCTGGCGTTTGGTAGCAACAACTCTTATTCTGAAGAGAAACATTTCGTTGTAAGCGGGTTGCCTCAGCCTTGCCACATTTACTGAACTGGCTATAAAGGAGGGCAGTTAGTAGGCCTCACCCTTCAAGCCCACTCCAATTTCATAGAGAAAACACCAGGCCTCGGTGTGCCTTCCTGTGGCAAGGAAACTTTGCTTTCATTCTTAGGTGGCTCTTTGGCTCAGAACTGCCCTACCCCAAGGATTCAGGGATGTGCAGCCCGATTAGTTGAGATCAGTCCTTCTGGCTCTTTCATGGATGAAACCAACTGGGAAAAGAGCCGTTCTAAGCTGGGGACCATGGTGTCTTTCCCTAGTCTACACAGAAACAGCACTCTGAGGGAGAAGAGCTGCTGGCGTTTGGTAGCAACATCTCCTAATCTGAAGAGAAACATTTCGTTGTAAGCGGGTTGCCTCAGCCTTGCCACATTTTCTGAACTGGCTATAAAGGAGGGCAGTCAGTAGGCCTCACCCTTCAAGCCCACTCCAATTTCATAGAGAAAACACCAGGCCTCGGTGTGCCTTCCTGTGACAAGGAAACTTTGCTTTCATTCTTTAGGTGGCACTTTGGCTCAGAACTGCCCTACCCCAAGGATTCAGGGATGTGCAGCCCGATTAGTTGAGATCAGCCATTCTGGCTCTTTCATGGATGAAACCAACTGGGAAAAGAGCCGTTCTAAGCTGGGGACCATGGTGTCTTTCCCTAGTCTACACAGAAACAGCACTCTGAGGGAGACGAGCTGCTGGCGTTTGGTAGCAACATCTCCTAATCTGAAGAGAAACATTTCGTTGTAAGCGGGTTGCCTCAGCCTTGCCACATGTTCTCAACTGGTTATATAGGAGGGCAGTCACTAGGCCTCACCTTTCAAGCACACTCCAATTTCATACAGAAAACACCAGGCCTCGGTGTGCCTTCCTGTGGCAAGGAAACTTTGCTTTCATTCCTTAGGTGGCACTTTGGCTCAGAAGTGCCCTACCCCAAGGATTCAGGGATGTGCAGCCCGATTAGTTGAGATCAGCCCTTCTGGCTCTTTCATGGATGAAACCAACTGGGCAAAGAGCCGTTCTAAGCTGGGGACCATGCTGTCTTTCCCTGGTCTACACAGAAACAGCACTCTGAGGGAGACGAGCTGCTGGTGTTTGGTAGCAACAACTCTTGTTCTGAAGAGAAACATTTCTTTGTAAGGGGGGTTGCCTCAGCCTTGCCACATTTTGTGATCTGGCTATAAAGGAGGGCAGTCAGTAGGCCTCACCCTTCAAGCCCACTCCAATTTGACAGAGAAAACACCAGGCCTCGGTGTGCCTTCCTGTGGCAAGGAAACTTTGCTTTCATTCCTTAGGTGGCACTTTGGCTCAGAACTGCCCTACCCCAAGGATTCAGGGATGTGCAGCCCGATTAGTTGAGATCAGCCCTTCTGGCTCTTTCATGGATGAAAACAGCTGGGCATAGGGCCGTTCTAAGCTTGGGACTATGGTGTCTTTCCCTAGTCTACACAGAAACAGCACTCTGAGGGAGACGAGCTGCTGGCGTTTGGTAGCAAAATCTCCTATTCTGAAGAGAAAAATTTCGTTATAAGCGGGTGGCATCAGCCTTGCCACATTTTCTCAAATGGCTCTCAAGGAGGGCAGTCAGTTGGCAGACTTACTTGCGGCCCTGCTTCCCAGGTTGGAAACTTTGCTTTCATTCCTTAGGTGGCCCATTGGCTCAGGACTGCCCTACCCCAAGAATTCAGGCTTGTGACGCCCGATTAGTTGAGATCAGCCCTTCTGGCTCTTTCATGAATGAAACCAACTGGGAAAAGAGCCGTTCTAAGCTGGGGACCATGGTGTCTTTCCCTAGTCTACACGGAAACAGCACTCTGAGGGAGACGAGCTGCTGGTGTTTGGTAGCAACATCTCCTATTCTGAAGGGAAACATTTCTTTGTAAGCGGGTTGCATCAGCCTTGCCACATGTTCTCAACTGCTTATAATGGAGGCAAGTCAGTAGGCCTCACCCTTCAAGCCCACTCCAATTTCATAGAGAAAACATCAGGCCTCGGTGTGCCTTCCTGTGGCAAGGAAACTTTGCTTTCATTCTTAGGTGGCTCTTTGGCTCAGAACTGCCCTACCCCAATGATTCAAGGATGTGCAGCCCGATTAGTTGAGATCAGTCCTTCTGGCTCTTTCATGGATGAAACCAACTGGGAAAAGAGCCGTTCTAAGCTGGGGACCATGCTGTCTTTCCCTGGTCTACACAGAAACAGCACTCTGAGGGAGACGGGCTGCTGGCGTTTGGTAGCTACAACACTTGTTCTGAAGAGAAACATTTCTTTGTAAGGGGGGTTGCCTCAGCCTTGCCACATTTTGTGATCTGGCTATAAAGGAGGGCAGTCAGTAGGCCTCACCCTTCAAGCCCACTCCAATTTCACAGAGAAAACACCAGGCCTCGGTGTGCCTTCCTGTGGCAAGGAAACTTTGCTTTCATTCCTAGGTGGCTCTTTGGCTCAGAACTGCCCTACCCCAAGGATTCAGGGATGTGCAGCCCGATTAGTTGAGATCAGTCCTTCTGGCTCTTTCATGGATGAAACCAACTGGGAAAAGAGCCGTTCTAAGCTGGGGACAATGGTGTCTTTCCCTAGTCTACACAGAAACAGCACTCTGAGGGAGACGAGCTGCTGGCGTTTGGTAGCAACATCTCCTAATCTGAAGAGAAACATTTCGTTGTAAGCGGGTTGCCTCAGCCTTGCCACATTTTCTGAACTGGCTATAAAGGAGGGCAGTCAGTAGGCCTCACCCTTCAAGCCCACTCCAATTTGACAGAGAAAACACCAGGCCTCGGTGTGCCTTCCTGTGGCAAGGAAACTTTGCTTTCATTCCTTAGGTGGCACTTTGGCTCAGAACTGCCCTACCCCAAGGATTCAGGGATGTGCAGCCCGATTAGTTGAGATCAGCCCTTCTGGCTCTTTCATGGATGAAAACAGCTGGGCATAGGGCCGTTCTAAGCTTGGGACTATGGTGTCTTTCCCTAGTCTACACAGAAACAGCACTCTGAGGGAGACAAGCTGCTGGCGTTTCGTAGCAAAATCTCCTATTCTGAAGAGAAAAATTTCGTTATAAGCGGGTGGCATCAGCCTTGCCACATTTTCTCAAATGGCTCTAAAGGAGGGCAGTCAGTTGGCAGACTTACTTGTGGCCCTGCTTCCCAGGTTGGAAACTTTGCTTTCATTCCTTAGGTGGCCCATTGGCTCAAGACTGCCCTACCCCAAGAATTCAGGCTTGTGACGCCCGATTAGTTGAGATCAGCCCTTCTGGCTCTTTCATGGATGAAACCAACTGGGAAAAGAGGTGTTCTAAACTGGGGACCATGGTGTCTTTCCCTAGTCTACACGGAAACAGCACTCTGAGGGAGACGAGCTGCTGGTGTTTGGTAGCAACATCTCCTATTCTGAAGCGAAACATTTCTTTGTAAGCGGGTTGCATCAGCCTTGCCACATGTTCTCAACTGCTTATAATGGAGGCAAGTCAGTAGGCCTCACCCTTCAAGCCCACTCCAATTTCATAGAGAAAACATCAGGCCTCGGTGTGCCTTTCTGTGGCAATGAAACTTTGCTTTCATTCCTTAGGTGGCACTTCGGCTCAGAACTGCCCGACCTCAAGGATTCAGGGATGTGCAGCCTGATTAGTTGAGATCACCCCTTCTAGGTCTTTCATGGATGAAACCAACTGGGAAAAGAGCCGTTCTAAGCTGGGGACCATGGTGTCTTTCCCTAGTCTACACAGAAGCAGCACTCTGAGGGAGACGAGCTGCTGGCGTTTGGTAGCAACGTCTACTATCCTGAAGAGCAACATTTCGTTGTAAGCGGGTTGCCTCAGCATTGCCACATTTTCTGAACTGGCTATAAAGTAGAGCAGTCAGTAGGCCTCACCCTTCAAGCCCACTCCAATTTCATAGAGAAAACATCAGGCCTCGGTGTGCCTTCCTGTGGCAATGAAACTTTGCTTTCATTCCTTAGGTGGCACTTGGGCTCAGAACTGCCCTACCTCAAGGATTCAGGGATGTGCAGCCTGATTAGTTGAGATCACCCCTTCTAGGTCGTTCATGGACTCAACCAACTGGGAAAAGAGCCGTTCTAAGCTGGGGACCACGGTGTCCTTCCCTAGTCTACACAGAAACAGCACTCTGAGGGAGACGAGCTTCTGGCGTTTGGTAGCAACAACTCTTATTCTGAAGAGAAACATTTCGTTGTAAGCGGGTTGCCTCAGCCTTGCCACATTTACTGAACTGGCTATAAAGGAGGGCAGTTAGTAGGCCTCACCCTTCAAGCCCACTCCAATTTCATAGAGAAAACACCAGGCCTCGGTGTGCCTTCCTGTGGCAAGGAAACTTTGCTTTCATTCTTAGGTGGCTCTTTGGCTCAGAACTGCCCTACCCCAAGGATTCAGGGATGTGCAGCCCGATTAGTTGAGATCAGTCCTTCTGGCTCTTTCATGGATGAAACCAACTGGGAAAAGAGCCGTTCTAAGCTGGGGACCATGGTGTCTTTCCCTAGTCTACACAGAAACAGCACTCTGAGGGAGAAGAGCTGCTGGCGTTTGGTAGCAACATCTCCTAATCTGAAGAGAAACATTTCGTTGTAAGCGGGTTGCCTCAGCCTTGCCACATTTTCTGAACTGGCTATAAAGGAGGGCAGTCAGTAGGCCTCACCCTTCAAGCCCACTCCAATTTCATAGAGAAAACACCAGGCCTCGGTGTGCCTTCCTGTGACAAGGAAACTTTGCTTTCATTCTTTAGGTGGCACTTTGGCTCAGAACTGCCCTACCCCAAGGATTCAGGGATGTGCAGCCCGATTAGTTGAGATCAGCCATTCTGGCTCTTTCATGGATGAAACCAACTGGGAAAAGAGCCGTTCTAAGCTGGGGACCATGGTGTCTTTCCCTAGTCTACACAGAAACAGCACTCTGAGGGAGACGAGCTGCTGGCGTTTGGTAGCAACATCTCCTAATCTGAAGAGAAACATTTCGTTGTAAGCGGGTTGCCTCAGCCTTGCCACATGTTCTCAACTGGTTATAAAGGAGGGCAGTCACTAGGCCTCACCTTTCAAGCACACTCCAATTTCATACAGAAAACACCAGGCCTCGGTGTGCCTTCCTGTGGCAAGGAAACTTTGCTTTCATTCCTTAGGTGGCACTTTGGCTCAGAAGTGCCCTACCCCAAGGATTCAGGGATGTGCAGCCCGATTAGTTGAGATCAGCCCTTCTGGCTCTTTCATGGATGAAACCAACTGGGCAAAGAGCCGTTCTAAGCTGGGGACCATGCTGTCTTTCCCTGGTCTACACAGAAACAGCACTCTGAGGGAGACGAGCTGCTGGTGTTTGGTAGCAACAACTCTTGTTCTGAAGAGAAACATTTCTTTGTAAGGGGGGTTGCCTCAGCCTTGCCACATTTTGTGATCTGGCTATAAAGGAGGGCAGTCAGTAGGCCTCACCCTTCAAGCCCACTCCAATTTGACAGAGAAAACACCAGGCCTCGGTGTGCCTTCCTGTGGCAAGGAAACTTTGCTTTCATTCCTTAGGTGGCACTTTGGCTCAGAACTGCCCTACCCCAAGGATTCAGGGATGTGCAGCCCGATTAGTTGAGATCAGCCCTTCTGGCTCTTTCATGGATGAAAACAGCTGGGCATAGGGCCGTTCTAAGCTTGGGACTATGGTGTCTTTCCCTAGTCTACACAGAAACAGCACTCTGAGGGAGACGAGCTGCTGGCGTTTGGTAGCAAAATCTCCTATTCTGAAGAGAAAAATTTCGTTATAAGCGGGTGGCATCAGCCTTGCCACATTTTCTCAAATGGCTCTCAAGGAGGGCAGTCAGTTGGCAGACTTACTTGCGGCCCTGCTTCCCAGGTTGGAAACTTTGCTTTCATTCCTTAGGTGGCCCATTGGCTCAGGACTGCCCTACCCCAAGAATTCAGGCTTGTGACGCCCGATTAGTTGAGATCAGCCCTTCTGGCTCTTTCATGAATGAAACCAACTGGGAAAAGAGCCGTTCTAAGCTGGGGACCATGGTGTCTTTCCCTAGTCTACACGGAAACAGCACTCTGAGGGAGACGAGCTGCTGGTGTTTGGTAGCAACATCTCCTATTCTGAAGGGAAACATTTCTTTGTAAGCGGGTTGCATCAGCCTTGCCACATGTTCTCAACTGCTTATAATGGAGGCAAGTCAGTAGGCCTCACCCTTCAAGCCCACTCCAATTTCATAGAGAAAACATCAGGCCTCGGTGTGCCTTCCTGTGGCAAGGAAACTTTGCTTTCATTCTTAGGTGGCTCTTTGGCTCAGAACTGCCCTACCCCAATGATTCAAGGATGTGCAGCCCGATTAGTTGAGATCAGTCCTTCTGGCTCTTTCATGGATGAAACCAACTGGGAAAAGAGCCGTTCTAAGCTGGGGACCATGCTGTCTTTCCCTGGTCTACACAGAAACAGCACTCTGAGGGAGACGGGCTGCTGGCGTTTGGTAGCTACAACACTTGTTCTGAAGAGAAACATTTCTTTGTAAGGGGGGTTGCCTCAGCCTTGCCACATTTTGTGATCTGGCTATAAAGGAGGGCAGTCAGTAGGCCTCACCCTTCAAGCCCACTCCAATTTCACAGAGAAAACACCAGGCCTCGGTGTGCCTTCCTGTGGCAAGGAAACTTTGCTTTCATTCTTAGGTGGCTCTTTGGCTCAGAACTGCCCTACCCCAAGGATTCAGGGATGTGCAGCCCGATTAGTTGAGATCAGTCCTTCTGGCTCTTTCATGGATGAAACCAACTGGGAAAAGAGCCGTTCTAAGCTGGGGACAATGGTGTCTTTCCCTAGTCTACACAGAAACAGCACTCTGAGGGAGACGAGCTGCTGGCGTTTGGTAGCAACATCTCCTAATCTGAAGAGAAACATTTCGTTGTAAGCGGGTTGCCTCAGCCTTGCCACATTTTTTGAACTGGCTATAAAGGAGGGCAGTCAGTAGGCCTCACCCTTCAAGCCCACTCCAATTTCATAGAGAAAACACCAGGCCTCGGTGTGCCTTCCTGTGAGAAGGAAACTTTGCTTTCATTCTTTA
Organism: Eschrichtius robustus; assembly: GCF_028021215.1. Lineage (NCBI taxonomy): Eukaryota > Metazoa > Chordata > Mammalia > Artiodactyla > Eschrichtiidae > Eschrichtius > Eschrichtius robustus. The sequence continues at coordinate 47,658,471 of NC_090842.1, forward strand.
GGTGGCACTTTGGCTCAGAACTGCCCTACCCCAAGGATTCAGGGATGTGCAGCCCGATTAGTTGAGATCAGTCCTTCTGGCACTTTCATGGATGAAACCAACTGGGAAAAGAGCCGTTCTAAGCTGGGGACCATGGTGTCTTACCCTAGTCTACACAGAAACAGCACTCTGAGGGAGACGAGCTGCTGGCGTTTGGTAGCAACATCTCCTAATCTGAAGAGAAACATTTCGTTGTAAGCGGGTTGCCTCAGCCTTGCCACATGTTCTCAACTGGTTATAAAGGAGGGCAGTCACTAGGCCTCACCTTTCAAGCACACTCCAATTTCATACAGAAAACAGCAGGCCTCGGTGTGCCTTCCTGTGGCAAGGAAACTTTGCTTTCATTCCTTAGGTGGCACTTTGGCTCAGAACTGCCCTACACCAAGGATTCAGGGATGTGCAGCCCGATTAGTTGAGATCAGCCCTTCTGGCTCTTTCATGGATGAAACCAACTGGGCAAAGAGCCGTTCTAAGCTGGGGACCATGCTGTCTTTCCCTGGTCTACACAGAAACAGCACTCTGAGGGAGACGAGCTGCTGGCGTTTGGTAGCAACAACTCTTGTTCTGAAGAGAAACATTTCTTTGTAAGGGGGGTTGCCTCAGCCTTGCCACATTTTGTGATCTGGCTATAAAGGAGGGCAGTCAGTAGGCCTCACCCTTCAAGCCCACTCCAATTTGACAGAGAAAACACCAGGACTCGGTGTGCCTTCCTGTGGCAAGGAAACTTTGCTTTCATTCCTTAGGTGGCACTTTGGCTCAGAAGTGCCCTACCCCAAGGATTCAGGGATGTGCAGCCCGATTAGTTGAGATCAGCCCTTCTGGCTCTTTCATGGATGAAACCAACTGGGCAAAGAGCCGTTCTAAGCTGGGGACCATGCTGTCTTTCCCTGGTCTACACAGAAACAGCACTCTGAGTGAGACGAGCTGCTGGCGTTTGGTAGCAACAACTCTTGTTCTGAAGAGAAACATTTCTTTGTAAGGGGGGTTGCCTCAGCCTTGCCACATTTTGTGATCTGGCTATAAAGGAGGGCAGTCAGTAGGCCTCACCCTTCAAGCCCACTCCAATTTGACAGAGAAAACACCAGGCCTCGGTGTGCCTTCCTGTGGCAAGGAAACTTTGCTTTCATTCCTTAGGTGGCACTTTGGCTCAGAACTGCCCTACCCCAAGGATTCAGGGATGTGCAGCCCGATTAGTTGAGATCAGCCCTTCTGGCTCTTTCATGGATGAAAACAGCTGGGCATAGGGCCGTTCTAAGCTTGGGACTATGGTGTCTTTCCCTAGTCTACACAGAAACAGCACTCTGAGGGAGACGAGCTGCTGGCGTTTGGTAGCAAAATCTCCTATTCTGAAGAGAAAATTTCGTTATAAGCGGGTGGCATCAGCCTTGCCACATTTTCTCAAATGGCTCTAAAGGAGGGCAGTCAGTTGGCAGACTTACTTGCGGCCCTGCTTCCCAGGTTGGAAACTTTGCTTTCATTCCTTAGGTGGCCCATTGGCTCAGGACTGCCCTACCCCAAGAATTCAGGCTTGTGACGCCCGATTAGTTGAGATCAGCCCTTCTGGCTCTTTCATGGATGAAACCAACTGGGAAAAGAGCCGTTCTAAGCTGGGGACCATGGTGTCTTTCCCTAGTCTACACGGAAACAGCACTCTGAGGGAGACGAGCTGCTGGTGTTTGGTAGCAACATCTCCTATTCTGAAGGGAAACATTTCTTTGTAAGCGGGTTGCATCAGCCTTGCCACATGTTCTCAACTGCTTATAATGGAGGCAAGTCAGTAGGCCTCACCCTTCAAGCCCACTCCAATTTCATAGAGAAAACATCAGGCCTCGGTGTGCCTTCCTGTGGCAAGGAAACTTTGCTTTCATTCTTAGGTGGCTCTTTGGCTCAGAACTGCCCTACCCCAATGATTCAAGGATGTGCAGCCCGATTAGTTGAGATCAGTCCTTCTGGCTCTTTCATGGATGAAACCAACTGGGAAAAGAGCCGTTCTAAGCTGGGGACCATGCTGTCTTTCCCTGGTCTACACAGAAACAGCACTCTGAGGGAGACGGGCTGCTGGCGTTTGGTAGCTACAACACTTGTTCTGAAGAGAAACATTTCTTTGTAAGGGGGGTTGCCTCAGCCTTGCCACATTTTGTGATCTGGCTATAAAGGAGGGCAGTCAGTAGGCCTCACCCTTCAAGCCCACTCCAATTTCACAGAGAAAACACCAGGCCTCGGTGTGCCTTCCTGTGGCAAGGAAACTTTGCTTTCATTCTTAGGTGGCTCTTTGGCTCAGAACTGCCCTACCCCAAGGATTCAGGGATGTGCAGCCCGATTAGTTGAGATCAGTCCTTCTGGCTCTTTCATGGATGAAACCAACTGGGAAAAGAGCCGTTCTAAGCTGGGGACAATGGTGTCTTTCCCTAGTCTACACAGAAACAGCACTCTGAGGGAGACGAGCTGCTGGCGTTTGGTAGCAACATCTCCTAATCTGAAGAGAAACATTTCGTTGTAATCGGGTTGCCTCAGCCTTGCCACATTTTTTGAACTGGCTATAAAGGAGGGCAGTCAGTAGGCCTCACCCTTCAAGCCCACTCCAATTTCATAGAGAAAACACCAGGCCTCGGTGTGCCTTCCTGTGAGAAGGAAACTTTGCTTTCATTCTTTAGGTGGCACTTTGGCTCAGAACTGCCCTACCCCAAGGATTCAGGGATGTGCAGCCCGATTAGTTGAGATCAGTCCTTCTGGCACTTTCATGGATGAAACCAACTGGGAAAAGAGCCGTTCTAAGCTGGGGACCATGGTGTCTTACCCTAGTCTACACAGAAACAGCACTCTGAGGGAGACGAGCTGCTGGCGTTTGGTAGCAACATCTCCTAATCTGAAGAGAAACATTTCGTTGTAAGCGGGTTGCCTCAGCCTTGCCACATGTTCTCAACTGGTTATAAAGGAGGGCAGTCACTAGGCCTCACCTTTCAAGCACACTCCAATTTCATACAGAAAACACCAGGCCTCGGTGTGCCTTCCTGTGGCAAGGAAACTTTGCTTTCATTCCTTAGGTGGCACTTTGGCTCAGAACTGCCCTACACCAAGGATTCAGGGATGTGCAGCCCGATTAGTTGAGATCAGCCCTTCTGGCTCTTTCATGGATGAAACCAACTGGGCAAAGAGCCGTTCTAAGCTGGGGACCATGCTGTCTTTCCCTGGTCTACACAGAAACAGCACTCTGAGGGAGACGAGCTGCTGGCGTTTGGTAGCAACAACTCTTGTTCTGAAGAGAAACATTTCTTTGTAAGGGGGGTTGCCTCAGCCTTGCCACATTTTGTGATCTGGCTATAAAGGAGGGCAGTCAGTAGGCCTCACCCTTCAAGCCCACTCCAATTTGACAGAGAAAACACCAGGACTCGGTGTGCCTTCCTGTGGCAAGGAAACTTTGCTTTCATTCCTTAGGTGGCACTTTGGCTCAGAAGTGCCCTACCCCAAGGATTCAGGGATGTGCAGCCCGATTAGTTGAGATCAGCCCTTCTGGCTCTTTCATGGATGAAACCAACTGGGCAAAGAGCCGTTCTAAGCTGGGGACCATGCTGTCTTTCCCTGGTCTACACAGAAACAGCACTCTGAGGGAGACGAGCTGCTGGCGTTTGGTAGCAACAACTCTTGTTCTGAAGAGAAACATTTCTTTGTAAGGGGGGTTGCCTCAGCCTTGCCACATTTTGTGATCTGGCTATAAAGGAGGGCAGTCAGTAGGCCTCACCCTTCAAGCCCACTCCAATTTGACAGAGAAAACACCAGGCCTCGGTGTGCCTTCCTGTGGCAAGGAAACTTTGCTTTCATTCCTTAGGTGGCACTTTGGCTCAGAACTGCCCTACCCCAAGGATTCAGGGATGTGCAGCCCGATTAGTTGAGATCAGCCCTTCTGGCTCTTTCATGGATGAAAACAGCTGGGCATAGGGCCGTTCTAAGCTTGGGACTATGGTGTCTTTCCCTAGTCTACACAGAAACAGCACTCTGAGGGAGACGAGCTGCTGGCGTTTGGTAGCAAAATCTCCTATTCTGAAGAGAAAATTTCGTTATAAGCGGGTGGCATCAGCCTTGCCACATTTTCTCAAATGGCTCTAAAGGAGGGCAGTCAGTTGGCAGACTTACTTGCGGCCCTGCTTCCCAGGTTGGAAACTTTGCTTTCATTCCTTAGGTGGCCCATTGGCTCAGGACTGCCCTACCCCAAGAATTCAGGCTTGTGACGCCCGATTAGTTGAGATCAGCCCTTCTGGCTCTTTCATGGATGAAACCAACTGGGAAAAGAGCCGTTCTAAGCTGGGGACCATGGTGTCTTTCCCTAGTCTACACGGAAACAGCACTCTGAGGGAGACGAGCTGCTGGTGTTTGGTAGCAACATCTCCTATTCTGAAGGGAAACATTTCTTTGTAAGCGGGTTGCATCAGCCTTGCCACATGTTCTCAACTGCTTATAATGGAGGCAAGTCAGTAGGCCTCACCCTTCAAGCCCACTCCAATTTCATAGAGAAAACATCAGGCCTCGGTGTGCCTTCCTGTGGCAAGGAAACTTTGCTTTCATTCTTAGGTGGCTCTTTGGCTCAGAACTGCCCTACCCCAATGATTCAAGGATGTGCAGCCCGATTAGTTGAGATCAGTCCTTCTGGCTCTTTCATGGATGAAACCAACTGGGAAAAGAGCCGTTCTAAGCTGGGGACAATGGTGTCTTTCCTTGGTCTACACAGAAACAGCACTCTGAGGGAGACGAGCTGCTGGCGTTTGGTAGCAACAACACTTGTTCTGAAGAGAAACATTTCTTTGTAAGGAGGGTTGCCTCAGCCTTGCCACATTTTGTGATCTGGCTATAAAGGAGGGCAGTCAGTAGGCCTCACCCTTCAAGCCCACTCCAATTTCATAGAGAAAACACCAGGCCTCGGTGTGCCTTCCTGTGGCAAGGAAACTTTGCTTTCATTCTTAGGTGGCTCTTTGGCTCAGAACTGCCCTACCCCAAGGATTCAGGGATGTGCAGCCCGATTAGTTGAGATCAGTCCTTCTGGCCCTTTCATGGATGAAACCAACTGGGAAAAGAGCCGTTCTAAGCTGGGGACAATGGTGTCTTTCCCTAGTCTACACAGAAACAGCACTCTGAGGGAGACGAGCTGCTGGCGTTTGGTAGCAACATCTCCTAATCTGAAGAGAAACATTTCGTTGTAAGCGGGTTGCCTCAGCCTTGCCACATTTTCTGAACAGGCTATAAAGGAGGGCAGTCAGTAGGCCTCACCCTTCAAGCCCACTCCAATTTGACAGAGAAAACACCAGGACTCGGTGTGCCTTCCTGTGGCAAGGAAACTTTGCTTTCATTCCTTAGGTGGCACTTTGGCTCAGAACTGCCCTACCCCAAGGATTCAGGGATGTGCAGCCCGATTAGTTGAGATCAGCCCTTCTGGCTCTTTCATGGATGAAAACAGCTGGGCATAGGGCCGTTCTAAGCTTGGGACTATGGTGTCTTTCCCTAGTCTACACAGAAACAGCACTCTGAGGGAGACAAGCTGCTGGCGTTTCGTAGCAAAATCTCCTATTCTGAAGAGAAAAATTTCGTTATAAGCGGGTGGCATCAGCCTTGCCACATTTTCTCAAATGGCTCTCAAGGAGGGCAGTCAGTTGGCAGACTTACTTGTGGCCCTGCTTCCCAGGTTGGAAACTTTGCTTTCATTCCTTAGGTGGCCCATTGGCTCAAGACTGCCCTACCCCAAGAATTCAGGCTTGTGACGCCCGATTAGTTGAGATCAGCCCTTCTGGCTCTTTCATGGATGAAACCAACTGGGAAAAGAGGCGTTCTAAACTGGGGACCATGGTGTCTTTCCCTAGTCTAAACGGAAACAGCACTCTGAGGGAGACGAGCTGCTGGTGTTTGGTAGCAACATCTCCTATTCTGAAGCGAAACTTTTCTTTGTAAGCGGGTTGCATCAGCCTTGCCACATGTTCTCAACTGCTTATAATGGAGGCAAGTCAGTAGGCCTCACCCTTCAAGCCCACTCCAATTTCATAGAGAAAACATCAGGCCTCGGTGTGCCTTTCTGTGGCAATGAAACTTTGCTTTCATTCCTTAGGTGGCACTTCGGCTCAGAACTGCCCGACCTCAAGGATTCAGGGATGTGCAGCCTGATTAGTTGAGATCACCCCTTCTAGGTCTTTCATGGATGAAACCAACTGGGAAAAGAGCCGTTCTAAGCTGGGGACCATGGTGTCTTTCCCTAGTCTACACAGAAGCAGCACTCTGAGGGAGACGAGCTGCTGGCGTTTGGTAGCAAAGTCTACTATCCTGAAGAGCAACATTTCGTTGTAAGCGGGTTGCCTCAGCATTGCCACATTTTCTGAACTGGCTATAAAGTAGGGCAGTCAGTAGGCCTCACCCTTCAAGCCCACTCCAATTTCATAGAGAAAACATCAGGCCTCGGTGTGCCTTCCTGTGGCAATGAAACTTTGCTTTCATTCCTTAGGTGGCACTTGGGCTCAGAACTGCCCTACCTCAAGGATTCAGGGATGTGCAGCCTGATTAGTTGAGATCACCCCTTCTAGGTCGTTCATGGACTCAACCAACTGGGAAAAGAGCCGTTCTAAGCTGGGGACCACGGTGTCCTTCCCTAGTCTACACAGAAACAGCACTCTGAGGGAGACGAGCTTCTGGCGTTTGGTAGCAACAACTCTTATTCTGAAGAGAAACATTTCGTTGTAAGCGGGTTGCCTCAGCCTTGCCACATTTACTGAACTGGCTATAAAGGAGGGCAGTTAGTAGGCCTGACCCTTCAAGCCCACTCCAATTTCATAGAGAAAACACCAGGCCTCGGTGTGCCTTCCTGTGGCAAGGAAACTTTGCTTTCATTCTTAGGTGGCTCTTTGGCTCAGAACTGCCCTACCCCAAGGATTCAGGGATGTGCAGCCCGATTAGTTGAGATCAGTCCTTCTGGCTCTTTCATGGATGAAACCAACTGGGAAAAGAGCCGTTCTAAGCTGGGGACCATGGTGTCTTTCCCTAGTCTACACAGAAACAGCACTCTGAGGGAGAAGAGCTGCTGGCGTTTGGTAGCAACATCTCCTAATCTGAAGAGAAACATTTCGTTGTAAGCGGGTTGCCTCAGCCTTGCCACATTTTCTGAACTGGCTATAAAGGAGGGCAGTCAGTAGGCCTCACCCTTCAAGCCCACTCCAATTTCATAGAGAAAACACCAGGCCTCGGTGTGCCTTCCTGTGACAAGGAAACTTTGCTTTCATTCTTTAGGTGGCACTTTGGCTCAGAACTGCCCTACCCCAAGGATTCAGGGATGTGCAGCCCGATTAGTTGAGATCAACCATTCTGGCTCTTTCATGGATGAAACCAACTGGGAAAAGAGCCGTTCTAAGCTGGGGACCATGGTGTCTTTCCCTAGTCTACACAGAAACAGCACTCTGAGGGAGACGAGCTGCTGGCGTTTGGTAGCAACATCTCCTAATCTGAAGAGAAACATTTCGTTGTAAGCGGGTTGCCTCAGCCTTGCCACATGTTCTCAACTGGTTATATAGGAGGGCAGTCACTAGGCCTCACCTTTCAAGCACACTCCAATTTCATACAGAAAACACCAGGCCTCGGTGTGCCTTCCTGTGGCAAGGAAACTTTGCTTTCATTCCTTAGGTGGCACTTTGGCTCAGAAGTGCCCTACCCCAAGGATTCAGGGATGTGCAGCCCGATTAGTTGAGATCAGCCCTTCTGGCTCTTTCATGGATGAAACCAACTGGGCAAAGAGCCGTTCTAAGCTGGGGACCATGCTGTCTTTCCCTGGTCTACACAGAAACAGCACTCTGAGGGAGACGAGCTGCTGGTGTTTGGTAGCAACAACTCTTGTTCTGAAGAGAAACATTTCTTTGTAAGGGGGGTTGCCTCAGCCTTGCCACATTTTGTGATCTGGCTATAAAGGAGGGCAGTCAGTAGGCCTCACCCTTCAAGCCCACTCCAATTTGACAGAGAAAACACCAGGCCTCGGTGTGCCTTCCTGTGGCAAGGAAACTTTGCTTTCATTCCTTAGGTGGCACTTTGGCTCAGAACTGCCCTACCCCAAGGATTCAGGGATGTGCAGCCCGATTAGTTGAGATCAGCCCTTCTGGCTCTTTCATGGATGAAAACAGCTGGGCATAGGGCCGTTCTAAGCTTGGGACTATGGTGTCTTTCCCTAGTCTACACAGAAACAGCACTCTGAGGGAGACGAGCTGCTGGCGTTTGGTAGCAAAATCTCCTATTCTGAAGAGAAAAATTTCGTTATAAGCGGGTGGCATCAGCCTTGCCACATTTTCTCAAATGGCTCTCAAGGAGGGCAGTCAGTTGGCAGACTTACTTGCGGCCCTGCTTCCCAGGTTGGAAACTTTGCTTTCATTCCTTAGGTGGCCCATTGGCTCAGGACTGCCCTACCCCAAGAATTCAGGCTTGTGACGCCCGATTAGTTGAGATCAGCCCTTCTGGCTCTTTCATGAATGAAACCAACTGGGAAAAGAGCCGTTCTAAGCTGGGGACCATGGTGTCTTTCCCTAGTCTACACGGAAACAGCACTCTGAGGGAGACGAGCTGCTGGTGTTTGGTAGCAACATCTCCTATTCTGAAGGGAAACGTTTCTTTGTAAGCGGGTTGCATCAGCCTTGCCACATGTTCTCAACTGCTTATAATGGAGGCAAGTCAGTAGGCCTCACCCTTCAAGCCCACTCCAATTTCATAGAGAAAACATCAGGCCTCGGTGTGCCTTCCTGTGGCAAGGAAACTTTGCTTTCATTCTTAGGTGGCTCTTTGGCTCAGAACTGCCCTACCCCAATGATTCAAGGATGTGCAGCCCGATTAGTTGAGATCAGTCCTTCTGGCTCTTTCATGGATGAAACCAACTGGGAAAAGAGCCGTTCTAAGCTGGGGACCATGCTGTCTTTCCCTGGTCTACACAGAAACAGCACTCTGAGGGAGACGGGCTGCTGGCGTTTGGTAGCTACAACACTTGTTCTGAAGAGAAACATTTCTTTGTAAGGGGGGTTGCCTCAGCCTTGCCACATTTTGTGATCTGGCTATAAAGGAGGGCAGTCAGTAGGCCTCACCCTTCAAGCCCACTCCAATTTCATAGAGAAAACACCAGGCCTCGGTGTGCCTTCCTGTGGCAAGGAAACTTTGCTTTCATTCCTAGGTGGCTCTTTGGCTCAGAACTGCCCTACCCCAAGATTTCAGGGATGTGCAGCCCGATTAGTTGAGATCAGTCCTTCTGGCTCTTTCATGGATGAAACCAACTGGGAAAAGAGCCGTTCTAAGCTGGGGACAATGGTGTCTTTCCCTAGTCTACACAGAAACAGCACTCTGAGGGAGACGAGCTGCTGGCGTTTGGTAGCAACATCTCCTAATCTGAAGAGAAACATTTCGTTGTAAGCGGGTTGCCTCAGCCTTGCCACATTTTCTGAACTGGCTATAAAGGAGGGCAGTCAGTAGGCCTCACCCTTCAAGCCCACTCCAATTTGACAGAGAAAACACCAGGCCTCGGTGTGCCTTCCTGTGGCAAGGAAACTTTGCTTTCATTCCTTAGGTGGCACTTTGGCTCAGAACAGCCCTACCCCAAGGATTCAGGGATGTGCAGCCCGATTAGTTGAGATCAGCCCTTCTGGCTCTTTCATGGATGAAAACAGCTGGGCATAGGGCCGTTCTAAGCTTGGGACTATGGTGTCTTTCCCTAGTCTACACAGAAACAGCACTCTGAGGGAGACAAGCTGCTGGCGTTTCGTAGCAAAATCTCCTATTCTGAAGAGAAAAATTTCGTTATAAGCGGGTGGCATCAGCCTTGCCACATTTTCTCAAATGGCTCTAAAGGAGGGCAGTCAGTTGGCAGACTTACTTGTGGCCCTGCTTCCCAGGTTGGAAACTTTGCTTTCATTCCTTAGGTGGCCCATTGGCTCAAGACTGCCCTACCCCAAGAATTCAGGCTTGTGACGCCCGATTAGTTGAGATCAGCCCTTCTGGCTCTTTCATGGATGAAACCAACTGGGAAAAGAGGCGTTCTAAACTGGGGACCATGGTGTCTTTCCCTAGTCTACACGGAAACAGCACTCTGAGGGAGACGAGCTGCTGGTGTTTGGTAGCAACATCTCCTATTCTGAAGCGAAACATTTCTTTGTAAGCGGGTTGCATCAGCCTTGCCACATGTTCTCAACTGCTTATAATGGAGGCAAGTCAGTAGGCCTCACCCTTCAAGCCCACTCCAATTTCATAGAGAAAACATCAGGCCTCGGTGTGCCTTTCTGTGGCAATGAAACTTTGCTTTCATTCCTTAGGTGGCACTTCGGCTCAGAACTGCCCGACCTCAAGGATTCAGGGATGTGCAGCCTGATTAGTTGAGATCACCCCTTCTAGGTCTTTCATGGATGAAACCAACTGGGAAAAGAGCCGTTCTAAGCTGGGGACCATGGTGTCTTTCCCTAGTCTACACAGAAGCAGCACTCTGAGGGAGACGAGCTGCTGGCGTTTGGTAGCAACGTCTACTATCCTGAAGAGCAACATTTCGTTGTAAGCGGGTTGCCTCAGCATTGCCACATTTTCTGAACTGGCTATAAAGTAGAGCAGTCAGTAGGCCTCACCCTTCAAGCCCACTCCAATTTCATAGAGAAAACATCAGGCCTCGGTGTGCCTTCCTGTGGCAATGAAACTTTGCTTTCATTCCTTAGGTGGCACTTGGGCTCAGAACTGCCCTACCTCAAGGATTCAGGGATGTGCAGCCTGATTAGTTGAGATCACCCCTTCTAGGTCGTTCATGGACTCAACCAACTGGGAAAAGAGCCGTTCTAAGCTGGGGACCACGGTGTCCTTCCCTAGTCTACACAGAAACAGCACTCTGAGGGAGACGAGCTTCTGGCGTTTGGTAGCAACAACTCTTATTCTGAAGAGAAACATTTCGTTGTAAGCGGGTTGCCTCAGCCTTGCCACATTTACTGAACTGGCTATAAAGGAGGGCAGTTAGTAGGCCTCACCCTTCAAGCCCACTCCAAATTCATAGAGAAAACACCAGGCCTCGGTGTGCCTTCCTGTGGCAAGGAAACTTTGCTTTCATTCTTAGGTGGCTCTTTGTCTCAGAACTGCCCTACCCCAAGGATTCAGGGATGTGCAGCCCGATTAGTTGAGATCAGTCCTTCTGGCTCTTTCATGGATGAAACCAACTGGGAAAAGAGCCGTTCTAAGCTGGGGACCATGGTGTCTTTCCCTAGTCTACACAGAAACAGCACTCTGAGGGAGAAGAGCTGCTGGCGTTTGGTAGCAACATCTCCTAATCTGAAGAGAAACATTTCGTTGTAAGCGGGTTGCCTCAGCCTTGCCACATTTTCTGAACTGGCTATAAAGGAGGGCAGTTAGTAGGCCTCACCCTTCAAGCCCACTCCAAATTCATAGAGAAAACACCAGGCCTCGGTGTGCCTTCCTGTGGCAAGGAAACTTTGCTTTCATTCTTAGGTGGCTCTTTGGCTCAGAACTGCCCTACCCCAAGGATTCAGGGATGTGCAGCCCGATTAGTTGAGATCAGTCCTTCTGGCTCTTTCATGGATGAAACCAACTGGGAAAAGAGCCGTTCTAAGCTGGGGACCATGGTGTCTTTCCCTAGTCTACACAGAAACAGCACTCTGAGGGAGAAGAGCTGCTGGCGTTTGGTAGCAACATCTCCTAATCTGAAGAGAAACATTTCGTTGTAAGCGGGTTGCCTCAGCCTTGCCACATTTTCTGAACTGGCTATAAAGGAGGGCAGTCAGTAGGCCTCACCCTTCAAGCCCACTCCAATTTCATAGAGAAAACACCAGGCCTCGGTGTGCCTTCCTGTGACAAGGAAACTTTGCTTTCATTCTTTAGGTGGCACTTTGGCTCAGAACTGCCCTACCCCAAGGATTCAGGGATGTGCAGCCCGATTAGTTGAGATCAGCCATTCTGGCTCTTTCATGGATGAAACCAACTGGGAAAAGAGCCGTTCTAAGCTGGGGACCATGGTGTCTTTCCCTAGTCTACACAGAAACAGCACTCTGAGGGAGACGAGCTGCTGGCGTTTGGTAGCAACATCTCCTAATCTGAAGAGAAACATTTCGTTGTAAGCGGGTTGCCTCAGCCTTGCCACATGTTCTCAACTGGTTATAAAGGAGGGCAGTCACTAGGCCTCACCTTTCAAGCACACTCCAATTTCATACAGAAAACACCAGGCCTCGGTGTGCCTTCCTGTGGCAAGGAAACTTTGCTTTCATTCCTTAGGTGGCACTTTGGCTCAGAAGTGCCCTACCCCAAGGATTCAGGGATGTGCAGCCCGATTAGTTGAGATCAGCCCTTCTGGCTCTTTCATGGATGAAACCAACTGGGCAAAGAGCCGTTCTAAGCTGGGGACCATGCTGTCTTTCCCTGGTCTACACAGAAACAGCACTCTGAGGGAGACGAGCTGCTGGTGTTTGGTAGCAACAACTCTTGTTCTGAAGAGAAACATTTCTTTGTAAGGGGGGTTGCCTCAGCCTTGCCACATTTTGTGATCTGGCTATAAAGGAGGGCAGTCAGTAGGCCTCACCCTTCAAGCCCACTCCAATTTGACAGAGAAAACACCAGGCCTCGGTGTGCCTTCCTGTGGCAAGGAAACTTTGCTTTCATTCCTTAGGTGGCACTTTGGCTCAGAACTGCCCTACCCCAAGGATTCAGGGATGTGCAGCCCGATTAGTTGAGATCAGCCCTTCTGGCTCTTTCATGGATGAAAACAGCTGGGCATAGGGCCGTTCTAAGCTTGGGACTATGGTGTCTTTCCCTAGTCTACACAGAAACAGCACTCTGAGGGAGACGAGCTGCTGGCGTTTGGTAGCAAAATCTCCTATTCTGAAGAGAAAAATTTCGTTATAAGCGGGTGGCATCAGCCTTGCCACATTTTCTCAAATGGCTCTCAAGGAGGGCAGTCAGTTGGCAGACTTACTTGCGGCCCTGCTTCCCAGGTTGGAAACTTTGCTTTCGTTCCTTAGGTGGCCCATTGGCTCAGGACTGCCCTACCCCAAGAATTCAGGCTTGTGACGCCCGATTAGTTGAGATCAGCCCTTCTGGCTCTTTCATGAATGAAACCAACTGGGAAAAGAGCCGTTCTAAGCTGGGGACCATGGTGTCTTTCCCTAGTCTACACGGAAACAGCACTCTGAGGGAGACGAGCTGCTGGTGTTTGGTAGCAACATCTCCTATTCTGAAGGGAAACATTTCTTTGTAAGCGGGTTGCATCAGCCTTGCCACATGTTCTCAACTGCTTATAATGGAGGCAAGTCAGTAGGCCTCACCCTTCAAGCCCACTCCAATTTCATAGAGAAAACATCAGGCCTCGGTGTGCCTTCCTGTGGCAAGGAAACTTTGCTTTCATTCTTAGGTGGCTCTTTGGCTCAGAACTGCCCTACCCCAATGATTCAAGGATGTGCAGCCCGATTAGTTGAGATCAGTCCTTCTGGCTCTTTCATGGATGAAACCAACTGGGAAAAGAGCCGTTCTAAGCTGGGGACCATGCTGTCTTTCCCTGGTCTACACAGAAACAGCACTCTGAGGGAGACGGGCTGCTGGCGTTTGGTAGCTACAACACTTGTTCTGAAGAGAAACATTTCTTTGTAAGGGGGGTTGCCTCAGCCTTGCCACATTTTGTGATCTGGCTATAAAGGAGGGCAGTCAGTAGGCCTCACCCTTCAAGCCCACTCCAATTTCACAGAGAAAACACCAGGCCTCGGTGTGCCTTCCTGTGGCAAGGAAACTTTGCTTTCATTCTTAGGTGGCTCTTTGGCTCAGAACTGCCCTACCCCAAGGATTCAGGGATGTGCAGCCCGATTAGTTGAGATCAGTCCTTCTGGCTCTTTCATGGATGAAACCAACTGGGAAAAGAGCCGTTCTAAGCTGGGGACAATGGTGTCTTTCCCTAGTCTACACAGAAACAGCACTCTGAGGGAGACGAGCTGCTGGCGTTTGGTAGCAACATCTCCTAATCTGAAGAGAAACATTTCGTTGTAAGCGGGTTGCCTCAGCCTTGCCACATTTTTTGAACTGGCTATAAAGGAGGGCAGTCAGTAGGCCTCACCCTTCAAGCCCACTCCAATTTCATAGAGAAAACACCAGGCCTCGGTGTGCCTTCCTGTGAGAAGGAAACTTTGCTTTCATTCTTTAGGTGGCACTTTGGCTCAGAACTGCCCTACCCCAAGGATTCAGGGATGTGCAGCCCGATTAGTTGAGATCAGTCCTTCTGGCACTTTCATGGATGAAACCAACTGGGAAAAGAGCCGTTCTAAGCTGGGGACCATGGTGTCTTACCCTAGTCTACACAGAAACAGCACTCTGAGGGAGACGAGCTGCTGGCGTTTGGTAGCAACATCTCCTAATCTGAAGAGAAACATTTCGTTGTAAGCGGGTTGCCTCAGCCTTGCCACATGTTCTCAACTGGTTATAAAGGAGGGCAGTCACTAGGCCTCACCTTTCAAGCACACTCCAATTTCATACAGAAAACACCAGGCCTCGGTGTGCCTTCCTGTGGCAAGGAAACTTTGCTTTCATTCCTTAGGTGGCACTTTGGCTCAGAACTGCCCTACACCAAGGATTCAGGGATGTGCAGCCCGATTAGTTGAGATCAGCCCTTCTGGCTCTTTCATGGATGAAACCAACTGGGCAAAGAGCCGTTCTAAGCTGGGGACCATGCTGTCTTTCCCTGGTCTACACAGAAACAGCACTCTGAGGGAGACGAGCTGCTGGCGTTTGGTAGCAACAACTCTTGTTCTGAAGAGAAACATTTCTTTGTAAGGGGGGTTGCCTCAGCCTTGCCACATTTTGTGATCTGGCTATAAAGGAGGGCAGTCAGTAGGCCTCACCCTTCAAGCCCACTCCAATTTGACAGAGAAAACACCAGGACTCGGTGTGCCTTCCTGTGGCAAGGAAACTTTGCTTTCATTCCTTAGGTGGCACTTTGGCTCAGAAGTGCCCTACCCCAAGGATTCAGGGATGTGCAGCCCGATTAGTTGAGATCAGCCCTTCTGGCTCTTTCATGGATGAAAACAGCTGGGCATAGGGCCGTTCTAAGCTTGGGACTATGGTGTCTTTCCCTAGTCTACACAGAAACAGCACTCTGAGGGAGACGAGCTGCTGGCGTTTGGTAGCAAAATCTCCTATTCTGAAGAGAAAAATTTCGTTATAAGCGGGTGGCATCAGCCTTGCCACATTTTCTCAAATGGCTCTAAAGGAGGGCAGTCAGTTGGCAGACTTACTTGCGGCCCTGCTTCCCAGGTTGGAAACTTTGCTTTCATTCCTTAGGTGGCCCATTGGCTCAGGACTGCCCTACCCCAAGAATTCAGGCTTGTGACGCCCGATTAGTTGAGATCAGCCCTTCTGGCTCTTTCATGGATGAAACCAACTGGGAAAAGAGCCGTTCTAAGCTGGGGACCATGGTGTCTTTCCCTAGTCTACACGGAAACAGCACTCTGAGGGAGACGAGCTGCTGGTGTTTGGTAGCAACATCTCCTATTCTGAAGGGAAACATTTCTTTGTAAGCGGGTTGCATCAGCCTTGCCACATGTTCTCAACTGCTTATAATGGAGGCAAGTCAGTAGGCCTCACCCTTCAAGCCCACTCCAATTTCATAGAGAAAACATCAGGCCTCGGTGTGCCTTCCTGTGGCAAGGAAACTTTGCTTTCATTCTTAGGTGGCTCTTTGGCTCAGAACTGCCCTACCCCAATGATTCAAGGATGTGCAGCCCGATTAGTTGAGATCAGTCCTTCTGGCTCTTTCATGGATGAAACCAACTGGGAAAAGAGCCGTTCTAAGCTGGGGACCATGCTGTCTTTCCCTGGTCTACACAGAAACAGCACTCTGAGGGAGACGGGCTGCTGGCGTTTGGTAGCTACAACACTTGTTCTGAAGAGAAACATTTCTTTGTAAGGGGGGTTGCCTCAGCCTTGCCACATTTTGTGATCTGGCTATAAAGGAGGGCAGTCAGTAGGCCTCACCCTTCAAGCCCACTCCAATTTCACAGAGAAAACACCAGGCCTCGGTGTGCCTTCCTGTGGCAAGGAAACTTTGCTTTCATTCTTAGGTGGCTCTTTGGCTCAGAACTGCCCTACCCCAAGGATTCAGGGATGTGCAGCCCGATTAGTTGAGATCAGTCCTTCTGGCTCTTTCATGGATGAAACCAACTGGGAAAAGAGCCGTTCTAAGCTGGGGACAATGGTGTCTTTCCCTAGTCTACACAGAAACAGCACTCTGAGGGAGACGAGCTGCTGGCGTTTGGTAGCAACATCTCCTAATCTGAAGAGAAACATTTCGTTGTAAGCGGGTTGCCTCAGCCTTGCCACATTTTTTGAACTGGCTATAAAGGAGGGCAGTCAGTAGGCCTCACCCTTCAAGCCCACTCCAATTTCATAGAGAAAACACCAGGCCTCGGTGTGCCTTCCTGTGAGAAGGAAACTTTGCTTTCATTCTTTAGGTGGCACTTTGGCTCAGAACTGCCCTACCCCAAGGATTCAGGGATGTGCAGCCCGATTAGTTGAGATCAGTCCTTCTGGCACTTTCATGGATGAAACCAACTGGGAAAAGAGCCGTTCTAAGCTGGGGACCATGGTGTCTTACCCTAGTCTACACAGAAACAGCACTCTGAGGGAGACGAGCTGCTGGCGTTTGGTAGCAACATCTCCTAATCTGAAGAGAAACATTTCGTTGTAAGCGGGTTGCCTCAGCCTTGCCACATGTTCTCAACTGGTTATAAAGGAGGGCAGTCACTAGGCCTCACCTTTCAAGCACACTCCAATTTCATACAGAAAACACCAGGCCTCGGTGTGCCTTCCTGTGGCAAGGAAACTTTGCTTTCATTCCTTAGGTGGCACTTTGGCTCAGAACTGCCCTACACCAAGGATTCAGGGATGTGCAGCCCGATTAGTTGAGATCAGCCCTTCTGGCTCTTTCATGGATGAAACCAACTGGGCAAAGAGCCGTTCTAAGCTGGGGACCATGCTGTCTTTCCCTGGTCTACACAGAAACAGCACTCTGAGGGAGACAAGCTGCTGGCGTTTGGTAGCAACAACTCTTGTTCTGAAGAGAAACATTTCTTTGTAAGGGGGGTTGCCTCAGCCTTGCCACATTTTGTGATCTGGCTATAAAGGAGGGCAGTCAGTAGGCCTCACCCTTCAAGCCCACTCCAATTTGACAGAGAAAACACCAGGACTCGGTGTGCCTTCCTGTGGCAAGGAAACTTTGCTTTCATTCCTTAGGTGGCACTTTGGCTCAGAAGTGCCCTACCCCAAGGATTCAGGGATGTGCAGCCCGATTAGTTGAGATCAGCCCTTCTGGCTCTTTCATGGATGAAACCAACTGGGCAAAGAGCCGTTCTAAGCTGGGGACCATGCTGTCTTTCCCTGGTCTACACAGAAACAGCACTCTGAGTGAGACGAGCTGCTGGCGTTTGGTAGCAACAACTCTTGTTCTGAAGAGAAACATTTCTTTGTAAGGGGGGTTGCCTCAGCCTTGCCACATTTTGTGATCTGGCTATAAAGGAGGGCAGTCAGTAGGCCTCACCCTTCAAGCCCACTCCAATTTGACAGAGAAAACACCAGGCCTCGGTGTGCCTTCCTGTGGCAAGGAAACTTTGCTTTCATTCCTTAGGTGGCACTTTGGCTCAGAACTGCCCTACCCCAAGGATTCAGGGATGTGCAGCCCGATTAGTTGAGATCAGCCCTTCTGGCTCTTTCACGGATGAAAACAGCTGGGCATAGGGCCGTTCTAAGCTTGGGACTATGGTGTCTTTCCCTAGTCTACACAGAAACAGCACTCTGAGGGAGACGAGCTGCTGGCGTTTGGTAGCAAAATCTCCTATTCTGAAGAGAAAAATTTCGTTATAAGCGGGTGGCATCAGCCTTGCCACATTTTCTCAAATGGCTCTAAAGGAGGGCAGTCAGTTGGCAGACTTACTTGCGGCCCTGCTTCCCAGGTTGGAAACTTTGCTTTCATTCCTTAGGTGGCCCATTGGCTCAGGACTGCCCTACCCCAAGAATTCAGGCTTGTGACGCCCGATTAGTTGAGATCAGCCCTTCTGGCTCTTTCATGGATGAAACCAACTGGGAAAAGAGCCGTTCTAAGCTGGGGACCATGGTGTCTTTCCCTAGTCTACACGGAAACAGCACTCTGAGGGAGACGAGCTGCTGGTGTTTGGTAGCAACATCTCCTATTCTGAAGGGAAACATTTCTTTGTAAGCGGGTTGCATCAGCCTTGCCACATGTTCTCAACTGCTTATAATGGAGGCAAGTCAGTAGGCCTCACCCTTCAAGCCCACTCCAATTTCATAGAGAAAACATCAGGCCTCGGTGTGCCTTCCTGTGGCAAGGAAACTTTGCTTTCATTCTTAGGTGGCTCTTTGGCTCAGAACTGCCCTACCCCAATGATTCAAGGATGTGCAGCCCGATTAGTTGAGATCAGTCCTTCTGGCTCTTTCATGGATGAAACCAACTGGGAAAAGAGCCGTTCTAAGCTGGGGACAATGGTGTCTTTCCCTGGTCTACACAGAAACAGCACTCTGAGGGAGACGAGCTGCTGGCGTTTGGTAGCAACAACACTTGTTCTGAAGAGAAACATTTCTTTGTAAGGAGGGTTGCCTCAGCCTTGCCACATTTTGTGATCTGGCTATAAAGGAGGGCAGTCAGTAGGCCTCACCCTTCAAGCCCACTCCAATTTCATAGAGAAAACACCAGGCCTTGGTGTGCCTTCCTGTGGCAAGGAAACTTTGCTTTCATTCTTAGGTGGCTCTTTGGCTCGGAACTGCCCTACCCCAAGGATTCAGGGATGTGCAGCCCGATTAGTTGAGATCAGTCCTTCTGGCCCTTTCATGGATGAAACCAACTGGGAAAAGAGCCGTTCTAAGCTGGGGACAATGGTGTCTTTCCCTAGTCTACACAGAAACAGCACTCTGAGGGAGACGAGCTGCTGGCGTTTGGTAGCAACATCTCCTAATCTGAAGAGAAACGTTTCGTTGTAAGCGGGTTGCCTCAGCCTTGCCACATTTTCTGAACAGGCTATAAAGGAGGGCAGTCAGTAGGCCTCACCCTTCAAGCCCACTCCAATTTGACAGAGAAAACACCAGGACTCGGTGTGCCTTCCTGTGGCAAGGAAACTTTGCTTTCATTCCTTAGGTGGCACTTTGGCTCAGAACTGCCCTACCCCAAGGATTCAGGGATGTGCAGCCCGATTAGTTGAGATCAGCCCTTCTGGCTCTTTCATGGATGAAAACAGCTGGGCATAGGGCCGTTCTAAGCTTGGGACTATGGTGTCTTTCCCTAGTCTACACAGAAACAGCACTCTGAGGGAGACAAGCTGCTGGCGTTTCGTAGCAAAATCTCCTATTCTGAAGAGAAAAATTTCGTTATAAGCGGGTGGCATCAGCCTTGCCACATTTTCTCAAATGGCTCTCAAGGAGGGCAGTCAGTTGGCAGACTTACTTGTGGCCCTGCTTCCCAGGTTGGAAACTTTGCTTTCATTCCTTAGGTGGCCCATTGGCTCAAGACTGCCCTACCCCAAGAATTCAGGCTTGTGACGCCCGATTAGTTGAGATCAGCCCTTCTGGCTCTTTCATGGATGAAACCAACTGGGAAAAGAGGCGTTCTAAACTGGGGACCATGGTGTCTTTCCCTAGTCTACACGGAAACAGCACTCTGAGGGAGACGAGCTGCTGGTGTTTGGTAGCAACATCTCCTATTCTGAAGCGAAACATTTCTTTGTAAGCGGGTTGCATCAGCCTTGCCACATGTTCTCAACTGCTTATAATGGAGGCAAGTCAGTAGGCCTCACCCTTCAAGCCCACTCCAATTTCATAGAGAAAACATCAGGCCTCGGTGTGCCTTCCTGTGGCAATGAAACTTTGCTTTCATTCCTTAGGTGGCACTTGGGCTCAGAACTGCCCTACCTCAAGGATTCAGGGATGTGCAGCCTGATTAGTTGAGATCACCCCTTCTAGGTCGTTCATGGACTCAACCAACTGGGAAAAGAGCCGTTCTAAGCTGGGGACCACGGTGTCCTTCCCTAGTCTACACAGAAACAGCACTCTGAGGGAGAAGAGCTGCTGGCGTTTGGTAGCAACATCTCCTAATCTGAAGAGAAACATTTCGTTGTAAGCGGGTTGCCTCAGCCTTGCCACATTTTCTGAACTGGCTATAAAGGAGGGCAGTCAGTAGGCCTCACCCTTCAAGCCCACTCCAATTTCATAGAGAAAACACCAGGCCTCGGTGTGCCTTCCTGTGACAAGGAAACTTTGCTTTCATTCTTTAGGTGGCACTTTGGCTCAGAACTGCCCTACCCCAAGGATTCAGGGATGTGCAGCCCGATTAGTTGAGATCAGCCATTCTGGCTCTTTCATGGATGAAACCAACTGGGAAAAGAGCCGTTCTAAGCTGGGGACCATGGTGTCTTTCCCTAGTCTACACAGAAACAGCACTCTGAGGGAGACGAGCTGCTGGCGTTTGGTAGCAACATCTCCTAATCTGAAGAGAAACATTTCGTTGTAAGCGGGTTGCCTCAGCCTTGCCACATGTTCTCAACTGGTTATATAGGAGGGCAGTCACTAGGCCTCACCTTTCAAGCACACTCCAATTTCATACAGAAAACACCAGGCCTCGGTGTGCCTTCCTGTGGCAAGGAAACTTTGCTTTCATTCCTTAGGTGGCACTTTGGCTCAGAAGTGCCCTACCCCAAGGATTCAGGGATGTGCAGCCCGATTAGTTGAGATCAGCCCTTCTGGCTCTTTCATGGATGAAACCAACTGGGCAAAGAGCCGTTCTAAGCTGGGGACCATGCTGTCTTTCCCTGGTCTACACAGAAACAGCACTCTGAGGGAGACGAGCTGCTGGTGTTTGGTAGCAACAACTCTTGTTCTGAAGAGAAACATTTCTTTGTAAGGGGGGTTGCCTCAGCCTTGCCACATTTTGTGATCTGGCTATAAAGGAGGGCAGTCAGTAGGCCTCACCCTTCAAGCCCACTCCAATTTGACAGAGAAAACACCAGGCCTCGGTGTGCCTTCCTGTGGCAAGGAAACTTTGCTTTCATTCCTTAGGTGGCACTTTGGCTCAGAACTGCCCTACCCCAAGGATTCAGGGATGTGCAGCCCGATTAGTTGAGATCAGCCCTTCTGGCTCTTTCATGGATGAAAACAGCTGGGCATAGGGCCGTTCTAAGCTTGGGACTATGGTGTCTTTCCCTAGTCTACACAGAAACAGCACTCTGAGGGAGACGAGCTGCTGGCGTTTGGTAGCAAAATCTCCTATTCTGAAGAGAAAAATTTCGTTATAAGCGGGTGGCATCAGCCTTGCCACATTTTCTCAAATGGCTCTAAAGGAGGGCAGTCAGTTGGCAGACTTACTTGTGGCCCTGCTTCCCAGGTTGGAAACTTTGCTTTCATTCCTTAGGTGGCCCATTGGCTCAAGACTGCCCTACCCCAAGAATTCAGGCTTGTGACGCCCGATTAGTTGAGATCAGCCCTTCTGGCTCTTTCATGGATGAAACCAACTGGGAAAAGAGGCGTTCTAAACTGGGGACCATGGTGTCTTTCCCTAGTCTACACGGAAACAGCACTCTGAGGGAGACGAGCTGCTGGTGTTTGGTAGCAACATCTCCTATTCTGAAGCGAAACATTTCTTTGTAAGCGGGTTGCATCAGCCTTGCCACATGTTCTCAACTGCTTATAATGGAGGCAAGTCAGTAGGCCTCACCCTTCAAGCCCACTCCAATTTCATAGAGAAAACATCAGGCCTCGGTGTGCCTTTCTGTGGCAATGAAACTTTGCTTTCATTCCTTAGGTGGCACTTCGGCTCAGAACTGCCCGACCTCAAGGATTCAGGGATGTGCAGCCTGATTAGTTGAGATCACCCCTTCTAGGTCTTTCATGGATGAAACCAACTGGGAAAAGAGCCGTTCTAAGCTGGGGACCATGGTGTCTTTCCCTAGTCTACACAGAAGCAGCACTCTGAGGGAGACGAGCTGCTGGCGTTTGGTAGCAACGTCTACTATCCTGAAGAGCAACATTTCGTTGTAAGCGGGTTGCCTCAGCATTGCCACATTTTCTGAACTGGCTATAAAGTAGAGCAGTCAGTAGGCCTCACCCTTCAAGCCCACTCCAATTTCATAGAGAAAACATCAGGCCTCGGTGTGCCTTCCTGTGGCAATGAAACTTTGCTTTCATTCCTTAGGTGGCACTTGGGCTCAGAACTGCCCTACCTCAAGGATTCAGGGATGTGCAGCCTGATTAGTTGAGATCACCCCTTCTAGGTCGTTCATGGACTCAACCAACTGGGAAAAGAGCCGTTCTAAGCTGGGGACCACGGTGTCCTTCCCTAGTCTACACAGAAACAGCACTCTGAGGGAGACGAGCTTCTGGCGTTTGGTAGCAACAACTCTTATTCTGAAGAGAAACATTTCGTTGTAAGCGGGTTGCCTCAGCCTTGCCACATTTACTGAACTGGCTATAAAGGAGGGCAGTTAGTAGGCCTCACCCTTCAAGCCCACTCCAATTTCATAGAGAAAACACCAGGCCTCGGTGTGCCTTCCTGTGGCAAGGAAACTTTGCTTTCATTCTTAGGTGGCTCTTTGGCTCAGAACTGCCCTACCCCAAGGATTCAGGGATGTGCAGCCCGATTAGTTGAGATCAGTCCTTCTGGCTCTTTCATGGATGAAACCAACTGGGAAAAGAGCCGTTCTAAGCTGGGGACCATGGTGTCTTTCCCTAGTCTACACAGAAACAGCACTCTGAGGGAGAAGAGCTGCTGGCGTTTGGTAGCAACATCTCCTAATCTGAAGAGAAACATTTCGTTGTAAGCGGGTTGCCTCAGCCTTGCCACATTTTCTGAACTGGCTATAAAGGAGGGCAGTCAGTAGGCCTCACCCTTCAAGCCCACTCCAATTTCATAGAGAAAACACCAGGCCTCGGTGTGCCTTCCTGTGACAAGGAAACTTTGCTTTCATTCTTTAGGTGGCACTTTGGCTCAGAACTGCCCTACCCCAAGGATTCAGGGATGTGCAGCCCGATTAGTTGAGATCAGCCATTCTGGCTCTTTCATGGATGAAACCAACTGGGAAAAGAGCCGTTCTAAGCTGGGGACCATGGTGTCTTTCCCTAGTCTACACAGAAACAGCACTCTGAGGGAGACGAGCTGCTGGCGTTTGGTAGCAACATCTCCTAATCTGAAGAGAAACATTTCGTTGTAAGCGGGTTGCCTCAGCCTTGCCACATGTTCTCAACTGGTTATAAAGGAGGGCAGTCACTAGGCCTCACCTTTCAAGCACACTCCAATTTCATACAGAAAACACCAGGCCTCGGTGTGCCTTCCTGTGGCAAGGAAACTTTGCTTTCATTCCTTAGGTGGCACTTTGGCTCAGAAGTGCCCTACCCCAAGGATTCAGGGATGTGCAGCCCGATTAGTTGAGATCAGCCCTTCTGGCTCTTTCATGGATGAAACCAACTGGGCAAAGAGCCGTTCTAAGCTGGGGACCATGCTGTCTTTCCCTGGTCTACACAGAAACAGCACTCTGAGGGAGACGAGCTGCTGGTGTTTGGTAGCAACAACTCTTGTTCTGAAGAGAAACATTTCTTTGTAAGGGGGGTTGCCTCAGCCTTGCCACATTTTGTGATCTGGCTATAAAGGAGGGCAGTCAGTAGGCCTCACCCTTCAAGCCCACTCCAATTTGACAGAGAAAACACCAGGCCTCGGTGTGCCTTCCTGTGGCAAGGAAACTTTGCTTTCATTCCTTAGGTGGCACTTTGGCTCAGAACTGCCCTACCCCAAGGATTCAGGGATGTGCAGCCCGATTAGTTGAGATCAGCCCTTCTGGCTCTTTCATGGATGAAAACAGCTGGGCATAGGGCCGTTCTAAGCTTGGGACTATGGTGTCTTTCCCTAGTCTACACAGAAACAGCACTCTGAGGGAGACGAGCTGCTGGCGTTTGGTAGCAAAATCTCCTATTCTGAAGAGAAAAATTTCGTTATAAGCGGGTGGCATCAGCCTTGCCACATTTTCTCAAATGGCTCTCAAGGAGGGCAGTCAGTTGGCAGACTTACTTGCGGCCCTGCTTCCCAGGTTGGAAACTTTGCTTTCATTCCTTAGGTGGCCCATTGGCTCAGGACTGCCCTACCCCAAGAATTCAGGCTTGTGACGCCCGATTAGTTGAGATCAGCCCTTCTGGCTCTTTCATGAATGACACCAACTGGGAAAAGAGCCGTTCTAAGCTGGGGACCATGGTGTCTTTCCCTAGTCTACACGGAAACAGCACTCTGAGGGAGACGAGCTGCTGGTGTTTGGTAACAACATCTCCTATTCTGAAGGGAAACATTTCTTTGTAAGCGGGTTGCATCAGCCTTGCCACATGTTCTCAACTGCTTATAATGGAGGCAAGTCAGTAGGCCTCACCCTTCAAGCCCACTCCAATTTCATAGAGAAAACATCAGGCCTCGGTGTGCCTTCCTGTGGCAAGGAAACTTTGCTTTCATTCTTAGGTGGCTCTTTGGCTCAGAACTGCCCTACCCCAATGATTCAAGGATGTGCAGCCCGATTAGTTGAGATCAGTCCTTCTGGCTCTTTCATGGATGAAACCAACTGGGAAAAGAGCCGTTCTAAGCTGGGGACCATGCTGTCTTTCCCTGGTCTACACAGAAACAGCACTCTGAGGGAGACGGGCTGCTGGCGTTTGGTAGCTACAACACTTGTTCTGAAGAGAAACATTTCTTTGTAAGGGGGGTTGCCTCAGCCTTGCCACATTTTGTGATCTGGCTATAAAGGAGGGCAGTCAGTAGGCCTCACCCTTCAAGCCCACTCCAATTTCACAGAGAAAACACCAGGCCTCGGTGTGCCTTCCTGTGGCAAGGAAACTTTGCTTTCATTCTTAGGTGGCTCTTTGGCTCAGAACTGCCCTACCCCAAGGATTCAGGGATGTGCAGCCCGATTAGTTGAGATCAGCCATTCTGGCTCTTTCATGGATGAAACCAACTGGGAAAAGAGCCGTTCTAAGCTGGGGACCATGGTGTCTTTCCCTAGTCTACACAGAAACAGCACTCTGAGGGAGACGAGCTGCTGGCGTTTGGTAGCAACATCTCCTAATCTGAAGAGAAACATTTCGTTGTAAGCGGGTTGCCTCAGCCTTGCCACATGTTCTCAACTGGTTATAAAGGAGGGCAGTCACTAGGCCTCACCTTTCAAGCACACTCCAATTTCATACAGAAAACACCAGGCCTCGGTGTGCCTTCCTGTGGCAAGGAAACTTTGCTTTCATTCCTTAGGTGGCACTTTGGCTCAGAAGTGCCCTACCCCAAGGATTCAGGGATGTGCAGCCCGATTAGTTGAGATCAGCCCTTCTGGCTCTTTCATGGATGAAACCAACTGGGCAAAGAGCCGTTCTAAGCTGGGGACCATGCTGTCTTTCCCTGGTCTACACAGAAACAGCACTCTGAGGGAGACGAGCTGCTGGTGTTTGGTAGCAACAACTCTTGTTCTGAAGAGAAACATTTCTTTGTAAGGGGGGTTGCCTCAGCCTTGCCACATTTTGTGATCTGGCTATAAAGGAGGGCAGTCAGTAGGCCTCACCCTTCAAGCCCACTCCAATTTGACAGAGAAAACACCAGGCCTCGGTGTGCCTTCCTGTGGCAAGGAAACTTTGCTTTCATTCCTTAGGTGGCACTTTGGCTCAGAACTGCCCTACCCCAAGGATTCAGGGATGTGCAGCCCGATTAGTTGAGATCAGCCCTTCTGGCTCTTTCATGGATGAAAACAGCTGGGCATAGGGCCGTTCTAAGCTTGGGACTATGGTGTCTTTCCCTAGTCTACACAGAAACAGCACTCTGAGGGAGACGAGCTGCTGGCGTTTGGTAGCAAAATCTCCTATTCTGAAGAGAAAAATTTCGTAATAAGCGGGTGGCATCAGCCTTGCCACATTTTCTCAAATGGCTCTCAAGGAGGGCAGTCAGTTGGCAGACTTACTTGCGGCCCTGCTTCCCAGGTTGGAAACTTTGCTTTCATTCCTTAGGTGGCCCATTGGCTCAGGACTGCCCTACCCCAAGAATTCAGGCTTGTGACGCCCGATTAGTTGAGATCAGCCCTTCTGGCTCTTTCATGAATGACACCAACTGGGAAAAGAGCCGTTCTAAGCTGGGGACCATGGTGTCTTTCCCTAGTCTACACGGAAACAGCACTCTGAGGGAGACGAGCTGCTGGTGTTTGGTACCAACATCTCCTATTCTGAAGGGAAACATTTCTTTGTAAGCGGGTTGCATCAGCCTTGCCACATGTTCTCAACTGCTTATAATGGAGGCAAGTCAGTAGGCCTCACCCTTCAAGCCCACTCCAATTTCATAGAGAAAACATCAGGCCTCGGTGTGCCTTCCTGTGGCAAGGAAACTTTGCTTTCATTCTTAGGTGGCTCTTTGGCTCAGAACTGCCCTACCCCAATGATTCAAGGATGTGCAGCCCGATTAGTTGAGATCAGTCCTTCTGGCTCTTTCATGGATGAAACCAACTGGGAAAAGAGCCGTTCTAAGCTGGGGACCATGCTGTCTTTCCCTGGTCTACACAGAAACAGCACTCTGAGGGAGACGGGCTGCTGGCGTTTGGTAGCTACAACACTTGTTCTGAAGAGAAACATTTCTTTGTAAGGGGGGTTGCCTCAGCCTTGCCACATTTTGTGATCTGGCTATAAAGGAGGGCAGTCAGTAGGCCTCACCCTTCAAGCCCACTCCAATTTCACAGAGAAAACACCAGGCCTCGGTGTGCCTTCCTGTGGCAAGGAAACTTTGCTTTCATTCTTAGGTGGCTCTTTGGCTCAGAACTGCCCTACCCCAAGGATTCAGGGATGTGCAGCCCGATTAGTTGAGATCAGTCCTTCTGGCTCTTTCATGGATGAAACCAACTGGGAAAAGAGCCGTTCTAAGCTGGGGACAATGGTGTCTTTCCCTAGTCTACACAGAAACAGCACTCTGAGGGAGACGAGCTGCTGGCGTTTGGTAGCAACATCTCCTAATCTGAAGAGAAACATTTCGTTGTAAGCGGGTTGCCTCAGCCTTGCCACATTTTCTGAACTGGCTATAAAGGAGGGCAGTCAGTAGGCCTCACCCTTCAAGCCCACTCCAATTTGACAGAGAAAACACCAGGCCTCGGTGTGCCTTCCTGTGGCAAGGAAACTTTGCTTTCATTCCTTAGGTGGCACTTTGGCTCAGAACTGCCCTACCCCAAGGATTCAGGGATGTGCAGCCCGATTAGTTGAGATCAGCCCTTCTGGCTCTTTCATGGATGAAAACAGCTGGGCATAGGGCCGTTCTAAGCTTGGGACTATGGTGTCTTTCCCTAGTCTACACAGAAACAGCACTCTGAGGGAGACAAGCTGCTGGCGTTTCGTAGCAAAATCTCCTATTCTGAAGAGAAAAATTTCGTTATAAGCGGGTGGCATCAGCCTTGCCACATTTTCTCAAATGGCTCTAAAGGAGGGCAGTCAGTTGGCAGACTTACTTGTGGCCCTGCTTCCCAGGTTGGAAACTTTGCTTTCATTCCTTAGGTGGCCCATTGGCTCAAGACTGCCCTACCCCAAGAATTCAGGCTTGTGACGCCCGATTAGTTGAGATCAGCCCTTCTGGCTCTTTCATGGATGAAACCAACTGGGAAAAGAGGCGTTCTAAACTGGGGACCATGGTGTCTTTCCCTAGTCTACACGGAAACAGCACTCTGAGGGAGACGAGCTGCTGGTGTTTGGTAGCAACATCTCCTATTCTGAAGCGAAACATTTCTTTGTAAGCGGGTTGCATCAGCCTTGCCACATGTTCTCAACTGCTTATAATGGAGGCAAGTCAGTAGGCCTCACCCTTCAAGCCCACTCCAATTTCATAGAGAAAACATCAGGCCTCGGTGTGCCTTTCTGTGGCAATGAAACTTTGCTTTCATTCCTTAGGTGGCACTTCGGCTCAGAACTGCCCGACCTCAAGGATTCAGGGATGTGCAGCCTGATTAGTTGAGATCACCCCTTCTAGGTCTTTCATGGATGAAACCAACTGGGAAAAGAGCCGTTCTAAGCTGGGGACCATGGTGTCTTTCCCTAGTCTACACAGAAGCAGCACTCTGAGGGAGACGAGCTGCTGGCGTTTGGTAGCAACGTCTACTATCCTGAAGAGCAACATTTCGTTGTAAGCGGGTTGCCTCAGCATTGCCACATTTTCTGAACTGGCTATAAAGTAGAGCAGTCAGTAGGCCTCACCCTTCAAGCCCACTCCAATTTCATAGAGAAAACATCAGGCCTCGGTGTGCCTTCCTGTGGCAATGAAACTTTGCTTTCATTCCTTAGGTGGCACTTGGGCTCAGAACTGCCCTACCTCAAGGATTCAGGGATGTGCAGCCTGATTAGTTGAGATCACCCCTTCTAGGTCGTTCATGGACTCAACCAACTGGGAAAAGAGCCGTTCTAAGCTGGGGACCACGGTGTCCTTCCCTAGTCTACACAGAAACAGCACTCTGAGGGAGACGAGCTTCTGGCGTTTGGTAGCAACAACTCTTATTCTGAAGAGAAACATTTCGTTGTAAGCGGGTTGCCTCAGCCTTGCCACATTTACTGAACTGGCTATAAAGGAGGGCAGTTAGTAGGCCTCACCCTTCAAGCCCACTCCAATTTCATAGAGAAAACACCAGGCCTCGGTGTGCCTTCCTGTGGCAAGGAAACTTTGCTTTCATTCTTAGGTGGCTCTTTGGCTCAGAACTGCCCTACCCCAAGGATTCAGGGATGTGCAGCCCGATTAGTTGAGATCAGTCCTTCTGGCTCTTTCATGGATGAAACCAACTGGGAAAAGAGCCGTTCTAAGCTGGGGACCATGGTGTCTTTCCCTAGTCTACACAGAAACAGCACTCTGAGGGAGAAGAGCTGCTGGCGTTTGGTAGCAACATCTCCTAATCTGAAGAGAAACATTTCGTTGTAAGCGGGTTGCCTCAGCCTTGCCACATTTTCTGAACTGGCTATAAAGGAGGGCAGTCAGTAGGCCTCACCCTTCAAGCCCACTCCAATTTCATAGAGAAAACACCAGGCCTCGGTGTGCCTTCCTGTGACAAGGAAACTTTGCTTTCATTCTTTAGGTGGCACTTTGGCTCAGAACTGCCCTACCCCAAGGATTCAGGGATGTGCAGCCCGATTAGTTGAGATCAGCCATTCTGGCTCTTTCATGGATGAAACCAACTGGGAAAAGAGCCGTTCTAAGCTGGGGACCATGGTGTCTTTCCCTAGTCTACACAGAAACAGCACTCTGAGGGAGACGAGCTGCTGGCGTTTGGTAGCAACATCTCCTAATCTGAAGAGAAACATTTCGTTGTAAGCGGGTTGCCTCAGCCTTGCCACATGTTCTCAACTGGTTATAAAGGAGGGCAGTCACTAGGCCTCACCTTTCAAGCACACTCCAATTTCATACAGAAAACACCAGGCCTCGGTGTGCCTTCCTGTGGCAAGGAAACTTTGCTTTCATTCCTTAGGTGGCACTTTGGCTCAGAAGTGCCCTACCCCAAGGATTCAGGGATGTGCAGCCCGATTAGTTGAGATCAGCCCTTCTGGCTCTTTCATGGATGAAACCAACTGGGCAAAGAGCCGTTCTAAGCTGGGGACCATGCTGTCTTTCCCTGGTCTACACAGAAACAGCACTCTGAGGGAGACGAGCTGCTGGTGTTTGGTAGCAACAACTCTTGTTCTGAAGAGAAACATTTCTTTGTAAGGGGGGTTGCCTCAGCCTTGCCACATTTTGTGATCTGGCTATAAAGGAGGGCAGTCAGTAGGCCTCACCCTTCAAGCCCACTCCAATTTGACAGAGAAAACACCAGGCCTCGGTGTGCCTTCCTGTGGCAAGGAAACTTTGCTTTCATTCCTTAGGTGGCACTTTGGCTCAGAACTGCCCTACCCCAAGGATTCAGGGATGTGCAGCCCGATTAGTTGAGATCAGCCCTTCTGGCTCTTTCATGGATGAAAACAGCTGGGCATAGGGCCGTTCTAAGCTTGGGACTATGGTGTCTTTCCCTAGTCTACACAGAAACAGCACTCTGAGGGAGACGAGCTGCTGGCGTTTGGTAGCAAAATCTCCTATTCTGAAGAGAAAAATTTCGTTATAAGCGGGTGGCATCAGCCTTGCCACATTTTCTCAAATGGCTCTCAAGGAGGGCAGTCAGTTGGCAGACTTACTTGCGGCCCTGCTTCCCAGGTTGGAAACTTTGCTTTCATTCCTTAGGTGGCCCATTGGCTCAGGACTGCCCTACCCCAAGAATTCAGGCTTGTGACGCCCGATTAGTTGAGATCAGCCCTTCTGGCTCTTTCATGAATGACACCAACTGGGAAAAGAGCCGTTCTAAGCTGGGGACCATGGTGTCTTTCCCTAGTCTACACGGAAACAGCACTCTGAGGGAGACGAGCTGCTGGTGTTTGGTAACAACATCTCCTATTCTGAAGGGAAACATTTCTTTGTAAGCGGGTTGCATCAGCCTTGCCACATGTTCTCAACTGCTTATAATGGAGGCAAGTCAGTAGGCCTCACCCTTCAAGCCCACTCCAATTTCATAGAGAAAACATCAGGCCTCGGTGTGCCTTCCTGTGGCAAGGAAACTTTGCTTTCATTCTTAGGTGGCTCTTTGGCTCAGAACTGCCCTACCCCAATGATTCAAGGATGTGCAGCCCGATTAGTTGAGATCAGTCCTTCTGGCTCTTTCATGGATGAAACCAACTGGGAAAAGAGCCGTTCTAAGCTGGGGACCATGCTGTCTTTCCCTGGTCTACACAGAAACAGCACTCTGAGGGAGACGGGCTGCTGGCGTTTGGTAGCTACAACACTTGTTCTGAAGAGAAACATTTCTTTGTAAGGGGGGTTGCCTCAGCCTTGCCACATTTTGTGATCTGGCTATAAAGGAGGGCAGTCAGTAGGCCTCACCCTTCAAGCCCACTCCAATTTCACAGAGAAAACACCAGGCCTCGGTGTGCCTTCCTGTGGCAAGGAAACTTTGCTTTCATTCTTAGGTGGCTCTTTGGCTCAGAACTGCCCTACCCCAAGGATTCAGGGATGTGCAGCCCGATTAGTTGAGATCAGTCCTTCTGGCTCTTTCATGGATGAAACCAACTGGGAAAAGAGCCGTTCTAAGCTGGGGACAATGGTGTCTTTCCCTAGTCTACACAGAAACAGCACTCTGAGGGAGACGAGCTGCTGGCGTTTGGTAGCAACATCTCCTAATCTGAAGAGAAACATTTCGTTGTAAGCGGGTTGCCTCAGCCTTGCCACATTTTTTGAACTGGCTATAAAGGAGGGCAGTCAGTAGGCCTCACCCTTCAAGCCCACTCCAATTTCATAGAGAAAACACCAGGCCTCGGTGTGCCTTCCTGTGAGAAGGAAACTTTGCTTTCATTCTTTAGGTGGCACTTTGGCTCAGAACTGCCCTACCCCAAGGATTCAGGGATGTGCAGCCCGATTAGTTGAGATCAGTCCTTCTGGCACTTTCATGGATGAAACCAACTGGGAAAAGAGCCGTTCTAAGCTGGGGACCATGGTGTCTTACCCTAGTCTACACAGAAACAGCACTCTGAGGGAGACGAGCTGCTGGCGTTTGGTAGCAACATCTCCTAATCTGAAGAGAAACATTTCGTTGTAAGCGGGTTGCCTCAGCCTTGCCACATGTTCTCAACTGGTTATAAAGGAGGGCAGTCACTAGGCCTCACCTTTCAAGCACACTCCAATTTCATACAGAAAACACCAGGCCTCGGTGTGCCTTCCTGTGGCAAGGAAACTTTGCTTTCATTCCTTAGGTGGCACTTTGGCTCAGAACTGCCCTACACCAAGGATTCAGGGATGTGCAGCCCGATTAGTTGAGATCAGCCCTTCTGGCTCTTTCATGGATGAAACCAACTGGGCAAAGAGCCGTTCTAAGCTGGGGACCATGCTGTCTTTCCCTGGTCTACACAGAAACAGCACTCTGAGGGAGACAAGCTGCTGGCGTTTGGTAGCAACAACTCTTGTTCTGAAGAGAAACATTTCTTTGTAAGGGGGGTTGCCTCAGCCTTGCCACATTTTGTGATCTGGCTATAAAGGAGGGCAGTCAGTAGGCCTCACCCTTCAAGCCCACTCCAATTTGACAGAGAAAACACCAGGACTCGGTGTGCCTTCCTGTGGCAAGGAAACTTTGCTTTCATTCCTTAGGTGGCACTTTGGCTCAGAAGTGCCCTACCCCAAGGATTCAGGGATGTGCAGCCCGATTAGTTGAGATCAGCCCTTCTGGCTCTTTCATGGATGAAACCAACTGGGCAAAGAGCCGTTCTAAGCTGGGGACCATGCTGTCTTTCCCTGGTCTACACAGAAACAGCACTCTGAGTGAGACGAGCTGCTGGCGTTTGGTAGCAACAACTCTTGTTCTGAAGAGAAACATTTCTTTGTAAGGGGGGTTGCCTCAGCCTTGCCACATTTTGTGATCTGGCTATAAAGGAGGGCAGTCAGTAGGCCTCACCCTTCAAGCCCACTCCAATTTGACAGAGAAAACACCAGGCCTCGGTGTGCCTTCCTGTGGCAAGGAAACTTTGCTTTCATTCCTTAGGTGGCACTTTGGCTCAGAACTGCCCTACCCCAAGGATTCAGGGATGTGCAGCCCGATTAGTTGAGATCAGCCCTTCTGGCTCTTTCATGGATGAAAACAGCTGGGCATAGGGCCGTTCTAAGCTTGGGACTATGGTGTCTTTCCCTAGTCTACACAGAAACAGCACTCTGAGGGAGACGAGCTGCTGGCGTTTGGTAGCAAAATCTCCTATTCTGAAGAGAAAAATTTCGTTATAAGCGGGTGGCATCAGCCTTGCCACATTTTCTCAAATGGCTCTAAAGGAGGGCAGTCAGTTGGCAGACTTACTTGCGGCCCTGCTTCCCAGGTTGGAAACTTTGCTTTCATTCCTTAGGTGGCCCATTGGCTCAGGACTGCCCTACCCCAAGAATTCAGGCTTGTGACGCCCGATTAGTTGAGATCAGCCCTTCTGGCTCTTTCATGGATGAAACCAACTGGGAAAAGAGCCGTTCTAAGCTGGGGACCATGGTGTCTTTCCCTAGTCTACACGGAAACAGCACTCTGAGGGAGACGAGCTGCTGGTGTTTGGTAGCAACATCTCCTATTCTGAAGGGAAACATTTCTTTGTAAGCGGGTTGCATCAGCCTTGCCACATGTTCTCAACTGCTTATAATGGAGGCAAGTCAGTAGGCCTCACCCTTCAAGCCCACTCCAATTTCATAGAGAAAACATCAGGCCTCGGTGTGCCTTCCTGTGGCAAGGAAACTTTGCTTTCATTCTTAGGTGGCTCTTTGGCTCAGAACTGCCCTACCCCAATGATTCAAGGATGTGCAGCCCGATTAGTTGAGATCAGTCCTTCTGGCTCTTTCATGGATGAAACCAACTGGGAAAAGAGCCGTTCTAAGCTGGGGACCATGCTGTCTTTCCCTGGTCTACACAGAAACAGCACTCTGAGGGAGACGGGCTGCTGGCGTTTGGTAGCTACAACACTTGTTCTGAAGAGAAACATTTCTTTGTAAGGGGGGTTGCCTCAGCCTTGCCACATTTTGTGATCTGGCTATAAAGGAGGGCAGTCAGTAGGCCTCACCCTTCAAGCCCACTCCAATTTCATAGAGAAAACACCAGGCCTCGGTGTGCCTTCCTGTGGCAAGGAAACTTTGCTTTCATTCTTAGGTGGCTCTTTGGCTCAGAACTGCCCTACCCCAAGGATTCAGGGATGTGCAGCCCGATTAGTTGAGATCAGTCCTTCTGGCTCTTTCATGGATGAAACCAACTGGGAAAAGAGCCGTTCTAAGCTGGGGACAATGGTGTCTTTCCCTAGTCTACACAGAAACAGCACTCTGAGGGAGACGAGCTGCTGGCGTTTGGTAGCAACATCTCCTAATCTGAAGAGAAACATATCGTTGTAAGCGGGTTGCCTCAGCCTTGCCACATTTTCTGAACTGGCTATAAAGGAGGGCAGTCAGTAGGCCTCACCCTTCAAGCCCACTCCAATTTGACAGAGAAAACACCAGGCCTCGGTGTGCCTTCCTGTGGCAAGGAAACTTTGCTTTCATTCCTTAGGTGGCACTTTGGCTCAGAACTGCCCTACACCAAGGATTCAGGGATGTGCAGCCCGATTAGTTGAGATCAGCCCTTCTGGCTCTTTCATGGATGAAACCAACTGGGCAAAGAGCCGTTCTAAGCTGGGGACCATGCTGTCTTTCCCTGGTCTACACAGAAACAGCACTCTGAGGGAGACAAGCTGCTGGCGTTTGGTAGCAACAACTCTTGTTCTGAAGAGAAACATTTCTTTGTAAGGGGGGTTGCCTCAGCCTTGCCACATTTTGTGATCTGGCTATAAAGGAGGGCAGTCAGTAGGCCTCACCCTTCAAGCCCACTCCAATTTGACAGAGAAAACACCAGGACTCGGTGTGCCTTCCTGTGGCAAGGAAACTTTGCTTTCATTCCTTAGGTGGCACTTTGGCTCAGAAGTGCCCTACCCCAAGGATTCAGGGATGTGCAGCCCGATTAGTTGAGATCAGCCCTTCTGGCTCTTTCATGGATGAAACCAACTGGGCAAAGAGCCGTTCTAAGCTGGGGACCATGCTGTCTTTCCCTGGTCTACACAGAAACAGCACTCTGAGTGAGACGAGCTGCTGGCGTTTGGTAGCAACAACTCTTGTTCTGAAGAGAAACATTTCTTTGTAAGGGGGGTTGCCTCAGCCTTGCCACATTTTGTGATCTGGCTATAAAGGAGGGCAGTCAGTAGGCCTCACCCTTCAAGCCCACTCCAATTTGACAGAGAAAACACCAGGCCTCGGTGTGCCTTCCTGTGGCAAGGAAACTTTGCTTTCATTCCTTAGGTGGCACTTTGGCTCAGAACTGCCCTACCCCAAGGATTCAGGGATGTGCAGCCCGATTAGTTGAGATCAGCCCTTCTGGCTCTTTCATGGATGAAAACAGCTGGGCATAGGGCCGTTCTAAGCTTGGGACTATGGTGTCTTTCCCTAGTCTACACAGAAACAGCACTCTGAGGGAGACGAGCTGCTGGCGTTTGGTAGCAAAATCTCCTATTCTGAAGAGAAAAATTTCGTTATAAGCGGGTGGCATCAGCCTTGCCACATTTTCTCAAATGGCTCTAAAGGAGGGCAGTCAGTTGGCAGACTTACTTGCGGCCCTGCTTCCCAGGTTGGAAACTTTGCTTTCATTCCTTAGGTGGCCCATTGGCTCAGGACTGCCCTACCCCAAGAATTCAGGCTTGTGACGCCCGATTAGTTGAGATCAGCCCTTCTGGCTCTTTCATGGATGAAACCAACTGGGAAAAGAGCCGTTCTAAGCTGGGGACCATGGTGTCTTTCCCTAGTCTACACGGAAACAGCACTCTGAGGGAGACGAGCTGCTGGTGTTTGGTAGCAACATCTCCTATTCTGAAGGGAAACATTTCTTTGTAAGCGGGTTGCATCAGCCTTGCCACATGTTCTCAACTGCTTATAATGGAGGCAAGTCAGTAGGCCTCACCCTTCAAGCCCACTCCAATTTCATAGAGAAAACATCAGGCCTCGGTGTGCCTTCCTGTGGCAAGGAAACTTTGCTTTCATTCTTAGGTGGCTCTTTGGCTCAGAACTGCCCTACCCCAATGATTCAAGGATGTGCAGCCCGATTAGTTGAGATCAGTCCTTCTGGCTCTTTCATGGATGAAACCAACTGGGAAAAGAGCCGTTCTAAGCTGGGGACCATGCTGTCTTTCCCTGGTCTACACAGAAACAGCACTCTGAGGGAGACGGGCTGCTGGCGTTTGGTAGCTACAACACTTGTTCTGAAGAGAAACATTTCTTTGTAAGGGGGGTTGCCTCAGCCTTGCCACATTTTGTGATCTGGCTATAAAGGAGGGCAGTCAGTAGGCCTCACCCTTCAAGCCCACTCCAATTTCATAGAGAAAACACCAGGCCTCGGTGTGCCTTCCTGTGGCAAGGAAACTTTGCTTTCATTCTTAGGTGGCTCTTTGGCTCAGAACTGCCCTACCCCAAGGATTCAGGGATGTGCAGCCCGATTAGTTGAGATCAGTCCTTCTGGCTCTTTCATGGATGAAACCAACTGGGAAAAGAGCCGTTCTAAGCTGGGGACAATGGTGTCTTTCCCTAGTCTACACAGAAACAGCACTCTGAGGGAGACGAGCTGCTGGC
Organism: Eschrichtius robustus; assembly: GCF_028021215.1. NCBI lineage: Eukaryota > Metazoa > Chordata > Mammalia > Artiodactyla > Eschrichtiidae > Eschrichtius > Eschrichtius robustus. The sequence continues at coordinate 47,694,712 of NC_090842.1, forward strand.
GTTTGGTAGCAACATCTCCTAATCTGAAGAGAAACATATCGTTGTAAGCGGGTTGCCTCAGCCTTGCCACATTTTCTGAACTGGCTATAAAGGAGGGCAGTCAGTAGGCCTCACCCTTCAAGCCCACTCCAATTTGACAGAGAAAACACCAGGCCTCGGTGTGCCTTCCTGTGGCAAGGAAACTTTGCTTTCATTCCTTAGGTGGCACTTTGGCTCAGAACTGCCCTACCCCAAGGATTCAGGGATGTGCACACCGATTAGTTGAGATCAGCCCTTCTGGCTCTTTCATGGATGAAAACAGCTGGGCATAGGGCCGTTCTAAGCTTGGGACTATGGTGTCTTTCCCTAGTCTACACAGAAACAGCACTCTGAGGGAGACAAGCTGCTGGCGTTTCGTAGCAAAATCTCCTATTCTGAAGAGAAAAATTTCGTTATAAGCGGGTGGCATCAGCCTTGCCACATTTTCTCAAATGGCTCTAAAGGAGGGCAGTCAGTTGGCAGACTTACTTGTGGCCCTGCTTCCCAGGTTGGAAACTTTGCTTTCATTCCTTAGGTGGCCCATTGGCTCAAGACTGCCCTACCCCAAGAATTCAGGCTTGTGACGCCCGATTAGTTGAGATCAGCCCTTCTGGCTCTTTCATGGATGAAACCAACTGGGAAAAGAGGCGTTCTAAACTGGGGACCATGGTGTCTTTCCCTAGTCTACACGGAAACAGCACTCTGAGGGAGACGAGCTGCTGGTGTTTGGTAGCAACATCTCCTATTCTGAAGCGAAACATTTCTTTGTAAGCGGGTTGCATCAGCCTTGCCACATGTTCTCAACTGCTTATAATGGAGGCAAGTCAGTAGGCCTCACCCTTCAAGCCCACTCCAATTTCATAGAGAAAACATCAGGCCTCGGTGTGCCTTTCTGTGGCAATGAAACTTTGCTTTCATTCCTTAGGTGGCACTTCGGCTCAGAACTGCCCGACCTCAAGGATTCAGGGATGTGCAGCCTGATTAGTTGAGATCACCCCTTCTAGGTCTTTCATGGATGAAACCAACTGGGAAAAGAGCCGTTCTAAGCTGGGGACCATGGTGTCTTTCCCTAGTCTACACAGAAGCAGCACTCTGAGGGAGACGAGCTGCTGGCGTTTGGTAGCAACGTCTACTATCCTGAAGAGCAACATTTCGTTGTAAGCGGGTTGCCTCAGCATTGCCACATTTTCTGAACTGGCTATAAAGTAGAGCAGTCAGTAGGCCTCACCCTTCAAGCCCACTCCAATTTCATAGAGAAAACATCAGGCCTCGGTGTGCCTTCCTGTGGCAATGAAACTTTGCTTTCATTCCTTAGGTGGCACTTGGGCTCAGAACTGCCCTACCTCAAGGATTCAGGGATGTGCAGCCTGATTAGTTGAGATCACCCCTTCTAGGTCGTTCATGGACTCAACCAACTGGGAAAAGAGCCGTTCTAAGCTGGGGACCACGGTGTCCTTCCCTAGTCTACACAGAAACAGCACTCTGAGGGAGACGAGCTTCTGGCGTTTGGTAGCAACAACTCTTATTCTGAAGAGAAACATTTCGTTGTAAGCGGGTTGCCTCAGCCTTGCCACATTTACTGAACTGGCTATAAAGGAGGGCAGTCAGTAGGCCTCACCCTTCAAGCCCACTCCAATTTCATAGAGAAAACACCAGGCCTCGGTGTGCCTTCCTGTGACAAGGAAACTTTGCTTTCATTCTTTAGGTGGCACTTTGGCTCAGAACTGCCCTACCCCAAGGATTCAGGGATGTGCAGCCCGATTAGTTGAGATCAGCCATTCTGGCTCTTTCATGGATGAAACCAACTGGGAAAAGAGCCGTTCTAAGCTGGGGACCATGGTGTCTTTCCCTAGTCTACACAGAAACAGCACTCTGAGGGAGACGAGCTGCTGGCGTTTGGTAGCAACATCTCCTAATCTGAAGAGAAACATTTCGTTGTAAGCGGGTTGCCTCAGCCTTGCCACATGTTCTCAACTGGTTATAAAGGAGGGCAGTCACTAGGCCTCACCTTTCAAGCACACTCCAATTTCATACAGAAAACACCAGGCCTCGGTGTGCCTTCCTGTGGCAAGGAAACTTTGCTTTCATTCCTTAGGTGGCACTTTGGCTCAGAAGTGCCCTACCCCAAGGATTCAGGGATGTGCAGCCCGATTAGTTGAGATCAGCCCTTCTGGCTCTTTCATGGATGAAACCAACTGGGCAAAGAGCCGTTCTAAGCTGGGGACCATGCTGTCTTTCCCTGGTCTACACAGAAACAGCACTCTGAGGGAGACGAGCTGCTGGTGTTTGGTAGCAACAACTCTTGTTCTTAAGAGAAACATTTCTTTGTAAGGGGGGTTGCCTCAGCCTTGCCACATTTTGTGATCTGGCTATAAAGGAGGGCAGTAGGTAGGCCTCACCCTTCAAGCCCACTCCAATTTGACAGAGAAAACACCAGGCCTCGGTGTGCCTTCCTGTGGCAAGGAAACTTTGCTTTCATTCCTTAGGTGGCACTTTGGCTCAGAACTGCCCTACCCCAAGGATTCAGGGATGTGCAGCCCGATTAGTTGAGATCAGCCCTTCTGGCTCTTTCATGGATGAAAACAGCTGGGCATAGGGCCGTTCTAAGCTTGGGACTATGGTGTCTTTCCCTAGTCTACACAGAAACAGCACTCTGAGGGAGACGAGCTGCTGGCGTTTGGTAGCAAAATCTCCTATTCTGAAGAGAAAAATTTCGTTATAAGCGGGTGGCATCAGCCTTGCCACATTTTCTCAAATGGCCCTCAAGGAGGGCAGTCAGTTGGCAGACTTACTTGCGGCCCTGCTTCCCAGGTTGGAAACTTTGCTTTCATTCCTTAGGTGGCCCATTGGCTCAGGACTGCCCTACCCCAAGAATTCAGGCTTGTGACGCCCGATTAGTTGAGATCAGCCCTTCTGGCTCTTTCATGAATGAAACCAACTGGGAAAAGAGCCGTTCTAAGCTGGGGACCATGGTGTCTTTCCCTAGTCTACACGGAAACAGCACTCTGAGGGAGACGAGCTGCTGGTGTTTGGTAGCAACATCTCCTATTCTGAAGGGAAACATTTCTTTGTAAGCGGGTTGCATCAGCCTTGCCACATGTTCTCAACTGCTTATAATGGAGGCAAGTCAGTAGGCCTCACCCTTCAAGCCCACTCCAATTTCATAGAGAAAACATCAGGCCTCGGTGTGCCTTCCTGTGGCAAGGAAACTTTGCTTTCATTCTTAGGTGGCTCTTTGGCTCAGAACTGCCCTACCCCAATGATTCAAGGATGTGCAGCCCGATTAGTTGAGATCAGTCCTTCTGGCTCTTTCATGGATGAAACCAACTGGGAAAAGAGCCGTTCTAAGCTGGGGACCATGCTGTCTTTCCCTGGTCTACACAGAAACAGCACTCTGAGGGAGACGGGCTGCTGGCGTTTGGTAGCTACAACACTTGTTCTGAAGAGAAACATTTCTTTGTAAGGGGGGTTGCCTCAGCCTTGCCACATTTTGTGATCTGGCTATAAAGGAGGGCAGTCAGTAGGCCTCACCCTTCAAGCCCACTCCAATTTCATAGAGAAAACACCAGGCCTCGGTGTGCCTTCCTGTGGCAAGGAAACTTTGCTTTCATTCTTAGGTGGCTCTTTGGCTCAGAACTGCCCTACCCCAAGGATTCAGGGATGTGCAGCCCGATTAGTTGAGATCAGTCCTTCTGGCTCTTTCATGGATGAAACCAACTGGGAAAAGAGCCGTTCTAAGCTGGGGACAATGGTGTCTTTCCCTAGTCTACACAGAAACAGCACTCTGAGGGAGACGAGCTGCTGGCGTTTGGTAGCAACATCTCCTAATCTGAAGAGAAACATTTCGTTGTAAGCGGGTTGCCTCAGCCTTGCCACATTTTCTGAACTGGCTATAAAGGAGGGCAGTCAGTAGGCCTCACCCTTCAAGCCCACTCCAATTTGACAGAGAAAACACCAGGCCTCGGTGTGCCTTCCTGTGGCAAGGAAACTTTGCTTTCATTCCTTAGGTGGCACTTTGGCTCAGAACTGCCCTACCCCAAGGATTCAGGGATGTGCACACCGATTAGTTGAGATCAGCCCATCTGGCTCTTTCATGGATGAAAACAGCTGGGCATAGGGCCGTTCTAAGCTTGGGACTATGGTGTCTTTCCCTAGTCTACACAGAAACAGCACTCTGAGGGAGAGAAGCTGCTGGCGTTTGGTAGCAACATCTCCTAATCTGAAGAGAAACATTTCGTTATAAGCGGGTGGCATCAGCCTTGCCACATTTTCTCAAATGGCTCTCAAGGAGGGCAGTCAGTTGGCAGACTTACTTGTGGCCCTGCTTCCCAGGTTGGAATCTTTGCTTTCATTCCTTAGGTGGCCCATTGGCTCAAGACTGCCCTACCCCAAGAATTCAGGCTTGTGACGCCCGATTAGTTGAGATCAGCCCTTCTGGCTCTTTCATGGATGAAACCAACTGGGAAAAGAGCCGTTCTAAACTGGGGATCATGGTGTCTTTCCCTAGTCTACACGGAAACAGCACTCTGAGGGAGACGAGCTGCTGGTGTTTGGTAGCAACATCTCCTATTCTGAAGCGAAACATTTCTTTGTAAGCGGGTTGCATCAGCCTTGCCACATGTTCTCAACTGCTTATAATGGAGGCAAGTCAGTAGGCCTCACCCTTCAAGCCCACTCCAATTTCATAGAGAAAACATCAGGCCTCGGTGTGCCTTCCTGTGGCAAGGAAACTTTGCTTTCATTCTTAGGTGGCTCTTTGGCTCAGAACTGCCCTACCCCAATGATTCAAGGATGTGCAGCCCGATTAGTTGAGATCAGTCCTTCTGGCACTTTCATGGATGAAACCAACTGGGAAAAGAGCCGTTCTAAGCTGGGGACCATGGTGTCTTACCCTAGTCTACACAGAAACAGCACTCTGAGGGAGACGAGCTGCTGGCGTTTGGTAGCAACATCTCCTAATCTGAAGAGAAACATTTCGTTGTAAGCGGGTTGCCTCAGCCTTGCCACATGTTCTCAACTGGTTATAAAGGAGGGCAGTCACTAGGCCTCACCTTTCAAGCACACTCCAATTTCATACAGAAAACACCAGGCCTCGGTGTGCCTTCCTGTGGCAAGGAAACTTTGCTTTCATTCCTTAGGTGGCACTTTGGCTCAGAAGTGCCCTACCCCAAGGATTCAGGGATGTGCAGCCCGATTAGTTGAGATCAGCCCTTCTGGCTCTTTCATGGATGAAACCAACTGGGCAAAGAGCCGTTCTAAGCTGGGGACCATGCTGTCTTTCCCTGGTCTACACAGAAACAGCACTCTGAGGGAGACGAGCTGCTGGTGTTTGGTAGCAACAACTCTTGTTCTGAAGAGAAACATTTCTTTGTAAGGGGGGTTGCCTCAGCCTTGCCACATTTTGTGATCTGGCTATAAAGGAGGGCAGTCAGTAGGCCTCACCCTTCAAGCCCACTCCAATTTGACAGAGAAAACACCAGGCCTCGGTGTGCCTTCCTGTGGCAAGGAAACTTTGCTTTCATTCCTTAGGTGGCACTTTGGCTCAGAACTGCCCTACCCCAAGGATTCAGGGATGTGCAGCCCGATTAGTTGAGATCAGCCCTTCTGGCTCTTTCATGGATGAAAACAGCTGGGCATAGGGCCGTTCTAAGCTTGGGACTATGGTGTCTTTCCCTAGTCTACACAGAAACAGCACTCTGAGGGAGACGAGCTGCTGGCGTTTGGTAGCAAAATCTCCTATTCTGAAGAGAAAAATTTCGTAATAAGCGGGTGGCATCAGCCTTGCCACATTTTCTCAAATGGCTCTCAAGGAGGGCAGTCAGTTGGCAGACTTACTTGCGGCCCTGCTTCCCAGGTTGGAAACTTTGCTTTCATTCCTTAGGTGGCCCATTGGCTCAGGACTGCCCTACCCCAAGAATTCAGGCTTGTGACGCCCGATTAGTTGAGATCAGCCCTTCTGGCTCTTTCATGAATGACACCAACTGGGAAAAGAGCCGTTCTAAGCTGGGGACCATGGTGTCTTTCCCTAGTCTACACGGAAACAGCACTCTGAGGGAGACGAGCTGCTGGTGTTTGGTAGCAACATCTCCTATTCTGAAGGGAAACATTTCTTTGTAAGCGGGTTGCATCAGCCTTGCCACATGTTCTCAACTGCTTATAATGGAGGCAAGTCAGTAGGCCTCACCCTTCAAGCCCACTCCAATTTCATAGAGAAAACATCAGGCCTCGGTGTGCCTTCCTGTGGCAAGGAAACTTTGCTTTCATTCTTAGGTGGCTCTTTGGCTCAGAACTGCCCTACCCCAATGATTCAAGGATGTGCAGCCCGATTAGTTGAGATCAGTCCTTCTGGCTCTTTCATGGATGAAACCAACTGGGAAAAGAGCCGTTCTAAGCTGGGGACCATGCTGTCTTTCCCTGGTCTACACAGAAACAGCACTCTGAGGGAGACGGGCTGCTGGCGTTTGGTAGCTACAACACTTGTTCTGAAGAGAAACATTTCTTTGTAAGGGGGGTTGCCTCAGCCTTGCCACATTTTGTGATCTGGCTATAAAGGAGGGCAGTCAGTAGGCCTCACCCTTCAAGCCCACTCCAATTTCACAGAGAAAACACCAGGCCTCGGTGTGCCTTCCTGTGGCAAGGAAACTTTGCTTTCATTCTTAGGTGGCTCTTTGGCTCAGAACTGCCCTACCCCAAGGATTCAGGGATGTGCAGCCCGATTAGTTGAGATCAGTCCTTCTGGCTCTTTCATGGATGAAACCAACTGGGAAAAGAGCCGTTCTAAGCTGGGGACAATGGTGTCTTTCCCTAGTCTACACAGAAACAGCACTCTGAGGGAGACGAGCTGCTGGCGTTTGGTAGCAACATCTCCTAATCTGAAGAGAAACATTTCGTTGTAAGCGGGTTGCCTCAGCCTTGCCACATTTTCTGAACTGGCTATAAAGGAGGGCAGTCAGTAGGCCTCACCCTTCAAGCCCACTCCAATTTGACAGAGAAAACACCAGGCCTCGGTGTGCCTTCCTGTGGCAAGGAAACTTTGCTTTCATTCCTTAGGTGGCACTTTGGCTCAGAACTGCCCTACCCCAAGGATTCAGGGATGTGCAGCCCGATTAGTTGAGATCAGCCCTTCTGGCTCTTTCATGGATGAAAACAGCTGGGCATAGGGCCGTTCTAAGCTTGGGACTATGGTGTCTTTCCCTAGTCTACACAGAAACAGCACTCTGAGGGAGACAAGCTGCTGGCGTTTCGTAGCAAAATCTCCTATTCTGAAGAGAAAAATTTCGTTATAAGCGGGTGGCATCAGCCTTGCCACATTTTCTCAAATGGCTCTAAAGGAGGGCAGTCAGTTGGCAGACTTACTTGTGG